>NC_090191.1:15976901-17208151 GCF_024679245.1 Pseudorasbora parva | reverse complement strand
GTTATTTTAACAAGATCCAATCAAAATGTAGCAAACCTTTGTCCACTGTTATGGGCAGAGAATGTACTGTCCACTACACCACAGTTGGATGATTGAAGCTTGTCTCAAGACAATGTAGTTGCCTCTGCACTTCTGATGGAATTAGCTGGTGTATCATAAAGCCTGAAAACCAGTCAGATCCTGCAGTTACTGTCCACTGCCAACTGGTATGCAAACTTCTTGACCTAAATGCCAACAGTAAACACAGGCAATCAGTGATAAACAAGCTACAACTGTCAGGACTTTTTCTCTTGTTAATGGTTGGCATTATTTTTTCGCTGCATCACAGCTGTGCTGTATTCTTAAACACTACTGTGCACTACTCTCACACCTGTCTCTCCATTTAAGTTTCCCACACTTGATCTCTGCAGCAGCTGCGCTACATTATAATCAAGGCTCTTGCACACCTCTCTCACCTGTTTCTCCTCTCGTTTAATTTATCCCACTATTTAGGTTCCTTCCTTATCTGCCTTTTCTGCTTGAATGTTTTTTCTGTCATGCTCTAGTCTAGCTACAACCCCATCTGCAGGTTCCCGGTCAATGCTTCCTATCTCTATAGTGGTCCAGGGTGCACATTTTCATTTATCTGCTTTCTTAGAAAATTCTTAGAAAATTTCATGGATTCCACCTGGGCTTTTAGGAGGTATTCCTTTCCAATGTCTAGTTCACCCTCTCACAATGCTCATGCTCTTGATGGCAGAGAAGAACTCACCAGTATTTCTCATACCACTGTTCCTTTAGTCATTGTCGCTTCTGGTAACCACAGGGAAGAATTTGTTTTTGTTGTCATTCAACACTTGACCCTATTGTCTTAGGACACTACACACAACCCGCATATTAATTGGTCAGAAAATAAGAATTCTTATTGTCATGCCTATTGTCTTTTGTCTGTCTTCTCTCTTGTCTCTTCTCTTCCTCTGTTACAGGAGGAGTCTGTGGATCTATCTCGAGTTCCTGAGGTCTATCAATTTTTGGGCGATCTTCAGTCGGTCCCGAGCCACATCCCTTCCTGCACCGTCCTTATATGATTGTGCCATCAATCTCCTCCCTGGCACTTCTTTGCCCAAAGGACGTTTTTTCTTCCTGTCCGCTCCTGAATGGGCGGCCATGGAGTTATCTGTCCGATTCTCTGGCAGCTGGTGTCATTCGTCTTTCTTCCTCGCTGGCAGGGGTGGGGGTTTTCTTCATAAAGAAGAAAGATGGCTCTTTGCATATCGGGGGCTGAATGACATAACTATAGGGAACAGGTTTCCTCCAACTTTGTCTTCAGCCTTTGAGGGAGCAATGTACTTTGCGATGTTGGACCTTCACACACCGGTTTAGACCAGTGGACTTGGACCAATTTAGATATATTTTTAAGATGGTAGAAACTTACAAAGCACTTAATGGTTTCTCCGCAGTACTTGAGCGAGTTCCTAATGCATTATACTCCATAACGTCTATTGCAATATCTAAATTCTGACTTGCTGATAATACCTAGAATATCAAAATCAACTGCAGGCGGTCAGTCATTTTCCTATTTATCACCTAAACTCTGGAACAGTCTGAAATCCCTGAAATATTTGCAGAGACTGTGTCAATTAAACTGTAAATGCCGCTTCGACACGAGATAACCAGAACCACGTGTGTACATGTGATTGACAATGGCTTTAATTTCAGTCTGTCTTACCACCTGGGTTCCAAGAATGGTAAGCCTGATGCGCTTTCACGTTAGTTCTCTGCCTAAGAGGATATGGTGCCACCAGATACTATCCTCCCTCCCGGTTGTGTGGTGGGGTCTGTCACCTGTGGCATCAAGGAGGCAGGCCCAGTTGGGAACAGAGGTGCCAAGGGGGTGTCTGGTGGACAAATAGTTTGTTCCGGAATCGGTCCGGCCAGAGGTTTGTCCAACTTATCCAGATTAGCGTGTCACCCAGGGGTAAGAAGAATGCTGTTCTCCAGAGTTTTTAGCGGCGGGAGGGGATGTCCATTGGTTTGTGGTTTCTTGCTCTGTTTGTTTGCAAAATAAGTCCGGTAATGCTATGCCTAATGGTCATTGGAGACATTCTGGAGATCCGGGGACCCCTGTTGGAGGGAATTCTGTCAGCAGATTGGTGCTACTGCTAGTCTGTTGTCTGGATTCCATCCACAGACCAATGGTCAGACAGAGTGGGCAAATCTGTTGTGGATTCTCTGGTGTCCTTCATCCTGGAACCAGCAACTCACCATTGCTGAATATGCCCATACTTATTTGCTGGTGTTGCCTACTGGATTGTCTCCTTTCTTTTGCTGTCTTGGTTATCAACCCCCTCTGTTTCCCTCGCAGGGTCCCGAAGCTGAAGTTCCCTCAGGTCAGGCATTTATTGATCGGTGCCGTCAGACCTAATGGCGGGCCAGGGAGGCCCTGCTGCGAACCAGGGGATGCACCAAGAGATTGGTGGATTGCTGTTGGCTGAAGCACCTAAATACATCTGTGGGCAAAGGGTGTGTCTCTCCACTAGGGACCTGCCTTTTAGGGTGCCATCTAGAACGTTGGCATCCCAGTTCATTGTGGCGGTATGGCTTTGGCTCCCTCAGACCTTTCATCGTGTTCACCCTGTCTTCAATGTCTCCTGCCTCAAGCCCTTTATTCGTTCCTGTTTCCCCCTCCACTTTTGTTTCTTCTTCTTCCCCTCCCTCTCCCTCTCCTTCTCCCCCTCCCCTGATGATTGAGGTCACTCCTGCCTTAATTGTCAGGAAGGTCCTTGATGACAGAAGGCAGGGAAGGGGAATTCCAGTATCTTGTTGATTGTTGGGTCCAGACCCAGGACATCATGGACCGCTCGCTAATCAACAATTTTCATCTATCTGCCCCTCAACCCAGGATGCCTTGAGGCGTTACTGGGGAGAGGGGTATTGTCAAGACTCGGGTTTGATCATTGCTGCTCCTGTTTTTTATTTTGTTTGTTTCCCTGTATTTTTCAATTGCTTCACAGCTGTGCTGTATTCTTAATCAGCACTACGTGCACCACTCTCTCACCTGTCCCTCCATTTGAGGCCCCATCCAAACAGAGATGTGTTAAGCTGTATACATATACATTTTGTACTGCTTGTACATCCAACCACTGCTATACCTCTTCTAGCCACAACTCTTCTTCTCTGTTTTTAGTGTATTTCAATGGCAGAATTGTTTAATTTCTCACACTATTTAGCTTCCTTCCTTATCTGCCTTCTCTGTTTTGGCAGTGTTTTGACTATTCTGTCATGCTCTAACCTTTCAAATGTTATTCTATTTTGCCTTGCCAAGTTTTGATCCTGGTCTGTTTTTCCTAGTCTGGTCCAGCCCAGCTCAGTTTTCTCATCCCTTTTGTGGATTTTGCCTTTGCTATCCTATTTTGCCTTGTCAAGTTTTGATCCTGGTCTGTTTTTCCTAGTCTGGTCCAGCCCAGCTCAGTTTTCTCATCCCTTTTGTGGATTTTGCCTTTGCTATCGAGTCTTTGCCTGTGCTTGGATTTATCCTCTGCCCTGCACCTTGGTCATTGTGCTGGTCTTGAACCTGCCTGCCTCTTGATCCCTCTCTTGGCTTGCCCTCTTGCATTATTGCCTAACTGGACTGTCAGCCCATTGCTGACTTTTTTGGCATTTATTCATGGGAAACTAGCAATTGCAAGCTTATATAATGCAATTTTGCGGGAAAAACTTAATTGACGTTATGCAGTTGATGCATTTAAGAAGCTTTTAAAACTCACTAGCAAACTTTAACACAGCCAAATATATATATGGTGAATATCCTTAATTACAAATCACAACTTTTGGAATACATCAAAATACAAAAACAAAAGTTCTCTCCCCCCCACACCAAAATATGTTAATTATGACATACAGTCCCCTCCAAAAGTATTGGAACAGTGAGGACTATTCCTTTATTTTCTGTAGACTGAAAACATTTGGATTTGACATCCAAAAATGTATATGAGACAAAAGATCAATCTTTCAGCTTTTATTTCCAGGCATTTACATCTGGATCTGATACACAACTTAGAAGATATAACCTTTTGTTTGAACCCACCCATTTCTCATGTGACCAAAAGTATTGGAACATGTGACTGACAGGTGTGTTTTGTTGCCCTGGTGTGTCCTATTGGTTACACGTCTAACTATAAATGCAGTCTGCACAGGCAAAACCCAAATCTGAAACTGAGTGCAGACATTTAGTGCTATTTATTGTTTGAATAATCAATGCCAGAAAACCAGAGAGCTGTCTATGGGTGAAAAACAAGCAACTGTGAAGCTGAGAGAAGATGGAAAATCAATAAGAGCCATTGCACAAACATTGACAATAGCAAGTACAACCATTTTGGAATGTCCTGAAGAAGAAAGAAACCACTGGTGTACTAAGTAACAGACCTCGAATGGGTAGACCAAGAAAAACATCAGCTGTTGACGACAGAAACATTGTGAGAGCTGTAAAGAAAGACCCTAAAACAACTGTTAGTGACATCAGCAACAACCTCAAGAGGGCAGGAGTGAAGGTATCACAGTCTACTGTCCGCAGAAGACTTCATGAACAAAAGTACAGAGGCTACACCAGAAGATGCAAACCTCTCATTAGCAAGAAGAATAAGAAGGCTACAGAGACAAGCCTCAAACATTCTGGGACAAAGTTTTATGGACTGATGAGACAAAGATTAACCTCTACCAAAGTGATGGAAAGGCTAAAGTTTGGAGGAAAAAAGGATCTGCTCATGACCCCAAACATACAAGCTCATCTGTGAAACACGGTGGAGGTAATGTCATGGCTTGGGCTTGCATGGCTTCTTCTGGGACGGGCTCATTGATCTTCATTGATGATGTAACACATGATGGCAGCAGCAAAATGAACTCTGAAGTGTACAGAAAATGTTTGTCTGCCAATTTACAGAAAAATGCAACCAAACTGATTGGGAGATCCTTCATCATGCAGCAAGATAATGACCCAAAACACAGTGCCAAAGCAACAAAGGAGTTCATTAGGGGCAAAAAGTGGAAGGTTTTAGACTGGCCAAGTCAATCTCCAGACTTAAACCCTATAGAGCATGCATTTTACCTGCTAAAAAAGAGACTGAAGGGAGTAACCCCCCAAAACAAACAACAACTGAAAGAGGCTGCAGTGGAAGCCTGGAAAAGCATTACAAAAGAAGAATGCAAAAGTTTGGTGAAGTCAATGGGTCATAGGCATGATGCAGTTATTGCAAGCAAAGGATTTTCAACTAAATATTAAGTCTTATTCACTTTAATCTATTTTAAGTTAATCTGTTCCAATACTTTTGTTCACATGAGAAATGGGTGGGTTCAAACAAAAGGTTATATCTTCTAAGTTGTGTATCAGATCCAGATGTAAATGCCTGGAAATAAAATCTGAAAGATTGATCTTTTGTCTCATATATATTTTTGGATGTCAAACCCAAATGTTTTCAGTCTACAGAAAAAATAAAGGAATAGTCCTCACTGTTCCAATACTTTTGAAGGGGACTGTATACTGTTCCAGACGCTAACTGGCTTATGGTAAACAATAAAACTTTGACCCCATGTTTTCATTTTGGAATTTTTTACACTGCACCCAATATACAAAACATACTATAAACTGCATAAATAGTAAAAGTTTCATGTTACAAACAGTTAAACAACACTCTCAAATTGTATAGGCAACAGTGAACAATTACAAATAGTGCTAAAAACTATAGCTAGCAGCTCTGCATTCTTCTGCCTCAGACCTGACCTATATTGAGAGTACATTACATAATCAGTGAGTGTAGATGGATAGAGCTAAAACTGTGTTTGCCCTCAAGTGCCTACAGATGCTTCTCACACACATTAAAAAAGGAAGACTCATGTTATAATTCTTCAATACAGTAAATCAACAAAGTGCACGGAAGGATGGTGTATCTAATAAAGGATGGTTAATGTAAATACAATTAATTCACACTTACATGTAAAAGCACAAATTATTAAGTCTATATTAATTTCCAAGTACTCACATTGTATTTGCAGAGAGCGCTTATAAATATGTGGTTTAGATGCCTCTTTCTTGAAAATTTAAAATTGAACATGGATACAACAACGCTGCTGGAGATTCTGAAGTGGCGTGTTTGCTCTGAGATTTTCACACAGGAGGACTATATTTTAGCTCCACAGGATTACACCTAAAGGATGCGGCCACACCAACAAAACTAAAATCACAAACACAACAAAGTGGATCATCACCCAACACTGTAAGTGTCCTTTTGCATGGCATTTGGTTGTCCTGGAAGTGGCAGTAACCATGTGAAATGCTTGATGCAAACACACCACTTCTTCAGAATCTTCACGTGTTGTTGTATCCATGTTCAAAGCAGCTAACCAAGCTTTCCGCCATTTGTGGTGAGTTGGAATTCTGTGTAACATGATGGCACTACAATCACCTTATCACAACACTTTATGATGCACGTTATAATAATGATATATCTTCCTACAAACTGATTCAAACTGCTACTACTGCTACTACTACTGATGCAGGCGTCCAGGTCACGTTGGTTCTATTGACGGAAATGAGAAGTTGAAGTGAACGGGAGAGTATTTTTGCATTTTTGAGTCAAAGTACTCTCAAAACTGCTATTCCGCAATACATTATAGTTATCCATTTTAACCCGCTTAGAAAAGCGCCACATTTTATTTTGTGTCACCATACTTGGTCATTTAACTATTTGTGTAACTGTCTTTAAATAGGGGAAACGTGTAGGTGTTTGGTCACTTCTAACTTGATCTTTTTTTGGTACCTAATGAATGAACTGGGCTGGGCTAAGTGATTAATAACATAGTTTGGTCTGTTTGTATGACTGTTCTGATCTAATATGAGTTCTGATTTATAATATTGCCTGAATCATAATCATACACTGTTTGCCAGAGGAGAGCTGGCACCTTGACTGAGACTGGTTTCTCAGCCTGGCTTTTTTCTCCATTATGTCACCTGATGATATTTGGGTTCCTTGCCACCATTGCCCTTGTTGCCTTTAGCGTTGGCTTGCTCAGTTGGGGACACTCAATATTTAATTATATTATTTTCTATTACATTCTGTTGCAATATTTGTATCACTGTGAAGCTGCTTTGAAACAATCTTCATTGTAAAAAGTGCTATATAAATAAGTGACTTGACTTGACTTAAGAAGTCATTAAGTAAGAAAATTGTTGTAGGAACTGCTTATATAGTGCACTTTTATGATTTTGTTTTTTTTGTTTGACAGTCCTGCACACTTATTGTTATTATTATTTTACATTAATTTAACATATTAACATTTTTTTTTTATTTTACAAAATGTAGCTAGCCTAGCTAAATCAGTAGACTTTGCTCACACATAGCATCCAAACATATTTTCAAACTGCCTGAGGTCTCGTTCATACACTATTACCTCAAAATGGAAAACTGCTGTTTAATTTTTAAAGTGTGTGTGTGTGTGTCCTTGTTTATATTACATTGTGGGGACAAATGTCCCCATAAGGATAGTAAAGAGATCTGAGATCACCTACATTGTGGGGGCCAACCAGTCCACAATGTCAATGGATTTATAGACATACTATTTTTTTGTTTGTTGAAAATGTAAAAAATGTAAAAATGTAAAAATTTGTAAAAATGCAGAATGTTTCCTGTGATGAAAGGTTTAGGGGCAGGGGCAGTGTAGGGGGATTTAATGTGCAGTTTGTACTCTCAAATGGAGAGTCTATGGAGAGTCCCCACAAAGATAGTGAATCAGACTTGTGGGTGTGTGGGTATGTGTGTGTGTGTGTGTGTGTGTGTGTGTGTGTGTGTGTGTGTGTGTGTGTGTGTGTGTGTGTGTGTGTGTGTGTGTGTGTGTGTGTGTGTAGGAGAAGGGTCTGGAATGCTAAAGTTATAGTTGTGAGTCAAAGATGGTTGAACGCTGCTGGGGGAAAGCTGTCAGACATCACTGCTGTCAGGCTGGAGCTTGGCAGGAAACACCATGGTGCATGGGGTGAAGGTTGTGTGTGTGTTTGAGAAAGAAACTATGACACTTGTATAAAGCAAGGTTGTACAAAATTCAAAAATGATTGACAATTACTTTTTTAATTCCTGAATTCCAATTGCGGTAGTAAACAAGATGCAGAAATGGAGTTCGTTGTTACAACAGAACCTAGCATTAATAGTCTTTTATGCAGATTTTTAGCAAAATGTACACTGTAAAACAAAATATATATATATATTTTAATAGTTGTTTGGGTACTTGTCAACTGGTGAAGCTGGGTAACTAGATAAACCAGCTAGCAAACATTCAGGTAACTAAACTTTAGGTAGATGAATAACAGTGGCTTATAACAGCAGTGAGTTTGAGAGCTCAGGTATTCAGAATAGCTTTTTTTGTATATTAGCATCTCACCACAGCTTAGCAAAGAAAATCCTTCAGAGAGTAAGACAACCGCAGGCCACCGTAAACATCATGAGTCACAGTATTCCCTTCTCTCTCTTGCCATCATGTCTCATCTCATATGCTCTTCCTGTTCTCTACAAATCTTCCACTTGCAAAGTGTAAAGCACTGGTCTCTTGGTCATAGTTGCATGTGAAAGATTAGTTGAATCCAAAATTAAAAATCTGCCATCATTTATTATAATTTTGTCACATGCCATCTTGTGTGCACATGTGGGGTTTGTTATGTTGAGCATGTGCTCGTGTCTCTGTTAGATCCCTCCCTCCTAGTTATCTCGTTATTGGTTTCATTTGTCTCACCTGTTCTCTCTTGATTTCTTCCCTGTATAATCTCCTTGTGTTTGTCAGTCTTTGTCGGATCGCTATCCGTCTACATTTCCCCTTATTGGTATTTTTTGAGGTTATTTGTGGGTTCTGATTATGTGTTTAGCCCCATTGTGGATTTTTGTTTTGTGTTTATGTTTCTTTTTGTTATAATAAATAAACTCCTTTGCACTTGAGTCCTCGCACCCCCCTGACTCTGGGGGATACAGGGAATAAGCTTAAGTCCCAAAAAGTTGGCATGTTTCTATAAGGCAGAGAGTAATCTATATTTAATATATACAGATTATGTGACTCAGATAAGAGTCATTTGTACCTATCATTTATTTGTTTCCTTAAAGTACCTAATTATTAGTCAGTGAACCGGGATTATGGTGTTTATCTGGAAAAGCATGGCTGGAAGGCGGACACCTGAAGAGTTGAAGAATTAATTGTTATTATTATTTTTTTAAAAAGAGGGTCAGCTCTTTCTTTTTATATATTGCATGCTCAGATAATCATAAAACTTATATATATATATATATATATATATATATATATATATATATATATTATTCAGTCATTTAGCATCTACTTTGTGGCCATTTCAAGTGTAATAACCAATTAAGAGGTTCATCTTGGTTACTCTCTTAACCAAGGGTGTTAATACTACACACAAAAAATTACTTTTATACCATTGCCAAGCTTTTTCTGTTATCAGCAATCCTACAGCATGAAGCACTTAAGGGACACCATTTTACCGAAAACAGTATGCATATTGTATTTAACTATACAGCAAGAAAGCAGTTCATTATATGGGCTATTCAATTTTTGTAACATTGTCAAAAACCCTGGTGGTGGCTGGTAACTTTTTTTTTTCAATCACTGCTGGGGAAAGAGATAATTTATATCCCCTTAATCAATACACCCTTCCCTGTTGCATTCTGACCTGAGAGTAGAATAACTCCTTCTAGCAAAAAGGACTGAGCAGCTCCTGTGTCTCTCAGGATCTTCCCAGAAACTTTTTCCTCTTGTCCTGGCAGAGACACAATACTGTTAGTAATAAATGGAGCATACTCTGTAAATTTATCCCCAACATCTGTGTTGACCTTCTTAATCTCACACTTCTGTTCATGAGCATCAACAGTGGTTCAAGCCCAAATAATCCAACTGGTTTAGCAGACTTCTTTAAAGCTGTAGGCCTACGTTCAAATATTTTATGCCCGACTTTGTGACAGTAAAATCCGACCATTTTTGTAACCACGAAATTGTTGGCGATAAGCCTCAGTTACAAACTCATACACTTTCAAAATGGCTGTTTTTACTTGTTTAAAATCTGCACTTCTCTTCTTCAGAGAGGGAAGAAAATACTTCCTTAGCCTTCCCCATCAGAAGACAGTGTAGAAGTAGGGAGCTAACTTGAATATGCTCAAAACAAGCCTTAAAGTCACAGCATCAATTCAATTCTTATAAAGAGGACAATACATCAATGGACATTTATGATAGGAATTTGTACAATCCTGCATAATTCACTGATGCAGTGCTAATTTACTAACAGTAAACAACAATCAGCCATACTCCAACAGCTGTTTCAAACCTATTTATTAAACATATAATGTGCCATTGTCCCTTACACATGATTTTCATGTAAACAGTGTCAAATTTACCATAAAGTATTTACAGTGCTTCACTTTTTGCACATTTTGTTATGTTACAGTAGCCTGACAAGCCAGACCCACATCAAGATGTTTGGTCTGGAATCTCACCATAGACAGGGCTCAATCCGAGGGGTGGGATAAACAGCTGTCTTTCAAACTCCCTCTGCACGCGATAGGATAGCGCTACCACCAACCAGAGCAACGAAGGTGAAACAGAGCTTGTTGATAGATTAAACATTCACCGTATCCGTTCGGCAAAACTCTGAACACATCTTCCCTTTTTAAGAATGACTTCAGTGCCGTTCTTTGTTCTTTTCTCAGAGAAAAGCTTAACTCCAAGTCTTCCAGAGTCGCGGTCAAAGCTGATTCGAAAGACCGCCGTTCGCCAGTTTCTGTGTTTACTAGAAGCACACAAATGCAACTCGGCAGTCGTCATTATGGCCCCGCCTGCCGACTCTATACACAATGTGATTGGCCCATCCAGAGTGAGGGGAATACAGCTCAGAAGGGTATTGAGAGTTCCTAGACGACACTTGCGGGCCGTAAATTTGCTGCCGCTAGGGTGCGTCTAGATTTCTAGGCTAATGTTACAGCCTTATTCCAAAACAGATTACATTTTTATTTTTTCCCCTCTATTCTACAAACAATATCCCATAATGAAAGCGTGAAAGAATTCACCTGTGGTAAATTCAGTTGACAGGACATGATTTGGAAAGGCACACACCTGTTATATATAAGGTCCCATAGTTAGCAGTGCATGTCAGAGCACAAACCAAGCCATGAAGTCCAATTAATTGTCTGTAGACCTCTGAGACATGATTGTATTGAGGCACAGATCTGGGAGAAGGTACAGAAATATTTCTGCGGTAATGAGCACAGTGGCCTCCATCATCCTTAAATGGAAGAAGTTTGGAACCACCAGGACTCTTCATAGAGCTGCCCCCGACGGTCACTCTGACAGAGCTCCAGCATTTCTCTGTGGAGAAAGGAGAAACTTCCTGAACAACAACTATCTCTGCAGCACTCCACTAATCAGGCCTGTATGGTAGAGTGGCAAGACGGAAGTGATAAATAGTACATATAAGTGATAAATAGTTTATGCTTTAGATTAGGGGATGCAGGAAGTGCAGAACATTGCAGTGTGTACTGCAGTGTAACTTACTGGTGAGGGTATAGCCAGCTGTATTCTGGAGTCTTTAAACACTGTGCAGCTGATGTGATCTTCAGTAGAAGGTTCAATTGATTCACATTATCATTAGATCAAAGGATTTCTCATAACCCACTGGAATCCCCTGACTATAAGCCATTTATTTATGTTTATCCCCTTGAAAACAAATTGATTACTCTTCTTTAAAAAAACATTTTAAGCATCTTGCATGTTTGTGCTTTTGAACACAGACCAGCTTACATCAATACATAATATACTTATCATTTCCTAATGGTCTGTTCATAATTTGTTCAAGATTACCATTTATTGAGATGATACTATGGCAAGTTTGACATAAATACTTCCATGGTTTATGAGTGATAATATATCAGCTAATAACTCATCAACCATATTGATCTGTTTGATTTATAGTGATTTACACATTTTTTAAGATAACTTTCAGCAAATTTGGAAATTATTAATAAGTTATATTTATATTGTCACGTTTTGTAAATGATTAGTTCATCATTAATTAATAATAAATTACTTATAACTGAATTAACAAAACATTTATTTAATGTTAGCATATCACCTATTAATCTGGGACACTAAAATTATGATCTAAGTTATTCAACTAAATATACAAATAAAATGAATTAATTAGGTCTTATTTAATTCTATAAACTATAATACTGATCTGCCAACATTGTCGCTATATGATAAATTAAAATAAGCTGATAACATCACTGTTTTCTCCAGAACGACTGTACAGCCAAATCAAATTTTGTTGCAATATTGTCCTGTTTAACACTGTGAAGCTGCTTTGAAACAATCGTCATTGTAAAAGCGCTATATAAATAAAGTTGATTGATTGATTTAATCATTTATGAACATAGTCATGTTTTGTAAATGATTAGATTATCAACTAACAACTTATAAGTGACTTATAACATTATTCTGAACATTATTATAAAGTGTTACCAAGGGGGGGGGGGGGTACTTGGTCTGCAACATTGCTTAGGTAAGTGGTACATGTCAAAACAACATCTACATGGTTGTTCTTCTTCCATTGTTCTGTGGTCCAGTTCTGATGCTCATGTGCCCACTGTTGGCACTTTTGGTGGGGGACAGGGGTCAGCATGGGCACCCTTAATTGTCTGCAGCTAATCAGCCCCATACGCAATAAACTGCGTTGGACTGTGTATTCAACACCTTTCTATCAGAACCAGCATTAACTTCTTGAGCAATTTGAGCTACAGTAGCTTGTTTGTTTGATCAGACCACACGGACCAGCCTTCGCTCACCATGTGCATCAATGAGCCTTGGCCCTGTTGCTGGTTCACCACTGTTCCTTACTTGGAGCACTTTTGATAGATACTGACTACTGCAGACTGGAAATACCCCACAGAGCTGCAGTTTTGGATTTGCTCTGAACTAGACAAACTCACTCAAATCCTTACACTTGCCCATTTTTCCCGCTTCTAACACATCAAGTTTGAGGAAGATGGCTTGTCAGTAGTTAACCCAGTAAGGAACATAGGAACAGAATAGACTATGAGATTGATGATAATCTTACCTGAGGCTCTGCCAGCTGCAGCAGGACATAGGCTCCAGCACTGCATTTGTGGTTGGACAAAGGTTACTTTTACCCAAGGCCTGAAGATACACCAGGGCAAGAAAGGGTGCTACTTTTTGAGAAGCAGGCTGCGTCAGTCAACAGAAGTTCAGCAGCAGGGCACACACCACAGTCAGCAGGACAACAACATCCCTGCCCCTGATGAGAAAGAACAAGGCACAGGAGAGCAACCACTAGTCAAGTTGCCAAAGGCCTGCGATAATTTGCTGTGGAAGGAGGTCAACACTGACCTCTGCAACATGCTATAAGGGATCAAAGGTGCAACCATGACGAAGTTGAAGAGAAAGGGGCGATCTTATCTATGCCTATGGGGTGGAGTGGTTTGGAGTGGTTGAAGGCAAACAAGCTACTCCGTTAATCCCCAACCAAATCCAGAAGGTTGACAGAAATAAGCCGCCTAGTAATGGGGAGGAGGCAGCCAAAGAAGCAATGGAGGAAAGCCACAGCGGAGAAGGAAGGTATAAAACTGCAGCAGGAAGAGATTCAGAGAACAGCAAACATGCTTCTGAGGAAGTGCTGAATGAAGGTGCAAACAAGATCACGCTTCTACAAAGATCCCTTCAAATTTGTGAAGCGGCCCTTTACCTGGAATGACATCTGAAGAATTCCTGCACAGATGCCCAACACCAGAAATAAGTTATACTCCCCTGAAATGCCACCAGTCAATCATCCAGAGCACAAACTGGATATTAGTCCAGCCAGGTGGAGTGAGGTAGAACAAACCCTGAGTAGAGCAAGGGCCGCATCATCTCCAGGTCCAACAGAGTTCCATACAGGCATCCATACATACCATCCATATAAGTGATGTGTGGCCAAATAGGGAGTTACCAACATCCTGGAGAAGAGCCAGAGGGATCCTAATCCCCAAAGAATAAAGCTTGGAACATACTCTGCAAGAACAAAGAAATTTGTTCGTTTTCTCTAGGTGGCAAGAACAAGAACAAAGTTCGTTTTGGCCAGTGCATTCATACTTGTCGAGAAAAGCAGGTGCTGATCATTTGCGTTTCTCCACATTAACCACGCCCACTTTAAATCTCTGACCAATCACACAATAGTTCTCGGAAACCCACAAGAAAAAAGTTCTGCTCAGGCGATGTGTCGAGAACAAGCTGCGAGAACTCTCAAAGCAGCCCTGGGAGAGAGAACTTTTTACTCTGTTCTTGAGGAGTATGTTGCAGCCTTAAGACTCATCAGAGATAGGGCAATTCCGCCAGATCTGCCTTCTAAAAGTTGAGGGAAAAATATTCAGTGTGGTCGCACAGGTTGGCAGGTTAGTCTTGTCTTGCCAGACTCGTACATTTCATTAGTACACTCTCCATTGACAAGCATTTACTTCCGTGAAGGCAGGCACTCTGTTGACGTTTAAAACTATTGGCTCTGTCATAACCAATCACTAACGTTTGGTTGTGACATATGTGTTTGCCTTTGTTTCTCACTTGGAAATCTGTAAGAATAAATGTGCACACCACCTAACAGAAATGCGGAAAAGGCTTACACGCAGAAGTCCTTCAACCAAGTCAATAGATTCAGTTTTTGGGCTAACAGAGGGACCTTACAGATATAAGACCAGCCTCACCCAAGGCCGTTATTCCTGGTGGCACAACCTGGTGCTAAAGTGTCTTGACGTAGTGATGGAAAGTTATTGGACAAGTGTGAATGCCCTTGCTGTACTGTTAGCCTGGTGGCAGCCGACAACATTTGTTTGGGAGAGCGAGGGTCAAGCCAGCCTCACTGCCACAAGACCATACACTGGGCAGCTGGGCAGAGCGCTGACTGGAAGCTGGCAGACTTGGAAAAGAAACTCTGTTTTCCAGCTGAGATTACAGTTACCAACGAGTGACCAGACCTTGTTTTGTTTTAAGCCATACTCAAGCTTGTCTACATCAGAGCTTACTCTGCTCTGGGAGGGTGCAGTGGTGGAGGCTTACAAATGGAAAAGGCTAAGGTATGCTGAACTTGCAGCCGATGCGTTGCGAAGTTGCGTTGCAACAAGGCTGACAAAATAAATTGAAAACTGAATATTTTTTTTAGTGGATAAAGCATTGCCTGTTTGCTAACTTGGTTAATGCCACTCAATAGAGGTTTACTGAACAATTATCTATTTTTCAAATTTTTATTTTATCAGCAATATATTTGTCTTTATCAGGCAAAACATTGTTTTTAGGGTAACTCTTAAAAAGGTTTAATGTAACATTAACTATGAGCAATACTTTTGATACAGTATATTCATCTTTGTTAGAAAAAAATACAGCTGTTCATGTTCAGGATAAATTATTTTATCGTATATTGGTAAATGCTGAAATTAAGATTAACAAGGAATAATACATTTTGATCATTCATTTTGATGGTTGATAGACCTAAGTTCGCGGGGATGACGGCTGTAATCTGCGCCATGTGATGACATCAGAAATCCGTGCCATGCAGAGGCATTTTTGAAAGTTTCTTTTTTAAATATAATGTTCTTAATATCGGTAACGTTGTTTTTACGTTAAAAGAATGGAATTTTGTTTTGTAGGATTATATTTGATGTTTTGCCTCCTTTTAATCTGTAGGTCAGCAGGAATAGGCAGCTTTCTCGACCAATGAGAAACCGTTCTGCAAGCTCCTACTGTTCGTCAGGCCCATTACTCCAAGCTGCAATTACCCATACTTGTGATGAAAGGATAATAAGTGTTATTCACTTTACCTGTTAGTTGTAAAAATGTTATGCCTGATTGGTGTATACCACAATAAACGAGGCAGACAACAAATTCTTCTTCTTCTTCTTCTTCAAAAAAAAAACCACAATCAAAAAGAAAAAATATATATTAGAAAGAAGAGTGAGAGAAACTCCACTCTAAGGTGAACCGATCTTTGTACTAACGCCATAGCAACTACACAGTTTTTTACTTTAACCCTCTGAACGTGCCCGTGCGTTTTGCTTGATTTTTCCTCATGACAGTGTAAACAACTTAAAATACTCCCTACTCACAGACATGAATGATATGTCTTTACAAAGCTTAAAGTGTCAACTTTTATTTATGTACACTCAAAATAAAAACTAAATGTATGTAGCGTTTCACTAAATAAAGAAAATGAACAGGATGCACGTTCTCCCATTTGTCTCCCTGTGAAGTCCTTTCTGAAATGAACTCAGAACTCTTGCCACACAGACACAACAGATATCAAAGCTTGGAATGTCTACTTTTAAATTACATTGGATTTACCCCAGAAGAAACAGAACGTGGTTTTAACATGGGAATATTTATGGTTAAAGATTTCTTCTCACTTATATTAGCGTTATTGCTGCATAAACTTTTCATTGAAGGCTACTAGTTGACTTATTGTCAGATTAAAATGTCTGCAATCAACGGAAACATGAAATATGAAATAGATAGGCAACCTTTCAATGCTAAATAAAGATACACGTACGACATAGGGATATTTTTATGCTCTATAATTTTAAACGCAACATGATATAAAAGTAGGGTTGCCAACTGTCCCCTATTAGCTGGGACGACCTGCTCAAATAGAGAGACTAATTAGTTTCCGTTCATCTTGCAGTGTCCCTGTTTGCACTTTTGC
This sequence comes from Pseudorasbora parva, assembly GCF_024679245.1. Taxonomy (NCBI): domain Eukaryota; kingdom Metazoa; phylum Chordata; class Actinopteri; order Cypriniformes; family Gobionidae; genus Pseudorasbora; species Pseudorasbora parva. Next base: position 17,191,395 of record NC_090191.1, on the reverse strand, counting down.
CCTGAATGTTTCTTTTGCACTGTATTTTTTACCACTTTTTTAACCATTTGTTTTGTTGTTTTCATGTGTAAATCCAAGTATACACTACCACTCAAAAGTTTTAGATTTTCTAATGTTTTCAAAAAAAATTCTTCTGCTTAACAAGGTTGCATTTATTTAGTCCAAAATACAGCAAAAGTAATATTACAGTAATATTATAAAAGTAATATAATACAGTAATATTGTGAAGTATTTTTATTATTTAAAATATTTTTTTTTTCTATTTCACATGATCCTTTAGAATTCATTGTAATATGGTGATTTTCTGTTGAAGAAACATATCTTATTGTTATGAATGTGGAAAAAAATGTATTTTTGATGCTAGAAAGTTCAAAACAACCGCATTTTTATGAAATTTAAAATGGCAACGGTAACATTATACACTACCATTCAAAAGTTTGGGCTTTTTTTTAACCTCTGGGTTAAATCTTTAATTTATCAAAGAATCCTGAAAAAATACACAGCTGTTTTCAACATTCATAATAATCATAAATGTTTGTTGAGCCTATATATCAAATCATCATATTAGAATGATTTCAGAAGAATCATGAGACACTGAAGACTGGAGTAATGATAATAAATTCAGCTTTGACATCACAGAAATAAATTACATTTGACCAGGTATTCACATTAGGGCTGTTATGATATTAGATTTTTCACACCACAGTTATTGTGGCCAAAAGAATTCACGGTATCGATATATTGCGATATCTATACAACGCTTAGGAGGATGTTTATTTCTTTTTTTCTTTTTTTTTACCCAATAAACATAATTGAATACTGATAAACAAGAGAGAAAAAAATACTATTAAGTTCAACAGTAGCCTATAATGAATAAATATTAACATCAAAACTGATACTTCAACCTTTTAACGTGTGTACCCATTAAGCTCTTTAACCTATCATACAGGGCAGCAACCATTCTGGGGTGGCACAGTAATCTATGTTATTTCAACATAAAAATTTGTTTGACTATTACATACTGGACTGTTTTAGTGCCTACAACACAAATTAATACAGTTAACATAATTGTAATTGAGATAGTATAGAGAATGTATAATAATTAGATAACAATAATTTGACACTTTTTTGTGTTATTCCTCATATCCAGGCAAGGGGCTTACATTATAGCTAAATTTTTAATTTAACTTGCTCTCTATTGTTGCATCTTTGGACATGCAGATAACTACATAGCCTAAATTATTCAATCTTCATTGAATTTTATATAATCAATTAACTCTTAAACAGTTCTGAGTTAGTCTGTAAGGACTATTTGTAAACCTTGCAACCAAAAAAGTAAAGACTGAAAGTTTAACTATCTATATTAGTAGTCAAAATAAATAATTGCACTGATATTTATTCATTTTAAATATCGTGGTTATCGCCAATACCGTTATATCACCACACCCCTAAATTAAATACCGGTATATTGAGACACCCCTTATTCACATAGAAAACATTTAATTTAAATTGTAAACAAATTTTTTTTTTGATCAAATAAATCCAGCCTTGTTGAGCAGAAGAGAATCCTTTCTTTAAAAAAACATACAGATCTAAAACTTTTGAATGGTACTGTAGGTCTAAAGTCTTTATGTAAATAAAATGTATAATCAGATTGCTTCTTTTAAATGAAACGTTATTTTGTGAATAAGCTACAAACAATACATTCAATCATTAAGCCTCCTCAGATTCAATCTCTATAGTTCCCTGTCACATTCCTCATTGATATTCAAGAGAGGAGTCGTTGATGACTCAGGTGTGAATCACAGCATTATTCATGATGATCCATACCCTCCCCACATACAGCCATTCTGACAATAAGTGTCTTACAAAAGTTAAATGACTATATTATTTTGTATGAATGAGTGATGATAAATTGTTTTCACATTGTTTTGAAGAAATACATTTAGGCAACAACATCAAGTTCTGCAAAGCTTTGTAAACAAATGTTTAAAAGTGTTATATGGCCTTATTTAAGTGATTTAACTTTTTTTTTTCTTTTTTTTTTACTATGCATAAACATTATTTTCTCAAAACTACAAACTTGTATCTACATGTTGCTCACATATTACTGTAGTCCTGCGCTGAATACAGTGTAATCAGATTTTGCCATTAATATGCTTTAAAGAAAGTGAAAAAACATAAATGTCAGTCTTTAATCAAGATTTAAAGGGGTGGTTCTGTGGCTTGGTTGTGTTTATGGGGCGCAGTATAACATATATCTTAATATATACATATACATTGTGACAAGGTGAAGAAGCACACAACACAATAGTGCAGGTGAAGTCGGTGCTTGGCTGGTCACTCTCTGTGCTGTGTTCCGGGTGCAGGGCAGTGTGGGTCCGTGGTCACCTCTTGCGGTGGTGGGCTGGCGGTCAGACACTGCTCTCTAGGGAATAGTAGGGAAAAGAGTTAAACGAGTCTTCTGGAGACATCTCTCACCTTGCTGTCTGTCTCTGCCGCTTATGAAGCGGGTGCCGGATGAGTAGCAGCTGTGACCGCTCAGCCCGTGACGAGCGGGTGCAGGTGCATCTGGTCTGTTTCCAGGGCGACGCTGATTGAGGCTCGGGACGTTTGGCCCCTGACAGACCTGCGAAAGCTGACCATATCCTGGAGAGACCGTCAGCGTTGGCGTTGGCCATCCCGGCTCGGTGTTGGACCGTGAAGTGGAAGTCCTGGAGCGCCAGGAACCACCGCGTCACCCTGGCATTGGTGTCTTTGGCCCGGGCCATCCATTGAAAGGGAGCGTGGTCGGTGACCAGGGTGAAGTGGCGGCCCAGGAGGTAATAGCGGAGCTCCAGGACTGCCCACTTGACGGCCAATGCTTCCTTCTCGACGGCCGCGTACCGCTGTTCCGCCGGGGTCATCTTTCGGCTGATATAGATCACCGGGTGTTCCTCACCGTCGGTGACCTTGGGGGTGGGACGCGGCGCGGAGTGGATGGCGGTCACTTTCTTCTCCTGGGGACGGATCAGGCCACGTCCCACCTGGTACCCCAGGTACTTTGCTTCCCCCATGGCCAGGTGACGGTCAGTCCAGCCCGACGGAGCTCCAACAGTACCTTCAGCAGCCGGTCCAGATGGCCCTCACAGGTCTCTGAGTGGATCACCACATCATCCAGGTACGTGGCGGCGTAGGCCTGGTGCGGCCGTAGGAGGACGTCCATCAGGCGCTGGAACGGGGCAGGGGCCCTATGCAGGCCGAAGGGAAGGACCCGGTACTGCCAGTGGCCGCTCGGGGTGTAGAGGCCGTCTTCGGCTTGGCCGCTGGCGTGAAGGGGACTTGCCAGTACCCTTTTGTCAGGTCGAGGGTCGAGATGAACCGGGCCCTTCCCAGGCGGTCGAGGAGCTCGTCGACGCGGGGCATGGCCGTAAATCTCGGAGACCTCGTTCAACCAGCAGAAGTCATTGCAGAAGCGGAAGGTACCATCGGGCTTGGGAACCATGACGATGGAGCTGGACCATGGGCTTCTGGATGGTTCGATGACCCCTAACCTCAACATCTCCTGCACTTCTTCTTCGATGGCATGTCGCCGAGCCTCCGGAACCCGGTAGGACCGCTGCGGTACGATGACTCCGGGTGGTGTTCAGACATCGTGCTCCAGCACGTGAGTCCGCCTGGGCCGGGGGGAGAACACAGCAGAAAACTGACTGACCAGGTGCTGCAGATCGGCCTTTTTGGCGGCGGAGAGCTGGACATCCATATCCCAGGTGGGTCCGGTTACTTAGGGTCCGTCATCACCCGAGACATGAAGGGAGTTCCCTGGTCAGTCAGTATCTGGGCGTGTGAGCGATCTCCAGTAGGGCCTTGGTCTTGGTGCGGGGCACTACCAGCAGCAATTTTTCCTCTCCCCTCCGTTGGGCGACGCAGTACAGCAGACCATTGTTGACCAGAAAGTGCGGAGTGGGGCGCAGGCTGGAGCTCCTTTCCATCCACCACCCTCACTTTGGTCCAACAGTGCTTTAATCGGTCGTCCTCGTGCTGCGCTTTGGCGAAAGCCCCAGCCCCAGAGACCTGCTGATAGAGATCAAATAACAAGTTAGTATCACGGGGACCGGACTCACCGTCTCTGGGGCTGTCCGAGGTCAGCAACACGTGACGCCGTCGGGACCTCCGGGTCGACTTCCGTTTTGGGTGGTTCCCGGCTGGGCTGACGGGCTGGCTGGATGGGGCAAGCAGGCAGTCAAATTCGGGGACAATCCCTTCTGAGGAGGACCGGGACGGGCAGATCCTTGACGATTCCCACTTCCACCGGCCAGGCGCCGGCCGCTGCCGTTATGGTCACTCGCCGGGCTGGTACCTCTTTGGTGTCGCTGTGTACACAGGTGATGGACAACTTCGCTTTGGTTTCCGCTCGTGGAGGGAGGATGGTGGTCTTCACAAGGCTGACCGCACTCCTGGAATCCAACAGGGCGAGGAACGGCCGGCCGTTGATCTTGACTTCCGCCCGTGGTGCGTTCGCGGTGTGGACTGCACAACCCACCAGCCAAGCTCGTCCCGGTGAGCGGGGCCCCTCGGTGGGCATGGGTTCGTCTGCCGGGCCGGGAACCTGCTGACTCGTCGCGGGGTGCCCTCCGGCGCGTCGCTCCTGGACCACCCTCTGGGGAAAAGGTGGCACTCGCTCCCCAACCTCCCGGTGTTGGGCGGCCTCCGCCAGCTCAATGGCCTCTGCCAGCTCGTCGATGTTGCCAGGGTTCCGCATACCTGCTGCTTGACGAAGCGACCGAGGGAGGGCTCGCAGAAGGCGGTCCACCACAACTCGCTCCACTACCTGGTGGGCGGTGGGAGCCCCGGCCAATAGCCAGTGTTGGGCCAGACGGGAGAGATTCATGGCCTGAGCCCGGGCGGGCTGGTGCGCATCGTAGGTCCACTCCTGAAACAGCTGGGCCATGCTCAGCGGTGACAGGCCGGCCAAGCCTAAGATCTCATTTTTCAACTCGTCATAAGATGCACTCTGTTCGGCTGTCAGGGAGAAAGAGGCGCGCTGTGCCTCTCCCGTCAGCAGGGGCGCTAGCATCCGGACCCACTCATCTCTGGGCCTTGCCTCTCGGACGGCGATCGCCTCAAACATCTGCAGATACAGCGCCACATCATCATGAACGGTCATCCACGGCAGTAATTGTGTCGCTTGGGCCCGGGGGTCAGGTAGCGGAGTTCCCTGGGCGGCAGCAGTGCGGAGCGCGGCTTCCCCTTGGCGGGCGGCCATGTGTTCCATTATTTGCTGCTGGCGGATGCTCACCTCGGTGAGGTGTTTGAGGAGTTCGTCCATGTTGGGGGAGGAGCGTCACCTGGGGAAACAGAAAAGGTTTTTCTGAAAAAAAACAAAACAAACCAAAACAAAACACAGAGCACTTCCGGGGTGATACCGGAAACAGGAAATTAGTGCAGGGTGATCGTGGCGGTACTCCTTCACGCTTCTGCCCACATTCTCCACCAGTGTGACGGGGTGAAGAAGCACACGACACGATAGTGCAGGTGAGTTCCCCGAAGGGTGGATTTTATTGAGGGGTTGGGGTGAAAAGTGGTGAAGTCGGTGGTGCTCGGTGCTCGGCTGGTCACTCTCTGTGCTGTGTTCCGGGTGCAGGGCAGTGTGGGTCCGTGGTCACCTCTTGCGGTGGTGGGCTGGCGGTCACACGCTGCTCTCTGGTGGAATAATAGGGAAAAGAGTTAGCCGAGTCTTTTGGAGACATCTCTCACCTTGCTGTCTGTCTCTTGCCTGCTGTCTGTCAAAGCGGGTGCCGGATGAGTAGCAGCTGTGACCGCTCAGCCCGTGACGAACGGGTGCAGGTGATCTGGTCTGTTTCCAGGGCGACGCTGATTGAGGCTCGGGACGTTTGTCACAATATATATATATATATATATATATATATATATATATATATATATATATATATACAGTCTTGTTCAAAATAATAGCAGTACAATGTGACTAACCAGAATAATCAAGGTTTTTAGTAAATTTTTTATTGCTACGTGGCAAACAAGTTACCAGTAGGTTCAGTAGATTGTCAGAAAACAAACAAGACCCAGCATTCATGATATGCACGCTCTTAAGGCTGTGCAATTGGGCAATTAGTTGAAAGGGGTGTGTTAAAAAAAATAGCAGTGTCTACCTTTGACTGTACAAACTCAAAACTATTTTGTACAAACATTTTTTTTTTCTGGGATTAAGCAATCCTGTGAATCACTAAACTAATATTTAGTTGTATGACCACAGTTTTTTAAAACTGCTTGACATCTGTGTGGCATGGAGTCAACCAACTTGTGGCACCTCTCAGCTGTTATTCCACTCCATGATTCTTTAACAACATTCCACAATTCATTCACATTTCTTGGTTTTGCTTCAGAAACAGCATTTTTGATATCACCCCACAAGTTCTCAATTGGATTAAGGTCTGGAGATTGGGCTGGCCACTCCATAACATTAATTTTGTTGGTTTGGAACCAAGACTTTGCCCGTTTACTAGTGTGTTTTGGGTCATTGTCTTGTTGAAACAACCGTTTCAAGGGCATGTCCTCTTCAGCATAGGGCAACATGACCTCTTCAATTATTTTAACATATGCAAACTGATCCATGATCCCTGGTATGCGATAAATAGGCCCAACACCATAGTAGGAAAAACATGCCCATATCATGATGCTTGCACCTCCATGCTTCACTGTCTTCACTGTGTACTGTGGCTTGAATTCAGAGTTTGGGGGTAGTCTCACAAACTGCCTGTGGCCCTTGGACCCAAAAAGAAAATTTTTACTCTCATCAGTCCACAAAATGTTCCTCCATTTCTCTTTAGGCCAGTTGATGTGATCTTTGGCAAATTGTAACCTCTTCTGCACATGCCTTTTTTTTAACAGAGGGACTTTGCGGGGGATTCTTGAAAATAGATTAGCTTCACACAGACGTCTTCTAACTGTCACAGTACTTACAGGTAACTCCAGGCTGTCTTTGATCATCCTGGAGGTGATCATTGGCTGAGCCTTTGCGATTCTGGTTATTCTTCTATCCATTTTGATGGTTGTCTTCCGTTTTCTTCCACGTCTCTCTGGTTTTGCTCTCCATTTTAAGGCATTGGGGATCATTTTAGCTGAACAGCCTATATTTTTTGCATCTCTTTATAGGTTTCCCCCTCTCTAATCAACTTTTTAATCAAAGTACGCTGTTCTTCTGAACAATGTCTTGAACGACCCATTTTCCTCAGCTTTCAAATGCATGTTCAACAAGTGTTGGCTTCATCCTTAAATAGGGGCCACTTGATTCACACCTGTTTCACAAAATTGATGACCTCAGTGATTGAATGCCACACTGCTATTTTTTTGAACACACCCCTTTCAACTAATTCAACTAATTGCCCAATTGCACAGCCTTAAGAGCGTGCATATCATGAATGCTGGGTCTCATTTGTTTTCTGAGAATCTACTGAACCTACTGATAACTTGTTTGCCACGTAGCAATAAAAAATATACTAAAAACCTTGATTATTCTGGTTAGTCACATTGTACTGCTATTATTTTGAACAAGACTGTATATATTATGCCATAGTTTTCTTATATTTTATCTTTATTCCACACCGTTGTCTCCACTGTCCTTTGAACGAGAACGGCTCGTTTGCTTCCTGCTTCTATGAAACCAATCTTTCCGAAAAACGCAATGGTCTTAGATTTGTTAGATGGCCAAGTGTAGTTTCATGTATTTTTATTGCCTGAAGTGCCAAGCACAGGTTGTCCGGAAACGCCACGCCCCTTACCATTAAGGGCAGAAGTCATCTGCGGTGAATAGCAAGGGTTTATGATGTCACCAACCTGGGAAGAAGCTTGTTGTAGTCCAAACTAGCCGTTTTTGTAGGCAATAAGCTGCCATTGTAGACAATAAGCCACTGATTTATTTTTATTTTTATTGTTACATGTTTGAAGTGGATTTCAAATGTACACATACACTTTGGCCAATGGAAACAAGAACACAAGGCCAAAATCATGAATAACACCATGGGTCTTTGCTTATCCAAAAATCTGTTCTGATAGAGAGAGGAACTCACACTAGACATTGTTTTAGTCCTTGAAACATTTTCTGTTTTTGTTAATGCAGAGAGGAACTGCACATTTTTCACAGTGCATTTCAGTTTTGAGGTCCTTGCACACAGCACATTGGCCGCAATTTTCCTCCTTGACAGGCCATTTGGTCGAAACAAACATCTGCACTCTGATAAACTTGAAAAAATCTTAGTGGTGGCAGGGAGGAGGATCTTTCTCTGTTGCTTCCCTGTCCTGAAAAGGGAGTGGCCATACTCCCTGAAAATGTATACTATTTTATTAGTCTCTGGCCCTGTACTACTGAGGTAACTTAATAAAATATATTATACAAATTAATTTATTTCAAGGCTTTAGCCAAATACAGGACTGTCACCATTGTCCATCAGTCACTCAAAGAACCAAAGCGTCATTTTTGGCCTACCATTTTTTTAACTAGCTCAGAATCGCTAATTTATCCAAAAGGAATATAAAACGTACTTCTAGGCATTCTGCAAGATAATATCACATAGATTAACACACACAAAAAAAAACATTTTTACCAACTGCTGGTTTGCTGAGAAGATACATTTGTTTGGGTATGTTTCCAGCTCCACAAAAGCAACAAAACAGCATGTGGTCAGCCATCTTGTTACTACCACTCTGGCACTTGTGAGCTCAATATTCATCCACTAGGTGTCTCTATGTAGTGGCCAGAAGTGGCACTCAGTGCTTTTGAAGTTAAATTGGGAATTTATTTTTTTGTTTGTTTTTTTTTTTTCATTTTGGGTAGCAGCAATTAAGAGCGGCCAAATTTGACCCTTGGGTTCTCCAGGGTTAAATGTAATGCTGCAATCAACACTTTCATCATTCAATTTCATATTTCATGTCAATCGTGACAGTCATAATAGATGTAGTTAAATTTTGCAGGGGCATTTTGATTTATTTTTTTGCCCCTTGTCTTGGGCATTTAGTTTATTTTAAGGGGCTTTTTTTAATCACATTAACTTCTGACCCTGGTCCTCATTGTATGGCTCTTTAAGTCAAGTTAATTTTTCTTTAAAAGTCTTTAAAATATCTTATTTTGATGCAATTATTTTTCTTTTTTGGGTGATCTATCCCTTTATGACTGGTCCATGACACTGTCCATGACTGATATTAACCCTGTTTACTCTAGAAGAACTGAGACTGCATGTTCCTATCTCAGATTGGACTGTGAGGCCTTGTGGTTGGGAGTGTAAAGACCTGTCATATGAGCAAACGTTGAGTTTAGCTCTGCATGACACTTCTTTTGTCATCACCTCATTAATGACATATAACTCAGCTAAAGACAGAATGGGAAGATAAAACATGACAGGTAAAAATAGCACCACATTGTCAAGAAAAATATTCTTCGTTTGCCTGTACATAGGTGAGGAAACATGAAGATATATGTGTGACTTGTTTCTTTTTGAGAGATTCCTTTAAGATCTCATCTTAACTACAGTTCAGACATCTCTCTCACGTGTTCTTGTTTAGACAGACCAACACGGCAGGCATGCTATATGCAGAATGTGCGCTGGGTGACTTACTTACATAAGAGTCTTCATAAGTGAAGAATAATGACTAAAATAGCAACAGATATCTTGCATGCACTCGCTAGATGCAAAATGCCAACACATTGTCATCTGATTTTCTAAAGGCATACCCTGAAGACCCACAAAGTCTTTGCAACATGATTTACTGACGTAAGACATGTTTCTGGATCAATGCTTTGTTCGTCCTGGATCAACATTCTAGTCAAAAATTGATTAAAAAGGGTCACTGGACGTATCAGTTAATGAATCAGATCTTTTTGGTGAATGAATTTAAAATAATGAGTCATAGGGATGATTCAAAATGCCCCATTAATTCAGGAATATTTAGGTAAATCCGGTTTGTCTAACTACAGGTGCCCCTTAAATATTCTTAAAATTGTAAGACAGTGTCACTCTTATTTTACAAATAACTGCAGTTTTTATCATTCTTCATTTGTGGTGGCAAGTGGTGTCCCTCTACTTTGTAACAACCAAGTAATTATCAAACATTTGCATATTTGTATTCTGTAAGGGTAAAAACATTTTGGGCAACGTTAAAAGTTACATTTTTATGCTTGAGAGATTTCATGTGAGAGAGTCTGCATGTCCATGCCATACCACAACAAACTGCTTATACTGTAAGTATAGATTTTATTTAACATGTTCAATTTAACAGTTTAAAATAGTTTCACCAATGGAGTTTGGTTGCTTGTCACTGTTGCCTTTGGGCTTGTCATTATTTTGTTATATACATTTTTAGTTATTACAACATGTATGCAATATGACGATAATAGTGACGATGTGTGTTTCTTCAAAATTTATCTGAAACATCCTTCTGATGAAATCTTCAAATTAAACGTTTTCATACCTTGAAATATAATGAATCTTTTTAGAATAAACACTATATAAAGGTATCATAGACCATGATCATGTATTTTTTTTTGTTATGTCCCAAATAATAAAAAGAAACAAAGAAACAAATGAAAATAATAAATAAAAAGTTATCACCACCAGAATTTGATTAAAATTAACTAAACATCATATTGTCATATTTACAGCACATTTAAAAAAGTTTAAAATACATAACAATGCATTCTTCTTCTTCATACACAGTAAAAATCACCAAAATACCACTTGATCAAAAGGCACTGACAAATATTATAAGGAAAAAAGGAAATATAAGACGCAGCCATTTTTATTTTAAAATAAGATGATTTCTGATCTATAAAATCTAAGTATTTGTACATTTTCTGAATAATGACACTGATTAACTTTAATAGACTTCAACTTTTTTGATCAATACATCGATCAATGGGTTTAAATTCTTAGAATGTCAATCAATCAACTTTTACAATGATGATTGTTTCAAATCAGCTTCAGAGTGTTAAACAGGACAATATTTTCAACAAAATTTGATTTGCAGTTTTGCAGAATGTGTAATAATTTTTAGTACCACGTGATGCCAGTAGAGGGTGCAGTTTGAATTTGTATTGACTGTTGGCTCTTGCTGAATCAGATTGCAGCACCTGCACTTTGAGATACATTAGAGGGTAGTAGTCTCAGTGTGCATTTCAGTTGAAAGGGTTCTCTGTGTCGGTATAATAAATCAGATATATTAAATGTTGCTGTTTTCTGCACATACGCATGTGCAATGATGCCAACTTGTGCCAAAGCTGATAAGAAAAGTTCTGACCCACTCTTTAAATATGATGCAATTAACACTCTCTGAAAAAAGAAACAACTGAACATGACCAATGGAAAGATAATTGTAGCACTTTCTTGTGCTATATATCTGTAGCGATATATATGTAGTATAAAGTAGTATAAAGTATTTTAGGCCTGGTGCATATTATTATGATTTTGAGTTTCAAATAGCCTTTACATTTAACCACCTCCAATGACCAATGAACACATGTTGTGTATTTTCCATTAGTGACCAGTAGGGGTCACTCAGTATTTGTGTACATTTTCTAATCTAGTTGTCTTGTTTTGAATGTGTTTGATTCTTACTGTTCACTGTGACATTTCCATTCATCTCAAGGACATTTTCACAGATTGCTCATACAGCCCTGGAAGTGCTATATCTACTGAGTTGTGAAGACAGCAGACAGAAAAAGTCAATTTCATGCTTTCAGGAGCTTCCAATTAACTTTAACATATGACAACTGCTTCTTAATGGCTTTTTTATTACAGAAAGATGAATTTCCAACATAATGATGCAGTTAGCATATACAAGGGGCTAACTATCTATGCTAACCATCAAAAACCTAATTTCTCTTACATGATGTGGATATGTATCGTGGACACTAATTTTGCCACTACCAAGGGCCTTAATCCACTACATATTGGGACACTGATGACTCACTGACCTGCAACACGCACTAGTTAATATTCAACAACGACATAGCAGTATGTTGTATTTGTCATTCATTCTGGCGGTGTTATAATGTGATTTGCGCTGTCTTTCCGCCTGTTTGTTTACAGTGTTCCAGGGTGGCATTTCTGGATATGGAACACAAGCATGGCCAAATGGAGCGTCAGAAGATGGGCTAGATGTTCCGTGCCTCTCCCACGCTGCACATATGAGCTGTTACCAACATATAAATGATGTTAGGAGCGCAACTGATGCTAGTATTAAATCTACTGCTATACATTTATTTTCTACATAAAATGGTCTATGGCATTCCAGGAATTCCTCATAAGGGTGTCTTTGATAATGTAAAGTACACTATAAACAAATTTGAGGTCTCCAAATGAAAATGTTCTAGTGACTGATCACATCTAAATGTTCCAGTTGGCCAAATTGAATTTCTGTGAATTGATGCAATTTAATTTACAGAAATTCCATTTGGCCAACTAAAAATCAGTCACTAGAAAATGTTCATTTGGAGCCCTGATTTTTTTTTTTACTGATTTTTTTTTTTTTTTACTGATTAATTTGAATAAACATTAAATTATTATTAAGTGAATTATAATTTTTGTAAATTATATATATGTTAAATATATGACCGTCTGTATTGACAGACAAATATGTGTGTTGGAACTCTAAGAAAGTTTTTTAGGATGTTCTGGAACATTATGCAGTATCATTCTCAATCTCTATAAACAGAAGAGAGTCCTCAGAGTGGGGTCGTTCTCTTGAGTTCTGTTCCAAATCCCCATGGCTCTCACGTCACTCTTTCTGTCAGTCTCATAGGGGTCCGACATCTGCCACCAACCACTGCCCAATTTTTTTTTTTGCTATCATCATACACAAACGCTGCAATCAGGATATTTACTGTGACACACGTAGTAAAACTCATATTGTGAGTAATTTTGTAATTAACAAACAGTTAAAAAAAACAGTTTTGTTTTGTTTAGATAAATACATGTACTGCTTAATTTAAGGCAATCCATTACATTTTTTCCAGATATTCTCTTTTTACTAGAAAAGACAAATATGCTTATTATGATTGTTTGCAATATATGGACAGTTTAAATGTTTGCCTATGTACATGTCAGAATTCCTCCAATGTAAAGCGGTATTTGCTCATAATATAGATGGCTGCATGTGCAATGAGGGCATCTCTGTAAATCCCAGTAGATTGAAAAGCAATGATCAGACAGTGTTATCTGCAGAAAACACACACTCTTTTTACATGTCCAGGAAGAGAAAGACAGGAAAGGACATCAGCGTGCAGGAATGCTCTGGCTATGATTTCCTCCTGTCGCTCCTCTTAATTCCTAATCTGAGGGGAAAGCTGTCTATCTAGGGGATTTGTACAGCTGTCAATTAAAATCCCTTGACACAACCCTCCCCCTCTCCCTCTACCTCTCCCTCCCCTTCCCCCTCTCTTTCTCTTTTATTCACTGCTTTTCCCCTTCTCTGTGTTTCTTCTTTTCACTGGGGCTATGTAGTCTTCAAAGTAAATGTGAAATAGTCAGAGGTGACCTCTGCAATTCGGAAGCACAAATCAAAGAAACAGCTGGAGAGCCCCTGCTGAGAAAAAAAGACAGGAAAAAACATTGCATGCAATGCCACTGAAATTACTTTTTTTTATCTCTGTTATATTTAATAGATATCTCTTATTTCTTGATTTCTTAATAATCTATCTGTAAACGCAAATGTAACAATCACGACTGAAAACAAACAGCAGCCACGCTCAGTTAAAATAAAATGATACTAAAATGGCCAGTGAGTGGCAGCAAATCATTCTCTTAATCAGTGAATAATTGAATCATTCAGTCAAATGATTCGTTCAAAACGGCTGATTAATTCAGCGACAAAGCTGCGTCCAAAAACTTAAGCAGCTGACTTGTTGCCTCGCTGCCCAATCAGGCAATGAATTTGCAGGCAGAGAGGTAGTCAAGTCAAGTCAACGTTATTTATATAGCGCTTTTACAACGAAGATTGTGTCAAAGCAGCTTCACAATGTTAAACAGGAAAATATTGCAACAAAATTTGATTCTGTTGTACAGTCGCTCTGGAGAAAACAGTGATGTCATCAGTTCATTTCAATTTATCATTTGGCGACAATGTGGGCAGATCAGTGATATAATTGATACAGTTAATTTAGTTATTAATTTTATTTGTATATTTAGTTGAAAACTTTGATAGCAATTTTTTTTAACTGAGCAAGCTAAGCCAAAGACAACAGTGGCAAGGAACCAAAACTCCATTAGGACATGATGGAACAAATTAAACCTTGGGAGAAACCAGACTCAGTCAGGGTGCCAGTTCTCCTCTGGCCTATTAAAGGTGCACTATGCAATTTTGTTCAAACTGCTAAGAGAAAAGCGCTTCTGCAGAATAAGTTAAAATAGCAATTTTCTCACAATTTACAAATAGTTGGAAACATTTGGGATATTGTAAGTACTCAACTGAACAAAATATATAACACTGCCTAGTGGTTTTTGGATATTTTACTGCAAAAATACTACATAGTGCACCTTTAACAAACAGTGTATGATTATTATTCTGGCAACCTTACAGGTCAGGAATTATATTAGATCAGACTATTCGAAAGTTCAAGGTATCACACAAAAGATGGGTTTATTAAGGAATATTCATATTCTTATCCGTCTCTTGCGTGATACCCAGAAATTTTGAATATTCTGATCTAATATGATTTCTGACCTGTAAGGTTTCCAGAATAATAATAATACACTGTTTAATAATAGGCCAGAGGAGATCTGGCACCCCGACTGAGTCTGGCTTCTCCCAAGGTTTATTTTTCTCCATCATGCCCTGATAGAGTTTTGGTTCCTTGCCACTGTCGCCTTTGGCTTGACTTGCTCAGTTGGGGACACTAAAATTATGATCTAAGTTATTCAACTAAATATACAAATAAAATTAATTAATTAGGTCTTATATAATTCTATAAACTATAATACTGATCTCCCAACATTGTCGCTATAGGATAAATTAAAATAAACTGATAACATACTGACTGTACGGCCAAATCAAATTTTGTTGCAGTATTTTCCTTTTTAACTCTGTAAAGCTGCTTTGAAAAATCATAATTTTAAAAGCGCTATATAAATACAGTTGATTGATTGATGATGTGTCAATTAAACAAAAATAGGAATACTCAAAGTTTGGAGTTATCGTGCTGGAGACGGGTTTATTTTGGATGACATGTCGAGTAAACAATTATTGAATAGGAATATTCTAAGGATCGGAGTCATCAGACTGGAGACGGTTTTATTGAGGATGACGTTTCAGTGAGGTAAATTCAGAGGAGACACCAATTGACACAGTCTCAGCACAGCAGACACTCCAGGGATGCGTTGGTCATGTCTGGGCGCAGGTCCACCATCTGATCTGGATACGGCCCAGATCCGGTTGACTGCAGGTACCTCATTTTAGACAGGCTTCTGAGGCAGCGTAATGGTTAAATGATCTACAACAAAATAGAGAAAGCTTTGGCGATAACTAAGCAAATATTTAATTACTTCAATACACATATCTTGGTAGAAATTACATCAAAAGCAGAAATTGTTGCTCAAAAACATACATATACACACAAAAATTGACCACCAACCGCACCTTTCAGGCATCTTTACTTTTTAACTTAACTGTCATGGTATGGAACACACAGGACATCTATGCTTAAAAAACTGTCTTCATATGATGCATTTTAAGATAGGAAGGCATCAAGGCACGAATGCAATGTTAGCTTTACTTCACGTTTCCTGAGATACATTCATTTGATTTTGTCTCCCCAAAGTGTCTGCAGAGTTGTGAAGACCTCCTTGGCATGACTGCCAGTTGCACTGATCCTCGACAAGCCTGTTTTCGCTCCGATCTTCACCCAGATGGAACTGGACAAATATTCTGAATGTTCCAATCCAGTCTTTATGAGTGAGTTGGCGAGGCATTTAAATAGCCTAACGCCACTGCTTGGAGACACATTGATTTGTCAATAACTATTTTTGATGGCAAAATAGAGCAAAACCAGACAATATTGTCAATATTGTGTCTAAAATGTAAGTCACCTAATTACATTTACTCACCTTCAAGTTGTTCTAAATCTGTATCAATTTCTTTCTTCTGATGAACACAAAATAAGATATTTTTAAAAATATGGGAAACCAAACACTTGATGGGCCCCATTGACTTCCATAGTATGAGGACAAAACTACTGTGCAAGTCAATAGGGCCCATCAACTGTTTGGTTTGTGACATCTTTCTAAATATCTTTTGTGTCCAGCAGAATAAAGAACTTCTTACAGGATTCTGTCTTGTTTAACAAATCACATTCTTCAATTACTTCCTCCTAGTATCTTGGTTCTTCTGTGCTCTCTACTCCTCTAGAGAAGACCAGCACAAGTGGCCACATTCTTCCTCTGGCCCTGCCTCTAAGACTGTGACAGACCAAGTCCACCAGAGTGTTGGGCAAAGACTTTTACCAGTGTGGGATGTATCCCCTAAAAGCTGACTGCTCCCCCGCCTCTCCAAATCATACGAAAACTCTATAAACATGCCAAAATGTTCCAAGGACAAGACTGGCACATCAAGGCGAACGTTTTTTCTCATTTCATCTGATGTCTGGTGTCTGAAGCATGTATATTAACAACAATTTAATTGACAGACGACAGCCCATCATAAGCAACCTTGCTTATAAGAGAGCTTGTGCAATAAACATAAACTTTTTTGTCTGTTGGAGACATGCAGGCAAGCCAGAGGCACGACAATGAGACACTGTGTTTCGTTCCCCTTCTCAGGGAACCAAGCTACATTCATAAACTGAGAAGTTCCCTTTCAAAATAAAACTCAACACTGTGTCTTGGATTGATGCTATGGGGAACAATATCCACTCTGCCATGCTGAGGGAATGCCTGCCTCATTAGCTGTGCCTGACAGAGTCTGTCATTCATATAGGATGCATCCTAAGACTCATAGACTTGTTAAGTGGTAATATTCCCTTGAACATTACCCAAGCTCTTATTCTAAGGAAAGTCCTGGCCTTTTACAACCTTCCTCCCTTCCTTGCAGCCTTAGCCATCTGCGGCCCAGGAGCACAGCTGTAAGTTTTAGCTATGTCAGCTTCCTTAGATTACATTTTTTTTTGGATTGCTTAACTATGATTTTCAAAACAGGGCCCGTGTTTTCAAAACACTACACACAATTAGCACAACCACACACCCAATTAGCAAAACACTACAGATCCTTTGCATAATTAAACACTCTTGTAAAAACTATGCACTTCTGTTTAAAAACCACACTTTGTTACCATATGAAACACACACGTTTCACATTACTATACTCTGTTTGCACGAGTTACACTCTGCTGTGATAAACCTAAAAAACTTTTAGCACTTCTACTTCCCTATGATTAGAGTAGGCCACCATCAATGTACAAGTATAATGTAAATCCACCAAACACTACACAAGACCAATGTTGCAGACTGAAGAAATTTATTTCTCAACACGCCCAACATGTTGACATGGACATTCATAATACTGTAAAAAAAATGTTACTTTACACATTGTACTGTAAGTTTACTGTATAAAAAAAACCTTAAAAAAAACTAGACATTGTCTCTTCGCCTAGCTGGATCTGGCCAGAGATTTTCATCAACTTTGGAGGCAACGTTGTCATTAGCAAGACACCTTGGAAAGAAACATCTTGAATGACGAATCCATCTTTGAATAGCGGCTACCTCCATCTGGTTCACAGACCATCTCCTTGGCCTCCCCGTCTTACTCATTCTCTGACTCTTTCCATTGTGCTTGAAGTCACCTGCTGCTTTTTATAGTGCTTATACACCTGATTGGTGTGTCTAAAATTAAGCAAACAAGTGTTTGCACACGGGATGACTGTGTTGAACCAATTGGTTGGACAGGGCGGTAATTTGACAGTCAGTGTTTTGGTATTGCAAGGAAGTGACTTCATGATAGATTTTTATGTGTAATGTATGTTAAGTGTGTTTAGTGTTTTGCAAATCACTGTGTGTGTAAGGTTTTGCAACAAGTGTGAGGTTGACAATGTGCTTATAGTTGTGCAAATATGGGCTGATATTTTGCTTCTTGAGTGTAAGGTTTTGCTAATAGTGTACTCCTTTTAGTGTGTAAGCAATACAAAAAAACTGTGACACAGCTATTCAGGAAAACTGGCCCAGGGAAATCATTTGTATATGCTACCCTGGTCTAGTACTTCCACTAGACGGAGAAAAAATAGGGTTTTTTATTTAGAATAATTATTCACCCTCCTACAAAGAATTCTAGAAAGCTCTAGAAAGCATCAGGGGAGCTTCAGCTCGATAACAATCGAGGGAAAGCCCTTACATCCTGCCTGGACAAGAATCCCAGCACTTGACAAATGTGCCTGACAACAAGAAGAGCTGCCGGAAGTCAAATTAACCTTTACTTTCCTGGTTCTAAATGATTTGTTTAGGCTCCAACAGGGAATGGAGGATGCTACTTTAAAACTCAGACGATAGGGGAGGCTTCTACTCTACACTAAAATCTGTCCAAGTGTAGAGTAGAAGGTGCCTGATAACAAGAAGAACTGCCAAAGACAAATAATCCTTACTTGTTAGGTTATATATATAGTACAACCATATATATTCTATATTCAACTATATGGTTGAATATTTAGTGTCCCCAACTAAGCAAGCCAAAGCCACAGTGGGAAGGAACCAAAACTCCATCAGGTGACAGAATGGAGAAAAAAACATTGGAAGAAACTAGGCTCAGTCAGGGGGCGAGTTCTCCTATGGCCAGCGAACGAACATCATACGGTAATGATTAAGGCAAAATTACAGGTCAGAAGTCAGACTGGATTGGAACATTCCGAATTTTTGTCCAGTTCCATCTGGGTGAAGATCGGAGTCATCGCAGCGAAAACAGGCTTGTTGAGGATCAGTGCAACTGGCAGTCATGCCAATGAGGTCTTCACATCTCTGCAGACACTTTGGGGAGTTGGGGTCGTGTCTAGGTGCATGTCCACCATCTGATCTGGTCCTAACTGCTTTGAACCTATATATCTCCATAGGTGGAGCTTCTCACTGTGATCGCATCACAAAGCATTCATTCCACTCCCTCGAGTTTAACATGCTTCGTCCAAAGACAGATTCTTATCATTTAATCGTAAATAATGCTTATGCAAATGCTGACTACTATCCCTTGGATGAGAATCAAGAACTTCTTACTAGTCTTGCAAATGCATCATAATGAGCATATCTGGCTTCCTTTGTAAATGTACAAACAAGTGTCTACTGAAGACAAAAGAGTTCATGATTATTCAGTTATTGACCTGTCTATTGCAGGTCTATTGCCCTCTTATACGTGTGGGCGCTCCAGTATTGACATCATGGACTGTAGTCGGCCAATGAAATTGATGCTGTTCTCCATAGCGTCGATCCAAATCTATTTTAATATAAATCTCAGTATTTAAGGTGCAGTGTGTGATTTTTAGATCTAGTGATGAATTTGTGAATTGGACCCCCTCCCTTTTGGAGCATACAGAGAAGCTACGGGGGCTGACACAGGACAAAAATGTTGTCATCTAAAGCCCCTTTCACACTGCGATTCCGACAAATACACGGATAATGCGACCCGGCATTTGTTCCCGGACCGCTAGATTTGGTCCATTCACACTGCCAGTGAAATACCGTAATATGTGTGCTTTCACACACAACCCGTAACGGTCCCGGATCGAGTTGACACGTGACATCCGGATGTGACTTATAATGGCGAGCGATCTCAGCTTCAGCGCGGATAGTAAGGAGCTCTGTGGTCTCGACTTGTGTCCAGTTTGCGCACATTTCTGCTTGTTTAATTTTAGTTTTTTTTTATTATACGAAAATACGTTTTTATACACTCTCTGCATTTAAAACACTGACTAGCTCTTCTGGCACTGCAGGGTTGTGTTATTGAAAAAACAAGCTCTAGGAGTCGCACGATAACTACGTACACGTTGCAGCATTAGTTTTGGCTTTTGTTCACACAGCGCTCGTCCCGGATCGAACCCCGTAATGTTACAAGGTCCCAGACCCGGATTCAATCCGGTAATCAATTCCGGGACGTGGTTGCTTTCACACAGAAGGCGACCCGGCAATGTTCTGGGAATATTGCGGGTCCGACGTGCAGTGTGAAAGGGGCTTATGAGAGCAGAGAGTGACTAGTGCTCTGTAGCGAAGTTTGTCCATTTAGGCCAGGGCTAATGTAGAAACATGACGGTGCAAAATGGCTCATTCTAAGGTAATAAAAACATATTGGTAGATTATGTAAGGTCTTTATACTCATAGTTTTGTTTATTACATTGCATTTCTGTTAATAGATCTACACTCTGAACCCTTAAGTAATATGACATTTCCACTTCAGAATTACAATATGTACATTGATATTCATACTAACAATAAAATAAAATATTATAATATTTTTAGGACATTGTCCACCCTTGTCAAAAAATATCTGTATTTGGAAAATCTATATTTCAAAATCAATCACCCATCGCCAAAATATATTTAAGATCTATTGGTTTACATTTCCCCTACCAACACAGTCTTTAAAACATCATCAGAACATTAAAGTCGTTTCAGAGGTGGAGCAAAGTAAATACATTTTTACAATGAATTGGAATAGCTTGCACTGATGCTGATTCATAATGCTGTTCAAGCATAAATGTCCATTAAGAAAGTACATTTTTATTCATGTTGAGTGTAAAGGTAAGTTTAGCAGGCATAAACAGACATACTCTGCATGAGTGGCACTTTATTTACTGCTACAACAGGTGCTGCAGACAGACTTTAGTCTCGTTCAGCAAGAGAAAGACCTTTCCCTTCCGCTGATATGATGAAGGGATGACTCAACGGTCTGTGCTGCGAAGAAGGGTTTAACCTGTTCACAGCGTCAGGAACAGGCAGGATGGCTACTGATGACAGCAGCTGCCGTCTGACTCTTCAAAGTAACTCATATTACTGATGATTTATGTAATTCTCAAATGAAACATACCATCAAACCCCTCAGCATCAAACCTAAACAGATTAGGATGGAAACAGAAAAAATATTAAAAGGCAACAAGAAAAATATTGACATAAATTAACAATTAAAATTACAACGGTTGCAGAGGCTTAAAATATATTAATCAAAGCTAAATTAAAAAGAACCAAGCGAGGTATAAATATTTAGTTCCATTTTTTTAAGCAGCGTCACCAGATCTCCTTATGTCTTACATACTATAGAGCTTTGTAACCGTAACAAACATATTTGTGCCGTGTTTAAGTGAGTACTAACCATGCCGCTGTGTTTTGTTGGTACATACATATGCCCTGACATCAGCTCAGATCTGCTGTCAGGACGCTTTACCTTCATAGCAGTGCACTCAAACCAGCCCTCACCGACTAACTCTCTCTCTCAGTGCGCAGATGCCACAGGCTCTCTGTGTTTGCTCTGAGTGCATGATGGTCAGTGTTAGTCATCAGCCCTTCTGTTCCCTGCAGGTACATCATGACTTTTTTTTTTCATTCCAACTTCTGTCTTTACTCAGTGCACTGAAAGGAGCTTTGGATAATAGCACTTTAAAGGGCTTGTGTCGTGAGGAAACTAATTTCCTTTGATGTTTTTAGATAAAAGACTATTACAACATACTGTGACTTCCATCAGTCAATCCACTTAATGAAACTAAACTGCACACATTCAGCTCACACTGTAGACCACGGTGCTAGCAAAGCCAATTGGGTTTTGATCCCCAGGCATGAATTGATAAAATATATACTTTGAATGCAATGTAAGTTGCTTTAGATAAAACAGTCTGCCAAGAACCACAACTTTAAACGCATATCTCTGTTGTTATCCATACTTAAATTTGCTCTTTATCTTTGAATGCAAGGATGGTCATTAGTTTGTCTTGTATTTATCTTCAAGGTTGTTGGAGACTGTTACAATATATTTCATTTTAATTGTAAAATATGGTAACACTTTACAATACGGGTGCACTAATATGGATTAATTCATGCTTAACTAATACACAGATAATCATGAGTTAATGTATTACTAATGGTGAACTAACCCATTTATTAATATTGCATCAGCAACTTATGAAGATTCATCATGATTAATAGATTAAGTAATCATTAAAACGCTATTAGTTAAATGTGTCATAATGTATTCATTCCTTAATAACATATTATATTAACTAATAATGTAAATTTACGTGTTAATTACCACAAGGGGTCAAAGCCATGCAATTCAACTCCCAGTTGTCTGCTTTAATTAATCATTAGCCAATGATTTATAAAGGTATCATTATGTTATGACTTTACTTGTTGGGGCACATGACTATTAACTAACTGATTAAGTAATATGTAATTGTGGTTATGAGTTTTAAATTAATTTTGAATTAGTTAATAGTCATGTGCCCATCAGAACCTGTTTAGAACCTCCTTCGGCAACATGTGGTTCCTTCACTGCGAGCATCTCCCAATCGGCCCATCATTTTTATGCAAGAGAATGCCCCCTATCACACTGCAAAACGGGTAAAGCAGTTCCTTGCAACATTGAAATAATGAAAGGGCCAGCCCAGAGTCTGATCTAAACCCCATTAAAAATCTATGTAAAATCATTGGCGACAAAGTTATGGCTAAGAAACCCACTACAGTTACCGAACTGTGGAAGAGACTGGAAGAAGAGTGGACCAAGATCACACCAGAGCAGTGTGAGTATCTAGTGATGTCCTGTGGCCACAGATGTGCTGAGCTCATTCAAAGCACGGGCCTCTATACCTCCTACAAATTTTTGACTGCTGTAAGCATCACATTTTAGTTGTAATGTTTGTTTTTGTGCTGCATTGGTTATTGTTCTCTAATTTTTATCACAGTGTTTTTGACTAAATAAAGGTTTTTGTTGAAGAACCTTGGTATTTTTGTAAAACATGCTAGCAGAACAATGGTATACCCACAGCTAATCGTCCTTCAAACTTCAATCAATGAATATCAACAATATTTTAGCAAAAAATCTAATGTTTCTAAATTGTTCTGTAATTTTGATCTCCTCTGTACAGGTCCTTCTCAAAAAATTAGAAAAAATCACAATAATATTTAAAAAAAATTAAAATATTATTGTGATAAAGTTCATTATTTTCCATAATGTAATGATAAAAATTAAACTTTCATATATTTTAGATTCATTGCACTCTAATTGAAATATTTCAGGTCTTTTATTGTTTTAATACTGATGATTTTGGCATACAGCTCATGAAAACCCCAAATTCATATCTCAAAAATTAGCATATCATGAAAAGGTTCTCTAAACGAGCTATTAACCTAATCATCTGAATAAACTAATTAACTCTAAACACCTGCAAAATATTCCTGAGGCTTTTAAAAAGTCCCAGCCTGGTTCATTACTCAAAACCGCAATCATGGGTAAGACTGCCGACCTGACTGCTGTCCAGAAGGCCATCATTAATAATAATAATAATAAAAATAATAATAATAATAATAATAATAATGCGTTCGATTTATATATGATTTATATATTGCTTTTCTAGACACCCAAAGCACTTTACATTGAAGGGGGGAATCTCCTCAACCACCACCAATGTGCAGCATCCACCTGGATGATGCGACGGCAGCCATATTGCGCCAGAACGCTCACCACACACCAGCTGATTGGTGGAGAGGAGACCTAGTGATGAAGATCAGGATATGGGGATTATTAGGAGGCCATGATGGACAGAGGCCAATGGGCAAATTTGGCCAGGATGCCGGGGTTACACCCCTACTCTTTTTTTTCCGAAGGACATCCTGGGATTTTTAATGACCACAGAGAGTCAGGACCTCGGTTTAACGTCTCATCCGAAGGACGGTGCTCTTTGTCAGTATAGTGTCCCCATCACTATACTGGGGTGTTAGGACCCACACAGACCACAGGGTGAGCACCCCCTGATGGCCTCACTAACACCTCTACCAGCAGCTACCTGGTTTTCCCAGTTGGTCTCCCATCCAGGTACTGGCCAGGCTCAGCCCTGCTTAGCTTCAGTGGGAAACCAGTCTTGGGCTACAGGGTGATATGGCTGCTGGCTAACATCATTGACACCCTCAAGCGAGAGGGTAAGACACAGAAAGAAATTTCTGAACGAATAGGCTGTTCACAGAGTGCTGTATCAAGGCACCTCAGTGGGAAGTCTGTGGGAAGGAAAAAGTGTGGAAAAAAATCTGCACAACGAGAAGAGGTGACCGGACTCTGAAGAAGATTGTGGAGAAGGACCGATTCCGATTGGACTGAGTCTGGAGTAGAAACATCCAGAGCCACCATGCACAGGCGTGTGTAGAAAATGGGCTACAGGTGCGGCATTCCCGAGGTCAAGACACTTTTGGGCTACAGAGAACCAGCACTGGACTGTTGCTCAGTGGTCCAAAGTACTTTTTTCGGATGAAAGCAAATTTTGCATGTCATTCGGAAATCAAGGTGCCAGAGTCTGGAGGAAGACTGGGGAGAAGGAAATGCCAAAATGCCTGAAGTCCAGTGTCAAGTACCCACAGATGGTCTGGGGTGGCATGTCAGCTGCTGGTGTTGGTCCACTGTGTTTTATCAAGGGCAGGGTCAATGCAGATAGCTATCAGGAGATTTTGGAGCACTTCATGCTTCCATCTGCTGAAAAGCTTTATGGAGATGAAGATTTCGTTTTTTCAGCACGACCTGGCACCTGCTCACAGTGCCAAAACCACTGGTAAATGGATTACTGACCATGGTATTACTGTGCTCAATTGGCCTGCCAACTCTCCTGACCTGATCCCCATAGAGAATCTGTGGGATATTGTGAAGAGAAAGTTGAGAGACGCAAGACCCAACACTCTGGATGAGCTTAAGGCCGCTATCGAAGCATCCTGGGCCTCCATAACACTTCAGCAGTGCCACAGGCTGATTGCCTCCATGCCACGGCCATTTATTTCAATGGAGCGCTGGCGACTTCCAGCGACACGAGCGACAGTGACCGTTGGCGACAGAATGTGGGCGTGTCAAGCGACGTGAGACAGACGACAAAAGTTCCGAAATTTTAACTTTATGCAAACGAGAAGCGATTTTCGTGATCGACAACCAATAGGAGTGAAGTCAGTGGAGTGCACGTGATCCGTCTGCTTTACTGCTGCTACTGCAGTGTCCGGAGGAGTTGTTGATATTAGCTTTTAGCAAGTCCCCTGTTCTTTACGATATGTCTCTGTGTTGCCTACATAAAGAGACACATTAAAAAAAATTATGCATGGAAAAACGTGTCTGGGATTGTGGGGATATAAAGTAAGTTTTGAATAAACTGCATGCAATAGGGTCTACCTATTACAGTACAGTGTGTATGTATTCTAATAACTTGCTCTGTTCTGTAAAACACTAGTAATAAAAACAGTACTATGTAGCGTCTGTGGTCTCTCTCACATCAGGATCAAAGATAAGTCAATTCTGATGTTTAGGGTGGATAGCTTTTAGCCACATATAAATTAGGGGCCCGATGCCAACGAGTCTGGGTTTGTGGCCGAATTGAAATGAGACAGGCAGCATCTTTGGAAAACTGTGACAACTTCAATCAGATTGTTATCTGGTCACATGACTTGAACCCTGTTCCCCCCTCACATTCTCTCAGACAGAGAGATGCCGAAGATTCTCCCAATACACACAGACCCACAAACACACACACACTTTCCTTATGAAGTTTTAATTAAGACTATTCTAGACTGTATATGATGTATCTTTGTGTGTATGCATGCTCCTTAGGTCATACCAACCTAACCATGATTAAACGAACAATGTAAGTTCATTTTAAATGCTTGTATTCATGTGTAAGAATGTATCTCTGCTTTAATATCTCCCAGCCATACAGTGTTTGATATTAACGCATTCCTCTCTCTCGTCCTGAAACGATGGTGCATAGTATGTGATTATGAAATGCATCACATTTTGTTTACCACCATTTGGAGTAGAAATGTACCAGTTTTGACACCGTCGTAAATTAGGCAAATGGAGTCGTAAATGGAGACAAAGAAACTTCTCTCCCGCCTAAAACTC
The DNA here is from genome assembly GCF_024679245.1 of Pseudorasbora parva. Classification (NCBI taxonomy): domain Eukaryota; kingdom Metazoa; phylum Chordata; class Actinopteri; order Cypriniformes; family Gobionidae; genus Pseudorasbora; species Pseudorasbora parva. The sequence continues at coordinate 17,165,313 of NC_090191.1, read as the reverse complement.
CTACCCATGATTGGCCATCTCAGGAAAAGATGGGCGTATGTACTGCACCTTTAAAGGACAGCAACACCAGCATATCGTTGCTCAGTCAACTTCCCAACTTGAACGAGACGATCTCCTCTTCCTCCTTTTCGGCAACGACACTCGCTCCCAAGCAACTTTCAAACTTCCCGCGGATCGGAAACACGAACTCCGAACGAGAGACGCTCTGAGAGGCCTTGCACACATCCATTTATACTTAGCACAAAGAAGCCCATGCAAGTATAAATTCTATCGAGCTATAGATGCGTTTTAAGATTTTGTACCCCTTTTGAAGGTGATATTATCCATTCCTGGCTCTCTGGGGTTGCTTGTTGTGAAATTGCCATACTGCTTGCCTTTTCTCTGTCTCTCCTATTTCGTTACCTGTTGCTATTCTGTATATACATGTATTCTTTATCTAGTCGTATGTGTTCGTAGTATCAATTATTAAAACCATTGTATCCATGTTTAATTGTCATTGTTACTGCTCACAAGACATAAGTAACTTTAATGTTCAGATCTAGCTACAGATATCATGATTATCTTTGAATAATTTACTAATATCCCAATAGCTCAGAAAGTTTATTCTTTATGGCCAGAGAAGTAACCTTCCCGAAGATTTGGGTGGAAAGAATAAAAGCTTTGAGAGTTGATAAGAGATTGTACTGATCGTTCGTTAAAAGAACGGATCAGATGAGTTTTGAATTAATTATTTAAAGGTTATTCTGTAATGATTTAATATATATTCGTTAATTGCAATCTATTGTTGTTAACCAAATTTATATTGCTTAAATACCTAGGTTAGGTATGTCCTATTGGGTGATTTAAAGATTTATTGTTTGATCATAACCAGTTATGATTAATAATAAATAATTAAATATGAATCCCCATAATTCCCTATTGAGCTAATTTAAGTTATTAATATATGTGGTCCAGTCACTACAACTATTTAATGACGTTTATATTCAACCCGTAGTGGGAACGCCCACTAGCGACATGAATCTCTGGCGCTGGCGACTGCAGTGACAAAATCGCTGGCGGTGTGAACGTTGCTCTTACAGTGCATTCTACGTTTCCCAACTACACGTGCGATATGACAAGTAAACAACGCGAGATCGCACGTGCGTCAGACCAGAGTTCTCGCGCAAAACTTGGATTGAGACTTTTTGCACAAAGTTTGCTTCAAATTGCATGTGCACTGATTTGTGGAGAAAAAGAAGAAAAAGATTATGGTGGAGGAAATTGTTGGAGAGGCAACGGTGAGCCAGGATTGTGTTCTGAAAAGAGAGTTTGTAAATAATTAATTTTGTAATGTGCTGCTGCTGCTGCGGCTGGATGTGCAAACGTTAAAATACTGATATTCTGCTCTAAAACTCCTCCCTAAACCTCCCTGAATTAGCTGTCGGTCATCGTCGATGCAATTTTCAGTCAAAACACAGTTCACACAGCAGGAGCTTGAATCGCCGTCAGGTCTAAAAATTTAACATGCCAAATATCTTGCGGGTGTCGGTGACTCGTCTGCGATTCTCTCTGATCGCGTCTTTGATCATTCCCACTGCGTGATTGTCACTTGCCTGCACGAGCAGCGATTTGCCTATGATTTCGGGCATTTCTTGGCAATTTTGAAAACCTGTCGGCGAGTCAAAATCGGGAGAAAAATCGGGCAATGTGAACTAGGCTTAATGTAACATTTCTTGCAACTTGGAATTTCTCAATTATTTACTTGAAGATTTATCTGTTTCCTTAGTTTAAGTAAGTGTTACTCCAGTAAAATAGGTGCTTCAATTATCAAACTAGCAGTACCACACATGCATGTGAAAAAAAAAAAAAATTCACATGCATGCTGAGAAAAGAGTGCTGGAAATGTCTTTTGTTGTTCTCTCTCTCTAGGGAACAGAAAAGGTTCATGCCTTCATTTAGCTATAGGTGATATTACTGACTTACTCTGCTATGGAGTTAATCATCTTATATATAAAGCATATACAAACTGTTTAAATGAATGCATCCAGGGGGCAAATGTACATATAAACATATCACCCAAGGCCGATTTCAATATTAGGGGGCTCACCCTCTAATGTGTTACAGTCACCAGCTCACTCACCCTCAGCACAAAACTTTCCAGAATGCCTCCGACTCACCACCTGTACACACTCCCAAATCTCTTGCACCTGCAAACCATCACCCTCGTTCTCACACATCAGCCATCATATTCACTTCTGTGGCTGGTCTCGTCGGTTTGTTGTATGCTATAGACTACCTACCAGTAATACTCAACTGTGCTTTGCCTAATCCTGTCTTCTGTCTTCCGTCCTCTATCTTCAGCCATCGTCCTCCTGGATCCTGTTCGCCTGCATTCTGTTCCCGATCTCCTTCTGCAAAGACATGAACTCATATTACCACCAGCTAAGTCTTCATCTGATTATCCCATTGCAGAAACTTACCCTTGTCTCACGCCTGCTTCTCCGGTCTCTGCATCAATAAAGAACTTGTATGTTTATTCACCTTGTTCTTCTCCTTCTGTTATGTACGGTGTCTGTATGACACAATGAGGGTATGATTAAAAATATGAATAATACTGTGGTGTGACAGGCAGCGGGGCGAGGGACCGCGAGAGCGGGCCGGTGATTAACGTTCACGAGTGCCAGCTGCGTGGCACACCGGTCTCGTCTCGCGGCCATGTGGCGGGAGCATATAAGGAGGAGCAAGAGCTGCGGAAGACGAGAGAGGACCAGGCCTGGATTTCTCTCGTCTTCCGCAGCTCTCGCGGTCCCTCGCCCCGCTGCCTGTCACACCACAAATACATTTAAAATATTGTTTGTATATGAGGGTTGCATGAACAATACACTAGGTACACTATGCATCAACTCAATCCCTGATATTGATTTAATTTCTAATCATTTTAAAGGTGGCTTTAATAACTGGCTTTTTTATTTTTTTATACTGTTGTCTGAGGTCAACTAATGATGGTTGTGTGGTTTTTACATTCAAAAACATCATAACTAATAAGTAATAGGCTATTTTGTACACTGGTTTTGAGGCACTCTCCAAAACGCTGGGTTTTGATGGGCATCACGCACTGGAGACTTGGATTGAATACGATTTGCATATTTAATGAGCTTAAGCTCCCCTGTCAGTTCACCAGGGAGAGGAGAGATTGAGGGAGAAGCGACAACCAGAATGATTCTCTCGATCACAGAGTAAACTACGGTGGCCCAGTAGTGCAGCCGTACTACATTAAACCACAACACAAAGAAATTGCCACAACACATCGGAAACAAGGCACAACAAAACTAAATCGCCACAACACAACGGAAACGCGTCACAACACAACGAAATCACCACAGCACGACGGAATCACCACAACACAACGGAAATGCTCCCGACCATGAGGGGCTCTCGGAGTGCAATAAAGTTAGTTTCCCTTGCCATTGATTGGCCAGTCTTACAAAGATTTAAACACTACGATAAGTATTAAGTGTGTATCCTTTTTGTGTATCGACATGAAATATCAATTCAACATCACCTACAGGCATTATAGCTGCATATTTATACTCAAAAACGCTTTTACGCGTTGCCATGGCATATGATCCCTGAGGGAACGTCTGCCAATTCCACCATGCAGTTGAAACATGTAATTTGTATGAATTAAAATTACTTTTAACATTTAAAAATAGACACAGCTTTTAATGCTCTTAAGCTTTTAAGTTAAAATCCCACAGCTTTTTTGTATTCTAAAAAACTGACTCAATGCATAACATTGGAATATGAACATTTAAACAAAACAAAAAAAGTAATTTTAATTAATAAAATTATACGTTTCAACCACTTGGTGGAATTGGCAGATGTTCCCTTAAGCCTAGTTCACACTGTTCACTAGTTCATTTTTGCCCCGATTTTGAGTCGCCGACAGGTTTTGTGAAATCGCCGACAAATGGCCGAGATCATAGGCAAATCGGTGCTCGTGCACGCGAGTGACAATCACGCAGTGTGAATAATCAAAGACGCGATCAGAGAGAATCGCAGACGGGTCGCCGACGCCGGTGAGATATTTGGCATGTTTAATATCTGGAGCTGTCAGCGATTGAAACTCCTGCTGTGTGAACTGCGTTCTGACTGAAAATTACATCGGCGATGGCCGACAGCCAATGAACGAGTGAGATACATGGCAGCGGGAGGTTAATGGAGGAGTTATAGAGCAAAATATCAGTATTTTAATAGATATATTTACAATTCTATTAAACAGAAACAAAGGCCAAACATTTGCACATCCAGCCGCAGCAGCAGCACTTTACAAAATTGTTTATTTACCTCAAACTGTCTTTGCAGAACACAATCCTGGCTCCCGCTGTCTCTCCAACAATTTCTTCCACCATAAGCTTTCTTCTTTTTCTCCACAAATCAGCGCGCACACAATTTGAAGCAAACTTTGTGCAGTTTATAATTTTTAATAACAATTCCAAGTCTTGCGCGAGAACTCCGGTCTGACGCACGTGTGATCTCGCGTTGTTTACTTGTCACATCGCACGTGTAGTTGGGAAACGGTAGTTTGCACACCGGAGAGAGAGAGTTGTCCCTCGGCGTTAGCGATTCTTCCTCTTGTTCAGTCATGCAGTGTGAATACCCCGGTCGTCAAACCATCGGTCAGTGTGAACACAACAGTGACTGAATGATACCCCAGATAGTCATGCAGTGTGAAAAGAGCAGTGACCCGACGAGTTTGAAAATCGTGGAGTCTGAACTAGGCTTTAGGCATCAAGCGCCGTTATCGCGAGTAAAAACGTTTTTGAGTATAAATATGCAGCTATAATGCATGTAGGTGATTTTGAGTTGATATTTCGATATACAATGGTTACACACTTACAACTGATCGTAGTGTTTATATCTTTGTAAGACTGGCCAATCTATAGAGCAATGGCAAGGAAAACTAACGTTATTGCACTGCGAAAGCCCGCTCGTGGTTGGGAGCATTTCCGCTGTGTTGTGGCGATTACGTCGTGCTGTGGTGATTCCGTCGTGCTGTGGCTCCTTTCTGTTGTATTGTGGTGATTTCATTGTGTTGTGGCTCGTTTCCATTGTGTTGTGCCTTGTTTCCGTTGTGTTGTGGCTCGTTTCCGTTATGTTGTGGTGATTTCGTTGTGTTGTGGCAAATTCGTTGTGTTGTGGTTTCATTAAGTACGGCTGCATTACTGGGCCACCGTAATAAACGTCTTTCTCAAACAAACACAATGTTTTATTTCTCATCGACCCGCGATTGATTTGACTATTATTTTTATATTTTATATATACAAATATCAATCAATCAATCAATCAATGAACTTTATTTATATAGCGCTTTTACAATCACGATTGTGTCAAAGCAGTGTCACAGTGTCAAACAGGATAATATTGCAACAAAATTAGATTTGGCTGTACAGTCGTACTGGAGAAAACAGAGATGTTATCAGCTTATTTTTAATTTATCATATAGCGACAATGTTGGCATATCAGTATTATAGTTTATAGAATTAAATACAACCTAATTCATTAATTTTATTTGTGTAATTAGTTGAATAACTTTAATCATAATTTTAGTGTCCCCAACTGAGCAAGCCAAGCCAAAGGCGACAGTGGCAAGGAACCAAAACTCCATCAGGGCATTATGGAGAAAAATAAACCTTGGGAGAAACCAGACTCAGTCGGGGTGCCAGTTCTCCTCTGGCCTATTAACACACCATGTAAGATTATTATTCTGGCAACCTTACAGGTCAGAAATCATATTCAATTTGAATATTCAAAATTTCAGGGTATCACGAAAGAGACAGATTTATTTAGGATGGGGCGTCGATTACACAAGAGTATGAATACATGAAATATCGGAATTATTGCGCCGGAGACGGGTTTTGAGCATGTCGTGCCAGTGAGGCAAATTCAGAGGAGACACCAATTGACACGGCTCAGCAGACACTCCAGGATGCGTTGGTCATGTCCAGGCAGGTCCACCATCCGATCCGGACAGGGCCCAGATCCGGGATAAACCTCGGGATAAACAGAGAGACTAACATTAGTGTAGATGCCACTCATTTTATGATGTAACGAGTACATCAGGTGTTGTGGGAAGTGTTCCTGGTTCCGGCTGACCTAGTTAATGCAGCCTAACAATCCGTCAATTGATTTGAATAATGAAAGTTAAAAATGTTCTATGTGCATGCCATAGTAAATAGATGTGTTTTTAGTCTAGATTTAAACTGACAGAGTGTGTCTGCTTCCCGAACAATGCTAGGAAGACTATTCCACAATTTAGGAGCTAAATAGGAAAAGGATCGACCGCCTGCAGTTGATTTAGATATTCTAGGTATGATCAACTGGCCAGAGTTTTGAGACCGCAATAGACGTGATGGAGTATAATGTGTTAGAAGCTCACTTAAGTACCGGGGAGCTAAACCATTTAGTGCTTTGTAAGTAATAAGCAAGATTTTAAAATGTTTGTGATGTTTAATAGGGAGCCAGTGCAGTGTTGACAGAACTGGACTAATATGATCATACTTCCTGGTTCTAGTAAGAACTCGAGCTGCTGCATTTTGGACTAGCTGAAGTTTGTTTATTAAGCGAGCAGGGCAACCACCCAGTAGAGCATTACAATAATCTAGCCTTGAGCTCATGAATGCATGTACTAACTGTTAAGCATTTTGCATTGAAAGCATGTGCCGTAATTTATATATATATATATATATATATATATATATATATATATATATATATATATATATATAATATTATATATATTTAAGATGATAGAATGCGGTTTTACAGATGCTAGAAACGTGGCTTTGGTATTTGGGATTGGTATCAAAGAGCACACCCAGGTTCCTCACTGACGATGAGGTCTTGACAGAGCAGTCATCAAGTGTTAGACAGTATTCTCGGTTACTACTTGTGGAGCTTTTCTGTCCAATAATTAAAAATTCAGTTTTATCTGAATTTAGTTGCAGGAAATTACTATTCATCCAATTTTTTATATCAACTATGCATTCCGTTAATCTTGTGAATTGGTAGGTTTTGTCAGGGCGTGAGGAAATATAGAGCTGAGTATCGTCAGCATAACAATGAAAACTAACGCCATGCTTCCTAATGATATCTCCCAGTGGTAGCATATACAGGGTGAAAAGCAACGGTCCTAACACTGAGCCTTGCGTTACTCCATACTGAACTTGTGATCGGTGTGACATCTCCTCATTTACTGCTAAAAACTGATAACGGTCAGATAAGTAAGATTTAAACCATGCCAAAGCAGTTCCACTAATGCCAACATAATTTTCGATTCTATTCAAAAGAATATTGTGATTGATAGTATCGAATGCAGCGCTAAGATCGAGTAACACTAATAGAGAGATACAACCACATAGCCCGAAAGATGGTACGATATAAGCCTGAACCGCAGGCACACAGTGCCTGTCCGCCTTTGTCCAAGGACTGAGTAGCGGAGTGCACTGACTTCAACGGAAACAACCAATGTTGGCTTCACCTCCTAGCCGAGGGCCGAAGCCTCATGGCAGGGGGTGAGCCGGCTTCAGAGGACAATAGGAAAGGTCTGAGAACGAGTAGAGAAGAGACCAAAGAAATGTTTCCACTTGTCTTTTAAGACATTTAATCCACACCCCTTCTGGGATAGTTTACCCAATCCAGAGGGTGAATTCTGAGCGGGAAAAATTCTCTTTGTCTCTGTTTACGACCTGCTTTGCATGTCTTATCAGCTGTCGTAAAGGGTGTCGATCAGTGTTGCCACAGTTACTTTGAAAAAGTAATCTGATTACTGATTACTGATTACTCCTTTAAAAAGTAACTTAGTTACTTTACAGATTACTTGATTTTAAAAGTAACTAAGTTAGATTACAAGTTACTTTATTAGTTACATTCAGCAGTTGCCGACAACACCGCTGCCGCCTCAAAATAGAAATGACAACCGTTTTTGGCAACACACTTTATTGTATTTATGCCCGAGACTGACGGTCCCGACTTTTTTACGCCCCCTTTTTTAGGCTTCTCCTTCGTTTTATATTTATTTTAATAATTAAAATGAACAATGAGATGTGCTGGTGGAAACAACATGAGACCATGATAGCTTGCGCCACTGTCAAGATATGGCTCGCGCAGGGTTAAAGAGTCCGTTTCTTCAGAGCAGCTGCTAGAGTTATGGCCTTTTTACAACTGGTTCCTTCATTCGTTTTCTCTGACCAGGTATCTATCTGATTGCGAAATGACCAGGAGTAGGCCTAAATGCCTTCCGAGAGTCTTTCCAGACGTATTTAATTCCGATCACTCAAACAAACCAATTCAGAAGGTGCATGAAAGCATTTCAAACTAAACCGGACAAATGTAAATATATCTGGTTGTTTAAACCACATGTGTAAATTTTACTCCTGGCAAATAATTAAAAAATAAATGTGTGAGAGCGTGTTATGTTGTAGTCAGATAGATATGACGGTGCTACTGCAACATCGCTGCAGATGAGTAAAGCAAGCCAACGCATGGCCGTAAATGAAACTTTAAAATAAGTCACACAAAACACAATCATCTTCAATATAAAATAATGAGACTAATGATCTTACCAGTGCTTAGGTCGCTCTCTCTCTCATATTGCGATCATTGAATTTAAAATGAGCTGCTGAATAAAATGCTGGAATCTTTTGCTTTGATGTGAACTCCGTTAAATGAGCATATACCGCGGGAATTGAAGATCGGATTTATATTAATTTTGCTGAAGTGTAAGGTAGGCTATAAGACAACCTGCCTGTACTTTTTTTGTTGTTGTTGTTTAGATTGTGTAGCCCGTTTCGGGTTTTTTGAGCACCGTTGCGAGCATGTTGTGAGCAGTAGGCTAATCTATCAGCTGCCTCAGCTCGTCAGAAATGCCTTTGTGGTGGTATAATAACTAGCCTACTTTGTTTTTAATGTCAAAGTAGTTATATTTCGTTTCGTTTATTTTTTAAGTTCATTTAGAAAAATGTTTGGAGCAATTTTTGTTTGTTAAATTAAAGTTTTAATTTTTTTATGTGACGACCCAGTGAGTTAACCGCATGTTTAATAGCCTAGTCTCTCAAACCAACTCTTGAATTGTCTTGCCTATATAAACTTAAATTTAACAAACAAAATTAGGATAATAAAAAACGAAACGAAAAATAACTACTTTGACATTAAAAACAAAACTGAACTATTTTAATGGCTGCAACAATGTAAAAAATAAAATAAATAAATAAAAAAACAAGGCTCCAGCCCTCGGGCTGAGAACTTTGATAAGCTGTCGGTTTTTACAAAGGAAAATGACTAAAATAGTAACTCACAGTGACTTGGATAAGTAACTTTAATCTGATTACTGGTTTGGAAATAGTAACGCGTTAGATTACTCGTTACTGGAAAAAAGTAGTCAGATTAGAGTAACGCGTTACTATGTAACGCGTTACTGGCATCACTGGTGTCGATTTTATACAGTTTTACTCCCAAGTTTGCTAAACGTATTAATGATACATTTCATAATCCTATTCTGTGCATCGTTGATTAAGAAAAAGAGAGAGGAATATTTAGATATCAAACACGTTATGGCTGGGAGATATTAAAGCAGAGATACATTCTTACACAGGAATACAAGAATTTAAAATGAACTTACATTGTTTATACATCATGACTATGTTGGTATGACATATGGAGCATACATACACACAATGATACCTCATATACAGTCTGTAATAGTTTTAATTAAAGCTTCATAAGGAAAGTCAGTGTGTGTGTATTGGCAAGAGTCTCTGCGTCTCTCTGTCTGGGAGAATGTGAAGGGGGGGACAGGGTTCAAGTCATGTGACCAGATAACAATCTGATTGAAGTTGCCACAGTTTTCCAAAGATGCTGCCCGTCTCATTTCAATTCGGTCACAAACTGTCGAAGGTCAGCTTCTCCAGACTCGTTGGCATCGGGCCCCTAATTTATATGTGGCTAAAAGCTATCCACCCTAAACATCAGAATTGACTCATCTATGGTCCTGATGAGAGAGACTCCAGACGCTACAGTATGCTCTGTTAGACACGTACACATAAACAAAACGATCTATAACAATGCAATACTATTACATATAAAAACATGTTTTACTCACATTTGTGTTGCACCATTCCTGTCGGATCCAAATCCAGCATCGAGCGGAGATTTGCTCACAAATGATTCCGCAGTGAATTGAACAGGAGATTTGCTTACAAATGATTCCGCAGTGAACAGAAGACCACTTTCTTCCCCACGTGAGCTGGAACTTCATTAAAAATGAATGAAGTATCACACATTCCTAATATTATGATCCGAAGGAAGCTTATGCAGCGACTGTGTTCTTCCACAATATCTTGCTTGCTATCTTCCACATGTTTATTGCGGCTGGCTTGTGATCGACCAAACAGCTCCATGAGCAGGGTATATGCAGGAATCTTGAAATTACTTTTAATACCTTTTCAATTTTTTTAATACCTCACTGCCACTTCAAGCTGTAACCATTTACATCAGTGATACTTTTAACTTAACAGTTTTAGTTTGTGATAAAGACTATAGACCACTCTGATACAAAAAACATCAAATAGGCTGGGAGAGTAAATCAAAGCAAAGTTTATTAAAAAACAAAACAAAACTTTGCTCCACCCTCAACAACAATCATGCTGACATGTGCCTCAGTTCTTCTGATTTTTTTCCCAGCAGCTTCTCAGTTTGGATCAATTTGTTCTGTTTTTCTTTACTTTACTCGTCTTCTGGGGATATTGGACTTCGTGATCAGTTGTGCCATTAATGTCCCAGATTTTCCCTCTGCCTGCTCGGCTAACTTATCAGCATCTGTTTGGAAGGGAGTCGCACACCTCTGTCAGAACCGTTCGTTTCCGTTTCAGGTCTTCTATCTCCTCTTGCACTGCTTTTCTTTTGAGGTCCTGTGTGGAACTCTGTTTATTCTTCTGTTAATCTTCCAGGTAACTCCTGTACCTTGACCTTGCACAGGCTACTGAAGCCATGAGCTCCTTTGTGAGAGGTACCTTCAAAACACACCCACAGACACTGATCTTGTCACATATCAGCCTCAAAGCTTCCATCGACTTTTCAAGGATGCTGCATGTTTCAACCTCCTTATTGATGAAAAACCCTTTTTCCACCGTGGCTTGTCCATGGGACAGAAATAAAAGGCTCTGAGAAAACGTATATAGCTCTGTATAAGACTTGCTGAGGGCTAAATAGGGAGACATCAAGTTTCTCCTTCAGTGGCTGGAAGGAGGAGAATCTCTCATCTCTCGCCTCAAGAGAGAGAAAGCTCTGGAACTGTTGTATGATTACATCACCTGGAATAAGAAAAAATAAAAATAGGTAAAATATAATTCAAGTCATTTGATTAATATTTCAATGGACAAATACACAGCACAGCATCTGTACACATAAAAAGGTAAGTAGTGTACTGTAGATATCTTCTGTGTTGAAAAAAATCTTAGAAACTTTCACACTAACACCCTAAGTTTTTCCTACCATCAGAGAGCCTCCTGCCAACTTCTTGTCCTGCAGCATTGTTTTTACTACAGTCTTAATCTTTGTGAGGGACCCTTCTGTATCACTGTGCATGCTTCTGGGGTCCAGACATCCAATGGCCCTGACCACTGGAATTTTCAGGGGACTTTTATGAATTTATGTATTAATTTTATATTGTATTATTGTGAACGAGGAACAAATAAAATGAAAGGAAGTAACTGGTGTGTGTGGATGTGTTTGTTGGCATCCAGGTTTTATCTCAAGTGAGTTCTATGTAACAATCTATGTAAAACTGCACTCATTACATTGATTTTAAAGAGTTGTGGACCACCACACATCCACGGGTAGATAGTTGAATTAGGCCCTATTGTAATGATTACCTTCAGCATCTCACTCAAATCTTTGGCAAAGAAGGGCAGAATTGGCTCATTAGTTTGATAGTTGGTCAGGAAGAGGCTAAAGGTCCTGGATATTGCCAGGAAGAACTGGAGTTTGGCAATCATGAGGGGATCCGCTTGTGCTGCCTCAATGGTGTCGTAAGAGGCAGTACTGGGGTTTGGAAGCTTCTTCTGCTTAACAGCATTTACGTACATCATGACCATTGGCCATACTTGAACTGTCCTCTCTGCCACGGGGAAAAATGAACAATGTCTGCTCACTCCAATTTCATTTCACTTTATTGTTGCAAAATAAAAGCACTGACATTTTGGGCCAAATCCTTTTGCAATGTGTATGGCAAACAACTCTCAACCCACCTGTGGCCACAGAATGGTAGCGGGAAAGGTGTAGGACCCAGTCAAGGCAGTAAAATCTTCCCTCCTAGCTGGAACATTATGAAAGAGGTAGCGGAGTGCTCGAAGGAGCTTGTCCATCTATCACATGTTAAAGCCTGCCTTCAGTGCATTGTGGAGGGTGTGAAACCCACAGCTTCCAACATTAACCAGATGAGCACCATACAGCTCAGCTTGCTCAGTCTGGAGGAGGTCTGCATGCTTCAAGTTGACATTTGGACCGTCCATACTGATGGAGAGAAGCTGCCTCATATTCAGTTTTGCAACACATTCCTGAGAATAAACAAAAAGTATATTAATGGCAAAATTCCATTTATGTTTATTTTTGAATACACTGGTATTCAGTAAGGTATTAGCCTGATTTTCACTCATATTATATGTAAAATGGTTATAAGAAACAATGTTTTGGGTGTGCAAAATCCTGGAGCAAAAAATACAATATTAGCACACCAATATGTTTTTGTAAGTGAAACAAAAAAGTGGTACTAACAAACATGAGTGAATGTTCTTCACTGTACATCCAGGTAATGTGCTCCAATTACTTCCAAGCCATTCAAGCTAAACTGAACCGCTAGACTGGTCAACCAACTTCACTCTTCACTCTGAACCAACTTCAGACAATTTGCTAGTCAAAGAACCCACAGCAACCACACACATGCATAATCAAATACATGTACGCACGCGCATACACACACACACACACACACACACACACACGTCCATGCAAGCATGTAAACACACACAAATCTTAAATCTACACAACAGTAACCTTTATCACACCGTGTGTGTCACATGTTTATACTTTCTGACAGACAACCAACCTCTTTATCAACCATGGCTCCTCCTCCCCAACTCCATCAACCTGCTTTTAGTCACTTGCCACATCCCAGTCTCATCTATTAATCTACACTTTAGCCACACATTGTCTATAGGCTTAAGTATCAAAATTTAAAGTTGAAATGCTAGTAAGTTAACTTACTTTGATGTGATGCAACAGGTCGACAGCTTTTCCGTGTCCCAAGAATTGAGACCCAAGGTACCTAGCCAGAACATATCTTTATATGACACTCCTCAAAACACATAACAGGTTGAAAATGAAATAAATAAAAATATAGTATATAGAGTATATATAATATATAGTATTAAGCAGGAGGTACCTAATTTGGAAATGGTCGTCGTTCCCAGAATCTAATGTGGACAACAAGCTGTTTCGTTTTTGTTGACTGGTTGAGCGACTCGTCAAACATTAAAACAAACTGGCCAGCCTTGTTGATGGTGTTGATGAGCTCCTGCTTGAAGTGTGGTGCTAACCCGAATAGTATGATATATCCAGTTTTTTCCTTGCCACAAGTAAACGATTTTGCTATATCCGAATTTTGGAACCATAGCCGTGAAAACTTCAGCCACGTCAGCCAAGTTCAGTGAATAGGGTTTCTGTGTGGAGACACCACAACACCTCAGCAAGCAGTGTTTCTGGGCCGCCCAGTGCCACTCTGATGTCGGCTGCAGATGATGAGGAAGCAGAGATAGTCTGGGTCGTAGCTGTAGCTTCAGGTGTGTGACTGCCGGTGGTGAAATGACGTTAGCACTAGGTTGTGGTTAGCACAACACGTAGGACTTTAACGAGTTAATGCCCATTGACACAATACTTATTTTGTGTCACCCTGACATTCCCCTCGACTAGCTGCAGCCACTCTTTAAAGTCCGGCATTTCCAGCCAGGACGATACAAATTTGCACTTCCCCATTCTGTTCATGCGTTCACCAACCTAAAACACGCCAGAGCCTACTTTGTGGTTTTGAACTTCTGCCCGCCTGCCCGCTCTGGTGCTCTCAGAGGCCGCACCCACAATAGCCTAGTTTATGTACCTGTTCGGTTTAAAAAAAAACAAAAAAAATACATTCAAACACTTTTACGATGCTTTTGGGACTCAAACTGTTGTACAGCTAATTCAGAAAAAATACTTTTTAAAGAAATTTAAGACTTTATAAAGCTGTGATAAGACGTTTTAATACTTTATAAGGGTCTTAATTTTCCCAAAATTGATTTATCACCTTTTAATACTTCTCAAGACGCTGCGGATACCCTGATGAGTCGGTGGGCAGGGCTACTAGATTAGACGTTCTGTAGAGGTGTTTTGTTGCGCAGTGACGTAAGTATGAAGCACAGGACCTGGTTTGACCACAGGTTTGCTGAGCCTGGTGTCTATAAAAGCTTTTCTTTGACTAACCAGGACGTTTTCAGCTCTGAAACTTAGAGGATATTCTTATATTACCATGACCTTTTATATATAAAAAGCTCAAGGGAAAGTTGATTTCTCAATTCATCACCCCTTTAAATAACCAGCTAATATTCATTAAGAAAATCTACAAACATTAAGCTACTGTAATTGTCAAGAAACATCATTTTTTTGTAACTAATAGCAGTAAAATTAACCTCAAAGAAAATCTAAATTTCTTATTTTAATTCATGAATATAACATGGAAAATGTGCTATGTTTTAGTAGAGAATGTTTAACTTGGTGGAAAACAAAAACACTTAAAGGGTTACTTCAGTGATTTAGCATTAAGGAGTGGAGAGCACTCAGTTTCAGTCAATCTCATGTCCGTCTTGAGTACCTATAGAGTAGTATTGCATCCTTCATATTTCAGAAAAGTATTTCGTTTTATTATATTTATAAAATAAAGATAGGCTGTACAGAGTCTTTCTGGAAGAAAAAAAAAAGAGCGAATGGAGGCGTATCATGTGGGCGTAGTTAAAGAATCACGAGCACGCACAGCATTTGCATTGAGAGCGTCTGAAAGCTGTGACATCCTCAAGCATGGAAAAGAAGAAGTTAACTTAAATAAACCATGGCTATTAATCAAATTCAACTATGCATGATCCAGAATCTGATCCGAAGGATGAAATTGAACAGAAGCAGCAGCAACAGCAGTATGTCTCTAAGTGGTACTGTAACTGTATTTAGCGGCTTGTCAACATTTGTGTGTGTGTTTACTCGTGGTTAATGAGGACATGATTTGGTTTATGGACTATTGTGTGCGACTAAATGTTAGCAGTAGCAGGCGAAACGGTTTTGCATGTCAGACTAGTGTTTACATAGAACAAAAATGGAATAGTAGCACATTTTGAATGAAGAAGTGTGCTTTGTGTTTAGTATGTTTGGGGTGGTTTTATAACAAACAAACAGGGACCTATAGTGGTATAGTTGCATTTGAACACACACCATACATCACATGCTCCATTGATAAATGATCCTGTTGTTCTGTTTACTTGCACTACGATATCCAACTAAGTTACACACAGACATTTGAAGTAGTTTTACTCACCGTCTGCTTCTAAAGCAAGGCTGTGAACTGTGGTATATGGGGAAGTTTATGGGTTTTATACTAGGTTTGTCCCCTAGGGGGAAATATGGGTTCAACAGTTAAAATGGGGTGTGTAGAACTAGCAGAAGAAGAGTCTGTCAGCCTGTTGTGCGCTGTGTTGTCTCATGCATGGTAAAGCGGTTTGCTAAATGCTACCTTGCTGTCCGTCTTCCTTATTGAGTATTCAAGATACTACATTTGGCAACGAGGATGGGAGGATGAGGTTTAAGAGGACACAGAGGAAGAACAGTAAGAAGTCTGAGAGTGTTGGATGACAAGGAAGCTAACGCTAACTAAGATGTTGAGATGGCTGCGGCAATGGTAGAAACACTTACTGCCTTTGATAGTCAGTCATGGTCATGGGACCAAACATGGGAGAAATACGTTGAAGTGCTGGGACATTTTTTCGTAGCAAATGGGATTGTGGAGGAAAAAAAGAAGAGGGCAATATTGTTAAGTTCGGTGGGTAGTCGGACATATAGTTTGATGAGGGGCCCAAACAAGCCTGATGAAACTTCATATATGAAACTTGACTGATCTGTTGCAGTTACATTATAACCCAATGCCCAGTGAAATAGTCCAAAGATTTAAATTTAATTAAAGGACTACAGCAGCGAATGAAACTGTGACTGAGAATGTGGCAGCGCTAGGAGAGCTCGCTCAACATTGCAATTACGGCGAGAAATTGAAGGAGATGCAACACGACAGGCTGGTGTGTGGCATAATTGATGATCGCATGTATAAGAGTTTGTTAGCGGAGCCAGAGCTTACATTTGAAAAATCCTTGAAGGTGGCGCAGGCCATAGAGATAGCAATTCGAAGATAGAATTCGAAGTGGATTCTGGATGCACTGTGACCATTTTGTCAAAGGCTGAATATGCTTTTCAAGGTTTTTAAGGAGGAGCTGGGCACATGGAGAGGCCCACCAGCGAAAATTTATGTTAAAGAAGGCTTGGATCCAAATTTTTATAAACCCCGACCAGTGACTTATGCAATGAGGAAGAAGGTGGAGATGGAGTTAGAAAGACTCATGAATCAGGGAATTATTGAGCCAGTAAAATTCTCTGATTGGGCCGCACCGATTGTGCTGGTGTTAAAAGCTGATAATTCTGTGCGCATTTGTGGATTCTACAAGCTTACTGTCAGCCAGGTGTCGAAGCTCGAGCAGTACCGATACCGAAATTGGAGGATTTGTTTTAAAAGTTGTCAAGTGGTGAAACGTTCAGTAAACTAGACCTGAGCCATGCATATCAGCAGGTAATACTTGATGAGACATCCAAGCCATATTTCACTATTAATACGCACCAGGGTCTGTTTCAGGTGAATCGTTTGCCATTTGGGGTTTCCTCCAGGCCAGCTATATTCCAACGATTGATGGAGAGTCTGGTGGGTGGCATCCTGAATGTGGCTGTTTGGATGGCATTCTGCTGACGGGCCAGCGTGATCAAGCTCACCTTACAATGTTGGATCAGGTATTAACACGGTTGCAGGAAGCTGGTCTTTGCCTAAAGCGTAACAAGTGTGTGTTCGTTGAGCAGGAAGCAGAGTTCCTGGGCCATAAAGTGGACGCTTCTGGACTTCATGGCACACAAGGTCCGGGCCATACAAGAAGCACCAGCACCGACTAATTTTACAGAACTGAGAGCATACTTAGGTCTACTGAGCTATTACAATAGGTTCCTGCCACATTTGTCAACATTGTCAGCGCCCTTACATGAATTGTTAAGGAAAGAAATTCCCTGGAAATGGAAGGCAGAGCAAGAGAGAGCTTTTGAGTAGTCTAAACAACTTATGCAGTCATCGGCATTAGTGCATTATGACAGCCAAAAAGATCTGATCCTGTCCTGTAATGCTTCTCCTTATGGAGTGTGTGTGGTGTTGTCACATCGCATGCCAAATGGACAGGAGAGACCGATTAGCTTCATGTCAAGAACATTAACGCCAGCAGAAAAAATTGAATTATTCACAACTGGACAAAGAAGGTCTGGCGGTGATGTTTGGCATTCAGAGGTTTCATAAATATTTATATAGAAGAAGGTTTGTCATTTGCACTGATCGTAAACCTTTACTGTCTCTCTTTAGTTAGATGAAGGCTGTGTCTCAAATGGCTTCCCCTCGTATACAGCGGTGGGTCGTAACCTTGTGAGCGTATGAGTACGAGATGGATTACAAGCTGGGGAAATATCATAGCAATGCTGATGCATTGAGTCGTCTCCCTTTACCTCAACAGGCTGCCCAGAAAGGACAAGAGGAACGAGTGCTGATGAAAATGTGACCCTCGCCTCAGCAGCTCTAATGAATAGATGGACTAGTCGAGATCCTGTGTTGTCCAGAGTGGCACAGTTCGTCCAACATGGGTGGCCGACCAAAGATTGGGACCCAGCTTTCCAACCATATGTTGTTAGGAAAACAGAGTTGAGTGTGCAAGATGGGTGTGTACTGTGGGGCTCACGCAAAGTTGTGCCACCACCAGGGCAGGATGCCTTGATACAGCCATTACATCATGGTCACATCGGCATCGCTAGAATGAAAGCATTAGCGCAAAGTTATTTCTGGTGGCCAAAGCTAGATGCCGACATAAAAGCTGTATGTAAAAAAAGTCAGTTCGGAAGGAAGAAAGAAGACAGGGTCAGCTTGCAGGAGACTCGGTTAGTGTTTATTTCTAAAACAAAACAATCAAAAAAACAAGACACTTCATAGTCACTGCATGAAAAGTGGGATTTTCGTCAGTAAGCGGCACTGTAGATTGTCGTGGAAGATCAGGTTTACGACTGTACACGGCAGTTTGCAGGCGACACCGAAAACTGCCGTGAATTGTCAGAAATTGACGTGGGCCTTGCTTGGCAGTTGTCCCCCCCAAGACCCCCCTTCCCTTAACTCCAGGGGAGGCTTTAACATGTAAATGAACATGCTGTGAGCTATAGAAATGCAAATCAGGGTAGCGGGAGTTTTAACCCATGTGACATTTAAAAGGTATTAACTTCCTTCTAAGAAAATCTCTTAGATAGATCAGGCTCAGTATAGCCTAATTGTAAAATCTTAACCTTAAGCTTGAATTTATATATTTGATGAAAGTATTCTAGATTATTTATTGTGTGTCATTTGCAATCAGTCCCCGTGAATTCAGTGCGACTCGCAATTTTGACCAATCACCGCAACTTTTACCAATCATTGCAGTCTCCTGCTAATAAGCGTCATACATCAGCAAACTTTATATATCATATATCAATGCCTGTCAAAATTAACGTGTTAACGCAAATTAATTTTAACGGCACTACATATATATATATATATATATATATATATATATATATATATATATATATGTATGTGTGTATGTATGTATGTGTGTGTGTGTGTGTGTGTGTGTGTGTGTGTGTGTGTGTGTGTATATATATATACATACAGGGGTTGACATTAACTTTTTTGCTCACCGGCCACCGTGGCTAGTGGTTTTCCAAAGTTACTAGCCACTCAGCATTTTCACTGGCCACAATTTTGCTGTTTGGAAATTACATTGTATATGTTTAAAGTTGACTTTGGCATATATAAATTACTTGATTTTGAATCATTTTACTTTATTTAGAAGATTTAAAACCCTTTCAAACTTTCAAATGCAGAATGACCCCCCAAATCTTGTATATCAGCTGGGATGTGCAGGTGGGCAAGGGGTGGGCAATATAATAGATTATAATAGAATATAATAGGCTAATATGAGAAAGGTAATATGACAGGCTATAAGTTATTTTAGTTAGGATATATATAATTTAAAAAATACCCTAAGCAAATTACAAAAACAATAGTTATTAAAAATAAAATAAAAATTCCGATACTAATACGACACAATGTAATTTATTGAATGTAATTGTCATTGGATACGACTTTCATCGAACAGAATGTGGGCGTGGTCTGTGTTGTGAAATGAAACCACATTAAAATTTCCCTTAAACTGCGTTTGAAACATACAGCAAAGCAGCGACAGAGGAAAACAGAGCCTGATATTATGCAAACATTTACCAATAATGTGGAAAGCGTTTTAAATCTGTTCAGTGGAAAATCCGCTGTGACGAATCTGTCCTCGTCTAACATCTGCTGTAAATCCAGGTAAAACTAGCTGCGTGCACGCGCCCGTCCCCAGATAACATGATCCCCAGTTGATCCGTAACACCGGCGGGAAGAAACAGCTGAATGCAATCAGTGGGCTATCTCGTCAGCTTGCACAGTTTGCTGCCGATTTTAACGAGCAGTTAACTTTAGTAATCTCCAGGTTGCTGTCCATAGACGATAGGTTGCTTGCTTTGGAGTCGAAAAACTGTGTGGAAGATACTAACTTTAAGAAGAGAAGACGAGTGCCTAAGAGAAGACCAGTCCTAAGATTGCGGTAAGACTGTTATCTAAGCTAAAGTAACCTAAAGCAAAGCTTTTTAAGTAGCACAAACTGAAATTAGCCTTGTAAAAGAACAAATGTAAGTTGCTTTATAAAAGTGTTTTCTTTTTCTGGTCATTTTACAGGAAGCAGTACGCCGTCTTCACAACTTCGTCATAACACTCATTTAATTGTTTTCCAGCTGCATGTAAGACATAGAGACAGTACGCAGGAGCTTCAGGTACAAACATCCAGTTCTTGCATCACAGGCAGAAGCTGTGAAGAGTTCAGCTCGGAGTCGATTGAGAAGAAAGAGGGTAAGATTTATTAGATTAGATCCGTTTTTGGTCAGTGTGACTATTTTTCAGGTGCATTTTACGCAGTACATCGCGCAATACTGATTGTCTTTATTGTTTGTTTTTACAGCTGCTACAAGCAAGAAAGAGTGTGTTAGCTGAGGATGAGGTGGGCCTTTGGAAGTGCGCTACCATAGACCTGATGTCTGATGAGGAAGACGGCATCGTTCGCGCGGTGTCTGGATGGACTGTTTGACCAGCCAGGAGCTCGCCGACCTCTGTGCCACGCTGCAATCGAGATTAGAGGCGATTCCAAAGAACAGGGCAACGCACGACAGACGTCTGAAATATGGACTTAATACAGACAGAATGGCGCTAGTTACCTACAGCTCTGAAGCAGAAAACAGAGACTTCATGGTGCTGTAGGATTTTGGGCTTCTCGTGAGCTTCCTATTGTTGTGTGGGCAGATCTCACACGTTTTGCATTTGGTTGTGTGTTTGTGTTTGTTCTAATAAAGCTCTTTCTTTGAATAAACTGCACGTCCCTGGCATATTTTCCTTTCCTCAATAAATGAATGTCCTTGGTGGTTATAATAGCGTAGTCTATAGGATAACAATGACATGAATATAAAACATAATAGCATATCACATGAATATGAATATATACAATTAAATATTAATATGCAAATCATAATTTTATATATATGTGTAAAATTATTATAATTTGGGGGTTTAAATTTATTAATTTATTACCCAGGTTGACCAATAGTAACAGATCTGCCAACCAATCAGGAGTGATATTTCTTGTTTCAATGTAGTAGTTTCAACCAATACTGAGTGAGGAAATTCAAGCCATTCCGGCAAGGCGCCGCCCAGAGCTGCTATTCATATGCTAATTAGAGCCATTAGCGCCGGCGCCAGCATGCCTCCGCAAGCTCCACATACGTCATGGTTCGTTTCCGTCAATATGTGGCACAGACGAACGCGACGTTCACAGGCTGTAAACTGACGTTAATTGTCGAAAATCAGGGAGATTTCCGGCCGTTTACGGGGACGAAAATCCCACTTTTCATGCAGTGAGTGTTTCTCAATACGACAACACTTTCAATTAAACAGTCCATGTGCTCTCCAGAGCTCACTGTAGCTTCTCTCCAGCTTCCGAGTCTCCTGCCGGTCACTTCCCTGAATGTGCTCCTTGAGCTGATTTTATGCCATCTCCACGCCCATTACTGGAACAAGACACAGGTGTTAATCATTAGAACTTGATCCACTTATGCCACACTTGTCTCCCAACTCTCTCTCCCATCACAGACCTCGCTAAACCACGCCTCTCCCGGCACACTGTAGTTAAAAGATCAAGAACGTCAAGAACACCGTAATTCGCCAGCTCCAGCGCCACTTGATCCTTGGGAGTGGCCGAGCAAACCTTGGCAAAGGTTACATATCGACTATGCGGGACCTTTTATGGGACACATGTTTTTGATCCTGATGGATGCGCATTCCAAATGGATGGATGCTTACCCTGTGTTAACCTCAACCTCAGCTACTAAGATTGAGTGTATAAAGAAAAGTTTTAGTAATCAAGGAATCCCAGAAACAATTATGTTGGATAATGGATCATGCTTTGTGATTGCAGAGTTTAGAGATTTCTTGCAGAAAAATGGGATTGAACATATTACTTCTGCTCCGTATCATGCTTCCTCCAATGGTTGTGCAGTCCAGACATTTAAGTCAATGATGAAGAAGGCGAGTGGTGGAAGTTTAATCACTTAAGTGTCACGAGTGCTATTTAGTTACCGCATTATACCTCAGTCCACTACTGGGCTGTCGCCTGCTGAAATGCTACAAGGCAGGATGTTAAGATCGACATTAGATCTAAATTATCCGGACCACAGAAGGGAGGTGGAATGGAAACAGAGCAGTCAACAGAAATATCATGACAAGCAGGGTTCAGGGAGAAGTTTCCAGGAGGGAGACACCATGATTACCAAGAATTTCAGTCATGGACCTATGTGGATCCCTGGGTTCATTTCCAAGATAATAGGGCCTGTCTCCTGCAAGGTCATGTTAGGAAATGGTAATATTGTGCGTAGGCACGTTGACCAGATATTGTCACGATTGGAGGACAAGGACTTCGGGGAACCTGAGAACAAGGAATCTATGGCACTATGGAACCAGCTGTTGTCTGAATTGTCAGCTGCAGCTCCGGTAGTGGCAGACAATTCCATGATGGAGGCAAGCTGTTTGGTTCCAGAGGCTGTCATTGAGGGAGTGGCAAGGCCTATTGTAGAGCAGGCCAATCCATCGGTGCTAGACATTCAACCTCTCAAATGCAGTCACAATCTTCGACTGCAGTGGTACGAAGGTCGTCGAGACCTGTATCAAATAAAACAACCATTAAGTATAGTCAAGTCAAGTCACCTATTTATATAGCGCTTTTTAAATGGTAAATGGACTGCATTTAAATAGCGCTTTTAACACACCCATGGCCATCCAAAGCGCTTTACATCTTGCCTCACATTCACTCATTCACTCTCTCATTCACACACACCGACAGCGGTGCAAGCCATCCAATGCACCATCCAGCTCATTGGGAGCAGCTGGGGTTACTTGTCTTGCTTATGGACCAACCTCAACACTTGGTCAGGTGGAACGGAGCATCGAACCGCCAACCTTCTGGTTTGTAAACAATCTACATGAACCACTAAGTCAATTGTCCAAATGACAATGCGGGCATATTGGTAATATAGTTGAAATTTGAGTGTTTAAGTATAAGTCTATTTTATTTATATAGCGCTTTTACAATGACAATTGTTTCAAAGCAGCTTCACAGTGTTAAACAGGAAAATATTGCAACAAAATTTGATTGGGCTGTACAGTCGTTCTGGAGAAATCAGTGATGTTATCAGCTTATTTTAATTTATCATATAGCGACAATGCTAGCAGATCAGTATTATAGTTTACAGAATTAAATAAGACCTAATTAATACATTTTATTTGTATATTTAGTTGAATAACTATTTTTAAATTTTAGTGTCCCCAACTGAGCAAGCCTAATGTGATTTTTACATTAAAAACACAAACCGACTGAGTCTGGTTTCTCCCAAGGTTTATTTTTCTCCATCATGCCCTGATGAAGTTTTGGTTCCTCGCCACTCTTGCCTTTGGCTTGACTTGTTCAGTTGGGGACACTGAAATTTTGATCTAAGTTTTTAATGAAATATCCAAATAAAATTAATTACTAAATTAACTGTATCAACTATTTATATCACTGATCTGCCCACATTGTCACTACATGGTAAATTGAAATGAGCTGATAACATCACCGTTTTCTCCAGAGCGACTGTACAGCCGAATCAAATTTTGTTGCAGCTTTAAAAACAATCGTCATTGTAAAAGTGCTTTATAAATAAAGTTGACTTGACTTCTGTAAGAATATCATGTTTCTTTATACAATATTATGTTTCTTACATTAAATGCCGATCCATGCAGATCCAATAATACATATATTTGAATTAAATTAACATTTAAACATTACCTTGTTATAATAGTGCTTTAGAATTTATATATAAAATTGCCTATTATATAACAGTATATAACAAATGTATTTATATTAATATAACTTATATAAATTAGATTACACAAATCTTAATTCCTCTTAAGCAAACTAACCCTTGACATGAGTTACTCCGGAGCAAGTTATGTTATGTTCAGGTCATGTTGAGTTGCTATCGCTGCTAACATACCCTAAAAGTAACCTCCGTTTTTGGAACTGAAAGTTGAGGTTATCCGCTGACTTACTCTTAAACATACCCAGCTACGTCACATAACCTGCTTTCGTCCCCCGGATTACAGTGATCGCATGCCAAAGATAATGCCAAGTGCAAACACAGCCTATGGGTATTTTATAAAGTATAGCCTAGGATTTGCGGTAGTATCATAATTTTATACAAATAATTAGTTAATCAAAGTAATTGGTGAATTTGGATTTGAATTTGTGGTTTAAGTCAATTCAATTTGATCTCTATAGCACTTTCAAAGCAGTTTTACTATCTTTACTATCTTTATTATCTTGATGTTAATATAATATCAGTTAAGATTTGTAGTGATCAAATCATATTCAGTTGTTATTTTACCAGCTAATTGCAATTCAAATTGTAAGACACATTTGGTTTCATGTCTCATGAATAGCTGTGCACTTGCTCTCATGGATATCACCATCTCCAGCCTGCTGATCTGAACAACTGAATTCTTCCACTGCAATTAGAGGTGCTCACCAGTGTACTCAACATGATCAACGCTGGTTGTTAGTGGTTACCTGTTGTTATGGTTACCATTTCCCTCGTTCCTCGCAACAAAATCTCCCAAGAGCTCTGTGTAAGCACCAAGACACTGCATAGTGTATGAACGCGCCATTTGTCCCTGAGCTGTGCAATGGAGACAAACACGTGCAGACAGTTACTCAGCATATATAAACATACACACGCACGTTTGTTTCACTATATTTTGAGGACTTTTCATATTTTATGGGGACTTTCCATAATGATTTGATACTGTACAAACTGTATATTCTGTCCCCTAACTCTACTCCGTTACCTACCCATCTAAAAAAATGTGAACCAAAAATCCCAAAAAAGACAGTGATTGCTGATATGACTGTCTTTTGGGGGACATTTTGTTCCCCTAACATAGGACTACATATCAGAGGGATATTCCGGAAATCACGGTAGATTAGAAGATTCACATATACCTTGAACTCACGGTAGATTAGCACAAACCTTGGGGTCTTACTTGAGGTATGTGGGTTCCAAAAATGCATCCGTGAATAAGTTCAAACAACTCACAGTATGTTAACTGTGAACAGACAAGACATTCTCAACAGCATGACAAATCACAATGATTGCCATGCTATTGCCTTCTTCTTCATTTGTTTAAAGGTGTCATGAACTAGCTTTTTTATACTGTTGTCTGAGGGCAATTTATGACATTTGCATGTTTTTTTGTTTTGTTTTTTACATTCAATAACATCATAATGAATAAGTAATAGGCTATTTTTTACCCTGAATTTAAGGCTCTCTCCTGTATGTTTTTACGGGCATGTTGTACTGAAGACTTAGAAGTAAATGTCCACGTCTAGGATTGGATAAGATTTGCATGTATAATGAGCTTCAGCTCCCTCGTCAGTACATGTGGAATCTTTTTTAAAGCATGTGGGAAAAAGGCAACCGGCAAAACTTCTTTATTAAACAAACACAATGATTTATCTCTCATCCACCCTCGATTGATTGGAATGCTATTTTTTTATAACTTGGTCCGCCCAATTGGTGGATATAAGTGCGAACCGTGCATCACACACGCCAAGTACATTGTACACAGCATAATCAAAACTTCCGTGATTGTATTTTTCCTTTAAATATCAAGTCAAGAGAGTGAACATGAGCAACACACATCAAGAAAGGAATGTTATTTAACTATTTAAGAAAACACATAGCCCCGGGAGGTTGGACTTTGCGAGCCCTGGCCCATGCATGTCCATGATCCAAAATCACAATGAACCAACAACACCAAAAATAAAGGATTCTTCAGCCTTTGATAGCGTGCTAAGGTATGTTCTGTTAGACACGTACACACAATTTTTATTCTTATAAGTGGAAACAAGTAATTTATATAGCGCTTTTTGCAATAGATTGCTTCAAAGCAGCTTTACAGTGATGAAAGTTTTTGATTAAAATCTGTTGTAAAAGATGACTAGTTATTTAATTTGGTGCCATTTAAACAACACCATCCTAAATTAAAACAGAAACCCCCAATGCGTTCCCATTCACACAGCAACAGCATTTGGTGGCTGGAGAACACAAACCATGAAATAGGTTTGAAATAGTTCCATCATCTTCCCCTTGCAACCCATAAAAGTTGTTTCTGTGAAAACGGTGACGGCATGTATGCAAGCATTTATGTTTTCAGCCTATAGGCAAGCATGCTTGGATACGCATGTGTGCATTTGTGTTTTTATCTGTATAGAAGGGAAGGGAAGGAAATGGAAGGAAAGGGAAGGAGGCCTTCACAGGGGAGAGTCTAGTTGACACTATCTCTGCTGACAATTCAGGGATGCGTTGTGGTCGTGTCTAGGCACAGGTCCATCATCTGATCTGGATCCGGCAGATTGCAGTAAACCTCGGGATAAACAGAGGGACTAATATTAGTGTAGATGCAATTCTTCTTATGATGTAACGAGTACATCAGGTGTTATGGGAAGTGTTCCCGGTTCCGGCTGACCTAGTAAATGCAGCCTAACAATTATTTAACTGATTTGAATTATAGAAATTGATAATGTTCTACATATGTGTAAGTCATAGTAAAGAGTCTCGATTTAACCTGACAGAGTGTGTCTGTTTCCTGAACAATGCTAGGAACACTGTTCTAGAGTTTAGGTGCTAAATAGGAAAAGGTTCGACCACCTGCAGTTGATATTATAGGTATTATCAACTGGCCAGAATTTTGAAGCTAACTCAAGTACTGGGGAGCCAAACCATTAGAGCTTTGTAAGTAATTAGATTTTAAAGTTTATACAATGTTTAATAGGGAGCCAGCATTTTGCATTGAAAGCATGTGCTGTAATTGATATTGAATATATATATATATATATATATATATATATATATATATATATATATATATATATATATATATAATGTGACGAAGCGACTGCCTCTCCCACATGATCAGCGCCACCCCGTCTTTGAAATCGCCGCCCTTCACCAGGTTCCCGACTGGGGTGGGTAATAGAGAGAGGAGGGGAGCTGAAACTACTGAGAATTGAGAAATGGCTGTGAGTGATAAGGCACGCCTGAGTATCATGAAGCCTCATCACCGCCACTGTTAAGTGCTGAGCGTGCCTCTCTCCAGGAGGCTGGCCTCTCCCCTTGTGCATGCACGCTGGTGTCCTCGTAGGTCCTCGTAGGGGAGCGCGGAGGGACTCCCCTGCCGTCCAGGTTGGAAGTGCTCACGTAATGTCGCTGACGGGCTAGTATGCCGAGCCGCTCTTCCCCTCGATGTCCGCTGCTGAAGAGGATGAGCCACCGCATCGAAGCCGCTGCCCCTCGCGCCTCGGACCAGGGTGAAGCGTTTGCAACTGCCGGACCCCGCCCCTTTCCTGGACCCATTCTGTCCACTCACTACCCTTCCGAGACGATTTAATGTTGCCCCGAGGACACCAGATCCCCTGTAGTGTCTGTTAATTCCCCGTTTGTGAACAAGTTATGTGTTTGATGTGAATAAATGCCTCTTCGAGGGCTGACGCCACACCCCCTGTGTCTGTCGTGTGCTCCGACCCGTCACAATATATATATATATATATATATATATATATATATATATATATATATATATATATATACATATATAATACAGATGCTAGAAACGTGGCTTTCAAATGAGAGATTGGTATCAAAGAGTACACCCGGGTTCCTACCTGAAGACGAGGGCTTGACGGAGCAGTCAAGTGTTATTCTAGGTTACTACTTTTTTTTTTTTTTTTGGCCAATAATTAAAAATGTGTTTTTTCAAAATTAAGTTGCAGAAAATTACTAGTCATTCAATGTTTTATATCAGCTATGCATGCCATCAGTCTTGTGAATTGGTAAGTTTCATTAGGCGCTTAAGAAATATAAACCTGAGCATTGTTAGCATAACAATGACGCCATGCTTCCTAAAGATATCTCCCAAGGGTAGCATGTACAGTGGGAAAGGCAATGGTCGTAGCACTGAGCCTTGTGGTACTCCATACTGAACTTGTGAACGGTGTGACATCTCTTAATTTAGTGCTACAAGCTGATAGCGGTCAGATAAGTATGATTTGAACCATGCTAATGCAATTTCACTAATGCCAACACAATTTTCGGTTCTATTCAAAAGAATGTTGTGGGTGATAGTATCGAATGCAGCACTAAGATCAAGTAATACTAATATAGAGATACAACCACGGTTAGACGAAAAAATTAAATAATTTTAACTTCGATGAGGGCAGCCTCTAGCCTAGAAATCTAGACGCACCCTAGCGGCAGCAAATTTAATTTGCCCGCAAGTGTGGTCTAGCAACTCTCAATTCCTATCTGAGCTGTATTCCTCAGAATCTGGACGGCCCAATCACATCGTGAAGGTAGGCTATAGAGTCGGCGGGCGGGGCCATAATGACGACGGCCGAGTTGCGTTTGCGTGCTTCTAGTAACACAGTCTTCTAGTAAACACAGAAACTGGCGAACGGCGGCGGTCTTTCGAATCAGCTCTGCCCGCGCCTCCGGAAGACTTGGAGTTAAGCTTTCCTCTGAGAAAAGAACAAAGTCCGGCACTGAAGACATTCTTAAAAAGGGAAGATGTGTTCGGAGTTTAGCCGACCGGATACGGCGAATGTTTAATCAGTCAGCGAGCTCCCCTTCACCGTCGTTGCTCCGGTTGGTGTACCGCTATCCTATCGCGTGCAGAGGGAGTTTGAAAGACAACCGTTTATCCCGCCCCTCGGACTGAGCCCTGTCATTGGTGAGTTTCCAGACCAAACATCTTGATGTGGGTCTGGCTTGTCAGGCTAGGCAGTCTCAGTGCTATGATACAGTCTAAATCCTGACTGGAAATCTTTATAGATATAATTTCTTTCTTAGAAGGAGCGTAGTTTTGAAGACACTGCCTTTTGTAGTATTTTTGACAGAAAGGGTAGATTTGAGAGTGGCCTTTAATTGACTAATTCTGTAGGATCAAGTTGCGTGTTTTAAATAAGTGTTTTAATAATAGCTACCTTAAATGTTTTCTGAACATATCCTAATGACAAAGATGAATTAATGATATTAAGATAAGGATCTATGACCTCTGAAAGCATCTCATTTAGTAGCTTAGCTGGTATAGGGTCGAGCATACATGTTGATTAGATGATTTAACAAGTTTAGCTAATTCTTCCTCTCCTATAACAGTGAATGAGTGTAATTTTTCCTGAGTGACACTACAAGATTACAAGACAAGATTACAGTTCATATAAAAGGTCCATATATGTTTTATAATTGTATTGTCTGATGCAATATTGTAGTAGATGGTTGCATAGTTATAATTTTCTTCCTAATATTATCAATCTTTGAATGTAAGGAATTTCATAGTCAAGTCATTACAACTTTTCTGTTTGCAAATGTCAGAAGATGAAGCTTTATTTCTTGTAAAAACTTGTAAAAATATTTTACATCGTTATATAGATACATTGTTCACCAGTTAACACCTTTTTACTGCACTATATTAACAATATTTTCCATTCAAATGACTTAGTTTAGTTTTGTTGTTTGGGGTTGGTAAATAATATGCATGTGATAAGAAAATTTTGTATCTAGTGCATGAAATTGTAATGCGGCTAGAGGCCAATTACGCTGCCACATTAGCTGCTGTTGTGTGCTTTTATATTAGCACAGGCCTGTGGACAAAACCTTTATATGAGTCAAGAACATGCAGATTCTCACAAGATTAAATTGGACAAGCAGATAAACATATATCCAACAACCACTGTCATCAAAGCAGCAAATGCACTGGAAGCTTTTAAACAGGATGTACATAAAAAGGAAGCAGCCATCATCTGAGCTATGGTCATCTCTCGATCATATCCCTAGCTTGCGTCTTTTTGCATTTGCATTTCACTGATGACTGGCATTATTGCTCCAGGCGCGCTCTCATGATAGTTAATGCAAAGACGAGAAGAGCTGTGTCACGTGTGCAGATTAGAGTCTCTCACAAAAGCCATGTATTCAGACTTCAGCCCTTGGCATCTGCTGCACTCTCAGCTCCTGCTAAAACAAGAAAAAGAGCTTCTTTAAATCTCCGTTGACTTACCGCTCATTCAGAATGCCTAAAGGGAGCTAACGCAACAGAAGACTAAAAATATTTGCTGTGTAAATATATATAGGGGCTGGCTGGCAGTTCCATCTTAAACAAAAATCAATAATACAAGAATAAAACATGAGAAATATTAGGAAAAATAAGATTAAACCGCGTATAAATCACCAATTTTTCTGATCTATCCAACAGCTGATTGAGCAGGGGGTAAAAAGCCTTGGGAGCCTAGCATACCGTTTTGTTATACGTAGGGTTTCTGTTCTTTTTAGGTTCTTTCATTTGTAACCACATTCTGATGTTTTCAGAATGTTGGATGGAGTGTGACCAAGGTGGAGCTGGCAGTTCTGAGAGACAAGGTGGGACTGACAGTGACCAGGATGGAAGCAGGAGCAGGAGACCCCCAAAGCGGAACTGAAGACTTCCAAGGCGGAGCAGTCGGAGCTGAAGATCACCAAGGCAGACCCCCACAGTAGAGCACACAGGACTAAAGACCCCCACAGTGGACCTGAACATCACCACAGCAAAACAGGTAAAGTAAAACTTTGACTGGGCAGAAAGAGAGTTCATATTTGGCCTCCTTGGCCATGACCAGTGTTGGGGAAAGTTACTTTTAAAAGTAATGCACTACAATATTCCATCACACTGTCTCCTTTACAAGGACTTTTATTTATTTTGTTTTGTGCCTACGGTCAGTTGCTGTGTATCTATTTCCTTTTTCCTTTCGAAGGAACTCGCACTGCGTTGGTAATGACACTTACTTTGTCTTTGTCTAACAACTTGTTGTTAGTCAGTCACGGAAGAGTGTAAAACTGAAAGTGTATAAAAATGGCGAGCGGGCAGTTTAAGTGTTGTGTGCATCCCTGCCAAGATTCATGGGACACGCAAGCTTTGTGTGCATTGCTTGGGAGTGCACCACACACGTGCAGCCCTTGAGGGGGCTTCCTGCAACACAGATCACAGCCTCAATGCCAGGCTTACCGTTCTTTCCTAACTTAGACAATGATTTGGGCATGTCATGGAATAAACCCCATTCCTCTTGGTTGTCCAACCTTCCTGTATATTGGATTACAGTGAGATAATGGGGGTGAGAGAAAATGGTTATGGAATGATGCTGTGGGTGAAAGAGGCTTTAGCAGGCTACCTCTCCCCTGATGTTGCATCATCAATTAAAACCCCAGCGCTGCCCACAAAACCCTGGTGTAACACTTTCTCTTTGGTGGGCAGAGCATATATGGCTGCGGGTCGGGCTTGCCTGCATACTATTACGAATATGCAGGCATATCAGGCCGACATCCTTAAAGACCTGGATGAGGACCAACATAATATTGCTTTTGTTGTGTAGGGCTTGAGACTTGTCTCATCATGTTACCAAGGAGACGGCCTGCTCCATCAGCTACTCCATGTCAGCTATGGTAGCCATGGAGAGACATTTATGGCTGAATCTCTCTGCCATTAAAGAGAAGAATAAAGCTTTTCTTGCTTAATTCTTGCCTTTCTTCTGGCCTTTCCGACAACGCCAGAAATTCAGTTACCGACAGGTTTCAGGAGGTGAAAAGACAACCTTCTGCCAATATCTCCCTCGCTGCTCTAGGTCTCAGCCATCATCGAGCTCCCAGGACCTGCCAGGCACAAAAATAGAGCATTGCCTCTAGAGCTCCCCCTCAAAGAACATGGTAGTCTAGACAGCGTTCTAACCCCAAAGCCTTCTGGCAAGGAGGTCGATCTGTGGACGATCTGTGGACCCAGTTAACTGCCCGGTGGCTTCAGTACTGAGTTCCTCCAGGATCACTTCTCTGTTGGCCTTACTCCATCTACACTTGTATTTTTACACACGTGTACTTGGCTGCCATTGTAGCTTTCCACGCTCCTTTAAGTGATGGGCCTCTGGGGAGGCACCAGTTGGTTGTACGTTCAAGAATCTCACATTCAAGATGGCTTTTCTCTTGGCTATTACATCCCTCAAGAGGGTGGGAGACCTCCAGAACATCATGCCTGGAGTTTGCTCCTGGTGGAGTCCAAGCCATCTTGCACACTAGACTAGACTATGTGCCTAAGGTGCCTTCTAGTGTGGCATGGCCTCTCTTTTGACTTGCTCAGTTTGGGACACTTAAATTTCAACTATATTATTGACCTGTCCGCATTGACACTATATGACAATTAAAATTAGCTGGATGATATTACCATTTTCACCAGAGTGGCTGTACAGCCGAATAAAATTTTGTTGCATTATTTTCTTGTTAACGATGTGAAGCTGCTTTGAAACAATCGGCATTGTAAAAAGTATATAATATTTCTATTATATAGAACTAAAGTTGACTTCACTTGACTTGACTTCAGGCCTTCCATCCTTTACCACGTGTCAGCGGATCAGTAGAGGCTTACATTTACATTTATGCATTTATAGGACCCTATAAAGTCTGTTTTATTTTTTCCCAAATTTGGTTTTATTTATTTTTTAATTTTGGCAAATTCTGCTTTTTCCATTTTAATTTTGCAGATTCCTTTTTTTCCATTTAAATTTTTGGGAATTCAGTTTTTTACCCTTTACTGTTATTTTAGTAAAAAAAAGAGTATGCTTTTAATGTTAATATAAATTGAATATAAAACAAAAAATATGAATGACAATAAAACTAAATTTATTGGGGTAACAAACATCCCATTTACTTTTTAGGACAAATACTGCATGATGCAACATAACACTGCACATCAACACTGCACTTCAAGAAGTGCAGTCGTCATGAAGACTCTCGACAAAACAACTTCCCTCAGGGCTTTTACTTCAAATGTGTGCAGATAGGGAGAAATATTGATAGATTCTCATATGTTTGAGTCAAATTTCTATACAGAGAAGTATTATTTATTCAATCTTTATCCAAAATCCGCGGATGTATCATTATGAGCGCAGTAGACTGTGATGTGCTGTGTTTTCAATTCATTCTGGCAGCCGGAGGGCGCTGGAAAGCTGTACTACTGAAAAATCACTCCATATATGGCTCATGAAGAACAGACACACCATCTGTGATATTCAGAAAGTATCTGACATAACCAAGCGGCAACCTCCCGCGATCTCTCTTGAAGTCAATACGGAAGTAATGTAAACTGCAATTCCTCAACTGGCCACTAGGGACAGGCTCCAGTACGGAGCAGAATCTCATTGAGCCCCATTTTAAAATTCTCAACTTTAAAGCAGAAAAAAAAAACATGTTTACAGCCTGGTACAAATTGTGGTTTTGGCTTATAAGGCTAATTTTGATCTTCATGACAACTGTGAGGGGGGGGGGGGGTGTTATAACTCATTCGTTTACGTTATATAAAGCCTAAAGTTCTACATAATTAAGGGCGTGGTTACAAGTGGATAGCCATTTATCTGCCATCTCATTGCGTCACCTCAACTCCGCGCACATCCCGCCTTTTTGCCCATTTTCTGTTATCCGGGAGTGACACGCGATGACTCGCTCACAAGATGGCAACGCCCAGCTCGCCCCTACTTTTGCTGCATTCCAGTTCGTTTTTATCATGCCCTTAACTCGCAAACTTCCCTCCGTCTCGTTCACTCGGATGTGCCTCATTGCTTACGTTGCATGAGTGCCCACTACTGGTGGAAACTTTGCAATGGACTGAACTGGAACGCCCTAAGCCCTTGATCACTTGGAATCCACTTTGGAGTTGATTTATTATAATTAGGAAATTGTTTAATGCAGCATTCTATATGTATATGGATGTGTTTTTTTTTTTTTAAAGGGTTACTTCAGCGATTAACATATTGCTTTGTATCAGTAGAAACCCTGGAGTATATTCAAATGATCGTTCTCCCCCTTTTATATCCCCCTGAGACGAGAGCTTTATGCATTTTATTTCTGGAAAAATTCCTCTCGTGACGCAAATTGACTATATTTGCGTCACGAGAGGAATGAATGCCCAGAGCCTAAAGACTACAGCCAGCAGAGGGAGCCATTTCCGCATGTTTTCAACTCGTGCATGGGGAATGGAGATCACACAGCACAGCTCAGCTACAGGCATTGATTTAAACGGATGCTAAGCAATGTAAGTGTTTTAACTTCTCAAATTAATTTCTATGAAAGTTAAGCTTCCAAAGGCATGAACTGAAAACGCGTTGTGAATGTATGCCGCGAATATGGTCGCGATTACCTCAGCTCTCATCACGAGAGCTCATCAACTCATTTATAACGTTAAATGTAATCTGACTCCTAATCTGATTCTGCTGTGAGACTCACGCGGCAACTCGATCGTTATATTGAACACACGTTCAGTATTTAATTGTACTTTCTGAACTCAGTCACTGTAATCCAATAGCGGTGGCTTTGGGAATGGCCTCACAGGGCAGCGAAGCATTCTGGGAATTGTAGTCTTTCATCCCCATGAGACAAAAATACATTTTCTGTCTTTTCTTAGTCTAGAAGGCACCATTCAAAAATAATTTCACATTTCTACTACATTAATGACCCAGTTTAAATACAGATTTATCTTCCCAGCGCTGAAGTACCCCTTTAAATGTTTTTAAAAATATCATAGAGTTGTTTGTGGTGGGGTAAATTAAACACGATACGTGGTGACGTCACAATCGCGTTGCATTGTGGACATAACCAAAACAGCTTCCAGAGATCGTCAGATCGCTATTTCATGCAGATAGACATGTTTGAAGACAATAAACACACAATCGCGGCAATATATGGCTGGTCGGTTTCATAATAGATTATATTTATAATGCAATGCTATTCCACATAGCTTTTAGCATTGTGTTTTTTCTGTCCGAAGTGTTTTGACCCGAAGCTACATGAGATCACAGATTGTTATATAAAACACTCAACTTATAAAGTATAAAGTGATATGAAGTAAGTTTTGAATAAAACATGATTTTAATCTTATAAATTGTTGTTTTGCTGGTGTGCTAAGCTAACATGCTAACTTGCCCTAGATGCACCTGCACTCAGACTTGTGGCTTTAGCTGTAGTGCATTTCTAGATTTCTCCAAGGCCCACTTCAATTTTATTTTCATAAAGATATTTCATACAAATAAATTTCTAATAACTTTACAAAACTTTGAGGCTTATTATAGCTATTTTTGATTATAAAAAATATTATCATTTTGAATTTACAGTAAACGGCCAGGTGTCTGCTTTCAAATGAGACCATAATTACGCTTTTAGTGCAAAGGATTCACAAACTGCATTTATTTTAGTCTGAGTATGCATTTCTTAAGACTTTTTCAAAAGTTGGGATTCAGCTTAACAGGTTAAGGTTACTTTTATCATGTAAACTACTCATAAACAGCATGTTATATGCATATGTGTTTGGAACAGAGGGGAACACTGTCGCATTTGCAGCAGATATGCTGCCTAAGTGCCTATCATAAATCAAAGCACGAAAATGACAGAGGTAGAGTAGACCACTGGAAAATCTGACAGAATGGACAATATTTGTCTGTATTTGCAATACACGAGCCGCGGTTCAGCTGAGCCCGACCAATTCTGCCTGTGTAAAAGCACAACTGGCACGCGGCTTCTGCCCTCCATACACAAAGCTTCTGCGCTAATTAATATGCAGATTCCGCGTTAATATGCCAATTTCCGTGATCACGGAAATTGTAGGGCCCTACATTTAGCAGACACTTCCAAAGCTACTTTACAACTTAGGAGTACAGGAAGCAATCTGGCATGAAGAGGCAAAGAAACACAAAAAGTGTCCTAAATACAAAGATTTGTATACTACTCAGATTAGCAAAAAACAGAAAAGGGAGGGAAAGGAGAAAAAATTGTCGAGGAAAAGTTTAGATTTTTTTTTTAACTTATGTTTAGATTAACTGCTCATGGAAGAAATGAGTTTTTACCTGTCTTTTGAATGAAGCGAGTGATTCTGTCGTGCGCATGGAGGACAGAAGATCGTTCCACCAACCAGGAACAGTGAATGGAAAAGTTCTGGAGAGGGATTTAATGCCTCTCTGTGATGGTACAACAAACCCCCTGCTCGTTAGCTGAGCGAAGGCTTATGGTGGGGCTGTACACTCGTAGGAGTGAGTTGAAGTATACTGGTGCTGAGCTTGTGGAAGATCCATAAGCAAGAGTCAGAGCTTTGAACTTGATGCGTGCAGCGAGTGGTAGCCAATGCAGAGAGATGAAAAGTGTTGTGACATGAGCCCTTTTGGCAAGACGTGCCGCAGCGTTCTAAATCATTTGCAGCAGTTTGATTGCACATGAAGGAAGTCCAGCCAGAAGCGCATTGCAATAGTCAAGTCTAGAAATTACCAGGGCTTGGACATGAAGCTTTGTTGCATGCTCCATAAGGAACAGTCTGATTTTCCTGATGTGGTGCAACACAAATCTGCATGACCGAGCTGTCTTTGAAATGTGGTCTTTGAAGGACAGCTGGTCATCAAAGATTACTCCAAGATTTCTAACCGATCTTGAAGGGGTAATCAAAGATGAACCTAGCTGGTTGGTGAAGATGTGATGTAGGGTTGGATTAGCAGGGAAGACAAGCAGCTCAGTCTTTGCTAAATTGAGCTGCAGGTGATGATTTTTCATCCATGCAGAGATATCCACCAGACAGCTTGAGATTTGTGCATGCACTGTGGGATCATCTGGTTGAAATGAGAGGTAGAGCTGTGTCATCAGCATAACAATGATATGAGAGACCATGTGCCTGAATGATGGGTCCCAATGATGTAGTGTAAATGGAGAAGAGGAGAGGTCCAAGCACTGAGCCCTGAGGAACCCCCTTGGTCAGTTGATGTACTTTGGATACCTCTCCTCTCCAGGCAACCTTAAAAGTCCTACCTGTCTTCACCTACTTTGCCCTATTAGGGATTTGAGCTCTTACATTCAGAAGTCCTCCTTTGGAGGACTTCTAGAAGGGGCTCCCTGCCTCTAAAACAAACCATGAGCAATTTGATTGTTCAGCCTATTGCTTTGACCTATCAGGTGAGTAATTTGCCTTAACCATTGGCTTTGAGGAGCCACTCTACTAGAGGCATGGCATCTTCAACAGCCCTTCTCTCAGGGGCCTCCCTTCAGGAGGTCTGTTATGCAGCTGGCTGGGCTTATCCCGCATACTTTCATTAGATTGTATGGTCTACACCTTCCCTCTACTGTGGCTGCATGAGTGCTCTCTTCCTAAATTGTGCTTAGTTCAGCTTCACACTAGGGCGGCAAATCTTCCGGTGCACTCAGTGTCCGATTTAATTCCGATTGGGCGTTTTTCGGAACAGTATTAGTTTCCATAGAAACCCTTGTTTTTGACCATGTCAGTGTCTTGTTAAATTTGTGCTGGTGTTTCTCTGGTTATTAAATGTATAGTGCATCATTCATCTTTGTTGTGGATTATTAAGTCAGTACGTGACAGTTGGATGGTGCCATAGAACAATCAGAATTAAATATTCCAGAGTGCAGTGTATTAATTGTTGTTAATAAATGATAAACAAAAACAGATCTGATCATTTGCGAATGTGCTTAAGAGTTATTTCCTTTAATAAATACACAAGGGGTGTGTTTATGTGTGTGGTTGATAGTATGTTGTGCTTTAGGTGAACGCATGACCCTAATTTCAATGTCAATATACTTATACATCGTGTTTAACAAGTGATAGCCTCAACAAACTACAGACACACAGAATCAGGTGAATGCAGTTCTATTTTTAAACTGTTTTATATAGCTTTTGAGATTATCTTGAAGCATGAATAAAGACTAAGGTCATGTGAGTCATATTTTTCCACAGAATGCAGCGAATGACAAAGGGCAGGATTTACTAAAAGCTTTTTTTTGTGGATGTCTTAGAACTATTGTGTGATTGGGCAGAAATTGAAAATGGGTGGGGTTAATGCAGAGAAACAGAAATGTTCGACACCTGCTTTTCTAATGAAGTATGGAATGTCCTGACCAGAACGAACTTTGTTCTTGCCACCTCGAGAAAATGAACAAATTTCTTTAACCACATTTCTACCACTGGAACTTTTAGTTTTTGCTTTATCTAGAAATAAAGTAAAATAACTTAGATGAACTAG
This sequence comes from Pseudorasbora parva, assembly GCF_024679245.1. Lineage (NCBI taxonomy): Eukaryota > Metazoa > Chordata > Actinopteri > Cypriniformes > Gobionidae > Pseudorasbora > Pseudorasbora parva. The sequence continues at coordinate 17,127,085 of NC_090191.1, read as the reverse complement.
GAACTTTGGGGTGGTATTTTTTGTGTGTTTCGACCGCAGGAACCAGTTCCCCTCAAAATGGCCCTGCTTGCAAGGTAATACTTTTTCAAAGTTCAGGAGCTTTCAAGGGTGGGACTTGGTTCTGAACAAGCTGATTGGTTGAGCTAACACATCATTTTATTTCAACCTAAAAGTCTGTTATGGTGCATGCAGTAAGAGTTGTTTGCTATTTAAATCAACAATGGAGTTAAAAAAATTAGAACAATGGACAGACTACGAGGTTCAGGCTTTATTAAGTTTATGCACGGAGGACAAAATCCAGTAGGCTTTGGAAAGTGCCGCACAGTCTAATGTCACTGGACTAATCTTCACGGTACCTTAAACGACGATTGAAATGCAGACAGCAACGGGTCTGAGGGAAAACGAGTTCCTGGGAAAAATTGTTCTGGGTAATTTTGGTTGAAACAGGGATTTTGTTACTCTTGCGGAGTATGTATTAAGCTTAAGAGTGCAAATGGCACGACAAGAAGCATCAGCATATCATCAGCCACTTCATTCAGTACTCCACTTCATTCATACTCCACCTGGATCAGTTCACCATCACCTTGTAACCTGCTTGACTCCTTCAACACATAATCTTTCTCCTTACCTCTTACACTTAACCCACTCATTCCTTTTTTAAGCATTTATCATTTCCGTACTTGTCTTCAATGTCAGCAGTTTTTCAGTGTTTATTTCCACACAGGCCGATAGTTCAGCATATGGAGAGGGAGTGAGGGAGTGTTTGAGGGATAAAGCACTTCTGTAAGATCTCCCAGCTTCCCCGCTCAAAACATCTAATGATTACAGGGACATGTCTCACTCAGTGTACGTTTCTCTTATAACGATGTAACTCACTGCTGAACTACCATAGTACGTTGCATCATTGAATAAATCTGACGTTCAACCACATTGGTTAATGATCTCACACAGGTGGTGGAGTATTAACTCTTCTTATTACTACACCTATTAATTATGCTAGATTTTTTTGCTAGAAATTATGGACATGGCACCTGAGGGACTTGATCTTGATCCTAACTTGATCCTAAAGAATTAGTCAATTACAGGCCAATCTCGAATCTACCGTTTCTATCAAAAATACTAGAAAAGGCCGTGCCCTAACAATTATGTTCCTTTGTAGAAAGAAATGGTATATGTGAGGATTTCCAGTCAGGATTTAGACCATATCATAGTACTGAGACTGCTCTCATCAGAGTTACAAATGATTTACTCTTATCATCTGATCGTGGTTGTATCTCTCTATTAGTGCTACTCGATCTTAGCGCTGCATTCGATACTATCGATCACAATATTCTTTTGAATAGAATCACAATATTCTTTTGAATAGAATCGAAAATTATGTTGGCATTAGTGGAACTGCATTGGCATGGTTTAAATCTTACTTATCTGACCGTTATCAGTTTGTAGCAGTAAATGAAGAGATGTCACACTGATCACAAGTTCAGTATGGAGTACCACAAGGCTCAGTGTTAGGACCGCTGCTCTTCACCCTGTATATGCTACCACTGGGAGATATCATTAGGAAGTGTCACGGAGTGACTTTAAATGGCGGAACTTTAAATGGCGGAACTTAAAATGGCGGAACCTAAAATGGCGGAAATTTTCCGCCCGGACCATTGCACAGGGAACACACGATCAGTTCCGGTAACTCCGGGCAACGACAAGAGCGTGTTATTGGGAACAGGTGTGTGTATTGGACGTGGCGATCGATGGGTGGACAAATCAGAGCAAAGGAGGCATATAAAGAAGGCACTGGGAGAACAGGGAGAGAAGAGCTGATTCGGGCAAGGAGAGAGTTGATCCCTGCAAAGGGTGGAGTGATCCCGGCAAACGGGGGCGGGGGGGGGTGAAGTTGATTCGGGCCAACGCTGCAGGGTGAGCGCAGTTGATTTGGGCGATCGCGGTGGGTGAGACGGAGCGACCGGTGGATCAGAGGGACGTCCCGAGGCGGATGATACAGACCGGGCGAAGCGAGAATGAAGTATTGGGCTGAAGAAAACATGAGCTAAGTGTTGGAAGCATTCATGGTTGAAACCACTGTGTTGATATGTATTGTTACTGCCTTGGAGAAATTGTTTACATTAAGAAGGCATTGGGAATGTATCGAAAAGAGGAAGGAGCGTGTGGAAAGATCGTGGTCTTGACGTTTTCATATGGTCATCTTTTGCACTGATCCGTTCTACTACCCAGGACTTGTCTCCCGGCCCAATGTGGTGATCCTGACCCTAATTCACCGTGAGTGTGTGTGGAGTGCAGTGGGTGAGTCTTTCCTTTGATGTGTGTCCACCGAAGAATTATCAAACGTTGTCAGCGATCCCTCCCTAGGTCGAAGAGAAAGCCCTGTATCAGAGGAAGCACTAAGGCCGACTTCTGCCTGACTACGGATCTGTGAGTTGAAACAAAGAGCCCAGTGTACTGTCCTGTATACTCACCTGTATGCCCAAAGCTAAGAGCCCAGTGTACCGCCTGTATACTCACCTGTATGCCCAGAGCTAAGAGCCCAGTGTACCGCCTGTATACTCACCTGTATGCCCAGAGCTAAGAGCCCAGTGTACCGCCTGTATACTCACCTGTATGCCTAGAGCTAAGAGCCCAGTGTACCGTCTGTATACTCACCGGTATGCCCAGAGCTAAGAGCCCAGTGTACCGCCTGTATACTCACCTGTATGCCCAGAGCTAAGAGCCCAGTGTACCGCCTGTATACTCACCTGTATGCCCAGAGCTAAGAGCCCAGTGTACCGCCTGTATACTCACCTGTATGCCCACAGCTAATAGCCCAGTGTACCGCCTGTATACTCACCTGTATGCCCAGAGCTAAGAGCCCAGTGTACCGCCTGTATACTCACCTGTATGCCCAGAGCTAAGAGCCCAGTGTACCGCCTGTATACTCACCTGTATGCCCAGAGCTAAGAGCCCAGTGTACTGTCCTGTATACTCACCTGCACGTCCAAAGCTAAGAGCCCAGTGTATGGTCCTGTATACTCACCTGTATGCCCAGAGCTAAGAGCCCAGTGTACCGCCTGTATACTCACCTGTATGCCCAGAGCTAAGAGCCCAGTGTACTGTCCTGTATACTCACCTGCACGTCCAAAGCTAAGAGCCCAGTGTATGGTCCTGTATACTCACCTGTATGCCCACAGCTAAGAGCCCAGTGTACCGCCTGTATACTCACCTGTATGCCCAGAGCTAAGAGCCCAGTGTACCGCCTGTATACTCACCTGTATGTCCAGAGCTAAGAGCCCAGTGTACCGCCTGTATACTCACCTGTATGCCCAGAGCTAAGAGCCCAGTGTACTGTCCTGTATACTCACCTGCACGTCCAAAGCTAAGAGCCCAGTGTATGGTCCTGTATACTCACCTGTATGCCCAGAGCTAAGAGCCCAGTGTACCGCCTGTATACTCACCTGTATGCCCAGAGCTAAGAGCCCAGTGTACCGCCTGTACACTCACCTGTAAACCTAGGCGTGAATGACGACGAGAGAGAGAGAGCTGGGAAGATCTGTCGAAAACCAGGAGTGACTCAAGGAAACCAAGGCCCCAGCCCTAGAGGACTGGTGTTCCCCTTTTTTTTAGTATCCCCTCCCCCTTCCCCTCTTCATAAATCTCTTTTAAAGATAATAAATATTGGTTCTTAACTTTACTCGTACTCGTCCGTCTGGTCATTGGGGTGTTTCTGGGACCTCCTCGGGGTGGAAACTAAGGGAGGAGCGGGACTCGCGCTAAGTGGCGGTCCGCTCCGGCCTGTGACAGAAGCATGGCATTAGTTTTCATTGTTATGCTGACAATACTCAGCCTTGTATATCCTCACGCCCTGACAAAACTTACCAATTCACAAGATTAACAGAATGCATAGCTGATATAAAAAAATTGGATGAATAGTGATTTCCTGTAACTTAATTAAGATAAAACTGAATTTTTAATTATTGGACAGAAAAGCTCCACAAGTAGTAACCTAGAATACTGTCTAACACTTGATGACTGCTCTGTCAAGTCCTCATCGTCATTCAGGAGCCTGGGTGTGCTCTTTGATACCAATCTTTTATTTGAAAGCCACGTTTCTAGCATCTGTAAAACTGCATTCTACAATCTTAAAAATATATATAAATTACGGCACATGCTTTCAATGCAAATTACTGAACAGTTAGTACATGAGTTCATGAGATAAAGGCTAGATTATTGTAATGCTCTACTGGGTGGTTGTCCTGCCCGCTTAATAATAAAAAAACTCCAACTAGTCCAAAACGCAGCAGCTCGAGTTCTTACTAGAACCAGGAAGTATGATCATATTAGTCCAGTTCTGTCAACACTGCACTGGCTCCCTATTAAAGGTCCTGTTCTTCGCGTGTTTTCGAAGCTTTGATTATGTTTACAGTGTGCAATATAACATGAGTTCATGTTTCACGTGTAAAAAAAGCACAGTATTTTTCACACAATTTACTTATCTGAACACCACTGTTTCCTCTGTCCTAAAAACGGCCTGATGATTTCCTTGTTCTATGAAGTCCCTCCTTCAGAAACACGTAATGAGTTCTGATTGGGCCAGCGCTTCCTGTGTTGTGATTGGACAGCAGCTTAGCGCACTTTGCCCAGAAAGGTCCCGCCTCTTACCATAACAGGGAGATACGCGCCCTCAATGTTATTGCAAAATGTCTATATTGCCTTATTAATTTGAGCCGGAATCAGACCCGGAGAATATCGAAGAGGATCGATTACAACCTGTTCAGGAAAGACTTTTGCTGGATGTTTCAGAATGGTAAGCTGTCTATTCAGTAGTTTAAACTGATCATTACAAACACCAACAATCGATGGTGTCTGAATGAATTACTACACTTTTATATACTAAGTTTTTCGGATTCGTTTCAATTACCATCTAACGTTAGTTAACAAAGCTAAACAGCATTGCACTTTGTGTAATGAGCTACATAAACTGTTAAACAGACCAACTTAAGTAATAAAATACACTTACCGGTTGTGGTACATAAACAACGCCTTCTCCAGACAAAGAGGGAACTGCGTCATCTTTTAAGAATAACCTTTCTGCAAATCAGGCATTAAACTAATTGAGATTGAGGAAGCAGTCCTCAGCAAAATGTGCTGCACATAGTTTTAAATTGTGATTATCATTTTCCGGAACCGAGTTAAACATAAACTGTAGCCATTAATCTCTACGTACAGTGTCTGTGGGAGGTGATTTGACTCCGGGATGAAAATAACAGCGTTTCAATGGGATGGCGACAAACACACTCTACAAAAACAACACTTCCTATTCTACACGTGGGAGAGCAACGAGACCACGCCCCTGAATTTGCATGTTCTTGTGGGTGGAGGGTTGTCAACAAACGGTTTTAGTTGCGTCATTAAAGCAGGAAGTGCAGGGGTGTAGTCCAAACCGGCCGTTTGCTGTAGGCTTTGAAAGGGAACTTCTGTTAAATAAAATATCTCGCTTGCAATTGAACTTTGAGCTTTATAATTTTACAGGTATTATTTATGCTCTAACAGCAACATTACGCACTAACTAAAGTCTGAAAGATGGAATCGCGAAGAACGGGACCTTTAAACATCGCATACATTTTAAAATTGTGCTTATTACTTACAAAGCACTAAATGGTTTAGCTCCCCAGTACATAAGCAAGCTCTTAACACATTATACTCACATTTATTGCGACCTCAAAATTCTGGCCAGTTGATAATACCTAGAATATCTTAATCAACTGCAGGCGGTCGATCATTTTCCTATTTAGCACCTATGCTCTGGAACAGTCTTCCTAACATTGTTTGGGAGGCAGACAAACACTGTCAGTTTAAATCAAGACTAAAATTGCATCTTTTTACTATGGCATACACATAGAATTTTTTTGATGTTCATTATTCAAATCAATTGACTGATTGTTAGGCTGCATTAACTAGGTCAGCCGGAACCAGGAACACTTCCCATAACACCTGATGTACTCGTTACATCATGAAAAGAGTGGCATCTACGCTAATGTTAGTCTCTCTGTTTATCCCGAGGTTTACTTCAGTCGGCCGGATCCAGGCCGTGTCCGGATCGGATGGTGGACCTGCGTCTGGACATGACCAACGCTTCCTGGAGTGTCTGCTGAGTCCGTGTCAATTGGTGTCTCCTCTGAATTTGCCTCACTGGCACGTCATCCTCAATAAACCCATCTCTTGTGTGATACCCAAAATTTTGAATATTCTATCTATTATGATTTATGACTTGCAGAATTGCCAGAATAATAATTATACACTGTTTAATAATAGGCCAGAGGAGAACTGGCACCAAGAGTCTGGTTTCTCCCAAGGTTTATTTTTCTCCATCATGCCCTGATGGAGTTTTGGTTCCTTGCCACTGTCGCCTTTGGCTTGGCTTGCTCAGTTGGGGACACTAAAATTATGATCCAAGTTATTCAACTAAATATACAAATTAAATTTATTAATTAGGTCATATTTAATTCTATAAACTACCCAAATCAAACAAGCCAAATCAAATTTTGTTGCAATATTGTCCTGTTTTACACTGTGAAGCTGCTTTGAAACAATCGTCATTGTAAAAGCGCTATATAAATAAAGTTGATTGATTGATTGAATAAAACTATAGACAGGTAGGCTGCCTATCTGGGGATTACTTACCTTCGAATCAAACTGTCATGTCCTCTTCAGAAATCTGTTCATCAACCTGTCTTTAGTCCTTTAGCCATCTCTCTCTGAAACCTGCAACACAGATAATATTAAGAGAACATTCTCAAACCAGTGATACCATTATGATCGGTTAACCAGAAACTCATAAAGATTCAAAGACTTTGTTTTTCAATAAATGCTGTTCAATTGCCTGCACTCTAAAAAATGCTAGGTTCAGCCTGCTGGGTTATTTTTAATATTTTTATCTAAATCATCCAAAATGCAGTATATAAATGGCTATCTTTATAGCCAGCATGCTATAGGAAAAGTAAAAATGAAGCTGTATGAATTCATGAAGACGAGTCAAGAAAACAGGGCATTTGTAATCTGTAAATCAAATAAAGGTTAATCGGGCCATCAGGTAAAATAATTTATTTAGAAAATCATACTGACAATGACTTGAATGACCCTCTTCTCTAGGTGGTATTACTGTCCCACCTTTAATGAAAAAAAGTTTAAAAAAAACCCCCGATAATTTGAACCTTTTTTAAAGAAATAGTCTATTGATGATTCATACACTCTAAAAAATGCTGGGTTAAAAACAACCCAAGTTGGGTTGAAAATGCCGACCCAACAATTGAGTTGTTTTAACCCAATGGTTGAGTTGTTTTAACCCAGTGGTTGAGTTGTTTTAACCCAATGGTTGGGTTAAATGTTGCTTAAGACAACCCAATTGCTGGGTAAGAACAACTCAACCATTGGGTTAAAACAACCCAATTGTTGGGTCGGTGCATTTTCAACCCAACTTGGGTTGTTTTTAACCCAGCATTTTTTAGAGTGTGCAGATTTGGTCAAAAAGGCTTTTTTTGTTTTTTTTGTTTTTTTGGTCATCCTATTTTTGGTACATTAATGGCCTGAGTCACTAAGTTGGCTCCAAAGGTCTCTTAAGCAGTAAGTCAATCAGAGGTACTGTTGCCATAGTTTTATCCCTGTGGGGGGAAATATTCCAGATTTTGAAAATCAAAATTTCAGTCAAACTTCAATTCAGTTTTGACTTTTGTGTTCATGCAAGGGTTCAAATCTGTGCAAGGTGACATTACACAATATTTGAAGAAGAATATATCTGGTCTTGTGAGCTTTCTGAACTAAAATTGACTATTGTTTTCCATCATTTGCAATTCTTAATTGATGTACAGGAATCATTCATGTGAATTCCTTTGTGCTCGGTTAGTTGAATATGTGTACTGTCTCTCAAAATAATGTCAGAAAATGAGACCCGCACATGCACATGAACTGTGGTGATGCAACTTAGGCCAAGGCAAAATGTCAACTCATGTGTGAATGTATGCTAATTTAGCACAGATGCCAGAAAATAAATCACATGAAAAGAGTCCGAAAATGGCAGTGGCAAAAACTGGGCAAGCTTTTATATCATACAGCATATTTGTCTTTTATATTGCGTACATGTAACTACAAAGCTTAGTGATCATGATAAAAGAATCTACAACAAAGAAAATAGTTATATTTGATCTTTTATTAATGCCTTTACTTCAGTATCCCTTTTATTAACAATGTTGGGGTTTGTGTTATAGGCTGCATGGGTTAGAGATAAACACTCTTAACATAAACATTATTAAAACGCATAATGTAATAACAAAGCATAATTTAATAACTGCAAATAATATAATAGGTATTACAAAAATCTTTAAATTAAATCTAAAGGTCATAATGCAATAACAAATGAACAATGTACTAATGATTTCACAATGTAATAGGTTATTGCATGATACATTTAATTACATGTATTGGAAATGTATTACATTTCAGAAATATACAACAGTGTACATGAACACAGTTGCAACTTATAGTGTAACCACAATTCATACTGTAATACCAGCACATCATTTATATAAGTGAAACAATGTTTACAATATAATTAACTTTCAATGTAATACATCTGAGCATGACATGTACTACATATTCATGTAAAATAAGCAATTACATTAAAAGTAAGATAATTAATCTACAGCAGTTTTAAATTGTGATTATGACATGCTCCAATTTTTGCATAATTTTAACCCAGAAATACATACATTTTATTATTTATGCACTAAATACAAAAAAAAACAAAAAAACAATATCTATTATTGTAAGAAGATATTTTTTGTTTAAATCATGTTGAATCATAAGAGTCATTTTATAAACATGTCATAAAACTTTAAACATTAAAATGTATTAATTGTAGTTATTGTCACCTACTGCTGGTCAGTAAACAAGACAAAGGAGATTCAAAGCCGTTCATTTACATCCAAAAATATTTAGGAGAGTACAGGAAAAAAGAAGATCAAACACAAAACAAACATACAGTACATCATTTTGTTACGTCACATTATCGCAAGACAATGAACAAAGAAACTGAAAATGACTGTAGGAAACCATTAGGGCGGAACAAGGAAATAACTAAAACAAAAACAAATTAGCCCAGGAACAATCTAACTAAAAACCACAATGAAACTTAAACAGAACCAAAGTATAGATCTGACAGCTATATGATTCTTTAGATGTTTTAAATTTTTCTAGATAATAAAAAGACCCAAATTGACACATTTAAAAAAACAAACAAACACAACCTTGGTGTCCACACCCCTTAACTAATACTTAGTTGAGGAACCTTTGATTTTATTAAAACACCCAGTTTGTTTGGATAGAATTGTATCAGCTTGGCACATTGTTGCTGTCTGCCTCTTGACATCCTCACTGACCAGTTTTCGTCTTCTCATAAATTTTGGCTCACGTGTCTGGTTCACTATCTCTGTGGGGATTCTCCATAGACGTAATGGTTTTTATAACGTAAAAACTGTACATTCTATCCCCCTATACTGCCTATGCCCCTAAACCTACCCATAACAAGAAACACTCTGCATTTTTACTTTTCAAAAAAAAAAAAAAAACTCATCTTGTATGATTTATAAGCCTTTTAAAAGTGGGGACCACTGGCTAGTCCCCACAATATAGGTTATCCCAGGTTTTACTATCCTTATGGAGACATTTGGTCCCCATAATGTAATATAAACAAGGGTACACACACACGCACACACACACACACACACACCTTATTGCTATATATACTACACCCACACAGCACTCAACATTTTTTTAACAAACACTTTTTAATCAGAGCTATTCTCTGATTAAAAAGTGTTCCTTTGATTTTTTATCAAGTCAGTTAAACTCCTGGGATATTGTTCTGGTCAATATATTATGCACTATATTATGCTCCAGTAGCAGAGAGGGTTGTTAGTCAGTTTCAGCTGCACTATATTTGGCTATGGTCAGTGTCTCTACACTCTTTACACATTGTCAGACCCTATGCAGTGCAGTCGGTCCTGGGTTCCTCCTGGTGCAAAACAATGCCCAGCCTCATGTGGCATGAGTATGCAAGCAGTTCCTGGAGGATGAAGGAATTGATAACATTGAATGGCCACGCTCACCTGACCTAAATCCAAAAAAAAAAAAACACCTCTGGGACATGGTGTTTATTGAAAAAAAAAAAAAAAAAACACCTCAGCAAAATGGACTAGCATGCTGCATTATGTTTTCCCTTTGATTTTCAGGGTGTCTTTGATTTCCGTCCTCTTTAGGTTGATCATTTTCATTTCCGTCAAATGATGTGGCATCCTTTTGTTAATAACACATTACCTGGTACATATTAGTATAGATATCCTACATTATATTTTATCTGATGTGTTTTTAAAGTGTTGCATAATTTTTTTTGAGCAGCATATATATACATGTTATATATATATATATATATATATATATATATATATATATATATATATATATATATATATATATATATATATATATATATATATATATATATATTCAACATTTGTACACAGTTTTGGTATTTAACGGACTTGCCATTTAACAGTATGCAATAGTATATCAGTATTCTGTTTGTAGGCAGGTTAAGACTGGATTTAGATTGTTAAAATATAGCCTACTGTAAATACCAATGCTTTGTTAAATAAAATAATAATTGCATGAATATTTAAATGTTGCATTTCACAGTAGTTAAAGACTGGGTTTAGATTTTTAAAAATGTGCTGTAAGGGAATTCTATGTGCATGTTTTAAACTATTGCATGTTTTGAAGGAGGTTAAAATATTATACATTTCTCACTTAAAAACACCTGAATGAGCTCAAGATTTTATTACGTTTTGAGAAAATTATTACATGAATCTTTGTAGCTAATACGTTTTAAATACACAGTAGACTACATTAATCACATTATAATAATTATATTATGAGTTGCTACAAACCTCTTAATACTTTGATCTTAAAAATAAGTTAAAAATAAATTCGTTTGCTATTTAAAAAAACAAAACAAATAGCTAAGCTGTTGTGATGGAACCCCACAAATTGGGAGGGAACAGAGGGAAGCCCACAAATTGGTTCACTTCAATGTTTCATTCATTTTTGCGACCACTCTAGTGTTTTTCTCCAATTGTCCCCGCCCGGAAGGTTATTGCCAAGTGGCAACAGCAATGCTTTGCAAATCGATTCCTTTAAAAGAATCTGTTCAAAAGAACCGAGTCGCCTGTGAATCACTCCAGTACTTACGCACAGACCACACACATGTATTACCAGAGTGACGGGAGGATGTTTGGATTATAATACGCATCTTTATCCGAAGCAGAACAATCTTTCGGCAAGCAAAACGAGAGTGGATATATGAGGGGCTTTTCGTTTTCAATTCTACAGGTCTTTAATTAATGCATATTTAATGGCTTGGAAATGGAGATAGCTTTGGTGAGTTTTGAAAAGCGGGGAGATGGAGGCAGTGATGGAGAAACCTACCAAAACCAAAACTCACTGGATCATCCGCGCTTGGTCCACAACAAAGAGATATACTCGAGAAGTCCACAGCAGAGCTCATGGAAAATGAACGACATGAATAACACGATGATGGGCTCCACTGAAAATACGGTGGATTATTACAGTCCCCATTTGTTTGATGAGGACATTCTGGATATGGATATGGACCATGAGAACAACGAACGCGTTCTTATTAATATCGCCGGGCTGAGGTTCGAGACTCAGTTGGGCACCCTGAATCAGTTTCCCGATACTTTACTGGGAGACCCTGACAAGAGAATAAAGTATTTCGACCCCCTCAGGAACGAGTATTTCTTTGACCGCAACAGACCGAGTTTTGACGGAATTCTTTATTTCTATCAGTCCGGCGGAAAAATCCGGCGACCTGTTAACGTGTCGATCGACGTGTTTGCCGACGAAATACGCTTTTATCAGCTGGGAGAAGAAGCGATGGACCGTTTCCGCGAGGACGAGGGCTTTATCAAAGAAGAAGAGAAACCGTTGCCACAGAACGAGTTTCAGAAGCAGGTATGGCTCATTTTTGAGTACCCCGAAAGCTCTAGTCCTGCGCGAGGCATCGCAATAGTCTCAGTGCTCGTCATCACAATTTCCATCATAACTTTCTGTCTGGAAACTTTACCCGAGTTTCGCGACGAGCGAGAGCTTCCAGTAACCAGTCGCGCGATCAATGGTACCCAAGAGCGCCCGTCGCTCACCTTCACCGACCCGTTCTTCATCATTGAAACTACCTGCGTGATTTGGTTCACCTTTGAGCTCTTCGTGCGCTTCTTTGCTTGTCCCAGTAAGTCGGAATTCTCCAAAACCATCATGAACATCATTGACATCATGTCCATAATGCCTTATTTCATCACACTGGGCACAGAGCTGGCGGAGCAGCAGGGCCAGGAGCACAACAATGGCCAGCAGGCCATGTCGCTGGCCATACTGAGGGTCATTCGCTTGGTTCGGGTGTTTCGCATTTTTAAGCTCTCTAGACACTCCAAGGGGCTTCAGATCTTGGGTCAGACTCTGAAAGCCAGCATGCGAGAGCTGGGCCTCTTGATCTTCTTTCTTTTCATTGGTGTCATATTGTTCTCCAGTGCGGTCTTCTTTGCTGAAGCAGATGAACCTGAATCTCACTTCTCCAGCATCCCAGATGCCTTCTGGTGGGCGGTGGTGACTATGACAACAGTTGGGTATGGTGACATGAGACCGGTGACAGTGGGGGGCAAAATTGTGGGCTCTCTCTGTGCTATTGCAGGGGTGTTGACCATTGCACTACCGGTGCCCGTCATCGTGTCTAACTTCAACTATTTCTACCACAGAGAAACTGACCAAGACCAGGCATCTCTCAGAGACGAGCCTAATAACGGTAGCCCTTCAAACCAATGTGATGAACTTCCTGGGCTGAGGAAATCATCAACCTCCAACTCAAGAGATACAGAACACAACGAAGAAACAAACATGCCTGTTGAAAAGACTAACACGAAAGCCAACAGTAGAATGGATATTAAACGCTCCCTTTATACATTTTGCTTGGACGCTAGAGAAACAGACCTCTAGTTTGTCCATCACCACCCCATTGCACTACCGGTGCCCGTCATTGTTTCCAACTTCAGCTATTTTTATCTCAGGGATACTGACCATGAGCAGGCATCTCTCAGAGAACTGTGTTGAAGAAATCGTCAAATCTCTCAAGAGATGGAGAACACAGTGAGCAATCCAACATGTTTGAGAATACTAACGTGATAAACTGGATATTAAATGCTCCTGAGAAAGACAAACTTCTAGTCCATCCATCTCCACCATGCTAAGTTAATGCACCCAAAGTCTGTGCAATCCAAGGATCAACGCACGGCTAAAATCCTGGAAAGTTGCAGTTATTTTTTTAAAAGTACATTTTAATCTGTTGATCTCTTGAGCATCAACAGCTTTTAAGCATTACTTTTAGGATTTCTTATTCAGAATAGAAAACAAAATAATAATGAATTAAAATATGAAGAATTTTTTTTGGGATGCTTTGAAATTCGATCACAGGCCTTAACTCTTTCACCACCTCTTCTATTGTATATAGTTCCCCATTGACTCCAACTTAAGTGAAAAGCCAAAATAGGTTTTCTTCTTTCAAAACATTATATATATATATATATATATATATATATATATATATATATATATATATATATATATATATATATATATATATATATATATATATATATGAATGGATGTACATATTTTTGTTTGTAAAATAATTGTTTGGTCTTTAGGGTCTTGATCAATACCACTTTTATTGTTAGTCTAAAACACAGTTTATGTGACATTTGTGGCTATCAGTATCTTAATTTATTTATAGCAATATTTTTTTACTCGGTTTTAAAACTCATTGGCGTATGGAATCTAAGAAGCACTTCAAGGAAAAGTACTACTGTAATGTGTTTTGCCGCTGAATTCACAACGATGAAGCCTTGTCGACTTTTTTATTTTTATTTTTTTTGATGTAAGATGGATTCAAGCAGAATCAACCGTGTACAGGAGAGAGAAACCACAACAAACGACTGAACCATGATAATCTATTGAAACCAGAGGAGAGCTTGAAGAAAATCCAGTGATCCATTGTCATATAAGGTCAGTCTCCGCATTAAGTCTTCACTGTCCGTTTATGCTTTCAGTGCTTTTCTTGATTTTATAATGTGTTTTTATACACAGTTATAATCAGTAATTGTTTATTATAATATTTTATAACATTGTACTATTTAGCAAATTAACATTTGTTCATTCAACCCTAATAGACCCCCCCCCCACACACACACACACAAACCAAATAACATGATTTATTTACCATGTAAAAAACGTTAATCCAAAAAATCTGAAGTTTTGAAGTACATATTCTTGAATATGTTTATATCAGAGCAGTCGACTCACACACTTTTCAGTTTTCATGATTCTAGAATATTACCAGTTAGTTGGGGACACTAAATATTTAATGATATTATTATCTTTTAAATTATATTGCAATATGTTCCTGTTATTACTGTGAAGCTGCTTTGAAACAATCTTCATTGTAAAAAGCGTTATATAAATAAAGGTGACTTGACTTCCCTCACCTCACAGTGACCCCCTGTAAAATACCTGAAATGGCATGCTGAGCGATTAAAAATGCTGAGCATGTTTTTGTAAGGGATTTCATGGTATGAGGTGCTTGTGGATGTGTATCATGTGTTGTTGTGGCCCTTATTAAGGGTGAATAATTCAGGATGATTGGGGCACTTTTTGCCATTGAAATGACTTGGAAAGTTACCCCAAACAACCTGAAATCACCTATTATTAAAAGGATAGTTCACCCCAAAATAAAAATCCTGTCATCAGTTATTCACCTCATGTTGTTCTAATGTCGATAAGTAGACAGTTGACAGTAGCCATTAACTTTCATAGTAGGAAAATAGGGGGGGGGGGGGGGGGAAATACTGTGGAAGATAATAATTCCACACAACTATATGGTTTCACCAACATTCTTCAAAATATCATCTTTTGTGTTCAACATGCATAAGAAAATACAGATTTGGAACAACTTGAGGGTGAGTAAATGAGGGCATTTTTAGGTGAGCTATCCCTTTGAATTGTTCTAAACAAGTATTTCAATGTGTACATTTTCAGCTGTCAAATCACATAAAAAAATCTTTACAGCACTTTTACAATGACGATTGTTTCAAAGAAGCTCCAAAGTGTTAAATAGGACAATATTGCTACAAAATTTGATTTAATTTGACAAAATAAAAAAATTTGATTTAATTTGACAAATTTGACAACATTTGAAAATAGTGACATTACGTGAGTAAATGAGTGAGTTCACTTCCGTTATTGACGCTGTATGAACCTCCTGTATGCAAGTGCTTGACAGAGCGAGTCATTATTAGGTGCCAGGAACCAGAAAATAATTGTGTGTGTGATTTTGGCAGGGGCGATCACAGACTGGGTTGTTCTATGAGGAGTGACATATCCTGTTTCACAGAGGATTAGATATGCCCGTTATAGGTTATATCACATAACCTTTGAGAAAGTGTTTGAATGTGTGTACTGGATGCTTGTTTTGGTTGCATAGATACATGAGACAGCTGCATTTGGACAGTGGGCAGTAGGTCAGGACTGACAAATATAAAGTCTGATAGCAATAAAACTTAAGCACATCCAAATGACAAATTGTTTATTACGTGACTGCAGGAAGATAGGCCGTTTGAAATGAGCTCTTCAACAGGTGATTGCTTGAATATTTGCAAATATCATAAGGAATTAAAACACTTCTATTGGTCAATAGTCTGACGTAGATGTTAAGAGATGTGATGATTAAAAGTGGCTGATGAAGAGCAATAATCTTTTAGCTCTTGAAATTGCTTCATGATTGCAAACATCACAACTGTCTGTTTTTTTATGTGTGTGCAAGCTAATCATGTTATATGTGTTTGAAGAGGAGGCTCACATAAGCATTCGCTGGAGATGTGATGAGCTGAGGCCCTTCTTTTCAACCAAATATAACATGATTAACATGATGGTTAGTCGGCGAATGGGGACGAATTTGACAAGGACGAATAGTTAGGGAGGCTTTTAAAGCAAGATTCACTGCACTACAATAGTCCGAAACCACACAAACCTGTGCCATTTAAAAAGAGATGAATAACATCATATTATAGCTTAACCCGTGCTCCTTACGTTAATGTCCTTTTACAAAAAAGTTTGAATATAATGCTTCGCAGAGCACTTAAATATACATAGGTCACAATCAACAAACAGCAACTTTGTAGATTTACTATAGTCAAGCTTATATATGATATAATTGCTGAAGTCATGACAAATTTTTTGTTGCATTACCCTGGTTTCATCGACAAAATCTGTAGGATTTTTCGGTCCCGCTTTTTATTTTGTGGCCTTAACTACTATGTACTTACATCAAAAAATAAGTACAATGTACTTACTGATGTTTAATGTCCTTGACAACCTCTGTGGTCCCATTAAGCCACTTGCAACTGCCTGTTTTAAGCATTTTTTTCTTTCTTCCCCCCAAAACCGCCTTTTTTTTATCATAAGCGGGCCATACTGATGTATTTTATGTTGTAGGTTAAAACGTGAACATATCTTGAGCTTGAGATATACACAAACCTTATTTCATGTTTTTAACCAAAAGACCATTTAAAAAAAAAAAAAAACTTGTAATTCCTACAAAAAACCTGTAACTCTATACCAGAGAATTTGATTTAATCTTGATAATTCTGCTAAAAAGGGGTTTAGATATACATTTGGAAAAGTTTTGACATCATCTTAAAGGGATAGTTCACTCAAAAAAAAATAAAATAAAATTAAAAAAAACTCACCCAACCTGTATGAATTGCTTCAAGATATTCTGAAAAATGCTGGTAACCAAACAGTTGAGGTGCCCCATTGACTTCCATACTATTTTTAGCCATAGTATGAAAGTCAATGGGACTCATCCACTGAGCAGTTGTGATTGTGAATTGCTTGTCTTTATTGAATCCGTTATCTGTATTGACCATAGCACGCTTGCCTCATTTGCATTCAATGGCCGATGTATTACCGAATCCTACCTGTTACTGTACACCGATAGACACACTTCTTTCTAGCTGTAAGTAAACACCTGGCTGGAGATAAATACATTGTGCTGTAATGAAAGAAAATGAGAACATAATCTAAAAATGGGTTCAGGTCATTTTGACAACTTTGGTTTACAGCATCATTGTGGGATTATGATATTTGTAGCACCAGTAGAGTTTTATTTAACACAACTATTTATCTTTCATCGATTAATATTAAATTGATTTCTTGTTATACTGTCTGAGGCAAACATGGGTGGTGTTTGTATGTGCAAAACTCACTGACATAATGCTTGGGTGTTATAAAAAGCATTACTAAAGTTATTGTTTTTAGCATGTTGTTATGCAATTGTTACAGTGGTTAATACTTTGTTTAGCCTTGAGATGCTTTAAAGGGTTAGTTTACCCAAAAGGGAAAATTCTGTCATTAATTACCCTCATGTCGTTCTGTACGACCTTCGTTCAGCTTTGGAACACAAATGAAGATATGTTTGATGAAATCCAAGAGCTTTCTGACCCCCCATAGACAGCAACACAACAACCACTTTTCAGGCCCAGAAAGGTAGTAAAGAGATCATTAAAATAGTCCAAGAGTGTTGTAAGAGAGTGACAGGGAAGAGAAGACATTGTTGAATAAAGTCTATGTTTTTGTTAGTTTTTTTATGGACGCGAAAAGTATTCTTGTTGCTTCATAACATTGAGACACAGGGACTATTTTAATGATCTCTTTACTGCCTTTCTGGGCCTTGAAAGTGGTCGTTGTGTTGCTGTCTATGGTTGGTCAGAAAGCTCTTGGATTTAATCAAAAATATCTGTGTTCTGAAAATAAAAGACAGTCTTATGGGGTTGGAATGACATGAGGATTAGCAATTAATGACTATTCATTTTGATTAATTACTATATATTGATTAATTATTGGGTGAACTAACACTTTAAGGCATTTTATTTACTTAAGTATAACTTGGTTTCAACTTAACATTGGGCTATTGTCACCCTGGTTCAGAAAGGGTTACAGTTTGCTGGTGTGAAAACAGGATAAATGTAGTCTAGCTCATTTTGTGTCTGTTCTCAGTCAAACATCTGTGTGTTGATGAATTGGATCTCAGTACGTTTTATTTTTTTTATAGTCTCTTCAGTCAAATGCTTGAATATATTTCAGATAAACATGTGATTTCAGCACCACAGACAGCTCCACACATTCTTGCAAAGCTTGTAAAAGGACACAATTCATTTTCAAGCCATTTTATAAAAGAAACCTTTTGAATGGTGGGCAATCGTTATTGTAAAAGATGAAAATGGCATTAGACAGGCTTTATCAAAGACTTAACCTCTAGCCACACTCTTTATGACCCACAGTAATGGGTGTAGCAGCAGAGCATCCTGCAGCTTTGTGAAGTACAATCTGAGGATGACATTTGCATGAATGTTCAATACTGGCTCAATTCAACCGCATGTCTTTGGACTGCAATTTTAGACTAATGCGGATTTAACTGAAAGTAGTTTTTGACGTCGTCTTTAAAGGCCAAAAATCTTAGTTTTAATAAAAAATCTGCAAAGTGTTAATTATATGTTAACAAAATAAGAGGGATCATACAAAATGCATGTTGTTTTTTATTTAGTAATGTGATGAATAAGTTCCTGAATGAGTCCCCATTCAAAATTTTCCCCTTTATTCAAAATAATGTGTGTCCTTACCTTAGATCCACGACTATTTTTAAAAAATCTGTTTTGTTTTGTAATGGTTGTTCTTGAGTCCCTTGTTTGTCCTGAGCAGTTAAACCTCACTGTTTGTTTTTAAGATCCATCTTTTTTTACACTGAGAACATTTGAGGGACACTAGCTTGAGTGAATGATCACAGAATTTTTGGGTGAACTAATTCTAAAATGTGCTTTAAAAAGTATAGGGCCCTATTTTAACGAATGGTCTAAACTAAAGCATATGGCAAGCAAGTGCACTCCAAATCCACTTTTGCTACTTTAACGACGGGAAAAATGATTGGCTCGCCCAACACATGGTCTAAAAGGGTTGTCCCTATTCACTTAATTAGTAATGGGTGTGTTTTGGGCATAATGTGCAACAAACCATTCAGGGTGTCATCTCCCATTCCCTTTAAAAGCCAGTTGTGCTTGCACCATGGCGCATTCGCCAGTTACATGGTGGAATATAAGCAACCTCAACTTGACGAGTCAGTTTAAATACATACGTGTATTGTCACCATTGGTTAAAAAAGTAGCCAATTTCATTCATCATTAATGCAAATAGGTAATTCTGATGCAATGACTATCCATTATGACATATAGCCATTATCTTTATATGTACACAATAATATTTTACATTGTAATACTACTTAAAGGTGCACTATGCAACTTTCCGTCGTCTGGAGGGCGCCTATTCTAAACAAAGGTGTGGAAAATAGGACTCGGGCAGAAATCATGTTCACGGAGGCAGTTATTAACGTTACTGTAGTGTAAAGCAGAGCAGGACCGAGTGTTGTGGAGCTGAACACGGCCGCTGGAGCGATTGTTATACAAACACACGGCTCGCGAGTACCGGGACTTTTATTATGACGAGACGGGACACAGTCGCCGGGCGTGCGCACTTCCGCACTTTTTCCGGTCATGATTATAAGGTAAAGCAGCTCTGTTTATCATATTAGATACATTTATGTGTGTTTAAATTGATGTTATGACGTTACTCTGTGCGTTCGCTTTGCGCTGCTGTGACATGCTCACACTGCTAAGAGAAAAGCACTTCTGCAGAATAAAACCGAGGGTAGCTCAGATATGACGTGATTGACAGGCGACTCCCTCAAATGCTATGCTGAAACGTCCCGGTCCTTAGTTAAAATAGCAATTTTCTCACAATTTACAAATAGTTGGAAACTTTTGGGATATTGTAAGTACTCAACTGAACAAAATATATAACACTGCCCTAGTGGTTTTTGGATATTTTACTGCAAAAATGCTACATAGTGCACCTTTAATATTTAAAAATGTGTGTGTGCTGCTGCGTGTCCCTGTGTGTGTAATAAGCAAAGTGTATGTGCTTTGGACCCGCCTATAGGTGCATATTACTAACGCGCCCTTTAAATAACACCAGAAATACTGCTTTATTGGCTTTAGACTTGGTTTTTGTTGGTCAATGCCACAGTCATTTTCAGTCGCATTAAAATATAAACACACCTACAATGTGCCTGAACACACCTAATTTTCAGAACAGCACGTCCATGGGTGCAAATTAATTTGCTATTTAAACAACATGACAGGACGTGAAAATGATAACTGCGTCGGGCTGAAACTAGCAAAAAACTGGTGTGTATTATTGGGCCGGTGTATGATAAGGCCCATAGTGTTTCACCCACCCTCCACATTTTTAAATATTTATTTTATTTTAATATTATTATTTATTATTTGTTTTACTGAAGAACAAGTTAAAATTATGCCCCAAATACTGTGAATGGAGCTTAACTTGTATTGAACCCAGAACATCCTTTAAATCTTCCAAAGGTTAGCAAATGTTTGAATCCCAAAAGTACAATGTGTCTCCATTTTAAGGAATGCAGCGAAAACTCTTTTATTAGATAGAATTGACAAGCAGCGTGATTCTCACCTCCCTCTCGTGTTAGTATTTTCACAGGAAGTGTCACACGCAGTGAAGCTGGCAGGATAAATCAGGTTCAATCTGGCAGAACTGCGGTGCTACACTGTAAAAAAATGCTGTAAAAAAACGGCCAAATTTTGACAGTAAAATGCTGTTTTCCATTAAAACAGTAATATACTGTAGAAAACAATGCATTCTGGGTAATATTTGTCATTTTCGAGAAAATAGCCAACAGTAATATACTGTGAATTAACACGCTTAAAGTCGACACTCAGAGGCTGTGTTCAAAATCACTCCCTATCCCCTTATTCACTATTCCCTACACTAGTTCACTGATATAGACCACTCGACAGAGAGAGAGGAAAGAAGAGAGTGAATTCAGACACTGATGAACACCTGCTGTTATCACTGAAGGAAAGAGAAACATGATTTCATCAACTGAAGATAAAAGAAGACATTAAATCTCTGAAGATCTCATCAGAGGATTAAACAACTCCACTAACAGCATTACCAGCTTCACACATTACTAACCAGACTGACTTTATTTCTGTCAGACGTCTACAGAAGCTCTTATTGAGAATTATCAGATGATGTTTGATTGGTTCTTCTGACGTTACCATTATGGTGATCAGTGTTAGCTTTAGTTGGGCTCTTGAACATCGACACAATAACATCAGTTTTTCTCTCGCTGCTATAACGGTGTGTTTTCAATACATTTGTTATAGCAAGCAAAGCTGAGACAAAAACATGAGTTGGTTATGTTGATTATTTAATAATGGTTTAATTCACTAATAATTTACTAGTCTTATCTATAAACATATAGCTGATGCTTAATTTTTTGTAAAACTTGGACCCTATAATTTTATAACATCAGTATTGCAACAACCAGATAATTTGAAGAGCATGGAAACAGCTTGTGGTCAAAACATCTGAATCAATCTGACTCACACAGACATCAAGAATCGGATTATGAATCTCAGCCGTGGTGACACTCAAAACTCCCAGCATGCATTGCGGCACGAATAAATTATGCTGCTGAATAGCCTGGTAACTTTCTTTAATTCTTACTATTTGCCTTTATTTTTGCTGCTGTTGTTGTGTTGACTTTAAGTAGTGTTTTGTGATGTTCAGAGTTGATCTGTTCATTTTTTTTATTGATTGTCACCATTGTTGAGATTCATACGCTGATTCTTCAAGTCTATGCGAGTCTAAATGACAGCAGAGAGCAAACAATTTGTTAAAATCATGAATTTATAAATCATTCATAACTAATTCCTAATCAGTGGTTGATAATTACAGAAGGGTCCCAGTTTAATAACGTAAAATAAGAGTTGATATGTGTTTTTAAAAGAATGGGTTTGTTTAGGGAAAAACACTGGACAAGATTAACAAACTAAACATCCTATTACAATTATAGCAAAACATAGTCAATCATTTCTGACCTTTTTTTTATTTTGGCTTTTTTCGCTACAATAAATGTGTTTAAGAAACACAGAGTTATAGCAGACAAAGTAAGATTATCATTACAGAGTCAAGGGCCAAGAGCCCAACTGAAGCAAACACTGATCACGATAATGGTGACCAAATATTTTCTATTAAACATCAACACCTAAAGATCTGTTGATTCCCAATAAGAGCTTCTGTAGACGTCTGACAGAAATAAAGTCAGTCTGGTTAGTAATGTGTGAAGCTGGTAATGCTGTTTGTGGAGTTGTTCAATCCTCTGCTGAGATCTTCAGAGATTTAATGTCTTCTTTTATCTTCTGTTGATTTCATCTAAAGCTGTGGCTGAAGTCAGTTGTAGTTCTTGTGTTTCTCTGTCCTTCAGTGATTCTTGTTAACAGGTGTTCTCAGTTATCACTTAATTAATCTCTTAATTATCTCATGAACTTCCTCAATGCTTCAAATACTCTAACACTCTGTAGTGTGTACACTCTTCAGTGTTCATTTAAAACTGAAGATTTTGTTATGGGGTTAAAAGGGTTAAAGGGGTTAGATGAAAAAACCCACAGTGGGAAACGTAAATTAACAGTAAGAAACTGTAAATTAATTTATGGAAAAGTTCTGTAAAAAAACGGCACTTTACTGGAACCAGAGCTGCCAGTAGATTACCGTTAAATCAAGGAAAAACAGTAATATACTGTAAAACGTAACAGTCAGATTTACCAGATGAATCAAGATATTTTCACTGAAATATTAGTGAAAGTTAATAGAAAAAAGTTGTGCAAAGTCAGTAACTGATAAGGAGAGTAAATATTAAAATGACCTGTGTTTATGTGTTGTTGCACAAGATGATATAGAAGAGATCTTTTAGTTGAATCCATTAGTTTTGTGGGTTACCGTTGTGCTGAAGAGTAGAGCCTGTGCTTCAGTCCAGGATGAGCAGAGAAACATTGATGATATGCTGCCTGATGCTTTATTTAACGGCAGTGACTGTGTTTGCTGATGCAGTTTTGAGCCGTTTGTTGAGTAATTTATCACATACGTGTGTGCTATTGCTCACAACGAACCGCAAATATTGAAGTTAAAGTCATGTTTCTAAATCATTTTACTACTACACCTTACACATGTGAAAGGACTCAAATGAAGTTTTACGATACAAACACCTATAAATATTAGTTTTAAAATGAGAACTGTTTGAAGCGATCAGTTTTCCAAATTAAAAATTACCTTTCATGGTATTATTACGGTAAAATACTGTAAAAAAATGAGAGCTGTATATAAACAGTTGAGGGCTGTAAATTAACAGTACATTGCTGGAACCACAGCTGCCAGTAGATTACCGTTATTTTACGACACAATTTTTTACAGTGTAAACTACAGCCTACATCAGCCTACAAAACACTGTGAGGATTGTTTAAAGCTGTTATAGAGTAAATCACTAACCAATTTCAGACATTTAAACTAGGCAAGTAAAAATTCAAATACCTTCATGGTCATGTCAAACATGACTCAGATGGGATCTGATCATAATTTAGTCATATTTCATTTTTTTCCTGTTAAAGGAACCCTCCACCGTTTTTAGAAATAGGGCTTATTTAACTTCGTTCCTACATTTAGATATTTGGGCACATACATTTTTGTCTCAGTGCATGCATTGTTTTAGCTTGGCAGGGTCGACGCTAGCTTAGCTTAGCATAATGAATTATATCCTATGTTGCCAGCTAGCATGTCCTGAGTAATAGTGATAAAAAAAACAACCTAATTACTTCTTGTGGCCTGCGTATTCACACGATGTCAGTTTAAGACCTCTATGCAAATGCCTTGTACTCATATAAAATGAGACACTTAGGTACACACTGTAAAGTTTAAGGAGTAACAACCAGATTTAAATGGAGCGAGTCTCCTAAATTGTCTTTCCATTTGTGTGCAAGCACGAAACTGCGATGATTGACACAGTGGTAAACATAGCATTTTTTGTTTGTTATCTGCTAATCTGACCAAAGTAATATTACAATGATAAAAGACTAAATGTGTTCTGCAATTTTACCTAAAGTACAGTCGACTGAGGCGTCATGTTTTGTTTAAAGGCTGCTTTACAGAATCCGCTTTTGCATTGCTGCCATGTCCATTTATTATAAGCATTTTTGGGGTTCTTGTTTAAGATTGGCTCATATAGCAATCTAATTTATGGATTTATTAAAGTGAGGATGTGCGGGTTACGATATTTTCCTCTTTTTCTAACATAAAGCGTTTTCATTTATGGGCTTGTTCTTGTTTGCTGATTTGTTTGCAAGATCACCTATGTGGGGTAACGCAGCGCTGTTTTATCATATTAGATACATTTGAGCGTGTTGAAAATTATGTTATAGCCGTTACTTTGTGCGTACGCACACACTGCAGTACACTAGATTGATATTAGAATATTGTGCTGGATGGTTGGAGTTGCTATGCAGTTCATTTTAAAACATTGTATGATGGATAAAATGCTCTATTACTTTACAATAATTACTTAAACGTCTCCAAATAGTTGTTTCCTTCTCCAATAAAACATATATTAAAGCGTCTTCCATGGTTTCTACATAATAAAACTGGAAATCGTTGTTTAACCAGGTATGTCATTGAGAGACGACGCATGGACATGGTACGTGTCCTGGTTAAAATTGCTTATTTCTCTGGATTTAAACATTCTTGGAATCATTTTGGATATTTTAATCCATAAATATTACATATTGTGCCCTTAAAAACCCAAACAAATTATATTACAATGATTTAATAAATTGCAAATCATTGTTTATTATTATTTTTATATATATATATATATATATATATATATATATATATATATATATATATATATATATATATATATATATATATATATATATATATATATATATATTCACAATCATCATGTTTCATTGAGAGTAGAAGTAAATCCATTGGTTGTGTTGTTAGGTTGTGTTAAAGTTGGAATGCTTATCCTGATGTGACTGTTATCTTGTCTTTGTAAAAAAGGCTTCAAGCAAGAGAACCATTCCGGATCTCTTATATAAGCGGCCCTTTCTCTTTGACCGTCGCTCACAGAGCGTAAATGGCCTTTCAATTAAACAAGAAAAAAGAATGTCTTAAAAGGAAAGGAAAAGTGATGTGGAAAGAAACAGATTTAACCTCATGATCTGAGTGGAAGTGGATTAAAATATATCACTTTTAAAAAATATATACTTTGACATTTTCCTGCTAGCTTTCATTTTGTTTTAAGACAGACAAAATTCAGTTAACTTTATCACTTTATTATGTTCCTCTATGTCTCATTTCTATGTTGGCTTTTTAAAGTCTGCAATAATCGCTGTTTCTAACACAATTTACTTGTTCACTAAAAATCTTGTTCCAAGATATCCGATGAGTTCAAAACATTTGTAAATGTAATATCATACGTTGTGTTTTTTAGTTTTTTTTTTTATTATGCTCTAATGCTGACACTTTGAAGCTTGAAGTGTCTAGACTATTTTGCACAAATTGAATTTATGTTCCACAGAAGTATTCAATATGAGTTTGAAACAATATGAGGGTGATTAAGGGATTTGTAGATAAAATGGCTACAGACATTACACTTCAAATCCTGTCAGGTGAATGTTTATTTGCCTGCTTGGTAGTTTGTTGGTTAAGAAATATGAATTCAGGAATGCTTTACTTGTTTTGCTTTTAAGAGATTATATGAGCTGCATGAAATATAAGACTTTAGATGAACTGTTGGGCTTGTTTTATGGCTCTGCATTTTCTCTGGATTACATGCATGAGTGAATCGGTGCAACCCCTAACACATATTCTACTCTTTATATATTTTTCTACTATTTTCATTAAAAAAAATGTATAATGTATATAAATGTACATTTAACAACACTATACTTAGTGTTACATTACTTTTTGCATCAAATTACAACTAGGGGTGTATCTAATACAGCGGCTGTGGGAGTGATGGTAAAGTTGACATATTTTTCTCTTCTGATTGCCGTTATCAATCTCTCTCCTTTTTTGAAAGTTGTGAAAATGCTATTTTGGAGTTTTTCTTTTGCTATTTGTAATAGCAAAAATATATATTTAATGTCATTAAATGATATAGAAGATTAACCAACTATGTCGACATTTGATTTTGAGAAACCCGGAAATGTGAAAAGGGTCAATTACTAATTATTTGGAACATTCATTCTAAAGGGAATATCACGTAACCCGTTTTTAATGAGCCAAATGTTACCAAAAACCTTACAAAAACCTCAAAAGCTTACAAAGAGTTCAGTCTCTAGACTCTAGATAAAAATACCAGAGGAAATAGTGCTGAAATATCATTACCACAAACAATCCTGAATGCTTGTGGTGTGATCCGAACTGCTGGCTAAACATCGTGATGTCTGTCAGCCATCGGCCCAATCCTAGTGGAATAGTATCTCCTAGTGGAGATTTTCCAACGTGATTCTCTCGCAAATCAGTTATGAGCTTAGTTTTTAAAAGCGCTGCTTCAATTTTTAACTAGCTCCACCTAACAATGCCTGGCTGTGCCAAACAAGATTCAAAAAAAAAAAAACATCCTCTGTAGTGCAATCAATAAAGCGCATGCATTGCGAATAGATCACTGTTTTGTCACGATCACCGCGGCTTCCTGTTAATGTACAACAATACTGAGGTGCAAATAGTATGTATCTGTCAAAATAAATGATAAAATTACATGTAATTACTACTTATATGGCAAAGAACTGTTACTTTTATATGGTCTACTTTTAAATAGAATATATCACTATTTTCACTTAGTAAATAGCATCTATAGCTATTTGCACTTAGTGTAAATAGCAATTATAATTAAGAAAATATGCTACTTTCACTGAGTGTAAATAGAATCAAGTTGCTATTTACATTTATGCTTTTGGCAGAAGCTTTTATCTAAAGCTACTTACATTGCATTCAAGGTACACATTTTACATTATTGTCAGTTCATGCTTTCCCTGGGAATCGAACCCATGACCTTTGGTGTTGCTAGCGCCAGGTTCTACTGGTTGAGCTACAGGAAAGCAAATAGCTATTGCTATTTGCACTTAGTGAATAGATTCTATTTACACTTACGGCCGTTTCACACTGCAAGCGTGAGCGCAGAAGTATTCACACTAGAAGCATTTGTACAGCGGCGGCTCCCACGCTACATATAATGCTAGAGCCTATATATACACCTGTTTGAGTATTAGATACTAAACTAAAAGAAAGTTGATCATATTTTCTGGCTAGTTTACTTTATTTTGTATAATCATAACCATACTTTCACCTAAACTGAATAATTAAAACAAGTTTAAATGAGTAAATCTTCTACATATATTTTTACTATACATTTTCTTTTCTGACATGCTCCAGTTTTTGTTAAAACACATTACACGTGCTTCATGTGAGCATTTTGGGCACTTTTTGTGCAAAATCATATTTTGTCTATTGAAAGTGCACTTTCTCTTTAATTGAGCATCAGCAGCACAGCAAGAATAGGCTCATCACCGGAACCCCCGCTTCAAGCCCCATTCCCACCGTCAGCGACAAAGCGACATGATCCCATTCGTTTCAATAGAGCGCTGGCAACTTCCGGCGATACGAGCGACAGTGGCCATTGGCAACAGAATATGGGCGTGTCAAGGGACGCAAGATGCGACAAAAGTTCAGAAATTTCAACTTTATGCAAATGAGAAGCGATTTTTGCCAGCAAAAACCAATAGGAGTGAAGTCAGTGGAGTGCACGTCTGCTGTACTGCTACTGCGGTGTTGTGTCAAGATGGAGGAGAAGTTTATTTTAGCCGTCAGCAATTTCCCTGTTCTTTACCATATGTCTCTATGTACATATATAGACAGATAAAAAAAAAAAAAAGATGCATGGAAAAACGTGTCTGGGATTGTGGGTATATCAAGTACGTTTTGACTAAACTGCATGCAATATGGTCTACCTATTACAGTACAGTATGTATTCTAATAACTTGCAGTGATTTGCAAAACACTAGTAATAAAAACGGTAACCCGTAGTGGGAACGCCCACTATAGCGACATTTGGTGCTGGCGACATGCAGCAATAAAATCTCTGGCGGTGTGTGAACAGGGTTTCACTGCTGCTCACGTGCTACTCCTCCTCCCGGTGTGAATGTGCTCATTGATTAACATGGGCGGCAAAAAAATATGCGCTGCTCGCGCTTGCAGTGTGAAACGGCCGTTAGTGGAAATAGCTGCTGCCAAATTTTTAACCGCATGCTGAAATGCTCATGAAGAAGAGCTCTGAAGAGCACGGCTGAGTCTAAGAATGCTTGTACCTCAGAATGCTTTTATGGAATTGGAAGCAAGAAGAGCCAATAAGGCATTTGCTGTTAAAAACTAAGCTCAGAATCGATTCAAGGGAATCGCGATGCTTTCGTAAAATATCAGAATCGATCCAGAATTATTTCTCGATTCCCGATGCATAAATTTATTTTCCTAGCCCTAGTAGTTATGCTTTTCACTATAGAATACTGTTCCAAATAATTAGTAATTCCTTCTTAAGGATTTGTTAATACTTGAGTCATTACTAGTGCGTTACCATGACCCTCACTTAAGAATTAATTATACATTATGCATTATTCATTAATTTTGAACCTGTTACATGTATATAATTCTTAGTAGTCATCTGGGATGTATAAAAATAGTGACTGATTAGCTAATAGTGAACTACCACATTCAAATGACAACTTTTACTTACTAACTAGTTAATCAGAGTTTTTTTTTTAGTGTATAGTAGTTACTAGCCTAGAAATCTAGACGCGCCCTAGCGGCAGCAAATCTAATCTGCCGTGAGTGTCGTCTAGCAACTCTCAAAACACTTCTGAGCTGTAAAAACCAAACTCTGGTCGGGCCAATCAGATGGCCCTAATTTATCAATCTTGCGTAGAAACTGGTGTATATGTTGGCGTAAGATTATGCTTACACTCCTCTCACCGCCTGATTTATGAAGCTGTGCGTACCTCTGCAATCCAGGTGTACGCAATACTTGCCCTTGATAAATGTGGCGGCTGAAAACGATCGTCATTAGAATAACGCGCCCCTATATATTCAAGTCTCCGCCTCCCCCACGCCCTCATTTTACGCCATGGACAAACAGAAGACGGCAAAAGAAGCGAAACTTCTCCGTGGAGATCGGGCGCTTCTCAATCATCTCACTAGTCCACTAGTCAGGGCACTGATTAGGACATAAGTCAATGGGCTGACTCCCTGATCAGTGCTCTGACTACTGAACTAGTAAGATGATTGAGATCTCGCCCATTGAGATCACCAGAAGTGGAAAAAAACCCGAAATTGTTTTATTTGGGAGTTTAAAGAGTGGAATTAAAGGCACCAACAAAAACAAAATATTCACCCAAATTACGAGTACTCTTAATAGTGTGGGGGTTGAGAAGCGCACTCCAGCAGTTTAAAGCTGTTTGGATGATAAATTACCATCACAATGCATTATTTTACAGCACGTTTTGAAAAAAATAGCATTTAATTTCGTATCACGGCACATGTATTGGGGTGTACAATACTCATGTGATGTGGAGTAAGATTCATTCACAGATTAATAATTACATGACAATTTGTAAGATTCTTCTTCTTATTATTATGATTATTATTCTTAATGACGCTTGTTATTCAGAAGAAGAATGTCGTTTTTATTGGTTTTATTATTATTTAAAAGAAGAAGGTCATTTTTATTATTTTGTCAGTCTGAATTATTTTAGTCCCAGTCCGTGCGCAGCTGCCGGGCCAGGCGGGCCGGTAAAACGCACAGGCTCGCGACTGGAGGAATACATATGCCTACAAATCAAACGCTTTGGTAAAGTCACACAAATTAAACATTGACGTTCATGTTGCACAAAAATGAATGTTGTTGTTGTGGTTTTTAACAGTGGGTCATATAGCATATCTTGCCAGTGCGTTTTGTAGTGTTAGGAATTGCTTTTCTGCGCATTTTCCCACTAACCCAAACGTGCGTACACCACCTCCTGAGCTGGCGTAGGATTTGAGCGTGCCGTACGCCAACGTCCATATTGATAAATCTCAAAGTCACCGTGGGTTTGGGTGTACGCACTTTTGATAAATGAGGGCCATTGTGTATAGAGTCGTTGGGCGGGGCTTATCATAATGACGGCTGAGTTGCGCTTGCGTGCTACTAGTAAACACAGATGCTGGCAAACGGCGGTCTTTCGATTCTGCTTTGGGCGCGACTCTGGAAGACTTAGAGTTAAGCTTTTCTCTGAGAAAAGAACAAAGAACGGCACTGAAGTCATTCTTAAAAAGGGAAGATGTGTTCGGAGTTTTGCGGACCGGATACGTCGAAAGTTTAATCTGTCAACAAGCTCTGTTTCAACTTCGCTGCTCTGGTTGGTCGTAGTACCGTTTATCCCGCCCCTCGGATTGAGCCCTGTCAATGGTGAGTTTCCAGACCAAACATCTTGACGTGGGTCTGGCTTGTCAGGCTAAGTAGTTACTAGAGTGTTAATTAAAAGCAGTTTCTAGAGTTTTAAAATTGCGTTACTCATTTGTTCCTGTGAGATTATTCACTAATGATGGAACAGTATTCTAAAGTGTTACAGAGAGATTTACTGATGAATTTTATGACATAATAAAATTTAAAAATATCTTAAGCTTGTGTTAACCACATACCACATATGATCAGGACCATAAAACCAGATGTGCTTAAAATGCTTACTGATTTCTAGGTTTTGAAAATATACCTACAAAAATATACCAACCCCTGCAGTATTCCATATTTGGCCACCCATATTGACGGAGATATTTTCTCTGGTAATGCTACTTGTTTTCATTCTTTTTACTAACAGAAACAATATTTATTGAGGGAAAAAATTCTACTCTTTGCGTACTGTAGACCTGGATTTTTTTTGTGGTCCCATTCCTGACAACAGCAAAACAATGGGATTACAGTTCAGTGCTACGGATGATGTTGCATGTTAATCTCTTTATTTGTATAGTTTTTTTAATAAAAAAATCATTTGAACATGGTTGTCTGAAGATTTATAAGGTTAAAGGTCAGGGCTGTGACCTTTGTAAAATGCAGGTGATATATTAATTTAGGAGATGCATTTATCTAAAGTGACTTGCAGTGTATTTAAGTGTTTCCTTTTATTTGTAGTGGTGCACTCATTCAATCGCACAATGAACTGCAATAATGAGTGTGCAACCGATGTTGCTACAGCTAGAGAATACCCAGTGCCCAATGCACTGTGATAGTCCAGCCTGATCTCACGAAAATGCGTATAAATAGTACGAGTGTGCAATGTCGTGGAATGTATACGCCTCATATTGGCGTGTCTATGCCACGCTTTTTTTCGCGTGCATATGATACGTACTCTAAACCTACCCAAGAGCATGTCATATATACGCCATAAAGTGCGTGTCATATGCCACCAAAAACGAGCCAGGTCAACCAACCGTCAAACTTTGCCGAGGAAGATTGAATTAGCGACAAGTCTGAGCCATGTAGGCTACTGGAAATATGCTTATTATGACTACTGTTATTAAATAACATTTGATTAAAACCTTCAAAAGCCTTTGTGTCAAGAGATTTAAATACATTTTACAGTAGTTTATTGTGTATGCAGATTCTATTTTAAGTTGTTAAGTGAAATTTAGAAGTGATATGGTTTTGACTGTTTTTTTTAAATACATATATAAAATGTATTAGCTTCCCAGTCCAACAAAAAAAAAGCAACTTGGGCATCGTTAACTCAGGATTTTCTCCATCATCAAATCTTTTCACCAATTTTAATATAGGGTTTTATACAATACTGTTTCAAAGCAGCATCACAGTAATATAAATCAGTGGTGCAAGCTTCATCAGATATGAGACTAATTCAAATTCTACAGTAAAGCAGCTCTACAAAAGACAATAGTTTCCTTATTCAGCTCAAGTCAGTTCAGCGCTGATTCAGTATATTACAGTGGTCTACGCAATCGTGTATGCCATATCAGTTTTTTGTCTTTGTCGATCGTACATGTACTGATTTTCCATTGTGCCGGCTGGTAAAGCACGATGATGAGTCTCTATATAGTCCTTTGTCTATATGCACTCGCTCAACGTGAACAATGATATACATCCGATTCCATGAGACCGAGGGAAGCTAGTGAGGGACAGGCATAAATATTTGAAGTGGAACACAGCCCAAGTCGACCAAGCAGAAATTCTTCATTAAAATTAGTGTCTGCAAGTCTCGAGGGACTTCAGAACAACACAGGAGATAGTAAAGGGACACAAATTACGACCTAAATAAAGAAGGAAATTTAATCAGGATTTAGTTTTAATTGTATATGTTTAACAGTCTGTTTACATTGTAACATTGTATATGTTTAACACAATTATGATTCTTTTGTTCCCTTTCTTTTCTTCTTCAAGGTCCCAGTTCATTTAGTCTGATCAGGAACGAATTGTCTTGCTCAAAGTGCCGCTTAGAATAGGGTTCAAGCAACTCGTTCATTTAAAGGGCCTTGTTTGTTCTGTACATTCAAACAATGAAATGTTCTTTCACACTTTGGATGCTGTTATGTTCGTATATAGTCAGTCTTTAAAGGCGTTAAAGAAGTCACACGTTTGAAAACACATGCACTGTATCACAAGCTCATGTATCATATATCCTTTCCTTCCAAGGTGCATGCAATTTATTTTTTTTGGCATCAAGGCGTCTGGTGCCCCGGAGCCTTGCAGGATCATAATCCATTCTTGACATAACAACACAAGTACCTCATGAGCCGCAGACACACTTGAATTATTAAGGGAAACTGAGCTTGGCTGCTTACAGAAACAAATGAGTGTGTTTGATCAAGGAATCTGATATGCTGATCTAGATCACTTAACATGTTCAGCATCAAATATGAGGATTATGCTGCGTTTTAGCTACTATTAAAAAATATTTAAGTTTTTATTTGTATATCAAATACATTATGCACTGGTTATATAAGTGGAAGCAGCATATAAAAGCAGAAGGACTAGTGAAGCGAGTGTTGTCTCTATCAGGTTAAATGAAGGCGTAATGATTCCCAGAGGCAGTGAGGGGGATGGAGGAAAACAAATTCTTATTAAGGTCAGTTTAATTGTCAAGAGATTACTTTTACAGCTATTTAGGTTCCTTATTTTATCAGAAATTATTGATTATTATTCATTATATCAATAATTATTACTGTAACTAATTCATTTTAAACTATTTCCCCACCAGCATTTATATATACATAACCCACCCTAACCCTAAAGCTGAGAAAATCACACTTTTTGCCAAAGACTACATCCAGGTCGAATTTAAAACACAGATGGAGTAGATTGAGTGATGACATTATTTTACATGTTCGTAAGCAGTCTTCTATTGACTGTTTCTGCACTTTCTTCGCCTGTGTTTCGATACAGAGATTCTGTTCTCTCTCAGAAGATATGTAGCCGTCCACGAGTGAATAACAGTGAAAACATGGAGTGGAGAAAATTTGTCAATTAATATTTGAGGACATTTGTATATGACATTTAAGAACCAAGAATCCCCCCTCCCGCCCCCCAAACACATACAGTTTGATTAGTGTAGTGTTATTCTTGAATACATTACTCTTATAAGCCTGTTCTTTTTTTTTTTGTGAGTCCAAAACATACATTACGATAATAATCATAATTTTGCAATATTCTTATTAAATTAGAGACTAAATGCTATAAGACAAGTAAGACAAGAGTCCCCAATTAGAATATGGCATTCCCCCCAAATAGAATATGCCTATTTTCATTAAAAAAAATGTTGCATGTAAGCTCCGTTTTCAGAAAATCCATTGAAAGGAGATACTGTACTTGTAGATGCTCAATTCACAAGGAATTGTGAGGCTAACAGATGTTAACATATGCAGATTGTAGGCTATGTATATATGTATTTCTTAAAGAATTATTAAAATAAATTGCTTTTATTGAATTATTAAAAAAATATTATTAACAATTGCTCTACATTTTCCATTTTATGTCAGTGTTGTTAGGCATTTTAACCATAATCTTTCATAGTCAACCAATTACATCATCTTTAATATAGGGCTGCAACAAACAATGATTTTTTCTATCAATTATGTTTTCGATGTTTTTATGTTTTTATGGTTAATCTATTGTTTAATTTCTGAATAGCCGATAAATAATTTTTGGTTAATTTACCCATAAATAATAACCAATAATTTTCCTTTAAATAATAACAGTAACTAATCTATATATGAACATTTACCTAATGATATAGTCACAAAAGATGGTTTATGCAGTGTAATCCTAATTAGGAAAGGTGTTTACTATGTCTGTTCAGGGCCACTTTTTGGGATTTAAGACAGCAACTGCTTACAAGTGTGAATCCTGGAATGTTTTGTTCATTCGAGATATTAAAGTAGCTACTTGAATATGTTCATTCAGCTAATGATCAAACAGCTGAAGTCACAACAACATCCTAACGAATCATAGCTACAGTGTCAAACATGGTGATGTCCATAAAACCATGAAGTTTTACAGCAATTGAGAGCGCATTAGTATATAAATGAGTCCATTTAATGCATGAGTTCGTCCATTACATATTTTGAATAACCATCAACAGCGTTAAATGCTTGATAAGCGATTCCAGAGAGTACATTTGTCTCGCAGCCACTGCAGCTCGTAAAAAAACAAAAAAACAACAACAACAAAAAAAAAAACAGTATGCTGTATGAACGCAGCTATATTAAGCACAAAATATAGAAACTGACATTCTAGTGCTGCGTAAAACAAAACTGTAATAAACAAAATACTTACACTGCCATCTCGTCATTAGCCATGTTTCCATTACAGATTTACGTAAAACTTTTGCTATATTTAATAGATTAAAAACTATTATGAAATGACAGCGTTTCCATTAACCAATATTATGCGACTAAAACCAATTTTTTTCCCTCTCGCGATAGGTCATTCCAAAAATGTTGGTATGTTTATCCCATCCCATTAACCACACTAGCCATTGTTTTTAATCAAAGGAGGTGTGGGCGTGTGACAAGCACCTTATATTTGAGCAGCTCATGAGGTGTTTGTTGGTGTTTCTCCCTCATATCTGCTTCAAGGTCTTCATGATCATTTGTGGCATTTCTTTGTTGTCTAAAATCGAGTATTCCTGTAATCTTTTATGAGTTTAATAAAGAACTCTGTCTCATTTTCTGTACAAACGTAAAGAACGATTGACTTTTATGTATGGCAGGTGACTTAAAAATGTCCTTTTGTGAATTGCCTGAAAGCATTTTTTGTTGCAATTTTATATGCGAATTGTGTGAAATAGCAATTTCAGTTTGCACAATTTGAAGGGTAAGGTTTGATGGTTGGATGTTTTCTTCAGATGCTCCTGCATAGATGCTGTGCTGCTGTGGTAGACTTATACCATTTCAATTTAGAGTGTGCAGAGCACCATATTATTCAGTCTCTGTTTAAAAAATGTCCACACTTTAGTTCAGGCCTAATATTTTTTGCTATAACAGCTGATTTCAGCATGCCTGGGAGTTGCCATCATTGAGGAATATAAACAGCTCGATGAATTGGTGCATTCCACGCAAAAAGACAATTTATTTATGATTATTACTTCGACGTGCCATTTCAGTCCTACTTTAATTTCCCTGAAAATAATAAAGGAAATGTGCATGCATAGATTGCCATATTTGCAGCAGCTATGTAAACATTGAATATGGCTGCAACCCAAACAAGTCTGATTCCCTAATTTTCTACCACCGCTGCTGTCTGTCATTAATGTTAATCAAACAAGAGATTATCACTCACTGCTCTTGACTGAATCATTTTTTTTAGCTTGAATAAGGATTAATCTAAATAAAAATGTAACTGTTAAAGGTGCACTATGTAGGTTTTTTGCAGTAAAATATCCACAAACCACTAGGATGGTGTTATATATTTTGTTCAGTTGAGTACCTACAATATCCAAGATGTTTCTAACTATTTGTAAATTGTGAGAAAATTGCTATTTTAACTAAGGACAGGGACGTTTCAGCATAGCATTTGAGGGAGTCGCCTGTCAATTGCGTCATATCTGCGCTACCCTCGGTTTCGGCTTTTATTTGGCAGGAGCGCTTTACTCTTAGCAGTGTGAACAAGTGAACGCACGGAGTAACGTCATATCATTTTAAACACACTTAAATGTATCTAATATGATAAACAGAGCTGCATTACCTCAAAATCATAACCGGAAGAGTGGATCAGTGCAGGCGCCCGGCGAATTTGTCCCGTCCCGTCATAGTAAAAGTCCCGGTATTCACAAGGCAGGTATTTGTTTAACAATCGCTCCAGCAGCTGTGCTCAGGTCCACAACTCTCGGTCCTGCTCTGCTTTACACTACAGTAACGTTAATAACCGCATGAACGTGATTTCTGCCCGAGTCCTATTTTCCACTGGCTGTGAGGTGAAGACCACATATCCCTAGATGTTGCGCTCACACTTTGCGTCATCAAAACAAATTTGTTTTGAATAGGCGCCCTCAAGTGGACAGAAAGTTGAGTAGTGCACCTTTAAGACTTTGCAGAGTTATTTTATATTATTCATATATATGATTATTCAGTTTATGTGTTTTTTCTTACGTGAATACCTCTGTTAGAACTGCCTGAAAAACATACAGCACTGTTTATTTAAAGGGATAGTTCTCCCAAAAATGAAAATGACCCCATGATGGAAGTCGGAAGGAGAACAAACAGAATCTAGCTATTTTACTTTATTCATTTTAAATATGGATATTTTTCTTACACAAACCCATCACTTCACTTCAGAAGGCCTTTATAAACCCAGAGCCATGTGGAGTACGTTTAGGATGGATGGATGGATGGATGGATGGATGGATGGATGGATGGCTGGATGGATGGATGGCTGGATGGATGGATGGACAGACTTTTTTGGGCTTCAAATTCTGGGTTGCGATTCGCTGCCATTATAATGCTTCAATTAGCCCGGACATTTTGAAATATATCTCTGACTGTATTCGTCTAAAAGAAGACTCATATACACCTAGTATGGCATGAGGGATTTTTAGGTGAACTATCCCTTTAATTTGCATCCTTTTTCTTTTGTATATATTTGTGCTTCTGCTTGAAATTGTAAAAACACAAAAGCATTGAGTGAGCAAACATTTAGGTGAGATTACCAAAACAAAAACTCAGGCCGTGCTATTCTAACAAACTGCCCGTAATATTTCCTGGAAATGTATTAGATATTATGTTTTGCTGATTGTGTTCCTCTTATGGTGAGCAGAAGGATTTATGAAGCTGTAATGAATGCAGAATTAGATCGAACATAAAGAGCATAAAGGCCAGTGCTTATGTCTACCTACTTCAATCTCAAATCCTCAAGCTCTGATTTAGACACTGAAGTTTTAATGTAGTAGTCATAATGACTGAGAGAGAATACAATCTTGTCAGAGCTGAGCTGTGAGTATTCTCAAATTCACATGCGCTATCGATTAAGCACAGCTTTACCCCAAATTCAATTTATTTCATGCAATACATGGGATAGGCTCCAACATCCCTAGACCCTACATTTGGGGAATGGATAATTATATGGATAAAACAAATATTAATGGTCCATCTTCTGTCAAATGAACATAATGAAGAGACAATATGTGTAATCTTTACTTTTGATTTTGGGGTGAAATGTGGCCTGCTTGAGATTTACTGTACCCAACAATACTGATAATGTAATATTATGTAAAGTAATTTATTATTATTTTGGAACATTTCATTAGGTTCTTACACTCAAAACACTGTGGTTGAGTAAGTGTCCAGTGTGAATAATGCCATGCTGTGCTATGACACAAGCCCACTCCGCTTAAGTCCACCCACGTACAGCACAGCAATCACACAAAACACTTGAACCAGCCCTTCTGACTCCATGTACCAAACGCATGCAACCGCATACAAAATCTCAAACACAAACGAGGCTTATTTATATCGCATGCCTTACAGTCACAAACCAAACCTCCCCTTAACAGAGAACACACGTGTCATGTTACCTTTTCAGGCAGAGACTATCCACAATAATGCACATCATCATCCGTGTGCAGTTCATATCACACATTAATGTCACGTGCACACACACATACACACGTTTGTTTTTGTGAAATGTGGGGACATTCCATAGACGTAATGGTTTTTATACTGTACAAACCGTATTTTCTATCCCCTTACACTGCCCCTACCCCTGAACCGACCCATCACAGAAGACATTCGGCATTTTTACTTTCTCAAAAAAAACCTTATTCTGTATGATTTATAAACCTTTTGAAAAGTGGGGACATGACCAATGTCCTCATATTTCACCCTCTCCATGTAATACCTATGTTGTACCCATCTCATTATACACATTTGTGTCCTCCTATTTTACAAAAACATGCCCCCCCCACACACACACGCACACCACACACACTACCGGTCAAAAGTTTGGAATAATTTAGATTTCTCCATGAGGTTTATGAGGCATGGGTTAGGATTACAATATAGTATTTATAACTCGCTCAGTGTAAAAACAGATTCTATGCAACAATAGAATGCCGATAGACCTGCTTGAGATCAGGCTTTGGTCAGCCATTATTTGAACTCGACATTGTTTTAACAATCTAAGCACATGGTCTGAAGCGCATGGCGCAAGTGCACTCAGGCCGTCTCCAGATCTACTTTTGTTGAACAACGGGGGGAAAAAAAACGGTTGCTATGTGTTTTGAGCGTAACGTGCAATAAACCAGTCAGAGTCTCATCTCCCATTCCCTTTAAAAGCCAGTTGCTTTTATTTTATTAAATCATATCATATTATTAAACCTGATTTACTTGGCGGAATTTGTGAGCGGAAAGACTGAACGCTTCTTCAGAGAGCAAAGAGAACATTTAAAAATGGTTGTGTGCTGCTGTGCGTCCCTGTGTATAAAAAGCAGAGTGTATGCGAATTGTGGACCTGCCTAGGCGCATAGCCTATTACTAACACGCCCTTTAAACAACACAAAAAAATACTGCACTATAGACTTGACCAGGTTTTTGTTGGTCAATGGCGCAGCTGTTTTCAGTTGCCTCAAAATAGCAACACGCCAACAATGTGCCTGAGCACACCTCGTTTTCAGACCAGCACGTCCATGGGCGAACAGATGGGTATGAATGCATTTGCTATTTAAATAAATGGCGCTGGATGTGAAAATGATAACTGCGTCGTTCTGGAACTAGCAAAAAACACTTGCCGTCGCATTGCGCCAGGTGGAGGATAGGGCCCTATATCTATTTTCCATATTTAAAATACACTACAATACAATCCCTAGAGCATTATTCAGCTAAGATCAGCACAGGAAAAATCAGGAAAAACACATTCCATGATTCCTTGGGTTTTCACTTAATTCCAAATAAGTTCAACAGGTCTTTGAGGCATTATGCTGGCCATTCAAGTTCTTCCACACCAGACCCAGTAAAAGAACTGTTCCAACAAAGTCGGAAGTACACAATCTGTTGCATTAAGATAAGTCAACAGAAGTGACTGGAATAGCCAGCCCAGAAGGGGGCATCAACATACTGTAAGTCATGTGCAAATGTGTTTCCTAAAGACAAATAACTATTGTCCACAGTCACGCATCCCTGAGAGGTGAATTCCCACCATTCCATAGGAGATTTCCCATAAAGCTGTCTTTAATCTGCTTTGCATCATTAAATGGAGGTTACATTAATGCTGCAGAGTCCTAGGAAAATAAGTCCATGTGGACACTGCCATTTCAAATCTTAATATAGATTACACAGCTCATCTGCCCTCCATAGGCACATGTAGGCGGCAATAGTTGACAGGCTTGGCAGGCCAGAGCACTCTGAGTCATATTCATATTGAGTGTCTTGTTTTTTTTGTTTTGTTCACAACCTTCTCAAATGCAGCTTTGTGTCCACTGGAATAACAAAGTCGCCAAAATACGTAAATGAGAGCATTCTACGATTATTTGTTGTTTTGCCTTCATCTCTGATGGACAACATACTTCAGCAGGCAAACGTGGAGTTTGCAGTTGAAGCAGACTGAGATGTGGGAACTTGTTTAGAAACAAGATCTGAACAGTTGTATAGTGCCACCTAGTGGTATTAGTCAAAAGTTTGGTAGACAATATACAATGTCTTTGGATATTAAGCAGCTTCTACTACAAATGATAAATAAATAGATTTGCCTACAATACTTTTCCAAAAATAATCATATAACATACATTATATATATATATATATATATATATATATATATATATATATATATTAAAAAAAACATACATTTTTGTAAAACAATTAGGAAAAAGAACATTTTGGCATCCAATGGTATGTGTAGATTAACTGTTATGTCCACAAAATGTCAACACAGCCTTCAATATGAACACTAGTGTAGCAGCATATACAAGTATGGTCCATTTTGGCCCATTATTTTTTTTAAACTATCTGAGGACATGCACAGCTACAACAGTTCATATTTTTCCTAAACCCTGGACCTTACAAACAAAACTGTGTTTCTAGCAGACTGATAAAAACCTCTATAACCCGACATCTGAATGTTTCATATGTGCCAACCAATCAGATTACAGGTTGTAATTTCAGCCAGCTTTTCACTTTTTTTTAATGTGCAATATGCGGTATTAGGCAGCCATTGATGGATTGTGCGAGGCAGGGGTGAAAAACAACATTACACATGTAATTTTCTAATCCATATAAATCTCTTTCCGTGTTTTAAGTATTTATACATTTAGTGTTGATGATTTCATCAAGCTCAAACATTTTAACCAATGTTGAAAATAGAAAAAAATAGAAAACAAATAATTGTCTTTATTTTAAGGGAAAAAAGTCTTAAAGTCATAATTGACATTCCCTTAAAAATGTCTTAAATTGGATCTGAAAGTCTGAAATTCAACATCATGGCATTATATTAGGGCCATATGATTTCTGTGTGCAGAAAATATGGACGGAATTGCAGAATCCATTCATAAAAATGGAATTTACTGTATAATGCAGAATGTCATGGAATTTGATAAATTAAAAAGTAGGTCAGTACACTTAAAGGGATAGTTAACCCAAAAATGTAAATTCTGTTATTATTCTCACTCTAATGTCGTTCCAAACCTGTTAGACTTTCATTCTACATATAAAGCGATCAAGTCTCTTCAGAAAATTTGGAATAAACCACTTGATTCGTTTGGATTTGTTTTACGACCTCTTTATGAAGTTTTTGAAGCGTCGAAGTGGTAGTTGCTTAGACTATCAATGGAGGGATAGAAATCTCTCCAATTCATTTGTGTTCCGAAGGTGAGTGAAAGTTAATACAATTTAATTTAGCAGTTAAAGCAGAGTCCAGAAAAATTTAAACAGATTTCATAGGGCCCCTAAATTTAATAGCTAAATTAAATTGCATGAACTGCAAAAAATATGTTCTTAGTCAGGATTTTTGTTTTCCAGTAAAAATTAAAAACATACTTAAATTAATGAAGACATTCATAAACTCAATCAACATTTTGAAATGCAAAATTAAGAATTAAGTCTTTTTTTCTGAGAAATTTAACATAATTAAGTGAGATTATGCTTAAAACAAGAACAAATATCTGTCATTGGGTGTGAAAATTACTTACATTTGAATTAAGTTGATTTTTATGAACCCATTGGCAGATATTTGTTCTTGTTTTAATCATAAAATCACTTTCACAAGATTTCTGATCTCAAACTTTAAGATAATGTACAACTGATTAAAAGGTTATAGAGATATGTTGGAAATTGTATTGTCAAACTTTGAAGTGTCATAAAAGTAATTTTGTGCTTAGGCATTTATATTTAGAGAACATATTGACATGTTATGTTCCCTTTATTCTTTACATTCTTTGATATTTACATTCATAAAAACTGCAGAAATTCTGAATCAACATTAAGTCACAAACTATTTATCTCCTACTGAGTGAGCTTAATTTAGGCTATCTGTTATATATACTAACATATATTTAATAAATGTGTATTTTTTTTTTTCGTTTTTAGAGGTGCTCCTCAAGGTTTGGACCTCCGTCCACTTCTCTTTTTAATGTATATTAAATTTGACGTTTACATTATATATATATATATATATATATATATATATATATATATATATATATATATATATATATATATATATATATATATATATATATATAATTTTATTTTTATTTTTTTGCCAGAAAAGTATTAACTCAATCACACAATTCAGATAAAATTAGTTTAAATATTCCAAATGGCTGTAACAGGGCTGCAGAAACAGATAATGTACATTTCTGTTTAAATATAATCAATAGAAACAGCTCATATAATTTAATAATACTAATATAATTGTATTTTGGTCTGCTAAAGGTTAAGCATCTCCTTTAGCTGACCCATCCATCCATTTTCTCAACCGCTTAGCCTATAGGGTTGCAGAGATGCTGGAGCTTATCC
Source organism: Pseudorasbora parva (assembly GCF_024679245.1). Classification (NCBI taxonomy): domain Eukaryota; kingdom Metazoa; phylum Chordata; class Actinopteri; order Cypriniformes; family Gobionidae; genus Pseudorasbora; species Pseudorasbora parva. The sequence goes on along the minus strand of NC_090191.1, from coordinate 17,084,401 downwards.
AAGCATATTGGGCTATAGGCATTTTAGCTGCTTTTGTTGAAATTTTTTAAAGAAAATTATTCATTTTGCAGGACTTTCAGGCCTTTTGTACCCTATTGATGGAAAGTGCCAGGAGCTCAGTGGATGCTGTGGGCTTTGGTGGACATGTGACTTCTGTGCTGTCAGAGTGTTTATGTGCATGTATCCACTGAAGCAGTGTAAACTAACTAGAATACTCAGTGAAGCAGAAATTGACCACACAAATCTCATGAGAGAGTGAGAGAAAACTATGTATATTTTTACCTGTGTGATGTGGCTCTTTTTGACCTATTTAAATTAAAACCCGGGATTGTTTACAGTTAACTTAAGAGAGGCACTTGACATGGAATCGAAACAAACCATATTAACAGTCTTTTACCTATGGTCTGAAACTCTTTCTCCCTGATGCGACCAAGCTGATTGCTGACACAGCTGATTGCTGTGTCATGACAGTGACATTTTTTTCAAGTATGTCTTTGATGCAAATATTCTGGCTATTTCTTAAATCATATTCTACAACACCTATTGTAGATTCAAAAGCACTCGCCTTTTTCAGCTTGTGTGGTACACATGAGCAACGCTTCATAGCTGTCCCTTCTGGCAGCCGGAACAGCTGTCCTCATCCCAGAGCGAGGGATTTCTCTTTCTTTGAAGATGAATGAGATGACAGCGTGTGAGAACATTGTTTTCTTCAGACTCAGTGACCTGAAAGAAAGTGAAATAAAGGAGAAATACATTACGGTACTAAAGTGCCTGCGTAAAAACAAACCAGGAATGTGAGCGAGTATGTGGGTACACTATTTTACTTTTACACACACAAAAAAATCCAGGGCCCGTATTCATAAAGAATCTTAATGCAAAGAGAAGCTCCTACTGACTTAGAAATGTGGGCGTTTACTCTTAAAATTAACTTAAAAATCCTAATAAAAAAAAAAAAGTAATTCAGAAAGCATCTTAACCCCTAGAGGACCACTCCACTTTAAAAAAAAAAATCTCAGTTTCAGGCTCATCTCAGTTTTTGAATCCATTCAGCCGATCTCTGTATCTGGCAGTAGCACTTTTAGCATAGCTTAGCATACATCATTGAATCAGATTAGACCATTAGCATCGCACTCAAAAATGACCAAAGACTTCATTTTTTCAAAGATAATATTTTTCCCATTTAAAACTTTCCTATTCTGTAGTTACATCGTGTACTAAGACCAACAGAAAATGAAAAGTTTAGATTTTTAGACCGATTATAGCTAGGAACTATTCTCTCATTCCTGCATAATAATCAAGGAACTTTACTGCCGCACCATGGGTGCAGCGGCGCAGTGATATTACGCAGAAAATAGTTCCTAGCTATATCGGTCTAAAAAAACCTGGCAACTTTTCATTTTCCGTTGGTCTTAGTACACAATGTTACTACAAAAGAGTCAAGTTTTAAATAGGATCGGTCATTTTTGAGCGCGATGCTAATGGTCTAATCCGATTAAATGATGTATGCTAAGCTATGCTAAAAGTTCTACTGGCAGATACAGAGATCGGCTGAATGGATTCAAAAATGGTTAAACTCAAATGTTTAACTCTAAGGGACTAAGGGAAAATGAGCCTATTTTCAAAAAAGTGGAGTGTTCCTTTAAAAGAGGTCTTAAGGTTAAATTTGTTAGGAGCACGGACGAGGACTTTTAAGAGGCTTAAGAGTTTCTTTAGCAGCAGAGAAAATGGCAGGAAGACAAAGAGGGAGAAGAAATATGTTGCAGACAGTGGATATCAGTGAGTTAATAAGACGCTATAGATTAGATTGTGCAGGGATCATGTTTGTGACGGATCTTATTAGAGACACGCTAATATCTCTGACACAGCGCAGGAATGCCATAGCACCAGAAATGAAAGTAATCGCTGCATTACGATATTTGGCAACTGGGAAAATGCAACAATGCAGCAGTGATGATTTAGGTCTGTCACAACCTTCTGTAAGCAGTGATCAGACAAACAATTACAGCACTTTCAGAACCTCATATTGTGTCACAGTTCATTTCATTTCCACTGGATATTCCCACCTTGCAGGCTAAAAAAAAATGAATATAGCAGGCTTGTCTGGTGTTGTCAGAGTAATCGATGGAACCCACATTCGAATTATTGCACCGTCGTAAGACAAGGACGTTTATGTTAATAGAAAGAGGTACCACAGCTCAAACATTCAAGTTGTTTTCAGTGCAATTGGAAAGAGTGGAACAATGTTTATAATTCTAATCCAATCAAATACCTTCTATTAAATTAACAGCATGGTAAATAATACAAGGATATATATATATATATATATATATATATATATATATATATATAAATGTGTCTGTGTATGAGTGAGAGAGAACAGTAAAATAGAACAATTTGCGCTTGTAATTTCAAAGTGAAGGCTTAGAATAGACCCTATACTTAAAAGCACTCCCCCCTCCCCCTCCCCCCTCCCCTTCAAAAGACTGTGTCATACGTAGCAACGGGGTCAGCCCTGTCACGGCACAAACACAGGAAAATGGTTCGAGGACTCAAGTGCAAGGAAAGGTGATTTATTTATAAAAAGAAACAAATACAAAACCCACGAGGGGGCAAAATACATTATCAAACATACCAACAGGGCACTCAAGGGGACCCGGAAGACACAGACATAACATACACAATCCTACCAAGACTGTCAAACACAAGGAGCTTATAAAGGGAAGAAATCAAACCGGAATCAGGGGACACAGGTGGGGCCAATAAACACTAATCAGATAACAAGGAGGAGGGATCTGACAATGACAGGAGCACACGCTCGACATCACAAAACCCACATGTGCACAAAAGACAGGACAGGCATGTGACAAGCCCCGCCTCTTCACTAAGATAAAAGTTTTTGTATTTTCCTTGCTCAGAGTTGTTCTCAGATCGGTCCCAAATAGCTCTTAAGCTAAGACTCCTACGTAAAAGTTTTTAAGCTAAGTTAGGAGTTTTCTGAGAGGACACTTAGAATCTTTATGAATACGGGCCCTGATGGTTTATTCAAAGATTCTTTACGCATAATCTATTTACAACCATATTGTGGATACTTGTGCTAAAATGGTTCCTTTTGTTAGTAAGAGTTTAGTGTTCTGTATTATGTTATTGTTTTGTTTTTAAATCTGTAAATGTCATAAAATTATTTCATGGGCAGTGTCTGGCTACTTGACAAATGAAAATCACAAACACGACACTTGTTAATCATTTTTTTTATAAATACAATTTATTAATATGTTCCGGTGATATAATTTGATCTCAAACAAATTAGAGAAATAAAATATTTTAAATCCAAAAAGAAGTGTATTGAGAGTTGCCAGACGACACTCGCGGCAGATTAGATTTGCGTCCGCTAGGGTGCATCTAGATTTCTAGGCTACCTTAACAGTGCTATTGGCTGGCCAGTGGGAGCTGCACGAACCAATGGCAGAGCAGTGTAACTGCGCAAACCAAAGTTCCCTTTGGAACACTCAGTCGTATTGCTTCAATGCCGCTAGAGGAAACAAATTTTCTCTGAAATACTGAAAGCTTTTATGAAATAAGCCTTAACAGGTGTGAGGCTTACGCTCACGCTATTGGCTGGCCAGTGGTAACTGCACGAGCCAATCGGTGCGAAGCCTTCCAAGCTGAGAGCAGAGGTATCTGCCTATAAAAGACGTTTGAACTGCCATGGATTCAGATTAATCTCCTTCAGCGACCATCTACGGACCTTAGCTGGTCCTCCTACTCGAAGATTATGCCTTCACGCCGAAGTCAGCAGAGCTTGCAGCGGAACAGCGAACAAGCCTGCCAGCAGCCAGCCTTATCCAGCAAGCGCTGCCTGATCAGCGCACTCAATCGCAAACAGCGATCACGCAAACTGCACTCTCCGGCGAAACACCTGTGTATCCTTTTCACTCTCTTCTCACAAAAGCCACAGGCTAAAGGCAATGCCGCCAGCCCAGAGCGAGTCAGGTTTCTACAGCCGCTACTTCCTTGTTCCCAAAAAAATTTGGAATGTGCATCTTGAACTACCTCGACAAATGGCTTGTTCTGGCCCAGACGGAGGCGGAACTGAATCTGTGCTCTTCAGCCATCTAGAATGCCTAGGTCTCAGAACAAACACACCCAAGAGCTTGTTGCTTCTCAGGCAGAGGACCCCTTTCTGGGATGCGATTTTAGACTCTGCCTAAATGAGGACGAGGTTGTCAGATGAGTGCTTACAGAATATTCTGCAACTTGCGCGCTTATTCAAAACGAAACCAACAGACCATTCTGTTCTGGACCATTCCATTCAGTCGATAAAACCAGAATCCATGGCAATTCGAGCATCTTTTATAGGCAGATGCCCCACCCATTCTGGTGGGCTTTGCGCTCAGCTCGGTGGGCTTTGCATCGATTGGTTTGTGCAGTTACGCCACTCTGCCATTGGTTTGTGCTGTTCCCACTAGCCAGCCAATAGCATGCAAGTAAGCCTCAGCGCTGTTATGGCTGTGCAGTAAGTACTGCATTATTTCAGGTGACATCCATTGCCCGGAAGACTAAGAGAGATGTTGGCTCGCAGGGCAGAGGCGACGAGGGAGAAAGTGACGATGATGGGGATGCCGGAGGGGTAGGTCGGGCCTGCAGGCTTTCTGCATATGCTGCACAGGATTACTCTGATCCAACTTAATACTTAAGACCAAGGCATCATTCATAACTACAGCCACCATCTGGCACCGCTGCCCACCCAACCAGCCCACCGGATTAACTTTGAGGAAGATTCCAAGAGCGGGTGTATGCCGAACTCTCTAATACCTCAGATGGGTCAGCATCAGCGAGTGATGCTTGGGTGGGATTCCTGTCACACCGATGACTAAGTGCTTTAATTGCAGTCGCGGTCACTGCACTTATCCGTTGGAAACCTGCACTGATCTGCACTGACAGAAAATCAGCTAGCCAGTAAGAGACTGTAGAACAGTGGGACAGAGGTCACGAGTGCTGTATTGTTGTAGCTTTGAGTCTTAGCAGAAAAGCAGAAAATCAGTTTCAAAATGTATATTTTTGTACTGTTTACTAATAAAAATATATAAATATCTTTAAAAATTTTAAATGAACTCAGTGACTCAGACAACATAATTGTAGTTTTTGGGTTAACTACTTTTTCTTTTATTTTTTTTCATTAGATAGTTTGGTCAAATCTTGGTTCATTTATTTATTGAATAATATTTATTATAATTTTTCATTTATTTGTTATTTATTTATTTATTTATTTATTGTATTTTACCCATCACTTACTGTATATGAAACGCTACCTATAAAACTGCCTACAAATCTATATTACTAAAAATAAACTGTTGAATGAACTTAATTAAATTAAGGAAAACTTTTCCATGAAATTGAATTATGCTTTCCTAACATAATCTACACTCTAAAAACTAATACTATGATTTACTCAAATTTTTTGGTGAAACATTTTTACACTATAAAAATTGAGTAAATTTTAAAGCAGTGAAATCAATTATAGACACCATAAGAACTGAGTAAATGTAAGTAAAAAAAATTAAGTAGATCTGAGTAACTGCATTTGTTACATTAACAAATTCAATTGAGTAGAAAAAATTGGGTAAAAAGCATTTTAAAAACCAATATTTATGACTAATATGAATTGTTTTTATTTATGAGTAACTTGTATAGTATAACTTTAATTTCCTCTAAACCTTTGTAAAATACTCCACAGTCCACACAAACACACTTATACATGACATGGCCTTTTATTGTCAACGAGTACATCAATAATGTTACAGCATATATTAGGCTACTGTTTTGACATGTAAAGAATAACAGTTATTTTACAACATTTAAACTCATGTAACAAACATTTTAGAAGTAAAAATTAAACATTTAAAAGTAATTCAAGTGTAATCAACCGGTCTGTTATCCCATTTTCACCGTATCAGCGCTGTTTCTGGAGCCTGAGATGGACTAACGTTAGCTCTGCTGGTGGACTTTGAACTTGAGACCGCTGTCCTGCGTTTCATTTGTAGCTGAAAGATGCTGCGAGGCGCCAGACTCCATAACCTGACAATAAACAAACAGTGCCCAGTTTTAATAAGATTTTATCATCCAAATTCATTATCTTTACGAATAAAGTTGTGTGTTTTGAGCAACACAGCAGGCGTTTCAAAGACCAACGCCACACGCTAACTTAAGGTGAGACACACTGTCCCTGTATGTTGTTTTGAATGAAATAAAATGCCTTTTAGCACAGTAATGATTATATAGATAAAAAAAAAAAAAACATACAAACCTGAATTTCAGAGGAAATGCCCCAATTCTGCGACGCTGAGAAGAAGAAACTGCTCTGGTGACTGAGGAGAATTCAAATATCCGCACTCACTCAACCGTTGAGCTGTCGTCAGGTCAGAGGGTGGGGGAGGGGTGCATTGTTTTAATCGAGTAAACTTACTCAATTTCTTCAGTGTGTGTTAAATATTAATAATCTTGATTTTAATTAAGTAATATTTATGGTTCTTGAAACAGATCGGTTTAATTCTCCATTCTCAAATATTTTGAAATAAATTTCGCAAATGTATTAAGTATATTCAAAATAAAGAATTGGTTATTTGAATACTAAATTATTTTAGTGAAAAAAACTTAAATATAACTATAAATTTTAGACAAAATTAACTGTTGGATTTTTAGTCAATTATTTTGGTATGTTTAACTAAAACCATCAAGTAAATGATATTGAGAGATTTTATTAAGTTAATAAAGTTAATTATTACTGTGATATTTACTAAGCCACTGAATTATTTTTTAGAGTGTAATTGGTTTGAAATTATTTGTTGTAATCTTGTTGCATTAACTTCATGTATCATCATGTAGTCAAAAAAAAAAAAAAAAAATGTCATTCCAACTAGATAATGTAGGATAAAGAGGGGTACACTGAAAAAAAAAAGACTTTGTGGTATGGTAAAATCTATTACATTAATTCATGTAATTATTACATTGTAAAATAAAGTTTAAGTTGGAACTATATATCTTAAGTAAAATGTACACAGTCTATTCATGTAATAACTTAACTGAGAAAAAAAGAGTACATTTTATCATACATTTACAAATAATATTTAATGTTTTATAGTCACAGCACATTCAACTAAAATATTAAGTAAATTTTAATCTAAAAAGCAAAGTGCATTTGAAAATGCGCATATATATATATATATATATATATATATATATATATATATATATATATATATATATATATATATATATATTTTTTTTTTTTTTTTTTTTTTTTTTTTTTTTTTTTTTTTTTTTTTTTTTTTTTTTTTTCAATTTACAAAAAGATCCCACTTGTTCAGTGGTGGCAGAGACGGTCATTTTCAGATGTTGCTTTTATGTGGCTGACTTATTCTCAATAAGTTTTGACTTTTAACTGAACGTGAGTTTTAATCACAATAACGGTAGCTAAAGCTACATAAGCTCTTATTGAGAATTAATAGAGGGTTTTTTTTTATGTCACCATTATGGCGATTAGTGTTTTCTTTAGTTGGGCAGTTTGGCGACTTTTTAACATTAGTGTTATTCTGCCAGCTGTATCTGGGTTTGCTATAGCTAGAAAAGCAGAGAAAACCTGATCGGATGCTTTTGGCCGCTTGATGACAAGAATATGATCATTGTTTAGTGGCTTAATTCATCAATTTTATACCTGAGTATAAGTACAGTTTTAACCAGAAGAGTTGAATACATTTTATAAGAGACTGTACACTAAGCACTTTGAACATCTGCAAGCGTTTCTCACAGATATCAAGATTCAGCCTAAGAATCTCAAGAATGGTGATATGCTTCATGCCACAATTCATTCTGGGTGCATCATGCAAAACAAACGCGGAAGAGAAGATTGATGCTGAATAAAGTCACAGTTTTTGTTATTTTTGGACCAAAATGTATTTTCGATACCTCAAGAGAATCTAATTAACTAACTGATGTAACATATGGACTTGATGATGTTTTTTATTATCTTTCTGGACATGAACAGTACAGTGTGCATAGACTGCATATGCTCTAGGACTAAAATAAACTGTGTTCTGAAGATGAACGGAGGTCTTACGGGTGTGGAACGACATTAGGGAGAGTCATTAATGACATCACTTTCATTTTTGGGTGAACTAACCCTTTAATTTCAACATTTACTCTTCTGATCCATCTCTATGCAAAGCATGCTGGGAACTAGAAATGCACTGCCCAGTTCAGTCAGCGCAACATAAATGATTAATGTAGTCCCAACACAAATGGTTTAGGTTCACTTACCATTTTACAAATTTTATTTCATTTAACATAATAGAATTGAGCCAAATGGCAATTAAGTAAAAAAAAAAACAAAACTAAAGATTCGTGTTGTTTCAGCTTATTTTATTTAAATAAACTGAGCAAACAGCTAGACTTTTTTTTTTTTTTTTTTTTTGAGTTACTAACTACACAGCTGTGATTAATACTGAATTTGTTGGATATACATCTCTAAACATGAGCAAACACAACTACTTTTTTAACTTTGTTAATGGTGTCAAATTCGATAATCAAAATATGTTAGACATGTCACTCTTCACAAATGCAAATGTTGGTTTTCATGTTTTATGTTGACTTTCCAGAAAGATAATGATTGCTTTTCTTTTACAATAATCTTAAAATTCTGCATTAGTATGCACACTCAAGCTCCGGTTGATCTCCGGTTGAGTTAATTGTTAACTGGAGACTCAATCTCAAACAGATTGAATCAGTCCAATGAAAATCTCAAGAGGTGTATGCACACAAACTTGCACACAGACGTTCATTTACAGGTAATCATTATTACATGTAGGCATAATTTGCAGGTAAGACAATGGGACATAACCACACTACTTTTTGAGACATCTCATGGTATGTATAATACTAATTACACATCTCTAGTTGACTAGTAGATTATTAATTTAATTAATTTATGTTAAATAAGAGGCAATCTGTTGTTGGAATATTTGGAAGCATTTGTTGCCAATGTTATCAGTGGCGGTGGCTCGTACACAGACAAGGTACTTTAATCTATCGCTATTGCTGCTGATACTCTTATTCATTCTGTTGAAATCACAAAATAAAAAGCACACAGATATCTCCCTGCTCTTGATATACAATCACAATCCATTACAGTTCACAGACAATAAAAGCATTCAATACAAAACAACAGACAATAAAAAACTACGCATTGGTACACTAATGTGAATAATATTGAGACTAACAACATTGTGGGCCCTATCAAACACCTGGCACAATGCGGTAAATGTTTTTTGGTGTAAGTTTGGTGTTGGTGTTTTTCGGCCTAAATGTTTTTGTGCTAGTTTCAGCCCGATGCATTTGCATTACATTTACATTTAATCATTTAGCAGATGCTTTTTCCCAAAGCGACTTAAAACTGAGGAATACAATACACAAAGTCATGTCCAAAACTGGTATTTGTATACAATAAGTTTTGTATATAATAAGCTAGAATATGCAGGGGGAATTTAGTTATTTTGTTTTAAGGTGATGTTAAGTGCTCACAGAAGAGGTGAGAATTCAGCTGTCTTTTGAATGTTGTTAGTGATTCTACACTTCAGATGCAGGTGGGAAGATAAATTCACCAGCAAGGAATGGTGAATGAAAATGTTGTCATCATTTTCAATAGTCAAACGATGCAGTTATCATTTTCACGTCCTGTGCCATGTTGTTTAAATAGCAAATGTTTTTGGGCCCATTTGTGCACCCATGGGTGTGCTAGTCTGAAAACGAGGTGTGTTCAGTACATTGATGACGCATTGCTATTTGAGGCAACTGAAATAGACTCTGACATTGAACAACTGAAACCTGGTCTAAAGTCAATGGTGCAATATATATGTGTGTGTATATATATATATATATATATATATATATATATATATATATATATATATATATATATATATATATATATATATATATTAAACCCCTCCTGTTCAGACCAGGATTTGAACCCAGGTCCACCAGCATGAGAGTCAGACACAACAAGCATGGCTAAAGGATGCAACCCTTAGCGTCAGTTGCTAGAGCGTCTCTTGAGGTCAGAGGAGTGAGGTTTTACTCGCACAGCAACTACTAGCTGGCCTCTGTTACACACACACACACACACACACACATACATTATATATATATATATATATATATATATATATATATATATATATAATGTATGTGTGTGTGTGTGTGTGTGTGTGTAACAGAGGCCAGCTAGTAGTTGCTGTGCGAGTAAAACCTCACTCCTCTGACCTCAAGAGATAATATAAGGATTCCTCTCTGGAGAAGTGTTCAGTCTTTCCGTTCACAAATTCAACCATGTAAATAGTGAATCCGCCATGATGCAAGCACAACTGGCTTTTAAAGGGAATTGGAGATAAGACTGATTGTTTTTTTGCACGTTACGCTCAAAACACACCCATGACTCATTAAGAGACTAGTACAACCCTTATGGACAATGCGCCTGTTTTTTCCATTGTTAAACTAGCAAAAGTTCGGACACACCCTAAGTGCACTTGCGATGTGCGCTTTAGACCACGCGCTTAGATCTTTAATTCTTTAATCATAGGGCCCATTGAAATATATATATATATATATATATATATATATATATATATATATTTTTTTTTTTTTTATACGCTGCACTTTCGCCGCATAAATTGCAGATTTCCATGCGCAAAATATGCGGGGCTTGCATGATTTCATAATCCCCGGACTGTAAATATAAAATGATCAGGAAGTGTGTGATTTTAAACCTGTGCTAATAAAAATTTGTTTTTCTTGTCACAGATCCCAGAAGAGGAGTCATAATTCATGACAAACCCTTTTGCAGAAGACCTGTGCCTTTGATCAAACCCTGTGAATCAGTCGTTTTCTGGACATTTATGGGACCAACATATGATTAATTATACTGCACTTCTGACAGACACCTTTATGGACTTGAACAGGTGACGTAAAGCCATGGATTCCAACAAATCTGTAAAGATCATAAATTATGTGAGAGGAAATCCCATGTGCAATATTAGTCTATTTTAGAGTGAAGTTCATTTCTAAGTAGATTTTGGATGACTGTGTTCAGTTGATTTATTTTTGTAAAGCTTTTTCCTGATGTATATTTTTCTAAAACAATATTATTCTCTAACAAAAGGAGACGCTTCTGAACACCTACCTAGATAAAATAGTATTAGGCAAAGAAAATGCCTGCTTTCTTAAACAGGGGAAAAGCCATAGTACCTCTCATCAACAACAGTGATCATGTTTAGAATGACATTTGCTGATTTGTGTCACCCATACTGTATGTGTGCTCTTATTTAATTTTCTGCAAAAGAGGAACATTTTTGTAATATTTCAAACTGATGTTTTATTTAGTAAAAAATGATCATGATTCTGATATGCTTCAAATCAACAGATTGATTTTCTTAATGTGTGCTTTTCGTGTTTGGGTTTCAAAATGCACGTGATGAAATATCAACATTTTTTTTTTATTACCTGCATTATTATCTGAGTTTTAAATTAAGAAAAAAGAACATAGGGTTTTATATTTTATTACACATGCATATCAAAATATTTCACTTTGCTGTTGTTCACAAATGTTGAGTCTAAAAGAAAACCCTAACATATACATATTGCAAATATGCAACCTTATTTATGCAACCTTATTATGTCTTCTTCACATAATCACATAATGAGGGCGCTCTGATTTTCATTACTTATTGATAATAATAATAATAATAATAATAATAATAATAATAATTATAGAAGAGTTATATAATTTATGAATTCATTTGAATTATATGTTTCAGCTTTAAAATATATAAAGATGTGTAAGATTGCCTAATGCTTAAGTTACAGCAAAAAAAAAAAAAAAAAGACAAAAATGTCAACTGTGTTATTCAGTATATTAATTATAGGTATAGATCACTATATATTGTATTGTCATTCATTCAGTGTTGCTGCACAAAAGATTATTAAGCTACAAATTAAATGTTCAGATTGTCTACTGTCATGTCAACTGTTAACGTTTGAATTTTTAAAAAAAGTATATTGTCAGTGACTTAAATTGACTTGAAAATGCTGCTTCTGACTTGCTATAAAGTACATTTTATATCCCCACAGGTAGGACTTTTGCATACCATTCTCAAAAGTATTAAACTGATCTACACTGTAGGTTTATTAAAAAAAAACATGTCACTGTACCTACTGAAACCTATACCCATGATGAATATCAGTTCATCAAAATCTTTTAAAATCTGCCACGATACCCTGTAGATGCATTCAGTGATATGTAACAGTAAAGTATACTGTTATTACTGCAATTCCACATTGATGTCTGCGTAAGAGAAAGTATACTATGGCTTTGAAATACATTATGGATTACTTATAAATGCTTGATTAGTAGTGTAGAGATCACTTGTGTCCTTTAAGCTGCTGTCTTTAGACCGTTTGGCCAGGATGTGACTACATAAGGAACCAGCATCTGTTGCGACTCTAACTGCGTCTAACAGAAGTTTATCTAGGAAGTTTTTTCTCTCTTCTTTTGTCATGACATATTTTTATTTTGTCCATGTTATGGCATAATGTACACTGTAAAAATTATATGATCAATAAGTTATGACAGTGTCTCAGGTTACGACTGTAAACCTGGGAACACGACACTGTGTCCTAAGATGCTATTGGGGAACACTTCAGCATGACTGGTATCTGAAGGTTAAATCAACAGTCAAATACATGGTCAAATAACTGCAATTGTATAGGCTGGCGACAGCCTTTGACATCACTACTAGTGCGACCAGAAAGTATATAAGGAGCACCTAGAAAACAATGTCATCCACTTAATGATGTTTTATTAAACAAGGTTTGGGAGGAGCATGATCAGATAATTGACACAGGTGGAGAGTACTCAGCTAATCAACAAAAGAGGTGGATATATATATATATATATATATATGCAGCCATCTTACCTCCATTTTGTTGACAATTTGTCAGCATCCCTCCAACAACCCTTCTCCACATTTTGCTCTTTTTTAGTTCTAAACCACTTACATACGTACTCTGGGTTCGGGCCAAATTCCGAGCTCGAAGCCTTTCCCCTGGACAGCACGCCATATACGCATTTAAAATTACTCTCTATAATTATATGTTAGTGTGAATTCGTGAATCATCTGAGGGGACCTGTGCAGGCTGCCTGGAAACATGGAAAGTTCTCAGGGTTACAATTGTAACCTGAGATGTTCCCTTTCAAAAGCGAACTGGCACTGCGTCCTGAGAGACTATTGGGGAAACCAACGCCAGAGTGCATGCCAAGAAATTACTATGACTGAGCACAACAAATGGCAGTTTCAACAGAAATGCAAAAAACAAAACAAAACAAAAACTCACGCTTTCTGGTCACACACTAGGCTATCAGTTATGATACTCCCTAAGGTCACTGCCTGAGCTATCATGCCTTGATGAGGAAGTGTTTTCATATAGTAACAGAAGGACTTGTCCAAAGGTCACTTAAAGGATTGGAACCAGCATCTTCACTGGGAAGGGGCTCCTTTAAGGGAATATGGCCAGGGGCGTAAAGGGGTTGTGTCAACCCCCAGAGCCAACAGGGAGGCTGATCCGGTCTGACTTGTGACCTTGTCTAACCAACAACCTGTCTGTTTCCTAAACAGTGACTCTTAACATACTCGCCTCTTGAAAGGTAACCAGGTGAGAGGGACTGCAGAAGAGGCCGTAACCAGCTCACACAGGACAAGGAGATGGGCATCCTGGGGAGCAGGACTCAGAATAGCACTTTCCACACAAACGAGGGGAGTTAAAGGTCCCGTTCTTTGTGATTCCATCTTTTAAACTTTAGTTAGTGTATAATGTTGCTGTTAGAGCATAAATAATACCTGTAAAATTATAAAGCTCAAAGTTCAATGCCAAGCGAGATATTTTATTTAAAGGGGGGGTGAAACACTCAGTTTCAGTCAGTGTCATGTCAATCTTGAGTACCTATAGAGTAGCATTGCATCCTGCATATCTCCGAAAAGTCTTTATTTTTTTTATAATTATATAAGAAAGATGCGCTGTTCCGAGTCTTTCCGAAAAAAGCCGAGCGGGTGGGGGCATATCGTTTGAGCGGAGCTAAATAATGACGTGTGCGCGCCGCTGCTATTGTGTTGAGTCGAGTGCGTCGTAAAGCTGTGTCATCCCTAACAGCGGGAAAAAAACTTTATTCAAAATAAAAATATGGCTTTTAATCAGATACAGCCATACATCTATGATCCGGAATCAGACCCAGAGGCTGAAGTTCAACAGGAGTAGCAGCAAAAACGACTAGAGCAGGACGTCTCTATGTGGTACAAGTTATACACTAACTATATAATATGCTTAGCGACTTGTGTTATTTACATATTTATACTTGAATTATATCGTCGTATTTTTGTCTTTGAAGGTGTACATGTGGGAAGTGCAGTTGTGCACGTGTGTGTGTGTGTTTACGCGTGGTTTGTGTAGACAATTGTAACGTTAGTAAGCGGACTGGTTTTGCACGGCAGGCTAAGTTAGTGTTTACATAGAAAAACACGGAATAGTAGCGCATTTGAATGAAGAAGCGTGCTTATTTAGTTCAACATATTTCCCCACTCTTTGTGTATTGTTGTTTGGAGTGCTTTTACAATACACAAACATAAAGTTACACATATAGTGGCCAGCTAAACAAATGTACACGCACTACACATCGCATGCTCCATTGATCAATTAACTATACGTGATCATGTTTGGGCTACTTGATGAGCATAGGCAAAAACACAGACATTTGAATCAGTCTTACTCACCGCCTGCGGTTCTAACGTTGGGACCTTTATCGTTGGGACTGCTCCATCCTTCAGCATTAGGCGATCGGAAAATCCGGCGTCGAGCTGGGCCTTGTTTATGAAACAGTCGGCACCGAAATGCAGCGAACAGATATAAACATTCGCGCAACTCAGTTGCTGATCCGGAAAAGCAAATTA
Organism: Pseudorasbora parva; assembly: GCF_024679245.1. Lineage (NCBI taxonomy): Eukaryota > Metazoa > Chordata > Actinopteri > Cypriniformes > Gobionidae > Pseudorasbora > Pseudorasbora parva. The sequence continues at coordinate 17,069,354 of NC_090191.1, read as the reverse complement.
CATCCACTGTTGCCTTAACGCGGGGTTTTTGGGGAATCTATGCAGGACTGTCTTGGTCTGGCAACCAAAAATGCACTTTTTTGGTGACATTGTTAATTGTGCACATCACCTGTGCAGCGCATCCTACAAGCCAGCGCTTTGATGGGCGTAGCCCAGGGCTATTCATATCTTACCCTGGAGGGCCAATGCAGTGCAGAGTTTAGCTCCAACCTTAATCAAGCACACCTGAACATGCTAATCAATGTCTCCAGGAGCATTAGAAAATCACAGGTGGGTGTGTTTGATCAGGGTTGGAGCTAAACTCTGCAGTGCATTGGCCCTCCAGGGTAAGATTTGAATAGCCCTGGCGTAGCCTGTTACTTTCGCTCTCTCCCTCTCTCTCTCTCACGCTCTTCCGGTAGAATTGTCCGTAAGGCCCATACAAGGAAATTCCGCCCCCATTAACGTCAAGTGGACGCATGATCGCAAAAAACTTGCCGAAACTTATGACTAACCGGAAGTAGTATTTTTGACAAAGAAATACTCCCATCAAACGTCCTCCTTAACTTTTGAAACTTTGTCGATGTTTAGGATGGGAATCCAAGTCTTTAACAGTGTAAAAAGATCAGTATGCATGAAACAGCATTTCACCCCCCCTTTAACAGAAGTTCCCTTTCAATGCCTACAGCGAACGGTCGGTTTGGACTACACCCCTGCACTTCCAGGTTTAATGACGCAACTAAAACCGTTTGTTGACGAACCCTCCACCCATAAGAACACACAAATTCGGGGGCGTGGTCCTTTTGCTCTCGCACATCGAGAATAGAAGTGTTGTTTTTGTAGAGTGTGTTTGTCGCCATAATGCTGTTATTTTCATCCCAGAGTCAAATCACCTTTGTTTGGCCTTCCCACGGACGTTGTACGTAGAGATCAATGGCTACAGTTTATGGTTAACTCGGTTCCGGAAAAATAATAATCACAATTTAAAACTATGTGCAGCACATTTTGCTGAGGACTGCTTCCTCAATCTCAATCAGTTTAATGCCGGATTCACAGAAAGATTATTCTTAAAAGATGACGCAGTTCCCTCTTTGTCTGGAGAAGGTGTTGTTTATGGACCACAACCGGTAAGTGTAGTTTATTACTTAAGTTGGTCCGTTTAACAGTTTATGCTACTCATTACACAAAGTGCAATGCTGTTTAGCTTTGTTAACTAACGTCAGATGGTAATTGAAACTAATCCAAAAAACTTAGTATATAAAAGTGTAGTAATTCATTCAGACACCATCGATTGTTGGTGTTTGTAATGATCAGTTTAAACTACTGAATAGACAGCTTACCATTCTGAAACATCCTGCAAAAGTCTTTCCTGAGCAGGCTGTAATCGATCCTCTTCGATATTCTCCGGGTCTGATTCCGGCTCAAATTGATAAGGCAATATAGACATTTTTGCAATAACATTCAGCGCTTGCATCTCCCCGTTATGGTAAGAGGCGGGACCTTTCCGAGCAACGTGCGCTAAGCTGCTGTCCAATCACAGATTTTTGCTGTCGTACGAACTCGCAGCCGATTTTCTTTTTCTCGGGAGAAACCGCGTGGACATTGTGGATGCTTATATGTTTGCGGCTCGCACCGTGTGAGAGGAAATACGAGACGAGTCGAGCACGTTAGGAGCACCTCCCGATCTTACGATAATTTTAAAAAAGTCGGTCCAATTTTTACCAACATATGACTGTCCCCTATTGCCAAATCATGCACAAGCACATCACATAGGCTCAATCTATGAGTATAAGCTCAGTGGCTGCAAACATACAGCGTACACACACAATAATAAACCTATTATTTATTTTGTAAATAAAGCTCTGTGCTTCTCTAATGTCATAATATTCACATAAAACAGTATTTACATACAAAAAACCTATTGTTTGGCCGACAAATTCCGGTGCTACTCAGCCACCGCGGTGGCGCTCTACCACCACGGTGGTGCGGTTGTCATGTTCGCCGGACACTGGCATAGCCCTAGACCACCGTCGTGGTAAAAAGAAAACTGCCACAGTCACAGCCCTAGTTATGTTCTGTATGATCTATTAAGTTGTTCTATGTACAAGTCTATGTATTTTGAATTAAAGTGCGCGAGTGAACTCCGTTGCCTTAAAACTCATGCTGGTGCCAGCTGTTCTTGCCTGCCAAAATGGCGTCGTAAACAGAATGGGTCACGTGACCTCCAGAGCTCTATAGGACGATCCTCTCAAATGAGGGAGTACCTGCAGCACTAAAAAGCTGATCTACCAGAGAGGTCTCACAAGAGTCATTCGACCTTCTGACCAGACTAATGGAGCAAAGTACTACAGAATGACCGTCTAAAACGAGGGGAGTACCAATGCTCGACCAAATACTATATCGACCAAGCTCTGGGACAATAATTAGGGAGGCTCCTGCACTGTGAACTCAATCTGGAAGCCTTAAACTAGCTAGAAGTGCTAGGAATATAGCTCGACTCAGGATCGCCATCTAGGCCAACAATAGGCACGAGAGGCGAAGCTAGCCTTCTGGCCCTGTCTGCAGTCCTCAAACTGTGATGACCGTGTATAGAGAAGGACATGTTTTCTAGGTGCTCCTATATACATCCTGGTCACACAAGTAGTGATGTCATAGGCTGTCGCTGGCCAATACAATTGTCGTGATTTGACAGTTGTTTCAGATGCCAGTCACACTGAGGCATTCCCCAATAGCGTCTCAGGACGCAGTACGAGTTCCCCTTCGAAAGGGGACATTTTTTATATTGTTTTAACTCATGAAAATGTTAAGCAATTTTCAACTTTTTATAAGTTATACAAGATTTAAATATTTTTTAAGTCAGTTTAATGTCATTTAAGTTGAAATTACTTAAACATGCAAGTTGACTGTACTTAAAAAATTAAGGCAGCAACTTCTTTTAGTGTACAATATTTACATTATTAAACCACCAACATGAAGATATTTATTTCATGTTGGTCATTTTTATTTATTTATTTATTTATTTATTTATTTATTTATTTAGCCAGTAAATAATCTTAATTCACCTGTCATTGGCCGAAAGGTAATTTTGTACTCTGGCTATAGAGGAAATATTTATTGTTGGATGAAATGGCACAAAAGGTCTCAGAATATATGTACGGGTCATGAAATTGTACTGGGATTTTATGGAGATGTTGGAGAGAACTGATTTAATTTATCTGAATGGATGTAGTGTTTTACAAAATCATACAATCATGTCTATATAAACAGTGCTTTATTTATTTGTTACTTCACTCACACGTCTTGGGTAAGTGTTGCTTATTCTGTTCTGTTATGAGAGGGAAATATCTCAATAAAATGTCACATTTGTTATTGTCCTAATGAACATGTTGTTTTATATGAATTGTTGATGCTCATTTTTCATCCTGTCAGTGAATAGAGCTTGTGTGAGAATTGATATCCCAAGAAACCCCAGAAAATTGCCAAATTGGTGTGAAGCCAAATTAATATTGTCTATATAACAAGGTTGTTTCACTTACCTTTATTGTTTCACTGTATGTTCACAAATAATCAAATTTGTTAAAATGTTGATATATATTCGGAATATCAAATACGTGAAATAAAGTAAAAATAAAAATGAAGGTTTCGCTAATGTCATGAAAGTTAATGAAAGGCTAATGTCAATTAAAATCTGTTTTAATTGAATGGATAACATGGAAACAATTGGAACAGATTAAACAGACTATTATAGTAGGCCTATGTCAAGCATCTCCTTATAGACCGAGAGTTTACCTTTGTGAGCATGTTTTGCTATTAATCTTATTTCTTTTTTTACTTTGTGTGTGGAACAAGATATTTTAACTAGATGTTTTATGATAGATTTTCACATGATTACATTTTTCTATAGTGAATATATGTTTTTATACTAAAATTGATTTGCTGCCACCCTGTGGTGGCAATATGTATGTACCTTGCCCTTAATTCTTTGGTTGAGCCTAAAATCTTCTTGACTTTACAAATACATATGCGTGTGTTTCGTAAACCCTACGTTACAAGGACAAAATAGGGGGGCAAAGATGGCAATGCCCGAAATCCTAATTTTCTGGTCCCCATGAAGACAACAGTCCTCATAAAAAAGTGTGACAGGTAAGTTTAGGGTTAGGGGATAGATTGAACAGTTTTACAGTATAAAAATCATTATGTCTATATACTGTATACAGTTGACTATTAAAAAGAAAATACTGGATGAATATAAGTACCTCTCCACACCACTGCTTGGTAAAGGAGGTCATCTTGCTGCAATCTTTGAAGTCAAGTCAAGCCACCTTCTTTACACGCTTTTCCCAATATAGATTGTTTCAAAGCAGCTATACAGTGATAATAGGAAATGAATGGAAGAGAGGTTGTTTTGGTTATACATCAGCTCTAGAAAAAAGTTATTGTCCAGCTAAAGTAAGTTTTTGATTGATTCATTTCTGTTGTGTATAATCATTAGTTATTTTCTTTGGGGCTACTTACACTACATCACTGTATGGCTCCAGCCTCTGACCAGCATCCAGAGATGGCTCTATGTCAGTGTTTCCCAAGCACGATCCTGGAGGCACACCAACACTGCACATTTTGCATGTGTCCCTAATCAAACACACTTGATTCAAATGATCATCTTATAGAGGAGACTCAAAGACCTGAAATGGGTGTGGCAGATAAAGGACACATGCAAAATGTTCAGTGTTGGTGTGCCTCCAGTATCATGGTTGGAAAACACTATGGTCACGCCATGGTCCAATGTACTGTTTGCACAATAATCAAGGAACTTTGCTGCTGTACCATGGATGCAGCAGACACAATAATATTATTATGCAGTGCCTGGAAATAGTCCCCAGCAAGTTCTCTGTGCGAGCAGGTTGTCACGTTGGTTGTTGACAGAAGTAAGCCTATTTTCAGGTTCTTAATATCATTGCGTCTGCTTCACCCATGGTACGGCAGCAAAGTTCCTCGATTATTACGCAGGAATGAGAGTATAGCTCCTATCCATATCGGTCTAGAAAATTACAACTTTTAATGATATGTCGGTCTTAGTACACGATGTAACTATACACATGACAATGTGTAAATAGGAAAATGTTGGCATTATTTTGTCACTTATTTATACACAATTTTATATTTGCCAGTAAATGAAGCAGGACAAGGACTGATTGAGCTTTTAGTTAAAGTCAGAGCCACGAGACCAAAACCTGCCCAGAGACTGCTTTTTTTCTACAGATTTGTATTCCTTCCTTACCGGTCATTTGGGCTAGCTTTATTCAGATCCTTCTGTGCTGTTGAGCTTTACAAGCAACTATTTTTGATGTCACCTTTTATGAAAATGTTACTTATGGTGCTAATTTCTATTAATCGGTTTTGAGATCCTGGAATTTAGGTCATAAAGGTCTGAGAATGATCATTATGGCTTGAATGAACAATTATTATTTTTTAATCCTTTTTCAGGGAATGTCTGTATGTCCAACAGTATAGTTGATTCATGCATGAAGAAAGGTTTTTACTAAAGCGTGAAGCAGAAAAGATCTGCAGAAGAAATTGCAAGGCAGGTTGTATTGAGGTCTGTGAGGGTGGTAGAGCTCTCTTCCACCACCATTCTTTCAGTTTATGAATCTTTCCATAGAAGGTGGGTCTATACATTTGGCTTTTCTTGAATTTTCACTTCAGGGACCATACAAACTATTTGGAAATATAAAATTATATTGTTAGGGGTTAACAGCTTATGACCCAGGACCAGTAGTGAAGAAATGAAGACAAAGCCCGTAGTGACCTTCCAGATCTGGAGCAGGCGCCAGCTTGCCCAGAACAACAAGTCCACCCATCTCTTAGGGTGCCCATTGTACACCATTCTTAACACTGATCTGTAACATAGAATATTGCTCACATACACAGATACACAGTCTCTCCAAGGTTGGAGCTGATTAAGCTCCAGTTCTAACTAAAACATACAGATAACATGCGCTTTCTTTCAGTGAGAGGGACACACAATCGTACAGGCAATATTCTCATTGACTCTTTAGTGTTTCAGTTAAAGGAAATATAAAAGGAATAAAATATAATAAATTAAAGGGGTACTTCAGCGCTGGGTAGATGAATCTGTATTTAAACTGGGTAGCATTAATGTAGAAGAAATGTGAAATATTTTTTTATTTTTATTTGGTGCTTTCTAGACTGAGAAAAGACAGAAATTTTATTTTTGTCTCATGGGGATAAAAGACAACAATTCACAGAATGCTTCGCTGCCCTACGAGGGCACTTCCAAAGCCACCGCAACTGAATCACTGTGACTGGATCACTTTCACTTTCATTTTTCCATCGCCGCGTTCATTTTCTTAAAATCAGTTCAGTTAGAGAACAGACACTACATTTAAAAACTGAACGTGTGTTCAATATGTGATTTAGTCGCTGAGAAAGTGTTAGGCCGGGGACACACTGCAAGCGTGCCGTGAGCGTCTCGGCTGCGTTGCGTGTCCGTTTTTATTTCGGCTCCCATGTTAACCGGTTAGAGCTTGCATACTGCCACCGCGCCGCAAGGAAAAAGCGTGCATGCTTCAAATAGAAGAGACGCCTATTTTTCACGCGACACGCGAGCGTGTTGGAAGCATTTCTAGGCAAAATAGCATAGGAAAAGATGTTTATATGCCATTTTGACACGAATACATATTAATACATGACATTTTCATGTTTGAAAGTCTGTAGGTTAACATAAATGCAGATATATGCCTACTTGTAATAATAAAAAACAACATAATTATCGATTATGAAATATTAAACCTGTCAATACAGAACGAAATATTCTGTAGCCTATTTTGCTGTCAATACGTATGGTCAATAGGCTACTGCCGACGTTGTCTTTGCTGTATCAATAGACAATCTATTTATATTTAACATGAAGTATAGGGCTTCCCAGCAGCAGCAGCGCCGCGTCAGACACGCGTCTGGTGTGCAAAGACAGAGAAAACGCCAGGCAGCCGCCCAGCAGCTGACACGCAGCAGAAACGCCACGCTTGCAGTGTGTCTCCGGCCTTACACAGCGCAAATGCAGCAGGAGTCAAATTACATACATTCCTGATGAGCTGAATGAGCTCTCGTGTTAAGAGCTGAGGTAAACGTGACTGCGGCATAGATTCACAGCAGTTAGTCTGGTTCATTCTGGCCCATTTTGAGTTCATGCCTTTGGAAACCTAACTTTCATAGGAATTAATTTGAGAAGTTGAAACACTTACTTTGCTCTGCCGGCCGCACCGTTTACTGCCTGCAGCTGAGATATACTCCAGGGTTTCTACTGATACAAATCCATATTTCTTCTCTGATTGACGCTGTTACTGCACTCCTGACATGTTAGAGATGAGTGATACCTTAAAAATCCAAACACATGACATAAGTGTTTAGTGACACATTACACATCCCTAGGCCAGACCCTCAGTCACTCCTCAGAGACCAAATATACACTTTAGAAAACAAACTAAAAGCAAAATCATAACTGGATAGAATCATTATAATAATATAGGAAGATAAATATTGATTAAAGTTTTGATTATGAAGTTAATTAGGATATATGTACTATATTAAAGCGGCAGTGGATTTTCAGAATCCCCCTTTCAATATCTATTCAGAGTATATCTATACTAAAGATTCAGTTATAAGAACAGATTCCAGCAGTTACCTGCAATATCAGACAAAAATAAATGATCCCTACCTTTCATGCAAAACCTTATTCTCAGATGCAAAATTAGTGATTTCACATGGACTTTATTTTTTTCTTTATTTAAATAGCTGTACATACTATGGAAATAGCAATTGCTCAGAAACCACACAAAAAATACATAAAAATATATGCATCCAAATATCCATTCATTAAAATATACAAATTCTGACTCAAAATGTATATTTCAAAACCCTGTATTGTCCACAAAAAAACAAAAAAAACAAAAATTGTACAAAATTGAACCTTTTAAGGTATAAGTTGCCGACATTTTTGTACCTCTAAGTCAGGGGTAGGCAAGTTCAGTCCTACAGAGCTGATGTCCTCCAGAGTTTAGCTCCAACCCTACAAACCCACCACAGTATAAAACTCATGGCTCCCAGCATGCATTGCAGCATTAAGTATGTCACCATTGTTGAGATTCATGAGCTGATTCTTTATATCTGTGTGCATCTAGCTTAACAAAACCAAAGAAATTGGGTGAGTCTTTCCTAGATCGAAGCTAGACAGTGGCTGCGACTGAAAACCTAGGCCGCTGACTCCTTGCCTCGCTGCCTTACCAGGCAATGACTTGTAAGACACTTTCATGTAACTGCAATAAAGACCTGTTAGTTAACAACTAAGACTGGCCTACCTAAAGCATCCTCTAATATCAATCGAGTGTTTTTATTCCTAAATAAAAATGTTCCTAATAAAAAAAGTCTTTATTTCCTGTTTAAATCCTGGCTAGAACCCACTTAGTTTTGATGGGGAGCAAGCGTTTGGCCATGGAACGCTAAATTTAAACAGATGTGCTCTGGCTTGGTAAAATGGTCAGTATGGTGTTAGGGGTTGACAGTTTTGACCCATAGACCAGATATGCGAAATGAAGACCAGGAGTCAGGATGTTCAATTATTGGAGAGAATTTTACTGAAGAATAGTTTGCAGTTTCATCAGTAGAGTCAGCATCAGAATCTCTCAGGGCGGTGTCAGGCCAGACTGGCCAGGCATATCTGGTCTATGGGTCTACTCTACACAAAATTACCACACCAGTTATACCAATTTTAAGGGCATGATTTACATCATTACAAACACGTGGAATATTACTGATTGTCATAAAGTCTAAACAATGTGTCACACGCGAGAATAGATAGGAGATGTTGTTGTTGTTGTTAATCAGGATGTATACATCAGACAATCCCAAGATTGGGGTAGTGTTGACTTCAGGGGAGTCCTAGAAAGACGCCAAGAGGTCTAGGGTGTGAGAAAAGCGGTCCAATCCATTCCATAGACCTGCACAGAACATGTAACACACACACACAAGACTCTAGGGCACATCTCTCCTCCAAGGTTAGTGCAGCAGTGAGCTTATCAACAGAACAAGATATCAACACCACATGACAAACGGATCTCCAGAAAGAAAAGTATGGCTAATGTCATCTACTCATTCTATAAAGAAATATAAAGAAATATAAAGACAAAAACGTACTTCTATCAATAGGAAAAATCACACTATATAGATGGGAAGAAATCACAATTGGGAGACTCAAATCCTCCCACCCCTTCCTGTCCTGGGGTTACTAACAACAGGCAGGATTCACCTCTTGGAAGTTCTAACTTTCTCTCCAAGGCCCTGTTGGTCAGGACCCAGAGATAGAGGTCAGGCTATCTATGTCAGGGCACATAGATAGGGGTCAGACTGTCTTTGTCAGACCGTCTCTGGAAAGCAACTTAGAAACCATACAGCAGAAATAGACTCAAAATCATATTAAATAATAGTTAAATGTATTAATGATCACATAAAATTGATTGTCAATAATTCATTATTTTGAAAGGATAATAACTTATTATTTAATTCATGAGTTTATTAAAAATCATTCAAAAGGATAAGATGCATATGATGAAGAGGCAAGGGTGTCGGCCCACTCCCCCCTTCAATGGAAAGGCAGCAAATTCTGAGGGAGACCTTTCCAAAAAGGTCTCACTTTCATGTAACTGCAATACAGACCTGTGAATAAACAATTAAGACTGGCCTACCTAAAGCATCCTCTAAAAACAATTGTGTTTCGAAAAAGTCTTCAATTTCCGTTTCATCCTGGCCAGAACCCAGAAAATTAGTCTCGGTGGGGAACAAGGCTTTGGCTATTGGACGCTACAGTAGAACAGATGTGCTCTGGCTTGATGAAACGGTCCATATGGAGAAGCAGCAAATTCTGAGGGGCTCATATTGCCACCTGTGTTGTATTACAGTGTACTCAAACTGTAGCAGCACTCTACTACATATTCTGCATCCTCTAATAACAATCGAGTGTTTCGAAAAACAATCTACAATTCCTGTTTCGTAGTAGGCTAGAACCTAAATAGTCTTGGTGGGGAGCAAGGCTTTGGCCATGGGATGCAACAGTAGAACAGATGTGTTCTGGCTTGATAAAACGGTCCATATGGAGAGGCAGCAAATTCTGAGATTTTCAAAACTCGTCGGGTCACTGCTCTTTTCACACTGCATGACTATCTGGGGTATCATTCAGTCACTGCTGTGTTCACACTGACCGATGGATTGACGACAGAGGAGTTCACACTGCATGACTGAACATGAGGAAGAATCGCCGACAACTCTTTCTCTCCGGTGCGCAAGCTACGTTTCCCAAACACACGTGCGATGTGACAAGTAAACAACGCGAGATCACACGTGCGTCAGACCGGAGTCCAGAGTTCGTGCGAGACTTGGAATTGTTATTAAAAATGATAAACTGCACAAAGTTTGCTTCAAATTGTATGTGTGCTGATCTGTGGAGAAAAAGAAAAAAGATTATGGCGGAAGAAATTGTTGGAGAGACAGAGGGAGCCAGGATTTTGTTCTGCAAAGACAGTTTGAGGTAAATAAATAATTTTGTAATGTGCTGCTGCTGTGGCTGGATGGGCAAATGTTTGGCCTTTGTTTCTGTTTGATAGAATTGTAAATATATCTATTAAAATACTTAAAATTCTGCTCTATAACTCCTCCCTGAACCTCCTGCTGCCCTGTATCTCACTCTCTCATTAGTTGTCAGTGTAATTTTCAGTCAGAACGCTGTTCATAGAGCAGGAGTTTGAATCGCCGACAGCTCCAGATATTTAGCATGCCAAATATCTCACCGGCGTCGGCGACTCGTCGACGATTCTCTCTGATCGCGTCTTTGATTATTCACACTGCATGATTGTCCCTCGCGTGCACGAGCACCGATTTGCCTGTGATCTCGGGCATTTGTCGGCTATTTCACAAAACCTGTCGGAGACTCAAAGTTGGGGCAAAAATCGGGCAGTGTGAACTAGGCTTAAAGCATCCTCTAATATCAATCGAGTGTTTCGAAAAAACAGTCTAAAATTCCAGTTTCACACTGGGTAAAACCCAATTAGTCTCGGTGGGGAACAAGGCTTTGGCCATGGGACACTATAGTAGAACAGATGTGTTCGGGCTTGATAAAATGGTCCATTTAGAGAGGCAGCAAATTCTGAGGGGCTCATGATGCCTCTCAGAATGAGCTACCACCTGTATTGTATTACAGTGTACTCAAACTGTAGCAGCTCTCTACTACATATTCTGCTATTGTGAAAACACCCTACTGGCCTCATTAAATAATGTTCCAATAACAAATGATTTTTTCCAAAAAGGTCTCACTTTCATGTAACTGCAATACAGACCTGTGAGTAAACAATTAAGACTGGCCTACCTAAAGCACACTCTAATAACAATCCAGTGTTTCAAAAAACAGTCTTCAATTCCAGGTTTCACCCTGGCTAGAACCCAAGTAGGCTCAGTGGGGAACAAGGCTTTGGCCATGGGACACTACAGTAGAACAGATGTGTTTGGCTGGCAAAAACGGTCCATATAGAGAGGTAGCAAATTCTGAGGGGCTCATAATGCCCCTCAGAATGAGCTACAACCTGTATTGTATTACAGTGTACTCAAACGGTAGCAGCTGTCTACTACATATTCTGCTATTGTGAAAACACCCTACTGGACTCATTAAATAATGTTCCAATAACAATTGAATTTTTTCCAAAAAAGGTCTCACTTTCATGTAACTGCAATACAGATCTGTAGGTAAACAACTAAGCCTGGCCTACCTAAAGCATCCTCTAATAACAATCAAGTGTTTCACATTTTTTTTTACAATTCCTGTTTCGTACTAGGCAAGAACTCAAATAGTCTCGGTGGGGAGCCAGGCTTTGTCCATGGGATGCTACAGTAGAACAGATGTGTTCTGGCTTGATAAAATGGTCTATATGGAGAGGCAGCCAATTCTGAGGGGCTCATAATGCCCCTCAGAATGAGCTACCACCTGTATTGTATTACAGTTTACTCAAACTGTAGCAGCTCTCTACTACATATTCTGATATTGTGAAAACACCCTACTGGCCTCATTAAATAATCTACCAATAACAATAAAGTTTTCTTTTTCCAAAAAGGTCCCACTTTCATGTAACTGCAATACAGAACTGTGAGTAAACAATTAAGACTGGCCTACCTAAAGCATCCTCTAATAACAATTGAGTGTTTCGAAAAGCAATTTACAATTCCTGTTTTGTACTAGGCTAGTACTCAAATAGTCTCGGTGGGGAGCCAGACTTTGTCCATGGGATGCTACAGTAGAACAGACATGTTCTGGCTTGATAAAATGGTCCATATGGAGAGGCAGCATATTCTGAGGGGCTCATAATGCCCCTCAGAATGAGCTACCTGTATTGCATTACAGTGTACTCAAACTGTAGCAGCTCTCTACTACATATTCTGCTATTGTGAAAACACCCTACTGGCCTCATTAAATAATGTTCCAATAACAATTGGCTTTTTTCCAAAAAGGTCTCACTTTCATGTAACTGCAATACAGGCCTTTGAGTAAACAACTAAGTCTGGCCTACCTAAAGCATCCTCTAATATCAATCGAGTGTTTTGAAAAACAGTCTTCAATTCCCGTTTCACACTGGATAGAACCCAATTAGTCTCGGTGGGGAGCCAGGCTTTGTCCATGGGATTCTACAGTAGAACAGATGTGTTCTGGCTTGATAAAACGGTACACATGGAGAGGCAGAAAATTCTGAGGGGCTCATAATGCCCCTCAGAATGAGCTACCACTTGTATTGTATTTCATTGTACTCAAACTGTAGCAGCTCTCTACCTCATATTCTGCTATTGTGAAAACACCCTACTGGCCTCATAAAATAATGTTCCAAAAACATATGACTTTTTTCCAAAAAGGTCTCACTTTCATGTAACTGCAATACTGACCTGTGAGAAAACAAATAAGACTGGCCTACCTAAAGCATCCTCTAATATCAATCGAGTGTTTCGAAAAACAGTCTTCAAATCCCGTTTCACACTGGCTAGAACCCAATTAGTCTTGGTGGGGAACCAGGCTTTGGCCAAGGGATGATACAGTAAAACAGATGTGTTCTGGCTTGCAAAAACGGTCCATATGGAGAGGCAGCAAATTCTGAGGGGCTCATAATGCCCCTCAGAATGAGCTACCACCTGTATTGTATTACAGTTTACTCAAACTGTAGCAGCTCTCTACTACATATTCTGATATTATGAAAACACCCTACTGGCCTCATTAAATAATCTACCAATAACAATAAAGTTTTCTTTTTCCAAAAAGGTCCCACTTTCAACCAACTGCAATACAGACCTGTGAGTAAACAATTAAGACTGACCTACCTAAAGCATCCTCTAATATCAATCGAGTGTTTCGAAAAACAGTCTTCAATTCCCGTTTCACACTGGCTAGAACCCCATTAGTCTCGGTGGGTAGCCAGGCTTTGTCCATGGGATTCTACAGTAGAACAGACGTGTTCTGGCTTGATAAAATTGTCCATATGGAGAGGCAGCAAATTCTGAGGGGCTCATAATGCCCCTCAGAATGAGAAATCACCTGTATTGCATTACAGTGTACTCAAACTATAGCAGCTCTCTACTTCATATTCTGCTATTGTGAAAACACCCTACTGGTCTCATTAAATAATGTTCCAATAACAAATGATTTTATCCAAAACGGTTCAACTTTCATGTAACTGCAATACAGACCTGTGAGTAAACAATTAAGACTGACCTACCTAAAGCATCCTCTAATATCAATCGAGTGTTTCGAAAAACAGTCTTCAATTCCCGTTTCACACTGGCTAGAACCCCATTAGTCTCGGTGGGTAGCCAGGCTTTGTCCATGGGATTCTACAGTAGAACAGATGTGTTCTGGCTTGATAAAATTGTCCATATGGAGAGGCAGCAAATTCTGAGGAGCTCATAATGCCCCTCAGAATGAGCTACCACCTGTATTGTATTACAGTGTACTCAAACTGTAGCAGCTCTCTACTACATATTCTGCTATTGTGAAAACACCCTACTGGCCTCATTAAATAATCTACCAATAACAATAAAGTTTTCTTTTTCCAAAAAGGTATCACTTTCATGTAACTTTAATACAGGCCTTTGAGTATTAAACTAAGTCTGGCCTACCTAAAGCATCCTCTAATATCAATCGAGTGTTTCGAAAAACAGTCTTCAATTCCCGTTTCACACTGGCTAGAACCCAATTAGTCTCGGTGGGGAGCAAGGCTTTGTCCAGTGTACTCAAACTGTAGCAGCTCTCTACTACATATTCTGCTATTGTGAAAACACCCTAGTGGCCTCATTTAATAATCTAACAATAAAAGTAAAGATTTCTTTTCCCAAAAAGGTATCACTTTCATGTAACTTTAATACAGGCCTTTGAGTAATCAACTAAGTCTGGCATCCTCTAATATCAGTTGAGTGTTTCGAAAAACAGAGTCTCTAGCAGCTCTCTACTACATATTTTGCTATTGTGAAAACACCCTACTGGCCTCATTAAATAATCTACCAATAACAATAAAGTTTTCTTTTTCCAAAAAGGTCTCACTTTCATGTAACTGCAATACAGACCTATGAGTAAACAATTTAGACTGGCCTACCTAAAGCATCCTCTAATATCAATCGAGTGTTTCGTAAAACAGTCTTCAATTCCTGTTTCACACTGGCTGGAACCCAATTAGTCTCGGTGGGGAGCCAGGCTTTGTTCATGGGATGCTACAGTAGAACAGATGTGTTCGGGCTTGCAAAAACGGTCCATATGGAGAGGCAGCAAATTCTGAGGGGGTCATAATGCCCCTCAGAATGAGCTACCACCTGTATTGTATTACAGTGTTCTCAAACTGTAGCAGCTCTCTACTACATATTCTGCTATTGTGAAAACACCCTACTGGCCTCATTAAATAATGTTCCAATAACAAATGACTTTTTTCCAAAAAGGTCTCACTTTCATGTAACTGCAATACAGACCTGTGAGAAAACAAATAAGACTGGCCTACCTAAAGCATCCTCTAATATCAATCGAGTGTTTCGAAAAACAGTCTTCAATTCCCGTTTCACACTGGCTTGAACCCCATTAGTCTCGGTGGGGAGCCAGGCTTTGTCCATGAGATTCTACAGTAGAACAGACGTGTTCTGGTTTGATAAAATTGTCCATATGGAGAGGCAGCAAATTCTGAGGGGCTCATAATGCCTCTCAGAATGAGCTAATACCTGTATTGTATTACAGTGTACTCAAACTGTAGCAGCTCTCTACTACATATTCTGCTATTGTGAAAACACCCTACTGGCCTCATTAAATAATGTTCCAATAACAATTGACTTTTTTCCAAAAAGGTCTCACTTTCATGTAACTTCAATACAGGCCTTTGAGTAAACAACTAAGTCTGGCCTAGCTAAAGCATCCTCTAATATCAATCGAGTGTTTCGAAAAACAGTCTTCAATTCCCATTTCACACTGGCTAGAACCCCATTAGTCTCGGTGGGGAGCCAGGCTTTGTCCATGGGATGCTACAGTATAACGTGTTCTGGCTTGATAAAACGGTCCATAAGGAGTAGTTGCAAATTCTGATGGGCTCATAATGCCCCTCAGAATGAGCTACCACCTGTATTGCATTACAATGTACTCAAACTGTAGCAGCTCTCAACTACATATTCTGCTATTGTGAAAACACCCTACTGGCCTCATTAAATAATGTTCCAATAATAATTGACTTTTTTCCAAAAAGGTCTCACTTTCATGTAACTTCAATACAGGCCTTTGAGTAAACAACTAAGTCTGGCCTACCTAAAGCATCCTCTAATATCAATCGAGTGTTTTGAAAAACAGTCTTCAATTCCCGTTTAACACTGGCTAGAACCCAATTAGTCTCGGTGGGGAGCCAGACTTTGGCCATGGGATGATACAGTAGAACAGATGTGATCTGGTTTGATAAAACGGTCCATATGGAGAGGCAGCAAATTCTGAGGGTCTCATAATGCCCCTCAGAATGAGCTACCACCTGTATTGTATTACAGTGTACTCAAACTGTAGCAGCTCTCTACTACATATTCTGCTATTGTGAAAACACCCTACAGGCCTCATTAAATAATGTTCCAATAACAAATGACTTTTTTCCAAAAAGTTCTCACTTTCATGTAACTGCAATACAGACCTGTGAGAAAACAAATAAGACTGGCCTATCTAAAGCATCCTCTAATATAAATAGAGTGTTTCGAAAAATAGTCTTCAAATCCTGTTTCACCCTGGCTGGAACCCAAGTAGGCTCAGTGGGGAAGAAGGCTTTGGCAATGGGACACTACAGTAGAACAGATGTGTTCGGGCTTGCAAAAACGGTCCATATGGAGAGGCAGCAAATTCTGAGGGGCTCATAATGCCCCTCAGAATGAGCTACCACCTGCATTGTATTACAGTGTACTCAAACTCTTGCAGCTCTCAACTACATATTCTGCTATTGTGAAAACACCCTACAGGCCTCATTAAATAATGTTCCAATAACAAATGACTTTTTTCCAAAAAGGTCCCACTTTCATGTAACTGCAGTACAGACCTGTGAGTAAACAATTAAGACTGGCCTACCTAAAGCATCCTCTAATATAAATCGAGTGTTTCGAAAAACAGTCTTCAATTCCTGTTTCACACTGGCTAGAACCCAGTTAGTCTCGGTGGGGAGCCAGACTTCGGCCATGGGACACTACAGTAGAACAGATGTGTTCTGGTTTGATAAAACGGTCCATATGGAGAGGCAGCAAATTCTGAGGGTCTCATAATGACCCTCAGAATAAGCTACCACCTGTATTGTATTACAGTGTACTCAAACTGTAGCAGCTCTCTACTACATATTCTGCTATTGTGAAAACACCCTACTGGACTCATTAAATAATGTTCCAATAACAATTGACTTTTTTCCGAAAAGTTCTCACTTTCATGTAACTGCAATACAGACCTGTGAGAAAACAAATAAGACTGGCCTACCTAAAGCATCCTCTAATATAAATCGAGTGTTTCGAAAAATAGTCTTCAAATCCCGTTTCACACTGGCTAGAACCCAATTAGTCTCGGTGGGGAACCAGGCTTTGGCCATGGGACACTACAGTAGAACAGATGTGTTTGGGCTTGCAAAAACGGTCCATATAGAGAGGCAGCAAATTCTGAGGGGCTCATAATGCCCCTCAGAATGAGCTACCACCTGCATTGTATTACAGTGTACTCAAACTCTTGCAGCTCTCAACTACATATTCTGCTATTGTGAAAACACCCTACAGGCCTCATTAAATAATGTTCCAATAACAAATGACTTTTTTCCAAAAAGGTCCCACTTTCATGTAACTGCAGTACAGACCTGTGAGTAAACAATTAAGACTGGCCTACCTAAAGCATCCTCTAATATAAATCGAGTGTTTCGAAAAACAGTCTTCAATTCCTGTTTCACACTGGCTAGAACCCAGTTAGTCTCGGTGGGGAGCCAGACTTCGGCCATAGGACACTACAGTAGAACAGATGTGTTCTGGTTTGATAAAACGGTCCATATGGAGAGGCAGCAAATTCTGAGGGTCTCATAATGACCCTCAGAATAAGCTACCACCTGTATTGTATTACAGTGTACTCAAACTGTAGCAGCTCTCTACTACATATTCTGCTATTGTGAAAACACCCTACTGGACTCATTAAATAATGTTCCAATAACAATTGACTTTTTTCCGAAAAGTTCTCACTTTCATGTAACTGCAATACAGACCTGTGAGAAAACAAATAAGACTGGCCTACCTAAAGCATCCTCTAATATAAATCGAGTGTTTCGAAAAATAGTCTTCAAATCCCGTTTCACACTGGCTAGAACCCAATTAGTCTCGGTGGGGAACCAGGCTTTGGCCATGGGACACTACAGTAGAACAGATGTGTTTGGGCTTGCAAAAACGGTCCATATAGAGAGGCAGCAAATTCTGAGGGGCTCATAATGCCCCTCAGAATGAGCTACCACCTGTATTGTGTTACATATACTCAAACTGTAGCAGCTCTCTACTACATATTCTGCTATTGTGAAAAAACCCTACTGGCCTCATTAAATAATGTTCCAATAACAAATGACTTTTTTCCAAAAAGGTCCGACTTTCATGTAACTGCAATACAGACCTGTGAGTAAACAATTAAGACTGGCCTACCTAAAGCATCCTCTAATATAAATCGAGTGTTTCGAAAAATAGTCTTCAAATCCCGTTTCACACTGGCTAGAACCCAATTAGTCTTGGTGGGGAACCAGGCTTTGGCCATGGGACACTACAGTAGAACAGATGTGTTTGGGCTTGCTAAAACAGTCCATATAGAGAGGCAGCAAATTTTGAGGGGCTCATAATGCCCCTCAGAATGAGCTACCACCTGCATTGTATTACAGTGTACTCAAACTGTAGCAGCTCTCTACTACATATTCTGCTATTGTGAAAACACCCTACTGGCCTCATTAAATAATCTATCAATAACAATAAAGTTTGCTTTTTCGAAAAAGTTCTCACTTTCATGTAACTTCAATACAGGCCTTTGAGTAAACAACTAAGTCTGGCCTACCTAAAGCATCCTCTGATATCAATCGAGTGTTTCGAAAAACAGTCTTCAATTCCCGTTTCACACTGGCTAGAACCCAATTAGTCTCGGTGGGGAGCCAGGCTTTATCCATGGGATTCTACAGTAGAACAGACGTGCTTTGGTTTGATAAAATTGTCCATATGGAGAGGCAGCAAATTCTGAGGGGCTCATAATGCCCCTCAGAATGAGCTACCACCTGTATTGCATTACAGTGTACTCAAAGTGTAGCAGCTCTCTACTTCATATTCTGCTATTGTGAAAACAACTTACTGGCCTCATTAAATAATGTTCCAAAAACAATTGATTTTTTTTCCCTAAAAGGTCTCACTTTCATGTAACTGCAATACAGACCTGTGAGTAAACAATTAAGACTGGCCTACCTAAAGCATCCTCTAATATAAATCGAGTGTTTCGAAAAACAGTCTTCAATTCCCGTTTCACACTGGCTAGAACCCCATTAGTCTCGGTGGAGTGCCAGGTATTGTTCATGGGACACTACAGTAGAACAGATGTGTTTGGGCTTGCTAAAACGGTCCATATAGAGAGGCAGCAAATTCTGAGGGGCTCATAATGCCCCTCAGAATGAGCTACCACCTGCATTGTATTACAGTGTACTCAAACTGTAGCAGCTCTCTACTACATATTCTGCTATTGTGAAAACACCCTACTGGCCTCATTAAATAATGTTCAAATAACAAATGACTTTTTTCCAAAGAGGTCCCACTTTCATGTAACTGCAATACAGACCTGTGAGTAAACAATTAAGACTGGCCTACCTAAAGCATCCTCTAATATAAATCGAGTGTTTCGAAAAACAGTCTTCAATTCCCGTTTCACACTGGCTAGAACCCCATTAGTCTCGGTGGAGTGCCAGGTATTGTTCATGGGATTCTACAGTAGAACAGATGTGTTCGGGCTTGCAAAGACGGTCCATATGGAGAGGCAGCAAATTCTGAGGGGCTCATAATGCCCCTCAGAATGAGCTACCACCTGTATTGTATTTCATTGTACTCAAACTGTAGCAGCTCTCTACTACATATTCTGCTATTGTGAAAACACCCTACTGGCCTCATAAAATAATGTTCCAATAACAAATGACTTTTTTCCAAAAAGGTCCCACTTTCATGTAACTGCAATACAGACCTGTGAGAAAACAAATAAGACTGGCCTACCTAAAGCATTCTCTAATAGAAATCGAGTGTTTCGAAAAATAGTCTTCAAATCCCGTTTCACACTGGCTAGAACCCAATTAGTCTCGGTGGGGAACCAGGCTTTGGCCATGGGACACTACAGTAGAACAGATGTGTTTGGGCTTGCTAAAACGGTCCATATAGAGAGGCAGCAAATTCTGAGGGGCTCATAATGCCCCTCAGAATGAGCTACCACCTGCATTGTATTACAGTGTACTCAAACTGTAGCAGCTCTCTACTACATATTCTGCTATTGTGAAAACACCCTACTGGCCTCATTAAATAATGTTCCAATAACAAATGACTTTTTTCCAAAAAGGTCCCACTTTCATGTAACTGCAATACAGACCTGTGAGTAAACAATTAAGACTGGCCTACCTAAAGCATCCTCTAACATAAATCGAGTGTTTCGAAAAACAGTCTTCAATTCCTGTTTCACACTGGCTAGAAACCAGTTAGTCTCGGTGGGGAGCCAGACTTTGGCCATGGGATGATACAGTAGAACAGACGTGTTCTGGTTTGATAAAACGGTCCATACAGAGAGGCAGCAAATTCTGAGGGTCTCATAATGCCCCTCAGAATGAGCTACCACCTGTATTGTATTACAGTGTACTCAAACTGTAGCAGCTCTCTACTACATATTCTGCTATTGTGAAAACACCCTACTGGACTCATTAAATTATGTTCCAATAACAAATGACTTTTTTCCAAAAAAGTTCTCACTTTCATGTAACTGCAATACAGACCTGTGAGAAAACAAATAAGACTGGCCTATCTAAAGCATCCTCTAATATAAATCGAGTGTTTCGAAAAATAGTCTTCAAATCCTGTTTCACCCTGGCTAGAACCCAAGTAGGCTCAGTGGGGGAGAAGGCTTTGGCAATGGGACACTACAGTAGAACAGATGTGTTCGTGCTTGCAAAAACGGTCCATATGGAGAGGCAGCAAATT
Source organism: Pseudorasbora parva (assembly GCF_024679245.1). Taxonomy (NCBI): domain Eukaryota; kingdom Metazoa; phylum Chordata; class Actinopteri; order Cypriniformes; family Gobionidae; genus Pseudorasbora; species Pseudorasbora parva. The sequence goes on along the minus strand of NC_090191.1, from coordinate 17,048,570 downwards.
CTGAGGGGCTCATAATGCCCCTCAGAATGAGCTACCACCTGCATTGTATTACAGTGTACTCAAACTGTTGCAGCTCTCTACTACATATTCTGCTATTGTGAAAACACCCTACAGGCCTCATTAAATAATGTTCCGATAACAAATGACTTTTTTCCAAAAATGTCCCACTTTCATGTAACTGCAATACAGATCTGTGAGTAAACAATTAAGACTGGCCTACCTAAAGCATCCTCTAATATAAATCGAGTGTTTCGAAAAACAGTCTTCAATTCCTGTTTCACACTGGCTAGAACCCAGTTAGTCTCTGTGGGGAGCCAGGCTTTGGCCATGGGATGATACAGTAGAACAGATATGTTTTGGTTTGATAAAACGGTCCATATGGAGAGGCAGCAAATTCTGAGGGGCTCATAATGCCCCTCAGAATGAGCTACCACCTGTATTGTATTACAGTGTACTCAAACTGTACCAGCTCTCTACTACATATTCTGCTATTGTGAAAACACCCTACTGGCCTCATTAAATAATGTTCCAATAACAAATGACTTTTTTCCAAAAAGGTCCCACTTTCATGTAACTGCAATACAGACCTGTGAGTAAACAATTAAGACTGGCCTACCTAAAGCATCCTCTAATATAAACCGAGTGTTTTGAAAAACAGTCTTCAATTCCTGTTTCACACTGGCTAGAACCCAGTTAGTCTCGGTGGGGAGCCAGACTTTGGCCATGGGACGATACAGTAGAACAGATGTGTTCTGGTTTGATAAAACGGTCCATATGGAGAGGCAGCAAATTCTGAGGGGCTCATAATGCCCCTCAGAATGAGCTACCACCTGTATTGCATTACAGTGTACTCAAAGTGTAGCAGCTCTCTACTTCATATTCTGCTATTGTGAAAACAACTTACTGGCCTCATTAAATAATGTTCCAAAAACAATTGATTTTTTTCCCTAAAAGGTCTCACTTTCATGTAACTGCAATACAGACCTGTGAGTAAACAATTAAGACTGGCCTACCTAAAGCATCCTCTAATATAAATCGAGTGTTTCGAAAAACAGTCTTCAATTCCCGTTTCACACTGGCTAGAACCCCATTAGTCTCGGTGGAGTGCCAGGTATTGTTCATGGGATTCTACAGTAGAACAGATGTGTTCGGGCTTGCAAAAACGGTCCATATGGAGAGGCAGCAAATTCTGAGGGGCTCATAATGCCCCTCAGAATGAGCTACCACCTGTATTGTATTTCATTGTACTCAAACTGTAGCAGCTCTCTACTACATATTCTGCTATTGTGAAAACACCCTACTGGCCTCATAAAATAATGTTCCAATAACAAATGACTTTTTTCCAAAAAGGTCCCACTTTCATGTAACTGCAATACAGACCTGTGAGAAAACAAATAAGACTGGCCTACCTAAAGCATTCTCTAATAGAAATCGAGTGTTTCGAAAAATAGTCTTCAAATCCCGTTTCACACTGGCTAGAACCCAATTAGTCTCGGTGGGGAACCAGGCTTTGGCCATGGGACACTACAGTAGAACAGATGTGTTTGGGCTTGCTAAAACGGTCCATATAGAGAGGCAGCAAATTCTGAGGGGCTCATAATGCCCCTCAGAATGAGCTACCACCTGCATTGTATTACAGTGTACTCAAACTGTAGCAGCTCTCTACTACATATTCTGCTATTGTGAAAACACCCTACTGGCCTCATTAAATAATGTTCCAATAACAAATGACTTTTTTGCAAAAAGGTCCCACTTTCATGTAACTGCAATACAGACCTGTGAGTAAACAATTAAGACTGGCCTATCTAAAGCATCATCTAATATCAATCGAGTGTTTCGAAAAACAGTCTTCAATTCCTGTTTCACACTGGCTAGAACCCAGTTAGTCTCTGTGGGGAGCCAGGCTTTGGCCATGGGATGATACAGTAGAACAGATATGTTCTGGTTTGATAAAATTGTCCATATGGAGAGGCAGCAAATTCTGAGGGGCTCATAATGCCCCTCAGAATGAGCTACCACCTGTATTGTGTTACATATACTCGATCTGTAGCAGCTCTCTACTACATATTCTGCTATTGGGAAAACACCCTACTGGACTCATTAAATAATGTTCCAATAACAAATGACTTTTTTCCAAAAAAGGTCCCACTTTCATGTAACTGCAATACAGACCTGTGAGTAAACAATTAAGACTGGCCTACCTAAAGCATCCTCTAACATAAATCGAGTGTTTCGAAAAACAGTCTTCAATTCCTGTTTCACACTGGCTAGAACCCAGTTAGTCTCGGTGGGGAGCCAGACTTTGGCCATGGGATGATACAGTAGAACAGACGTGTTCTGGTTTGATAAAACGGTCCATACAGAGAGGCAGCAAATTCTGAGGGTCTCATAATGCCCCTCAGAATGAGCTACCACCTGCATTGTATTACAGTGTACTCAAACTGTAGCAGCTCTCTACTACATATTCTGCTATTGTGAAAACACCCTACTGGCCTCATTAAATAATGTTCCAATAACAAATGACTTTTTTGCAAAAAGGTCCCACTTTCATGTAACTGCAATACAGACCTGTGAGTAAACAATTAAGACTGGCCTATCTAAAGCATCATCTAATATCAATCGAGTGTTTCGAAAAACAGTCTTCAATTCCTGTTTCACACTGGCTAGAACCCAGTTAGTCTCTGTGGGGAGCCAGGCTTTGGCCATGGGATGATACAGTAGAACAGATATGTTCTGGTTTGATAAAATTGTCCATATGGAGAGGCAGCAAATTCTGAGGGGCTCATAATGCCCCTCAGAATGAGCTACCACCTGTATTGTGTTACATATACTCGATCTGTAGCAGCTCTCTACTACATATTCTGCTATTGGGAAAACACCCTACTGGACTCATTAAATAATGTTCCAATAACAAATGACTTTTTTCCAAAAAAGGTCCCACTTTCATGTAACTGCAATACAGACCTGTGAGTAAACAATTAAGACTGGCCTACCTAAAGCATCCTCTAACATAAATCGAGTGTTTCGAAAAACAGTCTTCAATTCCTGTTTCACACTGGCTAGAACCCAGTTAGTCTCGGTGGGGAGCCAGACTTTGGCCATGGGATGATACAGTAGAACAGACGTGTTCTGGTTTGATAAAACGGTCCATACAGAGAGGCAGCAAATTCTGAGGGTCTCATAATGCCCCTCAGAATGAGCTACCACCTGTATTGTATTACAGTGTACTCAAACTGTAGCAGCTCTCTACTACATATTCTGCTATTGTGAAAACACCCTACTGGCCTCATTAAATAATCTACCAATAACAATAAAGTTTTCTTTTTCCAAAAAGTTCTCACTTTCATGTAACTTCAATACAGGCCTTTGAGTAAACAATTAAGACTGGCCTACCTAAAGCATCCTCTAATATAAATCGAGTGTTTCGAAAAATAGTCTTCAATTCCCGTTTCACACTGGCTAGAACCCAATTAGTCTCGGTGGAGAGCCAGGTATTGTTCATGGGATTCTACAGTAGAACAGATGTGTTCGGGCTTGCAAAAACGGTCCATATGGAGAGGCAGCAAATTCTGAGGGGCTCATAATGCCCCTCAGAATGAGCTACCACCTGTATTGTATTACAGTGTACTCAAACTGTAGCAGCTCTCTACTACATATTCTGCTATTGTGAAAACACCCTACTGGCCTCATTAAATAATCTACCAATAACAATAAAGTTTTCTTTTTCCAAAAAGTTCTCACTTTCATGTAACTGCAATACAGACCTGTGAGAAAACAAATAAGACTGGCCTATCTAAAGCATCCTCTAATATAAATAGAGTGTTTCGAAAAATAGTCTTCAAATCCTGTTTCACCCTGGCTAGAACCCAAGTAGGCTCAGTGGGGAAGAACGCTTTGGCAATGGGACACTACACTAGAACAGATGTGTTCGGGCTTGCAAAAACAGTCCATATGGAGAGGCAGCAAATTCTGAGGGGCTCATAATGCCCCTCAGAATGAGCTACCACCTGCATTGTATTACAGTGTACTCAAACTGTTGCAGCTCTCTACTACATATTCTGCTATTGTGAAAACACCCTACAGGCCTCATTAAATAATGTTCCGATAACAAATGACTTTTTTCCAAAAAGGTCCCACTTTCATGTAACTGCAATACAGATCTGTGAGTAAACAATTAAGACTGGCCTACCTAAAGCATCCTCTAATATAAATCGAGTGTTTCGAAAAACAGTCTTCAATTCCTGTTTCACACTGGCTAGAACCCAGTTAGTCTCTGTGGGGAGCCAGGCTTTGGCCATGGGATGATACAGTAGAACAGATATGTTTTGGTTTGATAAAACGGTCCATATGGAGAGGCAGCAAATTCTGAGGGGCTCATAATGCCCCTCAGAATGAGCTACCACCTGTATTGTATTACAGTGTACTCAAACTGTAGCAGCTCTCTACTACATATTCTGCTATTGTGAAAACACCCTACTGGCCTCATTAAATAATGTTCCAATAACAAATGACTTTTTTCCAAAAAGGTCCCACTTTCATGTAACTGCAATACAGACCTGTGAGTAAACAATTAAGACTGGCCTACCTAAAGCATCCTCTAATATAAACCGAGTGTTTCGAAAAACAGTCTTCAATTCCTGTTTCACACTGGCTAGAACCCAGTTAGTCTCGGTGGGGAGCCAGACTTTGGCCATGGGATGATACAGTAGAACAGATGTGATCTGGTTTGATAAAACGGTCCATATGGAGAGGCAGCAAATTCTGAGGGTCTCATAATGCCCCTCAGAATGAGCTACCACCTGTATTGTATTACAGTGTACTCAAACTGTAGCAGCTCTCTACTACATATTCTGCTATTGTGAAAACACCCTACAGGCCTCATTAAATAATGTTCCAATAACAAATGACTTTTTTCCAAAAAGTTCTCACTTTCATGTAACTGCAATACAGACCTGTGAGAAAACAAATAAGACTGGCCTATCTAAAGCATCCTCTAATATAAATAGAGTGTTTCGAAAAATAGTCTTCAAATCCTGTTTCACCCTGGCTGGAACCCAAGTACGCTCAGTGGGGAAGAAGGCTTTGGCAATGGGACACTACAGTAGAACAGATGTGTTCGGGCTTGCAAAAACGGTCCATATGGAGAGGCAGCAAATTCTGAGGGGCTCATAATGCCCCTCAGAATGAGCTACCACCTGCATTGTATTACAGTGTACTCAAACTCTTGCAGCTCTCAACTACATATTCTGCTATTGTGAAAACACCCTACAGGCCTCATTAAATAATGTTCCAATAACAAATGACTTTTTTCCAAAAAGGTCCCACTTTCATGTAACTGCAGTACAGACCTGTGAGTAAACAATTAAGACTGGCCTACCTAAAGCATCCTCTAATATAAATCGAGTGTTTCGAAAAACAGTCTTCAATTCCTGTTTCACACTGGCTAGAACCCAGTTAGTCTCGGTGGGGAGCCAGACTTCGGCCATGGGACACTACAGTAGAACAGATGTGTTCTGGTTTGATAAAACGGTCCATATGGAGAGGCAGCAAATTCTGAGGGTCTCATAATGACCCTCAGAATAAGCTACCACCTGTATTGTATTACAGTGTACTCAAACTGTAGCAGCTCTCTACTACATATTCTGCTATTGTGAAAACACCCTACTGGACTCATTAAATAATGTTCCAATAACAATTGACTTTTTTCCGAAAAGTTCTCACTTTCATGTAACTGCAATACAGACCTGTGAGAAAACAAATAAGACTGGCCTACCTAAAGCATCCTCTAATATAAATCGAGTGTTTCGAAAAATAGTCTTCAAATCCCGTTTCACACTGGCTAGAACCCAATTAGTCTCGGTGGGGAACCAGGCTTTGGCCATGGGACACTACAGTAGAACAGATGTGTTTGGGCTTGCAAAAACGGTCCATATAGAGAGGCAGCAAATTCTGAGGGGCTCATAATGCCCCTCAGAATGAGCTACCACCTGCATTGTATTACAGTGTACTCAAACTCTTGCAGCTCTCAACTACATATTCTGCTATTGTGAAAACACCCTACAGGCCTCATTAAATAATGTTCCAATAACAAATGACTTTTTTCCAAAAAGGTCCCACTTTCATGTAACTGCAGTACAGACCTGTGAGTAAACAATTAAGACTGGCCTACCTAAAGCATCCTCTAATATAAATCGAGTGTTTCGAAAAACAGTCTTCAATTCCTGTTTCACACTGGCTAGAACCCAGTTAGTCTCGGTGGGGAGCCAGACTTCGGCCATAGGACACTACAGTAGAACAGATGTGTTCTGGTTTGATAAAACGGTCCATATGGAGAGGCAGCAAATTCTGAGGGTCTCATAATGACCCTCAGAATAAGCTACCACCTGTATTGTATTACAGTGTACTCAAACTGTAGCAGCTCTCTACTACATATTCTGCTATTGTGAAAACACCCTACTGGACTCATTAAATAATGTTCCAATAACAATTGACTTTTTTCCGAAAAGTTCTCACTTTCATGTAACTGCAATACAGACCTGTGAGAAAACAAATAAGACTGGCCTACCTAAAGCATCCTCTAATATAAATCGAGTGTTTCGAAAAATAGTCTTCAAATCCCGTTTCACACTGGCTAGAACCCAATTAGTCTCGGTGGGGAACCAGGCTTTGGCCATGGGACACTACAGTAGAACAGATGTGTTTGGGCTTGCAAAAACGGTCCATATAGAGAGGCAGCAAATTCTGAGGGGCTCATAATGCCCCTCAGAATGAGCTACCACCTGTATTGTGTTACATATACTCAAACTGTAGCAGCTCTCTACTACATATTCTGCTATTGTGAAAAAACCCTACTGGCCTCATTAAATAATGTTCCAATAACAAATGACTTTTTTCCAAAAAGGTCCGACTTTCATGTAACTGCAATACAGACCTGTGAGTAAACAATTAAGACTGGCCTACCTAAAGCATCCTCTAATATAAATCGAGTGTTTCGAAAAATAGTCTTCAAATCCCGTTTCACACTGGCTAGAACCCAATTAGTCTTGGTGGGGAACCAGGCTTTGGCCATGGGACACTACAGTAGAACAGATGTGTTTGGGCTTGCTAAAACAGTCCATATAGAGAGGCAGCAAATTTTGAGGGGCTCATAATGCCCCTCAGAATGAGCTACCACCTGCATTGTATTACAGTGTACTCAAACTGTAGCAGCTCTCTACTACATATTCTGCTATTGTGAAAACACCCTACTGGCCTCATTAAATAATCTATCAATAACAATAAAGTTTGCTTTTTCGAAAAAGTTCTCACTTTCATGTAACTTCAATACAGGCCTTTGAGTAAACAACTAAGTCTGGCCTACCTAAAGCATCCTCTGATATCAATCGAGTGTTTCGAAAAACAGTCTTCAATTCCCGTTTCACACTGGCTAGAACCCAATTAGTCTCGGTGGGGAGCCAGGCTTTATCCATGGGATTCTACAGTAGAACAGACGTGCTTTGGTTTGATAAAATTGTCCATATGGAGAGGCAGCAAATTCTGAGGGGCTCATAATGCCCCTCAGAATGAGCTACCACCTGTATTGCATTACAGTGTACTCAAAGTGTAGCAGCTCTCTACTTCATATTCTGCTATTGTGAAAACAACTTACTGGCCTCATTAAATAATGTTCCAAAAACAATTGATTTTTTTTCCCTAAAAGGTCTCACTTTCATGTAACTGCAATACAGACCTGTGAGTAAACAATTAAGACTGGCCTACCTAAAGCATCCTCTAATATAAATCGAGTGTTTCGAAAAACAGTCTTCAATTCCCGTTTCACACTGGCTAGAACCCCATTAGTCTCGGTGGAGTGCCAGGTATTGTTCATGGGACACTACAGTAGAACAGATGTGTTTGGGCTTGCTAAAACGGTCCATATAGAGAGGCAGCAAATTCTGAGGGGCTCATAATGCCCCTCAGAATGAGCTACCACCTGCATTGTATTACAGTGTACTCAAACTGTAGCAGCTCTCTACTACATATTCTGCTATTGTGAAAACACCCTACTGGCCTCATTAAATAATGTTCAAATAACAAATGACTTTTTTCCAAAGAGGTCCCACTTTCATGTAACTGCAATACAGACCTGTGAGTAAACAATTAAGACTGGCCTACCTAAAGCATCCTCTAATATAAATCGAGTGTTTCGAAAAACAGTCTTCAATTCCCGTTTCACACTGGCTAGAACCCCATTAGTCTCGGTGGAGTGCCAGGTATTGTTCATGGGATTCTACAGTAGAACAGATGTGTTCGGGCTTGCAAAGACGGTCCATATGGAGAGGCAGCAAATTCTGAGGGGCTCATAATGCCCCTCAGAATGAGCTACCACCTGTATTGTATTTCATTGTACTCAAACTGTAGCAGCTCTCTACTACATATTCTGCTATTGTGAAAACACCCTACTGGCCTCATAAAATAATGTTCCAATAACAAATGACTTTTTTCCAAAAAGGTCCCACTTTCATGTAACTGCAATACAGACCTGTGAGAAAACAAATAAGACTGGCCTACCTAAAGCATTCTCTAATAGAAATCGAGTGTTTCGAAAAATAGTCTTCAAATCCCGTTTCACACTGGTTAGAACCCAATTAGTCTCGGTGGGGAACCAGGCTTTGGCCATGGGACACTACAGTAGAACAGATGTGTTTGGGCTTGCTAAAACGGTCCATATAGAGAGGCAGCAAATTCTGAGGGGCTCATAATGCCCCTCAGAATGAGCTACCACCTGCATTGTATTACAGTGTACTCAAACTGTAGCAGCTCTCTACTACATATTCTGCTATTGTGAAAACACCCTACTGGCCTCATTAAATAATGTTCCAATAACAAATGACTTTTTTCCAAAAAGGTCCCACTTTCATGTAACTGCAATACAGACCTGTGAGTAAACAATTAAGACTGGCCTACCTAAAGCATCCTCTAACATAAATCGAGTGTTTCGAAAAACAGTCTTCAATTCCTGTTTCACACTGGCTAGAAACCAGTTAGTCTCGGTGGGGAGCCAGACTTTGGCCATGGGATGATACAGTAGAACAGACGTGTTCTGGTTTGATAAAACGGTCCATACAGAGAGGCAGCAAATTCTGAGGGTCTCATAATGCCCCTCAGAATGAGCTACCACCTGTATTGTATTACAGTGTACTCAAACTGTAGCAGCTCTCTACTACATATTCTGCTATTGTGAAAACACCCTACTGGACTCATTAAATTATGTTCCAATAACAAATGACTTTTTTCCAAAAAAGTTCTCACTTTCATGTAACTGCAATACAGACCTGTGAGAAAACAAATAAGACTGGCCTATCTAAAGCATCCTCTAATATAAATCGAGTGTTTCGAAAAATAGTCTTCAAATCCTGTTTCACCCTGGCTAGAACCCAAGTAGGCTCAGTGGGGGAGAAGGCTTTGGCAATGGGACACTACAGTAGAACAGATGTGTTCGTGCTTGCAAAAACGGTCCATATGGAGAGGCAGCAAATTCTGAGGGGCTCATAATGCCCCTCAGAATGAGCTACCACCTGCATTGTATTACAGTGTACTCAAACTGTTGCAGCTCTCTACTACATATTCTGCTATTGTGAAAACACCCTACAGGCCTCATTAAATAATGTTCCGATAACAAATGACTTTTTTCCAAAAATGTCCCACTTTCATGTAACTGCAATACAGATCTGTGAGTAAACAATTAAGACTGGCCTACCTAAAGCATCCTCTAATATAAATCGAGTGTTTCGAAAAACAGTCTTCAATTCCTGTTTCACACTGGCTAGAACCCAGTTAGTCTCTGTGGGGAGCCAGGCTTTGGCCATGGGATGATACAGTAGAACAGATATGTTTTGGTTTGATAAAACGGTCCATATGGAGAGGCAGCAAATTCTGAGGGGCTCATAATGCCCCTCAGAATGAGCTACCACCTGTATTGTATTACAGTGTACTCAAACTGTAGCAGCTCTCTACTACATATTCTGCTATTGTGAAAACACCCTACTGGCCTCATTAAATAATGTTCCAATAACAAATGACTTTTTTCCAAAAAGGTCCCACTTTCATGTAACTGCAATACAGACCTGTGAGTAAACAATTAAGACTGGCCTACCTAAAGCATCCTCTAATATAAACCGAGTGTTTTGAAAAACAGTCTTCAATTCCTGTTTCACACTGGCTAGAACCCAGTTAGTCTCGGTGGGGAGCCAGACTTTGGCCATGGGACGATACAGTACAACAGATGTGTTCTGGTTTGATAAAACGGTCCATATGGAGAGGCAGCAAATTCTGAGGGGCTCATAATGCCCCTCAGAATGAGCTACCACCTGTATTGCATTACAGTGTACTCAAAGTGTAGCAGCTCTCTACTTCATATTCTGCTATTGTGAAAACAACTTACTGGCCTCATTAAATAATGTTCCAAAAACAATTGATTTTTTTCCCTAAAAGGTCTCACTTTCATGTAACTGCAATACAGACCTGTGAGTAAACAATTAAGACTGGCCTACCTAAAGCATCCTCTAATATAAATCGAGTGTTTCGAAAAACAGTCTTCAATTCCCGTTTCACACTGGCTAGAACCCCATTAGTCTCGGTGGAGTGCCAGGTATTGTTCATGGGATTCTACAGTAGAACAGATGTGTTCGGGCTTGCAAAAACGGTCCATATGGAGAGACAGCAAATTCTGAGGGGCTCATAATGCCCCTCAGAATGAGCTACCACCTGTATTGTATTTCATTGTACTCAAACTGTAGCAGCTCTCTACTACATATTCTGCTATTGTGAAAACACCCTACTGGCCTCATAAAATAATGTTCCAATAACAAATGACTTTTTTCCAAAAAGGTCCCACTTTCATGTAACTGCAATACAGACCTGTGAGAAAACAAATAAGACTGGCCTACCTAAAGCATTCTCTAATAGAAATCGAGTGTTTCGAAAAATAGTCTTCAAATCCCGTTTCACACTGGCTAGAACCCAATTAGTCTCGGTGGGGAACCAGGCTTTGGCCATGGGACACTACAGTAGAACAGATGTGTTTGGGCTTGCTAAAACGGTCCATATAGAGAGGCAGCAAATTCTGAGGGGCTCATAATGCCCCTCAGAATGAGCTACCACCTGCATTGTATTACAGTGTACTCAAACTGTAGCAGCTCTCTACTACATATTCTGCTATTGTGAAAACACCCTACTGGCCTCATTAAATAATGTTCCAATAACAAATGACTTTTTTGCAAAAAGGTCCCACTTTCATGTAACTGCAATACAGACCTGTGAGTAAACAATTAAGACTGGCCTATCTAAAGCATCATCTAATATCAATCGAGTGTTTCGAAAAACAGTCTTCAATTCCTGTTTCACACTGGCTAGAACCCAGTTAGTCTCTGTGGGGAGCCAGGCTTTGGCCATGGGATGATACAGTAGAACAGATATGTTCTGGTTTGATAAAATTGTCCATATGGAGAGGCAGCAAATTCTGAGGGGCTCATAATGCCCCTCAGAATGAGCTACCACCTGTATTGTGTTACATATACTCGATCTGTAGCAGCTCTCTACTACATATTCTGCTATTGGGAAAACACCCTACTGGACTCATTAAATAATGTTCCAATAACAAATGACTTTTTTCCACAAAAGGTCCCACTTTCATGTAACTGCAATACAGACCTGTGAGTAAACAATTAAGACTGGCCTACCTAAAGCATCCTCTAACATAAATCGAGTGTTTCGAAAAACAGTCTTCAATTCCTGTTTCACACTGGCTAGAACCCAGTTAGTCTCGGTGGGGAGCCAGACTTTGGCCATGGGATGATACAGTAGAACAGATGTGTTCGGGCTTGCAAAAACGGTCCATATGGAGAGGCAGCAAATTCTGAGGGGCTCATAATGCCCCTCAGAATGAGCTACCACCTGTATTGTATTACAGTGTACTCAAACTGTAGCAGCTCTCTACTACATATTCTGCTATTGTGAAAACACCCTACTGGCCTCATTAAATAATCTACCAATAACAATAAAGTTTTCTTTTTCCAAAAAGGTATCACTTTCATGTAACTTTAATACAGGCCTTTGAGTATTAAACTAAGTCTGGCCTACCTAAAGCATCCTCTAATATCAATCGAGTGTTTCGAAAAACAGTCTTCAATTCCCGTTTCACACTGGCTAGAACCCAATTAGTCTCGGTGGGGAGCAAGGCTTTGTCCAGTGTACTCAAACTGTAGCAGCTCTCTACTACATATTCTGCTATTGTGAAAACACCCTAGTGGCCTCATTTAATAATCTAACAATAAAAGTAAAGATTTCTTTTCCCAAAAAGGTATCACTTTCATGTAACTTTAATACAGGCCTTTGAGTAATCAACTAAGTCTGGCATCCTCTAATATCAGTTGAGTGTTTCGAAAAACAGAGTCTCTAGCAGCTCTCTACTACATATTTTGCTATTGTGAAAACACCCTACTGGCCTCATTAAATAATCTACCAATAACAATAAAGTTTTCTTTTTCCAAAAAGGTCTCACTTTCATGTAACTGCAATACAGACCTATGAGTAAACAATTTAGACTGGCCTACCTAAAGCATCCTCTAATATCAATCGAGTGTTTCGTAAAACAGTCTTCAATTCCTGTTTCACACTGGCTGGAACCCAATTAGTCTCGGTGGGGAGCCAGGCTTTGTTCATGGGATGCTACAGTAGAACAGATGTGTTCGGGCTTGCAAAAACGGTCCATATGGAGAGGCAGCAAATTCTGAGGGGGTCATAATGCCCCTCAGAATGAGCTACCACCTGTATTGTATTACAGTGTTCTCAAACTGTAGCAGCTCTCTACTACATATTCTGCTATTGTGAAAACACCCTACTGGCCTCATAAAATAATGTTCCAATAACAAATGACTTTTTTCCAAAAAGGTCTCACTTTCATGTAACTGCAATACAGACCTGTGAGAAAACAAATAAGACTGGCCTACCTAAAGCATCCTCTAATATCAATCGAGTGTTTCGAAAAACAGTCTTCAATTCCCGTTTCACACTGGCTTGAACCCCATTAGTCTCGGTGGGGAGCCAGGCTTTGTCCATGAGATTCTACAGTAGAACAGACGTGTTCTGGTTTGATAAAATTGTCCATATGGAGAGGCAGCAAATTCTGAGGGGCTCATAATGCCTCTCAGAATGAGCTACTACCTGTATTGTATTACAGTGTACTCAAACTGTAGCAGCTCTCTACTACATATTCTGCTATTGTGAAAACACCCTACTGGCCTCATTAAATAATGTTCCAATAACAATTGACTTTTTTCCAAAAAGGTCTCACTTTCATGTAACTTCAATACAGGCCTTTGAGTAAACAACTAAGTCTGGCCTAGCTAAAGCATCCTCTAATATCAATCGAGTGTTTCGAAAAACAGTCTTCAATTCCCATTTCACACTGGCTAGAACCCCATTAGTCTCGGTGGGGAGCCAGGCTTTGTCCATGGGATGCTACAGTATAACGTGTTCTGGCTTGATAAAACGGTCCATAAGGAGTAGTTGCAAATTCTGATGGGCTCATAATGCCCCTCAGAATGAGCTACCACCTGTATTGCATTACAGTGTACTCAAACTGTAGCAGCTCTCAACTACATATTCTGCTATTGTGAAAACACCCTACTGGCCTCATTAAATAATGTTCCAATAATAATTGACTTTTTTCCAAAAAGGTCTCACTTTCATGTAACTTCAATACAGGCCTTTGAGTAAACAACTAAGTCTGGCCTACCTAAAGCATCCTCTAATATCAATCGAGTGTTTTGAAAAACAGTCTTCAATTCCCGTTTAACACTGGCTAGAACCCAATTAGTCTCGGTGGGGAGCCAGACTTTGGCCATGGGATGATACAGTAGAACAGATGTGATCTGGTTTGATAAAACGGTCCATATGGAGAGGCAGCAAATTCTGAGGGTCTCATAATGCCCCTCAGAATGAGCTACCACCTGTATTGTATTACAGTGTACTCAAACTGTAGCAGCTCTCTACTACATATTCTGCTATTGTGAAAACACCCTACAGGCCTCATTAAATAATGTTCCAATAACAAATGACTTTTTTCCAAAAAGTTCTCACTTTCATGTAACTGCAATACAGACCTGTGAGAAAACAAATAAGACTGGCCTATCTAAAGCATCCTCTAATATAAATAGAGTGTTTCGAAAAATAGTCTTCAAATCCTGTTTCACCCTGGCTGGAACCCAAGTAGGCTCAGTGGGGAAGAAGGCTTTGGCAATGGGACACTACAGTAGAACAGATGTGTTCGGGCTTGCAAAAACGGTCCATATGGAGAGGCAGCAAATTCTGAGGGGCTCATAATGCCCCTCAGAATGAGCTACCACCTGCATTGTATTACAGTGTACTCAAACTCTTGCAGCTCTCAACTACATATTCTGCTATTGTGAAAACACCCTACAGGCCTCATTAAATAATGTTCCAATAACAAATGACTTTTTTCCAAAAAGGTCCCACTTTCATGTAACTGCAGTACAGACCTGTGAGTAAACAATTAAGACTGGCCTACCTAAAGCATCCTCTAATATAAATCGAGTGTTTCGAAAAACAGTCTTCAATTCCTGTTTCACACTGGCTAGAACCCAGTTAGTCTCGGTGGGGAGCCAGACTTCGGCCATGGGACACTACAGTAGAACAGATGTGTTCTGGTTTGATAAAACGGTCCATATGGAGAGGCAGCAAATTCTGAGGGTCTCATAATGACCCTCAGAATAAGCTACCACCTGTATTGTATTACAGTGTACTCAAACTGTAGCAGCTCTCTACTACATATTCTGCTATTGTGAAAACACCCTACTGGACTCATTAAATAATGTTCCAATAACAATTGACTTTTTTCCGAAAAGTTCTCACTTTCATGTAACTGCAATACAGACCTGTGAGAAAACAAATAAGACTGGCCTACCTAAAGCATCCTCTAATATAAATCGAGTGTTTCGAAAAATAGTCTTCAAATCCCGTTTCACACTGGCTAGAACCCAATTAGTCTCGGTGGGGAACCAGGCTTTGGCCATGGGACACTACAGTAGAACAGATGTGTTTGGGCTTGCAAAAACGGTCCATATAGAGAGGCAGCAAATTCTGAGGGGCTCATAATGCCCCTCAGAATGAGCTACCACCTGTATTGTGTTACATATACTCAAACTGTAGCAGCTCTCTACTACATATTCTGCTATTGTGAAAAAACCCTACTGGCCTCATTAAATAATGTTCCAATAACAAATGACTTTTTTCCAAAAAGGTCCGACTTTCATGTAACTGCAATACAGACCTGTGAGTAAACAATTAAGACTGGCCTACCTAAAGCATCCTCTAATATAAATCGAGTGTTTCGAAAAATAGTCTTCAAATCCCGTTTCACACTGGCTAGAACCCAATTAGTCTTGGTGGGGAACCAGGCTTTGGCCATGGGACACTACAGTAGAACAGATGTGTTTGGGCTTGCTAAAACAGTCCATATAGAGAGGCAGCAAATTTTGAGGGGCTCATAATGCCCCTCAGAATGAGCTACCACCTGCATTGTATTACAGTGTACTCAAACTGTAGCAGCTCTCTACTACATATTCTGCTATTGTGAAAACACCCTACTGGCCTCATTAAATAATCTATCAATAACAATAAAGTTTGCTTTTTCGAAAAAGTTCTCACTTTCATGTAACTTCAATACAGGCCTTTGAGTAAACAACTAAGTCTGGCCTACCTAAAGCATCCTCTGATATCAATCGAGTGTTTCGAAAAACAGTCTTCAATTCCCGTTTCACACTGGCTAGAACCCAATTAGTCTCGGTGGGGAGCCAGGCTTTATCCATGGGATTCTACAGTAGAACAGACGTGCTTTGGTTTGATAAAATTGTCCATATGGAGAGGCAGCAAATTCTGAGGGGCTCATAATGCCCCTCAGAATGAGCTACCACCTGTATTGCATTACAGTGTACTCAAAGTGTAGCAGCTCTCTACTTCATATTCTGCTATTGTGAAAACAACTTACTGGCCTCATTAAATAATGTTCCAAAAACAATTGATTTTTTTTCCCTAAAAGGTCTCACTTTCATGTAACTGCAATACAGACCTGTGAGTAAACAATTAAGACTGGCCTACCTAAAGCATCCTCTAATATAAATCGAGTGTTTCGAAAAACAGTCTTCAATTCCCGTTTCACACTGGCTAGAACCCCATTAGTCTCGGTGGAGTGCCAGGTATTGTTCATGGGACACTACAGTAGAACAGATGTGTTTGGGCTTGCTAAAACGGTCCATATAGAGAGGCAGCAAATTCTGAGGGGCTCATAATGCCCCTCAGAATGAGCTACCACCTGCATTGTATTACAGTGTACTCAAACTGTAGCAGCTCTCTACTACATATTCTGCTATTGTGAAAACACCCTACTGGCCTCATTAAATAATGTTCAAATAACAAATGACTTTTTTTCAAAGAGGTCCCACTTTCATGTAACTGCAATACAGACCTGTGAGTAAACAATTAAGA
Source organism: Pseudorasbora parva (assembly GCF_024679245.1). NCBI lineage: Eukaryota > Metazoa > Chordata > Actinopteri > Cypriniformes > Gobionidae > Pseudorasbora > Pseudorasbora parva. The sequence continues at coordinate 17,032,025 of NC_090191.1, read as the reverse complement.
CTGGCCTACCTAAAGCATCCTCTAATATAAATCGAGTGTTTCGAAAAACAGTCTTCAATTCCCGTTTCACACTGGCTAGAACCCCATTAGTCTCGGTGGAGTGCCAGGTATTGTTCATGGGATTCTACAGTAGAACAGATGTGTTCGGGCTTGCAAAGACGGTCCATATGGAGAGGCAGCAAATTCTGAGGGGCTCATAATGCCCCTCAGAATGAGCTACCACCTGTATTGTATTTCATTGTACTCAAACTGTAGCAGCTCTCTACTACATATTCTGCTATTGTGAAAACACCCTACTGGCCTCATAAAATAATGTTCCAATAACAAATGACTTTTTTCCAAAAAGGTCCCACTTTCATGTAACTGCAATACAGACCTGTGAGAAAACAAATAAGACTGGCCTACCTAAAGCATTCTCTAATAGAAATCGAGTGTTTCGAAAAATAGTCTTCAAATCCCGTTTCACACTGGCTAGAACCCAATTAGTCTCGGTGGGGAACCAGGCTTTGGCCATGGGACACTACAGTAGAACAGATGTGTTTGGGCTTGCTAAAACGGTCCATATAGAGAGGCAGCAAATTCTGAGGGGCTCATAATGCCCCTCAGAATGAGCTACCACCTGCATTGTATTACAGTGTACTCAAACTGTAGCAGCTCTCTACTACATATTCTGCTATTGTGAAAACACCCTACTGGCCTCATTAAATAATGTTCCAATAACAAATGACTTTTTTCCAAAAAGGTCCCACTTTCATGTAACTGCAATACAGACCTGTGAGTAAACAATTAAGACTGGCCTACCTAAAGCATCCTCTAACATAAATCGAGTGTTTCGAAAAACAGTCTTCAATTCCTGTTTCACACTGGCTAGAAACCAGTTAGTCTCGGTGGGGAGCCAGACTTTGGCCATGGGATGATACAGTAGAACAGACGTGTTCTGGTTTGATAAAACGGTCCATACAGAGAGGCAGCAAATTCTGAGGGTCTCATAATGCCCCTCAGAATGAGCTACCACCTGTATTGTATTACAGTGTACTCAAACTGTAGCAGCTCTCTACTACATATTCTGCTATTGTGAAAACACCCTACTGGACTCATTAAATTATGTTCCAATAACAAATGACTTTTTTCCAAAAAAGTTCTCACTTTCATGTAACTGCAATACAGACCTGTGAGAAAACAAATAAGACTGGCCTATCTAAAGCATCCTCTAATATAAATCGAGTGTTTCGAAAAATAGTCTTCAAATCCTGTTTCACCCTGGCTAGAACCCAAGTAGGCTCAGTGGGGGAGAAGGCTTTGGCAATGGGACACTACAGTAGAACAGATGTGTTCGTGCTTGCAAAAACGGTCCATATGGAGAGGCAGCAAATTCTGAGGGGCTCATAATGCCCCTCAGAATGAGCTACCACCTGCATTGTATTACAGTGTACTCAAACTGTTGCAGCTCTCTACTACATATTCTGCTATTGTGAAAACACCCTACAGGCCTCATTAAATAATGTTCCGATAACAAATGACTTTTTTCCAAAAATGTCCCACTTTCATGTAACTGCAATACAGATCTGTGAGTAAACAATTAAGACTGGCCTACCTAAAGCATCCTCTAATATAAATCGAGTGTTTCGAAAAACAGTCTTCAATTCCTGTTTCACACTGGCTAGAACCCAGTTAGTCTCTGTGGGGAGCCAGGCTTTGGCCATGGGATGATACAGTAGAACAGATATGTTTTGGTTTGATAAAACGGTCCATATGGAGAGGCAGCAAATTCTGAGGGGCTCATAATGCCCCTCAGAATGAGCTACCACCTGTATTGTATTACAGTGTACTCAAACTGTACCAGCTCTCTACTACATATTCTGCTATTGTGAAAACACCCTACTGGCCTCATTAAATAATGTTCCAATAACAAATGACTTTTTTCCAAAAAGGTCCCACTTTCATGTAACTGCAATACAGACCTGTGAGTAAACAATTAAGACTGGCCTACCTAAAGCATCCTCTAATATAAACCGAGTGTTTTGAAAAACAGTCTTCAATTCCTGTTTCACACTGGCTAGAACCCAGTTAGTCTCGGTGGGGAGCCAGACTTTGGCCATGGGACGATACAGTAGAACAGATGTGTTCTGGTTTGATAAAACGGTCCATATGGAGAGGCAGCAAATTCTGAGGGGCTCATAATGCCCCTCAGAATGAGCTACCACCTGTATTGCATTACAGTGTACTCAAAGTGTAGCAGCTCTCTACTTCATATTCTGCTATTGTGAAAACAACTTACTGGCCTCATTAAATAATGTTCCAAAAACAATTGATTTTTTTCCCTAAAAGGTCTCACTTTCATGTAACTGCAATACAGACCTGTGAGTAAACAATTAAGACTGGCCTACCTAAAGCATCCTCTAATATAAATCGAGTGTTTCGAAAAACAGTCTTCAATTCCCGTTTCACACTGGCTAGAACCCCATTAGTCTCGGTGGAGTGCCAGGTATTGTTCATGGGATTCTACAGTAGAACAGATGTGTTCGGGCTTGCAAAAACGGTCCATATGGAGAGGCAGCAAATTCTGAGGGGCTCATAATGCCCCTCAGAATGAGCTACCACCTGTATTGTATTTCATTGTACTCAAACTGTAGCAGCTCTCTACTACATATTCTGCTATTGTGAAAACACCCTACTGGCCTCATAAAATAATGTTCCAATAACAAATGACTTTTTTCCAAAAAGGTCCCACTTTCATGTAACTGCAATACAGACCTGTGAGAAAACAAATAAGACTGGCCTACCTAAAGCATTCTCTAATAGAAATCGAGTGTTTCGAAAAATAGTCTTCAAATCCCGTTTCACACTGGCTAGAACCCAATTAGTCTCGGTGGGGAACCAGGCTTTGGCCATGGGACACTACAGTAGAACAGATGTGTTTGGGCTTGCTAAAACGGTCCATATAGAGAGGCAGCAAATTCTGAGGGGCTCATAATGCCCCTCAGAATGAGCTACCACCTGCATTGTATTACAGTGTACTCAAACTGTAGCAGCTCTCTACTACATATTCTGCTATTGTGAAAACACCCTACTGGCCTCATTAAATAATGTTCCAATAACAAATGACTTTTTTGCAAAAAGGTCCCACTTTCATGTAACTGCAATACAGACCTGTGAGTAAACAATTAAGACTGGCCTATCTAAAGCATCATCTAATATCAATCGAGTGTTTCGAAAAACAGTCTTCAATTCCTGTTTCACACTGGCTAGAACCCAGTTAGTCTCTGTGGGGAGCCAGGCTTTGGCCATGGGATGATACAGTAGAACAGATATGTTCTGGTTTGATAAAATTGTCCATATGGAGAGGCAGCAAATTCTGAGGGGCTCATAATGCCCCTCAGAATGAGCTACCACCTGTATTGTGTTACATATACTCGATCTGTAGCAGCTCTCTACTACATATTCTGCTATTGGGAAAACACCCTACTGGACTCATTAAATAATGTTCCAATAACAAATGACTTTTTTCCAAAAAAGGTCCCACTTTCATGTAACTGCAATACAGACCTGTGAGTAAACAATTAAGACTGGCCTACCTAAAGCATCCTCTAACATAAATCGAGTGTTTCGAAAAACAGTCTTCAATTCCTGTTTCACACTGGCTAGAACCCAGTTAGTCTCGGTGGGGAGCCAGACTTTGGCCATGGGATGATACAGTAGAACAGACGTGTTCTGGTTTGATAAAACGGTCCATACAGAGAGGCAGCAAATTCTGAGGGTCTCATAATGCCCCTCAGAATGAGCTACCACCTGTATTGTATTACAGTGTACTCAAACTGTAGCAGCTCTCTACTACATATTCTGCTATTGTGAAAACACCCTACTGGCCTCATTAAATAATCTACCAATAACAATAAAGTTTTCTTTTTCCAAAAAGTTCTCACTTTCATGTAACTTCAATACAGGCCTTTGAGTAAACAATTAAGACTGGCCTACCTAAAGCATCCTCTAATATAAATCGAGTGTTTCGAAAAATAGTCTTCAATTCCCGTTTCACACTGGCTAGAACCCAATTAGTCTCGGTGGAGAGCCAGGTATTGTTCATGGGATTCTACAGTAGAACAGATGTGTTCGGGCTTGCAAAAACGGTCCATATGGAGAGGCAGCAAATTCTGAGGGGCTCATAATGCCCCTCAGAATGAGCTACCACCTGTATTGTATTACAGTGTACTCAAACTGTAGCAGCTCTCTACTACATATTCTGCTATTGTGAAAACACCCTACTGGCCTCATTAAATAATCTACCAATAACAATAAAGTTTTCTTTTTCCAAAAAGTTCTCACTTTCATGTAACTGCAATACAGACCTGTGAGAAAACAAATAAGACTGGCCTATCTAAAGCATCCTCTAATATAAATAGAGTGTTTCGAAAAATAGTCTTCAAATCCTGTTTCACCCTGGCTAGAACCCAAGTAGGCTCAGTGGGGAAGAACGCTTTGGCAATGGGACACTACACTAGAACAGATGTGTTCGGGCTTGCAAAAACAGTCCATATGGAGAGGCAGCAAATTCTGAGGGGCTCATAATGCCCCTCAGAATGAGCTACCACCTGCATTGTATTACAGTGTACTCAAACTGTTGCAGCTCTCTACTACATATTCTGCTATTGTGAAAACACCCTACAGGCCTCATTAAATAATGTTCCGATAACAAATGACTTTTTTCCAAAAAGGTCCCACTTTCATGTAACTGCAATACAGATCTGTGAGTAAACAATTAAGACTGGCCTACCTAAAGCATCCTCTAATATAAATCGAGTGTTTCGAAAAACAGTCTTCAATTCCTGTTTCACACTGGCTAGAACCCAGTTAGTCTCTGTGGGGAGCCAGGCTTTGGCCATGGGATGATACAGTAGAACAGATATGTTTTGGTTTGATAAAACGGTCCATATGGAGAGGCAGCAAATTCTGAGGGGCTCATAATGCCCCTCAGAATGAGCTACCACCTGTATTGTATTACAGTGTACTCAAACTGTAGCAGCTCTCTACTACATATTCTGCTATTGTGAAAACACCCTACTGGCCTCATTAAATAATGTTCCAATAACAAATGACTTTTTTCCAAAAAGGTCCCACTTTCATGTAACTGCAATACAGACCTGTGAGTAAACAATTAAGACTGGCCTACCTAAAGCATCCTCTAATATAAACCGAGTGTTTCGAAAAACAGTCTTCAATTCCTGTTTCACACTGGCTAGAACCCAGTTAGTCTCGGTGGGGAGCCAGACTTTGGCCATGGGACGATACAGTAGAACAGATGTGTTCTGGTTTGATAAAACGGTCCATATGGAGAGGCAGCAAATTCTGAGGGCCTCATAATGCCCCTCAGAATGAGCTACCACCTGTAGTGTATTACAGTGTACTCAAACTGTAGCAGCTCTCTACTACATATTCTGCTATTGTGAAAACACCCTACTGGACTCATTAAATAATGTTCCAATAACAATTGACTTTTTTCCGAAAAGTTCTCACTTTCATGTAACTGCAATACAGACCTGTGAGAAAACAAATAAGACTGGTCTACCTAAAGCATCCTCTAATATAAATCAAGTGTTTCGAAAAATAGTCTTCAAATCCCGTTTCACACTGGCTAGAACCCAATTAGTCTCGGTGGGGAGCCAGACTTTGGCCATGGGACACTACAGTAGAACAGATGTGTTTGGGCTTGCAAAAACGGTCCATATGGAGAGGCAGCAAATTCTGAGGGGCTCATAATGCCCCTCAGAATGAGCTACCACCTGTATTGTATTTCATTGTACTCAAACTGTAGCAGCTCTCTACTACATATTCTGCTATTGTGAAAACACCCTACTGGCCTCATAAAATAATGTTCCAATAACAAATGACTTTTTTCCAAAAAGGTCCCACTTTCATGTAACTGCAATACAGACCTGTGAGAAAACAAATAAGACTGGCCTACCTAAAGCATTCTCTAATAGAAATCGAGTGTTTCGAAAAATAGTCTTCAAATCCCGTTTCACACTGGCTAGAACCCAATTAGTCTCGGTGGGGAACCAGGCTTTGGCCATGGGACACTACAGTAGAACAGATGTGTTTGGGCTTGCTAAAACGGTCCATATAGAGAGGCAGCAAATTCTGAGGGGCTCATAATGCCCCTCAGAATGAGCTACCACCTGCATTGTATTACAGTGTACTCAAACTGTAGCAGCTCTCTACTACATATTCTGCTATTGTGAAAACACCCTACTGGCCTCATTAAATAATGTTCCAATAACAAATGACTTTTTTGCAAAAAGGTCCCACTTTCATGTAACTGCAATACAGACCTGTGAGTAAACAATTAAGACTGGCCTATCTAAAGCATCATCTAATATCAATCGAGTGTTTCGAAAAACAGTCTTCAATTCCTGTTTCACACTGGCTAGAACCCAGTTAGTCTCTGTGGGGAGCCAGGCTTTGGCCATGGGATGATACAGTAGAACAGATATGTTCTGGTTTGATAAAATTGTCCATATGGAGAGGCAGCAAATTCTGAGGGGCTCATAATGCCCCTCAGAATGAGCTACCACCTGTATTGTGTTACATATACTCGATCTGTAGCAGCTCTCTACTACATATTCTGCTATTGGGAAAACACCCTACTGGACTCATTAAATAATGTTCCAATAACAAATGACTTTTTTCCAAAAAAGGTCCCACTTTCATGTAACTGCAATACAGACCTGTGAGTAAACAATTAAGACTGGCCTACCTAAAGCATCCTCTAACATAAATCGAGTGTTTCGAAAAACAGTCTTCAATTCCTGTTTCACACTGGCTAGAACCCAGTTAGTCTCGGTGGGGAGCCAGACTTTGGCCATGGGATGATACAGTAGAACAGACGTGTTCTGGTTTGATAAAACGGTCCATACAGAGAGGCAGCAAATTCTGAGGGTCTCATAATGCCCCTCAGAATGAGCTACCACCTGTATTGTATTACAGTGTACTCAAACTGTAGCAGCTCTCTACTACATATTCTGCTATTGTGAAAACACCCTACTGGCCTCATTAAATAATCTACCAATAACAATAAAGTTTTCTTTTTCCAAAAAGTTCTCACTTTCATGTAACTTCAATACAGGCCTTTGAGTAAACAATTAAGACTGGCCTACCTAAAGCATCCTCTAATATAAATCGAGTGTTTCGAAAAATAGTCTTCAATTCCCGTTTCACACTGGCTAGAACCCAATTAGTCTCGGTGGAGAGCCAGGTATTGTTCATGGGATTCTACAGTAGAACAGATGTGTTCGGGCTTGCAAAAACGGTCCATATGGAGAGGCAGCAAATTCTGAGGGGCTCATAATGCCCCTCAGAATGAGCTACCACCTGTATTGTATTACAGTGTACTCAAACTGTAGCAGCTCTCTACTACATATTCTGCTATTGTGAAAACACCCTACTGGCCTCATTAAATAATCTACCAATAACAATAAAGTTTTCTTTTTCCAAAAAGTTCTCACTTTCATGTAACTGCAATACAGACCTGTGAGAAAACAAATAAGACTGGCCTATCTAAAGCATCCTCTAATATAAATAGAGTGTTTCGAAAAATAGTCTTCAAATCCTGTTTCACCCTGGCTAGAACCCAAGTAGGCTCAGTGGGGAAGAACGCTTTGGCAATGGGACACTACACTAGAACAGATGTGTTCGGGCTTGCAAAAACAGTCCATATGGAGAGGCAGCAAATTCTGAGGGGCTCATAATGCCCCTCAGAATGAGCTACCACCTGCATTGTATTACAGTGTACTCAAACTGTTGCAGCTCTCTACTACATATTCTGCTATTGTGAAAACACCCTACAGGCCTCATTAAATAATGTTCCGATAACAAATGACTTTTTTCCAAAAAGGTCCCACTTTCATGTAACTGCAATACAGATCTGTGAGTAAACAATTAAGACTGGCCTACCTAAAGCATCCTCTAATATAAATCGAGTGTTTCGAAAAACAGTCTTCAATTCCTGTTTCACACTGGCTAGAACCCAGTTAGTCTCTGTGGGGAGCCAGGCTTTGGCCATGGGATGATACAGTAGAACAGATATGTTTTGGTTTGATAAAACGGTCCATATGGAGAGGCAGCAAATTCTGAGGGGCTCATAATGCCCCTCAGAATGAGCTACCACCTGTATTGTATTACAGTGTACTCAAACTGTAGCAGCTCTCTACTACATATTCTGCTATTGTGAAAACACCCTACTGGCCTCATTAAATAATGTTCCAATAACAAATGACTTTTTTCCAAAAAGGTCCCACTTTCATGTAACTGCAATACAGACCTGTGAGTAAACAATTAAGACTGGCCTACCTAAAGCATCCTCTAATATAAACCGAGTGTTTCGAAAAACAGTCTTCAATTCCTGTTTCACACTGGCTAGAACCCAGTTAGTCTCGGTGGGGAGCCAGACTTTGGCCATGGGACGATACAGTAGAACAGATGTGTTCTGGTTTGATAAAACGGTCCATATGGAGAGGCAGCAAATTCTGAGGGCCTCATAATGCCCCTCAGAATGAGCTACCACCTGTAGTGTATTACAGTGTACTCAAACTGTAGCAGCTCTCTACTACATATTCTGCTATTGTGAAAACACCCTACTGGACTCATTAAATAATGTTCCAATAACAATTGACTTTTTTCCGAAAAGTTCTCACTTTCATGTAACTGCAATACAGACCTGTGAGAAAACAAATAAGACTGGTCTACCTAAAGCATCCTCTAATATAAATCAAGTGTTTCGAAAAATAGTCTTCAAATCCCGTTTCACACTGGCTAGAACCCAATTAGTCTCTGTGGGAAACCAGGCTTTGGCCATGGGACACTACAGTAGAACAGATGTGTTTGGGCTTGCAAAAACGGTCCATATAGAGAGGCAGCAAATTCTGAGGGGCTCATAATGCCCCTCAGAATGAGCTACCACCTGTATTGTGTTACATATACTCAAACTGTAGCAGCTCTCTACTACATATTCTGCTATTGTGAAAACACCCTACTGGCCTCATTAAATAATGTTCCAATAACAAATGACTTTTTTTCCAAAAAGGTCCCACTTTCATGTAAGTGCAATACAGACCTGTGAGTAAACAATTAAGACTGGCCTACCTAAAGCATCCTCTAATATAAACCGAGTGTTTCGAAAAACAGTCTTCAATTCCTGTTTCACACTGGCTAGAACCCAGTTAGTCTCAGTGGGGAGCCAGACTTTGGCCATGGGATGATACAGTAGAACCGATGTGTTCTGGTTTGATAAAACGGTCCATATGGAGAGGCAGCAAATTCTGAGGGTCTCATAATGCCCCTCAGAATGAGCTACCACCTGTATTGTATTACATTGTACTCAAACTGTAGCAGCTCTCTACTACATATTCTGCTATTGTGAAAACACCCTACTGGACTCATTAAATAATGTTCCAATAACAATTGACTTTTTTCCGAAAAGTTCTCACTTTCATGTAACTGCAATACAGACCTGTGAGAAAACAAATAAGACTGGTCTACCTAAAGCATGCTCTAATATAAATCGAGTGTTTCGAAAAATAGTCTTCAAATCCCGTTTCACACTGGCTAGAACCCAATTAGTCTCTGTGGGAAACCAGGCTTTGGCCATGGGACACTACAGTAGAACAGATGTGTTTGGGCTTGCAAAAACGGTCCATATAGAGAGGCAGCAAATTCTGAGGGGCTCATAATGCCCCTCAGAATGAGCTACCACCTGTATTGTATTACAGTGTACTCAAACTGTAGCAGCTCTCTACTACATATTCTGCTATTGTGAAAACACCCTACTGGCCTCATTAAATAATCTACCAATAACAATAAAGTTTTCTTTTTCCAAAAAGTTCTCACTTTCATGTAACTTCAATACAGGCCTTTGAGTAAACATTTAAGACTGGCCTACCTAAAGCATCCTCTAATATAAATCGAGTGTTTCGAAAAACAGTCTTCAATTCCCGTTTCACACTGGCTAGAACCCAATTAGTCTCGGTGGAGAGCCAGGTATTGTTCATGGGATTCTACAGTAGAACAGATGTGTTCGGGCTTGCAAAAACGGTCCATATGGAGAGGCAGCAAATTCTGAGGGGCTCATAATGCCCCTCAGAATGAGCTACCACCTGTATTGTATTACAGTGTACTCAAACTATAGCAGCTCTCTACTACATATTCTGCTATTGTGAAAACACTCTACTGGACTCATTAAATAATGTTCCAATAACAAATTACTTTTTCCAAAAAAGTTCTCACTTTCATGTAACTGCAATACAGACCTGTGAGAAAACAAATAAGACTGGCCTATCTAAAGCATCCTCTAATATAAATAGAGTGTTTCGAAAAATAGTCTTCAAATCCTGTTTCACCCTGGCTAGAACCCAAGTAGGCTCAGTGGGGAAGAACGCTTTGGCAATGGGACACTACAGTAGCACAGATGTGTTCGGGCTTGCAAAAACGGTCCATATGGAGAGGCAGCAAATTCTGAGGGTCTCATAATGCCCCTCAGAATGAGCTACCACCTGTATTGTATTACAGTGTACTCAAACTGTAGCAGCTCTCTACTACATATTCTGCTATTGTGAAAACATCCTACTGGACTCATTAAATAATGTTCCAATAACAATTGACTTTTTTCCGAAAAGTTCTCACTTTCATGTAACTGCAATAAAGACCTGTAAGAAAACAAATAAGACTGGCCTACCTAAAGCATCCTCTAATATAAATCGAGTGTTTCGAAAAATCCTGTTTCACACTGGCTAGAACCCAATTAGTCTCTGTGGGAAACCAGGCTTTGGCCATGGGACACTACAGTAGAACAGATGTGTTTGGGCTTGCAAAAACGGTCCATATAGAGAGGCAGCAAATTCTGAGGGGCTCATAATGCCCCTCAGAATGAGCTACCACCTGTATTGTGTTACATATACTCAAACTGTAGCAGCTCTCTACTACATATTCTGCTATTGTGAAAACACCCTACTGGCCTCATTAAATAATGTTCCAATAACAAATGACTTTTTTTCCAAAAAGGTCCCACTTTCATGTAAGTGCAATACAGACCTGTGAGTAAACAATTAAGACTGGCCTACCTAAAGCATCCTCTAATATAAACCGAGTGTTTCGAAAACAGGCTTCAATTCCTGTTTCACACTGGCTAGAACCCAGTTAGTCTCAGTGGGGAGCCAGACTTTGGCCATGGGATGATACAGTAGAACCGATGTGTTCTGGTTTGATAAAACGGTCCATATGGAGAGGCAGCAAATTCTGAGGGTCTCATAATGCCCCTCAGAATGAGCTACCACCTGTATTGTGTTACATATACTCAAACTGTTGCAGCTCTCTACTACATATTCTGCTATTGTGAAAACACCCTACTGGACTCATTAAATAATGTTCCAATAACAATTGACTTTTTTCCGAAAAGTTCTCACTTTCATGTAACTGCAATACAGACCTGTGAGAAAACAAATAAGACTGGTCTACCTAAAGCATCCTCTAATAAAATCGAGTGTTTCGAAAAATAGTCTTCAAATCCCGTTTCACACTGGCTAGAACCCAATTAGTCTCTGTGGGAAACCAGGCTTTGGTCATGGGACACTACAGTAGAACAGATGTGTTTGGGCTTGCAAAAACGGTCCATATAGAGAGGCAGCAAATTCTGAGGGGCTCATAATGCCCCTCAGAATGAGCTACCACCTGTATTGTGTTACATATACTCAAACTGTAGCAGCTCTCTACTACATATTCTGCTATTGTGAAAACACCCTACTGGCCTCATTAAATAATGTTTCAATAACAAATGACTTTTTTCCAAAAAGGTCCCACTTTCATGTAACTGCAATACAGACCTGTGAGTAAACAATTAAGTCTGGCCTACCTAAAGCATCCTCTAATATAAATCGAGTGTTTCGAAAAACAGTCTTCAATTCCTGTTTCACACTGGCTAGAACCCAGTTAGTCTCGGTGGGGAGCCAGACTTTGGCCATGGGATGATACAGTAGAACAGATGTGTTCTGGTTTGATAAAACGGTCCATATGGAGAGGCAGCAAATTCTGAGGGTCTCATAATGCCCCTCAGAATGAGCTACCCCCTGCATTGTATTACAGTGTACTCAAACTGTAGCAGCTCTCTACTACATATTCTGCTATTGTGAAAACACCCTACTGGCCTCATTAAATTATCTACCAATAACAATAAAGTTTTCTTTTTCCAAAAAGTTCTCACTTTCATGTAACTTCAATACAGGCCTTTGAGTAAACAAATAAGACTGGCCTACCTAAAGCATCCTCTAATATAAATCGAGTGTTTCGAAAAACAGTCTTCAATTCCCGTTTCACACTGGCTAGAACCCAATTAGTCTCGGTGGAGAGCCAGGTATTGTTCATGGGATTCTACAGTAGAACAGATGTGTTCGGGCTTGCAAAAACGGTCCATATGGAGAGGCAGCAAATTCTGAGGGGCTCATAATGCCCCTCAGAATGAGCTACCACCTGTATTGTATTACAGTGTACTCAAACTATATCAGCTCTCTACTACATATTCAGCTATTGTGAAAACACCCTACTGGACTCATTAAATAACGTTCCAATAACAAATGACTTTTTTCCAAAAAGTTCTCACTTTCATGTAACTGCAATACAGGCCTGTGAGAAAACAAATAAGACTGGCCTATCTAAAGCATCCTCTAATATAAATAGAGTGTTTCGAAAAATAGTCTTCAAATCTTGTTTCACCCTGGCTAGAACCCAAGTAGGCTCAGTGGGGAAGAAGGCTTTGGCAATGGGACACTACAGTAGAACAGATGTGTTCAGGCTTGCAAAAACGGTCCATATGGAGAGGGGCAAATTCTGAGGGGCTCATAATGCCCCTCAGAATGAGCTACCACCTGCATTGTATTACAGTGTACTCAAACTGTTGCAGCTCTCTACTACATATTCTGCTATTGTGAAAACACCCTACAGGCCTCATTAAATAATGTTCCGATAACAAATGACTTTTTTCCAAAAAGGTCCCACTTTCATGTAACTGCAATACAGATCTGTGAGTAAACAATTAAGACTGGCCTACCTAAAGCATCCTCTAATATAAATCGAGTGTTTCTAAAAACAGTCTTCAATTCCTGTTTCACACTGGCTAGAACCCAGTTAGTCTCTGTGGGGAGCCAGGCTTTGGCCATGGGATGATACAGTAGAACAGATATGTTCTGGTTTGATAAAACGGTCCATATGGAGAGGCAGCAAATTCTGAGGGGCTCATAATGCCCCTCAGAATGAGCTACCACCTGTATTGTATTACAGTGTACTCAAACTGTAGCAGCTCTCTACTACATATTCTGCTATTGTGAAAACACCCTACAGGCCTCATTAAATAATGTTCCAATAACAAATGACTTTTTTCCAAAAAGTTCTCACTTTCATGTAACTGCAATACAGACCTGTGAGAAAACAAATAAGACTGGCCTATCTAAAGCATCCTCTAATATAAATAGAGTGTTTCGAAAAATAGTCTTCAAATCCTGTTTCACCCTGGCTGGAACCCAAGTAGGCTCAGTGGGGAAGAAGGCTTTGGCAATGGGACACTACAGTAGAACAGATGTGTTCGGGCTTGCAAAAACGGTCCATATGGAGAGGCAGCAAATTCTGAGGGGCTCATAATGCCCCTCAGAATGAGCTACCACCTGCATTGTATTACAGTGTACTCAAACTCTTGCAGCTCTCAACTACATATTCTGCTATTGTGAAAACACCCTACAGGCCTCATTAAATAATGTTCCAATAACAAATGACTTTTTTCCAAAAAGGTCCCACTTTCATGTAACTGCAGTACAGACCTGTGAGTAAACAATTAAGACTGGCCTACCTAAAGCATCCTCTAATATAAATCGAGTGTTTCGAAAAACAGTCTTCAATTCCTGTTTCACACTGGCTAGAACCCAGTTAGTCTCGGTGGGGAGCCAGACTTCGGCCATGGGACACTACAGTAGAACAGATGTGTTCTGGTTTGATAAAACGGTCCATATGGAGAGGCAGCAAATTCTGAGGGTCTCATAATGACCCTCAGAATAAGCTACCACCTGTATTGTATTACAGTGTACTCAAACTGTAGCAGCTCTCTACTACATATTCTGCTATTGTGAAAACACCCTACTGGACTCATTAAATAATGTTCCAATAACAATTGACTTTTTTCCGAAAAGTTCTCACTTTCATGTAACTGCAATACAGACCTGTGAGAAAACAAATAAGACTGGCCTACCTAAAGCATCCTCTAATATAAATCGAGTGTTTCGAAAAATAGTCTTCAAATCCCGTTTCACACTGGCTAGAACCCCTTTGGCCATGGGACACTACAGTAGAACAGATGTGTTTGGGCTTGCAAAAACGGTCCATATAGAGAGGCAGCAAATTCTGAGGGGCTCATAATGCCCCTCAGAATGAGCTACCACCTGTATTGTGTTACATATACTCAAACTGTAGCAGCTCTCTACTACATATTCTGCTATTGTGAAAAAACCCTACTGGCCTCATTAAATAATGTTCCAATAACAAATGACTTTTTTCCAAAAAGGTCCGACTTTCATGTAACTGCAATACAGACCTGTGAGTAAACAATTAAGACTGGCCTACCTAAAGCATCCTCTAATATAAATCGAGTGTTTCGAAAAATAGTCTTCAAATCCCGTTTCACACTGGCTAGAACCCAATTAGTCTTGGTGGGGAACCAGGCTTTGGCCATGGGACACTACAGTAGAACAGATGTGTTTGGGCTTGCTAAAACAGTCCATATAGAGAGGCAGCAAATTTTGAGGGGCTCATAATGCCCCTCAGAATGAGCTACCACCTGCATTGTATTACAGTGTACTCAAACTGTAGCAGCTCTCTACTACATATTCTGCTATTGTGAAAACACCCTACTGGCCTCATTAAATAATCTATCAATAACAATAAAGTTTGCTTTTTCGAAAAAGTTCTCACTTTCATGTAACTTCAATACAGGCCTTTGAGTAAACAACTAAGTCTGGCCTACCTAAAGCATCCTCTGATATCAATCGAGTGTTTCGAAAAACAGTCTTCAATTCCCGTTTCACACTGGCTAGAACCCAATTAGTCTCGGTGGGGAGCCAGGCTTTATCCATGGGATTCTACAGTAGAACAGACGTGCTTTGGTTTGATAAAATTGTCCATATGGAGAGGCAGCAAATTCTGAGGGGCTCATAATGCCCCTCAGAATGAGCTACCACCTGTATTGCATTACAGTGTACTCAAAGTGTAGCAGCTCTCTACTTCATATTCTGCTATTGTGAAAACAACTTACTGGCCTCATTAAATAATGTTCCAAAAACAATTGATTTTTTTTCCCTAAAAGGTCTCACTTTCATGTAACTGCAATACAGACCTGTGAGTAAACAATTAAGACTGGCCTACCTAAAGCATCCTCTAATATAAATCGAGTGTTTCGAAAAACAGTCTTCAATTCCCGTTTCACACTGGCTAGAACCCCATTAGTCTCGGTGGAGTGCCAGGTATTGTTCATGGGACACTACAGTAGAACAGATGTGTTTGGGCTTGCTAAAACGGTCCATATAGAGAGGCAGCAAATTCTGAGGGGCTCATAATGCCCCTCAGAATGAGCTACCACCTGCATTGTATTACAGTGTACTCAAACTGTAGCAGCTCTCTACTACATATTCTGCTATTGTGAAAACACCCTACTGGCCTCATTAAATAATGTTCAAATAACAAATGACTTTTTTTCAAAGAGGTCCCACTTTCATGTAACTGCAATACAGACCTGTGAGTAAACAATTAAGACTGGCCTACCTAAAGCATCCTCTAATATAAATCGAGTGTTTCGAAAAACAGTCTTCAATTCCCGTTTCACACTGGCTAGAACCCCATTAGTCTCGGTGGAGTGCCAGGTATTGTTCATGGGATTCTACAGTAGAACAGATGTGTTCGGGCTTGCAAAGACGGTCCATATGGAGAGGCAGCAAATTCTGAGGGGCTCATAATGCCCCTCAGAATGAGCTACCACCTGTATTGTATTTCATTGTACTCAAACTGTAGCAGCTCTCTACTACATATTCTGCTATTGTGAAAACACCCTACTGGCCTCATAAAATAATGTTCCAATAACAAATGACTTTTTTCCAAAAAGGTCCCACTTTCATGTAACTGCAATACAGACCTGTGAGAAAACAAATAAGACTGGCCTACCTAAAGCATTCTCTAATAGAAATCGAGTGTTTCGAAAAATAGTCTTCAAATCCCGTTTCACACTGGCTAGAACCCAATTAGTCTCGGTGGGGAACCAGGCTTTGGCCATGGGACACTACAGTAGAACAGATGTGTTTGGGCTTGCTAAAACGGTCCATATAGAGAGGCAGCAAATTCTGAGGGGCTCATAATGCCCCTCAGAATGAGCTACCACCTGCATTGTATTACAGTGTACTCAAACTGTAGCAGCTCTCTACTACATATTCTGCTATTGTGAAAACACCCTACTGGCCTCATTAAATAATGTTCCAATAACAAATGACTTTTTTCCAAAAAGGTCCCACTTTCATGTAACTGCAATACAGACCTGTGAGTAAACAATTAAGACTGGCCTACCTAAAGCATCCTCTAACATAAATCGAGTGTTTCGAAAAACAGTCTTCAATTCCTGTTTCACACTGGCTAGAAACCAGTTAGTCTCGGTGGGGAGCCAGACTTTGGCCATGGGATGATACAGTAGAACAGACGTGTTCTGGTTTGATAAAACGGTCCATACAGAGAGGCAGCAAATTCTGAGGGTCTCATAATGCCCCTCAGAATGAGCTACCACCTGTATTGTATTACAGTGTACTCAAACTGTAGCAGCTCTCTACTACATATTGTGCTATTGTGAAAACACCCTACTGGACTCATTAAATTATGTTCCAATAACAAATGACTTTTTTCCAAAAAAGTTCTCACTTTCATGTAACTGCAATACAGACCTGTGAGAAAACAAATAAGACTGGCCTATCTAAAGCATCCTCTAATATAAATCGAGTGTTTCGAAAAATAGTCTTCAAATCCTGTTTCACCCTGGCTAGAACCCAAGTAGGCTCAGTGGGGGAGAAGGCTTTGGCAATGGGACACTACAGTAGAACAGATGTGTTCGTGCTTGCAAAAACGGTCCATATGGAGAGGCAGCAAATTCTGAGGGGCTCATAATGCCCCTCAGAATGAGCTACCACCTGCATTGTATTACAGTGTACTCAAACTGTTGCAGCTCTCTACTACATATTCTGCTATTGTGAAAACACCCTACAGGCCTCATTAAATAATGTTCCGATAACAAATGACTTTTTTCCAAAAATGTCCCACTTTCATGTAACTGCAATACAGATCTGTGAGTAAACAATTAAGACTGGCCTACCTAAAGCATCCTCTAATATAAATCGAGTGTTTCGAAAAACAGTCTTCAATTCCTGTTTCACACTGGCTAGAACCCAGTTAGTCTCTGTGGGGAGCCAGGCTTTGGCCATGGGATGATACAGTAGAACAGATATGTTTTGGTTTGATAAAACGGTCCATATGGAGAGGCAGCAAATTCTGAGGGGCTCATAATGCCCCTCAGAATGAGCTACCACCTGTATTGTATTACAGTGTACTCAAACTGTAGCAGCTCTCTACTACATATTCTGCTATTGTGAAAACACCCTACTGGCCTCATTAAATAATGTTCCAATAACAAATGACTTTTTTCCAAAAAGGTCCCACTTTCATGTAACTGCAATACAGACCTGTGAGTAAACAATTAAGACTGGCCTACCTAAAGCATCCTCTAATATAAACCGAGTGTTTTGAAAAACAGTCTTCAATTCCTGTTTCACACTGGCTAGAACCCAGTTAGTCTCGGTGGGGAGCCAGACTTTGGCCATGGGACGATACAGTAGAACAGATGTGTTCTGGTTTGATAAAACGGTCCATATGGAGAGGCAGCAAATTCTGAGGGGCTCATAATGCCCCTCAGAATGAGCTACCACCTGTATTGCATTACAGTGTACTCAAAGTGTAGCAGCTCTCTACTTCATATTCTGCTATTGTGAAAACAACTTACTGGCCTCATTAAATAATGTTCCAAAAACAATTGATTTTTTTCCCTAAAAGGTCTCACTTTCATGTAACTGCAATACAGACCTGTGAGTAAACAATTAAGACTGGCCTACCTAAAGCATCCTCTAATATAAATCGAGTGTTTCGAAAAACAGTCTTCAATTCCCGTTTCACACTGGCTAGAACCCCATTAGTCTCGGTGGAGTGCCAGGTATTGTTCATGGGATTCTACAGTAGAACAGATGTGTTCGGGCTTGCAAAAACGGTCCATATTGAGAGGCAGCAAATTCTGAGGGGCTCATAATGCCCCTCAGAATGAGCTACCACCTGTATTGTATTTCATTGTACTCAAACTGTAGCAGCTCTCTACTACATATTCTGCTATTGTGAAAACACCCTACTGGCCTCATAAAATAATGTTCCAATAACAAATGACTTTTTTCCAAAAAGGTCCCACTTTCATGTAACTGCAATACAGACCTGTGAGAAAACAAATAAGACTGGCCTACCTAAAGCATTCTCTAATAGAAATCGAGTGTTTCGAAAAATAGTCTTCAAATCCCGTTTCACACTGGCTAGAACCCAATTAGTCTCGGTGGGGAACCAGGTTTTGGCCATGGGACACTACAGTAGAACAGATGTGTTTGGGCTTGCTAAAACGGTCCATATAGAGAGGCAGCAAATTCTGAGGGGCTCATAATGCCCCTCAGAATGAGCTACCACCTGCATTGTATTACAGTGTACTCAAACTGTAGCAGCTCTCTACTACATATTCTGCTATTGTGAAAACACCCTACTGGCCTCATTAAATAATGTTCCAATAACAAATGACTTTTTTGCAAAAAGGTCCCACTTTCATGTAACTGCAATACAGACCTGTGAGTAAACAATTAAGACTGGCCTATCTAAAGCATCATCTAATATCAATCGAGTGTTTCGAAAAACAGTCTTCAATTCCTGTTTCACACTGGCTAGAACCCAGTTAGTCTCTGTGGGGAGCCAGGCTTTGGCCATGGGATGATACAGTAGAACAGATATGTTCTGGTTTGATAAAATTGTCCATATGGAGAGGCAGCAAATTCTGAGGGGCTCATAATGCCCCTCAGAATGAGCTACCACCTGTATTGTGTTACATATACTCGATCTGTAGCAGCTCTCTACTACATATTCTGCTATTGGGAAAACACCCTACTGGACTCATTAAATAATGTTCCAATAACAAATGACTTTTTTCCAAAAAAGGTCCCACTTTCACGTAACTGCAATACAGACCTGTGAGTAAACAATTAAGACTGGCCTACCTAAAGCATCCTCTAACATAAATCGAGTGTTTCGAAAAACAGTCTTCAATTCCTGTTTCACACTGGCTAGAACCCAGTTAGTCTCGGTGGGGAGCCAGACTTTGGCCATGGGATGATACAGTAGAACAGACGTGTTCTGGTTTGATAAAACGGTCCATACAGAGAGGCAGCAAATTCTGAGGGTCTCATAATGCCCCTCAGAATGAGCTACCACCTGTATTGTATTACAGTGTACTCAAACTGTAGCAGCTCTCTACTACATATTCTGCTATTGTGAAAACACCCTACTGGCCTCATTAAATAATCTACCAATAACAATAAAGTTTTCTTTTTCCAAAAAGTTCTCACTTTCATGTAACTTCAATACAGGCCTTTGAGTAAACAATTAAGACTGGCCTACCTAAAGCATCCTCTAATATAAATCGAGTGTTTCGAAAAACAGTCTTCAATTCCCGTTTCACACTGGCTAGAACCCAATTAGTCTCGGTGGAGAGCCAGGTATTGTTCATGGGATTCTACAGTAGAACAGATGTGTTCGGGCTTGCAAAAACGGTCCATATGGAGAGGCAGCAAATTCTGAGGGGCTCATAATGCCCCTCAGAATGAGCTACCACCTGTATTGTATTACAGTGTACTCAAACTGTAGCAGCTCTCTACTACATATTCTGCTATTGTGAAAACACCCTACTGGCCTCATTAAATAATCTACCAATAACAATAAAGTTTTCTTTTTCCAAAAAGTTCTCACTTTCATGTAACTGCAATACAGACCTGTGAGAAAACAAATAAGACTGGCCTATCTAAAGCATCCTCTAATATAAATAGAGTGTTTCGAAAAATAGTCTTCAAATCCTGTTTCACCCTGGCTAGAACCCAAGTAGGCTCAGTGGGGAAGAACGCTTTGGCAATGGGACACTACACTAGAACAGATGTGTTCGGGCTTGCAAAAACGGTCCATATGGAGAGGCAGCAAATTCTGAGGGGCTCATAATGCCCCTCAGAATGAGCTACCACCTGCATTGTATTACAGTGTACTCAAACTGTTGCAGCTCTCTACTACATATTCTGCTATTGTGAAAACACCCTACAGGCCTCATTAAATAATGTTCCGATAACAAATGACTTTTTTCCAAAAAGGTCCCACTTTCATGTAACTGCAATACAGATCTGTGAGTAAACAATTAAGACTGGCCTACCTAAAGCATCCTCTAATATAAATCGAGTGTTTCGAAAAACAGTCTTCAATTCCTGTTTCACACTGGCTAGAACCCAGTTAGTCTCTGTGGGGAGCCAGGCTTTGGCCATGGGATGATACAGTAGAACAGATATGTTTTGGTTTGATAAAACGGTCCATATGGAGAGGCAGCAAATTCTGAGGGGCTCATAATGCCCCTCAGAATGAGCTACCACCTGTATTGTATTACAGTGTACTCAAACTGTAGCAGCTCTCTACTACATATTCTGCTATTGTGAAAACACCCTACTGGCCTCATTAAATAATGTTCCAATAACAAATGACTTTTTTCCAAAAAGGTCCCACTTTCATGTAACTGCAATACAGACCTGTGAGTAAACAATTAAGACTGGCCTACCTAAAGCATCCTCTAATATAAACCGAGTGTTTCGAAAAACAGTCTTCAATTCCTGTTTCACACTGGCTAGAACCCAGTTAGTCTCGGTGGGGAGCCAGACTTTGGCCATGGGACGATACAGTAGAACAGATGTGTTCTGGTTTGATAAAACGGTCCATATGGAGAGGCAGCAAATTCTGAGGGCCTCATAATGCCCCTCAGAATGAGCTACCACCTGTAGTGTATTACAGTGTACTCAAACTGTAGCAGCTCTCTACTACATATTCTGCTATTGTGAAAACACCCTACTGGACTCATTAAATAATGTTCCAATAACAATTGACTTTTTTCCGAAAAGTTCTCACTTTCATGTAACTGCAATACAGACCTGTGAGAAAACAAATAAGACTGGTCTACCTAAAGCATCCTCTAATATAAATCAAGTGTTTCGAAAAATAGTCTTCAAATCCCGTTTCACACTGGCTAGAACCCAATTAGTCTCTGTGGGAAACCAGGCTTTGGCCATGGGACACTACAGTAGAACAGATGTGTTTGGGCTTGCAAAAACGGTCCATATAGAGAGGCAGCAAATTCTGAGGGGCTCATAATGCCCCTCAGAATGAGCTACCACCTGTATTGTGTTACATATACTCAAACTGTAGCAGCTCTCTACTACATATTCTGCTATTGTGAAAACACCCTACTGGCCTCATTAAATAATGTTCCAATAACAAATGACTTTTTTTCCAAAAAGGTCCCACTTTCATGTAAGTGCAATACAGACCTGTGAGTAAACAATTAAGACTGGCCTACCTAAAGCATCCTCTAATATAAACCGAGTGTTTCGAAAAACAGTCTTCAATTCCTGTTTCACACTGGCTAGAACCCAGTTAGTCTCAGTGGGGAGCCAGACTTTGGCCATGGGATGATACAGTAGAACCGATGTGTTCTGGTTTGATAAAACGGTCCATATGGAGAGGCAGCAAATTCTGAGGGTCTCATAATGCCCCTCAGAATGAGCTACCACCTGTATTGTATTACATTGTACTCAAACTGTAGCAGCTCTCTACTACATATTCTGCTATTGTGAAAACACCCTACTGGACTCATTAAATAATGTTCCAATAACAATTGACTTTTTTCCGAAAAGTTCTCACTTTCATGTAACTGCAATACAGACCTGTGAGAAAACAAATAAGACTGGTCTACCTAAAGCATGCTCTAATATAAATCGAGTGTTTCGAAAAATAGTCTTCAAATCCCGTTTCACACTGGCTAGAACCCAATTAGTCTCTGTGGGAAACCAGGCTTTGGCCATGGGACACTACAGTAGAACAGATGTGTTTGGGCTTGCAAAAACGGTCCATATAGAGAGGCAGCAAATTCTGAGGGGCTCATAATGCCCCTCAGAATGAGCTACCACCTGTATTGTATTACAGTGTACTCAAACTGTAGCAGCTCTCTACTACATATTCTGCTATTGTGAAAACACCCTACTGGCCTCATTAAATAATCTACCAATAACAATAAAGTTTTCTTTTTCCAAAAAGTTCTCACTTTCATGTAACTTCAATACAGGCCTTTGAGTAAACATTTAAGACTGGCCTACCTAAAGCATCCTCTAATATAAATCGAGTGTTTCGAAAAGCAGTCTTCAATTCCCGTTTCACACTGGCTAGAACCCAATTAGTCTCGGTGGAGAGCCAGGTATTGTTCATGGGATTCTACAGTAGAACAGATGTGTTCGGGCTTGCAAAAACGGTCCATATGGAGAGGCAGCAAATTCTGAGGGGCTCATAATGCCCCTCAGAATGAGCTACCACCTGTATTGTATTACAGTGTACTCAAACTATAGCAGCTCTCTACTACATATTCTGCTATTGTGAAAACACTCTACTGGACTCATTAAATAATGTTCCAATAACAAATGACTTTTTCCAAAAAAGTTCTCACTTTCATGTAACTGCAATACAGACCTGTGAGAAAACAAATAAGACTGGCCTATCTAAAGCATCCTCTAATATAAATAGAGTGTTTCGAAAAATAGTCTTCAAATCCTGTTTCACCCTGGCTAGAACCCAAGTAGGCTCAGTGGGGAAGAACGCTTTGGCAATGGGACACTACAGTAGCACAGATGTGTTCGGGCTTGCAAAAACGGTCCATATGGAGAGGCAGCAAATTCTGAGGGTCTCATAATGCCCCTCAGAATGAGCTACCACCTGTATTGTATTACAGTGTACTCAAACTGTAGCAGCTCTCTACTACATATTCTGCTATTGTGAAAACATCCTACTGGACTCATTAAATAATGTTCCAATAACAATTGACTTTTTTCCGAAAAGTTCTCACTTTCATGTAACTGCAATAAAGACCTGTAAGAAAACAAATAAGACTGGCCTACCTAAAGCATCCTCTAATATAAATCGAGTGTTTCGAAAAATCCTGTTTCACACTGGCTAGAACCCAATTAGTCTCTGTGGGAAACCAGGCTTTGGCCATGGGACACTACAGTAGAACAGATGTGTTTGGGCTTGCAAAAACGGTCCATATAGAGAGGCAGCAAATTCTGAGGGGCTCATAATGCCCCTCAGAATGAGCTACCACCTGTATTGTGTTACATATACTCAAACTGTAGCAGCTCTCTACTACATATTCTGCTATTGTGAAAACACCCTACTGGCCTCATTAAATAATGTTCCAATAACAAATGACTTTTTTTCCAAAAAGGTCCCACTTTCATGTAAGTGCAATACAGACCTGTGAGTAAACAATTAAGACTGGCCTACCTAAAGCATCCTCTAATATAAACCGAGTGTTTCGAAAAACAGTCTTCAATTCCTGTTTCACACTGGCTAGAACCCAGTTAGTCTCAGTGGGGAGCCAGACTTTGGCCATGGGATGATACAGTAGAACCGATGTGTTCTGGTTTGATAAAACGGTCCATATGGAGAGGCAGCAAATTCTGAGGGTCTCATAATGCCCCTCAGAATGAGCTACCACCTGTATTGTGTTACATATACTCAAACTGTTGCAGCTCTCTACTACATATTCTGCTATTGTGAAAACACCCTACTGGACTCATTAAATAATGTTCCAATAACAATTGACTTTTTTCCGAAAAGTTCTCACTTTCATGTAACTGCAATACAGACCTGTGAGAAAACAAATAAGACTGGTCTACCTAAAGCATCCTCTAATAAAATCGAGTGTTTCGAAAAATAGTCTTCAAATCCCGTTTCACACTGGCTAGAACCCAATTAGTCTCTGTGGGAAACCAGGCTTTGGTCATGGGACACTACAGTAGAACAGATGTGTTTGGGCTTGCAAAAACGGTCCATATAGAGAGGCAGCAAATTCTGAGGGGCTCATAATGCCCCTCAGAATGAGCTACCACCTGTATTGTGTTACATATACTCAAACTGTAGCAGCTCTCTACTACATATTCTGCTATTGTGAAAACACCCTACTGGCCTCATTAAATAATGTTTCAATAACAAATGACTTTTTTCCAAAAAGGTCCCACTTTCATGTAACTGCAATACAGACCTGTGAGTAAACAATTAAGTCTGGCCTACCTAAAGCATCCTCTAATATAAATCGAGTGTTTCGAAAAACAGTCTTCAATTCCTGTTTCACACTGGCTAGAACCCAGTTAGTCTCGGTGGGGAGCCAGACTTTGGCCATGGGATGATACAGTAGAACAGATGTGTTCTGGTTTGATAAAACGGTCCATATGGAGAGGCAGCAAATTCTGAGGGTCTCATAATGCCCCTCAGAATGAGCTACCCCCTGCATTGTATTACAGTGTACTCAAACTGTAGCAGCTCTCTACTACATATTCTGCTATTGTGAAAACACCCTACTGGCCTCATTAAATAATCTACCAATAACAATAAAGTTTTCTTTTTCCAAAAAGTTCTCACTTTCATGTAACTTCAATACAGGCCTTTGAGTAAACAAATAAGACTGGCCTACCTAAAGCATCCTCTAATATAAATCGAGTGTTTCGAAAAACAGTCTTCAATTCCCGTTTCACACTGGCTAGAACCCAATTAGTCTCGGTGGAGAGCCAGGTATTGTTCATGGGATTCTACAGTAGAACAGATGTGTTCGGGCTTGCAAAAACGGTCCATATGGAGAGGCAGCAAATTCTGAGGGGCTCATAATGCCCCTCAGAATGAGCTACCACCTGTATTGTATTACAGTGTACTCAAACTATATCAGCTCTCTACTACATATTCTGCTATTGTGAAAACACCCTACTGGACTCATTAAATAACGTTCCAATAACAAATGACTTTTTTCCAAAAAGTTCTCACTTTCATGTAACTGCAATACAGGCCTGTGAGAAAACAAATAAGACTGGCCTATCTAAAGCATCCTCTAATATAAATAGAGTGTTTCGAAAAATAGTCTTCAAATCTTGTTTCACCCTGGCTAGAACCCAAGTAGGCTCAGTGGGGAAGAAGGCTTTGGCAATGGGACACTACAGTAGAACAGATGTGTTCGGGCTTGCAAAAACGGTCCATATGGAGAGGGGCAAATTCTGAGGGGCTCATAATGCCCCTCAGAATGAGCTACCACCTGCATTGTATTACAGTGTACTCAAACTGTTGCAGCTCTCTACTACATATTCTGCTATTGTGAAAACACCCTACAGGCCTCATTAAATAATGTTCCGATAACAAATGACTTTTTTCCAAAAAGGTCCCACTTTCATGTAACTGCAATACAGATCTGTGAGTAAACAATTAAGACTGGCCTACCTAAAGCATCCTCTAATATAAATCGAGTGTTTCTAAAAACAGTCTTCAATTCCTGTTTCACACTGGCTAGAACCCAGTTAGTCTCTGTGGGGAGCCAGGCTTTGGCCATGGGATGATACAGTAGAACAGATATGTTCTGGTTTGATAAAACGGTCCATATGGAGAGGCAGCAAATTCTGAGGGGCTCATAATGCCCCTCAGAATGAGCTACCACCTGTATTGTTTTACAGTGTACTCAAACTGTAGCAGCTCTCTACTACATATTCTGCTATTGTGAAAACACCCTACTGGCCTCATTAAATAATGTTCCAATAACAAATGACTTTTTTCCAAAAAGGTCCCACTTTCATGTAACTGCAATACAGACCTGTGAGTAAACAATTAAGACTGGCCTACCTAAAGCATCCTCTAATATAAACCGAGTGTTTCGAAAAACAGTCTTCAATTCCTGTTTCACACTGGCTAGAACCCAGTTAGTCTCGGTGGGGAGCCATACTTTGGCCATGGGATGATACAGTAGAACAGATGTGTTCTGGTTTGATAAAACGGTCCATATGGAGAGGCAGCAAATTCTGAGGGGCTCATAATGCCCCTCAGAATGAGCTACCACCTGTATTGTATTACAGTGTACTCAAACTGTAGCAGCTCTCTACTACATATTCTGCTATTGTGAAAACACCCTACTGGACTCATTAAATAATCTACCAATAACAATAAAGTTTTCTTTTTCCCAAAAGTTCTCACTTTCATGTAACTGCAATACAGACCTGTGAGAAAACAAATAAGACTGGCCTATCTAAAGCATCCTCTAATATAAATAGAGTGTTTCGAAAAATAGTCTTCAAATCCTGTTTCACCCTGGCTAGAACCCAAGTAGGCTCAGTGGGGAAGAAGGCTTTGGCAATGGGACACTACAGTAGAACAGATGTGTTCGGGCTTGCAAAAACGGTCCATATGGAGAGCCAGCAAATTCTGAGGGGCTCATAATGCCCCTCAGAATGAGCTACCACCTGCATTGTATTACAGTGTACTCAAACTGTTGCAGCTCTCTACTACATATTCTGTTATTGTGAAAACACCCTACAGGCCTCATTAAATAATGTTCCGATAACAAATGACTTTTTTCCAAAAAGGTCCCACTTTCATGTAACTGCAATACAGATCTGTGAGTAAACAATTAAGACTGGCCTACCTAAAGCATCCTCTAATATAAATCGAGTGTTTCGAAAAACAGTCTTCAATTCCTGTTTCACACTGGCTAGAACCCAGTTAGTCTCTGTGGGGAGCCAGGCTTTGGCCATGGGATGATACAGTAGAACAGATATGTTCTGGTTGGATAAAACGGTCAATATGGAGAGGCAGAAAATTCTGAGGGGCTCATAATGCCCCTCAGAATGAGCTACCACCTGTATTGTATTACAGTGTACTCAAACTGTAGCAGCTCTCTACTACATATTCTGCTATTGTGAAAACACCCTACTGGCCTCATTAAATAATCTACCAATAACAATAAAGTTTTCTTTTTCCAAAAAGGTCTCACTTTCATGTAACTGCAATATAGACCTGTGAGTAAACAATTAAGACTGGCCTACCTAAAGTATCCTCTAATAACAATCGAGAGTTTCGAAAAACAGTTTACAATTCCTGTTTCACACTGGCTAGAACACAATTAGTCCCGGTGGGGAGCCAGGCATTGTCCATGGGACTCTACAGTAGAAGAGATTGTTCTGGCTTGATAAAATTGTCCATATGGAGAGGCAGCAAATTCTGAGGGGCTCATAATGCCCCTCAGAATGAGCTACCACCTGTATTGCATTACAGTGTACTCAAAGTGTAGGAGCTCTCTGCTTCATATTCTGCTATTGTGAAAACAACCTACTGGCCTCATTAAATAATGTTCCAATAACAATTGAATTTTTTCGAAAAGGTCTCACTTTCATGTAACTGCAATACAGACCTGTGAGTAAACAATTAAGACTGGCCTACATAAAGCATCCTCTAATAACAATCGAGTGTTTCGAAAAACAGTTTACAATTCCTGTTCCACACTGGCTAGAACCCAATTAGCCTCGGTGGGGAGCCAGGCATTGTCCATGGGACTCTAAAGTAGAACAGACATGTTCTGGCTTGATAAAATGGTCCATATGGAGAGGCAGCAAATTCTGAGGGGCTCATAATGCCCCTCAGAATGAGCTACCACCTGTATTGCATTACAGTGTACTCAAACTGTAGCAGCTCTCTACTACATATTCTGCTATTGTGAAAACACCCTACTGGCCTCATTAAATAATGTTTCAATAACAAATGACTTTTTTCCAAAAAGGTCCCACTTTCATGTAACTGCAATACAGACCTGTGAGTAAACAATTAAGTCTGGCCTACCCAAAGCATCCTCTAATATAAATCGAGTGTTTCGAAAAACAGTCTTCAATTCCTGTTTCACACTGGCTAGAACCCAGTTAGTCTCGGTGGGGAGCCAGACTTTGGCCATGGGATGATACAGTAGAACAGATGTGTTCTGGTTTGATAAAACGGTCCATATGGAGAGGCAGCAAATTCTGAGGGTCTCATAATGCCCCTCAGAATGAGCTACCCCCTGCATTGTATTACAGTGTACTCAAACTGTAGCAGCTCTCTACTACATATTCTGCTATTGTGAAAACACCCTACTGGACTCATTAAATAATGTTCCAATAACAATTGACTTTTTTCCGAAAAGTTCTCACTTTCATGTAACTGCAATACAGACCTGTGAGAAAACAAATAAGACTGGTCTACCTAAAGCATCCTCTAATATAAATCGAGTGTTTCGAAAAATAGTCTTCAAATCCCGTTTCACACTGGCTAGAACCCAATTAGTCTCTGTGGGAAACCAGGCTTTGGCCATGGGACACTACAGTAGAACAGATGTGTTTGGGCTTGCAAAAACGGTCCATATAGAGAGGCAGCAAATTCTGAGGGGCTCATAATGCCCCTCAGAATGAGCTACCACCTGTATTGTGTTACATATACTCAAACTGTAGCAGCTCTCTACTACATATTCTGCTATTGTGAAAACACCCTACTGGCCTCATTAAATAATGTTTCAATAACAAATGACTTTTTTCCAAAAAGGTCCCACTTTCATGTAACTGCAATACAGACCTGTGAGTAAACAATTAAGTCTGGCCTACCTAAAGCATCCTCTAATATAAATCGAGTGTTTCGAAAAACAGTCTTCAATTCCTGTTTCACCCTGGCTAGAACCCAGTTAGTCTCGGTGGGGAGCCAGACTTTGGCCATGGGATGATACAGTAGAACAGATGTGTTCTGGTTTGATAAAACGGTCCATATGGAGAGGCAGCAAATTCTGAGGGTCTCATAATGCCCCTCGGAATGAGCTACCCCCTGCATTGTATTACAGTGTACTCAAACTGTAGCAGCTCTCTACTACATATTCTGCTATTGTGAAAACACCCTACTGGCCTCATTAAATAATCTACCAATAACAATAAAGTTTTCTTTTTCCAAAAAGTTCTCACTTTCATGTAACTTCAATACAGGCCTTTGAGTAAACAATTAAGACTGGCCTACCTAAAGCATCCTCGAATATAAATCGAGTTTTTCGAAAAACAGTCTTCAATTCCCGTTTCACACTGGCTAGAACCCAATTAGTCTCGGTGGAGAGCCAGGTATTGTTCATGGGATTCTACAGTAGAACAGATGTGTTCGTGCTTGCAAAAACGGTCCATATGGAGAGGCAGCAAATTCTGAGGGGCTCATAATGACCCTCAGAATGAGCTACCACCTGTATTGTATTACAGTGTACTCAAACTATATCAGCTCTCTACTACATATTCTGCTATTGTGAAAACACCCTACTGGACTCATTAAATAATGTTCCAATAACAAATGACTTTTTTCCAAAAAGTTCTCACTTTCATGTAACTGCAATACAGACCTGTGAGAAAACAAATAAGACTGGCCTATCTAAAGCATCCTCTAATATAAATAGAGTGTTTCGAAAAATAGTCTTCAAATCCTGTTTCACCCTGGCTAGAACCCAAGTAGGCTCAGTGGGGAATAAGGCTTTGGCAATGGGACACTACAGTAGAACAGATGTGGTCGGGCTTGCAAAAACGGTCCATATGGAGAGGCAGCAATTTCTGAGGGGCTCATAATGCCCCTCAGAATAAGCTACCACCTGCATTGTATTACAGTGTACTCAAACTGTTGCAGCTCTCTACTACATATTCTGCTATTGTGAAAACACCCTACAGGCCTCATTAAATAATGTTCCGATAACAAATGACTTTATTCCAAAAAGGTCCCACTTTCATGTAACTGCAATACAGATCTGTGAGTAAACAATTAAGACTGGCCTACCTAAAGCATCCTCTAATATAAATCGAGTGTTTCGAAAAACAGTCTTCAATTCCTGTTTCACAATGGCTAGAACCCAGTTAGTCTCTGTGGGGAGCCAGGCTTTGGCCATGGGATGATACAGTAGGACAGATATGTTCTGGTTTGATAAAACGGTCCATCTGGAGAGGCAGCAAATTCTGAGGGGCTCATAATGCCCCTCAGAATGAGCTACCACCTGTATTGTATTACAGTGTACTCAAACTGTAGCAGCTCTCTACTACATATTCTGCTATTGTGAAAACACCCTACTGGCCTCATTAAATAATCTACCAATAACAATAAAGTTTTCTTTTTCCAAAAAGTTCTCACTTTCATGTAACTTCAATACAGGCCTTTGAGTAAACAATTAAGACTGGCCTACCTAAAGCATCCTCTAATATAAATCGAGTGTTTCGAAAAACAGTCTTCAATTCCCGTTTCACACTTGCTAGAACCCAATTAGTCTCGGTGGAGAGCCAGGTATTGTTCATGGGATTCTACAGTAGAACAGATGTGTTCGGGCTTGCAAAAACGGTCCATATGGAGAGGCAGCAAATTCTGAGGGGCTCATAATGCCCCTCAGAATGAGCTACCACCTGTATTGTATTACAGTGTACTCAAACTGTAGCAGCTCTCTACTACATATTCTGCTATTGTGAAAACACCCTACTGGACTCATTAAATAATGTTCCAATAACAATTGACTTTTTTCCAAAAAGTTCTCACTTTCATGTAACTGCAATACAGACCTGTGAGAAAACAAATAAGACTGGCCTATCTAAAGCATCCTCTAATATAAATAGAGTGTTTCGAAAAATAGTCTTCAAATCATGTTTCACCCTGGCTAGAACCCAAGTAGGCTCAGTGGGGAAGAAGGCTTTGGCAATGGGACACTACAGTAGAACAGATGTGTTCCGGCTTGCAAAAATGGTCCATATGGAGAGGCAGCAAATTCTGAGGGGCTCATAATGCCCCTCAGAATGAGCTACCACCTGTATTGTATTACAGTGTACTCAAACTGTAGCAGCTCTCTACTACATATTCTGCTATTGTGAAAACACCCTACTGGCCTCATTAAATAATCTACCAATAACAATAAAGTTTTCTTTTTCCAAAAAGGTCTCACTTTCATGTAACTGCAATATAGACCTGTGAGTAAACAATTAAGACTGGCCTACCTAAAGGATCCTCTAATAACAATCGAGTGTTTCGAAAAACAGTTTACAATTCCTGTTTCACACTGGCTAGAACACAATTAGTCTCGGTGGGGAGACAGGCATTGTCCATGGGACTCTAGAGTAGAAGAGATTGTTCTGGCTTGATAAAATTGTCCATATGGAGAGGCAGCAAATTCTGAGGGGCTCATAATGCCCCTCAGAATGAGCTACCACCTGTATTGCATTACAGTGTACTCAAAGTGTAGGAGCTCTCTGCTTCATATTCTGCTATTGTGAAAACAACCTACTGGCCTCATTAAATAATGTTCCAATAACAATTGAATTTTTTCGAAAAGGTCTCACTTTCATGTAACTGCAATACAGACCTGTGAGTAAACAATTAAGACTGGCCTACATAAAGCATCCTCTAATAACAATCGAGTGTTTCGAAAAACAGTTTACAATTCCTGTTCCACACTGGCTAGAACCCAATTAGCCTCGGTGGGGAGCCAGGCATTGTCCATGGGACTCTACAGTAGAACAGACATGTTCTGGCTTGATAAAATGGTCCATATGGAGAGGCAGCAAATTCTGAGGGGCTCATAATGCCCCTCAGAATGAGCTACCACCTGTATTGCATTACAGTGTACTCAAACTGTAGCAGCTCTCTACTACATATTCTGCTATTGTGAAAACACCCTACTGGTCTCATTAAATAATGTTCCAATAACAAATGACTTTTGTCCAAAAAGTTCTCACTTTCATGTAACTTCAAAACAGGCCTTTGAGTAAACAACTAAGTCTGGCCTACCTAAAGCATCCTCTAATATCAATCGAGTTTTTCGAAAAACAGTCTTCAATTCCCGTTTCACACTGGCTAGAACCCAATTAGTCTCGGTGGGGAGCCAGGCTTTGTCCATGGGATTCTACAGTAGAACACATGTGTTTGGGCTTGCAAAAACGGTCCATAAAGAGAGGCAGCAAATTCTGAGGGGCTCATAATGCCCCTCAGAATGAGCTACCACCTGTATTGTGTTACATATACTCAAACTGTAGCAGCTCTCTACTACATATTCTGCTATTGTGAAAACACCCTACTGGCCTCATTAAATAATGTTCCAATAACAAATGAGTTTTTTCCAAAAAGGTCCCACTTTCATGTAACTGCAATACAGACCTGTGAGTAAACAATTAAGACGGGCCTACCTAAAGCATCCTCTAATATCAATCGAGTGTTTCGAAAAACAGTCTTCAATTCCTGTTTCACACTGGCTAGAACGCAGTTAGTCTCTGTGGGGAGCCAGGCTTTGGCCATGGGATGATACAGTAGAACAGATGTGTTCTGGTTTGATAAAACGGTCCATATGGAGAGGCAGCAAATTCTGAGGGGCTCATAATGCTCCTCAGAATGAGCTACCACCTGTATTGCATTACAGTGTACTCAAACTGTAGCAGCTCTCTACTACATATTCTGCTATTGTGAAAACACCCTACTGGCCTCATTAAATAGTCTACCACTAACAATAAAGTTTTCTTTTTCCAAAAAGGTCTCACTTTCATGTAACTGCAATACAGACTTGTGAGAAAACAAATAAGACTGGCCTACCTCAAACATCCTCTAATATAAATTTAGTGTTTCGAAAAATAGTCTTCAATTCCCGTTTCACCCTGGCTAGAACCCAAGTAGGCTCAGTGGGGAAGAAGGCTTTGGCAATGGGACACTACAGTAGAACAGATGTGTTTGGGCTTGCAAAAACGGTCCATATGGAGAGGCAGCAAATTCTGAGGGGCTCATAATGCCCCTCAGAATGAGCTACCACCTGTATTGCATTACAGTGTACTCAAACTGTAGCAGCTCTCTACTACATATTCTGCTATTGTGAAAACACCCTACGGGACTCATTAAATAATGTTCCAATAACAATTGACTTTTTTCCAAAAAGGTCTCACTTTCATGTAACTTTAATTCAGGCCTTTGAGTAAACAACTAGGTCTGGCCTACCTAAAGCATCCTCTAATATCAGTCGAGTGTTTCGAAAAACAGTCTTCAATTCCCGTTTCACACTGGCTAGAACCCCATTAGTCTCGGTGGGGGGCCAGGCTTTGTCCATGAGATTCTACAGTAGAACAGATATGTTCTGGTTTGATAAAACGGTCCATCTGGAGAGGCAGCAAATTCTGAGGGGCTCATAATGCCCCTCAGAATGAGCTACCACCTGTAATGTATTACAGTGTACTCAAACTGTAGCAGCTCTCTACTACATATTCTGCTATTGTGAAAACACCCTACTGGCCTCATTAAATAATCTACCAATAACAATAAAGTTTTCTTTTTCCAAAAAGTTCTCACTTTCATGTAACTTCAATACAGGCCTTTGAGTAAACAATTAAGACTGGCCTACCTAAAGCATCCTCTAATATAAATCGAGTGTTTCGAAAAACAGTCTTCAATTCCCGTTTCACACTTGCTAGAACCCAATTAGTCTCGGTGGAGAGCCAGGTATTGTTCATGGGATTCTACAGTAGAACAGATGTGTTCGGGCTTGCAAAAACGGTCCATATGGAGAGGCAGCAAATTCTGAGGGGCTCATAATGCCCCTCAGAATGAGCTACCACCTGTATTGTATTACAGTGTACTCAAACTGTAGCAGCTCTCTACTACATATTCTGCTATTGTGAAAACACCCTACTGGACTCAATAAATAATGTTCCAATAACAATTGACTTTTTTCCAAAAAGTTCTCACTTTCATGTAACTGCAATACAGACCTGTGAGAAAACAAATAAGACTGGCCTATCTAAAGCATCCTCTAATATAAATCGAGTGTTTCGAAAAACAGTCTTCAATTCCCGTTTCACACTGGCTAGAACCCAATTAGTCTCGGTGGAGAGCCAGGTATTGTTCATGGGATTCTACAGTAGAACAGATGTGTTCGGGCTTGCAAAAACGGTCCATATGGAGAGGCAGCAAATTCTGAGGGGCTCATAATGCCCCTCAGAATGAGCTACCACCTGTATTGTATTACAGTGTACTCAAACTATAGCAGCTCTCTACTACATATTCTGCTATTGTGAAAACACTCTACTGGACTCATTAAATAATGTTCCAATAACAAATGACTTTTTCCAAAAAAGTTCTCACTTTCATGTAACTGCAATACAGACCTGTGAGAAAACAAATAAGACTGGCCTATCTAAAGCATCCTCTAATATAAATAGAGTGTTTCGAAAAATAGTCTTCAAATCCTGTTTCACCCTGGCTAGAACCCAAGTAGGCTCAGTGGGGAAGAACGCTTTGGCAATGGGACACTACAGTAGCACAGATGTGTTCGGGCTTGCAAAAACGGTCCATATGGAGAGGCAGCAAATTCTGAGGGTCTCATAATGCCCCTCAGAATGAGCTACCACCTGTATTGTATTACAGTGTACTCAAACTGTAGCAGCTCTCTACTACATATTCTGCTATTGTGAAAACATCCTACTGGACTCATTAAATAATGTTCCAATAACAATTGACTTTTTTCCGAAAAGTTCTCACTTTCATGTAACTGCAATAAAGACCTGTAAGAAAACAAATAAGACTGGCCTACCTAAAGCATCCTCTAATATAAATCGAGTGTTTCGAAAAATCCTGTTTCACACTGGCTAGAACCCAATTAGTCTCTGTGGGAAACCAGGCTTTGGCCATGGGACACTACAGTAGAACAGATGTGTTTGGGCTTGCAAAAACTGTCCATATAGAGAGGCAGCAAATTCTGAGGGGCTCATAATGCCCCTCAGAATGAGCTACCACCTGTATTGTGTTACATATACTCAAACTGTAGCAGCTCTCTACTACATATTCTGCTATTGTGAAAACACCCTACTGGCCTCATTAAATAATGTTCCAATAACAAATGACTTTTTTTCCAAAAAGGTCCCACTTTCATGTAAGTGCAATACAGACCTGTGAGTAAACAATTAAGACTGGCCTACCTAAAGCATCCTCTAATATAAACCGAGTGTTTCGAAAAACAGTCTTCAATTCCTGTTTCACACTGGCTAGAACCCAGTTAGTCTCAGTGGGGAGCCAGACTTTGGCCATGGGATGATACAGTAGAACCGATGTGTTCTGGTTTGATAAAACGGTCCATATGGAGAGGCAGCAAATTCTGAGGGTCTCATAATGCCCCTCAGAATGAGCTACCACCTGTATTGTGTTACATATACTCAAACTGTTGCAGCTCTCTACTACATATTCTGCTATTGTGAAAACACCCTACTGGACTCATTAAATAATGTTCCAATAACAATTGACTTTTTTCCGAAAAGTTCTCACTTTCATGTAACTGCAATACAGACCTGTGAGAAAACAAATAAGACTGGTCTACCTAAAGCATCCTCTAATAAAATCGAGTGTTTCGAAAAATAGTCTTCAAATCCCGTTTCACACTGGCTAGAACCCAATTAGTCTCTGTGGGAAACCAGGCTTTGGTCATGGGACACTACAGTAGAACAGATGTGTTTGGGCTTGCAAAAACGGTCCATATAGAGAGGCAGCAAATTCTGAGGGGCTCATAATGCCCCTCAGAATGAGCTACCACCTGTATTGTGTTACATATACTCAAACTGTAGCAGCTCTCTACTACATATTCTGCTATTGTGAAAACACCCTACTGGCCTCATTAAATAATGTTTCAATAACAAATGACTTTTTTCCAAAAAGGTCCCACTTTCATGTAACTGCAATACAGACCTGTGAGTAAACAATTAAGTCTGGCCTACCTAAAGCATCCTCTAATATAAATCGAGTGTTTCGAAAAACAGTCTTCAATTCCTGTTTCACACTGGCTAGAACCCAGTTAGTCTCGGTGGGGAGCCATACTTTGGCCATGGGATGATACAGTAGAACAGATGTGTTCTGGTTTGATAAAACGGTCCATATGGAGAGGCAGCAAATTCTGAGGGTCTCATAATGCCCCTCAGAATGAGCTACCACCTGTATTGTATTACAGTGTACTCAAACTGTAGCAGCTCTCTACTACATATTCTGCTATTGTGAAAACACCCTACTGGACTCATTAAATAATCTACCAATAACAATAAAGTTTTCTTTTTCCAAAAAGTTCTCACTTTCATGTAACTGCAATACAGACCTGTGAGAAAACAAATAAGACTGGCCTATCTAAAGCATCCTCTAATATAAATAGAGTGTTTCGAAAAATAGTCTTCAAATCCTGTTTCACCCTGGCTAGAACCCAAGTAGGCTCAGTGGGGAAGAAGGCTTTGGCAATGGGACACTACAGTAGAACAGATGTGTTCGGGCTTGCAAAAACGGTCCATATGGAGAGCCAGCAAATTCTGAGGGGCTCATAATGCCCCTCAGAATGAGCTACCACCTGCATTGTATTACAGTGTACTCAAACTGTTGCAGCTCTCTACTACATATTCTGTTATTGTGAAAACACCCTACTGGCCTCATTAAATAATCTACCAATAACAATAAAGTTTTCTTTTTCCAAAAAGGTCTCACTTTCATGTAACTGCAATATAGACCTGTGAGTAAACAATTAAGACTGGCCTACCTAAAGCATCCTCTAATAACAATCGAGTGTTTCGAAAAACAGTTTACAATTCCTGTTTCACACTGGCTAGAACACAATTAGTCCCGGTGGGGAGCCAGGCATTGTCCATGGGACTCTACAGTAGAAGAGATTGTTCTGGCTTGATAAAATTGTCCATATGGAGAGGCAGCAAATTCTGAGGGGCTCATAATGCCCCTCAGAATGAGCTACCACCTGTATTGCATTACAGTGTACTCAAAGTGTAGGAGCTCTCTGCTTCATATTCTGCTATTGTGAAAACAACCTACTGGCCTCATTAAATAATGTTCCAATAACAATTGAATTTTTTCGAAAAGGTCTCACTTTCATGTAACTGCAATACAGACCTGTGAGTAAACAATTAAGACTGGCCTACATAAAGCATCCTCTAATAACAATCGAGTGTTTCGAAAAACAGTTTACAATTCCTGTTCCACACTGGCTAGAACCCAATTAGCCTCGGTGGGGAGCCAGGCATTGTCCATGGGACTCTAAAGTAGAACAGACATGTTCTGGCTTGATAAAATGGTCCATATGGAGAGGCAGCAAATTCTGAGGGGCTCATAATGCCCCTCAGAATGAGCTACCACCTGTATTGCATTACAGTGTACTCAAACTGTAGCAGCTCTCTACTACATATTCTGCTATTGTGAAAACACCCTACTGGCCTCATTAAATAATGTTTCAATAACAAATGACTTTTTTCCAAAAAGGTCCCACTTTCATGTAACTGCAATACAGACCTGTGAGTAAACAATTAAGTCTGGCCTACCCAAAGCATCCTCTAATATAAATCGAGTGTTTCGAAAAACAGTCTTCAATTCCTGTTTCACACTGGCTAGAACCCAGTTAGTCTCGGTGGGGAGCCAGACTTTGGCCATGGGATGATACAGTAGAACAGATGTGTTCTGGTTTGATAAAACGGTCCATATGGAGAGGCAGCAAATTCTGAGGGTCTCATAATGCCCCTCAGAATGAGCTACCCCCTGCATTGTATTACAGTGTACTCAAACTGTAGCAGCTCTCTACTACATATTCTGCTATTGTGAAAACACCCTACTGGACTCATTAAATAATGTTCCAATAACAATTGACTTTTTTCCGAAAAGTTCTCACTTTCATGTAACTGCAATACAGACCTGTGAGAAAACAAATAAGACTGGTCTACCTAAAGCATCCTCTAATATAAATCGAGTGTTTCGAAAAATAGTCTTCAAATCCCGTTTCACACTGGCTAGAACCCAATTAGTCTCTGTGGGAAACCAGGCTTTGGCCATGGGACACTACAGTAGAACAGATGTGTTTGGGCTTGCAAAAACGGTCCATATAGAGAGGCAGCAAATTCTGAGGGGCTCATAATGCCCCTCAGAATGAGCTACCACCTGTATTGTGTTACATATACTCAAACTGTAGCAGCTCTCTACTACATATTCTGCTATTGTGAAAACACCCTACTGGCCTCATTAAATAATGTTTCAATAACAAATGACTTTTTTCCAAAAAGGTCCCACTTTCATGTAACTGCAATACAGACCTGTGAGTAAACAATTAAGTCTGGCCTACCTAAAGCATCCTCTAATATAAATCGAGTGTTTCGAAAAACAGTCTTCAATTCCTGTTTCACCCTGGCTAGAACCCAGTTAGTCTCGGTGGGGAGCCAGACTTTGGCCATGGGATGATACAGTAGAACAGATGTGTTCTGGTGTGATAAAACGGTCCATATGGAGAGGCAGCAAATTCTGAGGGTCTCATAATGCCCCTCGGAATGAGCTACCCCCTGCATTGTATTACAGTGTACTCAAACTGTAGCAGCTCTCTACTACATATTCTGCTATTGTGAAAACACCCTACTGGCCTCATTAAATAATCTACCAATAACAATAAAGTTTTCTTTTTCCAAAAAGTTCTCACTTTCATGTAACTTCAATACAGGCCTTTGAGTAAACAATTAAGACTGGCCTACCTAAAGCATCCTCGAATATAAATCGAGTTTTTCGAAAAACAGTCTTCAATTCCCGTTTCACACTGGCTAGAACCCAATTAGTCTCGGTGGAGAGCCAGGTATTGTTCATGGGATTCTACAGTAGAACAGATGTGTTCGTGCTTGCAAAAACGGTCCATATGGAGAGGCAGCAAATTCTGAGGGGCTCATAATGACCCTCAGAATGAGCTACCACCTGTATTGTATTACAGTGTACTCAAACTATATCAGCTCTCTACTACATATTCTGCTATTGTGAAAACACCCTACTGGACTCATTAAATAATGTTCCAATAACAAATGACTTTTTTCCAAAAAGTTCTCACTTTCATGTAACTGCAATACAGACCTGTGAGAAAACAAATAAGACTGGCCTATCTAAAGCATCCTCTAATATAAATAGAGTGTTTCGAAAAATAGTCTTCAAATCCTGTTTCACCCTGGCTAGAACCCAAGTAGGCTCAGTGGGGAATAAGGCTTTGGCAATGGGACACTACAGTAGAACAGATGTGGTCGGGCTTGCAAAAACGGTCCATATGGAGAGGCAGCAATTTCTGAGGGGCTCATAATGCCCCTCAGAATAAGCTACCACCTGCATTGTATTACAGTGTACTCAAACTGTTGCAGCTCTCTACTACATATTCTGCTATTGTGAAAACACCCTACAGGCCTCATTAAATAATGTTCCGATAACAAATGACTTTTTTCCAAAAAGGTCCCACTTTCATGTAACTGCAATACAGATCTGTGAGTAAACAATTAAGACTGGCCTACCTAAAGCATCCTCTAATATAAATCGAGTGTTTCGAAAAACAGTCTTCAATTCCTGTTTCACAATGGCTAGAACCCAGTTAGTCTCTGTGGGGAGCCAGGCTTTGGCCATGGGATGATACAGTAGGACAGATATGTTCTGGTTTGATAAAACGGTCCATCTGGAGAGGCAGCAAATTCTGAGGGGCTCATAATGCCCCTCAGAATGAGCTACCACCTGTATTGTATTACAGTGTACTCAAACTGTAGCAGCTCTCTACTACATATTCTGCTATTGTGAAAACACCCTACTGGCCTCATTAAATAATCTACCAATAACAATAAAGTTTTCTTTTTCCAAAAAGTTCTCACTTTCATGTAACTTCAATACAGGCCTTTGAGTAAACAATTAAGACTGGCCTACCTAAAGCATCCTCTAATATAAATCGAGTGTTTCGAAAAACAGTCTTCAATTCCCGTTTCACACTTGCTAGAACCCAATTAGTCTCGGTGGAGAGCCAGGTATTGTTCATGGGATTCTACAGTAGAACAGATGTGTTCGGGCTTGCAAAAACGGTCCATATGGAGAGGCAGCAAATTCTGAGGGGCTCATAATGCCCCTCAGAATGAGCTACCACCTGTATTGTATTACAGTGTACTCAAACTGTAGCAGCTCTCTACTACATATTCTGCTATTGTGAAAACACCCTACTGGACTCATTAAATAATGTTCCAATAACAATTGACTTTTTTCCAAAAAGTTCTCACTTTCATGTAACTGCAATACAGACCTGTGAGAAAACAAATAAGACTGGCCTATCTAAAGCATCCTCTAATATAAATAGAGTGTTTCGAAAAATAGTCTTCAAATCATGTTTCACCCTGGCTAGAACCCAAGTAGGCTCAGTGGGGAAGAAGGCTTTGGCAATGGGACACTACAGTAGAACAGATGTGTTCCGGCTTGTAAAAATGGTCCATATGGAGAGGCAGCAAATTCTGAGGGGCTCATAATGCCCCTCAGAATGAGCTACCACCTGTATTGTATTACAGTGTACTCAAACTGTAGCAGCTCTCTACTACATATTCTGCTATTGTGAAAACACCCTACTGGCCTCATTAAATAATCTACCAATAACAATAAAGTTTTCTTTTTCCAAAAAGGTCTCACTTTCATGTAACTGCAATATAGACCTGTGAGTAAACAATTAAGACTGGCCTACCTAAAGGATCCTCTAATAACAATCGAGTGTTTCGAAAAACAGTTTACAATTCCTGTTTCACACTGGCTAGAACACAATTAGTCTCGGTGGGGAGACAGGCATTGTCCATGGGACTCTAGAGTAGAAGAGATTGTTCTGGCTTGATAAAATTGTCCATATGGAGAGGCAGCAAATTCTGAGGGGCTCATAATGCCCCTCAGAATGAGCTACCACCTGTATTGCATTACAGTGTACTCAAAGTGTAGGAGCTCTCTGCTTCATATTCTGCTATTGTGAAAACAACCTACTGGCCTCATTAAATAATGTTCCAATAACAATTGAATTTTTTCGAAAAGGTCTCACTTTCATGTAACTGCAATACAGACCTGTGAGTAAACAATTAAGACTGGCCTACATAAAGCATCCTCTAATAACAATCGAGTGTTTCGAAAAACAGTTTACAATTCCTGTTCCACACTGGCTAGAACCCAATTAGCCTCGGTGGGGAGCCAGGCATTGTCCATGGGACTCTACAGTAGAACAGACATGTTCTGGCTTGATAAAATGGTCCATATGGAGAGGCAGCAAATTCTGAGGGGCTCATAATGCCCCTCAGAATG
This sequence comes from Pseudorasbora parva, assembly GCF_024679245.1. Taxonomy (NCBI): domain Eukaryota; kingdom Metazoa; phylum Chordata; class Actinopteri; order Cypriniformes; family Gobionidae; genus Pseudorasbora; species Pseudorasbora parva. Next base: position 16,990,610 of record NC_090191.1, on the reverse strand, counting down.
AGCTACCACCTGTATTGCATTACAGTGTACTCAAACTGTAGCAGCTCTCTACTACATATTCTGCTATTGTGAAAACACCCTACTGGTCTCATTAAATAATGTTCCAATAACAAATGACTTTTGTCCAAAAAGTTCTCACTTTCATGTAACTTCAAAACAGGCCTTTGAGTAAACAACTAAGTCTGGCCTACCTAAAGCATCCTCTAATATCAATTGAGTTTTTCGAAAAACAGTCTTCAATTCCCGTTTCACACTGGCTAGAACCCAATTAGTCTTGGTGGGGAGCCAGGCTTTGTCCATGGGATTCTACAGTAGAACACATGTGTTTGGGCTTGCAAAAACGGTCCATAAAGAGAGGCAGCAAATTCTGAGGGGCTCATAATGCCCCTCAGAATGAGCTACCACCTGTATTGTGTTACATATACTCAAACTGTAGCAGCTCTCTACTACATATTCTGCTATTGTGAAAACACCCTATTGGCCTCATTAAATAATGTTCCAATAACAAATGAGTTTTTTCCAAAAAGGTCCCACTTTCATGTAACTGCAATACAGACCTGTGAGTAAACAATTAAGACGGGCCTACCTAAAGCATCCTCTAATATCAATCGAGTGTTTCGAAAAACAGTCTTCAATTCCTGTTTCACACTGGCTAGAACGCAGTTAGTCTCTGTGGGGAGCCAGGCTTTGGCCATGGGATGATACAGTAGAACAGATGTGTTCTGGTTTGATAAAACGGTCCATATGGAGAGGCAGCAAATTCTGAGGGGCTCATAATGCTCCTCAGAATGAGCTACCACCTGTATTGCATTACAGTGTACTCAAACTGTAGCAGCTCTCTACTACATATTCTGCTATTGTGAAAACACCCTACTGGCCTCATTAAATAGTCTACCACTAACAATAAAGTTTTCTTTTTCCAAAAAGGTCTCACTTTCATGTAACTGCAATACAGACTTGTGAGAAAACAAATAAGACTGGCCTACCTCAAACATCCTCTAATATAAATTTAGTGTTTCGAAAAATAGTCTTCAATTCCCGTTTCACCCTGGCTAGAACCCAAGTAGGCTCAGTGGGGAAGAAGGCTTTGGCAATGGGACACTACAGTAGAACAGATGTGTTTGGGCTTGCAAAAACGGTCCATATGGAGAGGCAGCAAATTCTGAGGGGCTCATAATGCCCCTCAGAATGAGCTACCACCTGTATTGCATTACAGTGTACTCAAACTGTAGCAGCTCTCTACTACATATTCTGCTATTGTGAAAACACCCTACGGGACTCATTAAATAATGTTCCAATAACAATTGACTTTTTTCCAAAAAGGTCTCACTTTCATGTAACTTTAATTCAGGCCTTTGAGTAAACAACTAGGTCTGGCCTACCTAAAGCATCCTCTAATATCAGTCGAGTGTTTCGAAAAACAGTCTTCAATTCCCGTTTCACAATGGCTAGAACCCCATTAGTCTCGGTGGGGGGCCAGGCTTTGTCCATGAGATTCTACAGTAGAACAGATATGTTCTGGTTTGATAAAACGGTCCATCTGGAGAGGCAGCAAATTCTGAGGGGCTCATAATGCCCCTCAGAATGAGCTACCACCTGTAATGTATTACAGTGTACTCAAACTGTAGCAGCTCTCTACTACATATTCTGCTATTGTGAAAACACCCTACTGGCCTCATTAAATAATCTACCAATAACAATAAAGTTTTCTTTTTCCAAAAAGTTCTCACTTTCATGTAACTTCAATACAGGCCTTTGAGTAAACAATTAAGACTGGCCTACCTAAAGCATCCTCTAATATAAATCGAGTGTTTCGAAAAACAGTCTTCAATTCCCGTTTCACACTTGCTAGAACCCAATTAGTCTCGGTGGAGAGCCAGGTATTGTTCATGGGATTCTACAGTAGAACAGATGTGTTCGGGCTTGCAAAAACGGTCCATATGGAGAGGCAGCAAATTCTGAGGGGCTCATAATGCCCCTCAGAATGAGCTACCACCTGTATTGTATTACAGTGTACTCAAACTGTAGCAGCTCTCTACTACATATTCTGCTATTGTGAAAACACCCTACTGGACTCAATAAATAATGTTCCAATAACAATTGACTTTTTTCCAAAAAGTTCTCACTTTCATGTAACTGCAATACAGACCTGTGAGAAAACAAATAAGACTGGCCTATCTAAAGCATCCTCTAATATAAATAGAGTGTTTCGAAAAATAGTCTTCAAATCCTGTTTCACCCTGGCTAGAACCCAAGTAGGCTCAGTGGGGAAGAAGGCTTTGGCAATGGGACACTACAGTAGAACAGATGTGTTCCGGCTTGCAAAAATGGTCCATATGGAGAGGCAGCAAATTCTGAGGGGCTCATAATGCCCCTCAGAATGAGCTACCACCTGTATTGTATTACAGTGTACTCAAACTGTAGCAGCTCTCTACTACATATTCTGCTATTGTGAAAACACCCTACTGGCCTCATTAAATAATCTACCAATAACAATAAAGTTTTCTTTTTCCAAAAAGGTCTCACTTTCATGTAACTGCAATATAGACCTGTGAGTAAACAATTAAGACTGGCCTACCTAAAGGATCCTCTAATAACAATCGAGTGTTTCGAAAAACAGTTTACAATTCCTGTTTCACACTGGCTAGAACACAATTAGTCTCGGTGGGGAGACAGGCATTGTCCATGGGACTCTAGAGTAGAAGAGATTGTTCTGGCTTGATAAAATTGTCCATATGGAGAGGCAGCAAATTCTGAGGGGCTCATAATGCCCCTCAGAATGAGCTACCACCTGTATTGCATTACAGTGTACTCAAAGTGTAGGAGCTCTCTGCTTCATATTCTGCTATTGTGAAAACAACCTACTGGCCTCATTAAATAATGTTCCAATAACAATTGAATTTTTTCGAAAAGGTCTCACTTTCATGTAACTGCAATACAGACCTGTGAGTAAACAATTAAGACTGGCCTACATAAAGCATCCTCTAATAACAATCGAGTGTTTCGAAAAACAGTTTACAATTCCTGTTCCACACTGGCTAGAACCCAATTAGCCTCGGTGGGGAGCAGGCATTGTCCATGGGACTCTACAGTAGAACAGACATGTTCTGGCTTGATAAAATGGTCCATATGGAGAGGCAGCAAATTCTGAGGAGCTCATAATGCCCCTCAGAATGAGCTACCACCTGTATTGCATTACAGTGTACTCAAACTGTAGCAGCTCTCTACTACATATTCTGCTATTGTGAAAACACCCTACTGGTCTCATTAAATAATGTTCCAATAACAAATGACTTTTGTCCAAAAAGTTCTCACTTTCATGTAACTTCAAAACAGGCCTTTGAGTAAACAACTAAGTCTGGCCTACCTAAAGCATCCTCTAATATCAATCGAGTTTTTCGAAAAACAGTCTTCAATTCCCGTTTCACACTGGCTAGAACCCAATTAGTCTCGGTGGGGAGCCAGGCTTTGTCCATGGGATTCTACAGTAGAACACATGTGTTTGGGCTTGCAAAAACGGTCCATAAAGAGAGGCAGCAAATTCTGAGGGGCTCATAATGCCCCTCAGAATGAGCTACCACCTGTATTGTGTTACATATACTCAAACTGTAGCAGCTCTCTACTACATATTCTGCTATTGTGAAAACACCCTACTGGCCTCATTAAATAATGTTCCAATAACAAATGAGTTTTTTCCAAAAAGGTCCCACTTTCATGTAACTGCAATACAGACCTGTGAGTAAACAATTAAGACGGGCCTACCTAAAGCATCCTCTAATATCAATCGAGTGTTTCGAAAAACAGTCTTCAATTCCTGTTTCACACTGGCTAGAACGCAGTTAGTCTCTGTGGGGAGCCAGGCTTTGGCCATGGGATGATACAGTAGAACAGATGTGTTCTGGTTTGATAAAACGGTCCATATGGAGAGGCAGCAAATTCTGAGGGGCTCATAATGCTCCTCAGAATGAGCTACCACCTGTATTGCATTACAGTGTACTCAAACTGTAGCAGCTCTCTACTACATATTCTGCTATTGTGAAAACACCCTACTGGCCTCATTAAATAGTCTACCACTAACAATAAAGTTTTCTTTTTCCAAAAAGGTCTCACTTTCATGTAACTGCAATACAGACTTGTGAGAAAACAAATAAGACTGGCCTACCTCAAACATCCTCTAATATAAATTTAGTGTTTCGAAAAATAGTCTTCAATTCCCGTTTCACCCTGGCTAGAACCCAAGTAGGCTCAGTGGGGAAGAAGGCTTTGGCAATGGGACACTACAGTAGAACAGATGTGTTTGGGCTTGCAAAAACGGTCCATATGGAGAGGCAGCAAATTCTGAGGGGCTCATAATGCCCCTCAGAATGAGCTACCACCTGTATTGTATTACAGTGTACTCAAACTGTAGCAGCTCTCTACTACATATTCTGCTATTGTGAAAACACCCTACGGGACTCATTAAATAATGTTCCAATAACAATTGACTTTTTTCCAAAAAGGTCTCACTTTCATGTAACTTTAATTCAGGCCTTTGAGTAAACAACTAGGTCTGGCCTACCTAAAGCATCCTCTAATATCAGTCGAGTGTTTCGAAAAACAGTCTTCAATTCCCGTTTCACACTGGCTAGAACCCCATTAGTCTCGGTGGGGGGCCAGGCTTTGTCCATGAGATTCTACAGTAGAACAGATGTGTTCGGGCTTGCAAAAATGGTCCATATGGAGAGGCAGCAAATTCTGAGGAGCTCATAATTCCCCTCAGAATGAGCTACCACCTGTATTGTATTACAGTGTACTCAAACTGTAGCAGCTCTCTACTACATATTCTGGTATTGTGAAAACACCCTACTGGCCTCATTAAATAATCTACCAATAACAATAAAGTTTTCTTTTTCCAAAAAGTTCTCACTTTCATGTAACTGCAATACAGGCCTTTGAGTAAACAACTAAGACTGGCCTACCTAAAGCATCCTCTAATATCAATCGAGTGTTTCGAAAAACAGTCTTCAATTCCCGTTTCACACTGGCTAGAACCCAATTAGTCTCGTAGGGGAGCCAGGCTTTGTCCATGGGATTCTACAGTAGAACAGACTTGTTTTGGCTTGATAAAATTGTCCATATGGAGAGGCAGCAAATTCTGAGGGGCTCATAATGCCCCTCAGAATGAGCTACCACCTGTATTGCATTACAGTGTACTCAAACTGTAGCAGCTCTCTACTACATATTCTGGTATTGTGAAAACACCCTACTGGTCTCATTAAATAATGTTCCAATAACAAATGACTTTTGTCCAGAAAGTTCTCACTTTCATGTAAATTCAAAACAGGCCTTTGAGTAAACAACTAAGTCTGGCCTACCTAAAGCATCCTCTAATATCAATCGAGTTTTTCGAAAAACAGTCTTCAATTCCCGTTTCACACTGGCTAGAACCCAATTAGTCTCGGTGGGGAGCCAGGCTTTATCCATGGGATTCTACAGTAGAACAGATGTGTTTGGGCTTGCAAAAACGGTCCATATAGAGAGGCAGCAAATTCTGAGGGGCTCATAATGCCCCTCAGAATGAGCTACCACCTGTATTGTGTTACATATACTCAAACTTTAGCAGCTCTCTACTACATATTCTGCTATTGTGAAAACACCCTACTGGCCTCATTAAATAATGTTCCAATAACAAATGACTTTTTTCCAAAAAGGTCCCACTTTCATGTAACTGCAATACAGACCTATGAGTAAACAATTAAGACGGGCCTACCTAAAGCATCCTCTAATATCAATCGAGTGTTTCGAAAAACAGTCTTCAATTCCCGTTTCACACTGGCTAGAACCCAATTAGTCTCGGTGGGGAGCCAGGCTTTGTCCATGGGATTCTACAGTAGAACAGACTTGTTTTGGCTTGATAAAATTGTCCATATGGAGAGGCAGCAAATTCTGAGGGGCTCATAATGCCCCTCAGAATGAGCTACCACCTGTATTGCATTACAGTGTACTCAAACTGTAGCAGCTCTCTACTACATATTCTGCTATTGTGAAAACACCCTACTGGTCTCATTAAATAATGTTCCGATAACAAATGACTTTTGTCCAAAAAGTTCTCACTTTCATGTAACTTCAAAACAGGCCTTTGAGTAAACAACTAAGTCTGGCCTACCTAAAGCATCCTCTAATATCAATCGAGTTTTTCGAAAAACAGTCTTCAATTCCCGTTTCACACTGGCTAGAACCCAATTAGTCTCGGTGGGGAGCCAGGCTTTGTCCATGGGATTCTACAGTAGAACAGACTTGTTTTGGCTTGATAAAATTGTCCAAATGGAGAGGCAGCAAATTCTGAGGGGCTCATAATGCTCCTCAGAATGAGCTACCACCTGTATTGTGTTACATATACTCAAACTGTAGCAGCTCTCTACTACATATTCTGCTATTGTGAAAACACCCTACTGGCCTCATTAAATAATGTTCCAATAACAAATGACTTTTTTACAAAAAGGTCCCACTTACATGTAACTGCAATACAGACCTGTGAGTAAACAATTAAGACTGGCCTACCTAAAGCATCCTCTAATATCATTCGAGTGTTTTGTAAAACAGTCTTCAATTCCTGTTTCACACTGGCTAGAACCCAGTTAGTCTCTTTGGGGAGCCAGGCTTTGGCCATGGGATGATACAGTAGAACAGATGTGTTCTGGTTTGATAAAACGGTCCATATGGAGAGGCAGCAAATTCTGAGGGGCTCATAATGCCCCTTTAGAATGAGCTACCACCTGTATTGCATTACAGTGTACTCAAACTGTAGCAGCTCTCTACTACATATTCTGCTATTGTGAAAACACCCTACTGGCCTCATTAAATAGTCTACCAATAACAATAAAGTTTTCTTTTTCCAAAAAGGTCTCACTTTCATGTAACTGCAATACAGACTTGTGAGAAAACAAATAAGACTGGCCTACCTCAAACATCCTCTAATATAAATCTAGTGTTTCGAAAAATAGTCTTCAAATCCCGTTTCACCCTGGCTAGAACCCAAGTAGGCTCAGTGGGGAAGAAGGCTTTGGCAATGGGACACTACAGTAGAACAGATGTGTTCGGGCTTGCAAAAACGGTCCATATGGAGAGGCAGCAAATTCTGAGGGGCTCATAATGCCCCTCAGAATGTGCTACCACCTGTATTGTATTACAGTGTACTCAAACTGTAGCAGCTCTCTACTACATATTCTGCTATTGTGAAAACACCCTACGGGACTCATTAAATAATGTTCCAATAACAATTGACTTTTTTCCAAAAAGGTCTCACTTTCATGTAACTGCAATACAGACCTGTGAGAAAACAAATAAGACTGGCCTACCTAAAGCATCATCTAATATCAATCGAGTGTTTCGAAAAATAGTCTTGAAATCCCGTTTCACACTGGCTAGAACCCAATTAGTCTCGGTGGGGAACCAGGCTTAGGCCATGGGACACTACAGTAGAACAGATGTGTTTTGGCTTGCAAAAACGGTCCATATAGAGAGTCAGCAAATTCTGAGGGGCTCATAATGCCCCTCATAATGAGCTACCACCTGTATTGTATTACAGTCTACTCAAACTGTAGCAGCTCTCTACTACATATTCTGCTATTGTGAAAACACCCTACTGGACTCATTAAATAATGTTCCAATAACAATTGACTTTTTTCCAAAAAAGTTCTCACTTTCATGGAACTGCAATACAGACCTGTGAGAAAACAAATAAGACTGGCCTACCTAAAGCATCCTCTAATATATATCGAGTGTTTCGAAAAAATAGTCTTCAAATCCCGTTTCACACTGGCTAGAACCCAATTAGTCTCGGTGGGGAACCAGGCTTTGGCCATGGGACACTACAGTAGAACAGATGTGTTTGGGCTTGCAAAAACGGTCCATATAGAGAGGCAGCAAATTCTGAGGGGCTCATAATGCCCCTCAGAATGAGATACCACCTGTATTGTGTTACATATACTTTAACTGTAGCAGCTCTCTACTACATATTCTGCTATTGTGAAAACACCCTACTGGCCTCATTAAATAATGTTCCAATAACAAATGACTTTTTTCCAAAAAGGTCTCACTTTCATGTAACTGCAATACAGACCTGTGAGTAAACAATTAAGACTGGCCTACCTAAAGCATCCTCTAATATCAATCGAGTGTTTCGAAAAACAGTCTTCAATTCCTGTTTCACACTGGCTAGAACCCAGTTAGTCTCTGTGGGGAGCCAGGCTTTGGACATGGGATGATACAGTAGAACAGATGTGTTCTGGTTTGATAAAACGGTCCATATGGAAAGGCAGCAAATTCTGAGGGGCTCATAATGCCCCTCAGAATGAGCTACCACCTGTATTGCATTACAGTGTACACAAACTGTAGCAGCTCTCTACTACATATTCTGCTATTGTGAAAACACCCTACTGGACTCATTAAATAATGTTCCAATAACAATTGACTTTTTTCCAAAAAGTTCTCACTTTCATGCAACTGCAATACAGACCTGTGAGAAAACAAATAAGACTGGCCTACCTAAAGCATCCTCTAATATCAATCGAGTGTTTCGTAAAACAGTCTTCAATTCCTGTTTCACAGTGGCTAGAACCCAGTTTGTCACTTTGGGGAGCCAGGCTTTGGCCATGGGATGATACAGTATAACAGATGTGTTCTGGTTTGATTAAACGGTCCATATGGAGAGGCAGCAAATTCTGAGGGGCTCATAATGCCCCTTTAGAATGAGCTACCACCTGTATTGCATTACAGAGTACTCAAACTGTAGCAGCTCTCTACTACATATTCTGCTATTGTGAAAACACCCTACTGGCCTCATTAAATAATCTACCAATAACAATAAAGTTTTCTTTTTCCAAAAAGGTCTCACTTTTATGTAACTGCAATACAGACCTGTGAGAAAACAAATAAGACTGGCCTACCTAAAGCATCATCTAATATCAATCGAGTGTTTCGAAAAATAGTCTTCAAATCCCGTTTCACACTGGCTAGAACCCAATTAGTCTCGGTGGGGAATCAGGCTTTGGCCATGGGACACTACAGTAGAACAGATATGTTTTGGCTTGCAAAAACGGTCCATATAGAGAGGCAGCAAATTCTGAGGGGCTCATAATGCCCCTCAGAATGAGCTACCACCTGTATTGTGTTACATATACTCGAACTGTAGCAGCTCTCTACTACATATTCTGCTATTGTGAAAACACCCTACTGGCCTCATTAAATAATCTACCAATAACAATAAAGTTTTCTTTTTCCAAAAAGGTCTCACTTTCATGACCTGTGAGTAAACAATTAAGACTGGCCTACCTAAAGCATCCTCTAATATAAATCGAGTATTTCGAAAAACAGTCTTCAATTCCTGTTTCAAACTGGCTAGAACCCAGTTAGTCTCGGTGGGGAGCCAGACTTTGGCCATGGGATGATACAGTAGAACAGATGTGTTCTGGTTTGATAAAACGGTCCATATGGAGAGGCAACAAATTCTGAGGGGCTCATAATGCCCCTCAGAATGAGCTACCACCTGTATTGTGTTACATATACTCAAACTGTAGCAGCTCTCTACTACATATTCTGCTACTGTGAAAACACCCTACTGGACTCATTAAATAATGTTCCAATAACAAATTACTTTTTTCCAAAAAGGTCCCACTTTCATGTAACTGCAATACAGACCTGTGAGTAAACAATTAAGACTGGCCTACCTAAAGCATCCTCTAATATAAATCGAGTATTTCGAAAAACAGTCTTCAATTCCTGTTTCACACTGGCTAGAACCCAGTTAGTCTCTGTGGGGAGCCAGGCTTTGGCCATGGGACACTACAGTAGAACAGATGTGTTTGGGCTTGCAAAAACGGTCCATATAGAGAGGCAGCAAACTCTGAGGGGCTCATAATGCCCCTCAGAATGAGCTACCACCTGTATTGTGTTACATATACTCAAACTGTAGCAGCTCTCTACTACATATTCTGCTATTGTGAAAACACCCTACTGGCCTCATTAAATAATGTTCCAATAACAAATGACTTTTTTCCAAAAAAGGTCCCACTTTCATGTAACTGCAATACAGACCTGTGAGAAAACAAATAAGACTGGCCTACCTAAAGCATCCTCTAATATAAATCGAGTGTTTCGAAAAAATAGTCTTCAAATCCCATTTCCCACTGGCTAGAACCCAATTAGTCTCGGTGGGAAACCAGGCTTTGGCCATGGGACACTACAGTAGAACAGATGTGTTTGGGCTTGCAAAAACGGTCCATATAGAGAGGCAGCAAATTCTGAGGGGCTCATAATGCCCTTCAGAATGAGCTACCACCTGTATTGTGTTACATATATTCAAACTGTAGCAGCTCTCTACTACATATTCTGCTATTGTGAAAACACCCTACTGGCCTCAATAAATAATGTTCCAATAACAAATTACTTTTTTACAAAAAGGTCCCACTTTCATGTAACTGCAATACAGACCTGTGAGTAAACAATTAAGACTGGCCTACCTAAAGCATCCTCTAATATAAATCGAGTATTTCGAAAAACAGTCTTCAATTCCTGTTTCACACTGGCTAGAACCCAGTTAGTCTCGGTGGGGAGCCAGACTTTGGCCATGGGATGATACAGTAGAACAGATGTGTTCTGGTTTGATAAAACGGTCCATATGGAGAGGCAGTAAATTCTGAGGGGCTCATAATGCCCCTCAGAATGAGCTACCACCTGTATTGTATTACAGTGTACTCAAATTGTAGCAGCTCTCTACTACATATTCTGCTATTGTGAAAACACCCTACTGGACTCATTAAATAATGTTCCAATAACAATTGACTTTTTTCCAAAAAGTTCTCACTTTCATGGAACTGCAATACAGACCTGTGAGAAAACAAATAAGACTGGCCTACCTAAAGCATCCTCTAATATAAATCGAGTGTTTCGAAAAAATAGTCTTCAAATCCCGTTTCACACTGGCTAGAACCCAATTAGTCTCGGTGGGAAACCAGGCTTTGGCCATGGGACACTACAGTAGAACAGATGTGTTTGGACTTGCAAAAACGGTCCATATAGAGAGGCAGCAAATTCTTAGGGGCTCATAATGCCCTTCAGAATGAGCTACCACGTGTATTGTGTTACATATATTCAAACTGTAGCAGCTCTCTACTACATATTCTGCTATTGTGAAAACACCCTACTGGCCTCATTAAATAATGTTCCAATAAAAAATTACTTTTTTCCAAAAAGGTCCCACTTTCATGTAACTTCAATACAGACCTGTGAGTAAACAATTAAGACTGGCCTACCTAAAGCATCCTCTAATATCAATCGAGTGTTTCGAAAAACAGTCTTCAATTCCTGTTTCACACTGGCTAGAACCCAGTTAGTCTCTGTGGGGAGCCAGACTTTGGCCATGGGATGATACAGTAGAACAGATGTGTTCTGGTTTGATAAAACGGTCCATATGGAGAGGCAGCAAATTCTAAGGGGCTCATAATGCTCCTCAGAATGAGCTACCACCTGTATTGTGTTACATATACTCAAACTGTAGCAGCTCTCTACTACATATTCTGCTATTGTGAAAACACCCTACTGGCCTCATTAAATAATGTTCCAATAACAAATTACTTTTTTCCAAAAAGGTCCCACTTTCATGTAACTGCAATACAGACCTGTGAGTAAACAATTAAGACTGGCCTACCTAAAGCATCCTCTAATATAAATCGAGTATTTCGAAAAACAGTCTTCAATTCCTGTTTCACACTGGCTAGAACCCAGTTAGTCTCGGTGGGGAGCCAGACTTTGGCCATGGGATGATACAGTAGAACAGATGTGTTCTGGTTTGATAAAACGGTCCATATGGAGAGGCAGCAAATTCTGAGGGGCTCATAATGCCCCTCAGAATGAGCTACCACCTGTATTGTATTACAGTGTACTCAAATTGTAGCAGCTCTCTACTACATATTCTGCTATTGTGAAAACACCCTACTGGACTCATTAAATAATGTTCCAATAACAATTGACTTTTTTCCAAAAAGGTCTCACTTTCATGTAACTGCAATACAGACCTGTGAGTAAACAATTAAGACTGGCCTACATAAAGCATCCTCTAATAACAATCGAGTGTTTCGAAAAACAGTTTACAATTCCTGTTCCACACTGGCTAGAACCCAATTAGCCTCGGTGGGGAGCCAGGCATTGTCCATGGGACTCTACAGTAGAACAGACATGTTCTGGCTTGATAAAATGGTCCATATGGAGAGGCAGCAAATTCTGAGGGGCTCATAATGCCCCTCAGAATGAGCTACCACCTGTATTGCATTACAGTGTACTCAAACTGTAGCAGCTCTCTACTACATATTCTGCTATTGTGAAAACACCCTACTGGTCTCATTAAATAATGTTCCAATAACAAATGACTTTTGTCCAAAAAGTTCTCACTTTCATGTAACTTCAAAACAGGCCTTTGAGTAAACAACTAAGTCTGGCCTACCTAAAGCATCCTCTAATATCAATTGAGTTTTTCGAAAAACAGTCTTCAATTCCCGTTTCACACTGGCTAGAACCCAATTAGTCTTGGTGGGGAGCCAGGCTTTGTCCATGGGATTCTACAGTAGAACACATGTGTTTGGGCTTGCAAAAACGGTCCATAAAGAGAGGCAGCAAATTCTGAGGGGCTCATAATGCCCCTCAGAATGAGCTACCACCTGTATTGTGTTACATATACTCAAACTGTAGCAGCTCTCTACTACATATTCTGCTATTGTGAAAACACCCTATTGGCCTCATTAAATAATGTTCCAATAACAAATGAGTTTTTTCCAAAAAGGTCCCACTTTCATGTAACTGCAATACAGACCTGTGAGTAAACAATTAAGACGGGCCTACCTAAAGCATCCTCTAATATCAATCGAGTGTTTCGAAAAACAGTCTTCAATTCCTGTTTCACACTGGCTAGAACGCAGTTAGTCTCTGTGGGGAGCCAGGCTTTGGCCATGGGATGATACAGTAGAACAGATGTGTTCTGGTTTGATAAAACGGTCCATATGGAGAGGCAGCAAATTCTGAGGGGCTCATAATGCTCCTCAGAATGAGCTACCACCTGTATTGCATTACAGTGTACTCAAACTGTAGCAGCTCTCTACTACATATTCTGCTATTGTGAAAACACCCTACTGGCCTCATTAAATAGTCTACCACTAACAATAAAGTTTTCTTTTTCCAAAAAGGTCTCACTTTCATGTAACTGCAATACAGACTTGTGAGAAAACAAATAAGACTGGCCTACCTCAAACATCCTCTAATATAAATTTAGTGTTTCGAAAAATAGTCTTCAATTCCCGTTTCACCCTGGCTAGAACCCAAGTAGGCTCAGTGGGGAAGAAGGCTTTGGCAATGGGACACTACAGTAGAACAGATGTGTTTGGGCTTGCAAAAACGGTCCATATGGAGAGGCAGCAAATTCTGAGGGGCTCATAATGCCCCTCAGAATGAGCTACCACCTGTATTGCATTACAGTGTACTCAAACTGTAGCAGCTCTCTACTACATATTCTGCTATTGTGAAAACACCCTACGGGACTCATTAAATAATGTTCCAATAACAATTGACTTTTTTCCAAAAAGGTCTCACTTTCATGTAACTTTAATTCAGGCCTTTGAGTAAACAACTAGGTCTGGCCTACCTAAAGCATCCTCTAATATCAGTCGAGTGTTTCGAAAAACAGTCTTCAATTCCCGTTTCACAATGGCTAGAACCCCATTAGTCTCGGTGGGGGGCCAGGCTTTGTCCATGAGATTCTACAGTAGAACAGATATGTTCTGGTTTGATAAAACGGTCCATCTGGAGAGGCAGCAAATTCTGAGGGGCTCATAATGCCCCTCAGAATGAGCTACCACCTGTAATGTATTACAGTGTACTCAAACTGTAGCAGCTCTCTACTACATATTCTGCTATTGTGAAAACACCCTACTGGCCTCATTAAATAATCTACCAATAACAATAAAGTTTTCTTTTTCCAAAAAGTTCTCACTTTCATGTAACTTCAATACAGGCCTTTGAGTAAACAATTAAGACTGGCCTACCTAAAGCATCCTCTAATATAAATCGAGTGTTTCGAAAAACAGTCTTCAATTCCCGTTTCACACTTGCTAGAACCCAATTAGTCTCGGTGGAGAGCCAGGTATTGTTCATGGGATTCTACAGTAGAACAGATGTGTTCGGGCTTGCAAAAACGGTCCATATGGAGAGGCAGCAAATTCTGAGGGGCTCATAATGCCCCTCAGAATGAGCTACCACCTGTATTGTATTACAGTGTACTCAAACTGTAGCAGCTCTCTACTACATATTCTGCTATTGTGAAAACACCCTACTGGACTCAATAAATAATGTTCCAATAACAATTGACTTTTTTCCAAAAAGTTCTCACTTTCATGTAACTGCAATACAGACCTGTGAGAAAACAAATAAGACTGGCCTATCTAAAGCATCCTCTAATATAAATAGAGTGTTTCGAAAAATAGTCTTCAAATCCTGTTTCACCCTGGCTAGAACCCAAGTAGGCTCAGTGGGGAAGAAGGCTTTGGCAATGGGACACTACAGTAGAACAGATGTGTTCCGGCTTGCAAAAATGGTCCATATGGAGAGGCAGCAAATTCTGAGGGGCTCATAATGCCCCTCAGAATGAGCTACCACCTGTATTGTATTACAGTGTACTCAAACTGTAGCAGCTCTCTACTACATATTCTGCTATTGTGAAAACACCCTACTGGCCTCATTAAATAATCTACCAATAACAATAAAGTTTTCTTTTTCCAAAAAGGTCTCACTTTCATGTAACTGCAATATAGACCTGTGAGTAAACAATTAAGACTGGCCTACCTAAAGGATCCTCTAATAACAATCGAGTGTTTCGAAAAACAGTTTACAATTCCTGTTTCACACTGGCTAGAACACAATTAGTCTCGGTGGGGAGACAGGCATTGTCCATGGGACTCTAGAGTAGAAGAGATTGTTCTGGCTTGATAAAATTGTCCATATGGAGAGGCAGCAAATTCTGAGGGGCTCATAATGCCCCTCAGAATGAGCTACCACCTGTATTGCATTACAGTGTACTCAAAGTGTAGGAGCTCTCTGCTTCATATTCTGCTATTGTGAAAACAACCTACTGGCCTCATTAAATAATGTTCCAATAACAATTGAATTTTTTCGAAAAGGTCTCACTTTCATGTAACTGCAATACAGACCTGTGAGTAAACAATTAAGACTGGCCTACATAAAGCATCCTCTAATAACAATCGAGTGTTTCGAAAAACAGTTTACAATTCCTGTTCCACACTGGCTAGAACCCAATTAGCCTCGGTGGGGAGCCAGGCATTGTCCATGGGACTCTACAGTAGAACAGACATGTTCTGGCTTGATAAAATGGTCCATATGGAGAGGCAGCAAATTCTGAGGAGCTCATAATGCCCCTCAGAATGAGCTACCACCTGTATTGCATTACAGTGTACTCAAACTGTAGCAGCTCTCTACTACATATTCTGCTATTGTGAAAACACCCTACTGGTCTCATTAAATAATGTTCCAATAACAAATGACTTTTGTCCAAAAAGTTCTCACTTTCATGTAACTTCAAAACAGGCCTTTGAGTAAACAACTAAGTCTGGCCTACCTAAAGCATCCTCTAATATCAATCGAGTTTTTCGAAAAACAGTCTTCAATTCCCGTTTCACACTGGCTAGAACCCAATTAGTCTCGGTGGGGAGCCAGGCTTTGTCCATGGGATTCTACAGTAGAACACATGTGTTTGGGCTTGCAAAAACGGTCCATAAAGAGAGGCAGCAAATTCTGAGGGGCTCATAATGCCCCTCAGAATGAGCTACCACCTGTATTGTGTTACATATACTCAAACTGTAGCAGCTCTCTACTACATATTCTGCTATTGTGAAAACACCCTACTGGCCTCATTAAATAATGTTCCAATAACAAATGAGTTTTTTCCAAAAAGGTCCCACTTTCATGTAACTGCAATACAGACCTGTGAGTAAACAATTAAGACGGGCCTACCTAAAGCATCCTCTAATATCAATCGAGTGTTTCGAAAAACAGTCTTCAATTCCTGTTTCACACTGGCTAGAACGCAGTTAGTCTCTGTGGGGAGCCAGGCTTTGGCCATGGGATGATACAGTAGAACAGATGTGTTCTGGTTTGATAAAACGGTCCATATGGAGAGGCAGCAAATTCTGAGGGGCTCATAATGCTCCTCAGAATGAGCTACCACCTGTATTGCATTACAGTGTACTCAAACTGTAGCAGCTCTCTACTACATATTCTGCTATTGTGAAAACACCCTACTGGCCTCATTAAATAGTCTACCACTAACAATAAAGTTTTCTTTTTCCAAAAAGGTCTCACTTTCATGTAACTGCAATACAGACTTGTGAGAAAACAAATAAGACTGGCCTACCTCAAACATCCTCTAATATAAATTTAGTGTTTCGAAAAATAGTCTTCAATTCCCGTTTCACCCTGGCTAGAACCCAAGTAGGCTCAGTGGGGAAGAAGGCTTTGGCAATGGGACACTACAGTAGAACAGATGTGTTTGGGCTTGCAAAAACGGTCCATATGGAGAGGCAGCAAATTCTGAGGGGCTCATAATGCCCCTCAGAATGAGCTACCACCTGTATTGTATTACAGTGTAC
The DNA here is from genome assembly GCF_024679245.1 of Pseudorasbora parva. Classification (NCBI taxonomy): domain Eukaryota; kingdom Metazoa; phylum Chordata; class Actinopteri; order Cypriniformes; family Gobionidae; genus Pseudorasbora; species Pseudorasbora parva. Next base: position 16,973,925 of record NC_090191.1, on the reverse strand, counting down.
TCAAACTGTAGCAGCTCTCTACTACATATTCTGCTATTGTGAAAACACCCTACGGGACTCATTAAATAATGTTCCAATAACAATTGACTTTTTTCCAAAAAGGTCTCACTTTCATGTAACTTTAATTCAGGCCTTTGAGTAAACAACTAGGTCTGGCCTACCTAAAGCATCCTCTAATATCAGTCGAGTGTTTCGAAAAACAGTCTTCAATTCCCGTTTCACACTGGCTAGAACCCCATTAGTCTCGGTGGGGGGCCAGGCTTTGTCCATGAGATTCTACAGTAGAACAGATGTGTTCGGGCTTGCAAAAATGGTCCATATGGAGAGGCAGCAAATTCTGAGGAGCTCATAATTCCCCTCAGAATGAGCTACCACCTGTATTGTATTACAGTGTACTCAAACTGTAGCAGCTCTCTACTACATATTCTGGTATTGTGAAAACACCCTACTGGCCTCATTAAATAATCTACCAATAACAATAAAGTTTTCTTTTTCCAAAAAGTTCTCACTTTCATGTAACTGCAATACAGGCCTTTGAGTAAACAACTAAGACTGGCCTACCTAAAGCATCCTCTAATATCAATCGAGTGTTTCGAAAAACAGTCTTCAATTCCCGTTTCACACTGGCTAGAACCCAATTAGTCTCGTAGGGGAGCCAGGCTTTGTCCATGGGATTCTACAGTAGAACAGACTTGTTTTGGCTTGATAAAATTGTCCATATGGAGAGGCAGCAAATTCTGAGGGGCTCATAATGCCCCTCAGAATGAGCTACCACCTGTATTGCATTACAGTGTACTCAAACTGTAGCAGCTCTCTACTACATATTCTGGTATTGTGAAAACACCCTACTGGTCTCATTAAATAATGTTCCAATAACAAATGACTTTTGTCCAGAAAGTTCTCACTTTCATGTAAATTCAAAACAGGCCTTTGAGTAAACAACTAAGTCTGGCCTACCTAAAGCATCCTCTAATATCAATCGAGTTTTTCGAAAAACAGTCTTCAATTCCCGTTTCACACTGGCTAGAACCCAATTAGTCTCGGTGGGGAGCCAGGCTTTATCCATGGGATTCTACAGTAGAACAGATGTGTTTGGGCTTGCAAAAACGGTCCATATAGAGAGGCAGCAAATTCTGAGGGGCTCATAATGCCCCTCAGAATGAGCTACCACCTGTATTGTGTTACATATACTCAAACTTTAGCAGCTCTCTACTACATATTCTGCTATTGTGAAAACACCCTACTGGCCTCATTAAATAATGTTCCAATAACAAATGACTTTTTTCCAAAAAGGTCCCACTTTCATGTAACTGCAATACAGACCTATGAGTAAACAATTAAGACGGGCCTACCTAAAGCATCCTCTAATATCAATCGAGTGTTTCGAAAAACAGTCTTCAATTCCCGTTTCACACTGGCTAGAACCCAATTAGTCTCGGTGGGGAGCCAGGCTTTGTCCATGGGATTCTACAGTAGAACAGACTTGTTTTGGCTTGATAAAATTGTCCATATGGAGAGGCAGCAAATTCTGAGGGGCTCATAATGCCCCTCAGAATGAGCTACCACCTGTATTGCATTACAGTGTACTCAAACTGTAGCAGCTCTCTACTACATATTCTGCTATTGTGAAAACACCCTACTGGTCTCATTAAATAATGTTCCGATAACAAATGACTTTTGTCCAAAAAGTTCTCACTTTCATGTAACTTCAAAACAGGCCTTTGAGTAAACAACTAAGTCTGGCCTACCTAAAGCATCCTCTAATATCAATCGAGTTTTTCGAAAAACAGTCTTCAATTCCCGTTTCACACTGGCTAGAAACCAATTAGTCTCGGTGGGGAGCCAGGCTTTGTCCATGGGATTCTACAGTAGAACAGACTTGTTTTGGCTTGATAAAATTGTCCAAATGGAGAGGCAGCAAATTCTGAGGGGCTCATAATGCTCCTCAGAATGAGCTACCACCTGTATTGTGTTACATATACTCAAACTGTAGCAGCTCTCTACTACATATTCTGCTATTGTGAAAACACCCTACTGGCCTCATTAAATAATGTTCCAATAACAAATGACTTTTTTACAAAAAGGTCCCACTTACATGTAACTGCAATACAGACCTGTGAGTAAACAATTAAGACTGGCCTACCTAAAGCATCCTCTAATATCATTCGAGTGTTTTGTAAAACAGTCTTCAATTCCTGTTTCACACTGGCTAGAACCCAGTTAGTCTCTTTGGGGAGCCAGGCTTTGGCCATGGGATGATACAGTAGAACAGATGTGTTCTGGTTTGATAAAACGGTCCATATGGAGAGGCAGCAAATTCTGAGGGGCTCATAATGCCCCTTTAGAATGAGCTACCACCTGTATTGCATTACAGTGTACTCAAACTGTAGCAGCTCTCTACTACATATTCTGCTATTGTGAAAACACCCTACTGGCCTCATTAAATAGTCTACCAATAACAATAAAGTTTTCTTTTTCCAAAAAGGTCTCACTTTCATGTAACTGCAATACAGACTTGTGAGAAAACAAATAAGACTGGCCTACCTCAAACATCCTCTAATATAAATCTAGTGTTTCGAAAAATAGTCTTCAAATCCCGTTTCACCCTGGCTAGAACCCAAGTAGGCTCAGTGGGGAAGAAGGCTTTGGCAATGGGACACTACAGTAGAACAGATGTGTTCGGGCTTGCAAAAACGGTCCATATGGAGAGGCAGCAAATTCTGAGGGGCTCATAATGCCCCTCAGAATGTGCTACCACCTGTATTGTATTACAGTGTACTCAAACTGTAGCAGCTCTCTACTACATATTCTGCTATTGTGAAAACACCCTACGGGACTCATTAAATAATGTTCCAATAACAATTGACTTTTTTCCAAAAAGGTCTCACTTTCATGTAACTGCAATACAGACCTGTGAGAAAACAAATAAGACTGGCCTACCTAAAGCATCATCTAATATCAATCGAGTGTTTCGAAAAATAGTCTTGAAATCCCGTTTCACACTGGCTAGAACCCAATTAGTCTCGGTGGGGAACCAGGCTTAGGCCATGGGACACTACAGTAGAACAGATGTGTTTTGGCTTGCAAAAACGGTCCATATAGAGAGTCAGCAAATTCTGAGGGGCTCATAATGCCCCTCATAATGAGCTACCACCTGTATTGTATTACAGTCTACTCAAACTGTAGCAGCTCTCTACTACATATTCTGCTATTGTGAAAACACCCTACTGGACTCATTAAATAATGTTCCAATAACAATTGACTTTTTTCCAAAAAAGTTCTCACTTTCATGGAACTGCAATACAGACCTGTGAGAAAACAAATAAGACTGGCCTACCTAAAGCATCCTCTAATATATATCGAGTGTTTCGAAAAAATAGTCTTCAAATCCCGTTTCACACTGGCTAGAACCCAATTAGTCTCGGTGGGGAACCAGGCTTTGGCCATGGGACACTACAGTAGAACAGATGTGTTTGGGCTTGCAAAAACGGTCCATATAGAGAGGCAGCAAATTCTGAGGGGCTCATAATGCCCCTCAGAATGAGATACCACCTGTATTGTGTTACATATACTTTAACTGTAGCAGCTCTCTACTACATATTCTGCTATTGTGAAAACACCCTACTGGCCTCATTAAATAATGTTCCAATAACAAATGACTTTTTTCCAAAAAGGTCTCACTTTCATGTAACTGCAATACAGACCTGTGAGTAAACAATTAAGACTGGCCTACCTAAAGCATCCTCTAATATCAATCGAGTGTTTCGAAAAACAGTCTTCAATTCCTGTTTCACACTGGCTAGAACCCAGTTAGTCTCTGTGGGGAGCCAGGCTTTGGACATGGGATGATACAGTAGAACAGATGTGTTCTGGTTTGATAAAACGGTCCATATGGAAAGGCAGCAAATTCTGAGGGGCTCATAATGCCCCTCAGAATGAGCTACCACCTGTATTGCATTACAGTGTACACAAACTGTAGCAGCTCTCTACTACATATTCTGCTATTGTGAAAACACCCTACTGGACTCATTAAATAATGTTCCAATAACAATTGACTTTTTTCCAAAAAGTTCTCACTTTCATGCAACTGCAATACAGACCTGTGAGAAAACAAATAAGACTGGCCTACCTAAAGCATCCTCTAATATCAATCGAGTGTTTCGTAAAACAGTCTTCAATTCCTGTTTCACAGTGGCTAGAACCCAGTTAGTCACTTTGGGGAGCCAGGCTTTGGCCATGGGATGATACAGTATAACAGATGTGTTCTGGTTTGATTAAACGGTCCATATGGAGAGGCAGCAAATTCTGAGGGGCTCATAATGCCCCTTTAGAATGAGCTACCACCTGTATTGCATTACAGAGTACTCAAACTGTAGCAGCTCTCTACTACATATTCTGCTATTGTGAAAACACCCTACTGGCCTCATTAAATAATCTACCAATAACAATAAAGTTTTCTTTTTCCAAAAAGGTCTCACTTTTATGTAACTGCAATACAGACCTGTGAGAAAACAAATAAGACTGGCCTACCTAAAGCATCATCTAATATCAATCGAGTGTTTCGAAAAATAGTCTTCAAATCCCGTTTCACACTGGCTAGAACCCAATTAGTCTCGGTGGGGAATCAGGCTTTGGCCATGGGACACTACAGTAGAACAGATATGTTTTGGCTTGCAAAAACGGTCCATATAGAGAGGCAGCAAATTCTGAGGGGCTCATAATGCCCCTCAGAATGAGCTACCACCTGTATTGTGTTACATATACTCGAACTGTAGCAGCTCTCTACTACATATTCTGCTATTGTGAAAACACCCTACTGGCCTCATTAAATAATCTACCAATAACAATAAAGTTTTCTTTTTCCAAAAAGGTCTCACTTTCATGACCTGTGAGTAAACAATTAAGACTGGCCTACCTAAAGCATCCTCTAATATAAATCGAGTATTTCGAAAAACAGTCTTCAATTCCTGTTTCAAACTGGCTAGAACCCAGTTAGTCTCGGTGGGGAGCCAGACTTTGGCCATGGGATGATACAGTAGAACAGATGTGTTCTGGTTTGATAAAACGGTCCATATGGAGAGGCAACAAATTCTGAGGGGCTCATAATGCCCCTCAGAATGAGCTACCACCTGTATTGTGTTACATATACTCAAACTGTAGCAGCTCTCTACTACATATTCTGCTACTGTGAAAACACCCTACTGGACTCATTAAATAATGTTCCAATAACAAATGACTTTTTTCCAAAAAAGGTCCCACTTTCATGTAACTGCAATACAGACCTGTGAGAAAACAAATAAGACTGGCCTACCTAAAGCATCCTCTAATATAAATCGAGTGTTTCGAAAAAATAGTCTTCAAATCCCGTTTCACACTGGCTAGAACCCAATTAGTCTCGGTGGGAAACCAGGCTTTGGCCATGGGACACTACAGTAGAACAGATGTGTTTGGGCTTGCAAAAACGGTCCATATAGAGAGGCAGCAAATTCTGAGGGGCTCATAATGCCCTTCAGAATGAGCTACCACCTGTATTGTGTTACATATATTCAAACTGTAGCAGCTCTCTACTACATATTCTGCTATTCCCATATGAAAAAAACCTATATGTTTCATATATAGCGACCATATATGTTCCTTACTTAAATCAGTCAGAATTATCTTATATGTTTAATGTAAGTCCCATATATGTCATACACAAAATCAGACCGTTTATGGCCCATTTCATACTAAAAAGCACACAGAAAACTTTTGGGTCATGTATGAATACTGCAAAAATCTTATATGAATTTTACATGTAAAACGTATGCAATGGTATATGGTATTAGTAGAAAATACATGATATTCATATACAAATCATATAAAGTTCTTATACTGAATCATATGCTAGTCATATTAAAGTCATATAGGATTTATTTATATTTTGTGTCATTTGTTTATATGCTTTTTATACAGATTTCATATTTTTTTAATAGGGAAATGGTGTTAGCTCTTCAAGTTTATATAATATACATATAAACTACATATAATAATCATACATGATTTCAGTCAATATTACAACATCTCATATACTAACCATATATGATTTCAATCAATGACATACACAAATTTGTGATGGAAACACTTTTATTTCAACACAAAATGAAATAATAAAATTATACTCCACATGAGGAATTTACAATTCCAACTTGATAGCAAACTGAACTTTGCTCAGGAAAAAAACAAAACCCAAAAAACAACAACAAAATACATTGAACACAGTGACATGGCCATCAATCAAAGATAATGAATGGATTAGTTCACCCCAAAATAAAAATTGACTGATAATTTACTCACCCCCATCTCATCCAAGATGTTCATGTCTTTATTTATTCAGTGGAAAAGAAATTCAGTTTCTTGAAGAAAACATTCCAGGATTGTTCATCATATAATGCTTTCAGTTGCAACCAAAATGTTGAAGGTCCAAATCAACGCCGTTTCAAAGGGCTTCATAGCCTCTGCGTGATCCCAGATGAGGAATAGGGTCTTATCTAGTCAAACAATCAGTCATTTAAAAAAATGAATATACATTTCAACCTTAATTGTTCAACTTGCTCAGCTCTGCGAGGTGCCAAGGATGACGTAATCACGTGTAAATGGTCACATAGACGTAGGCAGAAGTCCCGCCCTCGTGTTTACAGAGTGCTCATGTGAAGACTAATAAACGCCCTTTAGCAAAAACACTAAATTTTCAACTTCAAAATCCTCCAATATCGTTGTTTTATCTTTTTTTTTTTTTTTGCTAGAGGGCATTTGTATTAGTCTTCACATGAGCGCTTTGTAAACACAAAGGTGGAACTGCATTGATTTGGACCTTCAGTATTTTGGTTGCAACTAAAAACCATTACATGATGAAAAATCCTGGAATATTTTCTTCGAAAAGCTGAATTTCTTTTCGACTGAAGAAAGAAAGACATGAACATCTTGGATGACATAGGGTTGAGTAAATTATCAGGACATTTAAAAAAATCATTTAATAAAGGTCTTTTGAAGAGAAGCTATGCATTTTTTATTAAAAAAATATCCATATTTTTGACTTTAGACTAAAATATCTATCTTCTGGCAGTCAACTGTGCGGGTCTACTTACGCCAAAAGAGTGACCTCTGACCTGAAGCATGATGTATTGATGAATGCGGATATGCAGAGAATAGAGGAAAACAAAACACTGGTCATGAATTTGAATTTAAAGAGGATTCGATAAATGAGAAGCGCTTGATTTTGTTGCCCAGAGAGACGTCGAAGCTTACGCTACTCCTACATCGCATCACTCAGGTCACTCTCTGGTCGCAAGTCGTCTGCCATGAGCTGGTTATTTTAGTCAATAAGGTTATAAATATGGATATCTATATCAATTACTATATTAACTTATTTCACATAGTAATTATAGTACACATATTAAAGCTTTATTTGTTGTGTTCTGAAAATAAATGAACATCTTGTGGGTTTGGAACGACATGAGGGTCATTTTAACAACATACATTTTTGGGTGAACTAAACGTTAAAAATTGACAAAGTTTAAGAAATACTGTAATAATGTATTGCTCATTGTTAGTTCATGTTAGTTAATACATTACAATAAAGTCTCATTTGTTAACATTAGTTCAAGTCTTACAACTCAGAGTACATAAACTTCTTCAACACTTCCGCTTCAGAACTGAACCAGTCCTCATGGGATGAAACAGTCTGCGGCTGAACCTGTTCTTCTTGTGTGGTCTTCAAATGTTTTCATGAAGATCTTTCTGTGGAAGAAAAAGAAAATCTTCTTGACCACCCCATTTACATACAGGAATATTAGAAACACGTTTCATTATAATGTTTTTTTCAGTATAACAATATATTCTTATACAGTTACTTACTTTCTATTACAAAATTGTAATATTGTACATCATTTAGATTCATATATGTTGCAGTTACATGAATGCAAATGATAGAAGTTTATATTTTAGCTATATTTTAACTACATTAGAGCAATTTGCAAACTCAAGTTCACTAAAACATTAACTCTTTTAAAGTGAATTGGCACAAAATAGACTATTAATGATCACAAAAGGAACATACCGGTAAACAAATCACATTACATTTATTCTAACTTTTGCTTTTTGTCAGTGTCACACAGCTTTCACTGTGTCACACAATCGTTGTATAACGTTATCTATGCAAACCATGAGCTTTAGGGTTTAACTTAGTTACCAAATGACATAGTTAAACAACTAGAATAGTTGTTTTTGACATTTGATCATTTAGCAGACGTTTTTATTCAAAGGGACTAACAAATGATGAGACCAATCATATAGTTTAATAACTTTAATACAAATATAAGCATTTTTCACTTGTTTTTGCACGTGCGCGCAGCATAATTAGGCTTAACGTTACCTGTACGTTACCTAACACTAAGGCTGTGGCACCGACATGATAACAGAAACGAACAATTTACAAATCTTTTAGCAAATCTTGCCATTAAATAAGTTAACATTTGCATTGAGAACGACATGACAAACACAAATCTTACCTGGAGCTCGACACCTCGCGGTCCCGCTGGGAGGCAATCATATCACGAAGACAACAAGAACCCGCGATTGATTTCCTCCTGGCCGCGGCGCGTTGACGCATGCGCAGTTTGCGATGAAAGAACTAAGGCTATTTTTGTTACAGAAATCTTCATCGTCTAAGCCTAACGCTTAGAGTGAGTGTTTAATTATTATTTTTTAAATATTTCTGATATTGCTGTTAACAAATAGTTTGTATGGGTAGAACATTACGAAACAAATATATGGGAATATGCTGCAATTATATGCAAAATAGCCTATTTTAAAGGAAATATAAAGGAATAAAGGAAAGATAAACTAAAGCCTTTTTTAATATAGCTACTGCAATGTATGCATATTGACTATATTTATAAAATATGGCTATATTTTAACACATACAATATTTAGTAATTAAGATATAAATAGTATTACATGTAATATCCATTAAGTTGTATCCTTTATTGTGTAGCCTTACTGTGAATTTCCCATATTAATGTGAATGCATGTACACACATAAACACTTTTACAGAATGAGTTACAACACATTTCTACTTCCCATCATGCTTTACTTCTGATTTAAAGGAGGTTAAATATATATATATATATATATATATATATATATATATATATATATATATATATATATATATATATATATATATATATATATATATATATATATATATATATATATATATATATATATAACCCTTTGTAATTGTTAACATTTTCATAAGTAACTGTAATATAATAGCACTTTCTCAGTAACTGTAACGGACTACAGTTCCTTTTATTTTGTAATATATATATTCATTTGTTCAATATATTTTTGGGTATATCAGCACATGCACATCAAATAAAATGACATACATTATGATATATAAGTAAATATATTGTCACATATTTTTCTAATTGAAAGCAGCAGTTCCTCATGTATTATAAAATATTGTAATATATTTATCCTGTATATTTTTAATATGCAGTTAAATAATTTAATATATTTATCATTCACATATATAAGGAAATATTTTCTTTGCATTAGGGTTACCCATTTTTATTCGTTTTACTTGCTAATTAATTTACTAAAGTAAAATCTCACTGATTTGCAGGGGTTGTATTTAACACAATCCAGCATATTTTTTTTTTACAGTGTAGGACATATATGATTGAAAATACATGAATATTGTACAATTTGTATATGTTGTTTTTGCAGCATATATGATCCTTATAGTTTTCTGTTGGAACATATAAGAATCACATATGTTTTTAGCAAGACTTTTCCATATGGGTTGTGAAAACACCCTACTGGCCTCATTAAATAATGTTCCAATAACAAATTACTTTTTTCCAAAAAGGTCCCACTTTCATGTAACTGCAATACAGACCTGTGAGTAAACAATTAAGACTGGCCTACCTAAAGCATCCTCTAATATAAATCGAGTATTTCGAAAAACAGTCTTCAATTCCTGTTTCACACTGGCTAGAACCCAGTTAGTCTCTGTGGGGAGCCAGGCTTTGGCCATGGGACACTACAGTAGAACAGATGTGTTTGGGCTTGCAAAAACGGTCCATATAGAGAGGCAGCAAACTCTGAGGGGCTCATAATGCCCCTCAGAATGAGCTACCACCTGTATTGTGTTACATATACTCAAACTGTAGCAGCTCTCTACTACATATTCTGCTATTGTGAAAACACCCTACTGGCCTCATTAAATAATGTTCCAATAACAAATGACTTTTTTCCAAAAAAGGTCCCACTTTCATGTAACTGCAATACAGACCTGTGAGAAAACAAATAAGACTGGCCTACCTAAAGCATCCTCTAATATAAATCGAGTGTTTCGAAAAAATAGTCTTCAAATCCCATTTCCCACTGGCTAGAACCCAATTAGTCTCGGTGGGAAACCAGGCTTTGGCCATGGGACACTACAGTAGAACAGATGTGTTTGGGCTTGCAAAAACGGTCCATATAGAGAGGCAGCAAATTCTGAGGGGCTCATAATGCCCTTCAGAATGAGCTACCACCTGTATTGTGTTACATATATTCAAACTGTAGCAGCTCTCTACTACATATTCTGCTATTGTGAAAACACCCTACTGGCCTCATTAAATAATGTTCCAATAACAAATTACTTTTTTACAAAAAGGTCCCACTTTCATGTAACTGCAATACAGACCTGTGAGTAAACAATTAAGACTGGCCTACCTAAAGCATCCTCTAATATAAATCGAGTATTTCGAAAAACAGTCTTCAATTCCTGTTTCACACTGGCTAGAACCCAGTTAGTCTCGGTGGGGAGCCAGACTTTGGCCATGGGATGATACAGTAGAACAGATGTGTTCTGGTTTGATAAAACGGTCCATATGGAGAGGCAGTAAATTCTGAGGGGCTCATAATGCCCCTCAGAATGAGCTACCACCTGTATTGTATTACAGTGTACTCAAATTGTAGCAGCTCTCTACTACATATTCTGCTATTGTGAAAACACCCTACTGGACTCATTAAATAATGTTCCAATAACAATTGACTTTTTTCCAAAAAGTTCTCACTTTCATGGAACTGCAATACAGACCTGTGAGAAAACAAATAAGACTGGCCTACCTAAAGCATCCTCTAATATAAATCGAGTGTTTCGAAAAAATAGTCTTCAAATCCCGTTTCACACTGGCTAGAACCCAATTAGTCTCGGTGGGAAACCAGGCTTTGGCCATGGGACACTACAGTAGAACAGATGTGTTTGGACTTGCAAAAACGGTCCATATAGAGAGGCAGCAAATTCTTAGGGGCTCATAATGCCCTTCAGAATGAGCTACCACGTGTATTGTGTTACATATATTCAAACTGTAGCAGCTCTCTACTACATATTCTGCTATTGTGAAAACACCCTACTGGCCTCATTAAATAATGTTCCAATAAAAAATTACTTTTTTCCAAAAAGGTCCCACTTTCATGTAACTTCAATACAGACCTGTGAGTAAACAATTAAGACTGGCCTACCTAAAGCATCCTCTAATATCAATCGAGTGTTTCGAAAAACAGTCTTCAATTCCTGTTTCACACTGGCTAGAACCCAGTTAGTCTCTGTGGGGAGCCAGGCTTTGGCCATGGGACACTACAGTAGAACAGATGTGTTTGGGCTTGCAAAAACGGTCCATATAGAGAGGCAGCAAACTCTGAGGGGCTCATAATGCCCTCAGAATGAGCTACCACCTGTATTGTGTTACATATACTCAAACTGTAGCAGCTCTCTACTACATATTCTGCTATTGTGAAAACACCCTACTGGCCTCATTAAATAATGTTCCAATAACAAATGACTTTTTTCCAAAAAAGGTCCCACTTTCATGTAACTGCAATACAGACCTGTGAGTAAACAATTAAGACTGGCCTACCTAAAGCATCCTCTAATATCAATCGAGTGTTTCGAAAAACTGTCTTCAATTCCTGTTTCACACTGGCTAGAACCCAGTTAGTCTCTGTGGGGAGCCAGACTTTGGCCATGGGATGATACAGTAGAACAGATGTGTTCTGGTTTGATAAAACGGTCCATATGGAGAGGCAGCAAATTCTAAGGGGCTCATAATGCTCCTCAGAATGAGCTACCACCTGTATTGTGTTACATATACTCAAACTGTAGCAGCTCTCTACTACATATTCTGCTATTGTGAAAACACCCTACTGGCCTCATTAAATAATGTTCCAATAACAAATTACTTTTTTCCAAAAAGGTCCCACTTTCATGTAACTGCAATACAGACCTGTGAGTAAACAATTAAGACTGGCCTACCTAAAGCATCCTCTAATATAAATCGAGTATTTCGAAAAACAGTCTTCAATTCCTGTTTCACACTGGCTAGAACCCAGTTAGTCTCGGTGGGGAGCCAGACTTTGGCCATGGGATGATACAGTAGAACAGATGTGTTCTGGTTTGATAAAACGGTCCATATGGAGAGGCAGCAAATTCTGAGGGGCTCATAATGCCCCTCAGAATGAGCTACCACCTGTATTGTATTACAGTGTACTCAAATTGTAGCAGCTCTCTACTACATATTCTGCTATTGTGAAAACACCCTACTGGACTCATTAAATAATGTTCCAATAACAATTGACTTTTTTCCAAAAAGTTCTCACTTTCATGGAACTGCAATACAGACCTGTGAGAAAACAAATAAGACTGGCCTACCTAAAGCATCCTCTAATATAAATCGAGTGTTTCGAAAAAATAGTCTTCAAATCCCGTTTCACACTGGCTAGAACCCAATTAGTCTCGGTGGGAAACCAGGCTTTGGCCATGGGACACTACAGTAGAACAGATGTGTTTGGGCTTGCAAAAACGGTCCATATAGAGAGGCAGCAAATTCTGAGGGGCTCATAATGCCCTTCAGAATGAGCTACCACCTGTATTGTGTTACATATACTCAAACTGTAGCAGCTCTCTACTACATATTCTGCTATTGTGAAAACACCCTACTGCACAGCAAAAACTCCAGTGTTAAATTAACTCTCCTGAGAGTACATGTGAGACCACTCTCAAGAGTGTTAAAGTGTTAAAATAAGAGTGTTAAAGTAACACTGAAGCAGTGTTAAAGTTAATAAGATAATTAACTGATTATTGGCAATTATTGAAGATACCTGATGATAACAAGCAGAATCACCAAATGAGAACATCACAATTCACAAGTGGACATATTTTCCATTTGTAATTGCAAAGCAACTCAGACAGTATGTGTTTGTCCAAAAATCATAAAAATAAAAGAAATTTCACTCACACCTTTAGACACTTTAGACAACTTATCATCTGTAATTCACACATTTTTGGATCATGAGAGAAACCAGACCTGAAGGAAAGACTCTCTGGCTCAGGATTCAATCCAGGATCTTCTTGTTGTGAGGAGCCAGTGTTTCCCACTGAGACACTGTGCTGCCCTTAATCACAGATATAAGACACACTTTGACTATTTCTGTCCGAGTCAGACGTCTACAGAAGCTCTTACTGAGAATTAACAGAGGTTTAGATGTTGAGGATTTATGGTTCATTTGAAGTCACCATTGTGGAGGGAAGCGTTTGCTTTAGTTGGGCTCTTGGTCCCCGTACATGTGTTAGCGTTTCTTAGGCTGCTGTAACTGTGTGTGTGAAACACAAGGGTTGTGGCTGAGAAAGCAAAGCTAATGTGGCATCAGATGTTGTCAGCTCCTTGTTGATGATAACTTAATCATCAGAAAGTGAGCATCTGATGTTGTTTTTTTGTGTTCTTGTTTGGCACAATAGTTATTTGTTTATAGCCTCTATAATCTTGTGAATCTGCATTATTGGCACCAATAGCAATAAAAGGACCACCTACCCTGACGGATGAGAAAAAAAAGTATGTGTACCCAATGTTTTGAGGAAATATTTCCCATGGTCACACACAGATATCAAGATTTGGCCTATGATTCACAACAATGGTGACAATCAAGCATCAGTTTTGTACTACGAAGCCACCCATCATGCATTGCAGCAGGAAGCGTTTTTTTGTCACCGTTGTTGTGAAACATAGGCCAAACCTTGATGTCTGTGTGTGATCATGGGAAATATTTTCTTAAAACATTGGGTGTATGTACTTTATCATCCTTCAGGATAAGGCTATTGGTGCCAGTACTGCAGAGGCTATAAACAAATTACTATTGTACCAAATAAAAACATAATATCAGATGCTCACTTTCTGATGATTTAGTTATCATCAACAAGGAGCTGACAACACCTGATGTCACTTTAGCTTTGCTTTCTCAGCCACAACTCTTGTGTTTCACACACACACAGTTACAGCAGCCTCAGAAACGCTAACACACGTACGGGGACCAAGAGCCCAACTAAAGCAAACGCTTCCCTCCACAATGGTGACTTCAAATAAACCATAAATCATCAATATCTAATTATCTGTTAATTTTGTTTTTATGATTTTTGGATAAACACACTTTGTCTGTGAGTTGCTTTGCAATTACAAATGGAAAATATGTCCACTTGTGAATTGTGATGTTCTCATTTGGTGATTCTGCTTGTTATCATCAGGTATCTTCAATAATTGCCAATAATCAGTTAATTATCTTATTAATTTTAACACTGCTTCAGTGTTACTTTAACACTCTTATTTTAACACTTTAACACTCTTGAGTGTGGTCTCACATGTACTCTCAGGAGAGTTAATTTAACACTGGAGTTTTTGCTGTGTGGCCTCATTAAATAATGTTCCAATAACGAATTACTTTTTTCCAAAAAGGTCCCACTTTCATGTAACTTCAATACAGACCTGTGAGTAAACAATTAAGACTGGCCTACCTAAAGCATCCTCTAATATCAATCGAGTGTTTCGAAAAACAGTCTTCAATTCCTGTTTCACACTGGCTAGAACCCAGTTAGTCTCTGTGGGGAGCCAGGCTTTGGCCATGGGACACTACAGTAGAACAGATGTGTTTGGGCTTGCAAAAACGGTCCATATAGAGAGGCAGCAAACTCTGAGGGGCTCATAATGCCCCTCAGAATGAGCTACCACCTGTATTCTGTTACATATACTCAAACTGTAGCAGCTCTCTACTACATATTCTGCTATTGTGAAAACACCCTACTGGCCTCATTAAATAATGTTCCAATAACAAATGACTTTTTTCCAAAAAAGGTCCCACTTTCATGTAACTGCAATACAGACCTGTGAGTAAACCATTAAGAGTGGCCTACCTAAAGCATCCTCTAATATCAATCGAGTGTTTCGAAAAACTGTCTTCAATTCCTGTTTCACACTGGCTAGAACCCAGTTAGTCTCTGTGGGGAGCCAGGCTTTGGCCATGGGATGATACAGTAGAACAGATGTGTTCTGGTTTGATAAAACGGTCCATATGGAGAGGCAGCAAATTCTGAGGGGCTCATAATGCTCCTCAGAATGAGCTACCACCTGTATTGTGTTACATATACTCAAACTGTAGCAGCTCTCTACTACATATTCTGCTATTGTGAAAACACCCTACTGGCCTCATTAAATAATGTTCCAATAACAAATGACTTTTTTCCAAAAAGGTCTCACTTTCATGTAACTTCAATACAGGCCTTTGAGTAAACAACTAAGTCTGGCCTACCTAAAGCATCCTCTAATATCAGTCAAGTGTTTCGAAAAACAGTCTTCAATTCCTGTTTCACACTGGCTAGAACCCCATTAGTCTCGGTGGGGGGCCAGGCTTTGTCCATGGGATTCTACAGTAGAACAGACATGTTCTGGCTTGATAAAATTGTCCATATGGAGAGGCAGCAAATTCTGAGGGGCTCATAATTCCCCTCAGAATGAGCTACCACCTGTATTGTATTACAGTGTACTCAAACTGTAGCAGCTCTCTACTACATATTCTGGTATTGTGAAAACACCCTACTGGCCTCATTAAATAATCTACCAATAACAATAAAGTTTTCTTTTTCCAAAAAGGTCTCACTTTCATGTAACTGCAATACAGACCTGTGAGAAAACAAATAAGACTGGCCTACCTAAAGCATCATCTAATATCAATCGAGTGTTTCGAAAAATAGTCTTCAAATCCCGTTTCACACTGGCTAGAACCCAATTAGTCTTGGTGGGGAGCCAGGCTTTGGCCATGGGATGATACAGTAGAACAGATGTGTTCTGGTTTGATAAAACGGTCCATATGGAGAGGCAGCAAATTCTGAGGGGCTCATAATGCCCCTCAGAATGAGCTACCACCTGTATTGTGTTACATATACTCGAACTGTAGCAGCTCTCTACTACATATTCTGCTATTGTGAAAACACCCTACTGGCCTCATTAAATAATGTTCCAATAACAAATTACTTTTTTCCAAAAAGGTCCCACTTTCATGTAACTGCAATACAGACCTGTGAGTAAACAATTAAGACTGGCCTACCTAAAGCATCCTCTAATATCAATCGAGTGTTTTGTAAAACAGTCTTCAATTCCTGTTTCACACTGGCTAGAACCCAGTTAGTCTCTTTGGGGAGCCAGGCTTTGGCCATGGGATGATACAGTAGAACAGATGTGTTCTGGTTTGATAAAACGGTCCATATGGAGAGGCAGCAAATTCTGAGGGGCTCATAATTCCCCTCAGAATGAGCTACCACCTGTATTGTATTACAGTGTACTCAAACTGTAGCAGCTCTCTACTACATATTCTGGTATTGTGAAAACACCCTACTGGCCTCATTAAATAATCTACCAATAACAATAAAGTTTTCTTTTTCCAAAAAGGTCTCACTTTCATGTAACTGCAATACAGACCTGTGAGAAAACAAATAAGACTGGCCTACCTAAAGCATCATCTAATATCAATCGAGTGTTTCGAAAAATAGTCTTCAAATCCCGTTTCACACTGGCTAGAACCCAATTAGTCTTGGTGGGGAGCCAGGCTTTGGCCATGGGATGATACAGTAGAACAGATGTGTTCTGGTTTGATAAAACGGTCCATATGGAGAGGCAGCAAATTCTGAGGGGCTCATAATGCCCCTCAGAATGAGCTACCACCTGTATTGTGTTACATATACTCGAACTGTAGCAGCTCTCTACTACATATTCTGCTATTGTGAAAACACCCTACTGGCCTCATTAAATAATGTTCCAATAACAAATTACTTTTTTCCAAAAAGGTCCCACTTTCATGTAACTGCAATACAGACCTGTGAGTAAACAATTAAGACTGGCCTACCTAAAGCATCCTCTAATATCAATCGAGTGTTTTGTAAAACAGTCTTCAATTCCTGTTTCACACTGGCTAGAACCCAGTTAGTCTCTTTGGGGAGCCAGGCTTTGGCCATGGGATGATACAGTAGAACAGATGTGTTCTGGTTTGATAAAACGGTCCATATGGAGAGGCAGCAAATTCTGAGGGGCTCATAATGCCCCTTTAGAATGAGCTACCACCTGTATTGCATTACAGTGTACTCAAACTGTAGCAGATCTCTACTACATATTCTGCTATTGTGAAAACAGCCTACTGGCCTCATTAAATAATCTACCAATAACAATAAAGTTTTCTTTTTCCAAAAAGGTCTCACTTTCATGTAACTGCAATACAGACTTGTGAGAAAACAAATAAGACTGGCCTACCTCAAACATTCTCTAATATAAATCGAGTGTTTCGAAAAATAATCTTCAAATCCCGTTTCACCCTGGCTAGAACCCAAGTAGGCTCAGTGGGGAAGAAGGCTTTGGCAATGGGACTCTACAGTAGAACAGATGTGTTCGGGCTTGCAAAAACGGTCCATATGGAGAGGGAGCAAATTCTGAGGGGCTCATAATGCCCCTCAGAATGAGCTACCACCTGTATTGTATTACAGTGTACTCAAACTGTAGCAGCTCTCTACTACATATTTTGCTATTGTGAAAACACCCTACGGGACTCATTAAATAATGTTCCAATAACAAATGACTTTTTTCCAAAAAGGTCCCACTTTCATGTAACTGCAATACAGACCTGTGAGTAAACAATTAAGACTGGCCTACCTAAAGCATCCTCTAATATCAATCGAGTGTTTCGAAAAACAGTCTTCAATTCCTGTTTCCCACTGGCTAGAACCCAGTTAGTCTCTGTGGGGAGCCAGGCTTTGGCAATGGGATGATACAGTAGAACAGTTGTGTTCTGGTTTGATAAAACGGTCCATATGGAGAGGCAGCAAATTCTGAGGGGCTCATAATGCCCCTTTAGAATGAGCTACCACCTGTATTGCATTACAGTGTACTCAAACTGTAGCAGCTCTCTACTACATATTCTGCTATTGTGAAAACACCCTACTGGCCTCATTAAATAATCTACCAATAACAATAAAGTTTTCTTTTTCCAAAAAGGTCTCACTTTCATGTAACTGCAATACAGACTTGTGAGAAAACAAATAAGACTGGCCTACCTCAAACATTCTCTAATATAAATCGAGTGTTTCGAAAAATAGTCTTCAAATCCCGTTTCACCCTGGCTAGAACCCAAGTAGGCTCAGTGGGGAAGAAGGCTTTGGCAATGGGACTCTACAGTAGAACAGATGTGTTCGGGCTTGCAAAAACGGTCCATATGGAGAGGCAGCAAATTCTGAGGGGCTCATAATGCCCCTCAGAATGAGCTACCACCTGTATTGTATTACAGTGTACTCAAACTGTAGCAGCTCTCTACTACATATTTTGCTATTGTGAAAACACCCTACGGGACTCATTAAATAATGTTCCAATAACAAATTACTTTTTTCCAAAAAGGTCCCACTTTCATGTAACTTCAATACAGACCTGTGAGTAAACAATTAAGACTGGCCTACCTAAAGCATCCTCTAATATCAATCGAGTGTTCTGAAAAACAGTCTTCAATTCCTGTTTCACACTGGCTAGAACCCAGTTAGTCTCTGTGGGGAGCCAGGCTTTGGCCATGGGACACTACAGTAGAACAGATGTGTTTGGACTTGCAAAAACGGTCCATATAGAGAGGCAGCAAATTCTGAGGGGCTCATAATGCCCCTCAGAATTTGCTACCACCTGTATTGTGTTACATATACTCAAACTGTAGCAGCTCTCTACTACATATTCTGCTATTGTGAAAACACCCTACTGGCCTCATTAAAAAATGTTCCAATAACAAATGACTTTTTTCCAAAAAGGTCCCACTTTCATGTAACTGCAATACAGACCTGTGAGTAAACAATTAAGACTGGCCTACCTAAAGCATCCTCTAATATCAATCGAGTGTTTCGAAAAACAGTCTTCAATTCCTGTTTCCCACTGGCTAGAACCCAGTTAGTCTCTGTGGGGAGCCAGGCTTTGGCAATGGGATGATACAGTAGAACAGTTGTGTTCTGGTTTGATAAAACGGTCCATATGGAGAGGCAGCAAATTCTGAGGGGCTCATAATGCTCCTCAGAATGAGCTACCACCTGTATTGTGTTACATATACTCAAACTGTAGCAGCTCTCTACTACATATTCTGCTATTGTGAAAACACCCTACTGGCCTCATTAAATAATGTTCCAATAACAAATGACTTTTTTACAAAAAGGTCCCACTTTCATGTAACTGCAATACAGACCTGTGAGTAAACAATTAAGACTGGCCTACCTAAAGCATCCTCTAATATCAATCGAGTGTTTCGTAAAACAGTCTTCAATTCCTGTTTCACACTGGCTAGAACCCAGTTAGTCTCTTTGGGAAACCAGGCTTTGGCCATGGGACACTACAGTAGAACAGATGTGTTTTGGCTTGCAAAAACAGTCCATATAGAGAGGCAGCAAATTCTGAGGGGCCCATAATGCCCCTCAGAATGAGCTACCACCTGTATTGCATTACAGTGTACTCAAACTGTAGCAGCTCTCTACTACATATTCTGCTATTGTGAAAACACCCTACTGGACTCATTAAATAATGTTCCAATAACAATTGACTTTTTTCCAAAAAGTTCTCACTTTCATGTAACTGCAATACAGACCTGTGAGAAAACAAATAAGACTGGCCTACCTAAAGCATCCTCTAATATAAATCGAGTGTTTCGAAAAATAGTCTTCAAATCCCGTTTCACACTGGCTAGAACCCAATAAGTCTCGGTGGGGAACCAGGCTTTGGCCATGGGACACTACAGTAGAACAGATGTGTTCTGGTTTGATAAAACGGTCCATATGGAGAGGCAGCAAATTCTGAAGGGCTCATAATGCCCCTCAGAATGAGCTACCACCTGTATTGTGTTATATATACTCAAACTGTAGCAGCTTTCTACTACATATTCTGCTATTGTGAAAACACCCTACTGGCCTCATTAAATAATGTTCCAATAACAAATTACTTTTTTCCAAAAAGGTCCCACTTTCATGTAACTGCAATACAGACCTGTGAGTAAACAATTAAGACTGGCCTACCTAAAGCATCCTCTAATATCAATCGAGTGTTTCGTAAAACAGTCTTCAATTCCTGTTTCACACTGGCTAGAACCCAAGTAGGCTCAGTGGGGAAGAAGGCTTTGGCAATGGGACACTACAGTAGAACAGATGTGTTCGGGCTTGCAAAAACGGTCCATATGGAGAGGCAGCAAATTCTGAGGGGCTCATAATGCCCCTCAGAATGAGCTACCACCTGTATTGTATTACAGTGTACTCAAACTGTAGCAGCTCTCTACTACATATTTTGCTATTGTGAAAACACCCTACGGGACTCATTAAATAATGTTCCAATAACAAATTACTTTTTTCCAAAAAGGTCCCACTTTCATGTAACTTCAATACAGACCTGTGAGTAAACAATTAAGACTGGCCTACCTAAAGCATCCTCTAATATCAATCGAGTGTTTTGAAAAACAGTCTTCAATTCCTGTTTCCCACTGGCTAGAACCCAGTTACACTGCATGAAAACCCTGGAATACGGGATTATCCGGGCATGGTAAACTCCTGTGTAATGTGAGGTTTACCGGACGTATGTGGGAAAAAGCGGATCAGAGTAACACGGAACAGTATATTTCAAGATACACCCGGAAACCTCACATATGCGGACATATACAGGCATCCGTGAAATTTCACGGAAATATACAGCTGAAACACTGCTGGGTGCTAGGACTGGTGACTGTTAGGTGTGAAGAAGGCCTTTCATATGTTAATGACACTAAGGTGTTGGCTGTTCTCAGAGGGAGGGGTGGCAGGGGAGGACTTCAGGATTGAGAATTATGACTCTTAATCAAAGTTTTTATAAAAACACTACAAAATAAACACCCCTAAGATATAGTCACAAAAACTTTAAATTAAGAAATTGAATGGAACAAATAAAGGAAAATTAACCAACCATTTTAGAACAACCCACATTTATTGTGAAGTTTTACAAAATGCAGTTAATAACAATAACATTTAATAAAAAGGAATGTACATTAATATGAAATAATGAAAACATGGCTTTAAAAACACAAAAAAAAACCCAGATATGCTCAAAATAAAATTAAAGGAATAAAAAGAAGGTCGTTGGAAATCGCATGGGGCTAAATCTCAAACATTGTGCAAATGGGAATTATGGCTGATACCTTTTCTTTTGTTTGACTTAACTGCACAATGTATGTACTTAGTACACATCTCCCTGCAAGACGCTCCACAGGTAGGAACGCTCCTGCACAATCAGTCTGTGTGCCATATATACAGGGTTCCCAAAGAAACATCTGTCTGGATGAGGGTGCAACCACGAAACCTTTGCAACAACATGGCGTATAGGACGTGTGTTAGTTTTTAACACTGATTATAAGAAATCTCTTAATGACTCCAGCACACAGCTCTGCATTTGGGTCGAGGACTGGTTCGTCCAAGAATTTGTATTTCTCTCCACGCCTCTCTTTTTAAAAAACCCAGGTCTTTTTTTTACCAAGGTCTCTAATGACTGAGTTACTTTCTAGTAACAATAGGTTAGTTTGGGGTACAGATATTCCTTGCCATTGAAGCTTATCATCTTTTTGGACAGACAGCATATTCAGTTAAGTTGTCGTACTGGTATTGCAACAAAATTTTAGTTGGCTGTAGGGTCAACAATGTTGGCAGATCAATATTATAGTTTATAGAATTAAATAAGACCTAATTAATTTATTTTATTTGTATATTTAGTTGAATAACGTTGATCATAAATTTAGTGTCCCCAACTGAGTAAGCCAAAGGCCACAGTGGCAAACCCAGGAGACACCAATCAACACTGAGAATATTTCCAATGAGCCATCAGTTGTCTGAGGCATAGCAGCAGTGCAGTGATGGCATTGTCTGAAATGTTGAACAATGCTTGCCAGGTTAAAAGCATTATTGCTAATAGCTTTACAAGTAATAAAGCAGAGCTGTCTCTATTGTCATTATCTTCTTCAGGTTTGTCATCTTTAAAATCCAAATGTTCACTGTGCTGACCATCTGTAAAGACGTGTTGCTCTTCATGGTCACTGTCATCATCTGAAGACGTTTCACTGAGCTCCAAGGAAAGCCTGAGCAGCTCATTGCGTTCTTCTTCTTCTTCTTCTTCAAAAAAAGACATTTGTTAGAGTTTTTTTTTTTTTTAAGAAAAAATTAATAGAAGTGTAACAATGCACATCTGTCTGTGTGCATCAATTTAAATGTAAGGAGCCTTGCCTTCAGTGATGGATAAATAAAGAAGATCTGCTGAATCTTGGTTCTCATGTAAATGCTTGGTTTCTTCAAATATGCAGAAATCAACTTGCTCTTGGTCTCCAATGTCCTCTGTAACAATTAAAGAACAATACAACGATTTTAGCTACACACAAATTTACATAAGCTAAATACAAAGATTTAGTTTAAACAGTGAAATATCACAACACCAATTGATTAATGGCTGGAGCTATGCATTTGTCTAGCATTATCTTAAAGTTATCAGCTTTTTACTAAAATCCCTTAGAATCACATATCATGCACTTTACAGTACAGTGTACAGGTCATGATGGGCCATAGAAATGTTAATGGACCATTCGTAATAGTCAAAACAAGTGAGTTAAATAATGTTCCAATAACAAATGACCTTTTTCCAAAAAAGGTCCCACTTTCATGTAACTGCAATACAGACCTGTGAGTAAACAATTAAGACTGGCCTACCCAAAGCATCCACTAATATCAATCGAGTGTTTTGAAAAACAGTCTTCAATTCCCGTTGCACCCTGACTAGAACCCAATTAGTCTCAGTGGGGAACAAGGCTGTGGCCATGGGACACTACAGTAGAACAGATGTGTTAGGGCTTGCAAAAACGGTCCATATAGAGAGGCAGCAAATTCTGAGGGGCTCATAATGCCCCTCAGAATGAGCTGCCACCTGTATTGTAATACAGTGTACTCAAACTGTAGCAGCTCTCTACTACATATTCTGCTATTGTGAAAACACCCTACTGGCCTCATTAAATAATGTTCCAATAACAAATGGCTTTTTTCCAAAAAGGTCTCACTTTCATGTAACTGCAATACAGACCTGTGAGTAAACAACTAAGAATGGCCTACCTAAAGCATCCTCTAATAAAAATATTTTCAATTGCCATTTCATCCTGGCTAGAACCCAGTTAGTCTCAGTGGGGAGCCAGGCTTTGTCCATGGGATGCTACAGTAGAACAGATGTGTTCTGGCTTGATAAAACGGTCCATATGGCGAGGCAGCAAATTCTGAGGGGCTCATAATGTCCGTCAGAATGAGCTACCACCTGTATTGCATTACAGTGTACTAAAACTATAGCAACTCTCTCCCACATATTCTGCTAGTGTGAAAACAGCCTACTGGCCTCACTTAATAATCTTCCAATAACAATTGAGTTTTTTCCAAAAAGGTTTCACTTTCATAACTGCAAAACAGGCCTGCGAGTAAACAACTAAGACTGGCCTACCTAAAGCATCCTCTAATAAGGATCCAGTGTTTCAAAAAATAGTCTCCAATTCCCATTATATCCTGGATAGAACCCGCCTTGTTTCAATGGGAAGCCAGGCTTTGGTCATGGGAAACTACACAGCAAAAACTCCAGTGTTAAATTAACTCTCCTCAGAGTTGATTTGGCTCCACACTCAAGAGTGTTAAAAGTAACTCTGAAGAAGTGTTAAAGGTAATGAGATAATTAAGAGATTAATTAAGTGATGATTGGCCATTAGTGAAGACACCTGATGATAACAAGCAGAATCACTGAAGGAAAGAGTCACCATTTTTAAGTCACCATTATGGAGATCATTATTTGCTTTAGTTGGGCTCTTGACTCTTGGCTTTCTAACATTAGTTATTTTATCTTGCTGCTTTAACTGTGTGTTTGGAACATACATTTTGGCAAAGAAAGCACAGAGAAAATATGTTCAGGAGTTAGTGATGCTTTGATTAACATAATCATCATTTAGTGAGTGGATCAACTAATATCATTCTGAGACAAATTTCTGGCTATATGGGGCATGTGTTGATTTTACTTTATTGATTACAACAGCTATGTGAAGTTAATAGGGTGAGATTTTGCACACAAAAAAATTCAAACTACTTTGTTAGAGTAGACACTCACAGACATCAAGAATCAGTGTATGAAACTCAACAATGGTGACAAACAGCATCTCAGATACACAGATCAACTCTGAACATCACAAAACAAGCTACTAAAAAGTCACATAAAACAGCAAAAATAAAATGGTGAGAATAGAAAGAAATCACTAATTTAGTTCATCTTATAATTTATGCATGCTGGGAGCCATGGGTGAGTTTTGATTGGTGCACCCAGAATGCACTTCAAAAGCCTTTTGATGGCCACCATTGCTGAGATTTATACACTGATTATTGATGTCTGTGTGGCTGAATGACAGAGAGATTCAAACCTTTTTTTAAAGAACAGAATAATTTTAAAAAATCCCTCTGATAATATTGTAAACACCAGATCTTATGCCATAAAATCACAGAGCTGTGTCACATGTCTGTCCTGTCTTGTGTGCACATGTGGGTTTTGTCATGTCTAGCATGTGCTCGAGTCATTGTCTGATCCCTCCCCCTTGTTATCTGATTAGTGTTGATTTCTCCCACCTGTTCCCTCTTGATTTCTTCCCCTTATAAGCTCCTTGTGTTTGTCAGTCTGTGTTGGATCCTTGTGTAATGTCTGCGTCTTCCGTCCTCCCTGTGATTCTGTTGGTTTGTTTAAGTTTGTATTTATATTATTCTATTATGTGTTTTTCCCCCTCGTGGGTTGTTGTTTTGAGTTTATGTTTTATTTTATAATAAATGATAATTTTCTGCACTTGAGTCCTCGCACCCTTTTCCATTGTATGTGACGTGACAAGCTGTTGAAATCAATAAAGTAAACCTAACTCAAAGATTGCGCTCTAAATGGCACCAGTGTTTCAGCTCATGATGATTATGTGAAAACATAACCATCAACACTTGGTCACATTTTCTCTGCACTTGTATGGCTGCTTTAAAGCAGCCAGGCAAAGACTAATGTTATTAAGTCAAGAGCCCTACTAAAGCAAACACTGATCTCCATAATGGTGACTTAAAAATGGTGACTCTTTACTTCAGTGTTTCTGCTTGTTATCATCAGGTGTCATCACTAATGGACAATCACTTAATTAATCTCTTAATTATCTCATTACCTTTAACACTTCTTCAGAGTTACTTTTAACACTCTTGAGTGTGGAGCCAAATAAACTCTGAGGAGAGTTAATTTAACACTGGAGTTTTTGCTGTGTACAGTGGAACAGAAGTATGCTTGATAAAACGGTCCATATGGAGAGGCAGCAAATTCTGAGGGGCTCATAATGCCCCTCAGAATGAGCTACCACCTGTATTGCATTACAGTGTAATCAAACTATAGCAACTCTCTCCTACATATTCTGCTAGTGTGAAAACACCTTGCTGGCTTCACTAAATAATCTGTCAATAATATTGAAGGTTTTTTTTTTTCTTCTTCCTAACACTGAGCCTTCCGGTACTCCATACTGAACTTGTGACCAGTGTGACATCTCTTTGTTTACTGCTATAAACTGATAACGGTCAGATAAGTATGATTTAAAACATTCCAATGCAATTCCACTAATGCCAACATCATTTTCAAGTCTATTCAGAAGAATAGTTGTGCTCGATATTATTGAATGCATCGCTAAGATCAAGTAACACTAATAGAGAGATACAACAACAATCGGATGATAAGACTAAATCATTTGTAACTTTGAGGAGAGCAGTCTCAGTACTATGCAGAATTCACAATTCAATAATGTACATTACAATTGCAATTAAATTACACTGTAAGAGTGTTGAACATACACTTATATTATACTAATAACAAACTTTTAATGATTTTAAAACTGCAGTGGCATTCCAACTAAACTTGAAGCGTCATAATGGTATCATTACAGTGTGCTTCAAATAGGCTTCAATAAAGACATCTTTATAAATAATGGCACAACTTATGAATTTCCCCTTTGCTGACATTAAGTCACCTTGCAATACACCATTAACATGCTTATCTGGTGAACATCAGTGAGACAATGGCAACAGATTTGTGTATATTAATTGTTGGAACCAGTATAGACTGGAATCAAACCCGGGTCTCGGCCACACAAGTGTACTCGCTATTTGGTTTTGGCTTACAAAAGATTAATGGAGAACTACAGTATGTTCTTACTAAGTATTGATTATTTACATATTTTAATGAAGCGTAAACAAAGTCCAAATGGAAATTCATCTCCATGACTATTTTGCATCTGAAAAAAGAGGATTTGTATAAAAGGTAATGTTTAAAAATATGTGTAGGCATCTTTTATTCTGTCTGTTGTGGCAGGTAACTGCTCGGGTCTGATCAAGAGTTTTGTCTTATATTATACTTACAACCTCATCCTTTTGTTTGCTTAATTATGTTTGTCGTATGTTCTTTCAACAGATTTAGGTTTCATGCATACTGTAAATCTATCAACAATGGACAGGCTATTTCATTTGTTATTTTTCTCTGGTGAGTATTCACTTTTTATTCTTTTTTTTATACAATGTTTTGTGTTTTTGAGTTTTTAAACAATTTGAGTGAGAACAAAGAGTAAATTGAGGACACTTTCTGATATGCCTTTATTAAAGGCATGTTTAAATGTCAAGACTTGGTTTTAGAGATATGGTTCTTAGCACTTAGTTGTGATTGGAAGGGGAAGGGTAAGGAGCTAGAGACTGTATTGTGTCAATAAATGTCCTTACAAAGATAAATGTGAAAGATTTAAAGAAGTTATCTTTTAAGTATAAAAAAATACCTTGTAGGAACATAGTAGTATACTTAGCATAAAATATAAATATAAATATAGTAAACTATAAGTATGTTACAGTTCACTTAAATTTGTTTACTTAAAGGAAACTTAAAATTTTAAAAAAGTATACTTTCAGTATAAAATACTAAAGTTTACTGAGATTATACTTCAAAGTGTACTTTCATAACAAAACATTTGCTACATGTATTTTAATAGTAAACTAGTATACATATAAGTTCACTTGAAGTACAATTGCAGTACAAATGAGAAACTTAGTTGTGAACTAGTTTACTACTGTTTAGGGGTTGCATGACTATTGATTTCTGCTAGTTGATTTCTTGTCAAAACAATACTCAAGTTACGCAAATACTCGTGGTTCATGCTACTATAAATTGAAAGACATGGAATACTTCTGATCAACCCTAGTGGAAAAAAAGTATACTTAAGCAGAATTTATTCTTATATACTTTAGTATAACTAAATATATTAGTGACACACTATAAATTGGTTTACTTAAAGTCTGTTAAATTGGTTAAATCCACTAAAGTGGAACTATTCCAAGTATACTTAAGTAGGCTACAATTTAAATATAGCTACTCTTGTATAATGCAGAGGTAACTGCATAAATGTCAAATGTACATTACAATTGCAATGGCAATTGAATTAATGTTTCATTGTTGCTATGTCTAGCTATGCATTTAAATATGGTGAATCGCAGAGAAAAGTCTCAAGTGGTGCATGAAAATAAAGGCAAAGCGGCAAGTATAGAACATAAAAGTGTGTTTAACTTGAAGCTGATAAAGAAATAAAGCCAGCAGACACAACATTAAATATAATCTGCAGAATGTTTTATGATGAATAAACCGGCATATAACAATAGTTTTATTATTGTGCAGGCAGTAAAACACAGATGGTTCTATTCGTTGGTGGAAGAATGTGACTGTGTAGAACAGAGCGTTTTAGTGCATGCAGATGGAATAAAAACATCCATAACATTTCTCGGGGCACTTCAACTCTCAATCGAGGAACACAACTGCTCCTGATGGAAAACGTCAATGTTATACTGACAAAAGACAGCAAATAAAATGGTAAAATAAAGTCAAGAATAATACAACAATGCAATTAATTTATTCATGCTGCAATGCATTCTGGGAGTACACTTTCTCAGATAACAAATAAATATTATGAAGACACAACTTAAATTGTTTAAAGGTGCACTATGCAACTTTCCATCCACTGGAGGGCGCCTATTTAAAACAAATGCGTAGTTTGATGATGCAAAGTTTGAGCAAAGTATCTTGGGACATGTGGTCTTCACCTCACAGCCGGTGGAAAATAGGACTCGGGCAGAAATCACGTTCATGCAGAGCAGGACCGAGTGTTGTGGACCTGAGCACAGCTGGTGGAGCGATTTTTAAACAAATACCCGCCTCGCAAATACCGGGAATTTTACTATGACGGGACGGGACACATTCGCCGGGCGCCTGCACTGATCCGCTCTTCCGGTTATGATTATGAGGTAATGGAGCTCTGTTTATTATATTAGATACATTTAAGTGTGTTTAAAATTATGTTATGATGTTACTCCATGCGTTCACTTGTTCACACTGCTAAGAGTAAAGCGCTCCTGCCAGGTAAAACCCGAAACCGAGGGTAGCTCAGATATGATGCAATTGACAGGCGACTCCCTAAAACGCAATGCTGAATTTACAAATAGTTGGAAAAACATTTGGGATATTGTAGGTACTCAACTGAACAAAATATATAACACCGGCCTAGTGGTTTTTGGATATTTTACTGCAAAAATACTACATAGTGCACCTTTAAGTAAGAACAACTTGATGCAATTAAGCTTACTTAATTGAGTGTTAAGTGCATTCATGCTAGGTGAACTACTAAAAATATGGAAACATGGAAACCGATTGCACATAGTTTTTTAAGTCGACATAGATGAAAAAGTTTATGTTGAGTATAATACTATTTAAGATGTTTGAAGAACATAATATACACTGTTAGTTAAATGGAACTACACAAGTATTCTTACAATTAAATCTTAAGTAAGATTAGAAAATATCTAGAGTATGTTAACTAGAATTGGCATTAAACTGACTTGATATGTATTACTTAATTCACTTGGGAGGTGTAAGCTTTCTTTACTTTTAGTTTTCCCTTTAAGTTTGCTTTGCAAAAATAAGGCAATCAGTTTCCAAACTTTTTTAAAGTAAATTGAACTTGTTAGGTTTTACAGTGAAAATAATAAGGCATTTTTGAATAAACTTTGAATATCATTTGAGTATCTCATTGCTGGGCTGAGTGTCCTGGTTTTCAGTAATCAGAATATGGTTCTCCTACTGTCTATACCATCCATCCATCCATCCATCCATCATCTTCCGCTTATCCGGGGCCGGGTCGCGGGGGCAACAGTCTAAGCAGAGACGCCCAGACTTCCTTCTCTCTGGCCACTTCCTCCAGCTCCTCCGGGGGTACCCCGAGGCGTTCCCAGGCCAGCCTGGAGACATAATCCCTCCAGCGTGTCCTGGGTCTTCCCCGGGGCCTCCTCCCGGTGGGATGTGCCCGGAACACCTCCCTGGGAAGGCGTCCAGGAGGCATCCGAAATAGATGCCCGAGCCACCTCAGCTGGCTCCTCTCGATGTGAAGGAGCAACGGCTCTACTCTGAGCTCCTCCCGAGTGACCGAGCTTCTCACCCTATCTCTAAGGGAGCGCCCAGCCACCCTGCGGAGAAAGCTCATTTCAGCCGCCTGTATCCGGGATCTTGTCCTTTCGGTCATGACCCACAGCTCATGACCATAGGTGAGAGTAGGAACGTAGATTGACCGGTAAATCGAGAGCTTTGCCTTACGGCTCAGCTCCCTCTTCACCACAACAGACCGGTACATCGCCCGCATTACTGCAGATGATGCACCGATCCGTCTGTCAATCTCCCGTTCCATCCTTCCCTCACTCGTGAACAAGACCCCAAGATACTTAAACTCCTCCACATGAGGCAAGAACTCTCCACCAACCTGAAGTGAGCAAGCTACCCTTTTCCGACTGAGAACCATGGCCTCGGACTTGGAGGTGCTGATTCTCATCCCAGCCGCTTCACACTCGGCTGCAAACCGTCCCAGTGCATGTTGAAGGTCCTGGTCTGAGGTTGCCAACATGACAATATCATCTGCAAAGAGCAGCGATGAAATCGCGTGGTCCCCAAACCGGACACTCTCCGGCCCTTGGCTGCGTCTAGAAATTCTGTCCATAAAAATTATGAACAGAACCGGTGACAAAGGGCAGCCCTGCCGGAGACCAACATGCACCGGGAACAAATTTGACCTACTGCCGGCAATGCGAACCAAGCTCCTGCTCTGGTTGTAAAGGGACCGTACTGCCCTAAGCAAGGGGCCCCGGACCCCATACTCCCAGAGCACCCCCCACAGGGTGCCACGGGGAACACAGTCGAATGCCTTCTCCAAATCCACAAAGCACATGTGGACCGGTTGGGCAAACTCCCATGAACCCTCCAGCACCCTGTGAAGGATATAGAGCTGGTCCAGCGTTCCACGCCCGGGACGAAAACCACACTGCTTCTCCTGAATCCGAGGTTCCACTATCGGCCGAATTCTCCTCTCCAGTACCCTGGCATAGACTTTCCCAGGGAGGCTGAGGAGTGTGATCCCCCTGTAGTTGGAACACACTCTCCGGTCCCCCTTCTTGAAAAGAGGGACCACCACCCCGGTCTGCCAGTCCATAGGCACTGTCCCCAACCGCCACGCGATGCTGCAGAGGCGCGTCAGCCAAGACAGCCCCACAACATCCAGAGACTTAAGGTACTCAGGGCGAATCTCATCCACCCCCGGCGCCTTGCCACCGAGGAGCTTATTAACTACCTCGATGACTTCAGCCCGGGTGATGGACGAGTCCCCCTCCGAGCCCTCAGCCTCTGCTTCCTCAAAGGAAGACGTGTCGGTGGGATGCTATACCTGTCTATACCTATCATTCAATATATATATATTCTTCTGCCCTTGGTTGAGTGTGTGGCTACTCAGCCTATGCAGCGAGCTAAACATGCAGTAAGAGAAGGTGTGGCTCCAGGAATGACAGGACACAGTTTTCTTCTTAAAGCCTTTACTGAAGACCTCTCTTTTCTGATTTTGTAAAACTGTAAACATACAAGCAAAGTTTATTAAAAATAAATTATATAACAAACCAAGACACATTACTGTGGATTTAGATGCTGGAAGTGATTAGAACTCAAGATATAAGAATCACACAATTACATTTTAAATAATTCAGTTTGTGTCAGTTTGCCACCATGTGGTTGCAGAATATACTGCAGTCAATTTCAGTTTCAGTACACAAATTAACAGGCAGTTCAAAATGCTGTTTAACATATTTATAATCCCAAAATGTATTTACTGCTACTGTAGAAGAAAGTTATACATTAGTTTACCTTTTCACTGTTCTGTAAAAGTATTAGATAAATTTAGTAGAAAATGAACTCAGCTACACAGGAAAAAAGGCTAACGTTACTTGTTTTACTTTGACAACCTGTATGAACAACCTGATGACCTAGGTTGTGTAAAAGATAATGCTGACATTGCCTTATAAAAAACTGTGCAACCACATACCAAACAAGCTAGCAACATTAGCTTGACTTAGCTCACAAACGTCTTTATGCTTATAAGAGTCAAAATAACTTCTTAAGTAACAGAACATTTAGAAAGACAAAATGGGCCATTTATTACTTACAGATTATGGCATGTCAAAGCTTCCCAAAGATATACGGGGTCGGAGAGGAGTGTATAGCATGTCAACACCTCCAGACATTTTCTCACACTGAGGGTAACAAACTTTCTTCCTGCTGACACGAGCAGTCATAGCACGTGCAAAATATAATCGATGATGAACCCCAAAAAAACACTAAAGGAGATAGTGACCCCTAGTAGGAAAATAAAGAAATGCACTAGCGAACTAGAGGGACAGAATACTCCCCGCCTGACATCTGTAGAATGTCATCCATAACTAGCCTGTAAATACAGATAAAATGCCTGATTCTATGTACTGTCCTTAGACACCAATAACACAACCTCACTTATAGGCCTTATGTAGTATCTGAGTTCACCCTTGCGGAAAATCTTCACCTCAATTTTTCTGACAAGTCCATCCTCGCTTGGGAAGATTTTGGTGATGAGACCAAGTGGCCAGTTGTTCCTATGTTCAACTGCCTCCTTTAGCAGAACAACATCTCCTGTTTGTAGGTTTGGTTTTACTGTTTTCCATTTGCGGCGGTTCTGAAGTCCTGAGATGTACTCCCTTTGCCATCGGCTCCAGAAAACATTGGCGAGGTATTGCACGCGTCTCCATTGCGCTCTGAAAAGATCCCTGCTTTCAAACTGACCTGGTGGGACTGGTGGAGTCGCAACTTTTTGTGTGAGTAGCATGGCAGGGGTAAGAATGGCTGGGTTTTCTGGATCTGTAGAAACTGTTGTGAGCGGGCGAGCATTCACTATTGCAGTGACTTCAGCCATTAATGTCACTAATATCTCATGAGTAAGTTTTGCATTTCTATGCTCTAGGAGCATGGCATCGAGGATTTTGCGTGTGACCCCAATCATGCGCTCCCAGGAGCCACCCATATGAGATGCATGTGGGGGGTTAAAATGCCATTTGCAGCCAGAATCATTGAGAAAACTGTGAAGTTTGCTGTTGTGACAGCCCTGTTTGTCTATTTGCAGTTCTTTGCAGGCCCTCACAAAATTGGTCCCACAATCAGATCTAAGAAGTTTGACTGCACCCCTGATGGCGAAGAAACGACTCAGGGCATTAATGAACGACGACGTGTCCATCGATTCTATAGTTTCAATGTGAATGGCACGTGTGCTCATACATGTGAATATGACCGCCCATCGCTTAGCATCCGCTTGCCCACCACGTGTTCTTCTGACTGTGACAGGCCAGGGGCCGAACACATCAAGGCCTACATGAGTGAAAGGAGGGTCCATGGACAGTCTGTCCTCTGGTAGCTCAGCCATGATCTGTTCCTGTTGTCTCCCCCTTAGTTTGCGGCATGTGACACAGTTGAATATCACTCTGCTTATTGCTCTTTTACCTCCCACAATCCAAAAACCTGCAGTCCTGACTGCCCCTTCAATAAAATGTCTGCCCTGGTGGCATACTTTCCCATGGAAGTGTTTTATAATGAGCTGGGCAAGGTGGTGCTTTCCAGGGATGAGTATGGGATTTATTTCGTCCGATGTCAACTGTCCACGTTTAAGTCTCCCACCCACTCTGAGGATTCCATTAGTGTCGACAATAGGGCTCAGTTTGCTGAGTGGGCTTGAGTTTTTAAGGGGCACACCTTTTTCAACTTGTCTTATGTCCTCTGCATAAACTTCTCTTTGAACAGTGCGAATGATAGTGTTCTTGGCTTGGTTGAGTTGTTCTTCAGTGAAATATTCATTACAGCTGTGCCAGCCATGACAGGAGCTCTCTGTGTTCGGCTTAAATGACTGGGCAATGTGTTGGAGTTTGGATATAGCTTTAAGAAGTACATTCCAACTCGAAAACCTTTCAAATCTGACACTACCGAGTCTTTCCTTTAAGAGAGTGGTGGCACAAGTAGTGACCTCAGGTCGCAGTTCGTTGTCAGTCTCTGGGTCTACAAGATCAAACAACTCTGCCTGTGCTTGACTCTTTCCTGAATTGGAAAGGAAAGCGGGTCCACTGATCCATGTGGAGTTAGAGAGCTGCTCAGCGGGTAGTGCTCGTGTGGCATGATCAGCAGGATTTAAATGAGTGGGCACGTAACGCCACTGGTGAGCTTGTGTGAAGCGCCTAATACGTTCCACTCTGTTATGCACATAAACATGAAAGCGTCTTTTTTTTTTTAAAGATGTAACCGAGCACTACTTTGGAGTCTGTGTAGAAGCTGACCTGTTCGACTGTGCTGTCTAGCTCCTCCAGGACTAACTCGGCCACCTCAACAGCCAGGACTGCTGCGCAAAGTTCAAGTCTGGGTATAGTGATGTCTGGTTTCGGGGAAAGCCGTGCCTTGCCGAGAAGGAAACCCACTTCACTGTGCCCATCCCTATCTGTGAGTTTGAGGTAAGCAACAGCTCCCACTGCCTTAGTGGAGGCATCACAAAAAACATGGATCTCCTTAGTTGGAGCTGCAGATAGTGGTATTGAGGTGTACATTCTGGGAATTTCAAGTTGTTGTAGATATTTAAGGGAGTCTTTCCATTGTTGCCACTGCTGTAATTTGTCTTTGGGCAATTCGGTGTCCCATTCACAAATGTCAGTGGAAATGTCTCTCAGTATGGCCCTGCCTTCTACAATAACTGGGACAGCAAAGCCAAGTGGGTCGAACACACTATTAATGACTGAAAGCACTCCCCGTTTAGTGAAGGGCTTTTGATTGATTGTTACCTGAAACTTGAACAGGTCTGTGGACAGGTCCCACCCCAAACCTAAGCTGCGCTGCATAGGTGGGGTAATCTGCCCGAGGTCAAGGCCCTGCATGTCTGTTGCAAGGTCCTCACTTGGAAAAGCACTTGTGATGATAGGACAGTTGGATGAGATTTTGTGCAGGTGTATGTTACACTGAGCCAGCATCTTTTGAGCTCTACAGAGAATGTCCACGGCCTCATCTGTGGAAGAGAATGACTTCAGTCCATCATCTACATAAAAGTGACGCTCAATGAACTCTCTTGCATCACTGCCGTATTCCCTTTCTCCCTCCATCGCTGACCGTTTCAGTCCATAGATAGCCACGGATGGGGAAGGGCAGTTCCCAAATACGTGTACTCTCATCCTAAATTCCTGCACTTCTCCGTCCAGATCATGGTTTTTGAACCACAAGAAGCGAAGGTAGTTGCGGTGGTCTTCTCGAACTAGAAAGTTGTGAAACATTTGTTCCACGTCTGCCATGACTGCGTATGGGTCAGACCTAAAACGCATCAGAACTCCCACAAGAGTGTTATTGAGATCTGGCCCTTTTAGTAGCACGTCATTGAGAGAAACACTGCTGTATTTAGCACTCGAGTCAAAGACTACCCTAATTTTCCCCGGCTTTTGATGGTGGTAAACTCCAAAACTAGGGAGATACCAGCATTCTTGGTCTGGAGTAAGAGCAGGAGCTGGTTCTGCATGGCCCTTACTGAAGATTCTGCCCAAAAACTCAACATAATGCTCCCTCATTTCAGGTTTCCTTTTTAGTGTTTTGCGGAGTGACATTAAACGACTGAGGGCCTGGTCCCTGTTGTTGGGCAAACGCTGTCTGGGGGTGCGGAATGGGAGTGGAGCTACCCAATTATTTGCATCATCTTTTGCAAAGTTTTTGTGCATAATGTCCAGGAACAAAGCATCTTCTGCAGAAAGTGCCACTTTGTCATCATCTGCTGTTTGCCGGAAAATGTGCCTCCCCAATTCAACTTGTGTCTTATCAAGTGTATGACAGCTTTCTGTGTATTTATCTTTGATATAGATTTTGTTCTCACAGGGGCTGAGGAAGGTAGGGCGGCCATTGTTAAGAATGTTTGTCTTAAAAGAGTTCACTGTGGGTTTGTGGGCACCCGAGAGGCAGACATCACCTATAACTACCCATCCCAGGTCAAGGCGTTGAGCATAAGGCGCACTGTTAGGACCATTCACCTGACTGCGGACCTTGTGAGCTTGGATGATGTCCCTGCCCAAGAGGAGAAGGATTTCTGCTGATGGGTCCAGAGGAGGAATCTGCGAAGCGATCGCCTGTAGATGAGGGTGAGCCAACACAGCCTCAGAGGTGGGAATCTCGTCCCTGTTATCTGGAATCTGATCACATTCTGTTAGTATGGGCAGCAGCATGGACACTTCTCCGTTTAAATCCTCAATAACAAAGTCACTAGCTCTGCGCCCTCCAGTCTCTGACAAACCGGCGCATGTTTTCATGGTGTATGGGAGTATGGTACCTTTTACATTAAACATGTCAAAGAAGGCAGACCTGGCTAAGGATGAATTGCTTTGATCATCTAACATGGCATACATCCTCCTTTTCTCTTCCGGGGATGTGCGGGGATACACGTCGACTAAGCAAATCTTAGAGCAGGATTTACCTTTGAGGCCTCGGCCACACACTTCTGTGCAACTGGTTGTAGTTACAGGGCTTGGGGAATCGGACTCCCCGCCGTGGTTCTGAGGCAGAGGGTTAGAGTCTTTAGGTGTCCATGGAGGTGGACCAGAATGCATGGCGGACACGTGTACATTACTATTACACTCTGAGCATTGGATAAGGGCTTTACAGTCTTTAGCTCTGTGATTTGTGGAGGAACAACACTTATAACAAATAGCGTGTTCTTTGAGAATACCTTTTCGTTCATCCAGCGTTTTTGACCTAAATCCCCTGCATTTAGCGAGTGAATGGGGCTTGTGGTGAATGGGACATTGCTTGTCCGGATTGAGAATGAATGATTGAGCTGTGGCGTTTGTTTGACTGATATCTGTTTTGTTCACCATAACAGGAACTCTGTATCTGGTTGGTTTAACCAGTGTCTTGTCAACTTTTGGAGCTACTATGTTTGAACTTTGTAACACAAAGCTAGGGTCTGTTTTCATTTCAGCATAGTCATTTACAAACTGAACAAAATATGAGAAAGGTGGGTAAACTGCACCATTGTCTCTTTTGTATTTTGTCCCTTGTTTCACCCATGACTCCTGGAGTCCGTAAGGGAGCTTTTCAACTATCGGGTTTATCCCCCTTGGGGTGTCAAGAAAGCTAAGGCCTAGCAGAAAACTTTCACTTTGTGCATACTCTAACTCTAGCAGAAGATCTACAAGCTCCTGCAGCAGGTGAGTGTCTTTATTGGATATCTTTGGAAAAGACTGTAAGCGTTGGAAGAGTGATGCTTCGATTACCTCTGGAGAGCCATAACTCTTGTCTAGACGCTGCCACAAACGTTGTAGACCTGCTTGTGTGTTGTTCACATGGACCGCCCTGATCCTCAGAGCGTGCTGAAGTGACTCCCCACTGAGCCACTTGGTTAGAAGGTCAAGCTCTTCGCTGGGCTTGAGGTTAAGGCCTTCTATGGCGTTGCGGAAGATGGACTTCCAGGACAAGTAGGATTCAGGACGGTTGTCGAAAACCTTGAATCCCGCTGTCAGCAGATCACGGCGTGCTAGGTAGGCTGCTAGATCCGACAGTTCAGTCTGTGGAGTCACTGAAGGTCTAGACTGGGGGGAAAACTCCCTTTTTATCTGTGTTGGAGGGGGCTTCAGCTGTTCCCTGTCTACAAAATCAGTGAGATGTTCATCTGGAGAGGAAGCGACTGGAGTTTGGCTCTGTTGTAGATGGTGAGAGTCATTATGACTGACCAGTTGTCCTGTGTGTCAGGCTTTTCTTCTTCTTTCACTTGCAAACTGAAGTTGGCAAAGTGAGCATTCACATAGTCTCGAGCACGTCTAATGGAAGGAGGCGTTTTAGGGGAGATGCCTTGCTCAGTGAGGTCGATGGCGTGGTGCTCCTCGTCTGCTGCCGCTTCCAGGACATGAGCTGCAGCAAGCGCTGCTTCAGCCTCACCCTCTTTCATCAGAGCGTTTAGCGTTGCCTCGATGCGTGCCTTCTCAACCTCCATGTCGATCTGCCGTTTGGCGTACTGTGCTCTGGTGCGGGCAGCTTCCGCGTCTGCTCGGGCTCGTGCTGCAGCTTGACTGGTGGACGAACGGCGTGAAGAACGTGAGTAGCACTCCGACCGAGCTACCATCTGGGACATAGGCGGTGTAGCTTCAGGCTGAGACATCTTGGGTGCTTGATAGGTAGATAATCTTTTTACTCTTCTGCCCTTGGTTGAGTGTGTGGCTACTCAGCCTATGCAGCGAGCTAAACATGCAGTAAGAGAAGGTGTGGCTCCAGGAATGACAGGACACAGTTTTCTTCTTAAAGCCTTTACTGAAGACCTCTCTTTTCTGATTTTGTAAAACTGTAAACATACAAGCAAAGTTTATTAAAAATAAATTATATAACAAACCAAGACACATTACTGTGGATTTAGATGCTGGAAGTGATTAGAACTCAAGATATAAGAATCACACAATTACATTTTAAATAATTCAGTTTGTGTCAGTTTGCCACCATGTGGTTGCAGAATATACTGCAGTCAATTTCAGTTTCAGTACACAAATTGACAGGCAGTTCAAAATGCTGTTTAACATATTTATAATCCCAAAATGTATTTACTGCTACTGTAGAAGAAAGTTATACATTAGTTTACCTTTTCACTGTTCTGTAAAAGTATTAGATAAATTTAGTAGAAAATGAACTCAGCTACACAGGAAAAAAGGCTAACGTTACTTGTTTTACTTTGACAACCTGTATGAACAACCTGATGACCTAGGTTGTGTAAAAATAATGCTGACATTGCCTTATAAAAAACTGTGCAACCACATACCAAACAAGCTAGCAACATTAGCTTGACTTAGCTCACAAACGTCTTTATGCTTATAAGAGTCAAAATAACTTCTTAAG
This sequence comes from Pseudorasbora parva, assembly GCF_024679245.1. Taxonomy (NCBI): domain Eukaryota; kingdom Metazoa; phylum Chordata; class Actinopteri; order Cypriniformes; family Gobionidae; genus Pseudorasbora; species Pseudorasbora parva. Next base: position 16,935,165 of record NC_090191.1, on the reverse strand, counting down.
TAACAGAACATTTAGAAAGACAAAATGGGCCATTTATTACTTACAGATTATGGCATGTCAAAGCTTCCCAAAGATATACGGGGTCGGAGAGGAGTGTATAGCATGTCAACACCTCCAGACATTTTCTCACACTGAGGGTAACAAACTTTCTTCCTGCTGACACGAGCAGTCATAGCACGTGCAAAATATAATCGATGATGAACCCCAAAAAAAACACTAAAGGAGATAGTGACCCCTAGTGGGAAAATAAAGAAATGCACTAGCGAACTAGAGGGACAGAATATATATATATTTATATATATATATATATATATATATATATATATATATATATATATATATATATATATATATATATATATATATATATATATATATATATATATATATATATATATATAATTTAAATCTAGCTTAAATATAACTAACCAAAGAGCACTATAAATCTAACTTATATCACAAAATCACTGCTATCACAAAATCTCTCTCATCTCCCCAAAAAACACGAGATATAGATGCTATTAACTTCACTTTTAAACTGTGGGGAATTAGGTTCATACAGATGTGCATGACTTTCCAGAGTGTAGCATTCGATGGAATGTTGTAACTGTGTTCAAAGAAGTTGATAATTCCCTTGAATCCCTCTCCTTAAACTGCAGAGAGTGATCTTATATCCTTCACTATAAAATCCAAAAGTAAATATATTATTATTGTCTTTTCTCTGTAATTGGCATTTATAGAATTCACCAATGCTCGTTTGCTTCATGGTGTGCGTCTCACTGATATTTGCCATTGTTGTTAGATGTTTCAATCGGTCTTACAAAGTTGGCAAATTACAAAATTTTTGTCATCCTTGAATAATTACTTCCACACATCTTATGTGTGGTGTCTGTTGATGAAGTTTGCTATTTTGAATTAATTTATGGTTAAAGGAAACACGGCGAATTTTGAGACTTAAGCTTATTCACCATATACCCCAGAGTTAGATAAGTCCATACAGACTTCTCTAGACCGATAAAGCTAGGGACTATACTCTTAATTTTTCAACACATCAATTAGATGCTTTCTTTCACATCAAACAAAGAATGGTAGATAAGACGACACCCTTATTATTTTAAAGTGCCCTTATGGTTTTTTGACTATTTTCTTTCATGCAGTGTGTAATATAACTATTTGTGAACGTAAACTCTCTGAAAAGTTTTTAAGTGCATAATAAATAAAGTCTCCCAAATGAAAGATTCGACTTTAAAGCACCTACATGAGTTGTTTTTCATTTGAATCCTACTGCATGCGATCGGATTGATATGGCAAAATCAAGGTCATCGTTACTGCCTTCACAGTGTGTAAAATCACTGAGAACTGAGGAAGTCTCTTGAGCTGAAGTACAGTTATGGTTATGGGTGCTAGCTTTCAACATGCTGTAAGCGGTAAATCAATCGTAATAGACTGGGCAATCTGGCCAATCAGAGAAGAGTAGCTTGCAAATCTGTTGTAGCCCTCCAAAATAAAACTAGGAAACTATAAAATAGCATAATAGGGGCACTTTACAGAATAGTTTTACACAAATCCTTACATTACAATAATTTGATTTACAAACCCAATTCCAAAAAAGTTGGGACACTGTACAAATTGTGAATAAAAAAGGAATGCAATTATTTGCAAATCTCATAAACTTATATTTTATTCACAATGTAATATAGATAACATATCAAATGTTATCAAATGTCATGCCAAATATTTCATGGGAGCCACACATTCCAAAAAAGTTTGCACAGGTAGCAATAAGAGGCCGGACAAGTTAAATGTACATATAAGGAACAGCTGGAGGACCAATTTGTAACTTATTAGGTCAGTGATTGGGTATAAAAAGAGCTTCTCTTTTAATGGATCTCAGAAGTCAAGAGGGGCAGAGGATCACCAATTCCCCCAATGGCGGTGAAAAATAGTGCAGATATCAGAAAATAGTTTATCAGAGAAAAATTGCAAAGAGTTTGAAGTTATCATCATCTACAGTGCATATCATCCAAAGATTCAAAAATTTCGAACAATCTCTGTGCGTAAGGGTCAAGGCCAAAAAAAAACAAACATACTGGATGCCTGTGATTTTTCTGTGATCTTCCTGTGATCTCAGACCCACTGCATCACATTCAGGAATGCTACTGTAATGAAATCACAACATGGACTCAAGAATACTCCAAGAAAACATTGCCGGTGAACACAATCCACCAAAAACTCTTTAGGTAAAAAAATAAGCCGTATTTAAACATAATTCAGAATGTAGGCATTTTCTCTGGGCAAAGGCTAATTTAAAATGGACTGTGGCAAAGTGGAAAACTGTTCTGTGGTCAGACAAATCAAAATTTGAAGTTCTTTTTGGAAAACTGGGCTCATGTCATCCAAACTAAAGAGGACAAGGACAACCCAAGTTGTTATCACCGCTCAGTTCAGAAGCCTGCATCTCTGATCATATGGGGTTGCAAGAGTGCGTGTGGCATGGGCAGCTTACACATCTGGAAAAGCACCATCAATGCTGAAAATTGTAGAACAACATATGCTCCCATCCAAATGTCGTCTCTTTCAGGGAAGACCTTGCCTTTTTCAACATGGCAATGCCAGACCACATACTGCATCAATTACAACATCATATATGCGTAGAAGAAGGTTCCGGGTACTGAAATGGCCACCCTGCAGTCCAGATCTTTCACACTTAGAAAACATTTGGCGCATCATAAAGAGGAAGATGCGACAAAGAAGACCTAAGACAGTTGAGCAACTAGAAGCCTGTATCAGACAAGAATGGGACAACATTCCAATTCCTAAACTTGAGCAACTTGTCTCCTCAGTCCCCAGGCATTTGCAGACTGTTATAAAAAGAAGAGGGGATGCCACACAGTGGTAAACATGGCCTTGTCCCATCTTTTTTGAGATGTGTTGATGCCATGGAATTTGAAATCAACTTATTTTCCCCTTAAAATGATACATTTCTCTGTTTAAACATTTGATATGTCATCTATGTTGTATTCTGAATAAAATATTGACATTTGAAACTTCCACATCTTTGCATTCTGTTTTATTTACATTTTGTACAGTGTCCCGACTTTTTTTGGAATCGAGTTTGTAGAAAGACTACATCTGTTTGTTAAAACAACTGCATTGGCTCTGTTTTAGTTTAGTCTGTAATTAAAATTTAATTTTTTAGTAGAGAATCCTGGTGTGATACTCCATATTTTTATTTGTCTCTGTCCATTTTTATTTATACAAGCCCCATGCAAACTCAACAATATCTGGGATGTAAAACATCTAGGAATATCCTGAGAATACATTAACTCTCTGCTGAAAAATCCAGCATAAACCAGCATTTCATGTTGGTCAAACCTGGTTTATGCTAGTTAGAGCTGGTCTAGCTGGTGGACCAGCAAAGACATTTCCAAGCAAAACTGAGCTGTTGTAGCTGACCACTTCCTGTGCTGAGGACCTGCAAACCAGCTTCCCATACTGTACCCAGCATTAAAAAAAACATAACTTATGCTGGTGACCAACAATGCTGGATTTTTCAACAGGCCTGTTAAAGCTTTGAGGACTTATATTGATCATTTAATTCAGTCGCGTAAGTATTTGTATGTTTTGGTGGTTGTAGCGAGGGACCAAACAGTGGCTGTCGCAGTTGTTGATATATGAGATTTCTGAATCATGTGAAGCACATGCTTTACTTTCGCCTGTGGTTATTCACGCCCACTATACTAGCAGTGTATCGTCTTTGTGGGCTCTTGTTCAATGCTTTTATTTGCAGGATATGTTGTGTGCTGTTTGGCTTTACAAGTTTAGCTCTGACTTCAATTAAACAAGCCTGACTTATTCCCCAGATTACCGTTCACATTCATTTCACTGTAACATTCAATACTTTCTTCTCAACAGGATTCTGTTCATTTACTGGGGGCATCCCGCGTGAATATGTTCTAATCCAGGAGCAGAAGACTTGGTACCAGGCACAAGCGTATTGCAGAGAGAATCACATTGACCTGGCCACTGTTCAAAATGATGATGACTGGGCAAATCTACGAAACACGGTTTATAAAATGGCGGCGATGGCTTGGATTGGACTGCAAAATGACATTGATAGCTGGCGGTGGTCTTATAAGGATAAGAACATTACATTCTTGAATTGGAGCTCTGGTGAGCCAAACAACTATAATGGACGTGAGGCATGCGGATTGATGATGGGTACCACATGGAGTGATGTGAATTGTAATTCACTATTTCCATTTTTTTGCTTCAATGGTAAGAAATGGTAGAATTAGGTGCTAATAATGTGAACAGTGCTCACAATATTGATAATGCAGTGAACAGCCTTTCATACTAAGGTATAGCCACAAAAATGGATCATTCATAAACTTTGAATCTCTGGGTTCCAACCAGTAGGGGTGAGTGCTACGGCAAATAATTTTATGGCAGACTACGTTTACATTTAATCATTTAGCAGACACTTCCAAACAAAGTGACTTACAAATAGGAGAACAATAGAAACAATCTAACCTACAATAGGGCAACAGTATGCAAGTGTAGTCCAGAACAGTACACATAGTACGTTTATAGAGTTATTGGATCAAGTGTAGACGAAAAAGATGCGTCCTCAGTTTATTTAAAATGTCTAAAGACTCGTCAGCTCAAGTCGAGATAGGCAGGTCATTCTAGGTAAACCTAAGGTAAAGGTAAATGTCAGTGAACCATGATTTTGTGCCTCTTTGGAATGGCACCACAAGGTGCCGCTCACTTTCAGAACAAAAGCTTCTAGATGGCACGTAGGTCTGACGTAATACATTTATATGCAAGGATGCAGAGCCAGTGGTTGTTCGGTAGGCGAACATCAGTGCCTTAAATTTGATTGCAAGCTGCAATTGGCAACCAGTGCAATTTTACGGGGAGAGGTGTGACGTGCACTCTCTTTGTCTCTTGTTGCAGTATTCTGGATCATTTGCAGAGGATTGATAGTGCACACTGGAAGACCAAGAGAGCATTACAATAATCCAGTCTGGGCCGGTATATTTCCCGCCAGGCCGGACCTTTGATGTAGCATTTGAGTTTTTTTTATCATTACTTTATTAGCCTAATTGGGTGGGGAAAAAAGCTATGCCATAATTCGAAATATTTTTTATATTTTTAGCAAAGTAGGTCTAAATAACAAATATGTACCAGTTACATTTCTTCGATCGGATCCATTCCAGTCTGAATAAGCAAACAAACAAACAGCACAGTTTACATTTATTTATTTAGTTTACATAGTTATTCATTGAAGGGATAGTTCACCCTGAAATGAAAAATAAAGCCAACTTTTACTCACTCTGCTGTTGTTGCAATGCCCTATGTCCTTCTATCTTCTATGGAAATATAGAAGGACATAGGGCATCCCTCCAAAAGTGAACCCTTTCTTGAAGCGCTGCACTCAAACAATGCTTCGAACGTCATCAGTGACGTCACATCACCAAAACAATACAAGCCTCGATACAAAGCTCCGATGAGAGGTGCCTGACGTTCTCGACACACGCTTCGAAGCCTCGGTATCAGGAATAACATCACTACCCTGGACTGTGATTGTTTGCCGCCTGTCTTGATCCTTGCCTGTGACCTGTCTCTGATCCTTGCTGCCTGCCTTGACCATTGCCTGTCCCTGTTTACGCTATTGCTTTATCCCTGTCTGTTATTCTGCTGTCTCAAATAAAACTGCGAATGGATACACTCCCTGTTGACCCTTCATTACACAATGAGACTAATAACTTATTTTACCATTCTTATTTATTTATTCCATTAAATCCCTTTTAATCCTTTAATTATTCAATTCCTTTATTATTATTATTATTTATATTAATAGGTGCCCCCACCCCCAGCACAAAAGTGAAACTCTGCCTATCCTTTTAGGGCCCCTTTACACAGTCCCCTTTTCCTCCTTAGTGACAAACCTGGTTGGAACTCTTAGAGATTTAAGGTATTTATGCACATGAGGCATTTCAAAACAGGTGATCATTACTTAACAAACATGACTAGCCAAAGCACTGACAAATTTAATCTATAAAATGTGCTCTGTGCAAAAGAATGTAATTTAACCTGCACTTTACACAATTACAGAGAACGGAACAAACAAGTTTGTTTTTGTTAGCAATACCAATACATGGCAGGAGGCTCAGAGCTACTGCAGACATTATTACACAGACTTGGCCATCATTTGGAGTCAAAATGAGAATGACCAAATAACTCAGATGAAGAAACCAAATGCTTGGATTGGTCTGTTTAGAGATGAGTGGAAATGGTCAGATGCAACAACTGTCTCCACTTCCTCCAGTACCTGGCTGACTAAACCAGATACTCTGCAAAGACCTTGCGGCGTTTCAGATCCTGATGGAAGGATCAGTTATCAAAAATGCCCAAATGTCCTTCCTTTTCTCTGCATGCACCGTAAGTCTGGTCCTTGTAATGTAAGATTTATATATTTTCAGAAATGCATATATATATATATATATATATATATATATATATAACATATCACTTGTTATTTTTTAACAGGTACAAAGAAACAGATTATGAGAGTGAAGATAGAAAGTGGTCAGAATCGAAATGACCCTACAGTGGTGAAAGCTGTCTTACAGTGGGTAAGTATTAAATGATTTGTTATTTTAAAATTTTTCAAAAAGTGTACAATTTAGTGTCCTATGAAGCATTGGTGGCACACATCCCATGTAAATATCCAACATAAAATTAGCCCATCATGAAAAAATAACTAGTTTAAAACACATTAAATACATTTATCTTCTGTTATAAATGATCAGCGAATGGTAAGTGTGGGTTATGTGGGCTATGTGAAGGGTCTTTAACTGATTTTTTCCCCACTGATTTTTTCAGAATTGATTTGCAAATTATGGTGGAAATTAAGCATTTTGTTGAAAACAAAAGTCCAATAGAGTCGAAGACAAGTCGAAGAAGTCCATCTCCAATACTTGTTATATACCTGTTAGTGGCAATAACAGAGGTCAAACGTTTTCTGTAAGTTGCAACACTTTTTTGATTTTCAACTCCCTCCAAAGATTTTCTATGGGGTTGAGACTGGCTAGGCAACTCCAGGACCTTGAAATGTTTCTTTTGAAGCCACTCCTTCAATGCTCCTTCGATGTGTTTGGGATCATTGTCATGCCGAAAGACCCAGCCATATTTCATCTTCAATGAATCTCATGATTCTTTCCTTTACACAGATCTGTCAGCCTGATCCCTTTGCAGAAAAACAGCCCCAAAGCACACAATAGATATGGTGCAACTCAGCATTCTTTCTCCTCCAAACATGACAAGTTTTTACAAAAGGTTCTATTTTGGTTTCATCTGACCATATGACATTCTCCCAATCCTCTTCTGGATTATTCAAATGCATATAATGCCTTAAGCAGGGGGACACATCTGGCACTGCAGGAGTCCCTGGCGGTGTAAGTTATTACTGATGTTAGCCTTTGATACTTTGGTCCCAGCTCTCTGAAGGTCATTCACTAAGTCCCCCGTGTGGTTCTGGGAATTTTGCTCAACGTTCATGTGATCATTTTGACCCCACTGGGTGAGATCTTGCATGGAGCCCCAGATCGAGGCAGATTATCAGTGGTCTTTTATGTCTTCCATTTTGTAATCATTGCTCCCACAGTTGCTTTCTTCACACCACGCTGCCTCGTGCAGGTCTGCAATTTTGTTTCTGGTGTCCTTTGACAGCTCTTTATACAGTGGAGTTTGGAGTCTGACTGTTTGTGAGCGTGGACAGGTATCTTTTATACTGATTATAAGTTCAAACAGGTACCATTAATACAGGTAACAAGTGGAGGACAGAGGAGCCTCTTAAAGAAGTTACAGGTCTGTGAGAGCCAGAAATCTTACTTTTTGTAGGTGACCAAATGCTTATTTTTCACCATAATATGTAAATAAATTCTTTAAAAATTAGATAATGTGATTTTCTGTTTTTTTTTCCCCTCATCATTCTGTCTCTCATAGTTTAAGTGTACCTATGAAAACTAGGTTGCTGCTGGTCGAGGTGTTAGTAAGGCCAGCAGGGGGTGCTCACGCTGTGGTCTGTGTGGGTCCTAACGCCCCACTATTGTGATGGGGACACTATACTGACAAAGAGCACTGTCCTTCAGATTAGACGTTAAACCAAGGTCCTGACTCTCTGTGGTCATTAAAAATCCTAGGATGTCCTTCGGAAAAAGAGTAGGGGTGTAACCCCGGCATTCCTGGCCAAATTTGCCCAATGGCCTCTGTCCATCATGGCCTCCTAATCATCCCCATATCCTGATTGGCTTCATCACTCCGTCTCCTCTCCACCAATCAGCTGGTGTGTGGTAAGCGTTCTGGCACAATATGGCTGCCATCGCATCATCCAGATGGGTGCTGCACTTTGGTGGTGGTTGAGGAGATTCCCCCCTTCAATGTAAAGCGCTTTGAGTGCCTTGAAAAGTGCTATATAAATCAAACAAATTTATATATATATAGTAATTCATAAGTTTGAATTTAAAAACTAAATTGATGGTGGAGAAAGCTACGGGGATTGAGGAAGCTACAGAGTGTAGACAAGCATTAAAAACAAGATCTATAGCCTCTGCTTCGATTAATAGATCCAGAAGCTCATCAGCTATCATTGCTGCTGCCAAAGCTTGCGCTAAGTTGGAAGCGGCACAGTCCTGTGCACATTCCAAGGCTGAATTCTTTTTAAAAGAATACGAGATCTTGATTGAGGCTGATGTGATGGAGGTGATGGAGGCTCGCATGGAAGATTCTCTATGAGCGCTAAAGCATGAGAGTGATGTGGCAGTAGCCCTTGCTGAGGCAAAGGTGCTGGAGGCTGCAGCAGAAAGTGAGCTTGGAGAAAGGATTTCTGATGTGAGAGAGATTTCTGATCGCACTCTTGATTGCGTCATGTATCAGTCTCAACTGGAGTTGTCACCACCTGTTAGAGAATAACCATTCCAGTCACTTCTAGAAACCATAATCCATGCGTGGAAAACTGAAACACACCATAGAAAGCATCACTTTGCCATTTGGGCTGCAGAGATCCCTGCAATAAACCTGATACTGAGAGTATGACACAGTAGCCTGATGTGAGTAATCAGTGCAAACTCCTGGCCATACATTCCAAGCACCGGCATTCAGCTCCTCATCATGTAAGACAATACCACAGACATCATTCAACAACAACGCTAATGTAAGTGAGATCACCAGGTACTTAGCGCGGAGAGAGCTTGTTAACACAGGTCTTTTCAAGATTGATGATCGTCCTGAGAATTACTGGTTGTGGAAGTCATCGTTTGTCCATGCAATTGAAGGGTTGCATCTGTCAGCCAACATTCTCTCTAAATGGCTGGGAGAACAGTCTTCACATTTTGTGCAAAGGATCAGAGCTGTGCATACAGGTAACCCAGACAGTGGCTGAAGAAAGGCTTGGGAATGCTTGGAAGATTCCTATGGCTCTCCAGAGATTATTGAGAAATCCCTCTTTGACTGGATTGATAGCTTTCCAAAGATCAGCAACAAGGATGCCAAAAAGCTTCTAGAGCTTTGAGATCTTCTACAGGAAATGGAGTCTGCAAAACATGAAGGTTACCTAGCTGGACTTATCTTAACACAGCTCGAGGTGTAGCCCCTATCGTAGATATGTGGGCTGGCAGTGGCTCAGTGGTTCATGTAGGTTGTCTACAAACCTACCTGTGGTTCAATCCCCGGTTCCACCTAACCTAACCCCAACTGCTCCCGACGAGCTGGATGGCGCCTTGCCACCATCGGTGTATGAATGGGTGAATGTGAAGCAATATGTAAAGTGCTTTGGATGGCCATAGGGTCTATTGAGAGCGCTATATAAATGAAGTCCATTTACCATAAGTTACCTTACAGTCTACAGGAGAAGTGGATGGCTCAAGGTTCACAATAAAAAACTGTGCATCAAGTTGCCATTCTCATTCTTTTGTGATTTTGTCTGTAGAGAGGCTTGAACACTCAGCAATCTGAGTTTTGTTCTGTCTATGGGAATCAATAGTGTGTTGAAACTAGAGCAGCCATTCAAGAGACAAATGAAAAGCCCAGTCTACGCACAGAAGAGAGAAGTGTCATCAGGTGCTATGAGTCAGACACACAGCTCAAATGATGAGTTGGATGATGTGGATAAAACCTGCCCGATTCATAAGAAGCCCCATCCTCTCAAATGTTGAGACAAACGTTGAGCAAATCTTTAGACGAGCGCAAGATTTTCCTAAAGGCGAAAGGGTTTTACTACAGGTGCTGTGCTACTACCACTCATCTGGCAAGGGCTGTAAAGCAGCTATTATATGTAAGGAATGTGGAAGTGATGCTCATGTTGCAGCACTTCATGCAGGACCACCATCTTCTACCTTATACAAGTATGGCGGGAAGGGAGACATAGACACACCTCAACCTGCTGTCACCTCCAAGTGTAAAGTCTGTGGTTATGACAAAGGTTCACGGTCTAGTTAAAATATTTGCCTGGCTAAGGTTTACTGGCACACACACCTAAAGCCCATTGCATTCCTCCTTTGGATCCAATAGCCCAAAATTGACATATTTTGTGTTGTGACATACTTCAGGTTCATTAAGTACAGGAACAACATAATGGATCCTGAAAATAATCTGCATTCCATCTCCAATTTAGCTGGTATGTTAAGAGGGACACATTCACCTTTCATGTAACAGACATTAGGAAGCCCTTTACTCACAGAGGGATACCTGCTACTATCAACAGTCTCTTCGACAACATTTGGATTCATTGGCCCATCATCATTGAAGGGAATTTGTTACAAGAACTCTCAGGTGAGGCTCTTGAATGGGACTCTCCTCTCCCTGAAGATAAGGAAGAAGTATGGAATGCATGGAGTTAATCCCTGCAAGATCTCAAACAGCTTGAGATTCCCAGACCATATGTTCTTACTACTCTCTCTACAGCTCTGAGAAAGGAACTCTACATTTCCTCAGATGCTTTTTTCCGATTGCAGCAGTGGCATTTTTTCGTGTCAATAATAGTAATGGAGCATGTCACATTGAGTTTGTCTTAGGGAAGGCAAAGTTGGCTCAGAAGCCTGAGGGAAGGTGGAGGTAGCCAAAGATGAAGGGGTGGAGGGTTGAAAAGCATAGGATTGTCTGGAATTAACTTCCAGACAATCCTATCCTTTTCAACCCTCCACCCCTTCATCTTTGGCTACCTCCACCTTCCCTCAGGCTCCGCCTCCCACCCTCGTTTGTCCCAGCTCAACCTCAGGATCCCCACTTGAATCTCAGTAGGTTGTTGTTGTGTCATGGCCGCCACGTTCATCAGCATCTCTCCACCATCTCTGCTTTTAGGCTGCGCAGTGGGCTCCATTCACATCGTCATTGCCTTCGTTCATCTCCATGAACATTTTGTGTTTCTCCAACTTCTAAGTTAGTAATGTATTTTTATGGACAGTAATTATGTTAAGCTGTGCACTAATTAATTATGTAATTATGTCACTAATTATGTTCAATTCCGTTTTAGTTAGTTTGTGAGTTATCATCCGTTACTGGATGTTTTGTATGCTACTCTGTTCGATAATATATCTTTGTGTTTTCACAGCCACCCACATGACACTTATGTAATATTTAGTTTGTCTTTTTGAGGTTAAAATATTGTTTCACGGTCAAGCAACTCCATTCAATGACAAATTGCAAAAAATAAAAAAATAAAAAAATAAATAGAGGTGCACTATGCAACTGTTCTGTGTGCTAGAGGGCGTCTTTTAAAAACAAAGCCGTGGTTTGATAACACGCCAAGTGTTATCAAACCAAGATAACACGTGGTTAACACGCCATCTTGGGACATGTGGTGTTCACCTCACAGCCAGTGGAAAAGAATCGAGATAGGACTCAGGCAGAAATCATGTTCATGGATGCAGTTATTAACGTTACTGTAGCAGTAAGAAGCAGAGCAGGGCCGAGTGTTGTGGAGCTGAGCAAGGCTGCTTGAGCGATTGTTACACAAACACATGCCTCGTGAGCAGCAGGACTTTTATTATGACGGGACGTGACACAGTCGCCGGCACTATTTCGGCTTTTCTGGTCCATGAGTATGAGGTAATGCAGCTCTGTTTATCATATTAGATACATTTAAGTGTGTTTAAAATTGTTATGACGTTACTCTGTGCGTTCGGTCAGAAGCTGCTGTGAAACTTGTTCATACTGCTAAGAGTGAAGCGTTTCTGCCAAAACCGGTATGAATACCAGACTGCCGGAAACCGAGGGTAACACAGATATGATGCAATTGACAGGCGACTTCCTCAGATGCTATCCTCAGACATCCCGGTTCCTTGGTTAAAATAGCAATTCTCTCACTCGACCGCTTAATTTACAAATAGTTAAAAACATTTTGGATGTTGCAAGTACTCAACTGAACAATATATATAACACTGGCCTAGTGGTTTTTGGATATTTTACTGCAAAAGACTACATAGTACACCTTTTGCAAAAATTGATAAAACTATTTTATCAAAAAATGCTGTTGTATTATCCTAAATCACTACGTATGTACGTAATACTTGATTCTGTTCTTTAGACAAAGCTGAAGCTGAAGGAATGGGGGATGGAAAAGGAAACAAGAGTGTCATGGAGAATTCAGCCAAATGGAAACATAATTGTAGGTTGATTTATCGATTTATTGGGATTTGCAAGAAATTATGGACTTTCTTCTCTCTTGAAATTGACATTTTTAAAATTCACTTTAAGGTTCGATAAGGTATTTGCTCACTTTGACTTAAGCAGTCTTCTCAGTTTCAGTGCATATTAAAAATGTTATTATTCTATACATTCAGCAGTACGCATACGTATATTGGTGTAAAATTATGATATATTGTAAACTCTCTTACTGCTTATATTGTAAACAGTCTTAAAATATGGCTTAATCACTTTTATTTTAATCATTTAATTTCAGTTTAATTTCAGTACAGCTTTTGATTTAATTTCATTGTGGGGTGTCATTCTGTTTCCTAATAAAAGTCACTTTGTTTTGCTTGTAACAAATCAAACTTTTAAGTTAGAAAATGTACTGCATAGATATATTAATAAAAATTGAGTAAAAAAAAATTAAAAATTTTTTTTCTTTAATATCCATTGAAATAAAATGACTAGTAATTGAGTAACGTTTCCAGTATGTATAAATCACTACAGCACCTTTAAAGGGGTGGTTCCGTGGTTTTTTTCTAGACTTGGTTGTGTTTATGGGGTGCAGTATAACATGTCTTAATACTTCCTTCTTTTTTTAAACGCTGTATTTTTCTTATTTTTTACCTCTATTCCACACCGCTGTCTTCCTTGTCCTTTGAGCGGCTCGTTTGCCCATCCCTCCGAAAAACGCAATGGTCTTAGATTGGTTAGATGGCCAAATGTCGTTTCATGTATTTTTATTGGCTGAAGTGCCAAGCACAGGTTGTCCGGAATTCTGCCCCTTACCATTATGGGCAGAAATCACATCTGCGGTGACTAGCAAGGGTTTATGATGTCACCAACCTGGGAAGAAGCTCATTGTAGTCCAAACTGGCCATTTTTGTAGGCAATAAACTCCCATAACTTTAAGAGACAATATCTCCGTTTGCATTGAACTTTCAGTGCTGTAACTTTGCAGATGCTTTATGCTCAAGCAGCAACATTACACACTAACTAAAGTTAAAAAAGTGAAATTGAATGCAACCACCCCTTTAATGTTATTTTAGCGCCAGGGAGCAACTCTGTCTAAAGTGCTGGAAAAGAGAAAGTCAATAGTTTCTGTTGCAACATCAAGTTCCTCTAGGCTATCTGGGATGCTGATGAGATGGAACCGATGAGGAAGATTATTTACAAAGCAATCTTTAGTCACAGCAGTGATAGTCCTGCCATATTTGAAGGGAGGGGACGGCTTTGCAGCCTTAGCTAAATACTAGATTCTACACTGTAAAAAATTGTGTCGTAAAATAACGGTAATCTACTGGCAGCTGTGGTTCCAGCAATGTACTGTTAATTTACAGCCCTCTACTGTTTATATACAGCTCTCATTTTTTACAGTATTTTACCGTAATAATACCATGAAAGGTAACTTTTCATTTGGAAAACTGACCGCTTCAAACAGTTCTCATTTTAAAACTAGTATTTATAGGTGTTTGTATCGTAAAACTTCATTTGAGTCATTACACACTTGTAAGGTGTAGTAGTAAAATGATTTAAAAACATGACTATAACTTCAATCTTTGCGGTTCGTTGTGAGCAATAGCACACACGTATGTGATAAATTACTCAACAAACGGCTCATAACTGCATCAACAAACACAGTCACTGCTGTTAAATAAAGCATCAGGCAGCATATCATCAATGTTTCTCTGCTCATCCTGGACTGAAGCACAGGCTCTACTCTTCACAGCAATGGTAACCCACAAAACTAATGAATTCAACTAAAAGATCTCTTCTATATCATCTTGTGCAACAACACATAAACACAGGTCATTTTAATATTTACTCTCCTTATCAGTTACTGACTTTGCACAACTTTTTTCTATTAACTTTCACTAATATTTCAGTGAAAATATCTTGATTCATCTGGTAAATCTGACTGTTACGTTTTACAGTATATTACTGTTTTTCCTTGATTTAACGGTAATCTACTGGCAGCTCTGGTTCCAGTCAAGTGCCGTTTTTTTACAGTACTTTTCCGTAAATTAATTTACAGTTTCTTACTGTTAATTTACGGTTCCCACTGTGGGTTTTTTCATCTAACCCCTTTAACCCTTTTAACTCCACAGCAAAATCTTCAGTTTTAAATGAACACTAAAGAGTGTACACACTACAGAGTGTTAGAGTAATTGAAGCATTGATGAAGTTAATGAGTTAATTAAGAGATTTATTAAGTGATAACTGAGAACACCTGTTAACAAGAATCACTGAAGGACAGAGAAACACAAGAACTACAACTGACTTCAGCCACAGCTTTAGATGAAATCAACTGAAGATAAAAGAAGACATTAAATCTCTGAAGATCTCAGCAGAGGATTAAACAACTCCACAAACAGCATTACCAGCGTCACACATTACTAACCAGACTGACTTTATTTCTGTCAGACGTCTACAGAAGCTCTTATTTAGAATTATCAGATCTTTAGGTGTTGATGTTTAATAGAAAATATTTGGTCACCCTTATCGTGATCAGTGTTTGCTTCAGTTGGGCTCTTGGCCCTTGACTTTGTAATGATAGTTTTTCTTTGTCTGCTATAACTGTGTGTTTATTAAACACTTTTATTGTAGCAAAAAAGCCAAGAAAAAAAAATGGTCAGAAATGATTGACTATGTTTTGCTATAATTGTAATAGGATGTTTAGTTTGTTAATCTTGTCCAGTGTTTTTCCCTAAACAAACCCATTCTTTTAAAAACACATATCAACTCTTATTTTACGTTATTAAACTGGGACCCTTCTGAAATTATCAACCACTGATTAGGAATTAGTTATGAATGATTAATAAAGTCATGATTTTAACACATTGTTTGCTCTGCTGACATTTAGACTCGCATAGACTTGAAGAATCAGCGTATGAATCTCAACAATGGTGACAATCAATAAAAAAAATGAACAGATCCACTCTGAACATCACTAAACACTACTAAAAGTCAACACAACAACAGCACCAAAAATAAAGGCAAATAGTAAGAATTAAAGAAAATAACCAGGCTATTCAGCAGCATAATTTATTCGTGCCGCAATGCATGCTGGGAGTTTTGAGTGTCACCACGGCTGAGATTCATACGCCGATTCTTGATGTCTGTGTGAGTCAGATTGATTCAGCTGTTTTGACCACAAGCTGTTTCCATGCTCTTCAAATTATCTGGGTGTTGCAATACTGATGTTATAAAATTATAGGGTTCAAGTTTTACAAAAAATTAAGCATCAGCTATATGTTTATAGATAAGACTAGTAATTTATTAGTGAATTAAACCATTATTAAATAGTCAACATAACCAACTCATATTTTTTTTCTCAGCTTTGCTTGCTAAATCAAATGTATTGAAAACACACCGTTATAGCAGCAAGAGAAAAACGAATGTTATTGTGTCAATGTTCAAGAGCCCAACTAAAGCAAACACTGATCACCATAATGGTAACGTCAGAAGAACCAATCAAACATCATCTGATAATTCTCAATGAGAGCTTCTGTAGACGTCTGACAGAAATAAAGTCAGTCTGGTTAGTAATGTGTGAAGCTGGTAATGCTGTTTGTGGAGTTGTTTAATCCTCTGATGAGATCTTCAGAGATTTAATGTCTTCTTTTATCTTCAGTTGATGAAATCATGTTTCTCTTTGCATTAGTGATAACAACAGGTGTTCATCAGTGTCTGAATTCACTCTCTTCTTTCGTCTCTCTCTGTCGAGTGGTCTATATCAGTGAACTAGTGTAGGGAATAGTGAATAAGTGGATAGGGAGTGATTTTGAACACAGCCTCTGAGTGTCGACTTTAAGCGTGTTAATTCACAGTATATTACTGTTCGCTATTTTCTCGAAAATGACAAATATTACCCAGAATGCATTGTTTTCTACAGTATATTACTGTTTTAATGGAAAACAGCATTTTACTGTCAAAATGTGGCCGTTTTTTTACAGCATTTTTTTACAGTGTAGGTAGTGATCTGAGATGTCAAATGTTTTTGAGATTTTCCAGCTCGCTCCGTTAGTTGCTGAAGCTATTCAGACGGTAACTGTTTCTCATGGGGTCAGAAGGTATTACCATCTTAAGTTAAAGGGACTGGTCAGATTTTTTATTGCCGTCTGTCTCTCACCACCCATGTAAAAATCCCTTGCCGAGTTACCCACTGCTTTTGAAAAAAACGCAAGGTCGTGTGGTGAAGTTATAGCTATCCGAATCCACATCTCTGAGTTGTCAAGTTATCCCTTCAAAATTCACTGTTTATAATAATTTATGACCACTGCAGAGCACCATACGGTTGCTTTTTGGTTGCGGTTTGATATGCGGTTGCTACCATACTGCTGTTATTTGGATGCATTTCTAGACTTGTATTTCTTTAAAATGCTGGCAAGTATTTATAAGAGCAATATATTTCATCACCGCTCAAACAAATTAAAATAAAAGCACTTAAACATTTGATTTGGTATGTTATTTATAGCTGCATTTATTATAATACCAAGCATATGACATTTTATTTACAGCATACAATCATGTTACAGACCACATGAGCAAGCGCGTTCCCGATCACAAAACTCTCCCCTCCAACATGGTGTGAATAAATCATAATCCGAATGCATGAGTTTTAAGTTTTATCCTATGATTTTATCACTGAGGTGGCCTGCACAAGTGCAGATTTATGTTGTTGGATTTGTGTGAAACAGGCAAAGGGTGCATGACATACGTCACAACCAAATGTTAGCGATTGGTTATGGCAGCTCCAGAGTGGCTCGAACAGATCCAATAGTTTTACACCTCAACAGAGTGCTTGCCTTCGCAGAAATAAACCCTCGTCAATGGAGAGTGGCCAGACTCTATGTACAAATGAAATGTACAAGAGTATGGTAAGACCAGGCAAAGTGTCAATTAAACTCCTCCTTGTAAATGCCACATTGACACAATTTCCACAATAAACCCATCTTTGGCATGACGACTCCAATCTTTTGAATAATCTTACCAATATTTATTTACCTAATATGACTTAAGATCTACAATGTTGCCAAAATTATAATCATACACTGTTTGTTTGTCGGCTAGAGGAGACTGAGCCTGGTTTCTTCCAACGCTTTTTTTTTTTCTCCATTCTTGCCCTGAAGGAGTTTTGGTTCATTGCCACCGTTACCTTTGGCTTTTGGCTTGCTCAGTTGGGGACAACTAAATTTCAATTATATTACTGATCTGCCCTTATTGACTCTATATGATAATTGGAATTAGCTGGATAACATCAACTTTTTCACCAGAACAGCTGTACAGCCGAATCATCATTCTGTTCAATCATTCTGTTGCATTGTCTTCCTGTTAACATTGTGAAGCTGCATTGAAACAACTGGACTTGTAAAAAGCACTATATAAATAAAGGTGATTTTGATATGATTTATACCATAAACACAGCATCCGCAGGGGCTACCATTGTTGTTTCGCAGGCTATGTGAAGTCAGAACTCGTAACTGGGATCTAGTACATCGATCTAGTACAAGTTCATGGCTGGGAACCCTTGTGAAAAAATATAAGCACAATTTATTCATATGTACTTTAGTATAACTTAATGTTGGCTATTTGTGACACATTATAAATTGGTATACTTAAAGTCTGTTAAATTAGAACAACTAATTTTGTACTTCATGCATTTTAGCATCCAAATGCAGTGCTAAAGTTCAACTAAAGTTGTATTAAATATACTTGTTTGTTCTAAAGTGGAACTATTCCCAGTATACTTAAGTGCAATTTAAATAAATGCAGAATTCACTCAGCATAAACTTCAAATGTACATTGGAATTGCAATTAAATTACACTGTAAGAGTACTGAACATACACTAATATTATACTATAACAAACTGTTAGTGATTTTAAAATAAAGGCATCATTGAAGTGTGCTTCAAATAGGCTTAAATAAAGTCAGCTTTATAAATAATGGCACAGCTTATGAATGTCCCGTTTGCTGACATAGTCACCTTGCAAAATACCATTAACTTGCTTATCTGGTAAATATCAGTGAGACAATGGCAACAGATTTATGTATATTAATTGTGTGAACCAGTACGGACTGGAATCGAAAATGGGTCTCGGCCACACAAGTGCACTCGCTATTTAGTTGTGGGTTTCAAAAGACTGATGGAGAACTACAGTATGTGTTCTTACTAAGCACTGATAATTTACATATTTTAATGAAGCGTAAACAAAGTCCAAATGGAAATTCATCTCCATGACTATTTTGCCTCTGAGAAAAGAGGATTTGCATGAAAGGTAATGTTTAAAAATGTGTGTAGGCATCATTTATTCTGTATGTTGTGGCAGGTAACTGCTTGGGTCTGATCAAGAGTTTTGTCTTATATTATACTTACAACCTCATCCTTTTGTTTGCTTAATTGTCTTTGTCGAATGTTCTTTCGACAAATCTATCAAGAATGGATAGGCTATCTCATTTGTTATTGTTCTTTGGTGAGTATTCACGTTTTTTGTTTTTTTTCATACAATGTTTTGTGTTTTTGAGTTTTACACAATTGTAGTGAGAACAAAGAGAGTAAATTGAGGACACTTTCTGATATGCCTTTATTAAAGGCATGTTTAAGTGTAAAGACTTTGTTTTAGAGATATGGTTCTTAGCACTTAGTTAGCATAAAACTGCGTAGCATATGCATACCAAAACTCATTTTGGCGTATCCATTCCATGAGATTTCACACTCGTACTACTGATATGCATTACCATGTGATCGCTTTGGTATAAAAAACTATAATAATTTACTGTGATTATACTTCAAAGTGTATTGTCATAAACAGAACATTTACTACAAGTATTAAAATAGTAAAACAAACTATTTAATAAACCAGTATATTGAATTCATGTTTCTTTGTTTCTTTGTTTAGCTATGGATTTAAATACTATGAATAGCAGAGAAAAGTCTTAAGTGTTGCGCGAAAATAAACGCAAAACGGCCTGTACAGAACATAAAAGTGTGTTTAACTTGAATCTGTTAAAGAATGTGATGCATGAATTTAAATGATTGACTTTTCATGTTTAATGTTTCTGAATTGATTTGACATTTGTACTTTTGTTGCGTACATTTTGAGGACTGGTCGGGATACATTTAATAAACATACTGCAAGTGGGCCATTAAAGTACCATTAATAAGAAACGTGCATTAGTACAGGTGCACTGAGTGTATTAGAAATACACTAAAGTAATAATAAAACATCTGATCAGGTACCATTCACCATTTCAAACTGACTATGCTTTCTTTAAAGGGATACTTCAGCGCTGGAAATTATTTTTGAATTGGTGCCTTCTAGACTGAACGCATTCTCTTTATCTTTAGCTATTTGAACATCATCACCTTTGACACCAAACAGAGCCATTATTGGGTTAGGTTGAATTTTTAATTTAAAAGCTGAGTTTAAAATGTCAAAAACTGAACCAAAATTGTCTCAATTTAGAGCATGTCCAAAACATATGGGTTAGATCTGCCTTTGCCTTGCAACGGTCACATGTTTCATCTATATTTGCGTACAGTTTAGCCAACTTGGTTTTGCTATAATATGTTAGCAATACGGTAGAGAACTTTCATCTGAATCAGATTGAGTCTTGCACAAGATGAAGTCCCATTTACTTGGTCAACAGCCTTGTCCCAGGTGTCCTTGGATACGTCAATTCCTAACTCTCCTATCCATTCTGTTTTGATCTTTTCTATAGATATATTTCAAAATGACATGATCAGGTTGTATATTTTTTAAATGGATCCCTTAAGGTGCAAATACTTGTCTACTGATTGTATATTTTTAGAGTCGAAATTACAACTGGGCTGGAGGAGAATTGTTATGGTGAGAATGGAGACTTCATTGTAATCAGCACAGCAAGTGATGTGGACTTGCACAATTTAGCCTCTGCTGCACACTAGTCTGTATGTGGAGACTGAAACCAATAAACAACTTTTTGTAAATTTGCTGCCCAATAATAATTTAACAGATTTGCGAGAGCCAATCCTCCGTCCTTTTTTGGTCTCTCAAGAAGCTCAGAGATTCTAGTTTTTTAAGTATGGGATTGTAATTAGCTTTAAACAGACCAGCATATGAACAAGTAATATTAATTCCTAAGTACTTAAATTCTGATTTTAATATGCAAAAGGGAACGTCTGTATCCACAATCTGATCTGCCATATGGTTTATAGGAAAGGATATACTTTTTGAGAAATTTAGTTTATAACCTGAAAATAACCCGTAGTCTTTAAATATTTTTACAATCTCAGAGATGCAAGACAGTGGGTTAGTTATAATAATAGATTGTCTGCATACAAAGAAACTTTATACTCAACACCCATTCTTTTAATACCACTAATAGATTCTGATGATCTCAATAATTGTTTTAGGACACTGTAGTGTCCTAAACAGGTTAGTCACTATAGTGGCTCTATAGCCAAAATAAATAGCAAAGGGCTGAGAGGACTGCCTTGCCGTGTACCTCTTGACAGAGAGAAATATTGTGAGCAGAACTTATTTGTGACTACGGCTGACTTGGGTTGATGATAAAGCAGGCGAATCCAGGAAGAGAATTTTGAGCCGAATTCAAATTTGTCTAACACAGCAAATAAATATTTCCATTCGACTCTGTTGAATGCTTTCTCTGCATCCAGAGAAATAATCACTTCAGGACTACTCTCTGGTGCAGAAGAATGCACAACATCAATACGTTTTTGAATATTAATGAAGAAGTGACGCCCCTTAATGAAGCCTGTCTGGTCTTAATGAATAACATCTGGGATTATATGCCCTATTCTGGAGGCCAATACTTTAGATCAAATTTTGGCATTCCCCATTTAATAAGGAAATTAGTCTATAAGAGCTACAATCCAGGACGTCTTTATCTGGCTTCAGGAGAACTGTGATATGGAACTGTGTTAGACTTGGTGGCAGTGTCGACTGTTCGAGAGAATGGTTGAACATACTAAATTTACTAAAATTTACTAAACATACTAAAAGGAGACAATTTTGAGGAAATGTATTTATAGAACTTGACGGGAAATCCGTCAGCACATGTAGTTCAGTAGCCCCGCCCACCGACTGACTCATGGAGGGCTCGTGCTAGCAGCTGGTCAACAACAATACATCGAGGAAGATTAAGATATTGCGCTATTCCTGGTTGTGGAAGAACACAGTCGCTGCATAAGCTTCCTTCTGATCCTAATATTGGGAATGAGTGGTTGAACTTTATTTTAATGAAGTTCCAGCTCACATGGGCAAGACATGTTCACTTCATTTCACTGCGGAATCGTTTGTAAACAAATCTCCGGTCGATGCTGGATTTGGATCCGACAGGAATGGTGCAACACACCATGTGAGTAAAATGTGTTTTGATATGTGATAGTATTGCATTGTTATAGATCGTTTTACTTATGTACGTGTCTAACAGGGCATACCTTTCACACGCTGGACACGCATGGGCCAGGGCTCGCAAAGCCCGGCAGGCTGATGAATCTCTTATTCCGTTTTTGTTCTGCTATTCTCTCTCTCTCTCTCTCTCTCTCTCTCTCTCTCTCTCTCTCTCTCTCTCTCTCTCTCTCTCGTTGACATCTGAAGGGCGGCGCGCGCTGAACATGTATGTGTGTGCGCGCAGTTCACGCTTATATTTACTAGGGCTGGCCGATATGGCCAAAATTTCATATCCCGATATAGCTCATTTGATATCCCGATAACGATATACATAACGCTATAGCAACCTTTCTGTTAATTCAGTTTATGAATAGTCTATACAGAATTGCAATGTGGAAATGCAGTTTGAAATGATATACAAAACAAATAAAGGTAGTATGGACTACATTTTTATTTTATTTAGAACCTTTTTTTAAAGCAAGACTGTTAGTAAGTTAACACCTGCCTAGGGATGTTAACCGATGAACGTTTGACCGATGGCTGACCGTATCAGTGTTAACCGATCAAAGTTGTCGGTTAAAATAAATAAAAAAGTGATCTCTAAATTAGGCTATTATAGACAGTGGACTAAACGCTACTACAGTTGGCCGTCTCATTCCAAAATCTTTTTGTGTGATTGAACATATCCCTCGGCTCGCACTCAATTTTTCATAACTCGCCTGTTTGTACTTAATAAACCAATAAAAACATGTGACGCGAGGTCACAGCGTTTGGGTTTGCGCGCTCACAAGGTTTGCAAAAAGTAAACACTCGAGGTTAGAGCCAGAGCAGACGACAGTATGAAGCGTGCATTTCGCTTAAGATGGGCTTACATTTGGAAATATATTACATCTTCATTTCAGTGCTAACACATAAGGTGTTGATTGTCTTTCTTTATTATTGTTAGCACTACCTCGAACTAAAGCGGCGTCTCTTCGGAGCTGTCATTTTCTTAAATGAGCCGCGGCAATGATTCAAATGAGCTTCTAAGGCTGGACAAACGCCTTTATTTTCAACGCGATCACCTTGTACCCAAACCATTTCGAAACTAAGGAGCCATTTGTCCTCTGATTACAAACAAGCTCCTCGGCGGCGCGTTTGCGGGACTCGTGTTTCGCGCTGTGGGGGATTTTAAAAAAGTGACGTGAGTGGAAGGGAGGCTGCAGCGCGTGTGTGTGTGAGTGAGAGAGCGAGAGAGAGACAGAGGGAGCGCGTTTATGTATTGCATGGGCATGCCGTGGCGTGAGGTGCATCTTGACGTAAAATTCTGCCATAAACGCCTTATCGTGGCGTAAGCGATAGAGCCTTATATAAAACGATAGACATTTTCTATCGTCCAGACGATATATTTCGTCATATCGCCCAGCCCTAATATTTACATTTACATTTATGCATTTAGCAGACGCTTTCATCCAAAGCAACTTACAACTCAGGAGTACAGGGAGCAATCCATCAAGAAGAGGCAAAGAAAACGCAAAAAGTGCCCTAAATACCAAGATTTGTATACTACTCAGAGTAGCAAAAACCAGAAAAATGGAAGAAGAAAAGAGAAATAGAGGAGGAAGAGTTTTTTTTATGATAAGATTAAGTGCTCATGGAAGAGATGAGTTTTTACCTGTCTTATGAATGAAGCGAGTGATTCTGTCGTGCGTATGGAGGACGGAAGATCGTTCCACCAACCAGGAACAATGAAAGAAAAAGTTCTGGAGGGGGATTTCATGCCTCTCTGTGATGGTACTTCGCTCATTTGCGGAGCGAAGGCGTCTGGTGGGGGTGTAGACTCGTAGGAGTGAGTCGAAGTATGCGGGTGCTGAGCTTGTGGAAGATCCATAAGCAAGAGTCAGAGCTTTGAATTTGATCCGGGCAGTGAGTGGTAGCCATTGCAGAGAGATGAATAGAGGTGTGATATGGGCCATTTTGGGCTCATTGAATACAAGACGTGCTGCAACGTTCTGGATTATTTGCAGCGGTTTGATTGCACAAGATGGAAGTCCAGCCTTCAGCGCATTGCAATAGTCAAGTCTAGAAATTACCAGGGCTCGGACAAGAAGCTGTGTTTCATGCTCTGTAAGGAACGGTCTGATTTTCCTGATGTTGTGCAATGCAAACCTGCATGACTGAGCTGTCTTTGAAATGTGGTCTTTGAAGGACAGCTCGTCATCAGAGATTACTCCAAGATTTCTGACCGACCCTGAAGGGGTGATCAAGGATGAACCTAGCTGGATGTTAAAATCGTGTTGTATGGTCAGATTAGCAGGAAAAACAAGCAGCTCAGTCTTTGCTAAATTGAGCTGCAGGTGATGTTTTTTCATCCATGCCGAGATGTCCGCCAGACAGCTTGAGATTCGTGCAGCTACTGTCGGATCATCTGTTTGAAATGAGAGGTAGAGCTGTGTGTCATCAGCATAGCAATGATATGAGGCCATGTGCCTGAATGATGGGTCCCAGTGATGTAGTGTAGATGGAGAAGAGGAGAGGTCCAAGCACTGATCCCCGAGGAACCCCCGTAGTCAGTTGATGCGTTTTGGATACCTCTCCTCTACAGGCAACCTTAAAAGACCTACCTGTGAGATAGGACTCAAACCAGTGGAGTGGAGTCCCTGTGATGCCCAGTGATGAGAGGGTGGACAGAAGAATCTGATGATTCACAGTGTCAAAGGCAGCAGACAGATCAAGGAGCATGAGGACTGATGATTTGGATGCAGCTTCAGTAACTGACAATAATGCCGTCTCAGTTGAGCACAAATGAGCATATTAATATAAAAATGGAATATTATATAAAAATAATAGTCCAATCAATCGTGGGTCGATGAGAAATAAAACATTGTGTTTGTTTGATAAAGACGTTCACAAGCCTTATGATCGAGATTATTTAATTCTAAATAGTATAATACAGCCGACTGTCCAATAAACTGTTTTAATTTCCTATACCTTTTTGTCATACAATAGGAGTATGATGTAGTGAATTACAAAATTTTTATATGTGTAAAATCTGAATTCAGAAACTGGATGAACTAAAGCTCTGTGATAGTGAGTAATATAAGTGATAAGCACAAGAGAAGAATGGAACTCATCATAACTAATTTCTTTAAATATAAAACAAAAGAAACAGAAAACATTAAGTGAGAAATCCGTGGCAACCCTGTGTGCTTATGTGTAGCTTGTTCTCTCCAGACTGGATTATTGTAATGCTCTTCTGGCTGGGCTTCCAGCATGCACTATCAAACCCTTGCAGCTGATCCAGAATGCAGCGGCGAGAGTGGTCTTTAATGAGCCGAAGAGAGCGCATGTTACGCCTCTCTTCATCAAACTGCACTGGTTACCAATGGCTGCTCGCATCAAATTCAAGGCACTAGTTATCGCCTACAAAACAACCACTGGCTCTGCACCAATATACCTAAATTCACTTGTTCAGACTTACACACCCTCCAGAAGCTTGCGTTCTGCGAGTGAGCGGCGCCTCGTGGTTCCATCCCAAAGAGGCATGAAATCGCTCTCACGGACATTTTCCTGGACCGTTCCCACCTGGTGGAATGACCTGCCGATCTCAATTCGTGCTGCCGAGTCTGTAGCCATTCTTAAAAAACATCTTAAGACATCTTTTCCATTTGCACTTGACCAATACAGAATAGCACTTACTGATCACCACAGCAACGACCAAAAGCACACTCCTGGATCATATCTACGTCTCTCATCCGGATTTGTGCCTTCAGGCGGGTATGTTACATAGTTATCATAACTATCAGAATCCAGTGTTCTGTATATTGCGTACGTGAGTTTTTGTTGTAGATGGCTATTGCTGCGCGTTTAGCTAGAATACAAAACCAACCCATTGGGCCACTGAATCTGCAATAACGACAACAGCTGGGGCAACAGCCTTAGTCCTAATGGGTTGTTATCATAGCTATCAAAATCCAGTGTTCGGCACTTTGCGTATGTGAGTTTTTGTTGTAGATGTCTGTCTTTAAAAAAAAATAAATAAAAAAAAATTGTTGTGTATTGTGCTAATTAATTGAGATTTCTTACAGCTCTTACAGGTTTTTGGCCTTGTCTGTTCCGTTGCTTCTATTACTCTCCCCTTTTTTGTAAGTCGCTTTGGATAAAAGCGTCTGCTAAATGATTAAATGTAAATGTAAATGTGTAGCTCGCTCATTCACGTCTGTCAACTGCTGTCTGTGTAGGTTCACCAGCATGTGCTGCAGCGAGGACTTCTTGGCTCCTCTCAGCCATTCACTGAACAGGGCAGACGCAGAGAGAGGTATGTGTATGACGGCAGAGGGGAAAAAAAGACCTTGCGCTCGCAGGACAGTACTAGCGACATTTGTAAACTAAAGTAGCTGACGTTTGTCCAAAAAGTCACTAGATTTGTCACTAGTCTCATTTTTGAGAAAAAAAAAATCGCTAGAGGGGTCTGAATAGCTGCTAAATATAGTGACGAAGTCGCTAAGTTGGCAACACTGACAGGGAAGCAGAAGCTCATAAAATATGCAAATCTTATCCAATCCTTCCGTGGGCGTTTACTTCCAAGTCTCCAGTGCGGCCTGCCCATCAAAACCCAGCGTTTTGGAGAGAGCCTCAAATCCAGTGAAGAAAATAGCCTATTACTTATTAGTTATGATGTTTTTGAATGTAAAAACCACACGAACATCATTAGTTGACCTCAGACAACAATAAAAAAATTACAAAAGCCAGTTCATGACACCTTTAACTGTTAGGCAAGGAGATGACCTGCTTTATCGCCATGTTCGTAAAACCTAGCACGGGCAAAAGCCAAATCTCGTTCTGTTTTTTTTCTGTCGATAATAGATCATATCTTGTTTTAATGCAAGATTAAAACAATCTTGTAACAGTGAGAGGACATTACTCCTTATGCTTTTGAATCGTTCACATGGTATTTTGATATCATACGTGGGTCGGTCTGCACAGCGTTATTGAACATGCCTAGTGTGTTTCTGTTTCCCGCTGCCTCGCTAGTGTTGCTGAGAAAGATGAGACGTTATACAGTGACGTAAGACCTGGCTGTATTGTGGCTCTCAGCATGTGGAAAAGCAAACGGTTCTTAGAAGGCTCCTCAGTCGAACCAACTACGAACTGGCACTAGCACTGGCTCTTAACTAGCACTGACAACTGAGGAAGCTTTATGCTGTAAGCATCAGGTGCATTGTAATAGACTGGGCCATCTGACCAATCAGAGCAAAGTAGCTTGCAGAAAGGAGGGGTTTAGAGAAACTAGTTCATCCAATGAGTTGTCTGAGAATCATTGAACAAATGTGGTGATGTGCAATGTATATATTATGAGAAAATGTTTTTTGACATTTGATTCATGTGAATCTGTTGTAGCCCTACAAAATAAAACTAGGAAACTTTAAAACAGCATAATATGGCACTTTAAATAATAGTTTTACACAAATCCTTACATTACAGTTGTTTGATTTAGAAGGACTACATCTGTTTGTTAAAAAAACGCATTTGCTCTGTTTTAGTTTAGTCTGTAATTAAAACTTTTTTTTTGGTAGAGAATCCTGGTGTGATGCTCCAAATTTTTATTTGTCTCTGTCCATTTTCATGAATATACATGAGAATATCCTGAGTATACATTAACTCTCTGCTGAATCTAGCATAAACCAGCATTCCAATTTGGTCAAACCTGGTTTATGTTAGTTAGAGCTGGTCTAGCTGGTGGACCAACAAAGCCATTTTCAAGCAAAACTGAGCTGTTGTAACTGACTACTTCCCTTGCTGAGGACCTGCAAACCAGCATCCCATACTGGACCCAGCATAAAAAACATACCTTATGCTGGTAACCAACAATGCTGGATTTTTCAGCAGGCCTGTTAAAGCTTTGAGGACTTATATTGATCATATTGATCATCTAATTCAGTGGTGTAAGTATTTGTGTGTTTTGGTGGTTGTGGCAAGGGACCAAACAGTGGCTGTCACATTTTATTGATTATGAGGTTTCTGAAGCATGTGAAGCACATGGTTTACTTTCGACTGTGGATATTCAGGCCCACTTCACGAGACATCTTTGTGGGCCCTTGATCAATGCTTTTCTTTGCAGGATACGTTGTGTGATGTTTGGCTCCTTTACAAGTTTAGCTCTGGTTCAATTAAACAAGCCTGACTTATTCCCTAGTTTACTGTTCATATTTATTTCACTGTAACATTCAATACTTTCTTCTCAACAGGATTCTGTTCATTTACTGGGGGCATCCCACGTGAATATGTTCTAATCCAGGAGCAGAAGACTTGGTACCAGGCACAAGCGTATTGCAGAGAGAATCACATTGACCTGGCCACTGTTCAAAATGATGACGACTGGGTAAATCTACGAAACACGGTTTATAAAATGGCAGAGATGGCTTGGATTGGAATGCAAAATGACATTGATAGCTGGCGGTGGTCATATCAGGATAATAACATCACATTCTCGAATTGGAACTCTAAAGAACCAAACAACCATGGTGGACATGAGGCATGCGGTTTGATGATGGGTAGCAAATGGAATGATGTGAATTGTAAATCACTATTTCCATTTTTTTGCTTCAATGGTAAGAAATGGTAGAAGCAGGTGCTAATAATGTGAACAGTGCTCACAATGTTGAAAATGTAGTGAACAGCCATTCATACTAAGGTATAACCATAAAAATAATTCATAAACTTTGAATCGCAGGGTTCCAACCAGTAGAGATGTGTGATATGGCAAATTATTTTATGACAGACTATGTTTACATTTGATCATTTAGCAGACACTTCTAACCAAAGTAGCTTACAAATGCGGAGAGCAATAGATGCAATTAGTAGAGGGAAGTTCGGATAATTTTACTGACTCAGATCTTTGAATTTTGTTGAACAAAAATCAAGTCATTTCAATTCGTTTATTTCAACAGAATCTTACATTTTAAACTTTACAACACATTTAGTATGTTTGGAATAAAACATAAACTATAAGTTAATGCAGCTATGGCCAGGATATCAAGGATATCATTTCGGGGCAAGGATATCATTTCGGGGTACCCAAGAGCGTTCTTCTGGGCCGCAGCCCTTCCAGTCCACCAGGTACTCCAGGATGCCACCACGACGTTGGGAGTACAAGATCTCCTTTACTTCGTAGGCGGTTCCTTCATCCACGATGAGTGGAAGGGGGGTCTCCTTGGCAACGCCAGGCTCTGTAGAGGGAGAAACAGAGGGGTAGTGAGGTTTGAGCAGAGAGATGTGAAACGTGTGGTGAATTCTGAACTCAGGTGGGAGCTGGAGCTGGTATGTGACGGGGTTGATCTGCTTTACTATGGGATAGGGACCAATGAACCTTGGACTGAGCTTCCTGCATTGCATTGCTCGCTGGAGTTGATGGTGCGCAGAGTCCCAGACCCTCTCACTCTCCCGGAACCAGTAGTCGACCGCGGGGACGTCCAATGGTTAGGGCCGTAGGCAGGTCCTTCAGGGGAATGAGCTGGCATGACTTGGAGAACCTGTCCACAACCACAAGGATACATGTGTTGCCATCAGACACTGGGAGATCCGTGATAAAATCCACCCCTAGGTGTGACCATGGCCGATTAGGAACGGGCAGAGGAAGGAGCTTACCGGCAGGGAGGTGCCTAGGACTCTTCGCGATGGTACACTCCCGGCACCCTCTCCCTTATCTTCTGACTTCTCCTGCCATGTTGGGCCACCAGAAGCGGTCTCGTAGCAGCGAGAGGGTTTCATTGAATGGGTGGCCAGTGCCCAGTGATGTGTGAGCCGAGTGAATTAGGGGAGTGCGCTGTGTCCGTGGAATGTACTGAAGTCCTGGTGGGCAACCCAGCGGAGCGTCGGCGGAGGCATTGGAGGAGGGAAGGGTCTCCTCTGACCAGGAGATGGGGTCACGAAGATCTTGTCCGACAAGACTGGTTCTGACCTCTCTGAGTATTCTTCAGGAGCGTGAAGGCTGGAGAGGGCGTCGGCCTTCACATTCTTTGACCCGGGACGATAGGAGATCGAGAAGTTGAACCTCGTGAAGAAGAGCGCCCACCAGGCCTGGCGCTGGTCAAGTCGTTTGGCATCTCTTAAGTACTCAAGGTTTTTATGGTCGGTCAATACCAGAAACGGATATTGCGCTCCCTCCAGCCAATGCCTCCACTCCTCTAGGGCGAGCTTGATGGCAAGTAGCTCCCTGTTCCCAATGTCATAGTTTACCTCTGCCGGGTTGAACTTCCGGGAGAAGAAACCACATGGATGGAGGCGACTGGGCGTCCCCTGCTGCTGTGAGAGTACCGCTCCCGCTCCTGTGGTGGAGGTGTCGACTTCCACGACGAAGGCCTTGGTGGGATCTGGATGCACAAGGAGGGGAGCGGTGATGAAGGCTTTCTTCAGGTCTTCAAAAGCTTTGGTGGCCGCAGGGTTCCAGGACAGAGACTTGGGCTTACTGCGCAGGAGGTGAGTGAGTGGACTGGAGATGATACTGTAGTTTTGGATGAATCTTCTATAGAAATTGGCAAAACCTAGGAAACGTTGGAGTTCTTTTATCATGGAGGGGGTTGGCCAGGTCCTGATGGCATCCACCTTCCTCTCGTCCATCCGGATGCCACTGCTATCGATGTTGTACCCAAGGAACTGCACTGAGGGCTGGTGGAAGGAACACTTTTCGGCTTTCAAGAAGAGCTGGAATTCCCTCAGGCGTTGCAGGACCTCCGCAACGTGGTGGCAAAGGTCGGCCAAGCTCCGGGAGTAAATCAGGATGTCATCGATGTATACCAGCACGGACTTGTGGAGAAACTCCTGGAGCACCTCGTGGATGAAGTCCTGGAATACGGAGGGGGCGTTGGCGAGTCCGTAGGGCATGACCAGATACTCATAGTGGCCGGTAGGGGTCACAAAGGCTGTCTTCAATTCGTCCCCCTCACGTATCCGAATGAGGTTATACGCGCTGCGGAGGTCCAACTTGGTGAACACAGTGGCACGACGGAGATGTTCCAGCACTGTGGGGACGAGAGGAAGGGGGTAACGGAATTTGACGGTGATCTTTTTTAATGCCCGGTAGTCAATGCAGGGCCGCAAGCCTCCGTCCTTTTTGGCCACCAAGAAGAAGCTGGAAGCAGCAGGGGACGTAGATGGTCAGATGTAACCCTGGTCGAGTGCCTCCTGGATGTAATCTTCCATGGCCTTCTCCTAGGGCAGGGATTGGGGATAGATCTTCCCCTTGGGCACTGGCTGACCTGGAAGCAGATCGATGGCACAGTCCCATGGCCGATGGGGAGGCAGCTTGGAAGCCCGGTGAGGGCAGAACACATCGCTAAACGGGACGTAGCAGGGTGGAATCTTTACTGACCGCTGTTCGATGGGGCTCTCGATGGACGTAGCACAGACGGGAAGCTTCCTGGAAGGAGACATGGAGGGAACAGGCAGTGCAGACAGACAGCAGGAGAAGCATTGATCGCCCCACTTTAGGATCTCACCGGACTTCCAGGAGATGAGAGGGTTATGCTGCTCCAGCCATGGGCACCTTAATATCCCGTCAGCGGTGGAATCCTCCAGAACCAGTAGATGTATGTTCTCCACATGAAGGATGCCGGTCTGAATCTGCAGGGGACCGGCGAGGAGACCAACCTTGCGTCGACTGAGTGGTTTTCCAGTTATGGATTCAACCTGGTAGGTGGACGGAGTGTGAGTCATCGGGAGGCGAAACTGACGGCAAAGGGCACCGGAGATGAAGTTCCCAGCGGAACCGGAGTCGAGGAGGGCAGAGACTGGCAAGGAGATATCGGCAGTAATGAGGTTCACAACTGTAGTTAAGGGCTGACTCTTGTATGAAGAAGGGTAGATCACACTCACCAAAGGACGAGGAGGGCGTGTAGGGCATTTGGCGATAAAATTATCTGGCGCTCCACAATAATATAATAATAATAATAATATATTTTATTTGTAAAGCCCTTTTCATAGTTAAAAAAATCCCAAAGTGCTACACATAAACAAAAAAAAAAAAAAAAAAATGAATTAGCAAAAAGTAAAAAATGCTTGTTTAAAAAGAAAGGTTTTTAGTTCTTTCTTAAAAGAGTCTATGGCTTGAGGAGCCCTTAGGTTTTCTGGAAGGGAATTCCAAAGACGCGGTGCGGCTGAGCAGAAGACTCGATCCCCCATAGTGTGGAGCTTAGTTGTGGATGGTTGAAGAAGGGCTTTATTTCCAGAACGGAGATACAATACAATGTATTTATGGAGTACAACACAAACATAATCCCTGCCCGATCAGTCTCCCCCGTTCCACTGGGGTTAACCGTGCATTCTCCACTTGCATGGGTTCCAATACTGGTTCTGGAGGGCTGACGGATTCTGGTCGGCAGAGGGACGGCAGGCTCGGGAACTGGCCCTGGTGTTCTTCGAGACACGCCTGCATACGCGTGGCAAAGAGGATGGAAAGTTGGATGAAGCGTTCGAGCCCGATGGTATCCTTGTACGCAGCGAGATGCAACCGCACACGTGGATCCAGCCCCTGACGATAGGTGATGAGAAGAGCCTGTACGTTCCACCCACTGGCGGCGGCCAAGGATGCGGAAGGGGAGAGGAAGGGGAAGGGGGCGAACTGCATCCACCAGTTCTTGAAAGGGATCCTGGTGACTCATACTGGTGCTCGCGGTGTGGTCCGGTCTTCTGTTACGGGTACAGACAGATGGAGACAAGATGTTAGTCAGGTTTATTGAGCAACCAGCAGAGTGATAACTGTGACTGAGTGATGACGGGATTATGGATGAGTTTCTCAGGGTGCACTTCTGATGTCGTTGGAGAGGCTCAGGAGGGGAACGATGGAGAACACTGAACACACACACACGGTGGACACAGAAGATCGCTGGAGACTTGGGAGAAGACGTTGGAGACAGGTATGATTCTTCGGGGGAGTCCTTAAGGTAAACACAACAGGTTAGTACCGTATAGCAAACGAGACCGGACAGTGACTGGGTGCGTGTGTGTGTCCTTTGTACTACTGGTGATGGGCGTGGTAATGTGCAGCAGGTGTGCGTACTCAGAACTCAGGTGAGAGTGATCGCTGTGAGTCTGTGACATGGGAGCCTGGCGTGTCTGTGACAGAAGACAAAATACAATTTTTTTTTTTTTTTTTAGGCTGATGAATGTTTTAGGCTACTCTACCTTAGTAGTCTAACAGCGCTCATCAATTTCAAATGAATGAGAGTTTGTGGAAAGATGTAAGTAAATTCAAGGCTTAAACAACAGTTTTGTGATAGAAATGTTAAGCTACTGACAGTAATAGACCATCTAGTGATGCAAACGACTCAACTTTATGTAATTTCGCCATTTTGAATGGGAAAAGTGCGGTCATGATTCATGTAAATCATAAATGGATGTGACGACAAGGCAAAACATTTGGATTTTCTACATATTAGACATGCCAATAAGAGTGGATTTGTGCACATTTTAAAATAAAATATTATTTCCAAATTGTTTAAATTGATTACTTTATTACTACAATTAGACCTATAACTTATTTTACCATTCTTATTTATGTATTCCATTAAATACCTTTTAATCCTTTAATTATTTAATTCTTTATTATTAGTGTGATTATTATTATTATTATTATTATTATTATTATTAGGTGTAACCTAATAATACAAGCACAAACTGAAACCCTGCCTATGCTTAAAACACTGACATAACCAGTGCTTGTAGGGCCCCTTTACACAGTCCCCTTTGACACACCTGGTTGGAACTCTTTGAGATTTGAGGTATTTATGCAAATGAGGCATTTCAAAACAGGTGATCATTACTTAGCCAACATGACTAGCCAAAGCACTGACAAATGTAATCTATAAAATTTTCTTTTTGCAAAAAAAACTCTGTAAAATGTTATGTAATTTAGCCTACACTTTACACAATTACAGAGATCGGAACGAACAGGTTTGTTTTTGTTAACGATAACAAGACCTGGCAGGAGGCTCAGAGCTACTGCAGACATTATTACACAGACTTGGCCATCATTTGGAGTCAAAATGAGAATGACCAAATAATTCAGATGAAGAAACCAAATGCTTGGATTGGTCTGTTTAGAGATGTGTGGAAATGGTCAGATTCAACAATTGTCTCCACTTCCTCCAGTACCTGGCAGACTAAACTAAACATGGTTACTCTGCAAAGACCTTGTGGCGTTTCAGATCCTGATGGAATGATCAGTTTTCAGCAATGCCCAAATATCCTCCCTTTCCTCTGCATGCACCGTAAGTCTGGTCCTTAGCTACTGGTTATGTTTTTACAAACGTTAGAAATATATTTTCAGAAATGCAATTTTCCTTACCCTTACTGGATGTATCACTTGTTATATTTTAACAGGTACAAAGAAACAGATTATAAGAATGAAGATAAAAAGTGACCAGAATCTAAATGACCCTACAGTGTTGAATGCTGTCTTACAGTGGGTAAGTATAAAACTATTTGTGTTGAAACTGATAATGGAGAATATGTAGTTTAGTAGTGAAGTAAATACACAAATAGTGTACAATTTAGTGTCCTATGAAGAATTGGTGGCACACATACCATGTTATTATCCAACAAGGTGCTGAAAGCATTCTTTAGAAATGTTGACCCATATTGACAGGATAGCATCTTGCAGGTGATGGAGATTTGTGTGATGCACATCCAGGGCACGAAGCTCCCGTACCACCACATCCCAATGGTATGTCATTATCCTAATGGGCAACATGGTCTGCAGCCCAGGGCCCTGATCACTAGGGGGCCCCCGAGACAATTATAATTTGCGTTATACTTTTTTTTTTTTGATCAAGTTAATTATGCCTACATTAAACATCGTTGTCACACACTCGAATCAATAGTCACAGGACACGCAGGCAGTACATCATCTCTTCAACATGTTGAACGAAAATGTAAGAAAATATGACAGTGGTGCTAAAAAGAGAAAAGAGCAGACACAGAAAAAATTGAGAAATGAAGAAACTCTGAGAAAAATACCCAAGCTTACGAATTTCTTAAAAAAAAAAATTCAGAAGAACACATAGAAATTGACACTGCCGACAAAGACGATGAGGCTAATTTCCTATCAGCTACAACATAAGCCGCGGAGGCAGCGGAGCTTTGTGAATCTATGACGAGACATCCTTGTCCTCGTCCACTTTATTCAGCTACTGCCGAATATACCCCTTCCTTCGACCAGCACTTCTGAATCAGGTGATGATGATGCAATGGATACTAAATGTCTGCAGTTTTCTCCAATTAAAGAACATTACATCCACTGATGTTGCTTGTTGGGGGCCCTGCTGTCACTGAGGAATTGCGTTGTTACTGGATTAGTAAGGGGGTGAAAGCATCCCTGTTGTGTCAAAATAAAGACACACCATTCCATGCATCAGAGCGATTTCACAATACCCAGAAGAGGTGTTTTAACAAAACCCTGTTCACTCGCTCTATGCGTAATAGTAAAGCTATGCAAAGAGAATCGCTTGTTTATTCTCCTTCCACTGGAAATGTGTTTTGCTTTTTTTGTCGATTGTTTGGGCAGTCTGCGAGTTCTTTTTCACACTCCGGTTTCTGTGATTGGAAACATGCGTGCGCACGTGCAGAAGAACATGAATCAAATCATGAATCAAGAAGTTAAAACGAGTTAGAACTAAGAACTAAAGTTAAGAACTAAAACGAGTGGTTGTGTTGATAAAGTTCCTGTCAGAACGTGGCCTCGCATTCTGGGGAGATGTTGAGATGATTGGGTCTCCAAATACTTTGCAATTATTTAGGGATACTTGAACTTCTTAGCAAGTTTGACCCTTTTCTTGCAGAAAATATGAGAATATATGGAAATAAGGGGAGGGGAAATACATCTTATCTATCTAACACCATATGCAAGGAATTTATTGCACTGATGGGACAGAGTTCAAGCTGAAATAATTCTTCAAGTACAGAGTTCTAAATATTTTTCCATGATAGTTGATTCCACCCCTGACTTGGCACATGTGGACTAACTCACATTTGTGGTACATTACGTTTCCACAGAAGGGGAAGTATTCGAACACTTTCTAAAATTTCTGATGATATTCAGTCACACAGGAGATTCACTTTTTAAGTCCGTATCACGGATTCTAAATTAGATGAATCTTGAGATTAAAAACTGCAGGGGCCAGTGTTATGATAATGCGTCTAACATATCTGCTCTTTAGCGGGGTTTGAGGGCTCACATTCAGGAGGTAAACCCATTAGCTGACTGGATACCCTGCGGTGCTCATTCACTGTACCTTGTTGGAATGAACCGTTCTGCTTGCGGCAGTGAAAAGGTTTAATTTTTTGGATTCATACAGTAATATTTTTTTTTTTTAAATCGGCATCCCCAAGGCGTTGAAAAGTTATTATGGATGGACTTGAATCAAACAAAAACGGTCACCTAGAGACATTAAAAGGACTATCCAACACCCAATGGGCCATTCACGCGCAGGCCACGAAAACCCTTTGCTTGCATTACCAAAAGTTATTGGATGTCTTGCTTAACTTGTCCGCAGACAACAGTCAAAACTCTGCTACTCGAAATTAAGCTTAATCTCTTGCGAAAAAAATGGGTCGCAGAGACTATTATGGAACAAGATCCTGCAAAACTTTCAGGAAACGAGCACCATTTTTCAGAAAGTACACTTGGATCTAGTTACAGCTGTAGAAATGCTTCGGTCACTTGCAACTTTTGTAGAAAATTTGTGTGACCAGTTAGGAGAGTTGGAGATGATGGCCAAACAAATTTCTACTACCCAAGAATACAGGACCCACCACTCGCAAAATAAAAATGAAAACGAATCTACAACTCCCGATCACATCCTCACTGGCAGTGAAAAGTTTTGTGTAGATGTGTTCCTTGTCATTATTGACAACCTGACCAGCATGTTACAGAGAAGGTGTATTGCATACAAATAAACCTGCCACTATTGGGGCTTTTTAACCCGTCTAAAAGGCATGCCCACTGAAGAGATGTGCTTAGCCTTTTCGGAGTCTCGTACAAAAATACTCTGAAGATCTGCAGGAGCATTTAGATGATGAACTTGTTCAGTTTATTGCATTTTGCTGCTCCCTGACCAATGACCTCTCTCCTCGAAATGTAATGCTTATCCTCAAAGAAAAGCAGCTCCTGTGTCTGTTTCCCAATGTTGAAATTGTGTTAAGGATCTTTCTCACCCTCCCTGTGTCAAATGCCTCTGGAGAGAGGTCATTTTTAAAATTGGGACTTATAAAAAATAAATTGAGGACATCAATGAATGAACAAAGGCTGACTGTTTGACAGTAATGTCAAGTGAGTACGACATTCGGCATCAACTTGATTTTAAGGATTTAATCGAGGTATTCTCATCAAAGAAGAGCAGAAAGAAGCCCTTTTAGTGGTGAGTGATAGCCTATAATTCATTTTATTTGCTGAACTGTTTCTGATTTGTAAACTTGTTATTCTATAATATTGTTTAATATATGTACATAATTGTTTAAAAAAATACATAAATACTATAAGATTATGCTTTGTTTTAGTTTATTTTTATTTCACGAGTATAACGTGTGTGTTTACACATTTACATAATTTTTGGATTGGGTGGGGGGCCTCATCTAAATTTAGCCCTGGGACTCGCAAAGGCTTAACTCGGCACTGCCCAAAGATGCTCTATTGGGTTGAGATCTGGTGACTGTGGGGGCCATTTTAGTACAGTGAACTCATTGTCATGTTCAAGAAACCAATTTGAAATGATTCAAGCTTTGTGACATGGTGCATTATCCTGCTGGAAGTAGCCAATAGAGGATGGGCACATGATGGTCATAAAGGGATGGACATGGTCAGAAACAATGCTCAGGTAGGCCGTGGGATTTAAACAATGCCCAATTGGCTCTAAGGGGCTTAAAGTGTGCCAAGAAAACATCCCCCACACCATTACACCACAACCAACCTGCACAGCGGTAACAAGGCATGATGGATCCATGTTCTCATTCTGTTTACGCCAAATTCTGACTACCATCTGAATGTCTCAACAGAAATCGAGACTCATCAGACCAGGCAACAATTCCAGCAGGATAATGTCACAATATCACAAAGCTCAAATCATTTCAAATTGGTTTCTTGAACATGACAATGAGTTCACTGTACTAAAATGGCCCCCACAGTCACCAGATCTCAACCCAATAGAGCATCTTTGGGATGTGGTGGAACAGGAGCTTCGTACCCTGGATGTGCATCCCACAAATCTCCATCAACTGCAAGATGGTATCCTATCAATATGGGCCAACATTTCTAAAGAATGCCTTTAGCACACTTTATTTTAAGCAGGGCCGGCGTTTGCTATAGGCGAGCTAGGCTGTTGCCTAGGGCGACAATTGTGTTAGGGGCGCGAGCGCGCTCTAGTGCCGCCCATTACTTCCCATAAGCATAGAATCGGAACAAGCGAAATACAACATAATGTTAATTAAACATGACCATCATAGGGCGCCCCCTCAGCCACACGTTTAATTACTTAACAACCTGATAATTAGATTGAATTGATGGTGATTATTGATTATTGGTTCAGGCGTTAGGTCAGGCAAGTGCTCATCTTGCGCGTTCATCAAAAATGAGGGGCCTAAACCCGCGGATGCACAGGGACGGAAAAAGAGAATGGAAGAAAGGAAGAAGATCAAAAGAAAGCCCAGTATAGAGGTTAGTCTTCTTATCTCAGCCAATAAGTTTTCAAACAAAATAAAATTACTTAGTATCAATCTTATCAACTAATATTTATTTTATTAATATTATTAATATTGTCACTAAGCTATCACTTGCTAGTTTTCTACATAATTACTATACGTATTGCAAACATAACCTTACTGACAATAACCTACATGGATGTAATTTAAATATTAAAAGTCCAGTTCGTTATGAATATGGATAACGTATGCATGTTATTTATGAAAAGTACAAACGCTCTCTACGTGGGCGTCGGAAGGAAATAAATACGGCCTCTCGTTTTTTTTTTTTTTTTTTTTTTTACTGGAGCAGCCTAACGATAGATGCCATATTATTTACATTAAACACAAATATGCTGTGTTCACCAAATTCTTTACAGTGGCTGTAGTGTAGTGGTAAGACACATGGCATCAAGATTTGATGCAGATCGATCAGAGGTTTGATCCTGCCTTTTGCCACACTCGCTCTATTCCCTTTTCCCATCACATATCAGATCGGAAAGGCATTTATTTTCAATAAAAAGTGAGAGAATGTTTGAAAAGTGGAAATAAAGCGTTGAATGTGTTTAATAATAAATGCTTCTCGGTTAGGGGTAGGCCTAGGAAAACAGACATGTGCTGAATTAGAATAGAGACGATAAAAGTGAGTGGGGTGAAGGGGTGGAAGGGTGGGGGGCGCAAAACTCCATCTCGCCTAGGGCAACCAAAGAGCTAGAGCCGGCCCTGATTTTAAGGTTCAGTTATTAACTATTAATTAATTTTAGTTTAATGTACGCTTATCAGCATGCCTATTACTAGGATACTGGCTGTTTATTAGAATTTATAAAGCACATATTAATAACTTATTCTGCATGACCTTATTCTACATCCCTTAATCCTACCCAATACCTTAACTTAAATGCTACAAAAACGACCTTACCAACCATTAATAAGCAGTAAATTAGGACTTTACTGAGGCAAAAGTTGTAGTTTATAGTGAATATGTGTTGTGTTCGCCATACCAAAGTGTTACTATATATATATATATATATAGAGAGAGAGAGAGAGAGAGAGAGAGAGAGAGAGAGAGAGAGAGAGAGAGAGAGAGAGAGAGAGAGAGAGAGCGAGAGAGAGAGAGAGAGAGAGAGAGAGAGAGAGAGAGAGAGAGAGAGAGAGAATTCATTACATTTATATAGCGCTTTTTCTAGACACCCAAAGCGCTTTACATATAGAAGGGGGGAATCTCCTTAACCACCACCAATGTGCAGCATCCACCTGGATGATGCGACGGCAGCCATATTGCGCCAGAACGCTCACCACACACCAGTTGATTGGTGGAGAGGAGACAGAGTGATTAGGCCAATCATTATATGGGGATTATTAGGAGGTCATGATAGACAGGGGTTACACCCCTACTCTTTATCAAAGGACATCCTGGGATTTTTAATGACTACAGAGAGTCAGGACCTCAGTTTAACGTCTTATCTGAAGGACAGATATATAAGCCCCATCCAGCCTCCGTCTCCCATCTTTGTGTGTGTTTTCACAATTACCCACGTGACACTTATGTAATATTAAGTTTGTCCTTTTGAGGTTAAAATGTTGTTTGAAGGTCAAGCAACTCCATTCTATGACAAACTGTAAAAAAATAAATAAACAAATAAATAGAGTTTTATTAAAGGTTCACTATGTAATCTTCCAAACTGTTTTTATATGTATTTTTTGTATTATCCTAAATACAACTGGCTACTGTAAAAATACTGGCTACGGTATGTACGTAATACTTCATTCTATTCTTTAGACAAAGCTGAAGCTGAAGGAATGGGGGATGGAAAAGGAAACAAGAGTGTCATGGAGAACTCAGCCAAATTGAAATGTGTTTTCACTTGTTTGAAAACAAAATATGAGTTATAGATGTAAGTTGATCTATTAATTTATTGGGATTTGCAAGAAATAATGGACTTTCTTCAAATTGACATATTTAAAATCCACTTTAAGGTTCGACAAGGTCCTGGCTCACTTTAAGCAGTCTTCTCAGAAGGATTGACACTGTTTCAGTACAAATTCAAAATTTTATAATTTTATAAATTCAGCAGTACGCATAAAAAGTATATTGGTGTATGATTCTGATATATTATAAACTCTTTCAACAATCTTCAAATATGGCTTAATCACTTTTATTTTAATTATTCAATTTAAGTTTTATTTCGGTACAGCTTTTAATTTCATTTCATTGTGGGTGTCATTCTGTTTCCTAATAAAAGTCACTTTGTTTTGCTTGTAACAAATCAAACTTTTAAGTTAGAAAATGTACTGCATAGATATATTAATAAAAATTAAGAACATTTGTTTATTTATTTTTTCTTTAATATCCATTCAAATAAAATGAATAGTAATGAAGTAACATTTCCTTTATGTATAAATCACTACAGCACCTTTAAAGGAAGTGTATGTAAGAAACCAGTTAAAACCAGACCATTGTCAGTAGTAACTGAGTTATGATCTGACAAAGCTTCATAAACAAATTATTTCCAAAGTGGAAAATAACCAACGGACCAACGCACCAACGGACGTCGCTCAAATGCCTCTGGGTGCAATTGGATAGACCTAAAACCAGTCAGGGGTGCATTTCCCATACTACGATGTAACTCACTGCTGACATAGTACAATGCATCATTGAAGAAATCAACTAGCTAGTCAGTCACAACTGTTTCCCGAAAACGTTTTGTCTCAAATCTGTCGTTCAACCACGTTGGTTAATGATGTCACGCAAGTTGTGGAGTAATAACTGCTTTTAATTAATTTTGAGATCAAATTCATGCTAGATCTTTTACTATAAATTATGGACATTGTACCTGAGGACTAATTCTTATATTTCTCAGTTATTTTGCTTCAATCATAGGCTCATTTTTACGTACTAGAGCATGTCCGCACATGTGCACTCTTCAAAAAAGGTGATTTAAATCTCTTGATAAATTTAAAAGACATAAAGGACATTTGTATGTATTCAAAAAAAAAAAAAAAAAAAACCTTTAGATTGTTCTAAATGTCAGCTTGCTTATTTTGCTCAAGATTAGTATTTATTAAGTCCACATGTCATGCAAACAAGAAACTATGCTTCTAACCACAGGTCGAGAGCTGTTGTTCCAACCACACAAGTGTACAATGCTGTTTGCGAACGTTCGTTGGAACGATGGTGTCAAGAAACTCCAAATCGTTGAACTATGTAAGTAACGATGGAACTTGCGACCATAGTTGGCTAACAATGCTTTTGGGAAACGCACCCCAGAGCAATGAAGGAGATGGTGTATGCAGAGCAACGGAGAAACATCTGAGATGCTGCGTCCCAATTCGCCTACGTATACTACAACCTAAAAATATGTACTCTTTTTGTGAAGAAAAAGTACATACTTTTGAGTGTGTAGCAGAAGGGTATGCAAGCTTTGGGAAATACTACTTTTTCATCTATAACGGACTCTGTTGCTTAGTGTAAGGACGCTGAGACGGCATTAGAATCCATATGCAGTGTTTATTTGCAGGCTAGAGCAAACAATACCAAATCGACAGGCAATGGACATAAACGTGAGACAGGGAGAGGTTCAAACACAATAAGGCAGTCCAATCCAAGCAACTATACAAAGGGAAATCCAAAAGGCAGAAACAGAATAAATAGGCAATGGTCAATAAAAAAATAGCAAAACAATATAGAAAGAAACGCTCGGTAAGGCAGGTTAACTGGCAATACTTCACACAGGAATGATGGCATGGCCATGCTTAAATGTCCACCAAACAGGAAGTAACCAATGAAGCAGAGGGAGTGGCACGACGTCAGTACGCGGGAGGGCTCCCTCTGCTGGCGTGTCGTTACACTTAGTTACGTGCATCCCGTCACCGTTTAAACTGCCCCTTCAATCATCATCACATTAAAATCCTCCACAATCAGTTTAATTTCCTACTGTATCAGAGATAAATTTATAGCACATTGATTTGCCATGTGTGGGTCTTTAATGCAGAGACTCCTCATGTGTTTGCAGTTGTTTAAATATATTGTAATGATGCATTTAAAAGTTAATGGCCAAACGTATCATTACAAAAGTTCACAATGTTGCTGCAGGTGAAATATAATGTGGACAACAATAATTATCATTTTTTACAGGTTAAATACTGATAATTGATCACTCAAGCCCTTAATCTAAACCTCTCTACTTAACAGCCGGACTCGCACATTCCGTCATGTTTGTAGCGTAACACTAGCCTGACAAGCCAGACCCACATCAAGATGTTTGGTCTGGAAACTCACCATTGACAGGGCTCAATCTGAGGGGCGGGATAAACGGTTGTCTTTCAAACTCCCTCTGCACGGCGTGCACGCAATTGGATAGCGCTACAACCAACCAGAGCTAGTTGAAAGATTAAACTTTCGCCGCATCCGGTCAGCAAAACTCACAACACATCTTCCCTTCTTAAGAATGACTTCAGTGCCGTTCTTTGTTCTTTTCTCAGAGAAAAGCTTAACTCCCAGTCTTCCAGAGTCACGGTCAAAGCTGATTCGAAAGACCGCCGTTCGCCAGCTTCTGCGTTTACTAGTAGCACGCAAGCGCAACTCTGCTGTCATTATGTTAAGCCCTGCCCACCGACTCCTGATTGGCCCGACCAGAGTTTGTCGTTTACAGCTCAGAACTGTGTTGAGAGTTGCTAGACGACACTCGCGGGCAGTTTAGATTTGCTGGCGCTAGGTGCGTCTAGATTTCTAGGCTAGCGTAACACTTTTTTCCCCCGCGTTTGTAGTTCTAATCGAAACCTTGTCCAACTTGCAATAGTTTTTGGGAAATATCAGTCGTTGTGCGTTGATCTGTACTTCGAATTCTGACCCGAAAAACCATCCGGGTATCTATGGAATACTCTTTTCAACATACTACAATTTGGGACATACAAATTCGATTTTCGAATGCTATTTAGTATGGATAGTATGCGAATTGGGACACAGGGTCTGTTTGTGATTTCGAGGAAGATGTTGAAATGGCTTCTGACGACTTTTGCCGTTGTTGCAAAAGAAATATGATAAAAGCTGGTGTC
The DNA here is from genome assembly GCF_024679245.1 of Pseudorasbora parva. Lineage (NCBI taxonomy): Eukaryota > Metazoa > Chordata > Actinopteri > Cypriniformes > Gobionidae > Pseudorasbora > Pseudorasbora parva. The sequence goes on along the minus strand of NC_090191.1, from coordinate 16,891,314 downwards.
CACCGCCACTTCATCAACATTTTTGCAAAATTTGGAAAACCTAATAGCATCTCAGACTGACTGAAACATCTCGGATTGACGGGTCGAACAGAAAACATCAAGCTCTGATCGCATTTGCCCCCGTTGTAAGGCAATTGTATTGCGATTAGAACGTGATTTAATAATAATAATTCATTACATTTATATAGCGCTTTTCTAGACACCCAAAGCGCTTTACATATAGAAGGGGGGAATCTCCTCAGCCACCACCAATGTGCAGCATCCACCTGGATGATTTGCAATATTTTGAAAATAAAATGATTCAAATCAGTCATTTTAGATGTGTTAGAACATTTTAAGACTCAAGCATAGTTACGCAAGTTATTTATTTACATGATTACCAGATCTAGTGTGAGGAAATAAGCACAGAAAGGCCAGATCCTGAGCAGCTGTGTGGTGTTAGCACATGATCACACTCCCCTTCCTCCTCATCAAAGTATCAGGTGTAATCCACATCTGGTAGCCGAGTGTTGTTCTTTGCTCAGGTTTTAACGAAAAGGAAAAGCATTTAAATCGCGTAAAACAGACACGTCTTTGTAATGTACAAAATCTGCTTCACCGCCGCTGTGCTGTTGTCATCGTGTAAAGCCCGCCCCAATGTTTCTGATTGGTGCCGCAATTTCGACAGATTATCCCAGGTTTTCCCCGGCTAGCCAATATTGGTACTGCAATCACTTTCAATACAGCGGTGTATCCCCTCTACCCTCCCACCTGACTCGAGGTTGCCAGATAGGCTTTCAGAATCCAGCAGGAACGTTTGTAGCTGCAGCTGTGGTAACTAGAGCAGAGCTGGCAACCCGGATGCCGAAACACTACTGACTTTGTGATTGGTAGATAGGTGGAGGGAGCTTCAGGCCACCCTCAACATCAACATCAGTTGAGGGCTGCAACAACAACTTTTAAATAACAATATTCTGGCCGAACTAATGTTTTCAGTGATATAAGTATTTGAAATTAACATGATTTCTTAATGTCTAGTTAAGGACATTTCAGGACCATTTTATGATTAATTGAAATTAAAGTCCTTTGTAGATATGTATGCATATCACACATACAGCTGCAATCAAAATTATTTAACCCCTGTAGACTGTAATCATTTACAAATGTTAGCCTCTTTACAGAGTAAAAAAAATAATAAAATTGTATCTGTAACAATTTAGTGGCAAATTAAAAGTGCTAACGTCGGTGCTAAGGAGGTGTTGTCGCAAGGAACCTGCAACAGTTGCGTGGTGCTGAAGGGTCTAAACTGACATGGCAACCAAGGTTGACATGACAACAGGGTTCATTTATAGTAATGACCATACAGTCAGAATCATAGTTTCTGTACTTTGCTTTCTGACAGTTTCACTAATTAATTTACAAAAAAACAAACAAAACAACAACAACAAAAAAAGAAAAAAGAAAAAAAAAGACTTCTTTACTTGACAGATTTTAATAACAGAATAAGCATATTTTAACATATAAAACATATAACTTGAAGTGCCAAAAATGTAAACATGAGATATTATGGCTTTAGGTGAGGGTTTAACATTGTTATAGGACGTAACACACAATATAAATGGAAATAACCGTCTGTATAGCTTTAACAAATAACTTGTAAAGGATTATTGGGACTAAATTATGCATTTATAATATACATATACATAATATACAATCCCATTATACAAGACTAATTAATTCTACCACAACCAAAGTTTCATATAAAATCAACTCAGATCATTAGTTTGGGTTACTTATACTGCTACCCTCACTGCATCCATGTGAGCAGATTATAATACTGTTATTGTGGTTATGATAGATTATTTATTACTGAGAGTATTCACATTAATCATCATTAAGGATTAATAGAAAAAAAGTTACTGACTGCCTAACATTAAGCCCACATAGTGGAAAATATATTGCGTAACAGTGCACACTGACAATAACCATTGCTTATAAAAGTATCAGGTAATAATAACAATCATTTTCATAATAATAATAAATACAATATAAAACAAATGCCTTAGAAATATTCACACTCATACAACATATTTAATTCCTAAACAATTGCAGTAGCAGCAAAACCCATGTGGTCCCGGGATACATGAACGCTAAAATACACAAAAAAAAATGTATGCATTTGGGGGGAAATATTAAAACATTGATATTTAATAAGACACTAAAATACTATTATCTCTAGATACAAATACAATCCTAAATGTTAGCTATATAATATAATTACATAATTTCTCTCAAATGTATTTGCTTTTGTTTTTATTTCTTTATATATTTATTCAATTTGTTCATTTTTGTATGATTATCTTCCCTAATCAGGATTTTTAATACAATTTTAATCGACATCACAATTTCGCTGACAGATTTAGTGAGTCTGTAGACCGATTGATATATTTGTTTGTTATTTAAAAGAACCCATTCTCAAGAGCTATTTGTTTGCTGTTTTTCTGTTGGTTTGCTGTTGTGTGCATTACAGCGATGACAACGCAATATAAATTTTGAGGCATCCAGTCTTTCTCATAACATTCATTTCAGACTTTGAACCCGCAGCTGTAGATTCAGCAGCAGCAACACATGAAACAGTCAGATATATTAAAATCGTACTGCATCTGAAGAAAAATATGCTCATAAACTGTTAGGTACAAATTGAAATAAAAAATGTATATGTATTCTGATGAAACATGATCATCCTATTATATATTAATACCTCATTTATACTGCAGCATAAAGACAATTAGGTACCGGTATATTTAAAAAGCCCACTGTGTTTTGAAACGTATAATCAGGAAAAAATAAAGGAAAAGTGATATAGTCTTTGCATGATAATGTCTATGCTGTTTATATTGTGTGTAAAAAAACAAACAATCAATATTTAGTGGAACTAGACCTTGTGCATTGACACTGATACACTTTAAAACTAGTGGCAAAACCATTTGAGAGCCTTGAAAAGCATGACAGAGGCGTTTAAAGTTATGACAAGTATTACATTTGCAGACAACACCGGCTTCCAGACAACATCTGATGTGTGCAACCCTTGCCATGACACGCACGTAACAAAAATCCATCTTTTCAATCACTATCTGCCGCCTTCTCTCTTGATTCAGAAACCTCACTGCAACAGCGGATCTCTTGGTATGACAACTGAAGCTCCTCTAGGAGTTAAAATTCATTGTCCAGGCTCCACAGGAAGGCGGCTTTCATAGAGACTCAAGGCATGATGCACAAATTCATATTGTTCCTCAGTCTGGATCATACCACCCCTGTGAAAAAAGACACCACATGATTACCTGTAGACTGTAATCATTTACAAATGTTAGCCTCTTTACAGACAAAAAAAAAAAAATTGTATCTGTAACAATTTAGTGGCAAATTAAAAGTGCTAACGTCGGTGCTAATAAGAGTCTACAAATAAAAAAAAAAAAAATAAAAAAAAAAAAAATATATATATATATATATATATATATACACACACACACACACACACTCAAAAAAATAAAAATAATAACTTGCACTGTTCATTGCTGCACTCAAATTAAACATTATTTAAAAAACTCATGTAACTAAATGAACTTAAGTTGTTTCTACTAAAAAAAATGTATTGTTAGCTTTACTTAATAAGTGTTTGTTCGGTCAACTTAACATTGTTGAGTGAAATAAACCAACTGGCCAGTGGATCTGTAGTTCCCAGCATGCTTTGCAAGGGACTGCATTAGGAGAGTACATTTAGGGATTAAAGTGTAATTTTATTTGTTTTTCAGTAAAAGAAAATATGTTTTTAGTGTATGTTAGTGTTTAATGTTCAGTTATGTTGTCTGTGTTTGGGCTGTGGGCACTCATATAAACACATTTACTGGATGGACATCCTGCCCTCAATTAAGTTATTTTTGAATTTTGTTTTTAAACATTCACTTGTAGAAGTAGTTAATTTAAAGGGGTGATGAATTGAGAAATCAACTTTCCCTTGAGCATTTGATATATAAAAGGTCTTGGTAATGGTAAGAATATCGTCTAAGTTTCAGAGCTGAAAACTTCCTTGTTAGGCAAAGAAAAGCTTTTACACTGTCAGAAAAAAAGGTACAGTGCTGTCACTGGCGTAGTACCCTAAGGTACAAAACTGAAAAGGTACTAATATGTACCTTAAAGATACTAATACGCACTCTTAAAGTACTGATATGTACCTTTTAAGCTACTAATATGTAACATTTAGGGGTTAGTTAGGTACAAAGATGTACCTTTTTACTTTTGTACCTTAAGGTACCGCCCCAGTGACAGCACTGTACCCTTTTTTCTTAGAGTGTATAGACACTAGGCTCAGCAAACGGTCATGTGCTTCATACATACGTCACTGCGCCATGAAACGCCTCTACAGAATGTCTAATCCATTAGCCCTACCCACCCATTGAGCTGTTTGGTAAATCACAAGCCAGCAGCAATAACAATGTGGAAGAAGATAGCAAGCAAGATATTGTGGAAGAACACAGTTGCTTGCATAAGCTTCCTTCAGATCATAATATTAGGAATGTGTGATACTTCATTTATTTAAATGACGTTCCAGCTCAAGTGGGGAAGACATATTCACTTAATTTCACTGCGGAATCGTTTGTAAACAAATCTCTGCTCGATGCTGGATTTGGATCCGACAGGAATGGTGCAACACACGTGAGTAAAACATGTTTTTATATGTAATAGTATTGCATTGTTATAGATCGTTTTGCTTGTGTACGTGTACATTTAGCACGCTGGACACGTATGGGCCAGGGCTTGCAAAGCCCGGCAGGCTGATGAATCTCATTATATTCCGTTCTTGTTCTGCTATTCTCTCGAGTTGACATCTGAAGGGCGGCGCATGCGCCAAACGTGTATGTATGTGTGTGCGGTTCCCGCTTAAGTCGTCCGATCTTGCGGGCTATGTGTAATATAAAAATAATAGTCCAATCAATCGCGGGTCAATGAGAAATAAAACATTGTGTTTATTTGATAAAGACGTTTACGAGTCCTGTGATAGAGAGAATCATTCTGGTTGCTGCTTCTCCCTCAATCTCTGCTCTCCCTGGTGAACTGACAAGGGAGCTTAAGCTCATTAAATATGCAAATCTTGTCCAATCCTAGTCGTGGGCGTTTATATATATATAGAGGTCTGAGGTCAACTAATGATGTTTGTGTGGTTTTTACATTCAAAAACATCATAACTAATAAGTAATAGGATATTTTCTACACTGGTTTTGAGGCTCTCTCCAAAACGCTGGGTTTTGATGCGCGTGACGCACTGGAGACTTGGAAGTAAACGCCCACGACTAGGATGACTTATATATATATATATATATATATATATATATATATATAAGCCAGTTCATGACACCTTAATAAGGTAAATTAAATCAGTAAATGTGTTCACCTTACATAATAAACTTTTATAAATGTAACATAACATTATTAAGTAAACTACACATAAATATTATGTAACAGTGACAAACTCAAATGGTTTGTATTACTTAAAGACATTTTGTCAGCTTTACATGACATTCTTTTGTTCATATAACTAAATTATTATTTGTAAAACTTACTCAATATAGTTGTGTGGAACCACTTGATGCTGCTTTTTAAGTAAATTCAACAAATTATGTCAGGTACATTGTTATATGTCAGAGTTATGTCTGTTTTGTTTGTGCTTCTTTTTGATTCAAGTTCTAGTTTGTCACTTCCACATTATTTTTCCCATGACCCCCCACCTGCATACATTTCTCAATCATACACACCTGCCATCATTCATCTTCATCAGCTCTACTCCATTTAAGTTTTTAGTTCCTGTCAATTCTCTGTCTGGTGTTGTTTGTGTATAGTGTGCATACTGTTACATTTAATCTTGTTTAAATACTACTGCTTTTATTTGTTTTACTCGAGTAAACTTCTTTAGTTGAATTTCATCATCCTTGTTTTCATCCTTTGTGGGAAGTTCCGTGACATTATACTGATAAATGCTATAATATTGTGAGTTGCTACTGAAAGAAAAACTCATTTGTATGGCCTTTTCTAAACAGTGATACCACATATTTGATATTAAATATAATTTTAGGTAGACTATATTTTTGTTTCAAAAATTATATCTTGTTGTAATCTTACATTATGACTTAGATTACATGCACATCATTTTCTGGTATAGGTCAATAGTCTGGTAAAGCTTTTAATCCAAAAATACATTTACACTACAACTACCATCAAAGAGAATGGGAAAGTGTGTCCAAACTTTTGACTGGTAGTGTAAATGTGGGTGTCATGGTTTACGGGTCTATATGTTTATTCTGACATGTCTTTGTTGTGTTTCTGTCACTGATCTGGGGTCTGTTCTTCGTACCTCGCTTAATACATCTGAGATGATTTGACAGATCCCAAGTCTTTAAATCGTGATAACTAATCTCTGGCTAATATGGTTTTTCAAACAAATTTGCAGATTGGATTAAAATATCTGGATTAAGTTATCTAAAATCACTGCTCCAATAAAATTATAAAGTAATTATTCCATTACAAATAAATCTCTCAATCAAGTGACTGTGTCTATAGTATTATACGCCTTTTATACAACATTGTTGTATTATTTTCAAATAAACTTTTAGATTATTATTATTTAAAATTATTATTGCCCCTGGTTTAGTGATGAACACTTGTAATCAAGTAGCAGTGGCTGGGACATATTTTAAGTATCACCTCAAGATGCAATCTAATCCTGTTTACATGAAATAATCTGCTCCTGAGCAGGTTTAAGCTTACGTATCTGTTGCTATGACAGCAATTCCAGGATAAGCGTCGAAGAAACAAACAATCCAAGATCATGCGAAATTATCAACAAACAAATCCAGCTAACTGAGTTAGCGATGTACGAAGAATGGACCCCAGATTGCTCATTAGCATTGCCAAGCTACCAACTTCATTGGTACTTATTTTGAAATGTCTATGCTTTGATTCTTGCAGCTACTGAGGGAGATGAAATAAGCATCTAGTCCGCCAAGAACAATTTAACATTAACATTGCCATATTCAGTAACATGCTAAAACTATACAGAGTTCTATTCATTACGTTTCAATTTCAAAACTTGATTGTAAAACAGTGAAATAGTTGTACCTGTCTGTCCTAAGTTGGCACACAATTCCCAGCACATCAACAACTCCTTCCAGCTCCAACTGACGGCAACCAATTGTTGTAGCTATGAAACACCCCGTCCGACCAATTCCAGCACTACAAAAGTTCAAAGGTAAGTTAAATTGTTTTCAAGCACTTTTTTGTTTCTACTGTGACTGGAGCAGTTTTTCACCATAATACATGACAAATATTTATATACAGTAGGGCTGGGTAAAAAAAATAGAGTTTTCTTGTTTTTAACCGATTCTCATTTTTACAAACTGAACCGTTGATGAATTAACGGAACATTGCAGCGTGCCTCCCATCCAATAAAACGCAGTAAGCTTTTTTACTTTTGAAATGAAACAAAGGGTTAGATTTTAAATTACGTCCATTTTATTACGAAATTTTAAAAAACAAATACCATTCTGGTGCTCATCAATGTGGCGTGAAAGATTGCTGTAGAAACTCAGTACAATAGAAGAGGCAGCGCGAAGCACACGTGAACTGATCATCTCTTCCACTTTAAAACCAGTTACAGAGCTAAATAAACATGAATTAACATCTGAAGGTATGTTAAAAGATAGAGTAAAATTTGCCGGAATCTATACCATGTCATATGTTATCGCTCAGTGGTTCATGTAGGTTGTCTACAAACCAGAAGGTTGGTGGTTCAATCCCCGGTTCCACCTGACCAAGTGTCGAAGTGTCCACGAGCAAGACACCTAACCCCAGCTGCTCCTGACGAGCTGGATGGCGCCTTACATGGCTGACATCGCCGTCGGTGTATGAATGGGTGAATGTGAGGCAAAAAGGTAAAGCGCTATATAAACGCAGTCCATTTACCATGTCACATTTACCTCAGAACAAACCATATTCAGTGATCATAAACTGACTAACGCAGCTAGAAAAATTTACTCTAGAAAGGAACATTTTGCGAAATATATGCACCATATTACATATTATTCTTCAATATTTAATGCTTGTTTTAATAAATCCGCCAAGTTTGTATGCCAATATTCAAATGTTTATATCAAGAATGAATTGGAGTAGAAATATGATTGTGTAATTGTAAATATAGTATTATAACTTTATTTAAAAAAATGCAATTTAAGTGTTTGTAAACTAATCAGTTTATTTTAACCTCCAATATTATAGAAAGCTAATGTAGTACCAACTGACTCAAAGTTTACAGCATTAGTAAAAAAATTTTTTTTTTGTACCTGATATATATCCAAAATAATATATATCGCGATCGAATCGCAAGCTTGTAAATTGAACTCTAAACGAATCGTGAAATCTGTGTCAATACCCAGCCCTAATATATAATGCATTAGTACTGCATCCACCGGTAGACACTTTTAACGTTTTGCTGATAAGCTCCTGTACCTGCAGTGTACAATAACCGGTCCACAGGATGTAAAGCCCCTCCTATCCTTCTCAACATCATTAACTAACTGCAGCAGGGTTCCAGCACTCTCAGGGGTCTTATGGTCTGGCCATGAGGTATACCAGTAGTGCTGCACTTTACGACTCTGGCCTCCATGCTGAGGGAACAAAAATGTATGATCCATTAGAAATATCTTACAATAGTATATCTTTTGGATTATTTATTTTTTTCTTATAATGCAAATACCTTTAGTATAAGGGAGCGGATTATATAGTGGTCACATTCTTTCACATTGTTAACGCAGACCTCCACCTTCCCATAGATCCCCCTCTTCTCGGGCCAGTACAGGACACATTTCTGGAACAGTAAAACAAACTCTTTGCACTTGCACAATCTATTTAGTCATACTAAGAGCATTATATATATCTTTTTTTGAAATTACTTCATTTTTCTCTTTCAATTTAGTAATCATGACAATGACAGAGCAGTCCTCTTGCCAGGCCATTTGCCAGAAGTCATTCACTGTGTTGATCATTGGACCCTGAGTGGCAATGAAGGCCCTCTCGTCTCCAAGATAGCCCTGGATTAAAACAAAAGAGCTGAACTTAAAAAGATGTAATGATATAATGGAGATGAACTTTAAGTATGCAGCACCATCAGAGCCAAGATTCTTCAATACTTTCTTAAATAACTTTCTTGTTATGATGTTTAATTTACGTTTTCTGATGGTAGTAGATGTGACGTTACCTCATGAAAGACATTAAGAGGTTCTTTGGCAAAGCTTCTGAAGAAATTTTGTGAGTGTGTCACTGAAAACTTACTCGTATGTAGTTGGCGTTAATGTAACTGCTGAGCGGGTCGTTTGAGTTCTTAGTCTTCAGAATAACCCTGGAATGTGGATCTGAAATGAAATGTGATTTTATGAAAATTTCTGTTGCATTCAAACTTATTCACACTAACATTTATAAAGCAAGCATACAGCACATCTGTATAGCATTCAAAGCCCTTTACTTTTTCCACATTTTGTTTTGTTGCACCCTTATTCCAAAATTTAATAATTTTGCCAGAGCACAAACCAAGCAATGAATTCCAATGAATTGTATGTAGACCTCTGAGACAGGATTGTATCGAGGCACAGATCTGGGGAAGGATACATAAAAATTTCTACAGCATTGAAGGTATCAATGAGCACAGTGGCCTTCATCATCTGTAAATGGAAGAAGTTTGGAACCACCAAGACTCTTTCTAGAGCTGGCCGCCTGGCCAAACTAAGTGATCAGGGGAGAAGGGCCTTAGTCAGGGAGGTGACCAAAAACCTGATAGTCATTCTGACAGAGCTTCAACGTTTCTCTGTGGAGAGAGGAGAACCGTCCAGAAGAACAACATCTCTGCAGCACCCCACCAATCAGGCCTGTATGGTAGAGTGGCCAGATGGAAGCCACTCCTCAGTACAAGGCACATGACATCCATCCTAGAGTTTGCCAAAATGCACCTAAATGACTCTTAGAGCATGAGAAATTAAATGACCTGGTCTGATGAAACAAAGATTGAATTCTTTGGCCTGAATGGCAAGTGTTATGTCTGGAGTAAACCTGGCATTAAGCCTAGCCAATGCCATCCCTACAAGGAAACATGGTGGTGGCAGCATCATGTGGTGTGAAGCGATCAGATCAATATTTTTCAGCGGTAGGAACTGGGCTGTCAGGATTGAGGGAAAGATGAATGAAGCAGTGTGCAGAGACATCTTCGATGAAAACCTTCTCCAGAGTGTTCTGGACCTCAGACTGTGGTGAAGGTTCATCTTCCAGCAGGACAACGACCCTAAGCACAGAGCCAAGATAACAAAGAAGTGGCTACAAGACAACTCTGTGAATGTCCTTGAGTGGCCCAGCCAGAGCCCAGACTTGAACCCGATAGAACATCTCTGGAGAGACCTGAAAATGACTGTGCACTGTTGATCCCCTATCCAAACTGATGAAGCTTGGGATACCCTGCAAAGAAGAATGGGAGAAACTGCCCAAATATACTGCCCAAATACTGCCCAAACTGCCCGTCTTTCCTGTAGCTCAATGAGTAGAGCATGGCGCTAGCAACGCCAAGGTCATGGGTTCGATTCCCAGGGAAAGCAAGAACTGACAAAAATGTAAAATGTGTACCTTGAATACAATGTAAGTCGCTTTGGATAAAAGCGTCTGCCAAATGCATAAATGTAAATGTGAAAAAATATATAGATATGCTAAGCTTGTAGCATCATACTCAAAAAGTCTTGAGGCTGTTATTGGAGCCAAATGTTGTGAATACTTGATATACATGATTTATTTTTCTTTTTTTAAATACATTTGCAAAGATTTCAAACAAACTTCTTTCACATTGTCATTATGGGTTATTGTTTAGAGAACTGAGGAAAATAATGAATTTAATCCATTTTGGAATAAGGCTATAACAACAAAAATGTGGAAAAAGTTTAGCACTAATAATAATTTACAGATGCACATTTAAAGGAGTAAATGGGCTTTCAATAAAACTTGGCTGCCTATGCAGTAGACAGCCGAAAACATAACTGAAAGCAGCGCTACCCGAAAAGAGAAAACAGAGGAAAAAAGCAGCAAAAAATGATATCATCATCCAGGTCAGGTCAGTTCACATACAACAGCATCAGTAGTCAGAACAATTATATTGCTGAATATTTTTTTTACTTAATTATTGTCCTTAAGTACAGTTTGTCAGAATATTTTTATTTTGGGAAACTTTAACTTCAATGAATTTCAAAGCATAACATTTAACTTTTTACTCTACTGCATTTCATAACAACATATTGTTCTTCGTTATTTCGAAATTATGAAATTGCCATCCCCTTTGAAACACGATAGCGATGTCCGATTCATGAACAACCTGATTCTTTTCAATGAACCTAATGCATTGGGTCACAAATTATACTTAACAATTAATTTGTGAATCAAATTGCAGTTGTTCTTGAGACAACTCACTGATTCAATAATCCATTCAAAATAAGCCAACAACATAAATATCGCCAGAGCTTGCACATAATGTGCATGACTGGTGTGAAGCTACTATGTTGAATTTTAGTATTGTTTATTGTAAATGAAACCATATTTAGGTCATAAGTGTTATTTGACAAGTAAATATGTTGTTAAAGTTAAGCTGTTTAAGCCCATTGAAAAGCTTGAATGTGGACATGTCCATGTTGTATTTCATAATCTGTACAGTGCTGTAGGTCAAATTAAAGGGGTACTTCAGCGCTGGGAAGATGAATCTGTAGTTAAACTGGGTCATCAATGCAGTAGAAATGTGAAATTATTTTTGAATTTGGTGTCTTCTAGACTGAGAAAAGACAGAAAATGTATTTTTGTCCCATGGGGATGAAAGACTACAATTCCCAGAATGCTTCGCTGCCCTGTGAGGCCATTCCCAACACCACCAACTTCATTACTGTGTCTGAGTTAGAGAAGACACTACAATTAAAAACTGAACGTGTCTGTTCAATATAATGAGTGAGTCACCGCGCGAGTATCACAGCCCTGAGCACTAACTGCACGAGTGATGAGAGCTGAGGTAATCGCGACTACATTCGCGGCATACATTCACAACGCCAGTTCAGTCTGGCACGCGTTTCAGTTCATGCCTTTGCAAGCTTAACTTTCATAGAAATGAATTTGAGAAGTTAAAAGACTTACATTGCTCACCATAGCTCCGTTTAAATTATCCTGTCTGCAAGCTGAGCTCTCCCTGCCAGCTGAGTGTTATCTCCCATCCCCCATGCGCAGATTCAAAACATGCGGAAATAGCTCCCTCTGCTGGCTGTAGTCTTTAGCCTTTGGGCAAGCATTCCTCCTATGATGCAAAAATCGTCATTTTGCATCATAGGAGGAATTTTTCCAGAAATAAAATGCATAAATCTCTCGTCTCAGGGAGATATGAGGGGGGAAAGCACAATAATTTGAATATTCTCCAGGGTTTCTACTGATACAAAGCCATATGCTAATCGCTGAAGTAACCCTTTAATTTCCATGCATCTTCCCTGCAGTTTCAAACTATATAAAATGTTTATAAACAAGTTTCCTGAGAGTGTGAATGAGATGCTGCATCAATGCATTGATGCTATGAGAATGCCTTGTGTCTGACATGTAGTACATGCCACTGGCCAAAGTCAGGTGATGCAAGGTCGTGCCTGACTAAGGCCAGGGACACACTGCAAGCGTGCCGTGAGTGTCTCGGCTGCGTGGCGTGTCCGTTTTTATTTCGGCTCCCATGTTAACAGGTTGGAGTTTGCACACTGCCTGCGTGACGCTTGAAATAGAATATACGCCTATAATTCATGCGACACGCAATTATGTTGGAAGCGTTTTCAGGCAAAATAGAATAGAAAAAGGTGTACATATTAACATACGCAAAAATATTAATACATGACATTTTCATGTTTGAAAGTCTGTAGGTTAACATATATGCATATATAGGCCTAATTTTATAATATTTATATATTTTTATTTAAAAAATATATATATTATATATATTTTTTAATATTAAGCCTATCAATACAGAACAAAATATTCTGTAGCCTATTTTGCCATCCATAGTATGGCCAATAGGCTACTGCCGATGTTGTCTTTGCTGTATAAATAGGCAATATATTTATATTTAACATGAAGTATAGGGCTTTCCTGTACAACAATAGCAGCAGCAGCGCCGCTTCAGACACGCTTCTGGTGTGCAAAGATAGAGAAAATGGCAGGCAGCCGCCCCGCGGCTGACACGCAACAGAAATGCCATGCTCACGCCACGCTTGCAGTGTGTCTCCGGCCTATGCCTATAAATAAAATGTGTGTGTGAGCCTTACCAGATTCACTTGTCTGATGTGCTGTCTTATTCCCACTATCAGGGAATGGGGTTACATACATAACCCTGAGTCATTTCCTTTCGAGGGAACATTGATGACGCATCATTGCTTTTATGCAATGGGAACGACAATATACATACCACCATACTGATAGGATGGCTGCATCACAGCATTACAGAAGATATACTAAGTCTGCAAACTATACTCAGACCAGCCAAAAAGGGGCTACTTGTAGTGCGTAACCCCTCTTGATGGACCCTAACCAGAACTCCCGAGAGCAGAGCAACAGGGGTAAAGGCATACAGATACACGCATCTGCCCCATAGCATCCAGCCCCAGGGGAGCAGGATGATTGAAAGAACCAGAGGGGACAGTGGGCTGACTCCTCTGAGGCAAACAGATCAACTTCCACTTTTATTTTGCCCGCATTGTGGTCAAATTCCAAACCACCCAGAGAAACATAGTTCTCTGACTTGGAGACATAACACTTTTCTTGTGGTCAGCAAGATCAAACATTTGAGGTCAGCAAGGATGACATTTTGATACCAAAATGCTATCTTCTGTGAGTGGGGTAATATAAGCCAGTCGTCTATGTAATTTAATACATGGATGCCCTTGAGTTGCAAGGGAGTCAGAGCTCAATCCATCATTGGTGAAGGTTCGAGAAGACACGTACATGCTGATAGGAAGAGTCCTGATACTGGTACCAAAAGCAAACCTCCAAAACTTCCAATGGATTTTTAGAATCTCTATGTGTAAATTTGTGTTCTATTGAAATGTGGTGGACAAGACTTAAACTGAATCCTGTAACCTTTCTCTAGTTTGCAGAACCCAAGATGAGACATTTAGCAGAAGTTGCCATGCTGCCAAACTATCTGAAAGATGAACCAGTTCTACATTCTTGTTTGAAGGGGAGGGGAAAACCAACTCGTTGCCCAGAAACAGCTCGCTGGAAGGAGCCAACCGAATTGGATAAGAAATGTGTAAACCTGTGGTGGAAACCCCACCAGGAACCGCCGCTCCCGAGACATCAGAGGTGGCAGAGAATGCTTGAATGAAAGGCTTGATGAAATAATACCACTCTCTTCCCCTAGGGGATGCCTGGTATCAGGGCTTCTTTATCTTCTCTACCGAACGAGCAGGGAGACTGTCCTGAGGTCAGGTCTGGGATTGGGTGCCATCCTTATGAGGGGGGATGTAGGGAGCCACACAGGACTTCTGTTTCTCTCTCCGGATGCTGGGCACAGGACAGAGGAAAGAAGGCCAAGCCTGCTGGACCCAACAAGGGATTAACTGCCTCTGACTGTTTCTTTGCCTATATACAACTGTACTGACAGGATAGCCAAATAGGCCAGATTGCGAGACCGGGGGTCTAGGAAAAAAGCTTTCTCTCTTTCTTTAATCCCCGACAGGCTCTCCGTAGTCACCATGGCACAGGCCATTTGCTTAGTACCACGGTACTGCCAGCACCATGAGAAGATAAAATGCCCCACACCATGAAGCAATCTACTTCCAAACATCACTGTTGGTATGGTATGTTTAGGTTCATATGCAAAGTAATTTCTCCTCCAAACATGGCATGTGGTATTGTTGCCAATAGTTACATTTTTGTCTCATCTGACCAGATAAAATTCTACCATTAATTCAGACCTTTCCAAATGTTGTGTAGAAAACGTCAAATGAGCTTCAACATGCCTTTTTTCATAAAGAAGCTTTCTGTGGTGATCATGCATTGAGGCTGTGGCGGTGTAAAACATTTCCTATTGTATCAAATGTATCAAATAATACTATATTTGGATCATTCAGTATCTTACAAGACAACTGGACCTGCTGCCTCCAAGTCTTTCTAGACCTCTTTCCGAATGGTCCTTGGCCCTTGGGCTACTTTTCTGATTAACCTTCTGACTTGCTGATCAAAAATCTAGCGAGGAGCTCCTTTGCATGGAAAGTTGAAGGTGAAGTGATGCTCCTTTCAGTTGTAGAAAATGGCCCAATGGTGCTTACAGGAACATGTAGGAGTAAATCTTTCTGTAGCCAGTACTGTAGGGCAATAATCTTGTTGTAAAGGACTTGGGAGAGCTCTTTGTCTCTACCCATCATAAAATGTCCAATACTTGCGTTCAGAGGGGGGTAAGTCTTTTAAGAACCTAACAACATGCACTAACCCAACTGATTCTAATTTGCACACGTAGGAGGTAGAACTACTTTGGGAAATCAGTTGCTTTCTTGCCTTGTCTTAGTGTATTGATGTTTTCAATACTTTTTCCTCTGTCATTTCACTTTATTACACATAACTTTTTTATGGATTCTAGTATTATGATTTCTTTATTTGAATTTATTTCTTGAGCTAATGCCAATGTCTGGTAAAAATTGTATGTGAATTGCTACATTGGAACTTACAATAAAAAAAAGTCCCACTGTATTTCTGAGAAGTACACAAAGTATTGACTAAAATTATGCATTCTTATTTTTAGTTTAAAAGAAGTATACTAATAGCACACTTGAATAAACTTATTTTCAATAAGGGTGGTTTTAAAGCTATTGTTATTAATTTTTTGGCCTAACATATTTAATTCCACATATGTAAATCAAAGAAATCTAAATTTTCTTGAGGGAGGATGTCCCCGCACCACTTTAACTACCGCCAATTTGGGGCCTCATTTAGGATCTCTGTGATTATAAAATTCTGCCTACGGTCCTGTAAGCTGCCTTAAATCATACTACATTAGTGCTCTTCTCAGCTATGTACCTTTTATAGTTATATTGGGATAACATATACTTAGTGATGTAAAAATAGAAAATGTATAAAGTGTAAAGTGTTCTTTCTGACCTAAATACAAGCAGCCAACTTTAAAGGGCTCCACATCACATTAACAAGCCTGCATTCCACTGTCAACATACTGCAAATAGTTTACCGACTCAAGCCTAAAACCTTACAAATCCCTTTTACCCCTAAACCCTCTTATGTTATGTTTTATTGAAAATAACGTGTATGCTATGCTAAGTTATGGCATTTTTTAAAATGCAATAAAATCAAGAATCTGTGATTTCCAATGATTTATGTCAATCCAAATAAATTCAGTCTGATTTCATATTTGGAGAGTTCTGTTTATACAGTATGTACCCTAAAACTTTGCAATCTGATTCACATATGCATTCACATGTGCATGTGCGTCTATTCCAAACAGAATCTCAGTTGATGCATTCAGAAACAAAGAAAGTCATAGCAAGAATGTCACTGGAGTGGACAACTAACTAAGTGCATTATGGCTGCTTTTTAAGCTAATATATCTCTTTCACTGCCCAGTTCATAAGATTGCACTCAGCAAATATTTCTCTATTGGATTTCTCTATATATCTAAATGGATTATTTAAAATGCGTACATCCCTACACCACTCATATAAATTGAATCCAAATCGTATCGATCAATGAGTTTGTAAATATAGCACTTAGTGTTGCCACAGTATTTCAGTAGTTGATACCAATACCATGACATGACTCAACTCAAATAATAACACAATGAAATGTTATTAAGTGAAAATTCAGATACTAACTTGGCAAAATGGTCTTGTATCTATTTTTTGATCCATGATTTGGGATGTCCAGTTCTTTCTGATCCACAAAGTTCATGGGAATTTCCTGTGGATAAAAAAGTTACTCACAGCTGAATACAATAGGAATGGTCTGCACCATTACATAAGCACCTTCAAAGTGTATAGTCTTACTATAGACTTCAGGATATTACATTCAGATATAACATAAAACATCCATCAAATATTACATCTGTCACAGTTTAGCTCAGTTTTGGTTTCATGTTAATTGTATTGAATTCCTATTTTGCCTGCCTTAGGCCTAGTCTACATGTACACAGGTATTTTTTTTAAACAGTTTTTTAAAAAATCAGAAATTAAAAATATTACTAAATATAACATCCAATGAAATGCTGTCAAGAGCATGCCAAACCACCAGGTGGTGACCCTAATTGCAAAGACATTTTGGCCAATCAGAAGCCTGAAAAAAGGGTTAGTCCACTCAAAAATGAAAATTCTGTCAATAATTACTTACACTAATGTCATTCAACACCCGCAAGACCTCCGTTCATCTTCGGAACACAAATTAAGATATTTTTGTTGAAATCCGATGGCTCAGAAAGGCTTTCATTGACACCAATATCATTTCCTCTCTCAAGACCATAAAAGGCACTAAAGACATTGTTAAAAAATCCATCTCACTACAGTTGCTCTACAATAATTTTATGAAGCGACAAGAATAGATTTTGTGGGCAAACCCCCCCCCAAAAAACAAAAAACAAAGTTTCGAACCGTTATGAATCAGTGAATCGATTCATGATTCGGATCGCCAATGTCACATGATTTCAGCAGTTTGGCGGTTTGACATGCGATCCAAATCTTGAATCGATAAACTGATTCATAATGGTTTGAAACTTTGTTTTGAAATTGGCCCATCACTATAGAAGTCTTTATTCCTTTTTTTGAGCACAAAAACTATTCTCGTCACTTCAAAAAATTATTATAGAGCCCCTGTAGTGAGATGGGCTTTGTAACGACTTCTTTAGTGCCTTTTATGGTCTTGAGAGAGGAAACGACATTGGTGTCAATGAAGACTGTCTGAGCCATCGGATTTCAGCAAAAATATCTTTATTTGTGTTCTGAAGATGAACGGAGGTCTTACGGGGAATTAATGACAACATTTTCATTTTTTGGTGAACTAATCCTTTAAGCAGTGACCTGCGTAGTATTGCATTCTAACACCTATGCTCCACAATATAATGGGAGAACTATGCATGTATCTACATGTTATTAGCCCTGTTAGCACGGTTATTAGCAGCAACATTTTCACTTCATACGCCATTTCACTGACTCGCCTCATGTAAACAAAGGAGATAGTGGCGCAAAATCAGATGTCAAACAAAGGAGATAACAGCGCACACTCCAATGCTACAAAACAAAATCTCCCGTTTCACTGGCTATATGACAACACTGCAACCGGAGTTTCTAAAAATCTTAATTAGATCCCCCCTGTCTAAATTTAGTTTGTTGTCTATGTAAGCCTCTCAGTCGTTTGCCTGTAGTTTTTGTAGAACACAGTGTTACATTATACCTTCTTGAATTTGTACCTTTGTTTTATTAAAGTAAATAATCTTATTTGCATGCTACCATTCCACAAGTGCACGAGCAACACGCGACAAGGAAATACACCTTAACTGAACCCGAAATGTGTAATTCCCATGACTCATAAAAGTCAAGTTGAACAACATTAATGCTTAAAGTATTTATTAATGGTGCACTGGTATGTCACTTACGACAAATTCTGCGTGTAGCCTCTGGGTGTTTAATGTGATTTCACGAAGCTGTTGCCGTGACAGTACCCGACTGGCAGACTGCAGGTATTCCTGAGTCACACGCTCTCGTGGGGTCACAACCCCACTACTCAAAGGCTCCACCGAACCCAAAGCACTCATATCCAGCACCAGAGAAACATTAGAGCCTCGTCTGCGAGAGACAGAGAAATAACAGCAATTTTTGAGAAAAAAAATAACAGAAAACAAAACAGTCAAGAATTTGTGGTAAACCCAATCTACTTTCACTTACTGGGAAAAGTCAGCATGTTAAAGTCATGTTGTCTATTCCGTAACAACAGACTAAAACACATAGCAACATTTTAGCAATGTTTAGTATGTAACGAAATCCATAACTTTTTGCTGGCATGATCTGAAGTTTATATTAGCCAAATTTGGCGAAAATCGGTCCATCGCTTGAAGAGAAGTTTGAGAAAATAGGTTTTCAAAGTAAATTGAAAAGTTTGGCAATATATGAGATAATTGGTAACAAAGTTCTTAGAATAACAAGAACAGTCTCAAGACTAAAAATTGTTTTTTAAATGTAATGTAAAGCACTCATTTTTAAGGTACGCAAAGGGCAGGGTGCCAATGACATACACAGTTTCGTACTGATACTTTATTACTGTATCTTTTAAATACTTTATTTTATGTCAAAATTTAAAATGGCTGATGCCCAAAATGGCCGCCATGGAAAATGTGGGTATCGATCAACTTGGTATGCCACACTGAACCTAATGATTCTAGGTTGATTGTAGGTAAAACTATTTAAATGTTAAAGCAAGTGATTTTTCATGTTTCTTGACTGACAACATCAGTCTAGGAGTTTCCAGAAAATTACATCCCACTAAACCCCATTTCACATTTTACTCACCCTCATTTACTCACCCTTACACACACAGGTAATGTTATTACATTTTATTTTTTGTATAATTTATTTATTTTATTTTTTTGGCTGTTCACATTATCTTTTAAATGTGGCCACTGTCAGACTGAACTGACCTGCATGCGCATGTGCAAAAAAAAAAAAAAAAAAAAAAAAACACAGCTGATTCTATGTGGTTTGCACTGTTCACACTGTTATAAATTATCTGATCTGTCACATATAAGCAATCATTTTTGGGATGTGGGCCCCTTTTTGCCTGCAGAGTGAACATAGTCTTGAATAATACCCACTGCTGCAGCAATCATTTACTGTCTAAAAAAACTAAATGCTTCTTTTTTGTATGCCATTTGCCATTTGTAATTAGACATTGTTGCCATTGAACTTTTATATTTAGTAAAACACAGATCAATAGAACTCTACAAAAGAAAATTGTTCACTGACCTACAAAATATTTGTTAACATGTAGATGTTTCCTCAATGTCCTTGTAAATTTGTCAATTACATCACTAAAATCTAGTTTCTTGACAGGACAGAATTCCATTTCACACATTTACCTTTGGTTATATCACACATGAATGAATGGCATTTGCCAAAAACTAAATCAAACTTGCCGTGACAAGATGCTTCTGAAATTCTCCTTTTTTGTGTTTACAGAAAAACAACATCATGTGGGTTTAAAACAGCGTAAGGGTGAGTGAACAAGTACAAGTCTTTAATGCACAGAATAAGTCTTACCGCTCCTGAAGGCCTCCAACAGGCTTCATTCTAAAGGGTGAATGTGTGGAGGACACACTGGGTTTGAGTTCAGCCACAGGGTGGCTGGGTGGGCACTGCGGCTCTGACGTCGTCACGCTGGAAAGAGTTTGATGGATGCTGACGTTACAGGATGGAGAGTTTGTGCTGCTGGTAGAATGAGTGGCACTGGGTTTGGACGTCTGGTTGGCCTGGACCATGCTGTTCTTGATGGTCAGAGGAGGCTGAGCACCATGAACAGGGATGGGTGCCAGCTGGACGTCCCGGATAGGTGGGAATGGGTCTTTAAGCTGTTGAGCCAATAATTCCTTCTCCTTTATTCTGTAAAGCACCTGAGGACAGAAAACATTACTTTATAAAAATGTTTCTTGCAGATAGTTAAACACCAAAAGTAAACAAATTTATGTCATTCACTTTAATGCTGATAACTGTAATAATGTTTTTTCAGCAAAAAAGCAGTACAACATACAGTATGCTGCCAAAAGTTTTGGGATGTCTTACATGCACATGACCTTTAATGACATCCCATTCTCAGTCTGTAGGGTTTAATATGGAGTTGGGCCACCCTTTGCAGCTATAACAGCTTCAACTCTTCTTGGAAGGCTTTCCACATGGTTTAGGAGTGTGTTTATTAGGATTTTTGACTGTTATTTTAGAATCGCATTTGTGAGGTCAGGTACTGATGTTAGACGAGAAGGTCTCTGCTCTAATTCATGCCAAAAGTGTTCTATTGGGTTGAGGTCAGGACTCAGTACAGGCCAGTCAAGTTTTTTCACACCAATGGAGTTTGGGTTCCTTGGCACTATTGCCTTTTGGCCTGCTTATTTGTGGACACTTAATATTCAGTAATATGACTGACTCGACACTATTGGATGAGAAGTGAACTGAGCTGAATGATGACCAAAGACTTTAAAAAAAGATGGACAACACCCCTTCACTATCTTCCATTGTAGAAAAGTGAAGCCGCCAATGTCCGACTGGTGCTGACATCTTGCGCTGATTTGGGACATGTGCCTATGCAGTAGTGACCTCAGGACCTAAGTCTGCATAGTAGAGAGTAAGAAGTAGAGCCGCAATATCAAAACTGCAGTTTACTGCTTAACAACTCGGTGTGAAATAAACAGTTATGGAAATGTAGAAATTCAAACAAAAGCTCCAAAAAAATTATTTTGGTGCCTCAGTGACTACTTTGCTCAGTGAAGCTGTCAATCATGATTTCACACCCCCATTTTCATAGCATCAAATAACTAACTAAACCCAAACTTATTTTAAAAAACAAACACTTGAACTTACATCAGCATGATAAAAACTGCCAAAAATGTCAGAAACCATTTTTGGGGGGAAATTATTTGAAGTGTAATTTGATTGTTTAGTTTGTCTTGCTTCCCATTAGAATACATGTAGGGGACAGGGTTTATGACCTTTACTGGGACCAACCACCAGACACTTTAGCTTCACTTATCAAGACTTGAGTGGCACACAGTTATTCAACTAAATTGAATAATTTAGTCTTAATTAATTGTATAATCTATAATACTGATCTGCCAACATTGTCGCTCTATGATAAATGAAATTAAGCTGATAAAATCAGTTTTCTCCAGAGCGACTGTACAGCTGAATCAAATTTTGTTGCAATATTGTCCAGTTTAACACTGTGAAGCTGCTTTGAAACAATCGTCATTGTAAAAGCGCTATATGAATAAAGTTGACTTGACTTGACTTGACTTGATAGAGCTTCTACAAGCTGCTTTATAGATGAACTGAACTCATTCCATAATTGATGAACTTTACAGTTATTAAATGGATCTGAATTAAATGACTTCAGCTGAATAATGACTGTTTACTATTGTCTTTTTAGAGCTTATTTACAGCAAAACTAAAATCTGCCTAAAAATTGCACATAAAAACAAAACATTCATGGAATAAGATGAGAAACAAGTTAAGATCAAATCCCTGTTACTGTAGTACCAATGCACACATGAAGATGCAGGACACATATAAATGTTTATATAAATGTGCTTATATATAAATGTGCTTATATATAAATGTGCTTATATTTATATATATATATATATATATATATATATATATATATATATATATATATATATATATATATATATATATATATATATATATATATATATATATATATATATATATATATAATGTTTTATAGATGTATAGATGTTTTCAGGTATGTCAGGTTTGCAAATACCTATTTCTCAAATGAAACTTAACATACGTTGTTTTTATTGGTAAAGTGGTCCCAGTTTCCACAACTTTACATCCAACCATTTCCCACCGGTTTTTGATGGTAAAAGCAATTTTAGACATTCTAAACATTAGCTTCATTTCAGTTTTTTTTTCTAAGCAGCTAATACTCCCAACAAGATACAGTGTAAGATTCTTTCATAAAAATTCACTCAATGAAACAAGGTTTAAATACACAAGGGTGATCATTAACAGAAGCAGGGTAATTCAGGTAACAAACAATGACTGGAACACAATGAATGTTTTCTGATTTATGTTTAAATTGACCCAATTTAGATGTAATAACCCTATTATCAGAATTAATTCACAAATTAATTAATTCATTGACTGATTAAATTTGCAAAAAAAATGTGTAATTTGTAAGTACGGTATTTTTTATTCTACGTCATAATTTAAAGTGTCTCTTAAATTGAATACTTTCAGTCTTATTATAATCTTCATTAAACTCTGAATCTCATTAAAAAACAGGCTGTCCATGATTAAAGCAAATACGACATTGCGTCGAGGGTCATAATTTAATTCAGTCATCTTTTTTCTCATGGTTTTAAAAGTATGTATCTAGTTGGAAAAGCCATTTACATCTATTTTAGCAATGCCTCTAAATCGGTAATTATTAAAATATGAGTGAATGTGTTTTTTTTTTCTCACCATAAAATAAATGTGTTCACATCTGTATACAGGAATTCCCAGGTTTTCCACCAGAGGTCTCTATCTCATCATAATAATGAGCTGTGTGGCATAGTACAAACAACACTTTTATTTCCGTTTTTTTCCCCCCGGACACTAATGTGGTTCTTGAACTGTCTAATGAAACTTGCAAAACTTTGTACAGGGGCAAAAAGCAGGTTTCACAATTCAAACTCTCACAGCGTTCACACTTCACACATACGTCAACGTCAATGTCTGTCATGAAGTTCACAGAGAAGCATGTTATAAATACTGTTGATAATATAAATAATGTAGATTATTTGTTAATGTACATTTAAATTGTTCAAAATAAAATCTCATGGAACTTTATATTTATAATTTGAATGCTACTGATTTGCTTAAAAATATATCATGTTTGATCAGAATCAAGTATTTAAATGATGTGTATTAATGAATTATTAATGAACAATAGAATAAGGTGTTGTTACTCAATAATCAAAAACACCACATGCCTTCTGCAACATAAAAAGTGCATTTTTTTACATTTAAACAAGGCAATAATTTAAATCACAATAATTTTTAAATCACTCTTATAATGGGGGGGGGGGCAGGGGTTAAAAAGTTAAATAAATAAAAAAATATATAAAAATGTTTAAAATAATGTTCAGTGCAGTTAAATTATATAAAATGTGTTACAATCAGTGTTGTTTTAGTTGTTTTATTATAGTTTAATTAATATATTGAATATTTTATATTTTTCATTATATATTTTATATTTTTCATGTTACTTTTAGTTTAATTTTATTTTTAGTCATTTCATTATGTGCATTTGTCATTTTATTACTTTTTAAATATTAGTAATAAACTAAACTAAAAGAATTGCAAATGTTAACTTGTCCTTTAAACTGAAATGTTTTAGTTTTTTTAACTAATATGTATATTTTATTTAGTTTTAGGTTTATTTCAGTTAGTTTTAGTTAATGATAATAAACCTGGTTACAATTAACCTATTGTTACTAATATCATGAAATGAAACACAATTTTATTATGAGATCATAGCCATTTAAGTTTCTTTCAGTCACAGTACAATTTTTTTTTTTTCAGACAATATGTTACCATAATTATAATATTTTGATCTTTCACAATATAAATAGAAATAGAAAGTTAGAAGTTGTGCCACTCACAAAAAGGATCATCCTATTTGGTGGTCCGTTTGCTTTAAAGAGTTTAAAAACTGTCCAAATATTTACAGAATCACAGTGCTATAATAATGCTTCAGCAGTCCCTGTTATTGTGAGCGGCTCACAGCTTAACGTGGTAATTATTCCTTAAGCTCTTCAGTCCGTCAGTGCAAGAGAGTGCGGGTGCTCTGAGGACCTGCTATGATGTCATCACCAGACTTAAGAGAGGCTTAAAACATTAAGAGCAAACATCGACCAATCAGAGGGCGGAGTCAGGTGTGACCAAGATGGCAGTGCTGATCCTTTTAAAGTGCTGAACCACCAGAGGAAACCATGCGACTTCCTTTGCCACAATACATCCGTTTTGCAATGACTCTTTCTGTATCATATCCTGTGTCTCTGCTTCTGTTAAGGTCTTTTCACAAAACCCATTGAGTGCCTTCAGTGTGTACAGACTCGAACGATCTCGGTTTTAATCTTAATGACTGTTGGTGTTTGCTTCGCGAGGGTGTTTGCTGAGACAAGAGTGAATCAGGAAGTATTTTAACTGTTCCGAGTCAATAAATTCAATTAAATATTAAATAGTAGGACAATAGTAGTTTCAGCAATTCAATAGTAGGACAGGCAAATCAGAAATGAGGTATCTTTAAAATCTTATTTGTTTCTGCAAGATAGCACTGAGATGGAATGGAGAGCAAATAGAAACTTTAACCTAGATTTCCTGCTTCTCAGATGTTTCTCCTGATTAAAAACCCCAGCTATCTCACTCGTATCTACTTTTAATCACAGGGGAGATCAAACTTGACGAGATATCAGAAGATCTTAATACGAACTTAAACTTTTCTCATTGAGTTGTCATTACAAGTGTTATCATCTTACTATATGACAACTCTACTCATTTGAATCTCTTTCTATTTCTATAAAGGAATTTTAGGATATCTAAGACAAAGTAAAAAATAAATCCATTAGATGATAAAGAGCATTTCATTAATCTTCCCTCAAGGCATTGTATACTATTCAAATCAACTGTATGGTAGGAGACTGAGAGATACGTACCATTAAACAGGTGAGGATGATGATGAATATTGTGAGGCAAATAACCAGCACGTAGAAGCCGTCTTTACCCCAGATGCTGTTCTTCTCATGGTGGTCTTTGAAAACATTCTTCTGTTCAAAACAGAAACAAAAGAACTTCAGCGGTGTTCAGACCCAGCAATGTCAAACCTCATCTGATCTGCATGCTGCATCGGGTGTGATTTTCGAGAGCCATAACATGCATTTATACTGTGACTGTGTAAAAGTGATACAAGGATCAACAAGTGCGATCTTAAGGAAGACATTGAGCTTGACAGTGGCTGACTCCACCCCTAAACCTGCCCACGCACACACACAAACACACACAGACACACACACTGAATGAAATGTCTTGCAACGCACATGCACCTGTTCTTCGGTAGTTGACAGCAGGGTCATGAGAGGTGACATGCTATATTCAACGTTATCTTGTTTTATAACAATTAATAATGATCTCATATTAACGGAGATATTACATGAAAGAACCCTGTACTTAAAAAATGTACTTGTCATATTGCAAAAAAAGCTAAATATTTTGAAAAATCTGTACAGTAATTACATAAATATTAAGTATTTTATTATATTAATATTAAGACAATAATGCATCACAACACATCATCAACATCAAATATGTCCTATATGATGCGTTTTCAGAGTTGAAGAGAACTTGTATGTAAGGTCTACATAACGTATAGTCATATAATTGTAATTACACACACATATATATATATATATACACTAACCTAAAGGATTATTAGGAACACCACACTAATACTGTGTTTGACCCCCTTTCGCCTTCAGAACTGTCTGAATTCTACGTGACATTGATTCAACAAGGTGCTGAAAGCATTCTTTAGAAATGTTGGCCCATATTGATAGGATGGCATCTTGCAGTTGATGGAGATTTGTGGGATGAGCATCCAGTGCACGAAGCTCCCGTTCCACATCCCAGACATGCTCTATTGGGTTGAGATCTGGTGACTGTGGGGGCCATTTTAGTACAGTGAACTCATTGTCATGTTCAAAAAACAAACTTGAAATTATTCAAGCTTTGTGACTCGAGCATTATCCTGCTGGAAGTAGCCAATAGAGGATGGGTACATGGTGGTCATAAAGGGATGGACATGGCCAGAAACAATGCTAAAGTAGTCCATGGCATTCAAGCAATGCCCAATTGGCACTAAGGGGCCTAAACTGTGCCAAGAAAACATCCCCCACACCATTACACCACCGCCAGCAGCATGCACAGTGGTAACATGGCCTGATGGATCCATGTTCTCATTCTGTTTACGCCAAATTCTGACTCTACCATCTGAATGTCTCAACAGAAATCGAGACTCATCAGACCAGGCAAAAAGTTTCCAGTCTTCAACTGTCCAATTTTGGTGACCTTGTGCAAATTGTAGCGTCTTTTTCCTATTTCTAGTGAAGATGAGTGGTACCAGGTGGGATCTTCTGCTGTTGTTGCCCATCCGCCATAAGGTTGTGCGTTTTGTGGCTTCACAAATGCTTTGCTGCATACCTCGGTTATAACGAGTGGTTATTTCAGTCAATGTCTCTCTTCTATCAGTTTAAATCAGTCGTCCTATTCTCCTCTGACCTCTAGCACCAACAAGGCACTATTTTAATGATCTAAGCACATGTTCTGTCATCACCATTTTCTCCAGAACGACTGTACAGCCAAATAATTTTTTTTTGCAATATTGTCCTGTTTAACACTGTGATGCGGCTTTGAAACAATTGTCATTGTAAATGCGCTATATAAATATAGCGTTTTCCTTGACTTGACTATCCATTATGACACATTTTTATCTTTATGTACACAATAATAATAGTCTGTGCAGTGCCGCTTTAACTCGAACACACTTATTTTTTTAGTCATGTTCCTCTTGCTCTTCGTGGTCTTGTGTCTTTCTCTGATTGGTAGCTCTTGTCATGTGTTCATCGTTTTTGTTTTGTCATTAGGCTTGTTCGATTTCATGCAGCGCTGCGGAGTCCGATCGGCGGCTGACATGAAGCAGTTTTGTCTGACTTGAGACAGCGCTGACTCCACGTAACTGTGACGTATGGCATCAAGGAGCGAGAGCTCTGATGAGGACACAGCTGTTCCACGATTTGGCCAGATTGAACGCATGACAACAATCATGTGTTTTGTGTTTATTTTGAAACCTTCAATTCCACTAATGCTCACAAATCTGTATTTTTATAACAGTAAAAGCTCTTTTCATGTAGTCGTGATGTTATATCGTTTCATGTTTAGCAAAAAAATTACTCTCTGAAAATGTCTCTGACAACCACTTCATTTCCATGAACAGCGGAAAGTGTCCGACTTAACGTCTCTGTTTTCTGCTCCTCCGCAACTGCAAGTGGCAACTATCGCCGATCGGTTACTTCCAGCCGCAGATGAAGTCAGACTGGTTCATTGTCTTGATCATGCACAGGTATCTTGACAATCATTAGTCTGTGTATAAGCCTTCATGTTTCATTGTTCCTTTGTCTAGCTTTGTTCCCTGTAACTGCTATTTTGTTCAAGTTCATGTTTCAAGTCAAGTTTTTGTTTATTTGAAAAGGGATCTTTTATGCAAAATTCACTTTCACATGCTGTTTGAACATAAATGTGCTTCAGCAGTGTGTACACAACCACACTGTAAAACTGAAAAATAGAATAGTTTTGATCAGCCATGGCAAAGACCTCAGGCAAAAAACAAGAACCAGTAGGGTAAAAACACAGATGTGAACTATCGGGTCAAGTCACATTCCAGACTAACCTGCACACCATGTAAATGACTATAGTACACAGTATAATGTAAAAGTGTTTCAATTATTTTGAAACTCATTGTAATATGTTGATATTCAGTAACTAAAAGGCACTGAGCTAATTGGAAATGGATTAGTAATGTAAAGTGCTGCTTTAGAATCAATATAGAGCTCTGAAAATGTGACCTACGTTCAAGGACATAAACGTACTTTATAATGTACGACATATAAACCCGTCTCTGGCATTACGACTCCAATCTTTCGAATAATCTTACAAATATATTTACCTAATATGCCTTAAAACCTGCAATGTTGCCAGAATTATAATCATACACCGTCTGTTCGTCGGCCAGAGGAGAACTGGGACCCCGACTAAGCTTGGTTTCTCCCAAGGTTTTTCTCTCCATTCTGGCCCTAAAGGAGTTTGGGTTCCGTAAATTTCAACTATATTAATGATCAGCCATTGACACTATATGATAACTGAAATTAGCTGGATAACATCACCGTTTTCTGCAGAGTGGCTGTACAGCCGAATTCAATTATTTTGCCTTATCATCCTGTTAACACTGTGAAGCTGCTTTGAAACAATTAGACTTGTAAAAAGCACTATATAAATAAAGTTCCTTTGATTTGATATAATAATAAATTAAAATGGTAAAATATATAATGTTAATATAATTGTGAGTACATTTTAATCTTTTATATGAACTATCCCTTTATTAGTCAACTCATTTTTGATCATCAGTCATCATACTCGTTAAACACTGGTCACAGAATCTTTATTTTCACCTAGCTGATTGCTCACTTATACCGCCCACAGTCATCATGTTTTCAGGCCATTTCAAATTTTATTTTGACATGAAATAAAGTGGTAATTTCTAAGTGGCAGAGCTGTTTACTTTTTTTTTTTTTATTAATTACCCAAACAGCATAATTTTGTTCATTCAAACTGATACACAAATGCAGAACATGCATAAAAAAAGAGGCGTGATTAATCTTGTGAACCAATCATATCCAGCCATAACCAATCATAGTGTGATGTAGTCATCCCCCATTCATTTTCAGTTGCCCCCCACTAAACCCACCACATGCTTTAGTGGGTCTGTTAAAAGTAAATGGGGCTCAGGTTAGGAACGAGAGACGTAGCGCCCTGCTGTAACTTTACCTGCTGGTGCCCCTGCATTTCACTTCATTTAGGCCTACTGGTATTTACTGAAATAATAAATGTGAATTCTACGCAACATCTGTTTTGTTTTGTTTTGTTTTTTATCAAAAGTTACAGTTTTTTTATGTGTGGCATATTGCGGCATATTTTTTAACTAAGCAGCAAACATTTTCACATTTTCTTGACAAATTACTTTTAAACTGTTTGAATGAATCTTAATGCTGTGTAACAATTACCCGGTTAATTATGAGCATGCCTAATTACTGTTGTTCATTTTGTTAGGTTTCTTACCTGGAGTCACTGAGATGGATTATTTTTCTAAAAATCTTTTTATGTTCCATAGAAGAAGAAAAAAGAATGGTATATTCGTCTGGGAGAGATCATTTACCTTTTTGGGTGGAGAACCCCATTAATTTAAGTAGCTTAAGTGAATTAGCCCTTGTGAGATTCAACTATCCCTTTATTTTCTCCAACAGTTTTAGAGAACAGAGAGTGTGGGGTAGAATAGAGAGAATTGTCTCAGCTCGTTTAGAATGTAAATGGATGAAAATTCACCAACAGCTCTTCATCTCTTAATTATTTGGCAGAAAAATGTATCCTTTCATGACCCTACAGTAGTTTCCACTGCTCTTGACAGATTGTGATATTCAAATGAGCTGCTTCATCTGTGTTTTTTTTTTTTGTGTGTGTGTTATCAGTAGATTACCACAGAACTTTCCATTCCCATCTGCACTTTTATTGGTCTGTGGCATCACCCTGATCTTTCTGCTGTTTCACGGGTATTTTGATGCCAGTAGGAATATTTGTCTGGCCATCCCCAAATGCAAAAGTGCAATGCAATGCAGACGTGTAAAAAAAGGCTAATTTTCCCTCTCCTCCATTATTAGTTTTTTTACTGGACTGTCCAAAAAATATGACCAATAAATATCTTTAAAATCCAACATACCTAGGTTATAGTTCCACTGTGAACAAAAAAAATCAAGAATTCCAAAACTAATCAGAAGCATATAGTGTATATCCTCTGTACCCTGTTCAGAAGTTCATTGTGTAGTGTCTTTTGTAGGAGGGAAGAGCAAAATCGACATTGGTGCAGAGAGAAGTGCCCTTGACAAGGCAACCATGAAAACCATATATGGTAAGTCAAGGAGATCACAGAAGATAACTTAAACACAACCACATTAATTTATATAGACTATACCAGACAGTGAACAGACCCAACTTGGGGGTTTAAATACACAGAAAGGGTAATCAAGGTAAAACAGAGCAGGTGGAGAGCTAATTACCAAGGAAATAACCAAGGAATCTAACTAGGAACTCAGGCAGGTAAAACAGGAACGGAACACAGTGAAAATGAAACCAAACTGACTACACGTGACAATTGTGAAGTATGTTCCTTGCTGATTTTTATTCAAATCTTCTTTCACAAAAAACAAATAAAATTCCCTCCAGTGTGACCGGTGAAGCATATGTCTAAATAAGACAATAACATTTGCCAGGCGACACTACCAGGTTCGAACAGATACCAGATATAATTTTGCAGGGAAACTCTCTGTTCCAATGGTTTGCTCTGTCACTTATGTGTGATGTGTAATTCTGAGGAATTAGATGCAGAGAGAGTTAAGGCAGGTGTTATTATTAGATCTGCCGTTTCAGCTGGGTATCTCTTGAATCTGACCAGAAACGTTTTTTCGCACTTGTTTGCAGAACCCTCCCCCTGATTTTGATCTTGAAATCATGTCCTCTAGTCACTGGGATAAACTCTTTCAATCTTGAGAACCCAACAAGAAGTGTGTTTTTTTCCGCAGCAGTTTACGAAGGCGTAAGGCACCTTTGGGAGTTTCTGGAGTCTTGCAATCCTACAAAGACATTTGTTTCTGAGTGGTCATAGCTAGCATTCAGCTGACCCCTCTTGGAGGCAATGTACTCATGGTTGATTGTTAGTGGACTCCTTAATAGTAGGATTCCTGACTTCCTATGAGAGAGCTCGGTTTGCTGAGGCCTCCACTCCCCTGAGTTTAGCTTGGATAGCAGTGTTGAGTTTTCAGGCTCTTTTTTAAGCCTCTTTGGTAACCAGTCCTTAGCACAGAACGTAGCAAAACCTCCTCTCTCTTTAGAGAGTTGTCCTGCTGAGGCCTCTGTTCTTAGAGCTCCCCTCGAATAGTATGGCTCTTTGCAAGCCTCCTTGATGGTAATTTTTTGAACTAGTGTTGCTAGGTCTCCTTTAGTTTTGGAATTGGTTCTCCTGAGACCTCCACTTTGTCTGGGGTGTATTTTACCCTGAAGTTAGTCCTTATCCTTGGCCATATTCCCTTGAAGGTATTCGGAAGAATACCAGGCCCTGAGGTCTGCCCAAGGGTATGCAGCCGGGGTTTCTGGCCCTAGGGAACAGAGTCACAACAGCCGCTGCAGTGTAACCTCTGGAGCAAGGGAACTGTGACTCCGGACCATAGACCATAAAAAATATGGACAACATGTCTTCACTACTTTCCACTGAAGAAAAGTGAAGCCGCCAAAGTCTGAATATGGCGCTGAAATCTTTGGGACTGAGCAGTAAGTAGAGCCGGGATATCAAAAGTGATGACACACTCTCACAGAAATGTTGAAATGTAGTTTTTGGGAAAATGATAGAAGCCACCTTTGTAAAATAAAATATTTGATAATTTGATTGTTTAGTTTGTTTGTCCAGAATACATGGAGGGGCAGGGGTTATGAGCTATACTGGAACCAACCAGCTGGGGACGATCAAGATGTTTTGGCTTCAGTTTTCAACATGAGTCCGGCAGGCTTGCTCCAGACCTAGCTCCATTTCCAACTCTGAAGTCATTGACATCTGTGGGCATTGTAACCATGGTTCCCTGAGAAGGGGAAATAGACAGTAGGTCTTGCTGCCATGCTGCGGTGCGGTTATGCCTGCCCGCACCTTCTTAAAATAAAGAAGTTGTTGATGTGTACTACAGGCATTCTTTTATACTCTGGTCACACCGGTAGTGTCATCATAGGCATGATAGTCGTGCTTTAGACATCGGTCACACTGGAGGCGTTCCCTATATTCTCTTAGGATGCAGTGTCTTGTTCCCCTTCTCAGGGTACATGGTTATATTCATAACCCCCAAAAAAATCCAAGATGTTTTTCCTCAAATGTGACATGGATGTATTTTCTTAGACTGAAATATGGAGGACACACACATACATATATTTATGTATTTATTACAATAAATCAATTTTTAAGATTTTAAGATTTTTTGTTGTTGTTGTATAGGATCTTACTAGAGCAGTTAGGCCACAAACCTCAGTGGACGCCTCAGTGGTTGCAAGCGGCCCAGAGCTGTGGTGAAGGGTGTTGATGTTGAGCAATTGAATCATTTCCTCATGGGTCATGGGTTCTGATACTCCAACAGACGACACATACAGTTCTATGTCATCATTTTCCTCCTAAAAACATGAAGAATGGTGTATGAAAAATATCCTTTATAAGACATTTAGAATCAACAGAACCGTTTTAAAGCTCATGCAAAAATATATAATACAGAATTTATACATTATACTGTAAATAACTGATTTATGAAATGACTAATGCTGATTTTAAATAATGGTCATATTTTCCAAAAATAAACTGCTGTCTAAGATTACAACTAAACTAACAAGACTTCACAATAAGTGTGTTACCAGACTGCATATCTACACAGGAAATATTGGCCAAGAGTGATTGGGGATGCTGCCCCCTTGTGGTGGGAGCAGAAGCTACAGCCTCACATCTTTCTGATAAAGGAACTAACATCAAAGATCATAAGAAAACTTTTAAAACAAAACCTTTCATTGGCTGTCTCTCCCAAACCACAATGGGAACTGAGAGCAGCAGAAGAACAGGGGCAACCCTGTGTGATGCAATGAAAGATTAAACGTTTGCATCGCTTTAAAGGCCTACATCACAAGGAATCAAATTTTCCTTGATCTTTTGAGAAAAGATTTTTGTACAGTGAAAACAATGAAAAACTGTCACTTTCAGAAGCTAGAACTTCCAAAGAGCTTTTATTGAAACTAAGCTGCAACAAATATTATTTCTAAACTTCTGCAGCTTTCTGATGCCAGAGAGATGAACATCAGCACATGACCTTATTTATATATCAAAAAGCCTACTGGATAATAAGTAACTTCACTGTGTCAGTCACCCTTAGTGTGAGTACACCCTTACAGTCCTGTGGTGTGCTATGGGGAGCTTGTCTGACTGTTGCTATGGTTACTGATTATGTTCTTCACCCGTGTCTTGTTTAGTTGATTATTTTTACTTGTATTGCCCTGTGTTTCTATCTTGAGTTGACGGTAATTGTCTTTGCTAAATGCTACGTTTGTAAAATTGCACTGCGCCCAAGTGTGCAACACGAGTCCTGAAAAGTGAAGCTCTCGATCACCCCCAGGTGGCTGGATGCAGTTTATGCAGTCCATGTAAAGTAATTGGGATGTAAGACAAACTAAACAGTTACAAACTAAATCTAATTACACAAAAAATGGCTTATGTCATTTGAGGCGGTTTTTATCAAGCTGATGTTGGTTCAAGTGTTCATTCTTTGAAAAAGTTTGGTTTTGTAAACGGGACTGTTACCATGATTGACAGCTGAGATTGACACCTACTCTGAGTGAAGTAGTCACTGAGGTGACTTTTTTCTGGATCTTCAGAATGAGATTGGAGCTTTAACTTTAATTTCTACGTTTCCATAACTGTTTATTTCACACTGACATATTGAGTTGTTCTGCAATAAACTGTATTAACCGATTCTGCGGGAGTGTGGGTGGGACCTTGATATTGTGGCTCCACCATACATGCTCATTGCTGCGCAGATTTCGAGAATCAAGATGTAAGTACCATATATGGACACTGGTGGCTTCACTATGGAAGAGAGTGAAGGTCTGTCATCCGACTTTTTTTACAGTCTGTTTCATGCCTCCTCCGACTCAAACATCACAAAAACAGAACTTACAGGTGAAGCCCTTATGGGAGAATCAGAATCACTAATGGTTTCTATTTGCTTTTGTCACACAATGCCACTTGTGCCCAGTGTAAATGTGTGTTGTTATAACAAACTGAGTGTAATTCTTCGAGTTAGAAAAAACAATATATGTAGTGTGTTTAGGTGAGATTTGGAGTCAACCCTGAAACACCTTGAATCAAACAGCCTTATAGAAAACAAAATGTCTGCATATGAAATCACCCCTATACCCTCATTCACTATTCCCTACATTACTCCACAAATGTGACCCTGGACCACAAAACCAGTCATATGAGTCAATTTTTTTAAATTGAGATTTATACATCATATCAAAGCTGAAAACGCTTTTAAATGATGTGAGGTTTCCTATAGGATAGGAAAATATTTGGCAAATCTGGAATCTGAGGGTGTAAAAAAATCTAAATATTGAGAAAATAACCTTTAAAGTTTGTCCAAATGAAGTAATAGGCTGTGGAATGGGTTACTTCAATATATACGGCAGTGTTCCACTCTTGGAAAGTTTAAACAACACTTAAAATCTGTTAACAGTTTTTATTTTATTTTATCTTTGCTTCATTGATTTTAAGGCTTTATTTGTGACTATGTGCTGTAATATTATAGAATTTGAATGTGATATCATTATTTTGTCTTGTCCCTTGTACAACACACTGTGGTCAACTTTCGTTGTATTAATATGTGCTTTATAAATAAACTGAACACTGGACATTGAACTAATGATTTTTTATTTTTTTTGTATATTTATGGTAGGAACTTTACAAAATATTTTCATTGAACAAGATTTTTACTTAATATCCAAATGATTTTTGTTATAAAAATAAAATCGATAATTTTGACCCATCCATATTGCCACAAATATACCCGTGCAACCGATGACTGGATTTGTGGTCCAGGGTCACAAATACAGTCCACTGAAGGGATAAATAAAAATGAGTGAGTGAGTTTGGACGCCGAGTTATACTGCAGATGTCCTCTTCTAGCGAGATGAATGAATTCATTCAGAGCAATGCTCACAGTGCATGGGAAGTGTACATCGGTTGTACAGTCGTTTTTGAGGTGCATTATGGGATTAGTGAATTTAATCATTTCCAATAGGGGTTTGGAAAAAAATACAAATGGTTGTCTTCTCAAAAAGTGCACTATGTAAATATATAGGGGGTGATTTTGGACACAGCCAAGAGCTATACTATGTGCAAAGGCTATGTGCAGGTATAAGCCATGAGGGACTAATGTGGCTCAAACTGAAAGCACAGAAAACAGGCCATTCATGACATAAGCAGGGTCGATGTTGATTTCATGTTGACTTTAATTACCACCCACACTGAAGTAGTTCTCAAACCTGCATTAATTTTGACAGGCAAATTGCAGTGACCTTTTGTGTGCTAAGTACATCCCATATTAAGCTTCACCGGCATTAAAGCAAATAAATATATAAATGTGTGGCTCTCACAGGCAGTGCTGTGCGCTGAAGTGGTGATATATGCGAGCTGTGATTGATTTTTTTGGACACCTCGTGGGAGTGGGGAAGCTTCCAGAGGTCTCGCATCAGGTGCATTAGTGTAATTGGCTCTGAGGGTGAAAGAGTTCATCTCACTCCAACATAAAACACATCCTCCTCACTGTAATACTCACATATACACATCATTCAAGCTGGTACATACTGTTGCCAAAATGTTCAGTGCCAAACTCAATGTCAAACCTATTCATTTTTATGAGAGGTGTTGATACGGCAAGTATATCTATTACTGTTACCCATATCCCTAAACTATATAACATAGCATATAAAATAAAAAACCTCCAATCATGCAACAAAACATGAGGTGTGTTGTTACTTTAAAGTTCACGTGACTTTGTAGATCCTATTGTGAACAATTCACCCTTGAATATGTTTACACCCTGTGGTGAAAATCAAGTTGTTTATACTCTATGTCTATGTGGTGTTTTTAATATGCTTTATAAAACGCTTACTTCCAGTCCTTGATTCTGATTTGTCAATAGCTGCGTTTTATTCACGATAAAATACGACTATGACCGATTCATCCAAAAAGTTCTGTGTATCACTACACAACACCCATAGCAACCACTCTTAGCAACATAAACATATGTTTGTTCTCACTGATATTGTTCATAGAAGATTTAGGCTACGTCCGAAAATGCGTACTACGTGAGTACTACATTTGAATTTCAATGAACTTTGTGACCGTTAAATAAGTAAATTCTAAATAGTATGAATGAGCGTAGTATGAATGTATTCCGGACATACTACGTCTGCCATGTTGTTGTTATCAAGTGACCTAACAGCGTTAGTTGCGTCCCTTCACCTCCATTCATAAATTGTCTCCCGCTGCCTCATGGGATAGTAAAGTGTCCTTCGTATGCACACTTCAGAATCTCGCTGGAAGTATTAGGTCATTTTCGCCTACTGTTTTTCGAATACTATGAATTCGGACATACTACTCTGTTGCCATACTGTTTTTCACATACTGTATAGTAGAGAAGTATTCGATTTCGGACGAAGCCTTACTGTATTAGGTAGAGAATTGTGTGAGAGAGTGATTGAGTGAGTGAGTTTAGCATTTTCCTTCAGGTCAGTCTTATGTTCATAATAAAAAATCAGTTGTCCGATATGATATCTTGTCCTTTTAATAGTTAAGGGGTTTCCCTGTGCCTAACAGTGCTAGTCAAAGCATTTATAAGTTGCGTCTTGTTCCGTGTTCATAAAAAGTTTCAGTCCTTTCAATATAAAAGTCTTCGCCACTGAGTGACTCCTTAGCAACATTGCTGGCATGTTGCCTGCTATATCTGGTTACTTGTTTTGATATAGTCAGTAACATGCTTGTTTCAGTGATTAAGCATGCAGATTTAACTTCGGAACTATGTATGAATACTTGCGATACTGGCATTGTATCAATGATCAATAGATAAAAATATTGATAGGCTACCAAATGTTTTTTTTTTATTAATTATTTATCATGAAACCTTAAAATTAAAACCTTAAAGGCCCACTGAAGTGCCTTGGAACACGCCGCATTATTCAATGTGTTGACGCAATTTCCCCTGAAACGGCTCCAGCTGTTAGCAGCTCCTCCCCTTTTTTGAAACAGCCAATAGCGTTTCGTTAATATACAGTTTGACTAGAGCGCAAGAGCGGACCTTTCTCTGTTTGGTAAAGCCAGTTTCCTCTAATTGTTTACCATCATAATCTCCTCCATATCGCTTTGAAATGCAGCATTCTGTGCAGAATTCAAATAAGTCGATATGTTTGTTGTCAGCGCAGACTCGCGCATATGATCCGCGCTGCGCTCTCGTGTCTGTGGTCTAAATTTAGACCAGAGCCGTTGGGGTGTGTGCGCTGAGTCGGTGTGTGAAACGTGAAAGCAGACTTTATTCGCCTCAAATGAAAGCATATTTACACTGAATCGTTTCCTATCACATATATAGAGTGCTATGTGCCTTTCACCATGTAGAAATGAGTAAATGTGTGTAAACAACTGACCGATTTCAGCCGCAGCTAGAGCAGTGTAAGGGGGCGGGCTTTAGATTCTAGACAGCATTTTGATTGGACAGAAGATTTGACGAGAAAGTGAAGTCTGCGATGATGTCACCAAAATCTGAGATTCGTTTTAAAGGAATGGGAGACTGTAAATTTTGAATTCTTATATCTCCTAAATGCAAATTTTGTCAAAGTTTTGGAACATACCAGCTTTTTCATAACTTTAAGTCTAACACAGTCATACTAAAAGCTAAAAAACTTAAATTTTGATTTCAGTGGACCTTTAAGAGTGGGGAAATAAACTGACTCTTATTCAAACAGAGAAATCTGATTAAAAGACATCATCAAACACACAATATAAAATGTGTACACCCTTTTTGAATTAATTCTACACCCTCTTTTACATTTTGGGTCCTAATTAATATTAACTATTTCTTACAACAAAAATATGTACAATATAATAATTGTGTTTATATTGTATTGCAAAACACTTTTGCTGATATTGAGGTGGGATATGGGTAAAGATAGGGACAGATGTGGTGGTATGGGTAAGTTTAAGGGTAGAGTAAGGTGTAAGGGAAGTGTCAACAGTGTCATTATAAATATAAATTAATTATAAATGTCATTACATTCAGGTAATATTTCAAATGTTAGTACAATGTAAAACATGTATGTACGCAATAAGTGCATTGTATCAAATTGTTAATTCAAAAGTTAAGGCTACCTAATATAATTTGCATTTAAAATCTCAAAGTAACAAAAAAATCTCACCATTGTGACCGTGTGGTGGGCAGATACGGGCTTGTTCTCCACATGGTCGATGTTTTGCAGGAAGTTGATGTCTGACTGCCTCTGTGGAGCTCTTTGGAAATGGGATTCTAGAAACGCTGCCGGCATCAGCTTGGCCACCCGACCACGGGACTGGGTCTGAAGCAATTCCTCATGAAATCCAAGAGCCTTTCCCTGGCTGAGGACACCTATGTGCTTGTACACAGGGTTAGTCATTCCGTTAGCTGTGCGCCGATGTGGTATCTGATACATTTCATCGTCCTCAGAGATGCCCCCTGAAACAAGAGTTTCACATCATAGCTGTTACTATATAATGATTGGAATACTGTACTGTACAGTCATTATACTAACAGTTCAATTAATCATTTGATACATCGCACTTAATGTGTACAAATACGTTTTACATTGTACTTACATTTAAAAAAAATCCTGCATGTAATTACATCTGTTATTAATCTATTTATAATTACACCGCTGCGCTGACACTTCCCTTATACCTAACCCTACCCTTAAACTTACCCATACCACCACACCTGTCCCTATCCCACCTTAATATCTGCAAAAGTGTTTTGCAATACAATAATGAACTTATTTGCATGTAATTATGCATAATTTACTGTTATTACTATGTAACATATGAAACAAGGACACTGTAAAATAAAGTGTTACCATACATTTTATAATATGGATTTTTTGCATATTGACAACTACAACAAAAAAAGAAAGAAAGAAAAAAACAGTGAATAACTTCAATAACTCAATGAAATTGGACTTAGCCAAGGATAGTAAAACATCTAGGAGATGAGTAAAGGAAACATTACTGATGTTCAATACAAACATGAAATTTGGACCACTTGGAGGCGAGAAAATTAGAAACCTGAGAACCCAATTCAAATAAATGGCACTCTCTTACAAATAAAGGATTTTGTCAGCATCTACAGTTCTAAGGTCCTATTATAAATATCCCTTATCTTAAAAAAAAAAGAAAGACAATAAATGCGACCTGGACATTTTAATTAGTATAGCATTGATAGAGCTACATTCACTAATAATCATGATTTCCAAACTAGCTTGACCTTCTTTTTTTAATGAATATCCAGCCAATCTTTTCAGTATGATAACAATGAAAGGTGACAAGTCTGTCAAGCTACAAAATGACAACAGCAAAAAAGCACT
The DNA here is from genome assembly GCF_024679245.1 of Pseudorasbora parva. NCBI lineage: Eukaryota > Metazoa > Chordata > Actinopteri > Cypriniformes > Gobionidae > Pseudorasbora > Pseudorasbora parva. The sequence continues at coordinate 16,851,364 of NC_090191.1, read as the reverse complement.
AGAGAGGAAGATTACTAAATAACTTAAATTGTGATCTGTTCCTCACACAAAGCTATTTTCATATTACAGAACACTTTTCTATCTATCTATCTATCTATCTATCTATCTATCTATCTATCTATCTATCTATCTATCTATCTATCTATCTATCTATCTATCTATCTATCTATCTATCTATCTATCTATCTTGTTGATTGTTACATTTTTATGATGTAATGAACAGTAGGATAAAATATAGAAAACTCAACATTTAAGTCTGCCTTTATAAATAATTATTGCAAATGATCAAGTATGAAGTGCTAAAAAAAAGTTAAGAATGGTATTTAAGCCTGTTATGAGAAGCATAACCTTAAATGTACCATATGCAACATCAATTGTAATATTGTATGCAACATCAAAAGTATAATTGCATAAGCAGGCGCAAGATATTATAATAATGGACATACTGTAAAAAATGAATAGTGATTAATATGTGCGTTATCAGCTACTTTATGAGCATGGGTGCAATATTATTATTTATTTTAGCAATGGACTAGAAATGTTGAATACATAAACATTTCCCTGTCTAATAAAGGTTCGCATATTTCAGTTTGTTCCATGCCAAAATTGGTTTTATTTACCCTTTCTAGCCTTTAAATGACCCAAATGATCCAATTGTCCATATTATTAAACACCACATGCGTTTGTCAAATAAACGACGCTTTCACAGTAGCAAATGAGAACATGATTACAGAAGGATTTAAAACAAATACCGATTTCGATATTGTTTTTAGCCTCACCTGTGACGTGAAATCCCATCAATAAAGAAATAACGACTAATGCCGCGCTGACGAACATGATTCTTCTCGTGTTATTAAAAATACATTATGGCTTTTTGAATGTCAGTCGAGGCTGCGGTGTCTCTGGTTAAGACACTGAAACGATGGCTGTTTAATACAGTAATTCCGCATCTGCTATGGATCACACACCCTGATGTGTCGCTCTCGCTATCGCTGAGAGGATTCATTTAGCGAGTCGATTCGTTTGATTGATTCATTTCATTGAACGGATTCACAGGCTGTGTCTGGTCCATACAAAATCGCAAATAGTCTTTTAAATAGTAATATTTTATACCTGGTGTGTATTTTAGTCAAATACAACAATGAAAATATACGATAGCTCGCAGAACGATTTAGACATTATGTGTCTTCTGTTTATGTTTAATGCTACGTTGTTTAGGATTCAAGGACCCATCTATTCACAAACGAAATTCAGGATGGGTAAAATCTTGTAGTCCAATGATTCAAAAATGCTCTGAGATTCGATTCTAGGAATCTTGAGAAGCAGTTCAAAGGAATTATTAATTTGTCAATTAAAATGAGGAGAAATTAAGAAAAAGTTAACAGCATTAGCCAACATTCTACTAATAAACAAACAGATCAACAGATTCTGCATCGAAATAAAATGAGACTTGATCAGAATAACTCCTACAAAATGACTAAATGAATACCATGTTTAGTAATAGTATAGTAATAGTAGTAGTAGTAGTAGGAGTAGGCAAGTAGTAGTAGTTGTAGTAGTAGTAATAATATGCTATTATAAACTATTTAAATAATAATAATAATTAAAACTTTCATTCATTTCTTTAAGTCATCCTTGCTGTCTTAGTCCACTATAACTGATCCAGGTCCAGGCAACTTTCAGGCAATGTAGCAACTCAGGCAATATAATAGCCTATTATAAAAACTGCACATAATGTAGCTACAAAGTATTACATTATTGTTGTAAAAAATAAATCATAATGTAACAATTTTCTCAAATGTAATAAAATCTTTAGCTGATAATGTAATAACAATTACAAAACATAACATAAAAATATTAGTACTATTCCTTTACATTACAATAAAAAAAATCTAAATACAGCGAGTTGCAAAATGCAACAGATTTAAATATTCATGCAATTATTATATTATGTTATATTATATTATATTATATTATATTATATTATATTATATTATATTATATTATATTATATTCTGGTTTTGGTGAGTTTATAATGTAATACATTTTTCATAATGTAAAAATTGTTATTACATTATGAGCTCAATATCTTATTACATTGAGAAAATTACATTATGAACATTGTATTTAAATAATAATGTTATTGCATTATTTGCAGTTTTATTACATTATGAGTAGCTACAACCAAGGTTTTCTCAAGCTAACTTGAACATTGCTCAGTTAAGTCAGAGTGAGAGAGAGAGAGAGAGAGAGAGAGAGAGAGAGAGAGAGAGAGAGAGAGAGAGAGAGAGAGAGAGAGAGAGAGAGAGAGCAACTTAAAAGCAATGTAGATATTAAAGCAATCTTGCATGAAACATGGCCTTTGATAAATAGCATCACTTGGTTCTTTGTGCGAAACCTGCTTTCATAGAGCACACTTGATCAAGAAAGGACTGTCAGAGAAAGTCAAATGGTCCTCTTCATTCAGAACTCAGTCTAGCATTCATAAAATGTGTTAAAATAACACCAAACCAGGACAACGAATGTCTGCAATATCATGTTTTTGCTAGTGGTCCCCTAATGAATGAGACTTTTCTAGAATTTTCAGTGTTCCTGCATTTCTACAACAATGATGCTCATCCTCATGCACATCACCTTCAACAAACCACAAATCCTTTTTTTTTTTTACTCTTGAGCTCTTACAAAACGAGACCATGTTATTTTATTCTGTCCTTAAACGATTTAGATCTGCCTAGTCAGTCTGCTGCGTCGTCTTGTGGCAAACATTTAGCCCTCTGCTGTTGCCATGGCAATCTGATGTCTGACATTCACCATGCAGCAAAAAGCATCCCTGCCAAAATGCATCGCCCAAAATAGATCTGATGTATTTTATACGATTAGTCGGAACTGCACTCCTGCAGTTCAATCCATCTTGGATCTGTAATTTCCAAGACCATTAGAAGCAGACCCAATACAAAGACCACAAGAAGCATCTTATATTTAAAGATATTTGATATTTAAATAAATAAATAAAATAATAATAATAATTCATTTAGATTTGCTAATGACAAAAAAATAACCTAAAAGTTGTATTTTAGAAGGATAGCCTAAACTCTGTTTAAATAGTTTTCAACACTACCATTCCTACAGATCTTTCATTTAGATTCATATTTGCATGCTAAACATATTTCCATGATATCAATAGCCCACAGGATAGGCTAGCGTAATTGTTTTGACATTAGATAGATTTATAAGAATACAAGCCATTTGTACTACAGCGTTTCTCCTTTTTATTATTTTACGTTTATATTTTTCCATGTAAAATGTCACTAGTGAATTATATGGTAGCCTATCTGCTTCTTTTAAAAGTCATATGACTTTCTAGCAACTACTTGTCAGTTCTGACTACAAAAATCAATCAGTTGATAGAATGGAAAAAAAATAAAAAAATAAATACGAAATGGGAGGGATTCAAATGGCCCGGATGTTGTCTCTGATTGGTCAAGTACGGTGTGTTTTTTATATATTAGGCCTATTTTTTTTTTTTTTTTTTTTTTTTTTACAGTCTATGATTATAACGCGCATACTTTTATATCTCTTCTCTTTCCCGGTTTCACATACATGGCTTAAGCTTCCAGACAAAAAAGCATGTTTGAGCTGTTTTAACAGAAAAGAGCTTGCACTGGCTTTTGTCTTGATTTGTCTCAAGATGCAAACCAGCTTATTATAGTTTATAAAGCTACTTAAATGTCCTACTCGCTTAACCCTTATCCTAGCCTATATGTTTGAATTTAAAATCATAATTTTTGTTATTCATGTGTAAATTGTTGCTGTCGCGTGATTCCTGTTACATTTTTCTGCGTTGCATCAGGATTGACGAATCACACGCAGCCGACTTTTGCTTTTGACATTTTTTATGAGATAACGTTAGTTAACTTGAAACAGATTAACGTGTGAATTTTAGATATTTTTAAATAACATATATAAATTAATTACACATTTTAGCAAACAAATATCTGCAGTAAGAAATAAAACGCCGTTGGATTTTAATGCGGCTCAATGCGTGAATCGTCTCTCTGGGCCACCGCGCGCCCCCTGCAGGAACAGCCCCCGTGTGTCTCATAGGAAACGGAGCAGCGGCCATGTGGATCACCTGACCACCTCTCCTTCACGTTAGAGAGCGGAACGCCATTAGGCTTGATGGCAGAGCTTCACCAGGAGTGAATCGGTGTTTAATAGTGGAATCAGTGCGGAGACTTCATGCGAAGCGCGGATCGGCGGCTCTTTGTTTGTGTTGCTGTCATCTGCGGATCTCTATGGCTGCTGTGATCGGCTAGGGGCTCGAATCAGGCTTTGTTTTTGCGTCCGGGAGAGAGTTTTGGGCATGGCGGCGGCTGGAGGGAAGACGTACTCGTTCAAGGTGGTGTTGCTGGGGGAGGGTTGCGTCGGCAAAACATCGCTGGTGCTGCGATACTGCGAGAACAAATTCAACGACAAACACATCACCACCCTTCAGGTGAGCGAGTCAGCGGAACAACAGTCATCTGTGTGGGCGTTTTTATATGTATGAGCTAGTCTGCACTCGATTATTGTGCTTTCATTTGTAATATAACTTACAGAATATATTGTGTATTTAACTGTTGTAATAAACGATTTGTTAGCTCGTTAAGTTGTTCTGCTCTCTGTTTACGTCTTTTTTTGTTTGTTTCCCTTATAGCAATAGATTATGGGCCTATACAGTGATAGATTATATATCTACGCAATAGTATTAACCTATATGCAGTAATAAGAATACAAATAATTATTTTAACTTACTAACGTAACGTTACATATTGTGTATAATAATTAGCAGTGGCCTACAGTGTGCCACGCGATAAGCTTTCATTTTTAATCCAAACACCATTGACAATTTTTTTGAAGTTACCACATGGAATTGTATTTTTATAAAGAGAACTTATTGGACATTTAACCCTATATCTTGACGTGGGCACTAATTAAGTCCAAATTGTTCATCAACTAAGTTACGTTACCGATATACAGGGGACACTTCTTTTCTACCTAACTTTGTTATTTTTCTTAAGAAGCAAGACATTTTCAGTTCAGTTGTGATTTGTATGTACACACATTACGAAAATGAACCGTGGTTTTACTACAAATAATACCCAACAACATTGTTATTGTAACTTAGTTAAACCATGGCAACCACAAATTAACAATTGATTTGCTACTCTAACCATAGTTTAAACATGGTATGTAATAAAACTGTGGTTATATAAATGGTAATCAATTAGCCAAAAAACAACAACATTGTTACTACACATTTACTATATTAAAACCATGGTTAATTTTTATATGAGAAGTGACAGAATTGACGATCGAAAACATTCGTACATTTTCAAAAAACAAATGTAATTGCAGTTTAATACAACTGCTTTCTATTTGAATATATATTCTAAGTTAATAATAATAGTAATTTGTTCCTGTGATGTCAGAGCTGAATTTACTTCAGTCTTCAGTGTCACATTTCCTGTTATTATTAATGTTGAAAAAAAAGTTTTAATATTTTTGTGGAAAGCCTGATACTTTTTTCAGAATTATTTGATAAACCAAACATCTTAAAGAACAGCATTTATTTGAAAAAAATAATTAAAACAAATTATATATATATATATATATATATATATATATATATATATATATATATATATATATATATATATATATATATATATATATATATATATTATTTATTTTCTTTTTTTCTATTTTTTTTATTATTATACATATAATATTTTTAACGATGACCTAAAATTACTGTCACTTTTGGTCAGTTTAATGCATCCTTGCTGAATAAAAATATATATAATGTCAAAAAAATCTAACAATAAATCATATGCTTGTACCAGTCTTGGGCTTCATGGTGAAATGACTGTTGTAAATTGACTTGAAACTTCTGAATGAATGCATTTATGCTTTTGTTTGCAGGCTTCATTCCTTACAAAGAAGCTCAACATCACAGGAAAGAGAGTAAATCTGGCTATATGGGTGAGTCATGCGTTCCTCACTGTGGTTGAAGCATTTGTGTGGCAGTCGATCTGGAATAAAAGATGTATTTTGGAAAGAAGGGACTGATCCATAGTCTGTGAGAATGAACAGCTTCTACTCAATAGTTGATAATTCACAAGAAACTACTCATTCACAACCTCATTACATATCCAATGAGGAAAAATGTAGGACAAGATGATATTTTGACTGCAGATGAAAGTGGGCTTTACCTGTGAATTTACATGTCTTGGCATGTTTGTTGAAATATATATTCTGATGAAAAATGACTTTATTCCCAATAACATGCAGATGGATCATTCGCAATAACACCAGGAATACGGGTAGAAAAAGTAAACTGAGAAAGTTGTGTCTCGAGTCTCGACTTCATGAGCAAAACACAACTACTTTCAAGTTTATTTTCTATCATAGTCAGATTTGCGCTTTACTTCCAAGTTTCTGACAATATTTTTTCCAGTCAGTTACGTATCGAATGCAGGATGTCTGCGCAAATATTACAAAAACACTAAGCTTGGCTTGCTCAGTTGGGGACATTACAATTTTGATCCAAATTATTCAACTAAATATACAAATAAAATAAATTAATTAGGTCTTATTTAATTATATAAACTATAATACTGATCTGCCAACATTGTCGCTCTATGATAAATTAAAATAAGCTGATGACATCACTGTTTTCTCCAGAACGACCGTACAGCCAAATCTAATTTTGTTGCAGTATTGTCCTGTTTAACACTGTGAAGCTGCTTTGAAACAATCATCATTGTAAAAGTGCTAAATAAATAAAGTTGATTGATTGATTGAAAAAGTAGTTTCAATGTGTAGTTGAGTCGTGAAATTCTTCAGAGTAGCTGATTGGGTCCTTCAAGTCGGCAACCAAAGTTGCTGTCTCCTTTCATATTGAATGTGTTTTTGTTTGTCACAGGATACAGCTGGTCAGGAGCGTTTTCATGCCCTTGGACCCATCTACTACAGAGATTCCAATGGCGCAATATTGGTGTACGATGTCACAGATGAGGACTCGTTTCAGAAGGTGAATGTTTACAACGCAGCAATGAAATGATCAGAATCTAATAGGGGTGTGATGAAAGGCTTATCTCACGAGAAGAGACGATACACGATATTAGGTTCACAAGATGATATTTTAACAGTATTTTTGGTGACGAAATATGACTAAAAGTCACAAAATGCTAAACAATGCAGCTGTATTTTGAAATGTTTTAACTAATCTGGGACTATCACGATAATATCTTGATAATCGGATAATCAATTATTGATTATTTTGATTGAGAAATGTGATGATATTTATTGTGGTAATACAAATTCAGCCTTTGAACAACAGCCTTTTAAATTATTTAAAATACATACATTATAAAAATGGGGCAATAAAAATTGTTTCAAATTATTCATTTTACAAGTAATTTTTATTGAAAAACACTTAATAAAAAAAAAACAAAAAAAAAAAAAACATAATGTTATGTACTAAAGAACAGGGGTTTTCAAAGAACAGAACAGGGGTCTCTACATTTCCTTCCCAGCAGAGGTCCGGACACTATATTGGCCCAAATGCAGTATATATTTGAAAAGATGTAAATTTCCATCTGGGCACCAGTAGTGCTTTGTAAAATAAATTAATATAAATCTTAAGAAGTCTAGATGGTCTTCAAAGATGAGGATATTGGGGGCCTCGGAGCCAAAAACATGGGCGTCTGAGATTTTAATTTTTTTTATAAAACAAATTCGATAGCCCAATTAGATATGAATATTAAAAGGTAAGATTAGGGGTCCGTTCTTCATAACTCACTCAATACATCTGAGATGATGTGACTGATGCCAGATTTTCTAATCATAACTGATCTCTGGTTAATTTGGTTCTTCAAACGAATTTGCAGATTTGGTAAAATACCCAGAATTAAATTATCTGAGATAGTGTTGCACGATATACCGGTACTAGAAAAGTATTGTGATACCCTGCTATTACAAACGGTACGTGTTGCAAGGAGCAATCCGGTTCATTTTTTTTTCTATAGACTACTCACAAAGATATAACGATCACGATAAACTTAAAAATTCGCCGGAGTTGTCCTTTAACATATTGAGTAATAATTTTAAAAGTAGATGAGAAAACGTCTATTCACAGCCTGGTTTGAACGATTAGTCATATTTGTTTTCTGCAGTGTTTAGCAAAAGTTTTGTTAAGATAACTACATCATGCACAGCTCTTCATGGGGCACTTTAGTGTCTTTAGCCAGAGAGCGACACATGACTGATGTGTTCAGTTTCCCTGGAACTCAGCATCGATTACTTAATGACTTAAAAAGCAATATCAGCAGGTAATATCGGTCTTTTACTCCACAATCCCTAAACAATTAAGATTTAATAGGTTTTATTTATTTAGAAGCGTTTTAATGTTAGCAGTGTGCAACAAGTTTTACAGCAGCCACCGAGCGAACGCACAGAGTAACGTCATAACAATTTTAAACACACTCAAATGTATTTCATTGTTTCAAAGAGAGGCCGTTTTGCCCACGTATTTCTTTTATTATCGCTGTTGTAGTGTATCACTGAGAAGCCGGCACGTGTATCCATCGACAGAAACATACATAAAGCATTATTTTCAAGTTACAACCCATATTAAAGATGCGTCAGCAGATGTGAGATGAACCGCGGTGCAAGTGCATCCTGGCACCAGCACCAGCACCCCTGCTCACGGCATCCCGGTTTGGAAACACTGGTCTATTCAAATGTATTGATTGACACAGCGCTGGTTTATTTAGAACTATTGAGAGCGCCGTGACCATGCGCGCTGCCTTGTGATGAACGTGTGTTGCAACTGTTATTCAACAGCTCTGGTATTAACTGTTATGCCACACTAAATGCGCCAAAATGCAACAAAACTTGTTTAATACTTAAGTCGAATGCAACTCACCGAGTGTGTGTGAGTGAGTAAGAGAAAGACTAAGAGACGCTAGTAATGCAATGTAAAGTAATGCAAGAGGCGGAGTGAAGGCTAAGGAAATGCAGCTGAACGAGCATGCGTGCTCGTAAAAATGAATAAATGATGAAGCAATATGTGGCGGCCGGTGTTGATTCTGTGGCGGTCCGCCACAAATTAGTTTATGTGTGGGAAACACTGTATATAATATGATAAACAGAGCTGCGTTACCTCATACTCATGACCGGAAAAGCGAAACTGTGTCCCGTCATAATAAAAGTCCCGCTGCTCATGAGGCGTGTGTTGTTCATCTCATTAGCAATCGTTCCAGCTGCCTTGTGCAGCTCCAAAACACTCGGTCCTGCTCTGCTTCATACTACGGTAACGTTAATAACCGCATCCATCAATATGATTTCTGCCTGAGTCCTATCCCTATTCTTTTCCACCGGCTGTGAGGTGAAAACCACATGTCCCAAGATGCTGCGCTCAAACTTGGCGTCATCAAACTACGCATTTGTTTTGAATAGGCGCCCTCAAGCGGACAGAAAAGTTGCATAGTGCACCTTTAATCCACAGGTCACGTGCGTGCCGAACCGTGGTTCATGAGCCGTACTGATCAACTGCGATCCATTACACCCTTTCTCGCCTGTGGAAGGCAGTACTTCCAGTACTTTGCTGGTTTAACGACATAAGTAAATTGCAAACGAGAATCTTTTATTTATTTATTTTTTAATCTGAGGAATCGTGACAGCCCTTTAACGAATGTCACTTCAGTTCTGCTTTGAATGAGACGGAACTACATAATGCAAGCACTCTAAAAGGTGTTACAACAAACTCAATTCCTTCATGCTGAAATCTAGTGACAGCTTTCACCTCACCTGGAGAATATAGTCACGTTTTAATCGTGAGATCTCAAGGCACAAGATCTCGTCACTCCCCTAGAATTGACTATGAATGCCAATGATTAATGTATTAAAGGTGCAGTGTGTAGACTGTATGGGGATCTATTGACAGAAATACAATATAATATACATAACTATATTACATATGTTTTTTTATTACCTTTGAATGAGCCATTTCTATATACATACACCACCCACGGTGTCTCCTTACAGTGAAATCTCCGTTTTGCGCCGTCATGTTTCTAAACTGGCCCTAAATAGACAAACTGCTCTATAGAACGCTAGTCCCTCTCTGCTTTCTCCGAGGACATTTTTGTCCTGTGTCGGCCCCCGTAGCTTCTCTCTGGGCTTTGAAATGGAGTGGTGAACGTTTTGTGATTGCAGTTCACAACCTCACCTCTAGATGTTGCTAAAATTCACACACTGCACGTTTAAATTAATTTAACCATTCTGTACAATGCACAGTAGTACTGAGTGATATTGTATTATTGTTTTTTTTTTTTTTAAATAGTTTTTAGGTGATTATGGCATGTTTTTTATAATGATTTGTTCTTCCTGTAAACTAACTAACATTTGTTTTCTTGATAGGTGAAGAATTGGGTAAAAGAATTAAGGAAAATGTTGGGGAATGAGATCTGTTTATGTATAGTAGGTGAGTAATATCAGGGTTATTTTGGTGGGAAATCTGCCAAATGGGTCTAAAGATGTTATTGGGTTCTAGTAATGGAAGATATGAGAGAATTTTAAAACAGTGATTGCCTGGGATCCTAGAAATGGATAAAATCTTAAGATCATGGGAATATCTAAATTTTTTCAGTTGGGCTCAGCTCAAAAATATATCTTTATATAAGCTATTTGTACCTCTCTCTGTGAGCACAAACTCAAGAATGATTTATTGAAAATCCTTAACTGGAAATGTCATGGGAATTTCTTGACTTAAAAATCGTTCCGATGATGGTAAATGTTATTATTGATAGCTGAAAGCAATATCTTATTAGAATGAATATTTAATAAAGATGCAATGTATGGATATGTTTGAAACGCTCCATAATCTAGACTTTTTTTTATCCATTCTGCAATGTTGATGCAATATTAATGTTATTTGCTTTAAACATTTACTGTAACGCATTGATTTTCTTTTTTTAGGCAATAAAATTGACCTGGATAAAGAGCGACACGTTTCAGTGGAGGAAGCAGAGGGGTATGTACATCTCTTATAGCCTATCTGTAATGTGTTTTTACTGCAGGTAATGTGTGTTTTATTGAATCAGGATGTTTTAGTATGCCTTGTGGATATTAGATCATGTGACGCAAACCTTGGATGCGAGGGACAGAAGTCAGTTTGTTTCTCAACTTTGAAAAACCTCTTTTTACAGTTAGACAAATGTCGTGTTGCTTTATTTTTTTATTTTATTTAAACATAATCTTGCTTGCATTTGCCTCTAACTATCAGCTATCAGCAGTGTTGGTTAATAAGTTATTGAATTTGGCTTGTAAAAGACTGTGTGCTTTAAAGTGGCCTGAAACACAGTCATCATATAAAACAAAATGAGTGTCTTTGTGCCTAAAGATATATTTATATATTTTGGCTTTGTATAAAAGTACACACACTGTTTTATATATTCATGAACTATAGTAATTTCTCTTAGACTAAATATTATATTATTTGAGCAAGGATGTATGACGTTCACATGCACTAAAAGACTGGTCACATGATTAAGACAATCACATGAGGAGATCAGTCCACACAAGATATACTGTACGTGAAAGGAATGGAGCAGTAAATTGTGCTCTTCTGTGTTACATTTCAAAATATATATTTTTTTCAGCAGAACAAAGTATATCTTAGAAATATCTTGGTCTTATCCTGAACATTCATTCCAAATATAATTTTTTTCTAATAGTGTTTTTGTCATGTTTTCCAGTAAAAAGATCTAAACATCCACAAAACTAAATACTTTTACTTGAGAAGCAAAATTACAATTTCAGTGATATTTCACAGTACTAGGGACATTTTATTCATATAGTCACAAATAATTCTTGCATCTTGGGCTGCACGATAATGGTCAAACTGATAAATACGATTATTTTTTTCAAATTATAATCAGGACTATTCTTATTATCTTATTATCTTTGTCTTTTGTTGTTTAACAGACAGCAGCAGATTTATTAGGTAATGCACTAACCCAATATACTGTTACACACGCTTTTCTCAGAGGGTACGTTCACTTAAGACATAACCCACTGTGTTTACGAGGAAACTTAGCAAAATAGCATTTCGATGTATTTTATTTTTTGAGACGCGTCTCTGAAGCCCACGATGTGTTTTGCTTATGTGCGTTCTGCCCTGTCTTGGAGCACATGCACAGAAAGCCGCCTTGGGAACGGCATCTCGTGGCTTAATATGCTTTTAATAACACTGTTTAATATCAAGCACACACTTTGGGAACAAAAGCGCACCGCTGTGAAGGAAAGGAAGATGCACTGAATGGAATGTGGCAATGGCAGCAGCACAATAAGCTGAAAATCGAGCTGAACTACTTCATTCCGGCACAGATTCTCAAATCGTGTGATATTCACCAAAAGGTTAACAGTTGAGCCTAAGGCCGCATGTCCACTCTGTTGAAATCGCCTTGCTTGAGAGCATTTTGGTAGCACAGCATTTTTTTTCATTTGAGACTTTGCTTATGATACGGAATATCCAAAGTGTTATTAGTATCTCATTCCACCGATAGTATGTTTCTGTATGGATTCTATGTAAAAATACTGGTTCAATGTAAAGAAATTTCTTCTGGCTCTTGTTTTAAATAATTTAGTTCCGTTATTATGCAGTTTTTTTTTCATCTGTTGACACAAGTAGAATGTGGCGGTTGGTCCGTGTTGTATTTGTCCCGCCCCTCCTCCACTCTGATTGGACGGCTGGGTAAAAAGTGACAGTGATGTGCGTTCTGTTTTGCTCAAAGTTTGCCCTTTTTTAACTCTCAGCGGCCTTAAAAAAACGCTGAGCGTGAAATACCTGCTCATCGCCTCGGTACCCTCACGACGTTCTAAAAATGCGGAACTCCCTTTGAAAACAATTGAATACGCCAACCAGCTGCGTGAAAACACTTTGCTGGACAAGTCCTAAGCCTCCTTTACTAATTCTAAAATGTCACTTAAAAACTACTTAATTGAATCTTATTGACATTGAAGCACAGTAGACATCGAGAAACTCCAAAATACATGTTTTTTGTTGTTGTCAGATCATCTTTTTGCAGTCCAGAGCGCATTGTTGCAAAATTGACATGACTAAAGCCCCGTTTCCACCAAAATTACCTGGAACAATTTGTACCAGGAACTTTTTTACAGGAACTTTTCTCCCCCCCAGACCTGCAACTGTCTGCGTTTCCACCGCGAGCTAAAGTTCCGAGAAGATTAGGCAAATTAGTCCGGTGATGTAGGACTGCGCGCAACTGCTCCTCCAAGTCAGTGACGGACACTAATCATTTTTGCGCGACTGCAAAAATGGAACAAAAAATGATGACAGTTTTTGTACTGATTGAAAGATTTAGTGGACTGTTTACATGAGACGTTATCTAAAACGATCTGGTGTTTACATGTGATGACTTTCAATCGCAATCATTTTGTCACATGCAGTTTGTCTGCCGCATTAAAAATGTCAACGCTGTTTTCTCCAGCAGCTGGAATGTGTTAACTGTAGCCATAGCAACTCTTAACGGCCACCAGGACTAATACAGTATTATATAAGCTATTTATTTGTTGCTTGTTGTGTTTTCATTATTCCAACATTATCTTCATAACTTACGAAATAAAGTTTACCCCTCAGAAAAATTAGCTTTCCTCTCTTGTCAACATACGCGCGGCATGCGCTGTCACGTCATGTAAGAACGCACACTTAAAAGTAATTGGTCAGGTCGTTTACATGGTGAAAAATAGACTGTAAAAAATTAATAACGAGTATGGAAGAGATTCAAGCTGTGCTGGTTATGTATAGGTTTACTAAAGAGGTAATTAACAGCGACAGAAAAGAGCATTAATTAACTGAAAAAGTACAACCTCGCAAGCAGGGCCTTTTGGAGGGGGAAATATTTACCCGGAACTTCATTTAGACCCTGGTTCCTGCGGTCAAAACACACCGAATACCACCCAAAGTTCCTGGTTCCTGTTTAAAGTTCCTGCGGTGGAAACGCAGCTTAAGTAAAACACTCAGCGGAAAATGTATCTTTTTAAAGAAGCACAGCGTTTGTGGCCCGACTCGTCAAGACTTTTTTCCAAGATGGCTGCTGTTTGTATACGCGTAATGTACTGTCTTTATAAACTGGCTTCTTATTAAATTGTTTGTACACTTACAACGTTCTAAATGCTTCGGTTTGCATGTAGGGACCCTCATTATGCTACCGTGTTGGTGTAAGGCTATTTTAAGCCTTGTTAGTGGTATTAACTAGCAATTTCATTTTACAACTCTGTGCCCTATAGACAAGCGTTAAAAGCTAATGTTTTTTGATTTCGATTTGATTTTCATGAAAATGCATCCCAGAGAACGATCTACTCGGTAACCATCTGTTAATTACCCCTAGGTTCATTTTTCACCGGAGTTGTCCTTTAAGAAGAAGCTCAGTTTGGGGATTTAAGCTTTTAGCATCTGGTAACCCTCAAGCAGGAAAGATAGTGGAGACGTGTTACCAATGCAAGATAACATAAATGTCAACAACAAAAAACACTTTTCAGGACAAATGAAGAGCAGGCCAATATTGCAACGGTTATTTTTTGATTATTCAAGAGATGCAGAAATCATTATCTAATTTCCAATACGATTAATCGTGCAGCCCTACTTACAAAGTGCTTTCTGAGAAATTATTATTTTGTTTATTTATTGTTTTGTCCTTTTTCAGATATGCAGAGTCAGTGGGTGCAAAACACTATCACACATCAGCCAAATTAAACAAAGGCATTGAGGAGCTGTTTCTGGACCTGTGTAAACGTATGTTACTTTTAGATGCTTTGTATGCTGTCAGTCTGTCTGTTTCCCATAACAGGGCCTGGATTTTATTTTAGAGGGGGTGATCATTGAATCATCAAACATTTTTCATCTAAATGTTTGATCACTCAATGTATTTGTGCTTTTACAATTGATGTAACTACCATATTGTTGGGAAGATACTTGTAGAAATTGGAAAGATACCATTTTATTTATTTTAAAGATGACCCACTATGCCCCTTTTCCAAGTATTGATTTTGTTTTAGGGGTCTACTAAGATAGGTTTTAATGCTCAAAAAACATATTTGCCATATATGTTGCAGCACCTCTCTTTTTAGCCGGTCAGGAAGTTTAGTCCCGTTCTCTTTAAAGGCCCTCATTCTGAAAAGCTCAATGTGCTCTGATTGGTCAGCTATACCAGTGTTTTGAGAGAGACCATTCGTAAGCAGACGTCACAGTTATGTCATTTGCAGCTGTTCGCACATTGTGGCAGAAAAAGTAACAAATGGAGGAAAATTGGCAAAATCCACAGAATAAGAAAAAAATGTCTTGTGCCTTTAAATGTCAGAATCAGAATGCAAAAAATACTTCATATTTATTATAGAATACTGTTGTCGAAGACACTGACTAATGCTAAATGCAGACATTTATGTTTGCAAGCCACAGACTTGACTGATAAAAACCTGTGATGATTGGTCTACTATTAAAGTATGGATTTGATGTAAACAATATATCCTTGTAATATTCACATATGAATCTCATTTCATAGGGGCATACAGTGTTGGGTGTAACGCATTACAAGTAACTTGAGTTCCATAATCCGAATACTTTTTTCAAGTAACTAGTAAAGTAATGCATAACTTTTAAAATTTACAACAATATATCTGATTTTTTTTTTTAGCACAAGTAGCACAAGTTACTTTTTCACATTTATTTGACTGACAGCTCTCTTAGTCTCCTCGAGAGTAAGTGCAAAGGCATTGTGTGTGTACAGTTTATTATAGTTCTAGACTAAATGTGAACATTTATTCATCTCACTTGCACAATAAAGATTAAGTTCTCCGCAAAATGAATAAAATCAGTCAAATGCAAAATCAGAAAACCTCCAATAATTCAATATTAAATAAAACAAATATGTGTGCATTTAATCTAGCTTTATTGACCAATATTTTGCTGCTAACTTTCAGTGAGTCAGTTAAACCAAAAGCAAAAAGTACTTTAGATTTTTAGTGAATTAAATGTAATACTTTTTTCTACTATGTCTATTCTTCCATTATCCAGAACGGCAGCACAACTGAAAGGTTTGTTTGAGCTGCGCCCTGTAATGTACATGCATGAATTTGCATTTTTACCTCGACCTGAGGTTTATTATTTCATTTTTTTGTGTAAAGAGGTCTTTACATTTGCACAAAAATAGAACTTTGTTATAAAAACAAAGGTGAGAAAAAGTAATGCAAAAGTAGCGTAATGCATTATATAGTTATAGCATGAAATATTTAAACATATAACATTTTATATAGTCACAGTTCTTCCATATAGTGTTACTGCAGAACTGTTTTTTTTTCTGCCACCGGTTAGGCTCCACCCTCAAAAGATGTCATCGATGTTTCATCAGTGTTTGGGAAATGTCAAGCCCGTTTACTGTAACTGCAAGTTTCAACATACTACTAACTTGCTTTTTTTTGCTTATGCATTGGGCAGAAATTATTTAGTTTCTGGAAGAGAACTGGTGAACTAAAATCGAGGAGTACATAAAAAGTGCTTACTGATATAGAGAAAAAAGTCCATTGGAACTTTTTCATGCTCAAACAGAAAAATTAAACACTGAAGTTGAAAATGTAAAAAAGCAAAATAGGACCCCTTTTAACTAAAAATTAAACTGGAAAAAAAAAAGTACAGTCGGAATAAATATTGTGATGTTCATCAAACAGTGCTTTGTGGTATGACAATCTGTATCACGGTACTTCTTAAGATTCTGGTGGTTTTGCGGTACGTCACAGTATTCATTTTCTTTCCATGACTGGACCTTTTATATTAGACTATAGTATCTTATTTTAACATTGTAATATCAAATACAATGACTTTACTGGATGTGTAATCAAATGTATACATGTAACAATTTATCAACCACTGCAATGCATACTCCATAGGGATAATCCACCCAAAAATGAAACCTCTCTCATCATTTGCTCACCTTTATGCTGTCCCAGATGTATATGACAAGACGTATAGTATGAATGTAACCCATACAAGCCCAATGGATAAATCAGTGTCTTCTGAAGCAAAACAATAGGTCTGTAAGAAAAATGAAACCTTTTTTGACTATAAACATTTGCTTCCATTCAATTCAAGGTCCTCGAGCTTCCGTGTTACTTCCCGCACAAACTTCAAAACCCTCTTATGTCATGCCCTTCCATATTTATTTAATCTGTTTTATAGTTTATTAATATCTGTCTGTAATTTGTGGCGTTTTCACCGGCATCTGTAGGCATGATGGAGACGGCTCAGGCAGAGGAGAGGTCAAGGGGGAACGGCGCGAGTCAAACAAGCACAGCCCGGAGAGGCGTACAGATCGTTGACGACGAGCCGCAGACTGCCATGCCGGCCGGAGGCTGTTGTACATCCGGCTAAATACACTTTACACCCCTTTTACCACACCTGGGACTGATAACGGCCTCTCTCGCCGCCCTCTGTGTAAGAACTGCCACTTCCCCACAGCTACACTTATCTGCGATTGCGCGACAGCTCTCAAGTCATTTAACAGTTTATTCCTTATTGAAACGGTTGATTTATAACTCCACCCTTTTGACTTCAGGGGTGAAAAAATGCCAGACTGACCTGTTCTGATGATTCACTTAGGCAAATTATTACAAATAGGTAGCAAACAATAACGCCCAATCTTATGAAACACACATGCACTGATACATTACCCTAACAATCTGAGCTCTTTTTTTTCTTCTTTTGGCAAGGTGTTGTGCATGTAGAATCTTTAAAATCCTTATATTTTACGTCTAAGACAAAAAAAGAAAGAAATTCTTTATTATTTAATAACTTATTTACAGTTTCATCAAGCATCTACATGTCCAAAGACCTTTGTACTTCTTGTGTCATTCTTATAAAGTCTCATCCTCCTGTCATTCATATCTTCTGTATCTTTCTTAAAAATGCAACATTAAAGTCCATCTAGAACATTTAAACTCCTTGCAGATTTTGTCTTTTCTCTTCAACTTGCAGATTTACTAAAATTTGAAAATGGAAAAAAAAAAATGTTGTTTGCTTGCTAAATTCTTTATAGAGAAAAATATCCAATACTGTGTACTTTACTTTTTCAAGCTATCAAATGCAGTCAGAAAAGTGTACAGATATTCAATATTAATGTTGTTTGAATGTAAAATGAATAACGGCTGTGGTATTTTTTTTGTTGTTGTTGTTGTGTTTTTAATTGTTACTTTTACTATGTTAATTTTTTTTTTTTTTTCAAGACCTGAACATTTGGACAGTTTTTGGAAGTACTAATAGTTATCACAACAACATCACCTGTAAACACTGAGGTGCAGCTGTGAGCCTTCTGTGCCTTTAAATAAAAGTGTCTAGATTGACCCACCTATTGTCTCCTAGCATATATTATTAGTACAAACGTGTTTACCTAATTTTAAGGAGTTCTGCAAGTTATTTATCTGCTGCAGTTTAGTTTTGCAGTTGCATGAAACTGGTTAAAGGGATAGTTCAACCAAAAATGAAACTGTGATGTTTATCTGCTTACCCCCTGAGGGCATCCAATATAGTTGACTGTTTATTCTGTAGAACTTAAATTAAGATTTTTAACTCCAACCGTCCGTTGCATGTGAATGGGAGCAAAATCTATCGAAGTAAAAAAAACAAAACATCCACATATAAATCCACATAACGGAACCACCCCTTTAAGACATCAGTGCCGTCACGAGCCACAAGGTTTAATTTATTTTTATTTTATTTTTTTATTGATGCTCAGAACAATACACAAATTATAACCACAAGGTTTAATGTCACATTAAACCTTGTGGCTCGTGACGACACATTGATGTCTTAAAGGGGTGGTTCCGTGGTTTTTTTTCTAGGGTTGGTGGTTGTGTTTATGGGGTGCAGTATAACGTCTTAAAGGTCCTGTTCTTCGCGATCCCATCTTTCAAACTTTAGTTAGTGTGTAATGTTGTTGTTAGAGCATAAAAAATACCTGTAAAATTATAAAGCTCAAAGTTCAATGCCACACGAGATATTTTATTTAACAGAAGTTCCCTTTCAAAGCCTACAGTGAACGGCCAGTTTGGACAACATCCCTGCACTTCCTGCAAAAATAACGTCAGTAGAACAGTTTGTTGACTAACCCTCCACCCACAAGAACATGCAAAAAACGGGGGCATGGTCTTGTTGCTCTCCCACATGGAGAAGAGCGCACATTGAGCGCGGGCATCTCCCCGTTATGGTAAGAGGCGGGACCTTTCCGGGCAAAATGCGCTAAGCTGCTGTCCAATCACAACACGGGAACCGCTGGCACAAACAGAACTCGTTAAGTATTTTTGAAGGAGGGACTTCATAGAACAAGGAAATCATCAGGCCGTTTTTAGGACAACGAAAACAGCGTTATACAGATAAGTCAATTGTGTGAAAATACAGTTTTTTTTTTTTTTAACTGCAAAACATGAACTCATGTTATATTGGACACAGTAAACACAATCAAAGCTTCTAAAACACAAAAAAACACGACCTTTAATACTTCTTTTTTTTTTTTTTTTTTACGGACATAAATTGACGGATCTAGTACCTCACCAAAAATATAGACATTAATAATATTTTATTAAAATAATATATTATATCTTATATTTTACCTTTTATTCCACAGCTGTGTCTCCACTGTCCTTTGAACAGCTCGTTTGCTTCCTGCTTTCTATGAAGCCCATCCCTCAGAAAAACACAAAAGTCTTAGATTTGTTAGATGGTCTATATGATGTCACCAACCTGGGAAGAAGCTCGTTGTAGTCCAAACCGGCCGTTTTTTGTAGGCAGTAAACTCCCATAACTTTAAGAGACAATATCTCCGTTTGCATTGAACTTTCAGTTCTGTAACTTTGCAGATGCTTTATGCTCAAGCAGCGTAAGTAAGTTACACCCTTACTAAAGTTAAAAAAGTGACATCACATACAATCATCCATATATATACATAAGTTTGGACACATTACTATTTGTAATGTTTTTGAAAGAAGTTTCCTCTGCCCATCAAGCCTGCATTTATTTGATCAAAAATACAGAAAAAAATGAATATTGTGATATATTATTACAATTTAAAATAATTGGTTTTCAAGCTATTATACTTTAAATGATCATTTATTTCTGTGATGCAAAGCTGAATTTTCAGCATCATTCCTCCAGTCTTCAGTGTCACATGATCCTTCAGAAATCATTCTAATATGATGATTCATTTTGGGAAACAGTTCTGCTGCTTAAGTTGGAAAAGTTGGAAACAGTTCTGCTGCTTAATATTTTTTTCATAACATGTGATATTTTTTTACAATACTTTGATGAATAAAAAGTAGAAAAAAAATTAAATAAAAAGAAGCAAATGTTTCAAAAATAGAAATCTTTTGTAACAACAAAATAAACTACTGGTCAGTAATTTGGGATCGGTCATTTTTTCTTTTTTTGAAATGAATCAATAATTTTATTCAACAAGGATGTGCTAAATTGATAAAAAATTATAGTAAAGGAGATTTATATTATTTGAAAATATGTTTTTATTTTGAATAAATGCAGTTCTTTTAAACCTTTTATTCATCAAATATATTAGGCAGCAGAACTGTTTCCAAAACTCAGAATAAATCAGAATATTAGAATGATTTCTGAAGGATCATGTGACAGACTGGATGTCACATGTGACACTGAAGACTGGAGTAACGATTCTGAAAATTCAGCTGTGCAATATAAATAAATTGAAAACTAAATATATTTAAAATATTAATAATATATCACAATATTTAAAAAAATGTCTCTAATTTTGATCAAATAAATGGAGGCTTGATGAGCAGAAGAAACTTCTTTCAAAAACATTACAAATAGTAATGTGTCCAAACTTTTGCCCTATATAAATATAAATATATTTATAAATATAAATATATTTATATATTCCGGTAAGTGAGGTAATTGTGCATCTGGCGTAGAGATTCTTGATTCAGATCTTGTACATTGACCTAATTTACCGTAAGTGTTCACGCGCTGAAGACATATTCATATAAATACAATTCGGTTTCTCACACAAACTGATCGTTTTGTGTCTTAAGACATCAAAATATCATCACGAGCTGCAGAGTTTAATATAGATTTGTCTGTGCATGTTTTTTTACACAAAAAAAACTTTTTTTATTTTGCTAACATCCACATGCATTATACGACTGACAGACTGTAACGTTTGGAGGTAAACATCTTAATTTGTGTTCTACTGAAGTTACCTACATCTTGGATGCAGATAAACATCACATTTTCACTTTTGGCTGACCTATCCATTTAAGCATTATGACCCGTGGAAAGCCACTAGAGGGCATAGCTGCGTGGAATACCTTTTGCATCCTAAACTGAATCTTGTCACCTTAATGATGTGTCTGTCAATAAATGCCTGCCTAAAAATCAACAATCAACTTTATTAGCACTCTTCTCATTGACCTTAGTGACTGGAGAGAACCACAGTTTTATGCATAAACCTTTCCTTGGCTACAGACTGCCAGAGTGCATGACTGAGTCAAAGATGAATTAACGGATCTAGTACCTCACCAAAAATATAGACATTAATAATTTACTGAACGAAAGCATACATGAGGTTATTGAACTTTCATTCTTCGTACAAAACACTTGATTGGTATTGTTTGTTGAGTTTTCTTCACAAGTGTGTTTGGTTGCCCCACACTGTTGTAGAGAAAACATAAATCTATACAACTGTGAAAACGTAGATGTGAGCGAAGAGCAGGGGTGGGAAACTCTGGCCCGTTTTCCTGCAGAGTTTAGCTCCAACCATAATCAAAAACACCTGGAAAAATTTAACCAGTCTTTAGGATTACTGTCAAATGACAGGCAGCTGTGTTTTATTAGATTTGGAGCGAATCCCTGCAGGGCAGTGGATCTCTAGGGTTCGAGTTGGCCAACTCTGCAGTAGAGTGACATTTCACTGTATCAGGCAGAGCTTTATGAGCAGAGAGCTCATAACGTACTCGGTTACTTTTGTAACCTCGGTTCCCTGAGAGAGAGGAACGAGTATTACGTACGGGGAAAACTCCTTTTCTCGAGAATATGAAGCAAAACTTTATTAATAAAGGTATCCATGTAAAGCGTAGTGCCGCTGTACGGCCATAGCCCAGCGCGAGGAGCACTCTGATTGGCCGGGCCGCGGCAACTGCAGGAACCTATGGTGAGGCGGCTGAGAGGAACGAACCAATGGGGGGGCGTTCCAGAAAGCCCGCCGTAAAAGGTGCTTATATTTGCATACAGGAGGCTATATAAGACCCTAATTCGCCATAGGTGTCAGGTTTTAAGATCGACTGAAGCGATACCTGAGAAGCATAAACACGGCACGGAACGTAATACTCGTTCCTCTCTCTCAGGGAACCGAGGTTACAAAAGTAACCGAGTATGTTCCCTTTCGAGAGAGGTTCCTCGTATTACGTATGGGGAACACAATGTAAAGCGCCGTGTGTGCTGACTGACCCAGTATACCCAAAGCACATGTTAATAAACCCCCGAGACACCGACAGAGGCGGCTTATAAGGGGAATGAAGAACCGGAAGAGTCGGTTCGTTTGAACAGCTGATCGGACATAGTCGGATCTTATGATGAATGAATAGTGCTTAAGGACTAATGTGTACAGGCCAAAACGTAAGGCAATCTGTTTGCCAGGGTCAAGATAGAGCCTAGATGGAGAGAAGCCCTGCTTGTAGAGCTGGAACCTCCAATTTGTAGAATCTGATAAAAGTGGACGGAGAGGCCCAGCCTGCGCCGCACAGATATCTTCCAAAGAAATGCCACACGACCAAGCCCAAGATGAGGCCATGCCTCTAGTGGAGTGGGCTTTAACGCCTATAGGGCAAGTCAGGTTTTTAGACTCTTATGCCAGCGAGATCGCGTCCACTATCCAGTGTGAGAGTCTTTGCTTCGTGACAGCACAACCTTTAGTGCGGCCGCCGAAGCAGACAAACAGCTGGTCCGACTGCCTGAAGGGGGAGGAGCACTCCAGATACAGTCTCAAAGCTCTGACCGGGCAGAGTAGATTCGCGTCCTGTTCACCCTGAGATGCGGGAAATGGAAGCAGAGTAATAACCTGTGCTCTAAAAGGGGTAGAAAGCACTTTGGGTATAAAACCATGTCTTGGTTTGAGAACAACTTTGGAGTTGTTGGGCCCGAACTCGAGACAGGACGGGCTCACTGAGAGTGCGTGTAAGTCACTCACACGTTTAACCGAGGCCAGAGCCAGCAGAAACGCGGTTTTGAGTGATAAAAGCTTTATGGTCGCGGTCTGGAGTGGCTCGAAGGGGGGACCCTTCATAGCGTCTAAAACCACCGCGAGGTCCCAAATAGGGACCGAGGGAGGGCGAGGGGGATTCAATCTCCTAGCCCCTTTAAGAAAATGTACAATGAGCTCACTTTTCCCTAGTGAATGTCCCGCGATCTGAGTGTGGTTAGCTGCTATGGCGGCGACATAAACTTTGAGCGTGGAGGGGGAATGACCCGCGTCCAGTAGCTCTTGGAGAAAAGCGAGCACTTCTGCTGTTTCGCATGAGCGTGCGTCGATATTTTGGACGGCACACCAGTTAGAAAACACTGACCACTTCAGAGTATAGAGCCGCCTAGTCGCGGGGGCTCTAGCTTCCGCAATAGTGTTCATAACTCTGTCAGAGAGGTTTCCCGATACCAGTTGATGGGCCATATGTGGAGGGCCCATAGTTCGGGACTGGGATGCCAGATCTTCCCCTACGCCTGCGTTAGGAGGTCTTTCCTCAGCGGAATGGGCCATGGGGCTGTGTCTGACAGCTGGATCAGATCGGAGAACCACGTTCGGTTCCTCCAGAGCGGGGCTATTAAAAGCACCGTGGATGCTGTCTCCCTGATTTTCTTGATGGTTTGTGGCAGCATCGCGATCGGGGGGAAAGCATATAGCGGGAGACTGGGCCAGACATGGGCCAGGGCGTCCCTGCGTTTGGAGAAAAATATTGGGCAGTGAGTGTTGTCTTCTGAGGCGAAGAGATCCACCTTCGCTCTGCCGAAGGTGTTCCAAATTAAGAGAACCGTTTGCGGGTGAAGAAACCATTCCCCTGGGGGAATGGGTCCCCTGGATAACATATCCGGACCCAGATTCAGAATACCTGGCACGTGAGCCGCCCTCAGGGAGCTCAGGTTGTGCTCTGCCCATAAAAGGAGATGCTTCGCCATGCGGTGAAGGGAATGTGATCTCAGGCCACCCTGGCGATTTATGTACGCTACCACCGACATGTTGTCTGTACGAACCAAGAGGCCATAAGGCCGAGCATCCTCTGAAAGTGTTTCAGGGGAACACGAGTTCCGGCTTTGAATGAAGCCGCCATGTTCTGGACGGATAGCGAGCTGTGTCGTTAGCCGCGCGTTCATGAGTCTCGAGTCTAGAATAATGCCCAGAAAAGATATCTTTTGAGTGGGTGACAGCGAGCTCTTGGCGATATTGATCCTGAGACCCAAACAGTCTAAGTGGTTGAGGAGCCAGGATCTGTGTGTTGGTAGTTGTGCTCGAGACTGGGCTATCACTAGCCAGTCGTCGAGGTAGTTGAGCACCCGCATCCCTTTCAGCCTGAGCGGGGCTAATGCCGCGTCCATACATTTCGTAAACGTGCGGGGCGCCAGGGATAACCCGAATGGCAGGACCGTGTACTGATAAGCCTGCCCCTCGAAGGCGAATCTCAAGAATGGCCTGTGGTGGGGGGCAGGACCATGTACTGATAAGCCTGCCCCTCGAAGGCGAATCTCAAGAATGGCCTGTGGTGGGGGGCTACCTGAACGTGAAAGTACGCATCTTTCAGATCTATCGTGAAAAACCAGTCTCCAGGGCGAATGTGCGCGAGGATCTGTTTCACCGTCAGCATTTTGAAAGAGCGAGACATTAGAGCTTTGTTCAAATGCCTTAGATCTAGGATGGGCCTGAGATCTCCGTCCTTCTTCGGAACAAGAAAGTATCGGCTGTAGAAGCCCGACTCGCTTCTGGATGGGGGAACGGGCTCCACCGCTCCCTTCTCTAACAGTTTCGAAATCTCGGTGCGAAGCACGTGACTGACGCTGCTTCTCACCGAGGTCTCGACCACGGTGCGAAAGCGCGGGGGCCTGTGAGCGAACTGTAGCGAGTACCCCCTTTTTACTATGTTCACAACCCAATTTGATACACCGGGCATGGCTTGCCAGGCCTGAGCCCGACGCGATAGTGGCTGGAGCCGGCGCGGATAAGGGTCGCCTACTAGAGGGAACTCGGTAGCGCTGCCATTTTGTGCTTGAGACATAGAGGGGGTAGTGCTTATGTGTGGCGGCGTGCACTGTGGAGTGGGCGCCGGGACATTTATAGCATGGGGGGGAGGGGTATATGAGTGTAGGAGTGCGGACTGATAAGTGGGCACATTTACTACAAAGAAAAAGCTCTTTTTGAGATTTATTTGGGTCGCCGTGATAACGGCGTTTGTGTGCAGGCTAGTGCGTTTGACAACGGGCTCGTTGGCTGCGAAACTGGGTGCAGGGAACCGGGCGACCGGGAGGGAGAGATGGGGGTCCGGCCGAGGCGAGACCTGACCATCTCCTTTTTCTCCTTGCGGCTAGGACGGCTTCGGAGGCTCGGGGTTCAACACAAGCCTGGGTCGAGGTCCCCGGCGTTCAGGCCGCCTGCTGAGGTTCGCGGAGCGGGAGCGTTGGCGCGTTCCAGAAGAGGAGCGAGGCTGAGAAGGTGGCGCAGCCGGCTTAGCGGGTTGAGAGGGCGGAGGTCTACCTTGAGGGCGTCCCTGGCCTGAAGAAGAGCTGGAGCGCTTGGGCAGGAAATGCCTCATAGCCTGAGAAGCCTTTTGCGCTTCGGTGAAACGCTCCGCGAAGCCCACGACTGACGGGCCGAAGAGACCGGTAGTGGAGATGGGGGCGTCCAAGAAGGAGGCTTTATCTGCGTCCTTCATCTCGGTCAAATTCAGCCATAGGTGCCTCTCTAAGACCGTCAGGTTAGCCATATTCTTCCCAATGGCTTGTGCGGTGGCTTTAGTAGCGCGAAGGGCCAAGTCCGTCGCGCTGCGAAGGTCCTTCAGAACCTCGGAGTCGGGAACAGACTCGTCCAAGGAGCGGAGAAGTCTGGCCTGGAACACCTGAAGGACAGCCATGGTGTGAAGGGCCACGGAAGCCTGGCCAGCGCTTCCAAGTCCGTCGCGGGCCAAGTCCGTCGCGAAGGGCCAAGTCCGTCGCGCTGCGAAGGTCCTTCAGAACCTCGGAGTCGGGAACAGACTCGTCCAAGGAGCGGAGAAGTCTGGCCTGGAACACCTGAAGGACAGCCATGGTGTGAAGGGCCACGGAAGCCTGGCCAGCGGAGGCATATGCCCGGCCAGCGAGAGCAGAGGTGGTGCGGCAGGGCTTGGACGGGTGCTGCGCCCTGGACTGCCATCCTCTGGAGGAGGAGGGCGGGCAGAGGTGCGCGGCGACAGCCTCCTCGAGGGGGGGAAGAGACTCGTAGCCTTTTTCCTTGGCGCCGTCGACGATGGAGAGCGCTGGGGAAAAGGTGGATCTCGCGCGAGCAGAGTAGGGCGACTTCCACGATTTCGTAAGCTCGTCGTGTACCTCAGGGAAGAAAGGCGCGGGCTTCTGAGGAGAAGAGAGGCGGCGGCTTTCTAGGTACCACTCATCCAGTCTGCTGCGCGTTGGCTCTTCGGGCTGGGACCACTCGAGTCCGAGGTCTTCCACGGCCTTAGAGAGCCCGCGGATGAGTTCCGCGTCAACGTTGGATTTGGAGCTCGTGGCGGTCTGTGTCGAAGCGGGGGGCTCCGAGACAGAAACTGACCACTCGCTACCAGAAGCGGCTGTGGAGAGGCTGTCCTCGTCTTCCTCTGGCGACGGGCCACCGAAGGAAACCGAACAGGCCGCTGCATGAGAGGGACGCTGTTCCTCCTGGGTGAAGGTGACCGGCGAGGGCGAGGCACGCGGGGAGTCATCCGGCGTGCAGTCGCCCGACCGTTCTGGCAGTCTCTGGTCGCGGCGTTTCTTGTGGCGCGGCCCAGTGGCAGGAGGAGGGACCTGGTCGAAGGTGGCGAGGCGAGCCCGAAGGGTCTGCAGCGCCATCACATCGCACTCGGGGCAGGAGAGGGAGTCCGTCGTCCTCAGCTGCAGGTTCCGCTGGTGCCTTCCAACGGCGGTGCTTCTTCCGGAGGTCAGCGAAGGTGTCGCTGAAGGAGATAAAATCTGACACCTATGGCGAATTAGGGCCTTATATAGCCTCCTGTATGCAAATATAAGCACCTTTTTACGGCGGGCTTTCTGGAACGCCCCCCATTGGTTCGTTCCTCTCAGCCGCCTCACCATAGGTTCCTGCAGTTGCTGCGGCCCAGCCAATCAGAGCGCTCCTCGCGCTGGGCTATGGCCGTACAGCGGCACTACGCTTTACATGGATACCTTGATTAATAAAGTTTTGCTTCATATTCTCGAGAAAAGGAGTTTTCCCTGTACGTAATACGAGGAACCTCTCTCGAAAGGGAACTTGTGTTATCCAATGTCCAAGTCTGTTCTTTGAGAAGGGAGAACCCTTGTAACTAAGGGTGGGACAAAATATCAATAGGCCAATATATCGGTGTCTTTCGTGAGATACAAGAATCGATACGCTGATTCCAAATATCAATATTTTAATAAAATAATGCATGCTAAATATATTTCCCTGCTCCCAGTGTCGCTTCTTCATGGTTCCTCGAGGTGGCGCTGAACTCATGAAAGAGGGAAATTGAACATAAGTTAACTAGCCTAAGAAAAATTGTTTTTTAATGGAATAGCGGACAGCAGCGTGAGTAAAATAATGTTGATGCCCCAGCCACGTTTAAGACCAAAGTCTGGAAAACCTGCCCTTAACCTTTTCACAGGCATTTTGTTTTCATAGTTAGACAGATATCATGATGTAATATCATTATATGATTGTTTAGCAATATATCGCAGAATTGTTGTATCATGATATCAGTTGTCGTGTCGTATCGTGAGCAGTGTTGCCACAATTACTTTGGAAAAGTAAACTGATTACTGATTACTCCTTTAAAAAGTAACTTAGTTACTTAATAGATTACTTGATTTTAAAAGTAACTAAGTAAGATTACAAGTTACTTTATTAGTTACATTCAGCAGTTGCCGACAACACCCCTACCGCCTCAATAACCGTTTTTGCCAACACTTACTTTATTGGAAGTGCATTTTTAACTGTAACGTCAACAATGTATCTCCTGACATTTTAATTTGAAATTAAAAAATATTTCCTGAAAATACTCTCCCCGAGATGCAAGAAGAAAGCAAAAATATATTTAATTTTTTTTTGCTAAGGAACATTACTAAAATAGTAACTCACAGTGACTTGGATAAATTATTTTAATCTCATTACTGGTTTGGAAATAGTAACGCATTAGATTAATTGTTACTGGAAAAAAGTAGTCAGATTAGAGGAACGCGTTACTAGTAACTAAGTTACTGGTATCACTGATTGTGAGGTACCCTGTTTACCACCCCTACTTGTAACGTTCAGCAAAAAAAAAAGTAATTGGCAAGTAGTCCTTGCAGGAAAAGGCCCCCAATGCATCCTGAGGTCTTCTTTGCGAAATGCCAGTAACAGCACTGGTGTGTTACCATACTGACTCAACTTGAGTAAAAAAAAGCCTTTGGGTCATTTAACTCGAATGGAAAAAAAACATGGCCTTACTTGGCGAATAACTGGCTGGTTTGATGTCTGAATGTGACTTAGAACTAAACAAATGAATAGAAATGGAGGAAACGTGTTAAGTTAACCACACGCCATTTGTGAGCCCTTGTGAACCTGTTTCCATGGCCAGCTAGAACCATTTCTGACATTTCACTGACTGACTGTGGACATGAAAAAACAGAAACTTTAATAATTATTATGATGAAGCTGGAATTGAATAACAAGCTAAGTGTCTTTAAAAGCTTTTATTCGTGTCAAAAGGGTCAGTTCATGCAGGTTGTGCAGTCAGAAAAGACAAAGTGGAAGCCTCACACTCGTTCTTTAATGCTCTCATTTCAGTGGGTGAGGACTTTTGATCAGTGACAATAACAAACTCCTTAGTTGGTGTTATCTGCAGCTGTCACAACTTGAGTGAAAACACAAAACTTTCTGAGAACTTGTTTAAGGCTTCAGACAACGAACATTAGTTCTATTAAGAAAAGTGTCAAAGTTTATCAAACAAAAATGTGTTTAGAGAATTAGAATTCCCCTTATATTTAAAGAAAAAAACAGTTTATATAAGCTTGATATAATTAAAAACACCTTATATGGTTTGATATAGTTTATAGTTTGATATAGTTCAAACCAAATTTAGAGTAGAATCTGCTCCTTATTTTTGGAATGATAAGGTACACAAAGAAAAAATCAGAAACACTTTACAATAAGGTTCATATAGTTAACATGAACTAATAATGAACGCACCTATAAAGCATTGATTTATCTTTGTTAATGTTAATTTCAACATTTACTAATACATTATCAAAATCCTGTTAACATTAGATAATGCACTGTGAACTAACATGAACAAACCATGAACAGCTGTATTTTTATTAACTAAGGTTAACAAAGATTAACTAATGCTGAACAGACGTGTTGTTAATGGTTAGTCCATGTTAACTAATGCATTAACTAATGTTAAGTAATACAACCTTATTGTAAAGTGTTACCAAAACTAATACTCTCACTAGGTGGTTTGATCTCTTCTCACGCATCTTTCCTAAATAGGGTTTGAATTGCAATTGAGATCATTTTGGGTGTGTTTGAGGGTGGCTGGTGACAAAATTGTAGACTTTAGAATTGATTTGGCATAATTGCAACAAAGCAAAAATGGCAAAAACGTATTTGCCACTTGTTTAACCTAAAAGAGCAGGGGGCTCTCTGTGATCTTTTGGGTGGCAGGTCACGCATTCAAAACTGGCAGTGCAAGCGAAATAAACAAAACCAGGATGAATAACTAGACACCTTTAATGAAACAAATTATTTCTCTAAATGAAATAATATCTCTAGCTGGCTTCTTAAGCAACAAGCCTACTCTCCTAATTCTCTCTGATCAGCTGGTCCAAATACCTGAACAGGAATCCGAATAAGTATTCCTGCAAGACTTAGATAAGGTGATCTAAACTGCTTTTACCCGCTATTAAACCCACCTATTGCAAAGCTACGTTAACCAGATTGGTAGCTGCAGCATCTTATGTGTGGCATCTTGGGGCGGCAGTGGCTCAGTGGTTCATGTAGGTTGGCCTCAAACCGGAAGGTTGCTGGTTTGAGTGTTGAGGTGTGCATGAGCAAGACAACCATATGGAAGTAAAACTGTGCCACTGGATTTTGAATTCTAATTTTTAGCACTGAATTTTTTTACATCGAATTTTTAACACTGAATTTTATTTTGCATCTAAATCAGACTTTGAATTTTAAAAGCCATCGAATTTCTAGCACTGTTTTTTTTGCCTATGACATTTTTTCAATGTTTAAAAAAAATTCAGTGTAAAAAGAAATTCAACGTCTGAAAAAATTCAGTGTAAAAAGAAATTCAACGTCTGAAAAAATTCAGTGTAAAAAAATTCAACGTCTCAAAAGATTCAGTGTAAAAAAATTCAACGTCTCAAAAGATTCAGTGTAAAAAAATTCAACGTCTCAAAAGATTCAGTGTAAAAAAATTCAACGTCTCAAACGCTCCATTGGTCATGTGATGCTGAAACAGGAAGGCAGGGAAGTTCACTTCAGGTGAGCTCCAGAGCTCAGCAGCATTGCTCAGAACACACACGATGGCGCTTCGGTGAGTTTACTCATGACCAATGGAGCGTAAATGATTGGCTGGATGTTGGATGATTTGATACAGGGATCGATTGCTTCTCCTTGGTTACCCAGATGTTGACTCTGAATATTTTTACACAGAATTTTTTGAGACGTTGAATTATTTTACACTGAATCTTTTGAGACATTAATTTTTTTTACACTGAATCTTTTGAGACGTTGAATTTTTTTACACTGAATTTTTTGAGACGTTGAATTTCTTTTTACACTGATTTTTTTTAAAACATTGAAAAAATGTCATAGGCAAAACAAAAAAACAAAAAACAGAGCTAGAAATTCGATGGCTTTTAAAATTCAAAGTCTGATTTAGATGCAAAATAAAATTCAGTGTTAAAAATTCGATGTAAAAAAATTCAGTGCTAAAAATTAGAATTCAAAATCCAGTGGCACAGTTTTACTTCCATAAACCAACCCCAGCTGCTCCCGACGAGCTGGATGGCGCCTTACATGGCTGTCGGTGTATGAATGGGTGAATGTGAGGTGATATCTAAAGCGCTTTGGATGGCCATAGGTCTGTTAAAAGCGCTATTTAAATGCAGTCCATTTACCATTAGTCTGTAATAATAGAAGGACAAGTGTATTAACAGTCGTGCGGACCCAGACATTCCATTGAATTATATACATTATACTGTACACTGTCTGGCCAAAAATACTTTTAATGAATTTAAGGTGGTGCCAGTTCATGCGTGAAAAGGATTCTTCATGCTCTCCCACAACTATTCTTTCACAATTTGAGCCTGATGAATCTTGACATTGTCATCCTGGAATATGGCCATGATGTGTATTCCTACATGGTTGTTTAATAAAAGAAAAGCTATACACTCCATGTGTTAGAAGAACTGTTGCCAGACTATTAACTTTAATGACATCTCATTCTTAATCTGTAGGGTTTAATATAGAGTTGGCTCACCCTTTGCAGATATAACAGCGTCAACTCTTCTGGGAAGGCTTTCAACAAGGTTTAGAAGTGAGTTTATGGGGAATTTTGATCATTTTTCTACAAGCGCATTCGTGAGGTCAGGCACTGATGTAGAAGGCCTGGCTCACAGTCTCCGCTCGAATTCATCCCAAAGGTGTTCTATCGGGTTAAGGTCAAGACTCAGTTAGACAAAGTTAGGAGCATGAAATTGTCCACAATGTCTTGGTATGGTAAAGCGTTAAGAGTTCATTTAACTAAAACAAAAGGGCCAAGCCCAACCCCTGAAAATAACAACAGCACCATAATCCCCCCTCCACCAAACTTTACATGTGGGGAAAAAGCAGTCAGGCAACTGGCAACTGCCAAACCCAGACTCATCCATTGGATTGCCAGACAGAGAAGCATGACTCGACACTCCAGAGAACACTCCTGCTTTACACCACTGCATCCGATGCTTTGCATTGCACTTGGTGATGTAAGCCTTGGATACAGCTGCTCGACCATGGAAACCCTTTCCATGAAGCTCTCTGTACACTGTTCTTGAGCTAATCTGAAGGCCACAGTTTGGAGGTCTGTAGCTATTGACCAGAAAGTTGGCATCTTCTGTGCACTGTGCACCTCAGCTGACTCCACTCTATGATTTTATGTGGCCTAGCACTTCATGGCTGAGTTGCTGCTGTTCCCAATTTCTTCCACTTAATACCACTAACAGTTGACCGTGGGATATTCACTGAGCTCCTGAGAGCGACCCATTTGTAGAAGCAGTCTGCATGCCTAGGTGCTTGATTTTATACATCTGTGGCCAAGGAAGTTATTGGAACATCTGAATATGAACCCACTACAGTTTCCCCCAGTGTTTGGGTGTAATGCATACTAAGCTATTCATTACTTTTCCCTTGAAAAGGTAAAGTAAGGGATTACTCTTATTTTTTCTTCTAACATCTAATGATAAAATGTATGCTTTTAATGTAACCCTCTCCCTTTAAATAGCCTACTTTGATCATAGTAAGAATAATTTATGCAATTTTAAACGATTTACTTGAAATAATTAAAAGAGTAGTTGTTGTGGTGTAGGCCTATCATTCAACTAGTCGAGGTCGAGGTTGATTTGGGATTTAGAAAGTATAGCCCAATTAGTAATAAGAAATAATGTAATACTTTTTAAACATTAGTAATCTTTTAGACATTTTAATACTTAGTACAGTACATTTTAATTTTAGTACTTAGTACAGTAATCTAACAACACTATTGTAATCAGCAAATTGATTACGGTTTTATGAAAAAAATTAAATTAAAAAAGAGAATAAAACAAAAGTTAATTGTTTACAAAATTACACACAAACGTTCAAAGTATTTCATTGCTTATTTTTATTTATCTAATAAAGAGTACACAACTGTACTCTTTGTAGAGTAAATCTGCGCGTGTGTGTGAAAACAAGACGTCTCATGCGTTTTTTCTTTCGGAGATAATTTGTCCTCTCCCGGCTGCCGTGGGGATACGTCACAATGGAGGCCATGGGACGTCATATTTGTGGCCTCTGGTCGGCATCATCATATGCGTCTGGTAACAACACAGCACCGTGTTGCATATATATGCTTAATTCACGATTGATATAACGAGCTAATAAGCGAGCGCGAGTCCCTAGATTGTGCATATTTAACGTTGTGCCGATTAATCCAGATGTTTATGAAGATCACAGCGCGGACGGCAGCACCGCAGCAGTTACTGGTGTGGATCTGAAATGGTCTTCCTGGAATAAAATAAAACGATGGATGGAAGTGAGAAGATCGAATCTGATGATGTGGTGATCATTGTGGAGAACGAGGCGGAGAGTAAGCGTGATGATGAAGACCAGGGCAGTGTGAGGATGATGATGATGATGGCTCTGATGGACGTGTGTCCCGTGTGTAAGCTCAGCTTCAGCAGCAGAGAGCCGAAACTGCTGCCCTGCCTGCACTCTTTCTGTAAGAGATGTTTACCTGCTCACAACACTCCTGCCAGCACAGCCAGCAACGCCAAACAGCGTAAGAGTTTGCTTTTACTTTTAATCATTCATCGAAATAATACACCTTAAGATGGCAGTAACAGGAGAAGAGATGCTATACAAACAAACAACCGAAGCTGCTGTAAAAGTTCACACTAGAACAAAGAAAATTCGATAATCAAACGATCAAAATAATGGTAGCTGCATGGCACTAAAACACCAAAGATCATGGTTGGCAAAAAACAAAACAACAGCAACAAAAAACCCCCCCATCAACCTGGACCACAAAACCAGCCATAAGGGGATTTTTTAAATTTATTTTTTTATTGAGATTTATACATCACATGAAAGCTGAATAAATATTCATTTCACTTTCCATTGATGTATGGTTTGTTATGGTATGACAATATTTTGGCCGAGACACAACTATATGAATATCTTGAATCTGAGGGTGCAAATATTGTGCAAATATAAATATTGAGAAAACCGTCTTTAAAAAGTTATCAAAATGAAGTCCTTAGCAATGCCTATTGCGACTTATAACAGGAATAGGACATTTTATAAATATCTTAATGGAACATGATCTTTTCTTAATATCCTTGTGTTTGGCATAAAATAAAAATTGTTTGCCACAAATATACACATGTAACTTATGACTAGTTTTGTGGTCCAGGATCACAAGTGCCTTGAATGCACTGTAATGCACTTTGAATAAGGTCGTTTGTCAAATGCATAAATGTAATGTAAACAAACAAAACTGACTTGAAACGTTATCTTTTATTTTGAATGGCAAGGGCAGTGACCGTAACATTGAGCATATTTTGTAGTATTAAACGTTTATTTATACCGATTTAATTAGGTTCCAAAAATTCTTCAAAAAGAACACAAAGAATGGCCTTCTCATCTGCCATCGTTGCAACTCTTGCGTCATCAGAACAGGGTGTTCAACGCACCACAGTTTCTGTTTAAAAAATGTTTTACAACATTTTGTTATGGCTGAAAGCAGCCTTGCCTGGGCCATCTGACCAATCAGAGTAGACTAATCACAACAGACTGAGCCATCTGACCAATGAGAGCAGAGTAGACCAATCACAACAGATCGAGCCAACTGATCAATGAGAGTGGAGTAGACCAATCACAACATACTGAGCCATCTGACCAATGAGAGCAGAGTAGACCAATCACAACAGATCGAGCCAACTGATCAATGAGAGCGCAGTAGACCAATCACAACATACTGAGCCATCTGATCAATGAGAGCAGAGTAGACCAATCACAACATACTGAGCCATCTGATCAATGAGAGCAGAGTAGACCAATCACAACATACTGAGCCATCTGACCAATGAAAGCGGAGTAAACCAATCACAACAGACCGAGCCAATTGACCAATGAGAGCGGAGTAGACCAATCAAATTATACTGAGCCATCTGACCAATGAGAGCAGACTAGACCAATCACAGACTGAGCCATCTGACCAATGAGAACAGAGTAGACCAATAATGGAGACGGGGACATCTGACTAATGAGAGCAGAGTAGACCAATCACAACATACTGAGCCATCTGACCAATGAAAGCGGAGTAAACCAATCACAACAGACCGAGCCAATTGATCAATGAGAGTGGAGTAGACCAATCAAATTATACTGAGCCATCTGACCAATGAGAGCAGAGTAGACCAACCATGGAGACTGGGACATCTGACCAATGAGAGTAGAGTAGACCAATCACAAAGACTGGGACATCTGACCAATGAGAGCGGAGTAGACCAATCACCACAGATCGAGCCAACTGATCAATGAGAGCAGAGTAGACCAATCACAACATACTGAGCCATCTGATCAATGAGAGAAGAGTAGACCAATCACAACATACTGAGCCATCTGACCAATGAAAACGGAGTAAACCAATCACAACAGACCGAGCCAATTGACCAATGAGAGCAGAGTAGACCAATCACATTATACTGAGCCATCTGACCAATGAGAGCAGACTAGACCAATCACAGACTGAGCCATCTGACCAATGAGAACAGAGTAGACCAATCATGGGGACGAGGACATCTGACCAATGACAGCTGAGTAGACCAATCACAACATACTGAGCCATCTGACCAGTGAGAGCGGAGTAAACCAATCACAACAGACCGAGCCAATTGACCAATGAGAGCGGAGTGGACCAATCACAATATACTGAGCCATCTGGCCAATGAGAGCAGAGTAAACCAGCAATAACAGACCGTGCCAATTGACCAATGAGAGCGGAATAGACCAAGCACATTATACTGAGCCACCTGACCAATGAAAGTGGAGTAGACCAATCACAGACTGAGCCATCTGACCAATGAGAGCAGAGTAGACCAATCACAACACACTGAGCCATCTGACCAATGAGAGCAGAGTAGACCAATCAAAACATGTTTTTTAAATTGTTATTTTTAATAGATCCAGATAATCACATACTGTTTCTATAATGAATCGTGATTAATAACACCTACAGTAACATTCATATGGTCATGTGCCATTTCCTCATTCATTTGGAGATTTAATAAAACAGTTTAAAAATGTTTTGTGATGTTTGTTCAATGGCATATATTTTTACCAAGCAGCCTACTATGAATTAAGCCCAGTGAAGTGATACCAATATTAATAATGATACCTCAAAAAGATTAAAGTATTATTTAATAATATATTCTCTTTTGTACACTGTGACATGTTGGTGAATATGTTTTCCTGTTCTTCTCTCTCGTTACATTAGTGAACATGATCCGCTGTCCAGTCTGTCAGCAGGAGTGTATGGATGTTGAGGTCTTGGATAACTTCTTTGTTAAGGATTCTGTGGAAGTGCCGAGCAGCACGATGGAAAAGAGCTGTCAGGTGTGTGTTTACATCTGTCAACGTTTATACTACACCAGTGCAGTGATGCTCTTTAAAGTCACAACACTGATGCAGCATAACATTTTTTTTAACTATTCAGGCTGGTGTGAAGAAATGAATGTGTGTGTTTATTCACTGTAGTCTTGATGTCTCAAATACAACTTGTCTCTGATAAATTCTGTAGTTGACGTTGCATCTTTTGCTCACAGCTCTGCATGAGTTGCGACGATAACACTGAGGCCAGCGGTTTCTGTGTCGAGTGTGTGGAGTTTCTGTGCGTCACCTGCATCGATGCTCATCAGCGTGTGAAGTTCACCAGAGATCACACGGTCCGGCAAATAACGGAAATGTCCTCAGGTTTGACCCTAAACATTTGTCATTTAGCCAGTGAGTCCTGAGCAAGTGCTTGTATCTAATGCAGTGACATTCAGACATTTTAAATGCACTGTAAAAAAATTAACATCATTTGAATGGTAAAAGTCTTAGATCAATATCTATCAAAAGTGGTAGATCAATATCAACCAAAAGATCAGTATCTATCAAAAGTGGTAGTCTGTAAAAGTCTTAAAATGAATTAAATCTATCAGAGCATTACATGTAATTTTAAAGTAAAATATGTAATGTTATTTATTTAGAAATACATTTTATTTAGAGTTTCACATTTTATGATTTTTCATTATAATTTTTTTTGTGTGTTTCTTAGTGTTGGTTGTTGTGTATTACTATGATGGCATTTTATATTTGAGTGCAACACACACACACACACTCACACACACACACACACACACACACACACATACACATATTTTCTATCGCCCTACACTGCTCCTGCCACTAAACCTACCCATCACAGGAAACATTCTGCAAAAAAAGCGAATTCTGTATGATTTATAAGCCTTTTGAAAATTGGGGACATGGGTAATGTCCTCATATTTCACACTCTCCTTGTAATACCTATGTCATACCCATGTCACTATACCCATTCGTGTCCTGATATTTCACAAAAACAAGTTCACATATGCCAAAACAGCCCTGACCCATTGAGGCATGGACTCCACTAGACCCCTGAAGGTGTGCTGTGTAATCTGAAATCAAGATGTTATCAACAGATCCTTTATGTCCTGTAAATTGCGAAGTGTGGCCTCCATGACTTCTCAGTTGAGCACATCCCACAGATGCTCCATTGGATTGAGATCTGGGTAATTTGGAGGCCAAGTCATAACCTCAAACTAATTTAGCTTTGTGGCAGGGCTTGCTTTCCCATAGTGCATCTTGGAGCCATGTGTTCCCCAGGTAAGCAACACGCCTTATGTGATGTAAAAGACAACGTGATTCATCAGACCAGACCATCTTCTTCCATTGTTCTGTGGTCCAGTTCTGATGCTCACGTGCCCACTGTTGGCGCTTTTGGTGATGGGCAGGGGTCAGCATGGGCACACTGACTAGTCAGCCGCTATACAGCCCCATACACAACAAACTACGATGCACTGTGCATTCTGACACCTTTCTATCAGATCCAGCATTACCTTCTTGAGCAATATGAGCTACAGTAGCTTGTCTAGCCTTCACTCCCTATGTGCATCAATGAGCCTTAGCCACCCATGACCCTGTCGCTGGTTCATCAATGTCCCTTCCTTGGAGCACTTTTGATAGATACTGACCACTGCAGACCAGGAACACCCCCCAAGAGCTGCAGTTTTGGAGATGCTCTGACATAGTCATCTAGCCATCACAATTTAGTCCTTGTCAATTCGCTCAAATTTTTTTTTCTCAAAACCATTTTTCCTGCTTCCAAAACAACAGAGGACAACATGTTCACTTACTGCCTAATGTAATATACACACAAACATAAATACAGTGTATTTACCTTTAGGAAAAGCTACTTGTGAGGTGCTTCTACATGTGGATTTCTACGTGTGTGTGTGTGTGTGTGTATTTTATAATTGTATTTTTACAATTGTGAGTGTATGATAAATATACAAAAAGGATTTCAGCACTTCAGTAGGTTGGAAGGCTATATTAACATTAATATATCAGTTCAAGAAAAATATTTTTATTTCCTCTAAATCCTGAAATGTTGCAAACATATTTTTCCACTGTTTTTTTTAAGTATATACATTCACCTAAAGGATTATTGGGAACACATGTTCAATTTCTCATTAATGCAATTATCTAATCAACCAATTACATGGCAGTTGCTTCAATGCATTTAGGGGTGTTGTCCTGGTCAATACAATCTCCTGAACTCCAAACTGAATGTTAGGATGGGAAAGAAAGGTGTTTTAAGCAATTTTGAACCTGGCATGGTTGTTGGGGCCAGACGGGCCGGTCTGAGTATTACACATTCTGCCCAGTTACTGGGATTTTCACGCACGATCATTTCTAGGGTTTACAAAGAATTGTGTGAAAAGGGAAAAACATCCAGTATGCAGCAGTCCTGTGGGTGGAAATGCCTTGTTGATGCTAGAGGTCAGAGGAGAATGGGCCGACTGATTCAAGCTGATAGAAGAGCAACTTTGACTGAAATAACAACTTGTTACAACCGAGGTATGCAGCAAAGCATTTGTGAAGCCACAACACGCTCAACCTTGAGGCGGATGGGCTACAACAGCAGAAGACCCCACCGGGTACCACTCATATCCACCACAAATAGGAAAAAGAGGCTACAATTTGCACAACCTCACCAAAATTTGACAGTTGAAGACTGGAAAAATGTTCCCTGGTCTGATGAGTCTCGATTTCTGTTGAGACATTCAGATGGTAGAGTCAGAATTTGTCGTAAACAGAATGAGAACATGGATCCATCATGCCTTGTTACCACTGTGCATGCTGGTGGTGGTGGTGGTGTAATGGTGTGGGGGATGTTTTCTTGGCACACTTTAGGCGCCTTAGTGCCAATTCGGCATCATTTAAATGCCACGGCCTACCTGAGCATTGTTTCTGACCATGTCCATCCTTTTATGACCAACATGTATCCATCATCTAACTTCCAGCTGGATAATACACTGTCACAAAGCTCGAATCATTTGAATTTTTTTCTTGAACATGACAATGAGTTCACTTTACTAAAATGGCCCCCACAGTCACCAGATCTCAAAGAAAAGAGTATCTTTGGGATGTGGTGGAACGGGAGCTTTGTGCCCTGGATGTGCATTCCACAAATCTCCAACTGCAAGATGCTATCCTATCAATATGGGCCAACATTTCTAAAGAATGCTTTCAGGACCTTGTTGGAACAATGCCACGTAGAATTAAGAAAGTTCTGAAGGTGAAACACTGTATTAGTATGGTGTTCCTAATAATCCTTTAGGTGAGTGTACTTGAGTGTGTGACTTGAGTGTCCAAATACTTTTTGGGGACACTGTACTGTTCATGGTCTTTTTCAGACACTAAACATTACAAACTCGCAGGAGTGAATTTTTGAAGGTAAACAAATGAACTTGTCTACCTGTTCGTTCACAGAGGCGATGGGCGCTTCCACACAGAAGCCCGTCTTCTGCGACATTCACAGACAAGAGCCGCTGAAGCTGTTCTGTGAAACATGTGACCGCCTCACCTGCAGAGACTGTCAGCTGCTCAAACACAAGGACCATAAGTACGTCGGCCCACATTCATGTCATGTGTAGTTACTTTATAGCTGTAGTAAGAAATCATTCATGAAATGCTTATCACACTAGTCTCATATTAACATGCATAATGTTTTAAAGGCAGAGGTCTTCAACCCTGCTCCTGAAGATCCACTATCCTAAAAAGTTGTTTTTCAACCTGATTTAGCATCTTGTTTGGCTGCTTCAGGTTTGTTTGGTTAGGGTTGGATCTAATGCTGTTCACGCCATGTCTTAATTGCCCTAGTCTCAAAATTACAACGTGACATTGTATTCAGAGCTGTTTACAATCTCAAACAGGGAGTTATGCGTTATGACACCATAATTAATCTCTCAGAAAAATCCCGTCTTGCAAGCTGTAATTACGAGCTCTACAATTATGTGAACGCTTTTGAAATATCCCATAGTACTCACGGTAATTTTAACATGGCATGAATCCCCATCAGTGGATTCCCAGGAATAAGGTTAAAGACCTGTGTTTAAAGGGATAGTTCACCAAAAATAATGTTAATTTACTTGTTCCAAACCTGTATGACTTCCTCCTTCTTTCGAACACAAAAAATGGAAGTCCATTTTTTTTTTTTTTCAATGGAAGTCACTAAACACTGCAGCTAACACATGATTTTCCAATACAGTTACCAATTTCTAGAAGATGCATATAAGAACCACAAGCAACATCTGGAAAATATGACCTGCCAACTTCAAGAAAAGAAGAAAACTATAGAGGATGTATCTAGTACCATAAACAATGGGTATGTTTTATGTTATATATGTGATCTTGGCCCCACTTTATATTAGGTGGCCTTAAATACTATGTACTTACATCCAAAAATAAGTACAATGTACTTACTGTGTTCAAATTGTATTGCAAAGCCCTTTTGCTGATATTGAGGTGGGATACGGGTAGAGTTAAGGACAGGTGGGGTGGTATGGATAAGTTTAAGGGTAGGTTTAGGTGTAAGGGAAGTGCCAAATGTGTAATTACAAATGTAACTACAGAAATTAATTACAGACGTAATAACATGCAGGTATTTTTTTTTTAAATGTAAGTACAATGCAAAAACATGTATGTACACAATAAGCGCATTTTAACAAATGATTAATTACAACGTTAGTACATAGTTGTTGAGGTCACCTAATATAAAGTGGGTCCTATATATGTATTTAAAACATTTAATGCCAGGTTCTATACTCTCATGGGAAACCTAGATTTTTTGTGATTTCCATAATGGAATAACTGGAAATGCCATAGAAGTTAATACAATTTGAAAAGATCATGGGCATTTCTGTAGTGCCGTGTTTCCCAAGAGGAGTTCATTTGTAAGGGAACTGTAGTGAGTTTGTGAGATTATGAAAAATATTAATAAATAGATTGTAACATCAAAATAAATAAATGGGGCTGCACAATTTATCATAAATAAAAATGAAACAGTGATATATCTCATTATGATTATCAAATCAAAGGCTGAGATTTAAATAAATTGTTGCACAGCATTTTTCAGAGTAAAGAGTGGCAATTTACAATTGTTCAGTTTATAACAACATGTTTTTAGAGCGATTAAGTTCACAATGAATAATTAGTTTAACATGCATTTGGGAACGCAGTGTGCACTTTTTTTGAGCTACTTTGTGTACATTCTCAAACTTTCCAAACATTCTCAAACGTTTTTAAAATAAAAGCTTGAGTATTTGACAAAAAAAAACAAAAAAAAAACGATGGTTTGAGCATATTCATGTCAAGAATTTAAGACAAATACATGTAATGTAACTGTAAAACTTGAATATGAGGAACACATATTCACTACTAACTACAATGTTTGCCTCAATAAACTCCTAATTTATTGCATATCAATAGTTATTAAGGTAGTTTTTGTAGAGTTTAGTACTAATAAACTGGGCACTAATAAGAACTAAAAAAACAGCTAATATCCTAGTAATATGCATGCTAATAAGCATCTCATTAATAGCGATAATTGAACCCTAAAATAATGTGTTACCAATGTAATTTGTTGTGTTAGTTGGTTCTTGTGAAGTGTGAACTCCATTGAAATTAATACCATTAGCAGGGGAGTCTTCGTTCTTTCTGTCTGAATGTCTCAGCAGTTGGAATAAGAGACGTTTTTATATGAAATTAAATGTCATATCACAGTTCAAATCACAATATATGACAAAATATAATTAAAAAAAAATTAAATGCTTACCAGAAAAAGAAAAGAGTTTTAAAGAAAAAAAATGATGGAAAAAGGATTAAAGTATTGAAATGTTAACATAAAAGCTCAGGATGTACTTCAATTAAATTTACTTCTAAAGGGTTCGGCTGAAAAATAAGTGTGGGAACCCCTGCTATTGTGAATATTCAGTTTTTCTAGTTGTGCTCAGCTAGAACTATTTCACTAGAAATGTTTCAGTTTGATTTGAAAGTTATTGTTTGACTCATAAAAGTAGAAGTCATGAAAATTAATTTGTTAAAAACTGGGAACACTGTACAATTAGATGTATAGTACGTGAAAACTGTTATTTTTATGGTCTCTTTTTTTCTGTTTTTGTCAGTCTTCAGCAAGTGGATGAAAATCGCAAGACTGTGGCCAATGAGATTAAAAAATCCATCTGCAATCTCATAATGGAAATCAACAGGAAGGGGAAGTTATTAGTCAATCAACTTGAGGTAGTGTCCAATATTTCGTCTTCATCACGAGCAGTGCTTTCCAACTTGTGCGTCTCAGGTGTGCTAATTATGCATTATGCAGGGAAAAATAAATGCTAGCAATACTATTTAATTATACTACTGTGGCAAGCAGCGAGGCGAGGACCGTGAGAGCAGGCCGGTGGCGAGTGGTATTGAGCGCTAGTTGCGCGACACACTGGTCTCGTCTCACCATGGCGGAGTGACGGGAGTATAAATGAGGAGCAAAGACAGTGGAAGACGAGACTGGTGTGTCGCGCAGCTGGTGCTCATTACCACTTGCCACCGGCCTGCTCTCACGGTCTCTCGCCTCGCTGCTTGCCACAACTACATAATTGACATAGCAATATTCACCCAAGAATGAAAATTCTGTTATTAATTACTCGCCTTCATGTCATTTCAAACCCGAAAGTCTTTCGTTCATCTTCGGAACACAAATGAAGATCTTTTTGATGAAATCTGAGATATTTCTGTCCCTCTGTAGACAGTTACTACCAATTTAATGCTTCAAAAAGTTCAAAAATGACGAGAATGAACCTCATTGGAGAATCAAACTCATTGGTTCATGCTGAAGCTCAAACATGCTGTGTAACACAAGAATGAATCTCACTGGTTCTTGCTGAAGCTCAATCGAGCTGTGTAACACAAGAATGAACCTCATTGGTTCTTGCTGAAGCTTAGACGTGCTGCGTAACACAAGAATGATCTTCATTGGTTCTTGCTGAAGTTCAAACGTGCTGTGTAACACAAGAATGATCCTCATTGGTTCTTGCTGAAGTTCAAACGTGCTGCGTAACACAATAATGAACCTCATTGGTTCTTGCTGAAGTTCAAACGTGCTGCGTAACACAAGAATAAACATCACTGTTTCTTGCTGAAGCTTAGACGTGCTGCGTAAC
This sequence comes from Pseudorasbora parva, assembly GCF_024679245.1. Lineage (NCBI taxonomy): Eukaryota > Metazoa > Chordata > Actinopteri > Cypriniformes > Gobionidae > Pseudorasbora > Pseudorasbora parva. The sequence continues at coordinate 16,807,461 of NC_090191.1, read as the reverse complement.
ACAAGAATGATCTTCATTGGTTCTTGCTAAAGCTCAAACGAGCTGTTTAACACAAGAATGAACTTAATTGGTTCTTGCTGAAGCTCAAGCATGCTGCGTAACACAAGAATAAACATCACTCGTTCTTGCTGAAGCTCAAACGAGCTGTGTAACACAAGAATGATCCTCATTGGTTCTTGCTGAAGTTGAAACATGCTGTGTAACACAAGAATGATACTCACTGGTTGCTGAAGCTCAATCTTGCTGCATAACACAAGAATGATCCTCATTGGTTCTTGCTGAAGCTCAAACCTGCTGTGTAACACAAGAATGAACCTCATTGGTTCTTGCTGAAGCTCAAACGTGCTGCGTAACACAAGAACGAACCTCACTGGTTCTTGCTCAAGATCAAACATGCTGCGTAACACAAGAATGAACATCATTGGTTCTTGCTGAAGCTCAAACGAGCTGTGGAACACAAGAATGAACCTCATTGGTTCTTGCTGAAGTTCAAACATGCTGTGTAACACAAGAATGATACTCACTGGTTGCTGAAGCTCAATCTTGCTGCATAACACAAGAATGATCCTCATTGGTTCTTGCTGAAGCTCAAACCTGCTGTGTAACACAAGAATGAACCTCATTGGTTCTTGCTGAAGTTCAAACGTGCTGCGTTACACAAGAATGATCCTCACTGGTTCTTGCTGAAGCTCAAACGTGCTGCTTAACACAAGAACGAACCTCATTGGTTCTTGCTCAAGTTCAAACATGCTGCGTAACACAAGAATGAACATCATTGGTTCTTGCTGAAGTTCAAACGTGCTGCGTAACACAAGAATGAACCTCATTGGTTCTTGCTGAAGTTCAAACATGCTGCGTAACACAAGAATGAACATCATTGGTTCTTGCTGAAGCTCAACGAGCTGTGGAACACAAGAACGATCCTCATTGGTTCTTGCTGAAGCTCAAACCTGCTTCCTCATTGGTTCTTGCTGAAGCTCAAACGTGCTGTGTAACACTAGAATAATCCTCATTGGTTCTTGCTGAAGCTTAGACGTGCTGTGTAACACAAGAATGATCCTCATTGGTTCTTGCTGAAGCTCAAACGTGCTGCATAACACAAGAAGGATCCTCATTGGTTCTTGTGGAAGCTTCCGTTTACCTCAACTGATGTGCAAGTTACATTTTTATATGTGAATAAAACCCCAACTATAATATGTTCATCATATAAAGCGGTTTAGTCTCCAGAATATTTTAACAAAAATGTTTTATTCATATGGATTAGTTTTATGATCTCCTGTAAGAGCTTTTTTGAAGCATCAAAGTTGTAGTTGTCTAGCTGTAAATGGAGGGACAGAAAATTTGTTCAAAGTTAATTTGTGTACTGAAGATGAACCGAAGTCTTACGGGTTTGGAATGACAATGATAAATTTCATTTTGTGTGAACTAATCCTTTAAATCATTTGTTAGATACTTGTCAAATTTAGTGCCAGCATTTTTACAAATCGTTTAGAAAGTAAAATAAAATACAAAATACACTACATTAAATGAGCTTCCCTTGCAGCAAAACACATGCTATCAATATGATGTGGGTCCAATGTCAATTCTGAGTGCTGGAGCAAAACCAGTTGAGAAGGATTGCTGTCACATTTGATCAGTGTAGATCTGGATTCTTCAAATAATTCTTCAAAATGGTCACTACCTTGCAGAGTTTTGCTCTAACCCTGATCAAACACATTTGAACAAGCTTATCAAGGTCTACAGGATCACTTAAAAATCACAATTATGTGAGTTTAATCAGGGTTTGAGCTAAAACTCTGCAGGGCAGTGGCCCTCCAGGACTGGAATGGAAGACGATAACTCGATAAAGACGGAACCCTGGTGTAGACGATCCCATTCAACAATTTTGATATGCATTTTGGGATATCGTATAAACAACTGCTGAATGCAAATACCAAGATGTGGATTAGTTCTGCAATTGCTCATAGAAAATGTATTTCATTGAGGCATATAAATGTTTATCCGATAAGAAGACATTTACATAAAACTATGATGGAAAAACATTTACTGAATAAATCCCCCAATGCACAAGATAAAACTCAACAGAGGATGCAACTGGATAAAGTCTGAGAGCGAGTGGAAGGCATAAGAAGCCGTCTGCTCTCGAATCGCTCTCGCTGTACTTTCATGTCGAAAACTGATCGGACTGCGTAACACAAGCATGTTTATTTAGGCCATCACAAAGGACCATGAAACCCTCCTGAAAAAGCAGCAACAGGATGTGTCGTCACTCTCCACACATCTCGAACATGTGATCAACTTTACAAAGTGGGCCACAGCCAGTAACAGTGGAACGGCCCTCCTGTACTGTAAGCGGTTGGTAAGTGTCTTTCTGTTGTCAAGACAGCTATAAAGTGAAAGGTGTAAAAATATTGCATCTAGTGTTTTTTAATATGAATGTAAATTGGATTTGAATGACAATCTTGGTAAATTGTAAGAGTATCAAATATAAGAGTAGATTGTTCTCTGGTATGCGTTTTCATGAAAATCGAATGTAAAGAGTTTTATCTCTAAAAACAAATAAGCTTTTAACGCTTGTCTATGGGGCACAGGGTAAGTGAAATTAAATCGCTAGTTAATACCAGTAACAAGGCTCACAATAGCCTCATACTAACACAGTAGCATAATGAGGGTCCCTACATGCAAATCAAAGCATTGAGAACTTTGTAAGTGTACAAACAGTTTAATAAGAAGATACTTTATAAATACAGTACATTTACGAACAGGCGCCATCTTAGAAAACGACGACGAGTTGAGCCACAAATGCTGTGCTAAGTGATGAACTGTGACTTTATAAAATGTACTGTCTTTATAAAGTATCTTCTTATTAAACTGTTTGTACACTTACAAAGTTCTCAATCCTTCCGTTTGCATGTAGGGACCCTCATTATGCTACTATGTCAGTGTGAGGTTATTTTTAGCCTTGTTAGTGGTATTAACTAGCGATTTAATTTCACTTACCCTGTGCCCCATAGAGAAGCGTTATAAGCTAATCTGTTTTTAGAGATAAAACTCTTTACATTTGATTTTCATGAAAACGTGTCCCAGAGAACGATCTGCTCGGTAACCATCTGTTAAATACGCCTAGGTTCATTTCTCACCGGAGTTGTCCTTTAATGTATTAGTCGATGAACATGAATTAAGATTGATAAATGCTGTAGAATTTTTTTTTAATTCTTAGTTCATGTTAACTAAAGTAGGTAACTAGTTTGAACTAATGAAACCTTATTGTAAAGTGTTACCATTCAAGTTATGTTGTGTAATAATTGTGACAGGCCTGGTCATCCTGCTGTTTGGCTGATGGTCTCTCACATTCCTTCCCCCTCTTAGATAACATGCCAAATCCAGTACCTCATGCGAGCAAAGTGCAACATCTCGTACGTTCCCCAGAGCTTGGTTCGGTTCCAGTGTCGATCTGCTTTTTGGGCCTCAAATGTGGATCTTGGTAAGACACTTACAGAATCAGTGCTTATCAATCAGTGCTTTTTTTGTTTGTTTGAATCCCTTTTAGTATGTTCAAAATGAATATTTGTTGTGCTAAAAGAAAAATTAATTTATGTCCATACAATAGGTATTCAATAACCATTCACAGCAAGTGTTGTGACATTGTAGCTTTGTGATAAACAGCTCATTTTAAGCTATTATTCACTGAAAATTGATCCTCATAATATTCAGATTTGTCTTCCAAGAACATAATTGTAGATAATGATGCACAGAAATTTCAGCAAATTTAAATTTTTTGACCAAATGATTTGACTCCTTCAGTGTCTTTTGTTGCTAATCCACACAACAGGTAAACATGTCAGCAGTGTAGACATTAGGGTTGGGTTGACAATATTGACTTATTAGCTTTTTAATGGATCTCCATTTTAATGAACCAAGACCGTTTAGTCAATGATGTTTTTAGGCCGGGGACACACTGCAAGCGTGCCGTGAGCGTCTCGGCTGCGTGGCGTGTTCGTTTTTATTTCGGCTCCCATGTTACCCGATTAGAGCTTGCATACTGCCTGCGTCACACACGCGGCTCACGCGCGGTCCGAGCGGAAAACGCGTGCATGCTTCAAATAGAAGAGACGCCTATTTTTCACGCGACACGCGAGCGTGTTGGAAGCGTTTCTAGGCAAAATAGCAAAGGAAAAGATGTTTATATGCCATTTTGACACGAATACGTATTAATGAATGACATTTTCATGTTTGAAAGACTGTAGGTTAACATAAATGCAGATAATTGTAATTATGTCTAATTGTAATAATAAAAAACAACATAATTATCGATTTTGAAATATTAAACCTGTCAATACAGAACTAAATATTCTGTAGCCTATTTTGCCGTCAATACCATAAATATGTATGGCCAATAGGCCACTGCCGACATTGTCTTTGCTGTATCAATAGGCAATATAATTATTTAACATGAAGTATAGGGCTTCCCTGTACATCAATACCAGCAGCAGCGCCACGTCAGACACACTTCTAGTGTGCAAGGAAATAGAAAACGCCACGCTTGCAGTGTGTCTCCGGCCTTAGTTGATGCACAAGCAAAAGGTCTCAAACACAATTTGTTGCGCATCTACCATCCAGTAATCGCAACTTCTGACAAGTTCACTCGATTTTAAATCAAAGTCAAACAACCATTGTAATTCTGACACTTTTTAATGTGACAACAGATCACTGTAGTAATAAATTGTAATCATTGTAAAGAAACATGAATGAATACCAGAGAGCATGTTGAAAAAGACAATTGTCAACAACTGACAATTAACTGTGTCATCATGTTCATAATCGGTGTATCACTGTATATGAAACGTGCACAGAAAACCTTAAAATACGCTCCGGATATGAACTGTAATCCGCGTTGTTGAACTCATTGTGATGTGTTCCGTCCAGAAACGGCTCCCATGCGTTTTCTTTGAGTTAAATAAATATGGTTGCAACCATATTTCCCATGTGTTGGTGGTCAAACTTCTACTCTGACCGAATCGTGGGGAAAATGCAAACACTTTTGTGCTACTGTGTGAAGAAAACGCACTCTCGCGACATATATCCGAACACAAAGCTGAACAGGCAGAGGTGAAAAAACAGCACTGAAATGGTCTTCTGTGACATTTGAATTCTCTGTAATTTGACCTCATGCATAATACAGCACAGTGATTGGATTAAAAGACTGAATAATGCAGAGAAAAGCTCAGAAAATGGCGTTGGTTCCGTTTGGCTTTTTAAACCGAAATAAAACCAATTTGCCACTTAACCCTTTATAATAAACTTAATGAGCACTATTGTTGTTTTTTAATTGTTGTGCAACTTTTATATACTTTGTCTGTTAACTCTCTGCAAAACGCTGAATTTTCCGTTATTTGTAAGAAAACGTTTCCCCGTCTAAAGCCCTATTCGGCCAGTAATTGTTTCTCATGTGGCCGTTCATAAAAAATATGAAGCATGCCACCTCAGTGATATACCTTGTGCATTTGGATGGTGATTTATTCACGGTGGACCAGTTTTGTGATCCTGTGCACCTGGAAGATCATTGACATTATTGTATGCTGTAAATAAAATGTCATGTATAATATGTCATGTATAAATGTCATATATATATATATATATATATCAGATGCACAATCATAGTTTAATCATAGTCTTGTGTTTTATCTCAAAATAAAGGATGTCATTTTATTCCACGTGGAAATGAGATGAGATGTGGATTCGGACGGCAATTAAATTACCACACGACCTTGGTGTGTGTCAAAAAACATTTTCACGTGGTTGGTGGGAGAAAAAACACTGACGTTCTGGATTTGGAAGGCAATAAAATCACTGACTAGCCCATGTCAATGATGAAAATACCTTTATGACCCCATGGGAAAAAATTACCATTCGAATATGGCAAACCCCAAAATTGTCTGGGTTTGTGTGTTTTCACTGTTATACGCTAGGGGGCGCTATTACACATTTTCTGAATGAGTTCAGAATATCTTGATCAAAATACAGACGAAGAAGCAGAAGCAAGCAGAAAAAAAAAGTATTTTCCTGCATGGAGAATTACGAGGAGGCTGCCTCCGTCAAATTTCGCGCCGCCTCCGTCTTTTGACAACTCGGACAGGCAGTCACATGCTCAGATTAGCATTAGCATTAATTATTACCTATCGTGATAATTAAATAATCATCAGAAATATATATCGTCACATGATCCTTCAGCAATTAATTTTTATATTATGATTTGCTGGTACAAAAGTCATCTAAAGCTGTTCAATAGCTAATGTTGATGGACAGAACTCACAGAAGAATATTTACATAGTTACAGTTCACGGAAACTCAAACTGTCAATCATTCTCCGTTCAGCATTCAACAGCATTCAAAAATGTCCATTATTAATGTCCATTGTTCCATAATAATATAAATAGTTTTTCATAAAATAATTTTATAAGAACATAAAGTAATTTGTACCTTTTAATTATCATGTTTAGATTTAATAAAATTAGTCCAAACATATTTTTTCAAGAATTACTTTTTGTAATTTGTAATTGTAATTTTTGTAACTATCCACTCATCTAGTTTAATATTTTTTTTTTCATAGCTTATGATTATATATTTGTATTAATTCATTGTTTTCTCTATAATGATGTAGTGTGTACTTCGTGGATTCTGGATTGTATTTAACAAATAAGAGTGACCATTAGTTCCACAAACACAGATGTATAGATATTCTATACAGATGCTGTAATCTTAAACTGCAAAATGATAACTGTTTATAAATAAATAAAAAATATTTTTACATGAAATAATTATTTAATAATCGAAGCACACAAAATATTTATGACAGCCCTAAAACTGACAACTAATTGCCAAAAACGCGATCCGATCTCGATGCTTTCTTTGACAAAAATGTAATTCTCAACTTTTTGCTGAATATTGCTTTTTTATGAAACTACACATATTTAATTGTTGATATATATATTTTTAAAAGAACGCATGAAGCTTGAATTTTTTTAATTATTATTTTTTTACATCAGAGGATCTGTTATTTCTTTTGATATATTGCATGCTCGGATACAACAAAATATTCTCGGGGCCATTACATTTTTGTGAAAATTATCAAAAATGCTGGTGCTGGCTGGCAACTTTTTCACAGGCTGGATAAAGACATTGTGTAATGAGTATGCATGCTCGTTACCAACTGGACAAGGGTAGGATTACAGTTACAATAGATCACCCTTACTTCCTCTTAAAATCTGGGATTAAGGTTGAGGTTGATCGGATCACAAGCGAAGGAGGCCCACATCACCTGGTGTTTTAATCTGTCTCTTTTGTCCACTTTCAACCAATTATTTCCTGATTTCTTCGAGGGGAGGGTCTATGGGCAGGTAAATGTATGACTTTTTCAGATCTTTCGATCTAATGAATGAAAAAAGCTCACACAATTTTTAATGGACATAATGGAAAAACGTTGAGATTGTGAGTTTTGGTTTCTGCCCTTACAGCCGCAAGATGTGCTGAACGCTTAAGCGCAAGTGAGTGTGTGTTAGAAATCAGGAATGGTAAGAGAACATCCTGTGCTTGGTACGTTTTTCATCTTCAAACCAAACTTAGCTCTCTGGCTGACAAAGGTTAAATCCCGCCTGGCTAGTGCACTTCCCATAATGCTTACGCATTAGGTCAGTAGGCGAAGAGTAAGCAGTCTTTTGTGGCTGACGTTCACAGTCATAGTGTCTACATTACTAAATCAATCTGGTCTAATTCAATTTTTTTTAATTACATCTGGAAGTGGTCAAACGTGGACAAACCCGGAATGTTTTAGACCCCATTATCACTTGTATTTAGTTTCGTACACTTGTGATCCGATCGACCAAAACACATCTTAATACCAGGTGTGAACAGTGCCATAGTGTAATCTGTCAAAATGATGGTCTAAATTCAGATATTTTTTTCATGAAATTCAGTCAGTGATGGAAAATATTCGGTTAATGCTACCACTAGTCCACATGGACAAAAGTGCAAGTGATTAGAGCACTCAAAAAGGTCCACTAAGTAGTGCGCATGTGCTGAATGTATCCATCAGCGCAGATGGATTCATTGTCTTTGGAGTGGCTTCTCAAATGGAAATGTTTCTGTATTTTTTCCAGGTTCTTTAGTCGTAGAGAAAACTCCAGTCCGTCATCCCAACGGTCCTCAGCCATTCCTTTTCCAACAAATGAACCCAGGGGCCAGACCCGACGGCCTTCAGGCAGGGTACTCAAGCTCACCGTCCCAGCAGCAACAGCATCAGCAGCATCAGCAGCAACAGCATCAGCAGCATCAACAGCATCAGCAGCAGCAGCAGCGGCAGAGCACACTGGCCCAGCTGCAGATGCAAGTGGAGAAACTCTCCCAGCAAAGCAACCGACACCAACCACCCAATCAATGGTCATGGTACCACGGTATGCGCTTACCAGGGCCGCCTCCACATAGACCCCTACAGGGTGGATCGCCATCTCAGACGTTACCCAGCATGCCTCAGCACGGGCGCAGATATGGTGCACGAAGCCCTCCACCTATGCTTCAGCCCTCTAGTCTACCTCCACAGGTGAAGTGTGACTTAATATAACAAGAAGTTTACTGTAAATCATAGGACACATATGCTACCGGTCAAAAGTGAAATAATGAATTTTTGTCTCATGTAAAGGAATCTCAGTTTAGCTCAACAGGAATTATTAATTAATTAAAGGTGTCATGAACTGGCGTTTAAATTGTCTGAGGTCAACTTCCAGAGGTCAACAAAAACCAAACTCTGGTCAGGCCAATCACATCATAGAGTCTGTGGACAGGCTTATGATGATGGCAGAATTGTGACGGTTTTGCGTGCTACTTGAAAACCAAGAAGCTGACGAACAGCGGTCTTTCGAATCGGCTTTGTCTACAACTCTGGAAGACTTAGAGTTAAGCTTTTCTTTGAGAAAAGAACAAAGAACGGCACTGAAGTCATTCTTAAAAAAAGGAAGATGTGTTTGGAGTTTTGCTGACAGGATACGCAAAAGTTTAATCTATCAACTAGCTTCGCTTCACCTTCTTTGTTGCTCTGGTTGGTGTAGCGCTATCCTATTGCATGCAGAGGGACTTTGAAAGACAACCGTTTATTCCGGCCCTCGGATTGAACCCTGTCAGTGTTGTGTTCCCAGTTCCAACATCTTGGTGTGGGTCTGGCTTGTCAGGCTAGTAAAAAACAGGAATGTTGTGAAATATTATTGCAGTTTAAAATAATTGCTTTCTATTTGAGTACATTTTAAAAATAAATTATTCCTGTGATCAAAGCTATAATGGAAACTAGTACTATTAAATTGTAGTAATATTTCCCAAATTACTGCTTCTTCTGTTTTTTTTTATTTATTTTTTATTTATTGTTTTCAAATAAATGCCTTGGTGAGATAAAGAGACTTATCTTAATTATTTCAAACATTTGAACAGTACTTTATATGTTAACATAATGTTCGTTTATGAATGGAAAAACAGTTGTGCAACTCTGAACTTGCTGTTATTCTTTCTTAAGACTCTGAGGGGACTCATAAACAATCCCACCTTCCCTCCTAAACCGATGGAGGTGCTGCCGAGAAACCGCTACCCGCACAGTGCTGCTCTTTCCAGTGGAGCTACACTTCCCTCTCCACACACACTTCATCAGGTGAGTGTGGCCATCTTATTCCACGCTTTTGTGCAATATTAAGTTCACAAGCTTTAAGTTAAACAGGGAAACAATATTTTGTTTGTCTTATAAAAGATGCATTTATACTGTAATTAAACAATTAGTTAATTATTGCAATTATTTGTAGAAGAGTTAAAGGAACACTCCACTTAAAAATAAAAAAATTAGGCAAATTTTCCAACTCAGACATATTCCAATAGAGTTAAAGATTTGAGTTTAACAATTTTACCGATCTCCAGGTCTGGCACTTTTAGCATAGATCATTGAATCTGATTAGACCGTTAGCATCTCGCTCAAAAATGACCAAAGACTTTCAATATTTTTCCTATTAAAAACTTGACTTTTCTGTAGTTACATCGTGTACTAAGGCTGACAAAAAATGAAAAGTTGTGGTTTTCTAGGGCGATTATGGCTAGGAACTATACTCTCATTCATGCGTAATAATCAAGGAACTCTGCTGCCGTACCATGAGTGCAGCAAGCGCAATGATATTGCGCAGTGCCTGAAAATAGTCCCCAGCTGTATAAGTCATGTTCACATTGGTTATGTTGACAGAAGTTAGCCTATTTTCAGGCACTGCATAGCCTTAAATAAGAGTCAAGGTTTAAATAGGAAAAATATTGAATTTCTTTGGCCATTTTTTTTTTACGAGAAGCTAATGGTCTAATCAGATTCAATGATGTATGCTAAGCTATGCTAAAAGTTCTCCTGCCAGACCCGGAGACCTGCTGAATGTCATCAGCCAAAATGTTGGGATATTGACCGCCGTAACCTTTGACATATTTATTATTTGTCAACCACCTATATACAGTAAATTTGGTTCTGGTCAATTATTTAATATGTATGTGCATGCTAAATTCTGTTTGGGCTTTTTTAGCAGAACATGCAGGCGACATCATACCTGAACAGGAGAGTTGAACCCGGCACCCTACTGTCTGCTCAAAGGCCCAGTTATCCACCCAGTCACCCCTCCACCCCAACAGAGCGAACTGGTATGCTAAATCGGCAAAAACACATGTCTGGCATTGGTAACCACCTTGTCTTGCTTTCTAGTTCATTATTCTGTTTGGTCTGTGTTATCAATTGCTTTGTGTTACAGTACTAACTGAGTATTGCCTTGATTTTATTGGACATTTTAGCACAAGGAAGACAGTTTTCTCACATGTCCATCACCTCATCAGAACCAAAGACCAGGTAAATATTGGATTATTCGATTCATCGAGTCGTCATATTCTTGCTCTCTTCTGCAATGAATCCATCGTAAAATGCTCAACATTCAAAATAAATAATGTTATGATAGCAATATGGATATCTTTTTGATGTTTTCATAATGATTGATCTGCGTTTATCTCCATACTTATTAAAACAATATGAAGACCATTTCAAAGATGTAAAATAAATGAGAAATGCTCCATATGCCGCATGAACTGCAGAGTCGCAGCAGGAGTCAGATTTCACTTATCATGTGATTGTGACTGACGGGACGGTGAATGAAGATTTATAATCTGTACCGCAGTCTTTCTAGAGACACGTGAACGTAAATTCAAAAGGGAAAGTGAGCATGCAAAACCGATTTCAATACCCCCAGCATATTGATAGAAGCTCCTTGATTATAATAGTCTGTGTTTAAATGTATTTAAGATGAAATATGTTTAAAATTGAATCCTAACATATTTATAAGGCCACACAGGGTGTTATTTTTGCTTATGAGGGGTTTTAGTTGTGTGTGTATATATATATATAACTTTTTTTAGCACAAGAGTTATTAACGAATCATGATTTGTTTAGGACAATGTTTGTATGCATATTTTACACACACATTTGTGTTTATGCACGGTTAGTGAATGAGATCCATTGATTACGGCAGTCAGAAGCTAATTATTTTTTAAATAAAAACGAGCACTGCTAGATTTAATAACATAAATATGTTATTTAAAGTTTATAATTAGCTTCCATTCTTTACCTTTCTACTTCCTTCACAAAATGTGCTTGTACTTTTTTTTTTTTGTTAAGTTCTGTCTCCTGGAAGCGTGCAGAAGCTCCTCAGAGTGGCCCATCAAACCCCTCCACCAAGAGAAGACGCAGGTCATCTCCAGGGCCGGTCATTGTCATCAAAGATGAACCAGAGGATGATGATGTTCATTTTGTAAGCTTTTACAGATCCATGAAGGAATAGATCTGAACATCAGACTTGTATAATCATTTGCAGATATATCATATTTGTATTCTATTTTGTGTGCTACTGTAGGTAAACAGTGCTAAAGCCAGTCTTCCAGACAGCACAGGGGTTCAGTCTCAAACTCCACAGCAGGGTGAGCCGCAATCAGAGAAAACCCCAGAAGCAGATGAAGACCCCAATGAGGACTGGTGTGCAGTGTGCCAGAACGGAGGAGAACTGCTCTGCTGTGACAAATGTCCCAAAGTCTTCCATCTTAGCTGCCATATCCCCACTCTGACTGCATCTCCAAGGTAACGGATGCCTCAAAAGCAACTAAAACAACCCCCCACTGAATATAATAAATTATTAAATTAAACTGATTAGATAATTAGCCTACGGAGATTTTGTATTTAATGGCCTGGTTTCACAGACATGACTTGAATTAGCCTCAGATTAGGCCTTCGTTCAATTAGGACATTTAAGTATCTTTTATAAACTCGAGAAAAAAACATTACTGGTTTGCATCTTGTGACGAAACAATGGCACTGATATATTTTATGTCATTGCATAGTCTGAGACTAGGCTTAAGGCTTGTTTGTGAAACCACAGGCATATTAATATATAATAAAGCAAATGTTTATCTAATCAGGTTTTAGAGTCATAACTATCCTTTTATAGGTCTTTTTGGTTTGTGTCCATCAAAAATATTAAAATGAGAAAGGATTGCCATTTGAGAAGTATTTTTTTTTTTTTTGTATTATCCTGAAAAAGGCATATACATACATATACATTCATATACACTGCCCTGTTTGGATTTAAGTAGGCAAATGCTTAAAGCGCCCCTATTATGGTTTTTCGAACATTCCCGTTCATGTAGTGTGTAATATAGCTGTTTGTGAATGTAAAGTTGTAAAGTCAAAAGTGCACGATAAATAATAAAGTTATTGTCTCCCAAAAGAAAGAATCGACTCTGAATCGCCAATACGAGTCGTTTTTTTTGTTTCAAATCCCACTGCGTGGCGGTTCTACATCACTAGAAGCGGCATTCGCATAATGGACGGGATGCAAAGAACAATGCAGAGAACTGGGAACTGTGTGAACGCCATCACTGCAGAAAGTTTTGTTCACTTGAAGTGCAAGCGTGGATGCGCTGTTGTCAAAAGATGTCAGGGGCCGTCGGGCTATGGCCGCCTGCTCCCATCCAAAGTACACCAGGGTTACCGACTGCTACCGTCTTTGATTAAGAAATTTACTTCCGCACCGAAAGAAAACTGATCAGTTCCCCCAGTGTAGAGCTGCAGAAATGCAGACCTCTAATTTGTGTGGCTCTGTATTGGAGCCTTTCATATTATAATACTTCAGCTTAATGAAAGAATATGAATAGCATATCTTGTTCTGTCCTACATATGTTGTTGCTTCTTTAAAATTTTGCGATATACATTTAAAAGAAATGTCTTTTAATTGATGTATATACATTGTATGTTACTGATTTTGTAAAATAGGCACACAATATCATATTGAATTATTGATCGATATACCCCTGAATCGAATCGTATTGCAAAACATTTTGAGGTATCGGAAAATATTTCGCTGGTTATGAGAATTGACATCGTATCCAAATGTGAACCGTCCAATTTACAACACTGGCTACAACATCTCATAATTGACCCCAAATTGAGTAGCGCATTATTGAGAAACGTCCTGCTCAAGTTGTCCTTGCAATCGAGGTTCAGTGTTTGTTTCTGACGTGCTTTGTAAGTGGTAGACCAATCACAACAGACTGGGCCATCCAACAAATCATTTGAGAACCATTGAGCACTTTGCTAATGTGCAGTTTATTTTACTAGAGAATAAAAGGTGTTTTTTGACCTTTGATGTATGCTGAACACCTTCAAAACAAAATTAGCTAACTTTTAAAATGGCATAATAGGGGCACTTTTAAGAGTCTATGCATTTAAGAGCAGTGATTATTGTGTTTCTAGCATGTTATATGTTTGGCAACAGTTCTTGTAACCCTGATTGCTGTGTATTAGCTTTTAATTTTTACACATGACCTTAAATTCATTGAAACTGTGCTGGAGTAGACTGCTTGTAGTACAGGCTGCTTGCATTCATTTAAAGTATCTTATGATGAAAATAACATCACAGCTTTTATTTCCATCAAGAGGTGTATCAAAGTTCCTTTGAAACCATTCACCTGTCAGAATCTGCAATGGGATTTACACTATATTCAAGCTTGGTGCCATGATAGGTTGCCACCTGTGCATTTGTGAAATGTTCTCACTACTGAATATTTCTTGGTCAGCAGTTAGTGGTATTATAACAAAGTGGGAGCAATATGGAACAACAGCTACTCGGGCATTAAATGGTAGCCTACGGAAAGAAAAAAAACCTGCCAACTTTCTGCAGAGTCAATAGATACAGACCTCCAAACTCTTTGTGGCCTTTAGATTAGCTCAAGAACAGTGTGTAGACAGCTTCATGGAATCGGTTTCCATGGCCGAGCAACTGTATCCATGCCTTACATCACGCTTCTCTGTCTGGCATTCTGACAGACGAGTCTGGGTTTGGCAGTTGCCAGTAGAACGGTACTGGCCTGGCTGCATTATGCCAAGTGTAAAATTTGGTGGAGGGGGGATTGTTATTGTTGTTATTTTCAGAGGTTAGGTTTGGTCCTTTAGTTCTAGAACTGTCAAAATTGCTCAAATATGACGTTCGGATTTTCCCTCTAAAACAAACACGAATATTCAAACAATTCGAACATCTGGTTGCGCATTTTGGCAATACCACCCATTACGTCAATAACAGGACAAATTAATACAGAGACATAACTACTTGTATAGGTAGTCTATTTAAGTTTATTTGACAACGTATTACTTACACAAAAACAAGTAAATTAACTAATGGCCAAGAGCGCAGAGTTTTGTTCAAGCAATTTATTGTCGCGAGACTCAAATATAGCAGGCTTCATTCAGTGATTGAAACAAATATTATTAATATTAATTAAAGTTTTATAGCATATTAAACGTTCCGAGCGAGCTGTGCTTTGCTAATCACACCAGTGAAAGCAGTGCATTTATCCTCTATTCATGCAATATCTCTTCAGTCAGTACAGTAGCCTACACTTTAGTGTTTCTGTTTAATGTTAAATAAAATGAGGCATGGGATGCTAACTGTATCTTACATAGCTTGCATATAACTTTATCTCACGGCTCAACAATTTTACCTCCTACCGACCAAAATCCAAAGTACTTCCAGACATGGAGGGTTAAAATTGCTTTCTCTGCTGTGGTCTTTCTGCTTTCTGCTTTCTGCCATCTTCACTGCAAGACGCGTCAACTTTCAGCAGTGACTCCTGTGACCTGTCCCTGAACCTCTATGCACACGCCCACTCGCAAAGCAGACAGCCATGCCTCTACTACCGCAGCGTTTTTTTTAACCGCTTTTTTATTTTTATTCAAATAATAATTTTCACCTTCGAAATTCGTATTTTAAAAACTATTTGAATATATATTCAAATTTAGAATATTCGTTGACAGCCCTACTTAGTTCTAGTGAAAGGAACTTGTAATGCTTCAGCATACCAAGACATTTTGGACAATTTCATGCTCCCAACTTTGTGGGAACAGTTTGGGGATGGCCCCTTGCTGTTCCAACATGACTACACAGCAGTGCACAAAGCAAGGTCCATAAAGTCATTGATGAGCGAGTTTGGTGTGGAGGAGCTTGACTGGCCTGCACGGAGTCCTGATCTCAGTGCCTAACCTCACAAATGCGCTTCTGAAGAATGGTCATAAATTCCCATAAACTCACTCCTAAACCTTGTGGAAAGCCTTCCCAGAAAAGTTGAAGCTGTTATAGCTGCAAAAGTTGGGCCAACTCTATATGAAACCCTACGGATTAAGAATGGGATGTCATTAAATGAATGTGCATTCCAAAACATTTGGCAATATAGTGTATGTATGCCTATTTATGCAGCGTATATCTTACATACTCACAGCAGCGTGTCTGTGTATCTATAATAATAAGTAATAAGTCCATACTTGCTTTGCAGTAGCAGCAGGACTTGTTCCGCCAAGTCCAAATACATTATCATTGTCTTATGCTTTAACATGCTAAAACTGTCTGAATTGTCATGATTGAAATATGTATATGTGTATTTTTAGTGGTGAGTGGTATTGTACATTCTGCCGTGATCTTACCTCACCTGAAATGGAGTATAACGTCAATAGTAGCGGAGAACCGAACAGTGTGAAGCAGGACCCGGATTCTGAGACTTTCACTCCGGTGGATAGAAGAGTATGAACTACTGCTTTATTTATTTTAAAGGTTTTTTTTAATTGTTTTAAGTTTCTATTTTTATAATGGCTGTATTTTATTTGTGTTCATGCAGAAATGTGAGCGACTGCTTCTTCGTCTTTACTGCAATGAGCTCAGCACAGATTTTCAGGAGCCTATAACACCATCGGTAAGATCTCGCATAGTATTCTAGATACATTAACTAGATTGTGGATAATAGTTTAAATGCATGTCTGGGTTACCACACATTCAAAGAAGAAAATATTTTGCCTATTTTATGACAACTAGTGTTTTTTGCATTGTGACATAATTTTCATGATAATTAAGCACAATTTACCATTGAAGATCTCAGTAGCTTATTGTAATACAAAAAAATGTGTTTAGATGGGTATTGAGAATCAGACTTTTAATTGTCATAATAAATGATAAATTATCACAAAACCAAAATATAAACTTAATTTCCATCAAGCGGAATATAATTTCTTTGGTGTTCCTTCAGAATTTCTGGTGAAATGACCCAGCTCACTAGGGTTTGAATCAAAACTTTAGTTTTCCCATTTAAAAAAAAAAAAAGGCTGTTTTTTTTTTTTTCTGACCCCGGTTCACTCTTCACATTTACAGTCGATGCCAGAATACAGTGAGATAATAAAAACGCCAATGGACCTGTCTGTGATCAGAAGCAAACTGGACGGCAGCAGTTATAAGAGCACTGAGGACTTTGTTGCGGACGTCAGGTTGATTTTCAAAAACTGTGCAACTTTTCACAAGGTATGATCATTTGCATTATTTTCAAGAAACCTAATTGTCCATTGTGAAAACTAGGTTATGACGATATGATATTGGGTTCACAAGATTGAGATGACAATATTTTTAAGAAACACTATCAATTTAAGAATCTTAGATGACAAAATATGACTGGAAAAATAGTCATTGCAAATCAGTGTGGGAGCATTTTATGCATCATCTAGGGCTGTCACTAACAAATTACAATTTAAGTAATGGGATAATATGTTTGTGGTAATAAAAACAGACCTAAGTAAATGCCCTTTAAAATGACGAATAGCAAGTGGTTAGCATAATGTATCAAAAGCTAATCATTTTATGGTTTTAGTAAACATAACAATGTAATATACACTCACCTAAAGGATTATTACAGTCAGAGTATTTCACATTCTGCCCAGTTACTGGGATTTTCACGCACAGCCATTTCTAGGGTTTACAAAGAATGGTGTGAAAAGGGAAACAACATCCATTATGCGGCAGTCCTGTGGGCGGATATGCCTTGTTGGTGCTAGAGGTCAGAAGAGAATAGGCCGACTGATTCAAGCTGATAGAAGAGCAACTTTGACTGAAATAACCACTCGTTATAACCGAGGTATGCAGCAAAGCATTTGTGAAGCCACAACACACACTGGGTACCACTCATCTCCACTACAAATAGTAAAAAGAGGCTACAATTTGCACAAGCTCACCAAAATTGGACAGTTGAAGACTGGAAAAATGTTGCCTGGTCTGATGAGTCTCGATTTCTGTTGAGACATTAAGATGGTAGAGTCAGAATTTGGCGTAAACAGAAAGAGAACATGGATCCATCATGCCTTGGTTCTGGTGGTGGTGGTGTAATGGTGTGGGGGATGTTTTCTGTTTTCTAAGGCGCACACTTTAGGCCCCTTAGTGCCAATTGGGCATTGTTTAAATGCCACGGCCTACCTGAGCATTGTTTCAGACCATGTCCATCCCTTTATGACCACCATGTACCCATCCTCTGATGGCTACTTCCAGCAAGATAATGCACTGTCACAAAGAAATGAAATGAGAATCATTTCAAATTGGTTTCTTGAAGATGACAATGAGTTCACTGTACTAAAATGGCCCCCACAGTCACCAGATCTCAACCAAATAGAGCATCTTTTGGATGTGGTGGTACGGGAGCTTCGTGCCCTGGATGTGCATTCCACAAATCTCCATCAACTGCAAGATGCTATCCTATCAATATGGGCCAACATTTCTAAAGAATGCTTTCAGCACCTTGTTGAATCAATGCCACTTAGAAATAAGGCAGTTCTGAAGGCGAAAGGGGGTCAAACACAGTATTAGTGTGGTGTTCCTAATAATCCTTTAGGTGAGTGTACATTAACAATGAACTTATGTAAATTATGTATTATAACAAATGCCAGCAGTCTGGGTATTCAATTTAAGTTCCAAGAGGTCCGGTCTCTATATTTCCTTCCCAGCAGAGGTCTGGACAATACTTTTTTGGAACAGTTATACATTTCCAGTTATTACACTTCCAGGGCAGGCGTAGTACATTGTAAAATAAATTACTGGCCCTGAGAGCTAAAGCAGTGACGTCTAAGTATTTTTACCAATAGATACCACACAAAAAAATAATAATTCTCTACTGGATATGAATATAAAAAGGAAGATCAAATGTTTAATCAGGTAAAGTGCACAATAATTAAAGTTATTGTCTCCCAAAAGAAAGAATTGACTCTTATTATTTGATTGGATGTTTTGGCAAAAAAGGGCAGTATTTCACAATTTAAATTCAGTGACAGTTATTTTCAGTTCAGTAAGTTTCAAAGGTTAATCGACTGCTAGATAAGTGTTGAGGTGTTGTTAACACTTGAAGAATTGATCACGGCTAAAATCAAATAAGTGATTTAAAATATTTTAAGTTTTTAGGATTTCAAATAATCAAAAGTGCTTCTAAGTGACAGCTAATGTTGTGTATTCATGCTGTTTGCAGGAAGACACTGAAATGGCCAGTGTGGGTGCTAATCTAGAAAGTTACTTTGAGGATCTGTTGAAACACTTGTATCCAGACCGAACGTTTGCTGGCGTGAAAGAGGAGGGCATTGCTGCTTTGTGTCCAGACGAAGCAAGTCCCTTATCTAAGACACCTCCACAAGACACTTCCCCAGCAGAGGAGGCTGCGAGACCCTCTGGTGAAGATCTCCCTCAGGGGGAACCACACACAAAAAAAACCGTTGAGGAGAAGC
The DNA here is from genome assembly GCF_024679245.1 of Pseudorasbora parva. Taxonomy (NCBI): domain Eukaryota; kingdom Metazoa; phylum Chordata; class Actinopteri; order Cypriniformes; family Gobionidae; genus Pseudorasbora; species Pseudorasbora parva. Next base: position 16,788,293 of record NC_090191.1, on the reverse strand, counting down.
CGGAGAACTTGAGCTCTCCTGCAGAATCCAGTCCTGTAAATGCTGAAACAGACAGTAAAGCAACTAAAGAACCAGTTTCCTGAAAGAATCTTCCTTGTTTTTCCTCTAAAGACTGGATGGTGACATGCACTTTTCTAGAGCGTGAAATCTCTGGTTCAATTGCAATAATTATACTGTATATTTTAATTGTTTTAAGCATTTGGAAAATAAGCAATTCAACCACTATAATGTATTATAACAATGCAGTGTATAATATAGACACAATAAATGTCTGAAATACGGCCTAACAAATGTTCATTTTGTTGATGTGCTGTAAGAAGTGAAATGAAACTGTGACGTTGTAAAGTGCAATTGCACAAATTAAGTATTAAAGGGTTACTTCAGCGATTAGCATATGGCCTTGTATCAGTAGAAACCCTGGAGTATATTCAAACGATTGTGCTTTCCCCCCTCATATCCCCCTGAGACAAGAGATTTATGCATTTTATTTCTGGAAAAATTCCTCCTATGATGCAAATTGATGATATTTGCATCATAGGAGGAATGTTTGGCCGAAGGCTAAAGACTACAGCCAGCAGAGGGAGCCATTTCCGCATGTTTTGAATCTGCGCATGGGGGATGGGAGATTAAACTCAGCTTGCAGGGAGAGCTCAGCAGGCAGCTACAGGCACTCATTTGAACAAAACTATGGTGAGCAATGTAAGTCTTCTAACTTCTCAAATTAATTTCTATGAAAGTTAACCTTGCAAAGTCATGAACTGAAACTCGCTTTGTGAATGTATGCCGCGGGTGTAGTCGCGATTACCTCAGCTCTCATCACTCCTGCAGTCAGTGCTCAGTGCTGTGATACTCGCTCGGCGACTCACTCATTATATTGAACAGACACGTTCAGTTTTTAATTGTAGTGTCTTCTCCAACTCAGTCACAGTAATCAAGTTGGTGGCTTTGGGAATGGCCTCACAGGGCAGCGAAGCATTCTGGGAATTGTAGTCTTTCATCCCCATGAGACAAAAATACATTTTCTGTCTTTTCTCAGTCTAGAAGGCACTAAATTCAAATATAATTTCACATTTCTACTGCATTGATGACCCAGTTTAAATACAGATCCATCTTCCCAGCGCTGAAGTACCCCTTTAAGTAATAATAACTACATTTACTTATATAGGGTTCAGGATAGGGTTAGTTACTTATGCATATTTATGTAATTATACATGATTTATTGTTATTACCAGCATTTCGTAAGTACATCTAACATGTAACTACATAAGATAAAGAGTTACCATATGCCAATAATCAGAAAATGCCTATTGTTTAAGTGTCTTGGCTGATTAAAATGGTTACCACAACAAGGAAATGATAAAAGCCAAAAATGTCAATGTTACTAAAATCACAAACTGTTATCATTCTGCTTAAAATAGTTCCTGACATATTTCCTCACACACATACATCTGCTTATAATAACTGATAAACAAGCCGATAAAAAAGTGTATCTGTCTTTTAGTTTAATCCATTTAACAGGCTACACTGTGTTGATATTAGACAATATTCACAAGTGAAACTCAACACAATGTTAAGAATCGATGCAATGGGGAACATCATCAGCATGTCAGAAATGTGTCTTAACGACTATTTTGTATCCCTCCTTGTTCTTGCCACTATGGCTAGTGCTGATTGGATCAAGTACGGTCTATAGCAGGTCTGAGATGAGTGTGTTAATAGTGGTGAGCTGACTCACCCAGGATTTTGGTGTCTTTAAAGGGTTAGTTCATCCAAAAATTATGAAAAATGGTTATGAATCAGCTTATTGATTCATGATTTGGGTCACGTGTCAAACAGCTGAAATCACATGACATATGGACTACTTTGATGTTTTTATTCCCTTTCTGGACATGGACAGTATAGTGTGCATACACTTACTTACGCTCTTGGACTACATACAAAATATCTTAAACTGTGTTCCGAAGATGAATGGAGGGCTTACGGGTGTGGAACGACATTAGGGTGAGTCATTGATGACGTACATTTTATTTTTGGGTGAACTAACCCTTTAAGTAGGATATCTCCCTTATAGCAGAGCAGAAGAAGAGAGTGTTGTAGCTAGCTATTCCAGTGTTTTCTTTGATTTAAATGCGGCCTCCAGTAGCTCTGAAGTGAGATTTCAAATTACAGTATGTCCACTCACAGACATAATTTCCCCTAATTCTCTGCATCATTGGTTCTGTGAAAGCAGTGATTTGTGTAAATCTTGGACGCGCCTGCTGCTTTACAAATTATCTGCAACTTTGTTGCTGGGTAATTCACACTCATAGGATCTCGTGTATACTTGCAGGAGTAAAAAAAAAAAAAGTCACTAAGATTTAACAAAGCTGATACATTCATGTAAATTATGATTTGCCAGTATGATTTATGTGTGTTGGTATTGAGCGTGTCAGACAGTTTTTCTCTTTTATATGTTAATGACATTAAGAATGCAGTTCTTTTTTTAAAATGAGGCTCCAGGATAATGTCAAAAGTTGATCATAAAGTTCAGACTAATAAATATCGCTACATAACATGATGCCATATTATTTACCTTTGGAGCTTCCTTGGAAGTCTCAGATCACACCAATTCCATCTTGGTGAACTGTTTAAACCTTGCCCTTTTTATATTCACACCAGTCACCAGGGGCAGTTCTGCGGGTGGGCCAGGCCACTGATCTATATAAATGACTGGATTGCTCATTGTGTTTCTAAACTGCCAGCAGGCGGTGAAGCCATCTGAAGTATTTGAGCGGCCATCTTATGATTCCCTACCAACAGATGGCATCATTGACTTACAGCCAAAACATTGACCTAAAATCACCCAATTTGCAGCATATAAGTCACATGAATAGTTTTTAAAGGACAACTCCGGTGAGAAATGAACCTAGGGGTAATTAACAGATGGTTACAGAGTAGATCGTTCTCTGGGATGCGTTTTAATGAAAATCGAATGTAAAGAGTTTTATCTTTAAAAAATTTTTTTAGCTTTTTATAAAACAGATTAGTTTATAACGCTAGTCTATGGGGCACAGAGTAGACACAGGGTGGTAAAATTAAATCACTAGTTAATACCACTAACAAGGCTCAAAATAGCCTCACACTAACACGGTAGCATAATGAGGGTCCCTACATGCAAACCGAAGCATTGGGAACTTTGTAAGAGTACAACAGTTTAATTAGAAGATACTTTATAAACATAGTCCCTTACGCGTTCACGGACAGACACCATCTTGGAAAACAGTCTCGACTAATCGATCCACGAGCGCTGTTCTAAGTGAGCTGGTCGATAGGAATTAAGTTTGTGAAATGTAATAACATGGACATTTTTAGTTTTATTTATTTATTTTCTCTGTTGCGTTCAGTGTTTTCTTCCGAAAACATCGGACCATATGAGATTCCAAGTCACAGTTCATCACTTAGCACAGCGCTTGTGGCTCAATGAGTCGAGACTGTTTTCCAAGATGGCGCCTGTCCGTGAACACGTAATGTACTATGTTTATAAAGTGTCTTTTTATTAAACTGTTTGTACTCTTACAAAGTTCTCAATGCTTCGGTTTGCATGTAGGGACCTTCATTATGCTACTGTGTTATTGTGGGGCTATTTTTAGCCTTGTTAGTGGTATTAACTAGCGATTTAATTTCACTACTGTGTGCCCCATAGACTAGTGTTATAAGCTAATCTGTTTTTAGAGATAAAACTCTTTACATTCGATTTTCATTAAAACGTATCCCAGAGAACGATCTACTCTGTAACCATCTGTTAATTACCCCTAGGTTCATTTCTCACCGGAGTTGTCCTTTAAGATATGTATGTACATTAAAACTCCCAAGACCATTTTTTTGGGGGGATTTCCGCCTGGATTTGGCCTACCCAAATTGAAAAGCTTCTCAAACACACATCTCAAACACGAACCTGCAGACTTTAAATTGTAAACTTTTTACTTTTACTCGAGCAGATTTTTACACCGGTAATGTGTACTTGTACTTAATTAAATACATTTTAATTGAAGTAATCAAAAGGGTTTTACTTTTGATATAGGAAGTCACACTGCCAGCTATATCAGTATTGTGAAACTAAATATAATTTATTGTCATCTTTGTTGATTTTGCAGTTACAGAATATGACAGAAATAAAAGCAGCTTGAAATATTTTTAACTAAGCCCCAGATGGCGCTGTTCTCAACACTCCCTAAGCTTGAATCTTTTCCCAGAACATTCAGGGGAAAGCCTCAGACCCTCATGAGGCTCCATTTCCCCATCCCTATGTCAAGGTTTAAGAGCCCAACTAAAACAAACACTGATCACCATAAAGGAAATGTCAAAAGAAACACTAGGGAGGGCTTTTATTGTCCCTCTAAGGCGGCATCCATTTAATAATTGAAATAAATATTTACACTCTGTTATTATTGCATCCTGTTAATTTACATCAAAACTGAGGTGCAAGTAGTATGTATCTGTCAAAATAATGTTTAGATTACATGTAATTACTATTTATATTGCATAGAACTGCTACTTTTATATGATGTAAATAGAATATGTCACTATTTTTACTTAGTAAATAGCATTTATTGCTGTTTGCGCTTAAATAGTAATTGCGCAATTATCTTTAAGAAAATATTCTATTTTCACTGAGAGTATATAGAAGAGCTATTTACCCCTAAAGAGTTTATATTAACCCCCTGAAAAAGTACACTTATTACCAGCTGCACTTATCACTAACCAGATTGACTTTATTTCTTTCAGATGTCTACAGAAGCTCTTATTGAAAAGTAACAGTGTTTTGTTGAAAATGTTTTTTTTTTAAAGTCACCATTATGGTGATCAGTATTTGCTTTTGTTGGGCAGTTTGACTTGACCTTTCAACGTTAGATTTTCTTGTTGCTGTAGCTGTGCTATGTTATAGAAAGAACTCCAAGAGTATTTGTTTTCAGATGATGTCAGCTATTTGATGATGCTAAAGATATGATCATCATGTAGTGTTTGATTCACTGATCACATTCAGAGTCTATTATTTGTTAAAGGCGGGGTGGGGTGGGGGGTGTGTGTTGGGGGTGTGTTTAAGGTATAATAAGATAATAGTTTAAGGTATTGACAACAGACTGCACAATTAGCTAAATGAGTTCAGGCATGTTGACCAACATTACTACAAATTTTATTGGAACAAGATAAAGGAAAAAAATCTAATCGTTAATATGATCTCTTTAAAACATTTCATTTGATTGTATCTGTATAGTACATTTTAAGTATTTGAATCAAAGAAATTAAAAAGCTTTTATAAAGAAGCATGATAGTTCAATGAAATCACACCCATGTTAAAATAAAACTAATTATGGATACAGTAATTCATATTATATATATATATATATATATATATATATATATATATATACACATATATATATATATATATATATATATATATATATATATATATATATATATATATATATACATATATATATATATATATATATATATATATATATATATATATATATATATATATATATATATATATATATATATATATATATATATATATATACACACATATATATATATATATATATATATATATATATATATACACACATATATATATATATATATATATATATACACACATATATATATATATATATATATATATATATATATATATATATACACATATATATATATATATATATATATACACATATATATATATATATATATATATATATATATATATATATATATATATATATATATATATATATACACACATATATATATATATATATATATATACACACATATATATATATATATATATATACACACATATATATATACATATATATATATATATATATATATATATATATATATATATACACATATATATATATATATATATATATATATATATATATCTATATATATATATATATATATATATATATATATATACACATATACACACACACACACAACCAGTCAAAAGTTAGAGAATGGTAAGAAAAAAAAAAGCTGTAATATTGTGAAATATTATAAAATGTAAAATAACTTTTTTGATTTAAATATTGTCAGGATTCTGTTCTTTGTCATTTTTTTAGTTTTTGTCATGGTATTTGTAGTTCTTTCTGTATGTTATTCCAAGTGTTTATTCCTATATGTTATTCATGGTCAAGTTATGGACATGTCTTATGTTTGTAATTATTAAACACCTTTTTATCTGCATATAGAGCCAGACTATTGTTTGACTTTTTCAAGCTATGTTATAATATAAAGTGAAGTGTAATTTATTCCTGTGATCAAAGCTGAATTTTTCGGTATCATTACCCTAGTGTTCAGTGTCACATTATCCTTCAGAAATCATTCTGACATTCTATGTTGAAAACAGTTGTGTAAAACCTTTTTTTTTTTTTAGGATTCCCTGAATAGAAAGTTCAAAAGAACATATTTATCTTAAATAGAAAGCTTTTGTAACATTGTACTACCATTAAAAATGTTTTATGGTCAGTAAGAATTTTATTTTATTTTTGGGGGGGAAAGAACTTTAAAAAATGAATAACTTTATTCAACAAGGATGCATTAAATAAATCAAGTGACAGTATAGACATTTATAATGTTTCAAAAGATTTATAATTCAGATATATTTCCATTCATTAAATAATCCTGAAAAATACTTTTTTCAACATTGATAATAATTAATGTTTCTTGTGCTGCAAATCGGCATATTAGAATGATTTCTGAAGGATCATGCAACTCTAAAGACTGTAATAATGATGCTGAAAATTCAGCTGTGAATCACAGAAATAAATAGCATTTTTACATATTTTAGAAAAAAGTTATTTTAAATTGTAATAATATTTCACAATAATACTGGTTTTGCAATATTTTGGATCAAATAAATGTAGCCTTGATGAGCAGCAGTATACTTCTTTCAAAAACATTGAAAATAGTAATGCTTCCAAGTGTGTGTGTGTGTGTGTGCGTGTGCGTGTGCGAAACTAAAACTATAACTAAAACATTTTTCATGTACTATTGAATTTCACAACTAGCACAGAATAAATGTATATGTACTAAAACAAAATATCTAGTAAAACAGTTTACTTTTATAAAATGATTAAATTAATTTAGAGAAGAGAAAGATGTTCTCTTCTTTTAATTCTGACAATTAAAAATAAATCACCTCAGAAAATTGTAACTTAATGTTGGTTTTCAATCTTGTGAAAAGCCTTTCCATTTGGTTGAACGTTCCATGTGACTTTTGTGTCCTTTTCTATCCCCTGTTCCTTCAGCTTCTGATTTATCTAAAGAATAGACACAATAGTTTAGTATACTGATACACACACACTCTCTGCCTGTGTTAAGATTAACTGGCACATTTCACTTAATAAAGCCTGAAACATTATATTTTTTCTTTCTCCTACAAATGGTTAGTAAATGCTTCACAAAACATATGTTGATTGTGATCCTCGGGACATTTTGTTTGCAATTGTTACTAAAATGGAACACATCTAAATTCAGTTTAAAACCCTGATTTGTGTTTTTTTTTTATTTTATTTTTTTTTTTTTTATAATAATAATCATCTAAATAGACTAAACTTAATATATGACAGAAAGAACAACTGTCCATCTGTGTTTCTCTGTCTCGACCCGAGACGCTGGTAGACCAGCATCTCCATGACCCTAATAGGATCAGCAGTGTGAAGAATTAGTGATTATGCCAGAATTGATAAAAGGGTTGAAAGAAACAACATTGCATATCTAGGGCCAGATTTACTCAAATCTTGAATTTTTTTGTCATTTAATAAAAAGGATTTACAAAAGACACACAGTAAAAAAAAAAAAACAATTGTGCTGAAAAGGCCTGGATATGGTTATTTTTGTAGCTGACCTTATTTGCATATGCATTTGTAAAAGTTTCCCTTTCAAAATGTATTGGAGGAGCGTATTTAAATTAATCATACATGTTGATTTAATAAGATTTGAACTCGTCAATCTACTGGTCTTTATTTACCGCCCCCAAAAAAGCATGTCTTAAACCAGATGCTAATTTGCACCACTCTTGGTTGATTGCGTACTTAAATTTATCTCGATTTGGTTAGACGTTGAGCACCACTTCTTTCCCCATAAATTAAAGAAAAACTGATAGTACTTTCAGTAATTGGAATAACTGGGTTGATCTTGACAAGATCAGATAACTACACACATGACAATTCGTTCCCACGACTTACTACGTCAGCACATTTTACTAATTTGTTCCATCGTTTTAAGTCAATTTTGCGGACAACATAATTTGTTCTCTCAATTTACTAAATCATGAGTAGTCATTTTTTCCCTTGTTTTAGTTAAATCAAAAGAGAGAAGAAATTAGTTCAAAACAGTCACAATGACCTAAAGCAAGGGACACATTTTATTTTGTGGCCACTATATAGCCTATATTTTTGTCCTGTCTAAAAAAAATCATTTGGGCATCACTATAAGACAGAATGGGGGAAACTCATGCAGTAACAGCATTGACTGCAACTCATGAACATCAAATAAATAAATACTACTTAAAGGATTAGTTCACTTTAAAATAAATTAGCCATCCTAGGTGTATTTGATATTCTTCTTTCAGACGAATACAATCTGAGTTATATTAATAAATTACCTGATGCTTCCGAGCTTTATAATACCCCCCTAATTGCAATCAACAGTTATAAGCTTAAAAAAGTGCATGTATTCGTCATAAAATCGCTTCACACTGCTTCGCTTCAGAAGGCCTTTATAAATATTCATTTATATTCATATTTAAAACTTTCTAAAGTAAAACTTTCGGCCAAACGAACAAATGGATTTGACTTAAGTCTAAAGCGCAACTTATGCGATGTACTGCTGATATTTACACTACATCATAACGCACTATGCTACTTTTGACATCATAAGTTGCACTTTATGCATATGTAGACTGTGAATGGCCGTTTGGCCAAAGGCTAGAATTCTACTTTGTAACATGTTAAATTTTAATATCTTTCTTACACAAACTCATCGATTTGCTTCAGAAGGTTTTTATTAACCCTCCAGAGCTGTGTGGAGTACTTTTATTATGGCTGTATTCTCTTTATTGAGCTCATAATTGTTGGCAGCAATTCACTGCCATTATAAAGCTCGGACACTTCAGGATATTTATTAATATAACTCTGATTGTATTCGTCTGAAAGAAGAATGTCATTTACACCTAGGATGACTTGAGGGTGAGTAAATCATGGGCTAATTTTCATTTTAAAGTCAACTAATCCTTTAGGATTCTGGATTTTTGGACAATCCACCATTTACTGCATTCACTGATACATTTATAAGAGGAGATACAGACAATTGATGTTTTAACCATCGCCTTTTTATGCTAGGTTAATTTTATGTTAATAGTTTATCAAACATCAATAGTATTCTCAAACAAGTTATGTGATTTACTAATGGTCTTTCAAGGGACATCAACATGCACTTTATTTGTGGACTGTACCAACTATAATTCATCAATTAGCTGTTTCAACACAGTTTTATACTCACCCACTGCAAGACGACCTCCATCGCTTCAGGGTCATTTAGATTCTGACTAGATTTCACCTTTACTCTCACAATCTGTTGGTTTGTGCCTGTTTGAAAATCACAAGTAGTTTTTATTCTTGTTCATGGGAAATTTAATAACCAAGCTTGATGAGGTTTTACATTTCAAAACCAGACCAATAACTGATTCTGAGCAGTCAAAAATGGACCAGTCCAATCAGAGACAATAATGCTTTAGAGTTTTTTTCAATTGCTTACACACAAAAATTCGAAACTTTCCCACAATTAGCAAACCTTACACTCAAGGAGCCAAACACTGGACTTGATTTGCACAACTGTAAGTGTCACACTTTTTGCAAAACATTAAACACAGTAATTTGCAAAACGCTAAACACACTTGCATGCTTTTTACACAGAAATGTATCATGATGTCATTTTCGTGCGAATTAAAAGCAAAGCGTTTTAAACACACCCATGAACCAACAGGTTAAGCATAGCCAATATTGCTGCATTCCAGTTTGTTTTTATAATGCCCTTCACTCGCTAACTTCCCTTCGTCTCGTTCACTCGGATGTCCGTCATTGCTTAAGTTGCCTGAGTGCCCACTACTGTCCGAACATTTGCAATGAGCTGAACTGGAACGCCCTAAGCCCTTGATCACTTGGAATCCACCATGGAGTGTATTTATTATGATTTTTTTTTTCCTTTACGAAATTGTTTAATGCAGCATTTAATATGTATATAGGTATGTTTTTGATTTTTGAAATGTTTAAAAAAAATAATTAAAGTATCATAGAGTTGTTTGTGGTGTGGTAAACTAGACGCGATATGCGGTAATGTCACAATCGTGTTGCACTGTGGTCTATGAAGCTGCCTGAAGTGTACATATGAAGTAGACTCACTCCCTCGGTCAAATTCGAGAGAGCAAGGGTCCATATAAACTTCCCTTGTCAGGACAGTCAAAAAGAAAAAGACAATCTAACGAAAATTCGTGCTACAATTGTGGACTATGTAAGAAACTACAGACTAACACTGAGGGAGGCTGGATTGAGAGTACAGCCTAACCTAAGCAGGTACACAGTGGCATCAATAGTTCGTACATTCGGTCACGAGCACAGGTGAAAAACGTATCTTCTCTTAAAAGAAAACCGATAGCTTACTGCATGTACTATATCAACACTTTTGACATCTATTCCTGTACCATTTTACAGTAAGCTACTTGTATTGTGTTTGGTAGATTGCGTTGAGAACACCAAGGAGGGAGGGGCCCTTTATTCACACAGGAGCAAGAGGGAGAGATCGTAAACCTTGCTTTGGCCAATAATACAATCAGACTTGTGTTGCCCATGTTGTCAACGATCACACAATTCTCAATAATGTCCAACAGGTCTCTCTGTCAACAATACACCGTTAAAAACAAATAATGTTTCCAATTGAAAATGTTCTAGTGACTGAATTTTTTCAGTTGGCCAAATTTAATTTCTGAATTGATACAATTTAATTCACAGAAATTCAATTTGGCCAACTATTTGCGTTTAGATTGCGCACATGACTGTTTAACTGATTAAAATAGATTCAAATCAGACTATATGATTTTTGTGTTTTGTTATGACAACAAAATAAGGTTTTTATAAGACATTGTATAGTTTTGACAAAACTGTTCCATTTTTCAAATGATCTCAAGTGTTGTGCTACTTTGCTGTAGGGTTGTGTTTTGAAAAATGGGGCCCTGTTTTCAAAATCGTGCTTAAGCAATTGAAAAAAAATGAAAAATACCTGGATGTTCTTAAGGAGTTACTAGGCGACTGACTGTCCAAAAGGAAGTGTATGGCAAAAGGACTTTCACATATACGGTACAGACATTTTTGACCAAACAAGCAAAGAATAAAGTGCATTTCTGATGTTCTTACTGTAATGTACGATGGGTAGATTAGACATGACACTTACGACGTTCTGAGCAGAGGAAAGGAAGGACATTTGAGCAGAGCTGATCACTGATCAAACCAGAAGGATCTGAAACACCACAAGGTCTTTGCAACTTAACCATGTCAGGCTGTCCTGTCATCCAAGTAATGAAGGAAGGGGAGACAATTGTTGCATCTGACCATTTCCATGCATCTCTGAACAGACCAATCCAAGCATTTGCACCTTGCATAATCCCAGTCACCTGGTTATTCTCAGTCTGATTTCGAATGATGGCCAGGTCTGTGTAATAATATCTGCAGTAGTTCTGAGCTTCCTTCCAGGTTATGGCAAAATTGATGAAAACAAACCTGTTTGTTCCCTTTTCTGTAACAAAAATAGATTCAATAATATTTATTTTTGAGTAGGGTTAATGTTAATGCTGCAGTCAGACATGTTTTGTATGAAGTAGTGCATGAACACCTCTTTATGAAAATCCCCATTGAACAAACCAAAATGAAAAGCATTCAAAACAAATGATATAAATGAAAAAGCACAGACCTTGCCTTTTTTTTTAATTTATTTTTTATCTAGAAGTACGTAAACATACCAAAGAAAAGAACACATTTTCTTTAATGACGATCATACTTATAGTAACTCCCATTGGCCCTTTCACGAGTTTACACTTACGTCAAATTAAATAGAGTATTTGGTTAAATTATGCATATTTGGTGTGCTGTCCGGGGGAGGGCTCCGGGCTCTGAATTTTTTGGCCCGGACTCAGAGTATCAAAGTGAGGAGATGGGGTGGTGGAGGAATGCTAAAATAAAAATGGTAAATAAAAAAAGATAAATCTGGTGTATATATAGACCTCCTAGCATTGATTATAGCTTATATTACTCCACTCGTATTTAATTATCTGACGTGCTCCTCCCGAAATCTGTTAATAAAACATCACTTAATAAATAGTGGCTGTTTAAGGAAATACTTGCTAACGCAGAAAACACTTAAACACCTGACAGAAAAAAATCGACCACCTATAGATTTTATTTTGTGTGTGTCTTATGTTTAAGTGTTTTCTGGGTTAGCAAGTATTTCCTTAAACAGCCACTATTTATTAAGTGATGTTTTATTAACAGATTTCGGGAGGAGCACGTCAGATAATTAAACCTAATTAAACACAAGTGGAGTACTATAAGCTAATCAACTTAATTAAATAGTGGCTGTTTAAGGAAACAGCCACTATTTAAATTGAAGGATATTGCAAGGGAACTTTTCTATCACTCTGTGCAAGGGACAACTATGGAATCCGCCGTTCGTCAGCTTCTGTGTTTACTAGTAGCACGCAAGCGCAACTCTGCCGTCATTATGTTAAGCCCTGTCCACCGACTCTATACACGATGTGATTAGCCTGACCAGAGTTTGGTTTTTACAGCTCCGAAGTGTATTGAGAGTTGCTAGACGACACTCGCGGCAGATTAGATTTGCTGCCGTTAGGGTGCGTCTAGATTTCTAGGCTAGCAACTGCGATTTATAAAGTCATTGATCTGCTGCGTCCCGACACATGATGAATTGTGAACACACTATAATGAGTATTTTAACTGTAGTTTTAGCTGCTAATGATGGAATGATTGTCTTATTATCTGAGCAGAATTAATATCTCTGAGCAAATGCGCTCTTGAGGGGATTTTAAGCGCAAGCTTTGGCACAGAAACAGAGCAACGTTCATTGAACATATTTTGATGTGTTATTACGGAAATATAATCCCCAGAACACCACCACCCTCAGAATGTGCTGTAATTCACGATTTCCTTAGAGAACGAGTGTGTTCAGTAATGACACTTCCAGTTGGGTCTATGATCTGTCACTATACATACAGTCACCTGAGCGTGGCGCTGTTCTGGGATCAGATTTCATTAATAACGTATATTAATAACATATTTGATTAATAACGCATCAGAATATGCTGTAATGCAAGATTTCATTTGAGAATTAATTTTATTGACCTCCATGAGCTCGGTTTTGATCATATTTGAAATAATGCTAAAACTACAGTTAAAATACTCATTATAATGTGTTCACAATGTGTCGGGACACGGCAGATCAATTACTTTATAACTCGCAATTGAGACTTTTATCTCAGAATTCTGACTTTATATCACGCAATTGCGACTTTATATCTCAGAATTCAGACTTTATAATTCGCAATTGCGACTTTATATCTCAGAATTCTGACTTTATATCACACAATTGCGACTTTATATCTCAGAATTCTCACTTTATAACTCGCAATTGTGAGAAAAAACTCACAATTGTGAGGAAAAAATAGTCTGAATTCTGAGATAAAAGTCTAAGATAAAATTTTCTTTTTTACATTTTTTTTTTTTCTATTTAGTGGCGGAAACGGGCTTCCATAGACAACAGATCACATTGTATCCTGGTTCATTTTCAGACTTGTCATAGATGAGAAATGGATTTTCAGTATATCTTATTCAATAAGACTTACATCTTACTTACTTATCATAAATAAAAAGCTGTATCCATAATCATCGGCGCAGAATATTCACATTATGAACACAAGTTCCTATCATATCTTACCATTGTAGCAAACAAAAGGAAATAGTGCAGTGCAGCCCCAATCATTCCATGTGCCACTGTGCATCATACCACATTCTTCATGTCCATCGTAGTTGTTTGGTTCTCCAGTGATCCAACTCAGAAATTTAATTTTCTCATCCTGATAAGACCACCGCCAGCTATTAATGTCATTGTAAAGTCCAATCCAGGCCATATTAGTCATTTTATAAACCGCTTCTCGTAGATTTGCTGAGTCTTCATTACTATGAACTGTGGCCAGTTCAGTGTAATTCTCTCTGCAATAAGCCTGTGCTTCATCCCAAGTCTTCTGTTCCTGGATAAGAACATAGTCATGTAATGTGCCCCCAGTATACGAACAGAATCCTGTCGAGAGGAACATGTTATAAAGTGTGCCGAAATACATGTGAACCCTCAACCATTTTTAAGGGAATTTTAAATGTTTTGCTAATGATTCTAGTATCAGATTAATTATCCACGTAACAACCTTATTGCTCAGGGGTTTTCAAACTTTTTGATGCCAAAGTCCTTAAAATATGAAAATAATTAATCATCTTCGGGATGTTGGAACTAAAGCGTGTAACTGATGAAAATATTATGTAATTTCCTATTTACTTTTCTCTTACACACACACACACACACACACACACACACACACACACACACACACACACACACACACACACACACACACACACACACACACACACACACACACACACACAATACAAAATAACAAAATATACACTCACCTGAAAGCAAAAAAAACAACTGAAAGGACCCTTCCATTGGTGAAAAAAATCTAAAATATTTGTAGACACAGCAAACAGAATGAATATCTAAGAGTCGCCCACTTTAAATCTCTATGCACAGCTTTCATCTGTTGTTTTTCACTATCTAAATGTTGACTTTTATTCCCTACGCACATTTTTTACATATTAACTTGCATGCAAAGCCTATCAGATGCAAAATGTTTTAGTAAGAAGACATTGATACTGATTTCCATTTTGCCTTTGTTTGCAGTATAGTATAATTTCCATTCAAATAGCTGTAAATTATTTGGAAAGAATCAGTGCACAATAAGAACACATATATATATTTCCAGGACATCTGTTAAAGTGTGCATATTTTGAATGGCTTATCTCAGGATTAAATCATATTTGTGGTAAACATTGCTAATTACTTATGGATTACTTTCTACAAGTCTCACTAAAGGTACAGTACAATATAAAAATACAAATGTTTAATTGTGACACCAAAAAATGCTGTACAATGCAAGATTAAAGTAGAATGTGTGACTAAAGAAAAATTCTGTATATTTATGAAAATCGAACCTTGATTTGTGTACACGTGTATGTTTTCTTTGTGTTGTTTTTATAAGTGTGCTCGTTTGTATTTGTGTATGTAAAAAGTGTAAGAGTAAACTGCTTTTACAGTAAAAACCTTTGTGCCTGCAAGGTTTTTCCGTCTTAGTTTCTATTGAAGATTATCTAGAATCAAACTCAAAGTTGAATTTATTAAACAGTCAGGTACACGCAGGTACAGCCAAAAGCAAGAGTCCATGAAACAAAGTGCTTCACCAATAACAGACAAATGAATGAACCAAACTGAGGGACTTAAATATAGAGGGATTATGAACAGACTAAACACAGATGTGATCGTTAAATCAATAACCATGGTGACAAACAAATGAAATAGGAAACCATAAGCAAAGTTTGGCCCAGTCCACATGGAGACACATTTAGTCGTATATGTAAAAAAAAAAGTATTGTATCAACGTTTAGTCCACTCGGATCTGCCATTTTAGGAGCCTGAAACCGATACTTTTTGAAACAGAGTGGATAAATCAGAGTGGAAAAATTACTTTATTTGCATTTTCGTATGTACAGCCAATCCATCTATTTTGTGAAACAGTGATGTAATCACTCAAAACTTTCAGATGATCAGCACGGTAAAGAATAGAAGGAATACAGCTATGGGCGCACATCAGTACTGTGTCATTTAATTACTGTATTTGCATTATCATAAGGGTAGGTTTAGGGGTGGGGGTATGTCACGAGGCGGGCAAGCCAATCAGACTGCACCCACCCCCAAGACCCGTACCACCCTTGGGGACTCGGACAGAGGTCCAGCAAGGACGAAAGATGAGGCTTCAAATCTCACAGTATTTTATTGAGTATAAAAATGGAAAAAGGAATCTAAAATGGTGAGTCTTCTGGGCAGGGTCGTTCCGTCCTGCAGACCCACTGGAGGCCCAAAGAGTGCAATGCAGGGGGCATGGGGGGGCTTCACTGCAAAGCAGTCAGCTGAGTGTTCAGGTATGAATTCCTCTTGAAGGACTGGCAGACACAGAGTTTACAATGGGAGAAGCTCGCTGCAAGCAGACAGGTGAATACACAGATACATCATCCTCTTCTTCAGCAATGACAGACAGAGAACTTACGTCTGGAGGGCTTCACTGCAAAGCAGTCAGGTGAGTGTTCAGGTATGAATTCCTCTTTAAGGACTGGCAGACACAGAGTTTACAACGGGAGAAGTTCGCTGCAAAGCAGACAGGTGAATACACAGATACGTAATCCTCTTCTTCAGCAATGACAGACAGAGAACTTACGGCTGGAGGAATTTACTACCTACTTTTAAGCTTATATACGATTAGCCAGGGGTACTATTCTTCCGAGTGTAGCTCCAAATCTAATCAAACACACCTTAAGCATCTAATTTTTGGCTCATTGTTGGTAGATCAGTATTAGAGTTTAAATAATTAAATAAAACCTAATTAATACATTTTATTTGTATATTTAGTTGAATAACTTTGATCATAATTTTAGTGTCCCCAACTGAGCAAGCCAAGCCAAAGGCGACAGTCAAGCAAATCAATCAACACCCTAACTTGTGAATTAGTATATAGTGTACATAAATTCTGGCACTGGTAAAGGATCCTATACTTTGGGACACTGGAGCCACATTCACCAGCAGAATATGGTGTCAGTCCTGTATTTGAGTCCGTATTACGGTTATGTTCACACATACGGTTATGTGACAACCGCATTCTTTAAACAAACTCGTAGATTTTCTGGACTCACTGCACTGTGTGAACGGAACCGCACTGAACAACTATTTGTCTGTCATGTCATACAGTGCGAGAGAGACACTCTGCTGAGGGGTTTCGTGTGTATTTTCACTTTCGGTAACTTACGAGCTGTGTGCACAGCAAAATCCCCTTCTCAAAATGGTCTTTTGTTTTTAAATGAGACACACAAATCATCATGATAATATACATTTATAAGACCCAGTTGAACACTGATGTTTTCAATGTTTTTGGTTGCGTGTTACACTTACTACAGACATAACATAAGTGTTTTGTAAAATATTTTAGATTTTAGACAATTGTTTTTATTCTCAGAACACACATGAACAGTAAACAATATATTTTATTTTCCCCACAAAAACAACAAACACAGTGTAAACCCTAACCAAACACAAAGTTGCACACAGTGGTCTACATACAAAACAACAGAATGTACTGTATACAGTTACAGTAAAAAATGTTTTCCAATGTTGGCATTCATTGCTCCAAAACAGAACAGCTCACCTGTTGCGCTTTTATGCTAAAGCTCTGTTTGCTAATTGTAAACCGTGTGACAGGTGTTTGCCTATGT
This sequence comes from Pseudorasbora parva, assembly GCF_024679245.1. NCBI lineage: Eukaryota > Metazoa > Chordata > Actinopteri > Cypriniformes > Gobionidae > Pseudorasbora > Pseudorasbora parva. Next base: position 16,770,576 of record NC_090191.1, on the reverse strand, counting down.
GATGAGTCAGTGTACATATTTGAATGGCAGTGTGTTCCTTGTGAGAACAAGAGATTTTCTGCATGAAAATTATGCAAAATGCAGAGAATTGTGCGGTGATTTGAAAAAAAAAAGAAGTGTTTTTTTTAGAACTACAATTAATTGTCCTTGTAGTTTAGCAGAATTGGTTCAGGGGGTTAATGCATGAGTTACATGTTGTGGTCATTGTGTCACCAGTACCAGTATTTGTGTGTAAACAATCTAGAAAAACTGTAAGCCTTGATTTTACAGTGTATAAATGTGTGATATGATAGTGTAGATGTAGAATTACACATTTTATACATCTACAGTCCCTGACAAAAGTCTTGTCGCTTGTGTACAAATTAACCTAAAGTGCCGCTGAAATATATTTCTAATCAAGATTTTTTTTTTACAAGAAATGGCTCATTTTAATCCCACCAGTTTTTGTGATAATGTTTCAGTGAAAAACTAAACTTTCAAAAAGTATTCTAATATTCACAGCTTGGTAAAGCCCATTGAGTCAATTTTTGCAAAGACATAAGTGTTGTCACCTTGTCATATGAGCTTCACCTGTGACTAATAATGGATCAATTAGGTCTCAATGTGTATAAAAAGAACCCCAGTACACTAGACCTTCACATCAACTGCAACTAGACCTCTGCAAACATGCCTAAGATTCACCCTGAGACTAAAGTTTTGATTATCAAGAGGCTGAAGACCAGATCCACTGCTGATGTGGCAGACACCTTCAATGTGTCTCAGCGTCAAGTACAGAGGATAAAAAAAAAGATTTGAAGAGACTGGAGACGTTTTTGACAAGCCCAGGTCAGGCAGACCCCGCAAGACAACTGCTCGAGAGGAACATTTGTTGGCTCAAAAATCCAAGGCCAGCCCATTTTCCACTGCAGCAGAGCTCCACGAGACCTGGTCACCTGAAGTCCCTGTGTCAACCAGAACTGTTTGTCAGATTCTGTCTCAAAATGGCCTCCATGGTCGAATCAGTGCCCAGAAGCCAGCACTAAACAAAAGACAATTGAAAAACCGTGTGGCATTTGCTAAGGCCCACAGCCTGCTAAAAGGATGGACGCTGGAAAAGTGGCAGAAGGTGGATTTTTCAGATGAATCTTCTGTTGAATTACACCACAGTCGCCGCAAATATTGCAGGAGACCTACTGGAGCCAGAATGGATCAGAGATTCACCCAGAAAACAGTGAAGTTTGGTGGCGGAAAAATCATGGTCTGGGGTTACATCCAGTATGGGGGTATGCGAGAGATCTGCAGGGTGGAAGGCAACATCAATAGTCTAAAATACCAAGAAATCTTAGCTACCTCTTATATTCCCAACCATAAAAGAGGCCAAATTCTGCAGCAGGACGGTGCTCCATCGCATACTTCCATCTCCACATCAAAGTTCCTCAAGGCGAAGAAGATCAAGATGCTCCAGGATTGGCCAGCCCAGTCACCAGACATGAACATCATTGAGCATATGTGGGGTAGGATGAAAGAGGACGCATGGAAGACGAAACCAAAGAATATTGATGAACTCTGGGAGGCATGCAAGACTGCTTTCTTAGCTATTCCTGATGAGTTCATCAATAAATTGTATGAATCCTTGCCAAACCGCATGGATGCAGTCCTTCAAGCTCATGGAAGTCATACAAGATATTAAATTTGGATCTCACAGCACCACAACTTAGTTTGCTGACATATTTTTGTAGTTGCAGTAAATTTGTTTAATGTCTGTATAGGCTACAAAACTTTTGTCTTGCCAAAATTTGACCTTTCTGTCTTGATTAAATGATAAATATTTTTTCTGTGAAAATTACTTATTTCAGTGCATTAAACATAATTTGGGATGGTTTTAGCTTTTCATATGAGCTATTTCTAACACCAGTGAATTAATTAAAAGTCAGGTTAATATCAGGTGTTTCTAGAAAATAGATAAGCGACAAGACTTTTGTCAGGGACTGTAGAATTCTGTAGATGTAGAATTATAACTTGATTGATAATTTGATTGTCTGTTTCCTGTTCATACTGCTGCATTACTTTTATCACATAATTTGGTATTATATGTCCTTTATTTGGCAGTCTGCACTGTAAAATCCAACAAGTTCAGCTAACTCATATCATTTGAGGACACTGGTTACCTCAAACCATTTAAGTTCAAAGAGTAAAAGAGTAAAAATCAATAGATGTGAGTATTCTAAACTTATTTTAACTCCACTAAAACAAGGATATTAATTAATATACAATTACACTGCTTTTAAATACTTGACAGCTGAAACTTCCCTACATTTCCATACAAAACTTTAAGAATTTTCCCATAAATGTGTCATATATCAATGAAAATGGGAGAATCTCAGCTTTAATGTGGTATATGGCTCATATGCAGGATAGTTATGGATCAAATGTGTTGCAGTTTTAAAAATAAGCTTGTTTACATTGGAATTTCTCAAAAACATGATTTTCTGAGCCCCAAATTCAGCAAATCTTTAACATAGCCATACTCAGTTAATATTAGAGATATCAAGGTTATATTTTAACAGAATGTTCTTTACTGTAAAATCAAGGCTTACAGTTTTTCTCGATTGTTTACACACAAATACTGGTACTGGTGACACAATGAACACAACATGTAACTCCTGCACCAACCCCCTGAACCAAACAAGAACAATTAATTGCAGTTCTAAAACATACTTTTTGTTTTTTTTTAAATCACCGCACAATTCTCTGCATTTTGCATAATTTTCATGCAGAAAATCTCTTGTTCTCACAAGGAACACACTACCATTCAAATATGTACACTGACTCATCACATAGGCAAACACCTGTCACATGGTTTACAATTAGCAAACAGAGCTTTAGCATAAAAGGGTGTTTTGGAGCAATGAATGCCAATATTGGAAAACATTTTTTACTGTAACTGTATACAGTAAATTCTGTTGTTTTGTATGTAGACCACTGTGTGCAACTTTGTGTTTGGTTAGGGTTTACACTGTGTTCGTTGTTTTTGTGGGGAAAATAAAATATATTGTTTACTGTTCATGTGTGTTCTGAGAATAAAAACAATTGTCTAAAATCTAAAATATTTTTCAAAACACTTATGTTATGTCTGTAGTAAGTGTAACACTGAACCAAAAACATTGAAAACATCAGTGTTCAACTGGGTCTTAGAAATGTAAATTATCATGATGATTTGTGTGTCTCATTTGAAAACAAAAGACCATTTTGAGAAGGGGATTTTGCTGTGCACACAGCTCGTAAGTTATCAAAAGTGAAAATGCCAAGAAACCCCTCAGCAGAGTGTCTCTCTCGCACTGTATGACATGACAGACAAATAGTTGTTCAGTGCGGTTCCGTTCACACAGTGCAGTGAGTCCAGAAAATCTACGAGTTTGTTTAAAGAATGCGGTTGTCACATAACCGTATGTGTGTGAACATAACCATAATATGGACACTGTAAAAGCCAATAATTATTCTTACTTAGACTTATTAATTAACTTTACTTAATTACATTAAAAAATGTAATCTGAACTATTTGCATGCCAATGCATTTGTTACTCAGAAAACCCAAGTAAACATTACTTGACTGGTTTGAGAAACATTTTGCCAAAGCAAAAAAATTTATAAAATAAAATAAAAAAAACAGGTGGGCGGGCAAAAGGTTGAGGCGGGGCAATTCTTAATTGACTTTTCACAAATTTCCTCCACTTATGCAGTAATCGTTCTTCTTAGTTGCATTCACTCATTTTCCAGTCATCTTGAATGTTATTGACAATACAACTAAATACTTTAGGAGAGCATCACATAAGCTGACTTCATAAATTTCTCAACATTATGGTGAACAGTGTTCCCTTTGGTTGGGCACTTGGAACTAAATTTCTATTACTGTAAATCTCTTCCTACTGATGCAGCAATGCATCACGAAATCACAGTTATCTGATTTCAAATCAGCACTGAGTGTTGCTTTCTTATGGAACTATTTTCCTCGGTTAAATAATGGGTGAAATGGAACAGAAAAGGCTGTTTGGATCTAAAATTTAAGTAACGTATTAATATTAATTAGGCTACTTGTTTATTGAACTAGGCTACACCATTCATGCTACACAATTCACGATTGCAAAGTCGACTTGTGTTATTAACAATATCATAAATTATAAATATCAACAACTACAAAAAGCTTTTCTTCAGTGATTCTGCTCATTATCATCAGGTGTTCATCATTCATTCTCAATCATCACTTAATTATCTAATTAACGGCAACACTGCTTCAATGGTACTTTAACTTAGTAGTGAGCACACACATGAACACCGGGAAGTGTTAATTTAACATGAGCATTTTTCTGTTTAATTTGTGTATAACTGGCATATATCAATCACATTCAGTTTATTAATACAATTACATAAATCTTACCTGTTTCATACTTACAAATATGAATCACATTAAGTTTATTAATTTTTTTATGTAAAAATAATCCAAATACATTGAAAATTTATATGCAATTTAAATACATAAATCTTATGCTTTTGTTTCTTTTTTTCTTTTAGTCTTTACATTTTTATGTAATACTTACTGGTTTTATATATATATATATATATATATATACACTATAAAAAATTATTGTGATTTTAACGGTGTAAGGTTGTAATATTCTACGGTTAAAAACTGTTATTTGGTAAACAGAAAGTTTCCGTAGAAAACAGTACAGGTTCTGTACTATATACGGTGAATAACTGTAATAGATCTAACCTTATGCCTGTAAAATTTACAGAACAACAATGTAAAATCCCAACAGAGTATTATTGGAAACCCCAAAACATATATTTTTTGTTTAAATCACAATGAACTTTTGTAAACAGAATATTGTGTTATATTTACAACAATATGTGATTATAAACAAATTTGTTTGTTAAACCTACAAATATTGGTATCAAAAACAGAGAAATACTGTAATACTGTAAAAACTATTTAATTTGATATCTAAATATTGTAAAAAGTAAAGTTTTAGTCAGTTGTTCTTAGAAATGTAAGTCATTTTACAAGTTTATGCACTTAAAAAAATGTCTAAACATGTATGTGAATTGCATATAAATGTTCCATGCATTTTGATTATGCAATTTCGACAAACAAATTAATAAATGTAATGAAAATCTTATTTGTAAATCAAGCATAAATGAAACAGGTAAGATTCTCAGATGAGAAGCTCACTACTGAGTTAAAGTACCATTGAACCAGTGTTGAAGTTAATGAGATAATTAAGAGCCGATTGAACATTAATGATGAACACCTGATGATAATAAGCAGAATCACTGAAGGAAAGAGAAACACGAGAACTACAACTGACTTCAGACACAGCCTTAGATGAAATCAACTGAAGATAAAAGAAGACATTAAATCTCTGAAGATCTCATCAGAGGATTAAACAACTACACAAACAGCATTACCAGCTTCACACATTACTAACCAGACTGACTTTATTTGTGTAATTTATGTTTTAATGAAAATAATAGTTTTATTTGAAGTCACCATAATGGTGAACAGTGTTTTCTTTAGTTGGGCTCTTGACCCTTGACTCTCCAACATTAGTTTTCTGGCAGCTTTAATTGTGTTTATAGCACTATTGTTATGGCAAGGAAAGCAAAGCAAAAGGTTTTAATCTATGGCAATTATCAGACACATACAGATATCAAGAATCAGCGTATGAATCTCAACAATGGTGACAATCAATGAAAAGCTTCATGCTGCAGTGCATGCTGGGTACCACCAATCAAAACTCTCCCATGGGCACCAGCATGCATTGCGGCATGAAGAAATTATGCATCTGAATTGACAAATTTTCTTTGATTCTTGCTATTTTTTTTTTACTTTTGCCGTTTTTCTTGTGACGTTTTATAGTAGCTTGTGTCATGTTAAGAGTAGATGTTTATCTGATTTTTTTTTTTTTTTTTTTTTTTTTTTACTTGTCACCATTGTAGAGATACATACACTGATTCTTGATGTCTGTGTGTGTCTATATAATGCTGTAGTTTAAAACTTTTTTTTTTATAAACCTGCATATTGTGTGATTACGACAACAATACTTGATATCATACTGTAAACCACATGGCTATTATTACACATATTACACAATTAACACATTACCTTTATAACCAGAGCATTAGAATCTGAATGAGCTCAGTGATTCAACCACTACATGATGATTATAATCATCATTAAAGAGCCAAATAACCTGGCCATGTTTCTGTCTTGGCTTTCCATGCTGTAACAAAAGTGCTTTATAACCACAGTTAAAGCAGCCAGAAAACTAATGTGAAAGAGATAAGGGTCAAGAGCCCAACTAAAGCAAACACTGTTCACCATCATGGTTATCATCAGGTGTTCACCACTAATGCTCAATCATCACTTAATTATCTCATTAACGTCAACACTGCTTCAATGGTACTTTAACTCAGTAGTGAGCACACACATGAACACTTGGAAGTGTTAATTTAACATGAGCATTTTTCTGTGTGCTTTTCCATAATTCTTAACTGTTTAATTTACGTATAACTGGCATATATCAATCACATTCAGTTTATTAATACATTTACACAAATCTTACCTGTTTCATTTATGTATACTTAAAAATATGAATCACATTAAGTTTATTAATTTGTTTATGTAAAAAAAATCCAAATCCATTGAAAATTTATATGCAATATAAAAAATCTTATGCTTTTTGTTTCCTTTTTTCTTTTAGTCTTTACATTTTATGTAATACTTACTGGTTTTATATTTATATTTATGTAAAAAAAACACACACAAAAAAAAAAAACAGTGCCTCCTCTAACCACGCCTAATTTTGAATTTCATAGTGTGCATAGTTTCATAATTCTCTGGTAAAGCCAGCTGCAGCGTTTTCCCGTAAAAACAACAGTTTTTCCCCATAAAATTTACGGTAAAAAAACGGCAGCTGTGGTTGCCTGAACTTTACTGTAAAAAAGTAACGTACGGCAGTAACGTTTTAGGTTTTACGGGACAGCACCATATAATTTAAAGGTTTATAATGTAATAATTACGGTTAAAAATCATTTATTTTACAGGTTAAAACTGCACTGAAAAAAATGACTTTGTGGTATTGTAAAATCTATTACATTAATTCATGTAATTTATACATTGTAAAATCAAGATTAAGTTGGAACTATATATCTTATGTAAAATTTACACAATTTATTAATGTAATAAATTAACTGAGAAGAGAGAGTACATTTTACTATATATTTACAAATAGTATTTAATGTTTTATAGTCACAGCACATTCACCTAAAAATACTAAGTAAATTTTAATCTGAAAAGCAAAGTGAATCTGCCCGCCCGTTTTTGTTGTTGCTCAAAAAGATCCCGGTTCAGTGGCAGAGACGGTCGGTTTGGGATGTCGCTTTTACATGGCTGACTTATTCTCGGTAAGTTCTGACTTTTCTATTTTAGATTTGTGATAACGATGTACTTCGTTTTGATGGTTTGATTATTGCATAGACGTTACGGTTTAAAATTGACTAAAAGTGAGTTTTAATCACAATAACGGTAGCTAAAGCTAAAGCATTATCCACTTCTATAAAGTTGAGACTGGTGTTTAGTCAAAGATAGAGGGGATTAAATGTAGTTAGCCACGTTCTTGTAGAAAAAGTCACCCTGTCTGGTTAACTTCAAAATAATTTAATGTTAGCTGGCCGTGATTAAGTGCTTTTTCAAAGCATTTTTTAAAAGTGTCTAAGTTAGTTGTTTTTATATCCACTGAAAATTTCACAGCAATTATTATATCAAAGCATAAGTTAGTCTGCACTCTGCACTAAAGAAGGAAAGTTTGGATGGCAGGTGAACTCTGATACCAAATAAGCATTGATGTATAACGTTAGCAACAAGTGCATGAATGTCAGCAATTCTATTTTAGTGAGCTAACGACATGAAGGTCCGGTCACCTTTTTAATGAAAATAAAATGTAATGTTATAAATGTAATTCTATTTCTTAAATGGAATTGTGTTCTTACTTTCTTACAAACTGTATGCAGGAGGACAGTCGCAGTGTTAAGATGGTCGTCCATGGAGCTGATTGAGAGGATCCAGTCGATGAATGAGCATTAAGGAAAAGTGACCATTCTGTTTCAGCTGGACTATGCATGTGCTCGTCATTAAAGGGTTAAGTTAGTTCAGTTCAGTCAAAAATGAAATGTCTGTCATTAACTCCTCTCCCTAATGTCGCTCCACACCCGTAAGACCTCCGTTCATCTTCACACACAGTTTAAGATATTTTATATTTAGTCCGAGAGCGTATGCAAGTGTATGCACACTATACTGTCCATGTCCAGAAAGGGAATAAAAACATCATCACAGTAGTCCATATGAGACATCAGTGGGTTAATTAGAGTCTCTTGAAGCATCCAAAATGCATTTGGGTCCAAAAATAACAAAAACTACGACTTTATTCAGCATTGGCTTCTCTTCACCGTTTGAATCTTTATTTGAGGATTGAACACAAACACGGAAGAGAAGACAATGCTGAATAAAGTCGTAGTTTTTGTTATTTTTGGACTCAAATGTGATACATTTCATATTTGGCTGAACTAACCCTTTAATGTTAGTTATGCCACTGTTGGCTGCTGATGTTTAGTTGAACCATACATGGTTAATTCTACAGTTATTGTAAATTATAATGAATGTAACTTAACTACTTAATCAGTTGATGTGAACATTACTGATTTCATGGTTAATTGTAAATTTTGACATAATAAACTGTTCAACTTCATTGTATTTATGTGTGATTTGTGATAAATGTATTTGATGCAGAGAAAATTATTACATTTATTTGGTTTTAAATAGCAACATTTACATAATAATAGTGAGTAATATAAATTAATTCAACTAAGTAATTCAAAATGTCAAATGGACAAACATTATAAAATTTACTTAATTACTTCATAAGAGTAAATAATACAGATTTATAAAATTTTCACAATAGTTATGCTCCTTTTAAAATTAAATTTACTTGATTACTTTTAATAAATACAACATGCTAAGTTAAATATAATTAAGTAACATTTACTTAATGTCTTTGCAAATGTTACATTTATAGATAAGTACATTTTACTTAATATTGGCAAGTAAGTTGTACTTGATATCGCAGCAGTAAATTTTACTTAGAAAAACTGAGTGCAAATTGTTACAAAGATTTTATCAAGTAAATCTTACAAGTTGTTTTTATATAATTTAAAAGTTTATACATTTTATTTTATTTACAGTAAAACACCGTTAAATGTACAGTTTTTCGAAGTGAAAAAGAACAGGTCATTGTGTAATTAACAGTGAAAAACCATAAATTGACATTCCCAGAATTCCCCACGTGACACTTCGCATTTGATGCATTTTCATTGTCAGACCACAATTTGACCTTAATTGTAAGAAAGTTGACAAAACAACAATTTTTATATAAACAAGAGGGCAAAAGTTTCTTCAATATCATACCAAAGTCCCTAGTTAGTCAATTTGAGGAGAAATTAAAGCACCTGGACTGGAATGATGTTCTGCTGTCTGGCGATATAGAAAAAGCATTTAATACTATGATGGATATAGTTAATAAGACTAAAAATGAATTTTGTAAAAATGTATGTTACTCGAGTAAAATGAATCTGCCATGGTTGACTGAACATCTCCGGAAGCTAATGAAGCAGAGAGACGTGGCATTAAAGGCTGCTCTAAAATCTAAATTACCCCATGACAAGAGAAAATTCCAGGATTTGCAAAACAAAGTAGTAAAGGAATAAAGACAGGCCAAAGCTGATTTTTTTATTAAGTTGATTAATGATTCTAAAGGAAATAGTAAATTAATTTGGAAAAATATTGATAAAATTACAAAGAAAGAGAATAAATCAGCATCAAGTCGTTTTTCAGCCCCTTGAGGTCCCTCAGTTCTCGACATCGTTGGAAAGCCACGCCCATATTTACTTGTGTTTGATTTCTTTGTTTATCCAAAGACTTCTTGTGCATTGCCTTTACTTGTAGGCCTACTGTCTTCCTTTTTTTTTGCATTGTTTGCCTTCGCTGACTGCAAAACCCGGCACCGTGCATTTTGAATGCTTTTGCTCTTCTTAGGGTTGTGCACGTGTGGGCAGAACCTGTAGCGGTGGTTGCCATGGTAGCGAGAGAGAGTGACAGTAGCCCAAGTCAATCATTTGTTTCATCCCGAACGAAAATAATGAGTGGTGTTTATTGCAGATTAAACAGTCAAGAGTTACTTGATTTTTATACTCTCTTTTTCAAAGTACTTACATTTTAATTATGTATTGACATATAAAAACATTTTAAACAAATTTGGACAAAAGTGTTTTAGATCATTCCTACCTACCCTACCTTTAAGAAAATAACGATTCCCAAGTTGTATAATAAAATAAGAGGGGACTGCAAACCAAACATTCAGGTTCATAAGCAGGATTTTCTTTAAAGAAAAATAAGCTATTTTACATGGTCAAAAAGAAATCTACCTTTGGGTCTTCATCTTATATCTTTTATTTAACACTTTTTCTAGATTACTGTGGAAGTCCATTAGAGAACAATTGTGATGTTTATTTTCCAAGCATGTCATGCATTATGCATTTAAAGAAATTAATTCTAAATTCCAAAAAGTGGCAGTAGTCTAAATACAATTTATTAAACAAAACTAGCATACAACATAAATAATTACAGTGCGCAGTACATAATTATGTCATGAAAAAGTTGTATAAAAATAAAGCATATGTCTTTGTTATGCACAGCAATTAAAACTTGTGATGAAATACAAAAGCTTCTCTTCTGTTCTTGTTCAATGAGGGGAAAGTCTTTCTGGTCCGTTATACAAAAACTCTGTGAAGAAAAATACATGGAATTTATTAGATACACACAAACATAAAAACATGGCATCAATGCTAATTTAAAAATGGAAATTTCAATCAACTTCCCTTTTCTTCATTACTAATGACTAACAGGAAAAATCTAGCATGGGTCTAGATTTTGTCCTTTGGGAATTGAAGGGGCCGTTGCAAACTAAATGGAAGAGGGTTTCATAAGAGTGATGGTTGCTGGAGGAGAGGGATTGAAACTTGAATAGCTAATAGACAACTGTACTGCATCTATATACCCACTTCCAATGTATTCCCAATGTACAAAATCTAGTCCCATGCTATATTTGGGGTGAAGAGGCCTATTGTTTTCCTTGGGTAAATCCAAATGCAACTTTCGGACGCCATCTTTTTCCCCCAACCCAACTTTCACAGAATGGAACACACAGGCTTGTGGGATATCAAAGGCAGCAAAAGATACATATATGTTGTCTTCAAAAATCTATCAGATGAAGGTATCTCAAGAGACAGGAAGTGAAGCTAACATCTGATTCGTACGTGCCTTGATGCCTCCCTGCCTTTAAATGTGTCCTCCGAATGCAGCATTTTCTAGGTTTTGGACACAGCACTTGTGTTTATCTTTCATTCAGTGAGTCTGCTCATTATCATCAGGTGTTTATCATTAATGGCCAATCATAAATTATTTAATCTCTTAATTATGGTACCAGAATAATATACCCTGAGCAGTGTTGATTTAACACTGGGGATTTTGCTGTGTATGCACATTTCACAGAGTTCACATTAACGAAAGCTAAATATTCGAGCTGCATCTTATCATCAGCGGATTTCAAGATCACAGGCCCCTAACGAGCTTAAAATATGGGTACACAAGATAACAGTTTAAAGTATGTTTTTATATTTATTCATCACACTGTTAATATTGACAGCATTTTATTCCATAGGGAGCTTCAAAAAAGATGCATGTGTCCTGTGTTTTTCAGTATCCAATTATATTTTTGGGTAAAAAAATAAAGTAAAAATGAATTTGATAATTTTTTCCCCAAGGTTTGTATAGACATCGCGATATATATGGATATCGTGAATTCTTTTGGCCACAATAACTGTGGTGTGAAAAATCTAATATCGTGACAGCCCTAGTTTGAATGTTTGATTTTTTTTTTTAAACAATTAGGCTCTGGCTTTTTATCTGCTTCTCCTATGGGATTCACACGATTCACACATAATTTGTGAACATGGTGGCAAGATATTGAAGATGTTAAATTCTTAACGGATATTGGATATCTCAAGCAGTGTTGCCATGGCGAGCTTTATAGTAATGACAAAAAGAGAAACAGGAAGAGTCTCATATCTTGACATAATCCTTTTACATTTACCCAGTTTAAATGCATATTGACTGTACAGTCTCTCTAAAACCTCTGGTGTGGCGATGACGGGCCAAAGGCCTGGTGGCATCGCTGCTTGCAGCTGTATTATGTCTTGTTTCTACAGCTATTAGTAATGAAGTAGAGGGAAGAATAATGGATCTCAATTTTTGTTTTAAAATTTATAAACCACTGCAACATTTAGATGTTATGGTCTTGTTGCAAATAGTGTGTAAAATTGCATCCATTAAATGTTTAAGTGAAACATAGACACATACAATACTTACGTTTATAACAAGTTGTTATAGATGGGGAAAAGAGGGTTATCTCGTTCACAGCAAAGTTTCCGAGCCCTCAAAACATCCCGCACACACTGATGGATATAAGCATACTGACACTGCAAAAGACAAGCCCATCACATTAGGGTGCATATAAACCAATTAATATATTTCATTAAACCTACAGAGGCAATACAGTAACTACAGTAAGGATAAGTAATTACATGTTTAGTCAATTGATTTCTGTCTTATGGTCTGTTCACCAAAGACGATAATTATAACAGTAACTATAAAGTAAAAAAAAACCCAAATCTAATTCTATGAGAATATGGAAGTCCATATCTGCAGGGTAAAATGTTCTAATCAAATTTAGGGATTTTTTTAAGGCCTGCACAAATAAAATGAATACCATATGCATAGGGCAATGTTTATGGTAATTAAAAGATTTTAAAAATCTGCCCATTATTCAACAATCTCAGTGGTGCAATCAGTAAAGCGTATGGCTATTGGATCACTGTTGTCACGATCAACACGGTTTCTAATACGCCTTTTGTAGAGCTTGCTCTTCCCTCTTTTCTCATCACAAATCACATTGGAAAGGCCTTTGTTTTTTTTGTTTTTTTTTAAATAAAATGTTCTAAATGTGGAAATAAGGTGCCTAACAAACTGTTTAATTATAATAAAAGCATTTATGGGGTAGGGTTAGGGATAGGTGTAGAGAGAGCTTTTAGTGTTCCTTTAAGGCTGCATCCATTTAATAATTTAAATAAAAATAATTACTATTCTGTTATTATTGAATCCTGTTTATGTACAACAATAATACTGAGGGTGCAAAATAGTATGTATCTGTCAAAATAAAGTATAAATTACATGTAATTACTATTTATATTACAAAGAACTGCAACTTTATATAATGTGAATAAAAATACATAGAATACATCACTATTTTCACTTAGTAAGAAAATATATTTTTCCTATACCCTCAAATAGGGTATTATTTAAGGGGACAGCCATTTGTAGGGGTGTCCGGACGTTATTGAGTGCACTCATTCAATCCCACATTGCACCGCAATAACGAGTGTAGTTTGTATTTGAAACGTCCACATCATTGCATTCTGTTTTTATTAACATTTTTTTTTGGAATCGGGTTTGTACAAACAATGGCTTTCCAAATTCACTCACTCGTTTTTATTCACTCCTTTAAGTTAACTGAATTAGTGGACTAACATAGGGAATAGTTAATGAGGGATTAGTTCAAAACTAGGAAAGACATGTTTTTATAAAATGTAGTGGAGTAAAAAGTTATGATGTTATGCTTTGGAATGTATGAAGTAAAATTAAGTGTCCCAAAATAAAAATACTCTGATTAAGTACATGAATACTTGAATAATGTACTTAAGTACAGTAACAAAATAAAAATACTTTTGTTACTGTCCACCACTGGAATGGGCCTATAGACTGTGGTCTTTATAGTTATCGTTCTTGGTGTGAATGTGCCTGTAGACTGTGATCTGTTCTGATCAACTCTGTTCCCGTGTTGCCATTTGTAAATGTTGCTGATGTCATTACACACAGACTCATACCTCAGTTTGTACCATGTATGAACGATGCAGACGTAGATCAACCACACAGCCGTAAATGTCCACTGTGCCGTTCCTGTCTAGTTGCTGTAAAACACGATCCAACACGATGAAAGTGCCAGTTCGGCCCACACCAGCACTGAGAGAGAGAAAAAAAAAAAAACATATCCATTATAGATATGATTTTGTTTGTGAACACCCTGAAATGTCTTTTAAAGCTGTTTAGGAGGTGATACACAGATACCTGCAGTGTACTGCAGTTACTCCAGGACTGGTTGTCCTGTTGATGTAATCTCTGACTGTGCGCACAAACTGAATGAGTGATTGGGTTGTTTCCGGTACTCCGTGGTCTGGCCAAATGGTGTAATGGAACTGACGCACTATCCTGGGGTATCTCAGCTGACCCTCCTGAAAAAAAGACCTCGCATTATTATTTCAGAACTACTACATGTTGCTATTATATAGTAATTTGGTCGTGCACTTTCTTAGCGCATACATGCTTAAAAGAGTTTCTGTGCAAATGAAAAAATTACTTTCCAAAGAGGTTTCCCAAACTGGTAAATCTTGAAAAAGAAATTCTATTTTGCATTATGAAAATAAAACCTATTTGTAGGACAACAACAAATATTGCATTTCTGCACATTTCCTCATATTTTTCATTGTCATAACTGTTATACAGTCATGCAAATATTTGATTGCATATATATTTTATTTAAATCAGTGGAACTTGAATTCAGCGGAACAAATATAATTGCATTGATGATGCAAATAGTAGTATATGTTAATGTACACTGTATATCCAACTGTACTTTACATTAGTATATACACATAATTACTATAATAAATATTTACTACTTTTGCAAATAACAAACAGTGAACCTAATTTTTTCCCTTTTGATTATAATGAATAACCCAAAAATGTTTTTTTTACAATTTAATTTTGGGAAAAATTACACACTTCACCTTTAAGTAATGAATGAGTATTTCGGTTGTATACTATTTACACTTATTTAAAACTTACACATGATATCTTGAAGTCCCGAATGGTCCACTCTGGAAGGACCGTCTCAGAAAGCAGTTGCACCACAATGTCACCATAATACAAAGGTTCACTGTCAATCGGCCAGTAGCGATCACACTTCACCTGAATCATACATATATTCACATAGTTCACAAATTCAATAAATATCGTTTATTTATTTATTTATGAATTCAAAAATCAGTTTTGTATTGTAGCTTGGTTTGGGACTCTTATATTGTCAAATGGAATAGGTTGAATAGCCTTGTCAAAGCGGCAGGGAATGTCATGGGGTAAATCAAATTTAGCCTATTGACATTTATCATAGACAGGTTTTAATTAAGGCACATTCAATTGAAAGGAAATTAGATCACACATTATATAAAGATTTTTAATCGTTGCTTTCTGGGCATCATTTTGGAATGCCAGAGGTGGAAGAACAAAACGATTTAAGGTGACTGCTGGTTTAATGGACTCTTCAAAGGTAGATTACATTATGAACTATGTTTCCCTTTCAGTCGGTCACGTTCAACGTACGTCAGAACTGAACCGACGAATGGGATCTTACTTTAGAGACCAATCCTACTTCGAGTGTTTAAAAACGAGCCAATGAAATTTGGCATGCGATCCACGCATTCCACACTCCACCCCGTGGTGCGGGTATAAAACAGGAAGTGGAATGGTAGATCAGCGCTTTCTACTTCGGAGCCGAGCAGTGTTACTGTTTCCTATGAAGAGTGTTTGACTACGAGTCAGTAAAAGAGTGTTTGAGAGACTGCCAGTGCGGGTGAGACAGCGAGAGTTTTTCAGTGACTAAAAGAGCTTGTTGGTTCGGTGGGCGAGTCTCCCATTCAAAACCTGTTGGTTCGCTGGGCGTTACACACAGCACACACACAATCACTGAGAGCTCACACAGGCTTGCAGATCGAACTGTGTGGAGCCGCGGTCATCTCCCTGAGTGCTTCAGCACACTAAAAGAGCAGCTTTCCGTTCACAAAAGAGCAACACGGTTTGACCCTGCGTCTTTTTCAAGATGTCATTCAAACCGTGTGTTTCTGGGTGCGGTCGATTTCTGTCTCCGCTTGATGGGCACATTCGTTGTCTCATGTGTTTGGGCGCTCAGCACGCTGAGGCTGCGTTCGTGGATGAGTCATGTTCCCATTGCGGGAATATGACCATCGCAGTGCTACGGTCCAGCCTCCAGTACCTCAGAAGAGTTGGAGCGCCATCGTGCATCCCCCGATCTAGCGGTCCTCCAGCTGCAAAGCAGAGGGCTGCTACTTTGGCTGATGACCTTGGTGGGGACCTGAGGGTGACGGTCAGGGCAAACCCGACAGGTCTTACGGCTCCTCGGGCCCCTCCCCCCTCCACTGTGCCGGTGGAGTTTCCGGAAGGGCGTGCTGACTTCCCACGTGGAGCGCCAGTCGTCTCTTTCGGGGCTCCGGCGGAGGATCAGATGTCGGTTGCTGCATCGGGGGATGAGCTAATGGCTCTGAGGATGAAGATTCGGCTCTGCTGCCCCCTTCGGGTGTGACAGCATTGCCCGAGTCCGACCCGGAGCTTACGGCTATGCTTGCCTGGGCCGCCACAAGTGAGGTAGGCACGCTTTCCCAGCGTTATCCAATAGTCATTCTGAGTGGGTCTTGCAGAAACAGCAGTGACTGTACTCCCTGCTTGGAGCCCTGACTTCCGTACCATACTAGACGGTGCAGTGTGCTCAAGCAGGACGCTGGAAGGGCCAGCATCCTGGCGTTTTCCATAGGGATCCCATTCGTCGGTTCAGTTCTGACATACGTCGAACGTGACCGACTGAAAGGGAACGTCTCGGTTACGTATGTAACCCTCGTTCCCTGAAGGAGGGAACGGAGACGTACGTCCCGTCGCCAGGTGCTGTGCTTACGCTGGGAGTCCGGTTACCTGTCGGCTCCTCAGCAGGAAAAGTGCTGATCTACCATTCCACTTCCTGTTTTATACCCACGCCGCGGAGCGTGGAATGCTTGGATCGCATGCCAAATTTCATTGGCTCGTTTTTAAACGCTCGAAGTAGGATTGGTCTCTACAGTAAAATCCCATTAGTCGGTTCAGTTCTGACATACGTCTCCGTTCCCTCCTTCAGGGAACGAGGGTTACATACGTAACCGAGACGTTTTTTTGTGAGATGAATATTGTGTATTATCTGTGTATGTGTTAACTCCATCAAATAAAAGTAAACAAACAAAAACAAACTCACCATGCCTCGCTCCACACACTGGGTTACCATTACAAGGCTGTGCACATTTTGTTCCCACACCATGCGCCAGAAATCATCCTTGGTCCCTGGGAGAGGCCCTTGTGTGGCAATATACTCCCATTTAAAATGGTTTCCCTGTTAAACAGATACAGAAATACGTTTGAGCCTGTGGACACAAAGGAATTCTCTTGATATTCATGAACAGGGTACACAGATTTAGTCTTTTTTATTTTATAAAAAAAAAGTATTGTTAGTAAAAATCAAACAAACAATAAATAGAGATACATTTTCACATAGAGCGTTTGCTGAAGGCACAGAAGTGGTCATTTGCTGCATTTCAATTTGAAGGCTCCTTCAAATATGGCCTCGAAATGCACACTTTGTTTCTCGTGAAATAAAGTACACAACAGATGGATCCTTTGCGGCCTTGTCTACCCCAGAATTCATTGTGACAGTGACAGTGATGAGACAGGATTTTTTTTAGAGTAATTGCCCAATTACACTTTTAAATCTAAATATTGGTTATCCACTAAAATATGTAATGATACAAATATAAAAAAATATAAAAAAAAGGTTTTTTTCTTTATATCTTTACCAAGATGTGATATTATAATATACAACCCCAAATCAGAAAAAGTTGGGACAGTTTGGAAAACGCAAATAAAAAAAGAAAGTAGTGATTTCTAAATTTACTTTGACTTGTATTTATTTGCAGACAATATGAACACAAAATATTTCATGTTTTGTCTGGTCAACTTCATGTCATTTGTAAATATGCATCCTTTCCTGTCATTCAGACCTGCAACACATTTAAAAAAAAGTTGGGACAGGAGCAATTTAGGGCTAGTAATGAGGTAAAAGGGTTAAATAATGATGTGATTTGAAACAGGTGATGTCAACAGGTGATTGAAATTATGATTTGGTACAAAAGCAGCATCCAAGAAAGATCTAATCCTTTAGGAGCAAAGATGGGCAGAGGATCGCCAGTTTGCCAACAAATACGTGAGAAAAATATTGAAATGTTTAAAAACAATGTTCCTCAAAGAAAGATAGGAAGAGATGTGGATATTTCACATTCAACAGT
This sequence comes from Pseudorasbora parva, assembly GCF_024679245.1. Lineage (NCBI taxonomy): Eukaryota > Metazoa > Chordata > Actinopteri > Cypriniformes > Gobionidae > Pseudorasbora > Pseudorasbora parva. Next base: position 16,752,156 of record NC_090191.1, on the reverse strand, counting down.
GCATAACATAATTACAAGATTCAAGGAATCTGGAGGAATTTCAGTGCATAAAGGACAAGGCCGCAAGCCTAAGCTGAACAACCGTGATCTCCGATCCCTCAGACGGCACTGCATCAAGAATCGTCATTCATCTATAAGCGATATCACCACATGGGCTCAGGACTACTTTGGCAAACCTTTGTCAAGTACCACAATACGTAGTTACATCCACAAATGCCAGTTAAAACTGTACTGTGCCAAAAGGAAGCCTTATGTTAACAGTGTCCAGAAGTGCCGTCGACTTCTCTGGGCTCAGAGGCATCTGGGATGGACCATCACACAGTGGAAATGTGTACTGTGGTCAGATGAATCAGTATTTCAGGTATTTTTTGGGAGGAATGGACGCTGTGTGCTCCGGACCAAAGAAGAAAAGGATCATCCAGACTGTTACCAGCAACCAGTCCAAAAGCCAGGATCTGTCATGGTATGGGGTTGTGTCAGTGCCCTTGGCAAAGGTAACTTGCACTTCTGTGAAGGCACCATTAATGCTGAAAAGTACATAGAGATTTTGGAGCATAATATGCTGCCTTCAAGAAGATATCTTTTCCAGGGACGTCCATGCATATTTCAACAAGAGAATGCAAAACCACATTCTGCACACATTACAAAGTCCTGGCTGCGGAGGAAGAGGGTACGGGTACTTGACTGGCCTGCCTGCAGTCCCGACCTGTCTCCAATAGAGAATGTGTGCCGCATTTTGAAGCGCAAAATGCGACAACGAAGATCCCGTACTGTCGCCCACCTTAAGACTTGTTTGCAGGAAGAATGGGACAAAATTACACCTGAAACACTTCATCACTTGGTGTCTTCAGTCTTTTAAGTGTTGTGAAAAGGAATGGCAACATTACAAAGTGGTAAATGCTTTACTGTCCCAACTTTTTTTGAAATGTGTTGCAGGTCTGAATGACAGGAAAGGATGCATATTTACAAATGACATGAAGTTGACCAGACAAAACATGAAATATTTTGTGTTCATATTGTCTGCAATGAAATACAAGTCAAAGTAATTTTAGAAATCACTACTTTCTTTTTTTATTTGCGTTTTCCATACTGTCCCAACTTTTTCTGATTTGGGGTTGTAGTTTATACTCTTTATTATGTGCATAAATGGACCATGGTGAACATATTTAGACGGGTTATAAACTTTTGTTTTGTTTTTTAGGCAGTTGAATGTTGCTTAAGTTGAAAAACTTAAAAAAAGTCAAATGAAAAATCACGGGCAGCTTTTAAAGTTCCTAGGAGAAAGTCATCTGTAGGCTACACTGTTCAATTGAAAAACACTCAGTCTGACCTTTGCAGCCTTCGAAGGAATCTTTAATGCAACATTAAAGTGGCCTTTAATGCAAAAATATGTGTAATAATTACAGTTTTTTAACAATTGCTATGACAATTTTTTCAATACTTTTAACAAATTTCCAAAATTCTTAACTTAGCACAACATCTGTCTGTGTGGGCTATACAACTAACACATGTATTGTTGCTTTGACACAAAATACACATAGTTAACACAAATTTAAAATGCTTGTACTTATTTTTCACACAACCTCAAACAAGACCAAAACAATGGAGTTGTACAGCCAAATTTGCCAATGCTTTAACACTGTATCTCAGAACAGATAACACCATGTTCTAAACATAACCTTATAGGCTAAAGTCAAGGTAGAAAGCTGTTTATATTGTGAATTGAAACAAATACAGTCTTGTTCAAAATAATAGCAGTACAATGTGACTAACCAGAATAATCAAGGTTTTTAGTATATTTTTTATTGCTACGTGGCAAACAAGTTACCAGTAGGTTCAGTAGATTGTCAGAAAACAAACAAGACCCAGCATTCATGATATGCACGCTCTTAAGGCTGTGCAATTGGGCAATTAGTTGAAAGGGGTGTGTTCAAAAAAATTGCAGTGTCTACCTTTGACTGTACAAACTCAAAACTATTTTGTACAAACATTTTTTTTTTCTGGGATTTAGCAATCCTGTGAATCACTAAACTAATATTTAGTTGTATGACCACAGTTTTTTAAAACTGCTTGACATCTGTGTGGCATGGAGTCAACCAACTTGTGGCACCTCTCAGCTGTTATTCCACTCCATGATTCTTTAACAACATTCCACAATTCATTCACATTTCTTGGTTTTGCTTCAGAAACAGCATTTTTGATATCACCCCACAAGTTCTCAATTGGATTAAGGTCTGGAGATTGGGCTGGCCACTCCATAACATTAATTTTGTTGGTTTGGAACCAAGACTTTGCCCGTTTACTAGTGTGTTTTGGGTCATTGTCTTGTTGAAACAACCGTTTCAAGGGCATGTCCTCTTCAGCATAGGGCAACATGACCTCTTCAAGTATTTTAACATATGCAAACTGATCCATGATCCCTGGTATGCGATAAATAGGCCCAACACCATAGTAGGAGAAACATGCCCATATCATGATGCTTGCACCTCCATGCTTCACTGTGTACTGTGGCTTGAATTCAGAGTTTGGGGGTCGTCTCACAAACTGCCTGTGGCCCTTGGACCCAAAAAGAACAATTTTACTCTCATCAGTCCACAAAATGTTCCTCCATTTCTCTTTAGGCCAGTTGATTTGTTCTTTGGCAAATTGTAACCTCTTCTGCACATGCCTTTTTTTTAACAGAGGGACTTTGCGGGGGATTCTTGAAAATAGATTAGCTTCACACAGACGTCTTCTAACTGTCACAGTACTTACAGGTAACTCCAGACTGTCTTTGATCATCCTGGAGGTGATCATTGGCTGAGCCTTTGCCATTCTGGTTATTCTTCTATCCATTTTGATGGTTGTCTTCCGTTTTCTTCCACGTCTCTCTGGTTTTGCTCTCCATTTTAAGGCATTGGAGATCATTTTAGCTGAACAGCCTATCATTTTTTGCACCTCTTTATAGGTTTTCCCCTCTCTAATCAACTTTTTAATCAAAGTACGCTGTTCTTCTGAACAATGTCTTGAACGACCCATTTTCCTCAGCTTTCAAATGCATGTTCAACAAGTGTTGGCTTCATCCTTAAATAGGGGCCACCTGATTCACACCTGTTTCTTCACAAAATTGATGACCTCAGTGATTGAATGCCACACTGCTATTTTTTTGAACACACCCCTTTCAACTAATTCAACTAATTGCCCAATTGCACAGCCTTAAGAGCGTGCATATCATGAATGCTGGGTCTCATTTGTTTTCTGAGAATCTACTGAACCTACTGGTAACTTGTTTGCCACGTAGCAATAAAAAATATACTAAAAACCTTGATTATTCTGGTTAGTCACATTGTACTGCTATTATTTTGAACAAGACTGTATATCCCCTGTATTTTATTCCGTTGTTACTGAGAAACAGCTGATCGAAGTAATGCAAATATATAAATCACAGCTGATTCCCATCTAGGAAACAATCAGGGGTTGATGTTCTTTCAATCACATGACCATATGGTATACAGTACATGAGGGCCTCTTTGGGCTGATCTTGTGTGAAAAAAGGAATATAGAGCAACACAAAGAAAGTAAGTGCCTGCATGAGGGAGAGGAAGATGGGACAAGGGAAGAGGTAAAAAATTTGGAATGCATGGTGGTGCTCCAAGATGGGCCAGAATTAGGGTAACTAATTAAATAAGAGCTAATATCATAGAGAGGCTGGTGAACGAGTACGACCAAATCTAAGCCGTGATGCAGTGGCATCCATTATCCGGATTTTTCAAGAAACCAACAGGTATTGTATAAGGGCTTCTCCTACTGCAAAGTGTAAACATTTTTACCATGTATTACAGTGACTGTCTCTGGTCTCTAATATTATGTAACTGTATTTTGTCTATCTAAGGATTCAACGTCTTCCTCCCTCAGGAAAGCTCCTAAATGAAGAACAGGAACTTGCTATTGTCAACACGGTGATTGCTGATAATGAAATAAAACTGAAGGGCATTCTATAAAGCTACTTCGAGATGGGTCATTCATTTTGTGTATTGAATTTACGCAGCAAAAGAAGCAAAATGCATGCATTTACGAAACCCAACAAAACAAAAATGTGGAGAGGCTTCAATAGACACACAATCTATGATCAATAAAATAGACTGTCCATTTGTATAAGGGCAGACCTGACATAAAATAATGCCATTTCTGCAATTCCATTTGGTGTTAGTGTTTTATGACTGTGCTATGATTGACTAAATTTCCTGTTGGAAGCGAACAGTGTTTTAAAATTTGATTTGATTTGGAGACATGTTTGCAGTGTTTTGGTAAACATAGTGTATTTTGTTAGTGTATTATTGTAGTTTAAGAATTAATGTTGGAGTTAGTTTACAATGTGTGATTTTTGAGCATGAAATTAACCATTTGCCAATTGTGTGTTGTAGCGTTAACAGTTTAGAAAATATGTAAAAAAATAAATAAAAAAAAAGTATTTTGAAAAAATGGTCATAGTGATTGTAAAAAACTGTAAGAAAATGGAATGAGATGAATTGTCTTCCCAATGATGTTACTCACCTTCTTGTCTGACCATTTAAGGTGTTTTATGTTACAAATCGTGGTAACAGACAAAAGTAGATATTTAGAAATTTGTGTTCCACATAAAAAAAAGAAAGTTACACAAGTTTGAAATGACATTTGGCTGAGTAAGTTTGGTTACAATTTATTTTGATGGTCCACTTAAAAAAAAAGACAATGATTTGGAAAAAAAATATCCCCCAAAAATATTACAAGCTATATTATACAACTGTTCATCTTGCTTCTCTCTTTTGATGCTTATTAAATGTTTTATTAACAAAGTTCGGGAGTTCAAGTGATCTATCCAAAACAACTCATCATCAGCAATTACCACATTGATCCTATCAGCATGAGAGGAAGCCTATATATATATATATACACAGTCAACCCACCGACATTCCTCTACAGTTTTCAGCATCCCGCCACCACCCCAACTCCTAACTCTTGGCTTGTTCCTACTAGAGCCAAGACTACAGGGGTGGGGAGCACTCTGGGTTCAGGCCAAATACAGAGCTTTGCAGCATGCCAAATATGTGTACTAATTATTCTATATCACTTATTTGTAAGTGTGAACTCGTGAAAGTAGGAAAAGTGTGAAAAGATATGTCATCTGTCTTATTTATAGCATTGCACAGACAGCAAAACTACATTAGATACAATTAAATGTATTTAAATGCGTTAAAAAAAAATTAATTATATATCATAGCCATTATCAAATTTAAAAGACACTGTTAACAAAATCTGTTGCACTGTAACTTAAAGAATGTCATTGAACACATTTAATTACCTAGTCATTGACCACAGCATTTCAATTATCAGAAAGCATTTGCATTTGATGTCTCTGCTAGGTATCAGTATAAAATCCACAACCTCAATGAACCTTTAGCACCTAAACCACACAACTCATGATTCCACACAGATTTTAGCCAATGAACAATCAAATGAAGAATATATATTCAACTCACAGGTATGTAGTTAGCATTGATGTAGTCTGAGCAGGGGTCGTTCTCCAAGCAAGACAATCTTACCCGCGTTGAGTCATCTGCAATTAATTAGTAAGGTGGTTAATGAGAAGAGGGTCTAAACTACCAGTAGTCTTTCTTGCAATGCGTACAGGTATTAAGAACCACGTTTAATGCAAACATAAACGCTGCTGCTGTGATAATTTAAGGTTATTACTAAATATGTATTCTATGCATGTATTATTTTTTTGTATGTTGTTTAGATAATGCAAATGCCCACCTGTTTCAAATGCAGAGTTCCTCAATCTTTCCACATTATTATTAATAATCATAATGAATTTAATAATGTATCATTTATTTTTATTAAGTTAAGTTTAATTAGAATTTTAAGCTACAATAAATAAAAAATTAAATTAAAGTTGTTTTGCATTATTGTGTAGGCAACTGCACAGTAAAAATGATAGGACCCCCTAATAGCGGCCAACCAACGCAAATACTGATTAAAGACATTTGAATGCCTATACTATATCAGTGTGAAAATGATTATATCATGGCAAGTCTAATATAATCAGAATGCATTTTCTTACAATGTCATGTGTCTGTACTTACAGGGAAGTATATTGTTGTAGCGATTTTTGCTTCGGTTCCCAAGTAGACGTGCAGCACTCTGAGTTTGGGTCCGTCCCATGTCCTTTAGACCCTTTTTAACATTGGGTAAATGTTAATGCAAAATGCTACATTTGCACAACCCAAATGATATATACATGTCAGCTTATTTGCTAATAAATTATTTAAATTAGAGTAAAGTGGAATGATGACTTGACTGGGCTTTCAAGGCTGCTATTGTACAATTACTGCTTTGATGGACTTTAATATTTAGTATTCAGTTTGATTATATGCAGTGCATTACCTCAAACTCTTCAGACAAAAGGTAACTGGAATCAGCTTGAAGTTTAGCCAGATGGGACTCAAAGTGGGCTGCTTGGACTGGGCTAGTACATAATAGAAACAATTTAAAATCAATAGCATCAATGCTTATAATAATAAAATCATTAATATTAACAGAAATTGAGTATTTTGGTACCTCCTTATAGCAGAGCACATCTGTGAGGTAGGCAAGGCCTTCCACATGCACATTTTCATCACTGGACTTTCCTGCACAGCTCTTAAAGAACACAGACACAAATACTCATCAGCAAAGTAACAAACATGCACGCTGGGTTAAAACAAGTGTGTGCGTGTGTGTGTGTGTGTGTGTGTGTGTGTGTGTGTGTGTGTGTGTACTCACATTTTGTGAGCCCTCTTTCTGTAAATCAGTAAGACAGTCACAGCGAGCACCATAACGACTAGAAATGTAGCAGCCGTGATTCCCCCTGTAAGGCCACTTCGTGGTGCTGAGTGACACAAACATAAATGACAAAAAGTACACTACTTAATAAAAAAAAAAAAAAAATAGGTTGGGGTTGTGACACAATTGTAGTGCAAATGGGAAACTAGTGTAAACCTGGCCTGTGTCATATACTTGCAACCTTCAACTCAACTGTGCTGCCATTTCTAAACACTAAAAAGCACATAAGGAAAGATAACAATGTCTTACCTGAGCGAGTTAATAGTGGGAGGGAGAGGTAAGTGTCGGTGTAAAGGGGATGTGCAAATTCTCTGTTTTCTTCATCAAACAGTTGAGTGAAGGCACGAACACTTAATCTGAGACAGTAAAGTGTGAACAGATTTAGAATTACATAATCTTAAACCAGCCTGAATTGAAATTTAATATGAACCCACCCTCATATTGTACAAAACCTGTGACTTTATTTCTACTGTGGAACATTAAAGGAGATGTTAAACAGAATGTTCAGGTTGCTCTTAAGGTGCAGTCACATTTAATGTTGCAACTTGCTTGGTGAAATGTAGTCAACTGAATAAGAATCACAAGAGCTGTGTCCGAAACTGTGCCCCATCCACTATATAGTGCACTATATCGGTTGTATAAAAAGCCGATTCGAAAGATCACCGTTCGCCAGCTTCTTTGCTTACAAATAGCACGCGGAACCATCACAACTCTGCCGTCATTATGTTAAGCCCGCCCTCGGACTCGATACACGATGTGATTGGCCTGACCAGAGTTTGGTTTTACAGCTTACAATCCAATCGAGAGTTGCTAGATGACACTGGCTGCAAATTAGATTTGCTGCTGGTAGGTTGGGTCTAGATTTCTAGGCTAGCACAATCTGGTAAGTAGCAAATAAATTTATTGTTATTTTATCGTGAGATTTTTCCTCACTTTCGACTATTGCTGTACCCCTTCTAGCCACAACTCTTCTTCTCCATTTTTTGTGTATATTTGTGGCAGCGTATCATATCGTTTTGAGTCGGTTTCAGTGGTTGTGTGTGTACGCAGATATTTCTTGAGACAAGGGGGAAAAAAGGGAAAGCTCTTGCTTTGTGTGGATGTGGCCTAAGGTTTATGTACACAGAGGAAAATTAACAATCAAGACACAGCTGGAAACAATCAGACCAATGATAAGGGGAAGCAGGAACAGGACCCAAGCAAGACTACAAACTAAAAGTCCTCATACAAAACCAGGCCACAAGGACAGGAAGAGCATGACTTTGAGTTTCTTGTGAGGGCGATAAAGTTCCTCCCTCACCTCGCTGACCAATATAAACGTACTTGGGTTGAAAGTGAATTTTGTATGAGCTGTGCTTCATACATCGCTATGCTACTGACAATGAACAAAATATATATTTTTGGTGAGTAGGACCAGAAGGGCTACACTGCTGCCATGACCCAGATAAGAGTGAGGTTTTGGGGTTTTAGGTTTTGAGTGTTGCCAGCTAGTGAGAGTTGTGCAGGTAAAACCCAATCCACTGATCTCAAGAGGCGCACTAGTGACTGATGCTAAAGACTGTGGCCTTGTTAGCGTGCCTCCCATGCCATGGAGGGGTTACACATGCACTCAAAATGAATGGGGACAAATGTTATTTCTGTAATATATTAATGTAATCACTTTTTTTGTCTTTTTTAGAATTTGACAGAACCCATCACCATTAACTTTCAGAGCCCCATGAACATTCTGCTAAACATCTTTTCTGGAGTTCCACAGAAGAAGGAAAGTATGATGGTGAGTAAATGATGACTAGTTAAGGGCTGTGTTTCCCAAAAAGGATCGCAAGCTTAAGTTAAACCAATAGACTTTATGATCAATGATGCTTTTGGGAAACGCAGCCCAGGTGTGATATTCACTAACATTTTTTAAATTAGCACTTTAAATGCTAAATGGCAAAAGGTTATGTAACAATTTTTAGTTTAAATATAAAATTATTTGTATTAAAACACATTGAAGTTCAGATTAATTCATGGTTTACAACCCTAAATGTATGGTGGAAACTACAACAAATATTGAATAAAACAACAAAGCAGTACCGATATGATGTTCTGGGCTTGAGCGGCCCATCACAGAGATGTTTTCCATGCTGAATAGATTCTGGGTCCCATTTGCAAGCTCCCCCCAAACGTTTCACCCCTGCTCCGAGGTTTATCTCAAAAACACGGATCTTGCTTTCAGATCCCTCTGCACACAGACTGTGAAAGTAGCCTGTCTGGTATGTTTTGATGGAATGGTTTTGTCTGTAGTCCAGATAAGATGGCAGAGGATGTCTCTGCTCTGGCAGGACATTATCAGCATCTGTAAATAAAATGTAAATGAGGCTGAATTTGGTTTCTTGCATTAAGGCATAATCAGGGACAAATTATTTAAATTGTCTGGTACCATTTGTCTCTGTGACGATTACTGTGAAGAAACGAATGGCGCCATTAGCATCACTGAACCAGCTGCAGTTGAAATTAAATAGGATGGTGAAAGGGGTGATGACTGCAGACTGCTCACTGACCCGTACTGTCACCGGTGGGATGGGGGGCCCTTAAAAACAAATATTGACCAGCTGAGAATATGTCGTAGCATTTTGACAACTTGAGCAAATCCAAGTTATAAATTAGAAGCAGGGCTTGACATTAACTGATTTTTGCTGTGACTTTAAGATCTATGTGTATATTATATATAAAATTCAACCTTCCAAAGTGGCTAGTCGGAGTGACTGTGTTACATGCCACTGCTGATACTGTATATACCCGCATTTGGTGGGTGTTAATGTCAAGCCCTGATTAGAAGTATTCTTTATATACTGAATTTCAGGGTTCCTCAAACTCGGTCCTGGAGGGACGCTGTCCTACAGAGTTTAGCGCCGACCCTGACCCATACACACCTGAGCAAGCTAATCAAGGTGTTCAGGATCACTGGAAAATCACAGGAAAGTGTAATTAGGGTTGGAGCTAAACTCAGGACAGCGACCCTCCAGGACCAAGTTTTAGGAACCCTGCTGTAATTAGTCTGTTAAAGGCTTGAATACACTATATATATTTTCAAATGGGAATACATATTAAAACATTAGGGATCATACACTTGGCAAAAGCTGCCATCAAACATTAAATAATAATAATAAGTTTGATTTATATAGCACATTATGCAAACTCAAGGTTGCTTTACAATAAAATAACAAATAACATGACAGTGACCATAGAGAAAATGCTTAGACAAGGCAAACGTCTGGAAAATGTGGCATAATTGGTGGGCTTTGAAATGTGTAAAAGTGTGAGCTCACCAATGTGTTGGGGAATAAAACTAATGATTGTGGGGGCAGAGATACAGAAGGCCCTGTCACCAAACAATTATATTTTGTGCCAGTATTGAGCCAGAATCAGAAACTGAGAATCAGAAACTGAGGTGTAAGAATGAATAAGATCAGAGATATACAGAGCGGCAAGATTTTAATGTAGTAAGTGTCTTATATTGAATGGGATTGTGAATAGGTAGCCAGTGTTGTCTGCATAAAAATTGAGTAACATAGCAAAATTTCTTGGCATAGGTGAGGACCCTGGTGCAGAGTTCTGAATGTACCAGAGCTTATTTATTGTCCAAGTGGGCAAGCCTAAGAAGAGAGAGTTACAATGATCTAGTCAAGAAGGAATGAAAGCATGAACTAAAATCTCTGCTTCTTTAATATTAAAAAGACGTCCGTAGACAAGCAATATTACTGTAACAATCATGTCATGTTTAGTTTGGTTTTCATGGTTTCCTGAGGTCTCATTTCTAGATTGTTGCCATAGCTTCCAATTGAGTTATGCACCTTTTTCTTGTTTCATTGATTTTCCTTGTGTGTATATAAGCCCTCTGTTCCCTATAAGTCTGTCACGTTTGATCGATTAATGATTCATGAAAATTATTGTAGAGCCACTGTAGTGAGATGGACGTTTAACAACGTCTTTAGTGCCTTTTATGGGTCTTGAGAGAGAAAATTCCATTGGTGTCAATGACAGCCTTTCTGAGCCCTCGGATTTCAACACAAATATCTTCATTTATTTGAAGAAAAAAATATTTTTTTACACTGAGTAGGTTGCCCCTCATGATGTCTGTCATATGCACTGACAAAGTGACCAGAATTCTTTAATGAGAGTTTGTGATTTGAAGAAGAAGGAGCAAGATTGTGTTCTACGGTTACTTACTGTCGATCATAGTGATAACGCTGTTTTTTGTGGTTGAACTCCGCTTGTCTCCAGACATCACTGTGATGTAAATGGTGTAGTTTCTGAAGGGTTCCAGCCTGTCAAAATGCTGCGAGAGAGCATCATGTCCCAGTGTGTAATTGTACACTGGCGTCCCGGATCCCTGTGTGTGGCATTCCACAACAAAAGAGTCATAATCGGACTCTGGAGGCATCCAGGAACAGGATACAGAGGTGGAGCTCAAGGGGAAACAGTGGATGCTTGGAGATGGATGTGGAGCTGTAGAGAAAAATAAATATTTAATAAACACTAAATCTACAGCAATTTAAAGAGATTAATATTTGAGTTTGTGTTCAAATATTCATGAAATCACTCTCCAAAACCTTCACCCTCTCTTCTCCTCCACCTGAACTGTTAAACCATCACATCTTTTTAAGAAGTATCTTCTGCAAGCACTAATACTGCTGGCTCTTTGACAAAATGCTTTAGTTCCTCTTAAGTCACTTCAGATAAAAGCATCTGCTAAATGCAAATGTAGCTAAATGTACAATAATTTACATTGCAGTCAAGTTTTTGTATCTAAAAACTCAACACACAACTCAGAACTCACCCACACTTTTTTGTTAAAATTGTACCACTTATTTTTATCAACACTCCAACCTTATAAACTCTATGACCATACCAGGGCTGGAAGTTGATTCTAGAAAATCTGATCATTTTTCAGTGCCGACGAATCGACTGTGTTCATTACAAAGTACTACACATTCCAGCTGGGATGGGATTGGTTCATTCTTGTGACTAGACACTTTTGATTCTGTTCACCAAAAACTCTCAATAAGACTTATTCTCTGCTTCATTCGGACACAATTGCAGGGTACATTATTAGTCTTTAAAGTATCATGAGCAAGTATATTATATATCCACAAGTTTTTAGATTTTACTGTAGCTATGTGTTCTTTCATCAGGTAAATCACATACTTAACTTTAGTTAAAGTTTTTAATTTGTTTAATACTGTAGGATGTGAAACTGGCCACACATAACTTTCAACATAATCTGTTTTGTCAGTCCTGGTGTGAACCTCTAGTGGTTGATGAATCTGTACTCACGGGTTCTGACAGTTTGGTAAACAGGACTGCTGTAGGTCACAGGATTGTGTGTGATCCCACTGACAGTCCGTAGGCTGATATTATAGAGCCGGCCTGGATGAAGTCCTTCCAGGATGCGCTGAGTGGAATGAAGACCAGAAACCTGAAGTGTGTCCTGCGGAGACCACGTCACTTCAAAATCATCATAGTCTCCAGTATATGGGACATGCCACTTTATCTCCAAAGAGCTGGAGGAGCTGCTGACGGAAACTGATGATGGTGGTGCAGGAACTGTTTTGATATAATAGGAGTAATTTAGCTTTAGTTTTAGCAAAATGTAACAAGCTGCTTTATTTGATTAAATATTTACTGCTGAGCTCCAAAAATGTCACAAATCAGTATAAAAGTATCATGACATTTTCATTAGTATGACATGGTCACTATATTTCAAATCTTCTGAAATTGTATGATACTCTAAGTGAGAATCAGATCCAAGGTTAAATCATTAATTACAAAAAAATTATAGATGCAGCGGAGAAGAGGGTTTTAAATATAGTAATATTAAAAAAATGAAATCCAATCCAATCCAATCCACTTTATTTATATAGCACATTTAACAAACAACAATCAGTTTCCAAAGTGCTGCACAAAATTTAAAAAATAAAAAATAAAAAATAAATAATTAAAAAAAAAAAAAAAAAAATCAATAAGACACAGGACCACACAACTCACGCGGAGTTAAAAGCCAAGGAATAAAAGTGGGTCTTAAGACGAGACTTAAAACATTCAACTGTGGGAGCCGTTCTAACCAGGGGAGGCAGAGCATTCCACAACCTGGGGCCAATCACTGAGAAAGCCCGGTCCCCCCTGGTTTTAAGTCTGGTCCTAGGAACCAAAAGCTGGAGCTGGCCCTCAGACCTCAGTGAACGCGACGGTGTATAAATTTGGATGAGGTCCGTGATATACTGTGGGGCCAGTCCATTCAAAGCTTTAAAAACAAACAATAAAAATGAAATGAAATAGGCTCATCGCTATGGCATTAGATCAGTGATAATGTGAAACATAATTCTAGGGCTTTATGACTTGCAGCAGCACTGACCTGTGCGCCCTACTGCAGTCGAAGTGTTGGTCAGATCTTCACTCCAGGTCTGAATCGTAACAGGATAAAGCCGACCAGCCACTAGTCTGTGGAAGACCACCTGAGTGCTCTCTGGAGCCAAATGCTGCTCAAAGCCATCTACAGTGACTGAATAGCCAGTAAGTGCTCCAGGACCACGTGTCCAGCTCAGAAGAAGACTGTCCATTTGACCCTGATTCTCAACATGTAAGTCTATGACGGAAGCAGGAGCTGGGAAAACAAACAAGTTTTGTCAAACATTTAAACAACAAATTAAAATAGAATCCATCAAATTTTTTAACTGATAATAACTGGACAGCTTTTTACTGACAATATCTTCATATACAAAACGTGTTTACTTATGTGCTTTTGGCTTGTTATGTCAGAAATTACCTGAAATTGGGGGTTGAAGGATAAAATGAGAAAAAGTTACAAAAATGCTACATAATTTCACTGGTTAAAAAATGTTTGATGTACTGTACAGTAATATAAAATGACATCAATTCAATTCTAGGCCAGTTCAAGTTTTTTAAATTGTTGGATTTAGAATTGTATTTTGTTGTTTTGAATTTGGTTTAGATTAGTTTGGATTTTGTTGTTGTTGTTGTAATGTTTTGTTTGTTTGAAACTAAAAAAAAAAAAGTTCACTTTTGAGTGGAACTTGATGATGCTAAGCATGTCTTAACGTGCCTGGACCACAGTGAGGTGTTTTTGTTGTTTGAGACTGTATGGCCATACATTTTTTTGTTTTGTTTATGCTGTTATAATGAGACAAGAACATTTGGCATTGTGCGGAATTGTGTCGCGGAAGTCTGGTGATGAAATATGTGTGTTTTGAAAATGGGAAGCTTCAGGTGCCGCTTCTCGCTGCCTCCTTGTAGAAAGGTGAAGAGGCTTTATTCCTCATCTTTACATGATTTCTTGAAAAAGCATGATATTGAACTTTGTGCATCTGCCTTTGTCACCGCATGTTAAAGAAACTGTATGTAAGAAATGTGTTTCAATTAATCATAAAATGGTCCTGATATGTTCCTAGACATTAAGAAATCATGTTCATTTCAAATACTTATATTACTGACAACAGTAGTCCGGCCAGGATATTGTATTTTAAAAGTTGTTGTTGCAGCCCTCAACTGATTTTGATGTTGACATGTGTTTTGGCCTGAAGCTCCGCCCTCCACCTATCGACCAATCACGAAGTCAGTAGTGTTTCGCTCTGCTGGCATCCAACCCGGATGCCAGGTTGCCAGCTCTTCTCTAGTTACCACAGCTGCAGCTACAAACGTTCTTGCTGGATCCTGCAGCCTATCTGGCAACCTCGAGTCAGGGGGGAGGGGGATACACCGCTCTACAGTAATTTAAAAGTGATTGCAGTACCAGTTTTGGCCACAATCTTACATACACTACCTTTAATGAACTCTCATGTGCAAATAAAACTAATCTCTGCACAAGTATTATTTTTTCGTTATTCTATTTATTTTGTACATTTATAACACAAAAGATACTTTTTGTCAGTTTTGTAGCTGATTGTGACCAAATATACTGAGCTTCCGTTTTCACCTGTACGTGCCCATATAGATGACTGACTGCTTAGCTCCCCACTCCTGCTGATGATCACCATCTTGTACAGTGTTCCCGGCAGCAGGTGTGTGAAGGACCAGTTCAAAGCATCTTTTCCCAGTTTCCTTTGAGACTGTAGGGTCTTGCCCTGATCATACAGATCAAGATCATATCCGTCAACCTTGCCTTCCGCTGCAGTCCAGCAGAATGTGAGGTCGCTGCTTGTGTTGGAGCATATGTGTAGTCCGGTCACTGCTGCTGGACCTGAGGAGATTTGGAGAACAGGTCTTGTCCTTATTGATCGATTTGGAGCAACTCATAATGTAAAAACTGCCCATAATGTAATATGTATTACATTATTATTATAATAAAATATTTATAATGTAATAATTTTTTCAAAAAAGAATACAATCTTGAGCTAATAATGTAATAATTTTGTACATATGAGGAAATTATTACATTATAAACTAACCAAAAAAATATTTGTATTTTAATAGTTGAATATATATATATATATATATATATATATATATATATATATATATATATATATATATATATATATATATATATATATTGGTAACACTACATTAAGGGTGCACTAATATGCATTAATTAATGCTTAACTAATGCACAGATAATCATGAGCTAATGTATAACTCATGAAGAACTAAACCATTTATTAATGATTACTGTATAAGCAACTAATGAACATTCTATATGATTCATAGATTAAGTAATTCACTTACTAAAATACCACTACCACTTGTGAAAGTGGTAAGTCAGCAAGTGACAAAAAAACGTAACTAAATTGGGTCAATTTTGATTTTATGTCACTTTAAACACACAAAAGGTGTCTTACGTGTTTGCCCCTCAGTGGTGATGTCCTTGCTTTTGGCTTTGCCACTGATTGTCTGAACGTGTGTTTTGTATCGCCTTCCTGGTGTTAAATTCTTAAACAGGTAGCGGTTGTTAGCGCCGGTCACTGAGGCGTTAGCAATCACTTTGTCACTATCATCTAGTAGCTGGAGACTGTATCCATCATAAATACCCACAGCTGCCATCCAGCTTACTAACAGACTGTGTGTACTGAGTTCATTATCTGCTCGCAGGCCAGTGACTGCAGAGGGGTCTGAAAAATACACACACACACACACACACACACAAACACACACACACACACTAGACTTTAGTTTCTGGTTTCAAGCACTTGACAATATTATTGAATACATCAAATTAAGGAAGTGTTGTCTTTCCACTTGAAGTTCTTGTCCTGACATGTAAATCACCATTATTATATAATGAGTGTTTCTCACCGGTTCTGCCACTAGTTGTGCTGTTGTTTGTCCGAGTTCCACTGACCGTCTGCACAGTAACTGAATATAGTTGACCAGGTATTAGGTTGTGGAATTCTGTCTGTGTGATGTGTTTAGGGACATGTGTGATGTCCTTGATATGTGTCTCCTGAAACAGAGATACTACGTAGAAGTCCATGTCTCCATCACCAGAGGACCAAGAGGCTTTGAGACTGCTGTCTGTGGTGCCAGCACTCAGACGGACACTCCGAACCTGACTGGGTACTGGTTGGTACAAACCGATGAAAAAAAGAAAATAAATGACACAGCTGTTACACAAAGGATAGTGATGCTGATAATGATGCATCCTGTCAGGTTCAACACCTAATTGAGTGTATATAATTAGTGTATAGTCTATGATTCTTCTGTTCAGATTTATTACAAATGAAAATGATTTTACTTATTTTGAAACAAATATAATATTAAACCACTACTAAGGCAATGCTAAAATATTTAGCTTCATAATAAAGCATATTACATTTAAATCTGAATCTTATAAAAAAATATATGTAAGGTTGCTTTTGCTCCACATTTTGCCCCAAAGTCAAAACAAAATGATTTAATTAAAAATATATTTTTTTTTATAAAGAAAATTAAATTAAAATTAATGTATCAAAGGTAATATGATATTTAAATAGGATTTGGAGCAAATTACATTCAAGCAGACGTACGTGATCAATACAAATCTTGCAGTACCTGTGCGTCCCTCAAGGATCTCGGCACGCTGATATGACCCGCTGTGAGTAGACAGCACCATCTTGTAGAGCCGGCCTGGTGTGAGCGAGGAGAACAGGTGTTCCCTAACTCTGCTGCTCAGATTCACAGCTGGAGACACCTGTGTGTCATTGAAGAGAATCTGAACCTCATAATTATCCACATCTCCTGGCGCAGACGTCCAGTTCACCCTCAAAAAGCTGCTTCCACACTCCGTGAGGGACAAATTACCTACAGCACCCGGGACTGAAAAACACGAGTGTGAAATAAGATACATTTTATTGTAGTCAACTGATTACATCTTTTTCATACAAGAAAGCAAATAACAACTTCATTTTTAAGGGTCATGACATGGATAACCATTGGGCCCTATCATACACCCGGCGCAATGCAGTGTTTTTGTTTTAGTTTCAGACCGACGCAGTTATCATTTTCTCGTCCTGCTTCAATAGTTGTTTAAATAGCAGATGCATTTTAAAATTAAATGATCGTTCTTACAAATATTTCAACTTTTTGATGCAAAAACTTGGCTAAAACTTCAGTCTTTTCATAAACACTATTTTGGCCCTTCAGATGTATCCCAAAAGTTATTCCCAAAAGTATTTGTATAATTTATTTTAAGTAATTAAATGTTTTTTTAGCTCTCAGTTTAAGATAACTTCAGGTTTGGATTAATTTCAAACATGTTTTTGCAGAATTATCTGTATTAAGAAGCACATGTGGTGCTACGTACATATGCTTCTTACAGATAATTCTGCAAAAGCATACTCTGGTTGTTAATTAAATGATGTATAATATAAAATAAAACTTGATAAACAAATACAATTTTATTTTATATTATTTATTTATTCACAAGTGCAGGCATTAGCACAATGATTCATCAACATATATCAAAGCATTGTGAAGATGTGGTAGATGTGGTCAAATTAATTGATGCGAAACAAATACATAGCTTGGTATCAAAACACTTTAATTTGATATTGATTCAAAAGTTAAGTGGTGTTCACATGAAAGGTTCACATTTTTTTATTTTAATGAGAGTTTGTTGCTTATAATAAGGAAAAGAGATGCTAAAACATGATGTCACTCACATGTTCGGCCATGTATCGAGATGGCAGAGTTGTACTGCCCACTCCAAGTGCTGATGGTCACAGTGTAGAGACGTCCTGGAACCAAATCACTGAACAGACACTCACTTTGTGTCTTATTGAGTTTCTGACTTTGAAGATGTGTGTTGTTATACTCAATCGTCACTTCATAATAATCATAATCCCCAGAGGCATGATTCCAGTAAACCTTCAGAAAGTCATCTCTGGCTGAGTGGATGGCGGTGGGATTCTGGACCGTGGATGGCTCTGAAAGAGGAAATTACACATTCATGACACACATCTTTAATGTAAATATAAAGTAGTTTTTGTTAATGAAAAGTTGTAGCTTTGTCATCATCTAGCTTTAGGTTTAAAGTAATTTTAACAGTATGGTAGCACCTTGTACATTTGTGCTTCTTACAGATAAATATATGGCTATATATTCTGATTGTTTAAATTAATTTTAAATTCTGATTATTCCAACATTAAATTTGTTAATTAAAATTATCATTGATAAATAATTATATAATATTTAGTGCTGTCAAATATGTATTCAAGAAAATATGTGTATAAAATATAAAGTATTTCTGTCATTCATATATATATATATATATGTATATATGTGTGTGTGTGTGTGTGTGTGTGTGTGTGTGTGTGTGTGTGTGTGTGTGTGTGTGTGTGTGTGTGTGTGTGTGTGTGTGTGTGTGTGTGTGTGTGTGTGTGTGTGTGTGTTTATTTATATATATATAGATAGATGTGATTATTCACGATTAATCGATTTGACAGTACTAAAAATAATTATACGTAAAAAAATCTCCTAAATCTCCTAAAACATTAAACTTATCAGATGCCCTAAAATAAACTACTTCAAAAGCCAATTAATTGCCTTTTATTTGTTTGGTTGTAAAGTTAAACTTTTGAGATTTAATATAATTGTTTGATTTTCATTATTGTCATGCAGATTTATGGGAACAATATTAGTTGTGATTGGAAAGTCAACTTTTAAAAATGAAAATTTCTTAAGATTTCATTCATTCTGCGGTGGAATGCATATGTTTAGGAACTGAGAACTAAAATATGATAAAACAGAGCTACTAATATTTCTTACTTGTTCTCTCCTGTACAAACGTTTGGTTCCTATAACTGCCGCTGTGTGTGGTGATGGAGATGGTGTACAGTCGGCCGGAAACCAGGCTTCTGAACACACACTCTGTGGTTGCTTTAGATGCAGCGAGTGTGTGTATGGTCTTCTCCTGGTCCTTCAACATCACCATGTAATTGTCCACATCTCCTTCTGCTGCCTTCCACGACACATTCAGAAAGTCTGGACCACTGTTAGTGACAGTGATGTCAGAAACAGCAGCGGGTACTGAAAACAACAGAGATAATAAATATACATGATCAATATGATAGCCAAATAACAGTGCTCACTGAAGTTTGAAATGCTTTTGGAACTTGGAAATGAATTTACCGTAATGAACCACTAACACAGAGTAATGGTGCTTGCTTAGGTTATATATGATATATAGAACGGCACTTATAATCTACCTGTTTGTGAAATGTACAGCTAGTTCTGAAAAATAAGGTTATTTTTAGGAATTATATATATTATATAAGGAATATTTTCCTGTTGAACACTGTAAAACTGCGTTGAAACAATCGTCATTGTAAAAACGCTATATAAAAAAAGTTAACTTGACTTAACATACAGGTTTAAATAAAGATTATATTTAATGTGTAAACATCCAACGGGATTGTGTGATTAATGTGGACAGAGAGAAACTGGCGAACATGTGATAATTAATTGTAAGGAATATAATGAAGAAAAAGAAGTGCTAAGAGAAGAAGTATGGAAGAATTAATGGAAAGAGTTAACATTAAAGAATATATTGGACTCAGATGTAAGAAATAGTACAGTAAATGGGCAAACAACATTCAAATCCAACTCAGAACATTCCAAAAGCGAGTATGAATGTGACATGAATGAAATGTAGTATGAAATGTTTAGTGAAATGAAATGTTTTTTATAGAATATTTTCATTTGGTATTTATGGTGTCTAGTGGCTATAGTCCTCCATTGTTTGGGCAACTTCACAAGAGTTCATTAAACACTAGCTGAAAATAGAAAGAGCATTTGAGCCCAGCAGGATGTGTTTATGACCGGCTCCTTTTATGCGGAGCTTCCTGAAATTCCATAAATCCCCTTTGTATTGAACTGTGAATAGTTTTGCAGAGATGGTGTTGTGAACTTAATGTGGGAAAATAGTTACTATCTACATTAGCAATCTACTTTATATAATACATCTTTAGCATATTCTGAGATATCACATATAAATAAATGAAAATGTTGTTGTTGATGTTTTTGTTACATGAGTTAATACATTATTGTCTTAAAGATTTTTTATTCAAACATAATGTGGCAATAATTATTTATAAAAATTTGCATTTTAATATCAATATCATGTATAAAAGGTGTCAAAAAACGTGCCAATAGTCTGGCTCAACAAGAGAGTGCATTATAACTCATAGAGTGCATTATAACAATAGAAAGTGTATACCTTGCTTTTGTAAACAGAGAATGTTACCTGTGCGGCATTCAGCCTCGGCTAGTTTGGAGGTCTGTGATCCGCTGACAGTGGTAACCATTAACTTGTGTAAAGCACCTGGTCTGAGGAATGGGAGCAGGGTGGAGGTTGTGTTTGCTGAAACAGAAACGTTGTGCACCATTTGCTCGACCTGTAACAGCAGCAAGTGGTAGAAATCCAGATCCCCGGTTGGTTTCTCCCAGCTTGCAGTCAGACTGTCTGTATTTCCCTTGTTACTTAGTTTCAGGTGATTCACCTTTAATGGCACTGAGAACACATCATTTGATTACAGTCAGATTATTAGAAAATATTACATTTCCTTTAAAAATATAAAACACAGGTCTGCTTGTTAATATTTGTTAATGCAATGAAATTGAATGTTTTTATTATTAAGTTTATTCTGATTTAAAAAAAAAAAGTATTACTGGTGATTGTTAATTGATGTCAGTTCATAATGCTAGTTAGTTTTTTTTTCTTCTTCTTCTGTGACATGTGCTGAACAGGCAACACAACTTAGAAAATGTTTTAAAGGATTAGTTCATTTCAAAATGAAAATTTACTGATAATTTACTCACCCCCATTTCATCTTTCCATGTCTTTCTTTCTTCAGTATGAAAATAAATTACGTTTTTGTGGAAAACATTCCAGGATATTCCCTCACATTATAGACATCAATGGCAACCAAAATGTTAAATGTCAAAATCATGGCAGTTTCAAAGGGCTTCAGAGATTCTTGCACGATACCAGATGAGGAATGGGGTCTTATCTGGCCAAAGCATCGGCCATTTTCAAGATACATAAAAAATGTATATACTTTTTAACCTAAACTGCTCATCTTGCACTGCTCTGTGGCTCGCCATGGATTGCGCAGTCATGCCGGGAATGGTCACGCTAGACGTAGGTAATAATAATACTAATTAATAATTAGTTACATTTGTATAGCGCTTTTTCTGGATCCTCAAAGCACTTTACATTTAGAAGGGGGTAAAATCTCCTCAACCACCACCACCAATGTGCAGCATCCACCGGGATAATATAGCAGCCATATTGCGCCAGAACGCCCACCACACACCAGCTGATTGGTGGAGAGGAGACAGAGTGATTAAGCCAATCAGTATATAGGGATGATTAGGAGACCATGATGGACAATGGGCAAATTTGACCAGAATGCCAGGGTTACACCCCTACTCTTTTTCCGAAGGACATCCTGGGATTTTTAACGACCATAGAAGGTCAGGACCTTGGTTTAACGCCTCATCCGAAGGACGGTGGTCTTTGGTCTTGGGGCGGTACTTCCACCTACGGCGAGCCACAGAGCAGTGCAAGATGAGCAATTTAAGTTGAAAAGTATATTCATTAAAACTAATTCGGGGGGGTTGGGGGGGATGGCCGATGGTTTTGCTAGATAAGACCCTATTCCTCATCTCGGATCGCGCAGAAGAGCCTTTGAAGCCCTTCAAAACCCTTTGACATATAAGAAAAATCCTGGAATGTTTTCCTCAAAAAACGTAATTTCTTTTCGACAGAAGAAAGACACGGACACCTTGGATGAGATAGGGGTGAGTAAAATATCAGGGCATTTTTATTCTGAAGTGAACTAATCCTTTAACACAATTTTCCAAAGAAGAAAAACCTATAAAATCATCCGTTTCATCAGACATATTCATCTACACCGTCAGAAAATAAACACGGTTATTACTTCTAGACTCTTAAACTAAGAAAAAGTTTGTAATCTTTCTTAGAAAATGGCAAGATAAACTTACATGTTCTTCCCTTTAGTGTAGCAGAACTATGAATGTTCTTTGTCATGGTGGTTACAGTAATGTCATACAGGCGACCAGGCGTGAGGACATTAAAGGTGCACTCCCTCATGTCACGGCTCAAGTTGCGCGTTTGAATAACTGTAGACGTGTTGCTTTGGAAAAGCTGAACGATGTAGCCATTACGGGATGATGAGCCAGAGGCGTGAGTCCACAGAGCGCTTAGGGAGGTCTCATCTGAGTGACGGATGTGCAGTTTAGATACTGGTGGAAGACCTGAAAGGATGCAGACCAATAGCAAAAGAAAGATGTTACATAATCTAAAATACAATTTAAAATAATGCTGTGTTAGGAATAGCACACAACCACATTACATTTCTTTCAGTTAGTATTATTTTCAGAATTACAAAAAAAAAAAAGGTTACAGGAAGTGCATGGGGCAGGTTTTAATGTTTAAGTTATTTTTTATAAAGCAGTTAAGATAATAATGTTATAAAACCACTTAAACCAGTTTGTTTCAAGGTTTACTTTGTTACCTTTTCACATGATGCATTTCCACAGTAATCAACAAATAAAAAATTATATATAATGCTACACTTTGTGTAATATTACAAGATTTATATATATATATATATATATATATATATAATATATATATATATATATATATATATATATATATATATATATATATATATATATATATATATATATATATATATATATAATTAATTTGTATTATATAACTGACTACTTGTTAGGAGCTAGTGCGAATAGCACTTGCCAACAAGCCACGCTATTTTCACTTGTTGTAAATATACACTATATATATTTATAAGAGCAATAGATATATTAATAATACAAATTAACGTTGCTGTGAGGGTGTGTCTAATATTGTTGACTGAGTGAGTGACAGCAAATTTGATATCCATCTCTTTTCTGACTGCTGTAAATGAATATTTTGTGCTTTCCATCATTTTGACAGAATATAAATATTGCCACCTTCTGACAGAGTGATTTTGCATTTTCATTCATTTAGCTATTTCTTTTGCATTGATCAAAACAGAAAAAAAGAATTCTGTAAATATTGCATATTGTCTTGGTGTGAATGGGATTTGAAAGTTAGTCCTAAAATTCAGGTCATGCATAGCAATACAAATATTTTTAAATTATTTATAATGAATGGTAAGCGATTTTAAAACAAGTTTAATGTGTCTTCTCCTTCTTGTATTTTAGATAATAGTTATTTAGAGTATTGACAAATGGTTACCTATTTCCCCCTGGTAATAGACAGTATTAGCCAGGCCGCCATTCTCTACACTGACTGCCATGCTGTACAGTCTGCCAGGCTGTAGATGTAACCCTGGCAAGAGTATTTGCTTTGCTGTCCTGTCCACAGTTTGGTTAACCAAGATTTCGCTTCCATTTGACAGCACCACACGGATGTGCTCCCATTCTCCAGGAGGGGGTGTCCAGGTGATCTTTAGCACTCCACGATCAGACAGATTCTCCATCACAAGATCTGACACCTTCCCTGGTTCTAATTGAAAAAAAAAAAAAATGTTACACCATGTGTAAAAAACAAATTAGATTATATTTACACTCATATTACAAGCATATTTTTAGAGCAATAGATGCTATTTACAGTGTGATTATATTTATTAAAATGGTGGATGCCGCCTTAATGGGACAATAAAAGCCCTCCCTACACCTATCCCTATCCCTACCCAATAAATGCTTTTATTACTATTAAACATTTCGTTAGGCACTTTATGTCCAATAAAAAATAAAATAAAAAAATGTCTTAATGTTTATTGAAAGTAAACGCCTTTCCGATGTGATATGTGGTAAAGATGAAAGAGCGAGCTCTGAAAAAGTCAGATTCGACCCGGGTCGATCACGTCAAAAACTTGATATTTAAGCCTTATGCTTAACTGACTACTTGTTAGGAGCTAGTGCAAATAGCACTTGCCAACATGCCACGCTATTTGCACTTGTTGTAAATATACAGTATTTACTTTAATTTCTAAGTTAAGATCTGGGCTTTTGCTTTCTTCAGGCCTCAGACTAGTGTTTTGGGGTCTTCTAAACTTGGGAGATTCCTGCATTTGACTTCATTTGCCCACCACACATACACTATTTACAATTATTAAGATTTAGTTCTAGTTGACCAGCTCACAAGTAGACGATTTACACCTTGTGTTTCAGTGTTTTTCTGTTTTGTCCACTTTCGACCACTTCTGTCCTGATTCAAGGGGAAGAGCCTGGACAGGCTGTCATAACTCAAGCAGACGAAGCTCAATATACTCAAAGTAAAGTTTTTTTTTTCGTTCTTTGTTTAGGTAAAAAAAGAAAAAAGAAAAAAGACAAAAATACCTTTCCTCGCTGCTGGGAGTTACGGTTTCCTCTCAATAACAAAATAAACACGCAATAAAAATTACAACGGTGAGAAAACAGCCGTTCAGAAAGCATCTGATCATAGCAATGAGGATGTGTGTGCACCAGCTCTTCAATTCACACTCAAGTCATGTTTATTTACATTGCCCTGTATACAATAGACTCCTTTAAAGCTAGCATCACTGCAGCACAGAATATGAAAACAGTGTTAGTGTTGCTTCAATTTACAATTACAACAAAAAAATTCTACTCTAAGGCAGCTCTCCAGGGTGTTCAGGTTTTTACTTTTGTCTGACAGACTGAACAGAAGAAATTAACCAAAGATATCTACATCAAGGTGGAACCTTAGAGCCACACTTACCGATTAAAAAATCGCCACAGAGCCATGGTAGTTCAACAGTGCAAAAAATTGCTTTTCTTACTTAGTATTTTTGTGTTGTTTCTAGTCCAAACATCTAAAAATTCTTAAAACAAGAAGTATTTACTAGACAAGCAAAAGTAATTGCTTTGTTTTGGGGAAAAAATAACTCAAAATTAAGAAAGTTTTTACTTAAAATAAGCTAAATAATCTGCCAATGGGGTAAGCAAAATAATTTTAATTCAAACATAAAACAACATTATTTATTTGAAGCAAAAACTCTTATTTTTGAGTTATTGTTTCCCAAAACAATACAATAATTTGTACTTCTCTAGTAAATGTTTCTTAATGTAAGAATTTTTAAATATTTTGGCTAGAAACAAGACAAAAATATTAAATAAGAAAAGCATTTTTTGCAGTGCACGCCAGAGTGAACTTTTCTGGGAAGTACACTTTGGTTGGTCTGTTTCAAAGTCCCGAAAACGTTCTTTCATACTGATATAAAGAGGCCTGATTTTGTACGAAATTATGTCACACAAGTTCGGTTACTTAAAATTATATTGTAACTAATACATCAGTGTTTTGCTGCTGATGTTGTTGTTAGCAATCAATTATGCTGCACCAAATTTCATGCATGTATATTAATGGTGTTTTCAGATCTTTTTTAATCTAAAAAAGCATGACCATGCTGAACATTGTGGGTGCGTGTTAGAAGGTCTATTGTTTTTGTTCATCAAATGAAACTTGTGACTTCATTCTGTGAAGCTTAAATCATAGCACGCTTCCCAACAACACATCTCACAATGATTATGTATTATGAAGTGGGTAGAGATTAGTCTTTTGTGGCTGTTCAAATACATAAACCTCATGGATGTCAACACTAAAAGCACTGAAAGCTGAAAGCAAACTGGTTAATTTGCGTTTTCCAGGGCTGCGTTTTGGTCAAGTGGACAAGCTTAAAATGTTTTAGAACCTGTATACACCTGTAAACCTAGTGTCCATATGATTGGATCGGCAAACATTAATAAATCCACTACACTAACTTACTAATACTAAAAAAATATAAAATTAGTAAAGCCAACCAGCACAAGATATCTTCCCCTGTGCAGTGCACCTCCACAAAAAAAGTATGATATTTATGAATTAACTATTCAGTATTACTGAAGAAATGTAATGTACAGCCCAAAGTTAACTCATTTATCCAACAACTTGTTCTAACCATTTTTTCCTGTGATCCATGTCTTATTAGAAAGTGTTCCACTCCTGGTGCTGACTGAAACCTGGTAGGACTTTCCAGGACTCAGATTGTCAAACATCACATCTGTACTATTAGGGGACAGGGCTTTCTCAATAGAGTTTGAACCAGGTATTGTCAGACTGACAAGGTAATTGTCCACATCACCAGAGGCTTTATCCCACAGAACCATGAGGGTGTTCTGGTTGCCATGGTTCTCCACCCGTAGGTTAGAGACAGCAGCTGGTACTGTAAAGGAAGAGGGACAGGGATAGTCACATTACTCACAAAGTAGTAATTAAAATGCATTATTTTTAAAGTACAGAAAAGTTTGTCTTCATTAAGGTAAGGCTTAGGTTTTTATTTTAGTTTTTATTTTATTTTTTCAGCTTCAATGTATTTATTTATTTTTGTTGCAGTTATTTTACCAAGTATGTTTGTTATTTTTGTTTTTTTCTTTATTAATTATAATTTTAATTTTAGTCTATCAGTAATTTTTTATTGTATTTTTTTTGTATTTTATAACTCCTTTGTGTATTGTTGGTGACATTATTCCTTAGAAATTATTATTATTAAATTTGTATTATTAGTCCAGATTTTTCATAAAACTCTAGTGTATTGCTATTGACATGCAATATACAGCTGATACTGAATAAGCTTTATGTCGGACGTCAAATGTACAAACAGGAAAACAGGGCTGCGTTCAGCCCCGACAAAACGTTTCAAAATGTTTTTTAAACGGAAACGGGGGTGCGTCGAACTGATGACGCAGAAGTTGCAACAATTTTAGCTGAGAAGGCCATTCTGTGTTTAAAAAAAAAAAGCCTTATGAAATCGGTATAAATACATGTTTAATGCTGCAAAACACGCTCAATGTTACAGTCACTGCCCCTTCTGTCCAGAATAAAAGAGTGAAGGGATTTGTGGAAACTGTGTTAACCTAACTGTTGTTGTGATTCAACATTTGCCTCGCATTTCAGGATGAAACGAGACATGTATTCAATATTCGGCTGTTGAATATTGCAGCAGACACATTTGTAAATGAATTTACTTGGACCCATTGTGCGAGCTGTCTCTTTAACACCAAGCGATTTGTTGATTGGGCTGACATTTTTAACACAGCCACCAAACAAGAGAAAACATCCCTGCGTCCATATTCGCATACTATCCATACTCGAAAATAGAATTAATTTGTCCCAAATCCTAGTATGTTGAAAAGAGTATTCCAAAGAGACCCGGATGGTTTACTATTTCTGGTCAGAATCCAAAGTGCAGATAGATGCACACTCTAATGGCTGACATTGCCCACAACCCATAGCGAGTTGTACAAGGATTCGATTAGAACTACAAATTTGGATAAAAAGTGTTAAAAAACTACAAACATGGTGGATGTGCGAGTCCAACGGTTAAGTAGAGAGGTTCAGATAAAGGGGTTTGAGTGACCAACTATCAGTATTTAACCTGACAAAATATATTTATTCAGTGTTGTCCACATTATATTTCACCAGCAGTAGTATTGAGAACTTTTGTAATGACCACAGTTAGGGCAAACCTGTCGAGTGAGCCTCCGCGGGACCCTAATCCCTCACAAGCGCCGCAACCGGTGGTGCTTCCTTTGGGGCACCCGTGGACGAGCAGATGTCGATCGCTGCATCGGAGGGGGAGTTTCAGTCCTCTGGGGATGAAGATTCGGCTGTACTGCCTCCCTCTGGGAGAGTGGCAACGGTCGAGTCGGACCCGGAGTTGACCGCTATGCTTTCCCAGGCCGCCGAAAAGGTCGGGCTTGAGTGGAACCCGAAACTTATAGGTTGAACGATTGGTTTCTCGGGGCGGGCCACGCTGGTTCTCAGCGTCCCGCCCCGGTGCCTTTCGGAGGTGCATGAGGAGCTGACTAGGTCGTGGAAAGCACTGTTTAGCACCCGTGGGCGACCTAGTGGCTCCTCCCCCCTCACTACCCTTGATGGCGGGCAGGCCAGGGGGTATGAGGGTCTCCCACCGGTGGACATCTGTCCTGCCACTGGCCCCGCGGATGCCATTGTCTTGGCGTATGAAACCCAAGACGTGCCCTGCCCGCTCGGGATTAGAGCCCACTCCACTAGGGCTGTAGCTTCGTCTTGGGCGCTGGCTCGTGGCGCCTCGCTGACAGACATTTGTAGAGTTGCGGGCTGCGGACACCCAACACGCTCGCTAGATTTTATAGCCTACGTGTAGAACCTGTATCTTCCCGTATACTCACTTCTCATAGTCGGTAGCACCGAAGTGCCCGTTATAGTGTCGGCTTGCTACACCACTCCCTTCCTCATGGAACGGATATGTGCGCTTATATGCTCCAGTCGAGTTCCCCTGTATGGCAAACCCTGTCAAATCCTCCGCAACCCGCGGCAGTTAGACGTGGCGGAGCGCCTGATGCCAGGTCTAACACTCGTATGCAGTGTGGAACTTGTGTTAGGCTGGGTTCCATATGTAGTGGCCCCCACGGCGGTCCCATATGTGTATTCTCCTCGGTATGGCTCCCTACGGCAAGCCTGTGTCTTTCCCTTGGCAGAGACCGCTCTGCCGTCTCAGTGCGGTGACTGTCCCCCGCCCAACAGGGCCGGGGCCACCCCTGGGACTCCCGTATGTAACACTGCCTACGGCCAGTCCAAACGTGTAATTTCCACATGGTATCCCCTTTCGGGGTAGTGTGGCTTCCGCAGCGGCCTCCAGGGGGACGCTTTCCCAGCGTTATCCAATAGTCCACTCTTTGGGTCTTGTGGGATGGCAGTGTGACTCTCCCTACAGGATTTTCCCTACCCGCTGAGACAGGGTCCGAGGGACTCCGGCAGGGCGCTGGAAGTGGTAGTAATTGTGGCGTTTTCCATAGAGATCCCAATTCGTCAGTCCAGTCCGACATACGTCGAACGTGACCGACTGAAAGGGAACGTCTCGGTTACGTACGATAACCCTCGTTCCCTGAAGAAGAGAATGGAGACTTTCGTCCCGTTGCCACAGTTGCTGTACCATCACTGCAGTTCGAGCCACAGGTTCGGCTCCTCAGAGAAAAACAACAATGTGTAGGGATCGCTTCCGCTTTATACCCGCACAGCGGGGCGGGGTGCGATATGCAAAGCAAGCACGCCAATGTTCATTGGCCCCTTTTTCTATATCTCGAAGCTGATAGGGGCTCCCAGAAGTGATCCCAATTCGTCGGTCTAGTCCGACGTATGTCTCCGTTCCCTCCTTCAGGGAACGAGATTTACTATACGTAACCGAGACGTTTTATTCTATTTACATATCTAAATGTTAGTGGGAAAAAAAAAAAAAACCTTTTATATATCAATCTGCATATGCGATGAACAATGGTTATGCTCATGTTTGCTCGCTTCTTTGAAGGAGGCTCTATAAAATGGCTCTTTATTTAATGAAGCACATACAAAAGACCTAAACCTGAAGCGTTGAGTCCTTTTTTACAGAATACAGAAGTTTGTAGCGCATAACCCCTATATTTGAATACTGAATTGTGGACTTGCTTAATTGATATTTTAACATTTGTTATGATAGCGCACTAATGTATTTTTGCAAATATTTTCCAAAAATGTAATTTTTCTTTCCTGGAACACAACAAGGTTAATATGTTTAAAATGGAATGGGTCCCGTTTTAAAAACATAGAACAATTTACTCACGATTTATAAAAGAACTGATGCAATCTTTTGCTAATCTTTGATATCTTATGTAACACTGTATTTCATTTTTTATTTAGTCTTTTATTTTGTTTAACTGTCTTTTATATATTCTTCAAATTATTTATTCTAATTAAAAATATGTACAACTGGACCTGACAATATTAGAGACACAAAACAAAAGTACTTTTTTACGAAAGAGATCAGGAACAAACAGTACCTTAGTTAACCAAGACGTGCTGATGTAATACTCAATAATACTCATTTTAAAATAAAGTAAGTTCACTCCTTATTCTGACTACTAGTCCAAATCTGATTTTTGTGCATATCAGATTGCAATCCGAGATTTAGCAAGTGTGAATGCCAAAACATGAAATGTGATTTTACAAACACATTGTCATGTTGTAAATAAGACAACAGATCTATACTGCAAATCCCTCCATGATGCGGTTATTGTTGTTATTGGCATATACTTACCAATGCAACGTCATTGCCATAGAAAACAATGCAGATATTTAGCAAAAACAAAGGAGCGACATGGAAACACGGATCTGAACAATTGTAATACACAATGTGGACAGTCAATAATGTTAGAGTATAGATTCCAATTGGATACTTTCTTATGATTGAAATGAGCATGATATAATGTGCATGACATAATGTGACATTACAGAAGGAGACAAAGGTGACATTTCAGTGCTCAAAACAGGAAAGGGTGTTAACATATCTGCTTAAAATACAGCAGAGGAATTCATACAGGCACATATATATGATAACATCATCTGTATTGTCAAACTAATTAGTACATATGTTATTTCATTTATTACTTGATGATCCAATACAAAATACCTGTTTGTGCTTGTCTAGATGTTGAATTCTGTAGCTCTCCAACTTCTGAGATGATAGTGATGTTGTAGAGTCGTCCAGCAATAAGCCCTTTTATTGTATAAGAGGTGGTCGTGTTTTCAACTGTTGCATTCCAGATTGAACCTATGCCATTGCTGTCTATGAGCATGATTCGATATCCCTCTGTTTTGCCTAAACCAGGCTGCCATGAAACTTTTAGGCTGTTCGCATCCCCAGAAACCCAGAGGTCTTCCACTGCTGTAGGTCCTAACCAAAAGACATAAAAATACAGTCAACCATGTAGGAAAAAAAAAAAAATCATTAAAATAATAATATATAAATAATATATCATTATAATTAAATGAATGTGTGTGTGTATATGTATGTATGTATGCATATATATATATATATATATATATATAGAGAGAGAGAGAGAGAGAGAGAGAGAGAGAGAGAGAGAGAGAGAGAGAGAGAGAGAGAGAGGGGGGGGGGAGGGGACATATTTAAACCTATTTAATACGTTAAATCTTGCATACACTGTGCTAAAACGTTCTACATACAAATAGACACAAAATCAGTCTCTTTGGTCGGTTTTGTAGCCTCAGACAGATGTCATCATAACAGTCCTTCTAATATGTTATAGTGCTCTCTGTGAGAACTCTGTTAGACAGAAAGGAAAGGTGTGGACACAGTGGGTCCTGCTGTGAATTATTCTCAGTGAAAGCAGCGGAATGTCTAACAACTTATATGTGAAAACACGATAGCCCTGCTCTTTGCTTTTTTAAGAAAGCTCTTCCTGATGAGGTTTTGTTGAAACGTTATTGTGAGAGAACAGGATAAGAAACCTTTAGGGTTGAAGGTCACATTCAGGCAACCTCTTCTAATGACTTTTTCACTCTCTTTCTTCTAGGTGTATCATAGATTTTTTTCATTAACAAATATATTTTACCCATTTTAGGAGTCATTGTTGAAGAATATAGTTTATCCCATGCTTTAATTATCCAAGTTACCTAATAAAAGATAATATTGAATAGTAGAAAATGAAAATACCACCCTAACCATTGGCTTTTGTTTTAATTATATAAATATATGCAGAAGGCGCTTCTGTCCAATAAGCACTTCCAACTATGTTGCGAGTGAAAAGTTCTGTTTGTGATCTACTGACAACGTGAAAATTAAAAAACACTGAGGCATATTTCATAATGACCAACACAATCTACAAAGAGTAGTGCAAATTAGCATCTGGTTTAAGACGTGTTTTTTTGGGCGGTAAATAATGGTGCAAATACCAGTAAAGTGACAAGCGCAAACCTTAGTAAATCACCTTGTATGATTCTCCTCCCATAAATTGTGATTCTGAAATAGATACTCCTACAAATGCATATCCATTAAGGTCAGCTGCAATAATAACCGTCCGCACCTTTTTTACTGCATGTCTTAAGTAAATCCTGACAGTAGTTTTTTAACGCCAAAAGAGGGTTTGTGATGCCACAAGCTGTTAGTAAATCTGACCCTTTACCAATTACTTAGTGTCACATTAGCACTTGAATTTGTATGTAATTTTTACTTTGATATTTTGTTCTCAAATGCAATTCTAAGTATAACCTAAGTGTCCAAATGAATTTGAGGGCCACTGTACATTATATAAGTGTCACTGTAATCAGTCTGACCTCTGAGAGCTAATGAGTCTTTGTATATATTAGAACAAAAGAACAATGAGCCGGATGGGAGGGAGAGAACAGTCTGAAAGAACTGACCTACAGTCAAACTCCTGTTTTGGATTTTAGCCCAGGCACGTATACACAGGACATTATCAGCACAATCCAACCTTTCCTCATATTTAGAGAAGCTTTTGACACTTAGCCATTTGGATTTACCCAGCACATATAGTTCTAGATTTACATAATCGGTGTACACACAGTTTAAAGTTATTTTACATTGCATCAGTGAAATGTCCAAAAATATTATTGTTCATTGTTGTTTTCTGTTTAATCAAAATTTGATTAAAAAAATCTGATACAATCGACCACAGATAATCATAACAGCACTGAAAATCAGAGTATGATCGTGACGATTAAAAACATTCCTTTTTAGACAATAAACTAGTTCAATTAATAAGAAGTTTATATTAAGTAACTTACATAGTACTTAGACAGAATATTGCCTATATTTGCTTCACCATTGAAAATAGTTTGAAGATTCAGTCACTTAATGATATCTATTCTACCTTGTGATGCAATGTGTAGCATTGTTCCTATAAACATTTAAAGCGCAAAGGTGTATTAATAACTTATTTTGATGCACAGTTCAACTGTGTAACAAAATCCAAATTGTACTTTTTTACTGCAACAGTTTCTATGGGCTACTGAATTTCTCCAGTGGATCAATGGAGACAAATGACCCAAGTCATTTTGTACAACCGAAAGGGATGTGTTGTTTAAACCTGGGAGATATTTTCAGAAACCAGGTTATGCAACATACCTAGATACCTAAGTAACAACTTATTGTAAACACCTGCTCCAGAGCAGGGTTAATTTACTTCAGAGGTTTAGAGTGC
This sequence comes from Pseudorasbora parva, assembly GCF_024679245.1. Classification (NCBI taxonomy): domain Eukaryota; kingdom Metazoa; phylum Chordata; class Actinopteri; order Cypriniformes; family Gobionidae; genus Pseudorasbora; species Pseudorasbora parva. Next base: position 16,718,784 of record NC_090191.1, on the reverse strand, counting down.
TGCAGGGAAAAAAAAAAAAAATTGTAGGCCAAAACTCAGAAACAAGTTAACATTTAACATTTTTTGTCCTGAAGTCAATGGATTTTTATTTAAATGCCTGAGATAAGGTCTGCAGTTGACACATTTTAAAGTTGGGTATAAATATATATACAACTTATACATCTCCATTTACATTTATGCATTTAGCAGATTTTATCCAAAGCGACTTACAACTGAGTACAGGAAGCACTCTATCATGAAGAGGAGAAGAAACACAAAAAAGTGCCTTAAATACAATGTTTTGGACATTACTCAGAGTAGCAAAAGCTAGAATCGAGAGGGAAACAGCAGTCCATTGAGATCTCCAACCAAGATAAGTTGGCAAAACTTATATAGGAGATTACGTTGGGATGTAGGAACCTAAGAACGGTTGGCAGGGGAACCCTGGAGAACAAGGCTTGGTGGTGGAGTCGATGGCGAGTCTATCATCCAGGGACCACTGAATGGGACTGATGACAACATTAAGTAGCAACATGGTTTCAGGATTCTCTGGAATTTCTTCTGGAGAGTATAGATGGGACAGGACAGGGAATCTGCTTTACATTTTTCATCCCTGGATGATAGGAGATGGATAACTCAAACTGTGTGAAGAAGAGGGCCCATTTTGCCTGTCTGGGGTTGAGCCTCTAGGCTTCTCTGAGATACTCTCAGTTTCGGTTGTCGGTGAGTACCAGAGAAGAATCAGGATTCAGACAATGCTGCCACTCTAACTTGATAGTGAGCAGTTCTCGGTTGCAAGTCTCTTAATTTTGCTACGCCATAGATTTTTTTGGAGGAGAAGGTGATGGATAGAGCCGGTTGTAGAAGCATCCACTCGTTTCAGGTGCTGAAGGCATAGATAACTTCTTGGGCAGAGACTTGGGCTTGGACCTCAGGAAGGACTTATCTCTAGATTTAGTGGAAGGACTTAGTGGAGTGGGGATGGAACAGTAATTCTTGATGAAATGGCACTAGAAGTTAGTGAAACCAAGGAAGCATTGGAATACCTTCATTGTGGCTTTCAAATCAATCAATCAATCAACTTTATTTATAAAGCACTTTTACAATCACGATTGTGTAAAAGCAGCTTCACAGTGTCAAACAGGACAATATTGCAACAAAATTAGATTTGGCTGTACAGTCGTTCTGGAGAAAACTGTGATGTTATCAGCTTATTTTAATTTATCATATAGCGACAATGTTGGCAGATCTGTATTATAGTTTATAGAATTAATTAAAACCTAATTCATACATTTTATTTGTATAATTAGTTGAATAACTTTGATCATAATTTTAGTGTCCCCAACTGAGCAAGCCAAACCAAAGGCGACAGTGGCAAGGAACCAAAACTCTATCAGGGCATGATGGAGAAAAATTAACCTTGGGAGAAACCAGACTCAGTCGGGGTGGCAGTTCTCCTCTGGCCTATTAACACACAGTGTATGATTATTATTCAGGCAACCTTACAGGTCAGAAATCATATTAGATTGGAATATTCAAAATTTCAGGGTATCACGGAATGAGCCATGGGTCCCTCGATTACACTTCAGCATTAACATTGACTTCTTGTAACATTGACCCGTCTCAGGCACAATAATTCCGATCTTTCATGTATTCATACTCATGTGTAATCGACGCACCATCCTAAATAAACCTGTCTCTTCTGTGATACCCTGAAATTTTGAATATTCCAATCATACACGTGTGTTAATAGGCCAGAGGAGAACTGGCACCCCGACTGAGTCTGGTTTCTCCCAAGGTTTATTTTTCTCCATCATGCCCTGATGGAGTTTTGGTTCCTTGCCAATGTCGCCTTTGGCTTGGCTTGCTCAGTTGGGGACACTAAAATTATGATCAAAGTTATTCAACTAATTATACAAATAAAATTTATGAATTAGGTTTTTTTTTATTCTATAAACTATAATACTGATATGCCAAGACTGTCTCTCTATGATAAATTAAAATAAGCTGATAACATCACTGTTTTCTCCAGAATGACTGTACAGCCAAATCTAATTTTGTTGCAATATTATCCTGTTTAACACTGTGAAGCTGCTTTGACACAATCGTGATTGTAAAAGCGCTATATAAATAAAGTTGATTGATTGATTGATTGATTGATTGATTGACTTCTTCAGAACCAGGAGGACAATGTTCTCGATATGAAGACAGCCCACGTGCAGTTGGATGGGTCCCACACAATAATGGATTGGGGACAATTCCAATTATGGACTGGACCTTTTTGGATGTTTCAATGGACCTCTATTTGCTATTGAGCTGGTGGCAGAGTTCCCTTGAAATTAAGTTGCTGGCTAACCCAGAGTCGAGGAGGGCTGAGAATGCAATTAAGTAAGCATAATAATAGTGGGACGTGGAGATGTACTGACGTTAAGATAGGTTGCAAAAGTCACCAAGGAGCATAGTGGTCAATTGGGACACATCACAATGATTGAATGTTGAAGATGGTAGATTCTCAAGAGTCGTCCAGGCAGTTTTTCATACAATGCACTGAAAAGCCTGTCTTGTTTAAAAGTAAATCTACAGTAAAATGAAGTAAAACAAATAAATAGTCTCTTACTGGCACGATCTGACTGGAACTTAATTCAAATTAAAGTTTATAATCATTTTATTAATTTTAGGATCACAAGGATGGCAATGCAAAGACTGTGCACTTCAGAAGTATTGTTGCTGGAGTAATCTCCCTGTGCTTGTTTTTGTCTCATATTTACTGCTACATTATGTTTCAATCTGTGGGCAGGGCTAAAGAGGCAATTAAGTAGGTGTTGATCTTCTGCAGAGTCTTTTATCGCATGACATAATAATTTGACAATCTGAAACAAGAAATTTTCTGAGCATGGTATAAAAGCTGTTTTTGGATTGACAAGGGAGTTTTCAGTTCTGTTACTTACAGTATATTTTTATAGTACAGTGACCTCATATATGTCAAAAGATCAAGTTTTGAAATTTCTCGATTTATGACCCCTTTATTTTGTATAGCTTTACACTTATTTATATTATTATTTATAGATGTTATATGTTTGTTGATATTATTATTTATAGCCTATCTTTAGCTTTTTAATTCTGAAGATTGTATTTGGACTCTAAAATTCATAGACATTATCATGTTGAACAAAACAAGAATCTTAAAAGAGATTTATCACCATTGTCACCAGAATGGCTGTACAGCCAAATCAAATTCTGTTGCATTATTTTACTGTTATTACTCTGAAGCTGCTTTGAAACAGGCATTGGCATTGTAAAAAGCGCTAAAAGTGTTATATACAGTGGGTACGGAAAGTATTCAGACCCCCTTACATTTTTTCACTCTTTTTTATATTGCAGCCATTTACTCATTAATGTACACACTGCACCCCATATTGACATAAAACAGAATTGTTGACATTTTTGCAGATTTATTAAAAAAAGAAAAAACTGAAATATCACATAGGCCTAAGTATTCAGACCCTTTGCACAGTATTTAGTAGAAGCATCTTTTTGATCTAATACAGCCAAGAGTCTTTTGGGAAAGATGTAACAAGTTTTTCACACCTGGATTTGGGGATCCTCTGCCATTCCTCCTTGCAGATCTTCTCCAGTTCTGTCAGGTTGGATGGTAAACGTTGGTGGACAGCCATTTTCAGGTCTCTCCAGAGATGCTCAATTGGGTTTAAGTCAGGGCTCTGGCTGGGCCATTCAAGAACAGTCACGGAGTTGTTGTGAAGCCGAAATTCGTAATTTTAGCTGTGTGCTTAGGGTTATTGTCTTGTTGGAAGGTGAACCTTCAGCCCAGTCTGAGTTCTTGAGCGGTCTGGAGAAGGTTTTCGTCCAGGATATCCCTGTACTTGGCCGCATTCATCTTTTCCTCGATTGTCGTTCTGTCCTTGCAGCTGAATAACACCCCCACAGCATGATGCTGCCACCACCATGCTTAACTGTTGAGACTGTATTGGACAGGTGATGAGCAGTGCCTGGTTTTCTCCAGACATACTGCTTAGAATTAAGGCCAAAGTTCTATCTTGATTGTAATTATTCAGAGAATTGTATTTCTCAGCAGTCCTTCAGGTGTTTTTTTTTTTTTTTTTTTGCAAATTCTATGCAGGCTTTCATGTGTCTTGCACTGTGGAGAGGCTTCAATCTGGCCACTCAAGCCCCAACTTGGGCTGCAGTGATGGTTGTTTTTTTTACAACTTTCCTCCATCTTCCGACTGCATCTCTGGAGCTCAGCCACAGAGATATTTGGTTCTTCTTTACCTCTCTAACCAAGGCTCTTCTCTCCCGATAGCTCAGTTTGGTTGGACAGTCAGCTCTAGGAAGGATTCCGGTCGACCCAAACGTCTTCCATTTAAGGTTTATGGAGGCCACTGTTCTCTAAGGAACCTTAAGTGTAGCAGAATTCTTTTTTTTTTGTAACCATGTCCAGATCTGTGCCTTGGCACAATTCTGTCTCTGAGCTTTCCAGGCAGTTCCTTTGACCTAATGATTCTCATTTGCTCTGACATGCACTGTGAGCTGTAAGGTCTTATTTAGACAGGTGTGTGGCTTTCCTAATCAACTCCAATCAGTATAATTACAAAAAACAGCTGGACTCAAATGAAAATGTAGAACCATCTCAAGGATGATCAGAATAAATGGACAGCACCTGAGTTATATATATATATATATATATATATATATATATATATATATATATATATATATATATATATATATATATATATATATATATATATATATATATATATGAGTGTCACAGCAAATGGTCTGAATACTTAGGACCATGTGATATTTCAGCTTTTCTTTTTTAATAAATCTGCAAAAATGTCAACAATTCTGTATTTTTCTGTCAATATGGGGTGCTGTGTGTACATTAATGATAAAAAAAGCACTTAAATGATTTTAGCAAATGGCTGCAATATAACAAAGAGTGGAACATTTATTGGGCTCTGAATACTTTCCGTACCCATTGTAAATAAAGGTGACTTATGACTTAAAATAATCTTATAAACATATGTCACGTTTGCCACAGAGCTTATTTTTTCACACAATATTATACATTACAGTTATATATCTTTTATATTTATAAATCAGTATTATAGCATAAAGCAATGTTTATTTTACTCTATTTTCTTCATTTGTTTATATTTATATGCAATATGCATTTATTTACTTATTTTGCAATCGGACGTTTTCTATATAATGTATTTTTGTAATAAAGGTACACATGCATCTCACCTTACAACAAACGTGGAAGCAAAATGGCTAAACATAAAGAAATAAAACAATATAAGTTCACAATATTAAATAATGAAAGATTAAAAAATGTTGAGCCTCACTTTATAAGTGTCTTTAGTTACTATGTATGAACATTTAAATTATTAATTTGATAGTATGCACTTATTGTGTACTAATGCATTTTTTCATTATACTTCTATTCAAAAATACCTGCATGCAATTACAGCTGTAATTCATTTCTGTTGTTACAATCAAACAGAAGAAGAAAGTATTTCCCAGGGCTCTATCTGAGCATAGATTATGATTTTGAAATGTATGACTTACTCAGTGTTCAAATTGAATGGCATTGGACAAAACTGCACAGATGGAGCTTTTTAGAAATTAAGGAAACTACAATGAAAAAGTATTGACAAATGTTATAATAGCACTTTTCACCTTTAAAGGTGGTGCTTTGTATTTGTTTTTATCGCATCTCTGTAGTTATTTGCTCATAAGTATTGTTGCTCAGTGAAAAATAAATAAATAAATAAACAATAAACAACATTTTTTGAGAAATCATAAATGTCTGGAGCCCAAATGCTGATGAGTTACATACATGCAAGTTTAATAATTACTATATTAAACCCCCTATATTATATCGAATCACAAACCGTTCAGAGCGAAACAGTAAAAGAGATTCTTGATTGAAAATGAGGCAAAGAAGCAGGATTCTTACTAGTTGGCAGGGAGACAGTGTGTTGAATCTGTTGGTTTTCACCCAACTTTGCCTTTATATCCAGGTGATGCCATGTTCCAGGATCTAAATTCTCAGTTTTGCATTCAAAATGTGAGAAATGTTCATGGTCTTGATGACAGTCTTTTGAGTCATTGCGTCTCTCCCTGACAGAAACTGTGTATTGGCATTTCACATCTTCATTATCCAGCATGATAATTATTGAGTCTGTGGTCGAAATAGTTTTCACAACTTTAATGCTACATTCCCATGTGTCTGCCACAATGGTACTCTGAAAACAAAAGTTGGAAATAATTTTACTGGGCTGATTAAAAAGCATTCAGAAGACACACATACAGTAATCAAGTTTAGGTTTTGCAAGAGGACTATTACTAGTATTACTATTAAATATGTTAATTACTAATGTTATGTTAATTATGTTGACTTACCAATATTCCACATGTTACCCAAACAGCTACATGAATGGCTTTACTTCCCAGCATTGTTATTGTTGGTTTTTAGTTCTTTTTGTTTAATACACAAAAATCCTGTTGGAAAAGGCACATCATTCCTTGGTGTATAATCCAGGAGTTCTTGTAAAGTACTTTTCTGCGATGTCCAGTCTGGAGGACCTCTGTGGGAACTGCTCACTTTCACTCATTAGCCCACAACAATCAGGAATGTGTGAAGGAGAACAATTCTGTCTCTAAAGGATATCCTCAATCAAACGTCTACTGAAGCTTTGTTTTTGTTAGTCCAGTGGAGACACGTAGTACAGTCTGTCTGATGGCAATCTTTTGCCTAAAGTACCCTAACTTTACTAGACTAGTTCATAAAAAACATGACAAAGATTTTTTTCCTTCAACCTACACCCTCCACTAAATGCATTTTAGGTCATAAATGCCTGAGAATTGGCACTTTTGCTGGAACAATAGATGTCAATGATTTTGGTCTCCATGAACACTCAATACAGCCCAGCCCCACTTCCTTCCTGTGTCCTCAGTGCTCCTGCAGAAGGATGTGTTGAAGAGAAAACTCGTCTAATAATAGGCTTGTAAACGTTTTAAGAGAATTAAATGAATGAAAATGATTTTGGTTACACTTTATTTTACATGTCCTTGTTACATATACATACTTATGCATATATATAACTGTCACATGCCTGTCCTGTCGTGTGTGCACTTGTGGGTTTTGTTATGTTGAGCATGTGCTCGTGTCCCTGTCAGTTCCCTCCCCCTTGTTATCTGATTATTGGTTAATTTGCCCCACCTGTTCTCCCTCATTATCTGCCTTGTTTGTTCCCTTTATAATCTCCTTGTGTTTGTCAGTCTGTGTTGGATCCTGTGTAATGTCTGCGTCTCCCGTTCCCCCAGTGACTTCTGTTGGTATGTTTTGAGTTTTAGTTTATGTTCTATTATGTGTTTTGCCCCCTCGTGGGTGTTTGTTTTGTATTTATGTTTTATTTGTTATAAATATATATCCTTTTCTGCACTTGAGTCCTCGCACCATTTCCTTTGTCTGTAACGTGACAGAAGGATCCAACCCTAGAGGATTCAGCAAGAGGATTTTTTTGTTTTTGTTTTGTTTGTTGTTTGCTCGTTGGACTATGGAGCTAACCAGGTGCGTACAGGTGATGCGGCAGGTGAACTCTAAATACATCCGCCAACAGGGGGCGGGTGTAAGAGAGTTCGCCTGTCAATTCCTCAAGGAGGTGCATCACCTGTACCTTAACGACACAGAGAAGGCAGAGGTTTTTAACCTCTGCCTGGACATGCCTCTCAGTCCCACGGAGGTGGAGAAAATGGGGACTCCGGACTTTTGGGAGTTTGTGGACCGGCTGGACTCCAGTCCCTCTAGGACCAGGGTCCGGATAGCTCCGGTGGTCCCTGTTCCGGTGGTCTCCAGACGGAAGAGGAGAAGGAAGGCTCCCTCCGTGCCTGCTCTGGTGGTCCCAATTCCGGTGGTCCCAATGCCGGTGGATCGCGTTCCGGTGGTCCCATTGCCGGTGGATCGTGTTCCAGTGGTCCCTTTGCCGGTGGATCGTATTCCGGTGGTCCCAATGCCGGCGGATCGTATTCCGGTGGTCCCAGTACCGGCAGATCGTGTTCCGGTGGTCCCTGCTCCGGTGGTCCCGAAACGGAGGAGGAGGAGAAAAGCCCCCTCCGTGCCTGCTCCGGTGGTCCCGATTCCAGGGGTTCCAGTACCGGTGGATCGTATTCCGGTGGTCTCTTTGCTGGCAGATCGTATTCCGGTGGTTCCAGTACCGGCGGATCGTGTTCCGGTGGTCCCTATGCCGGTGGATCATGTTCCGGTGGTCCCTGTGCCGGTGGATCGTGTTCCGGTGGTCCGTGTGCCGGTGGATCGTGTACCGGTGGTCCCTGTACCGGTGGATCGTGTTCCGGTGGTCCCTGTACCTGTGGATCGTGTTCCGGTGGTCCCTGTGCCTGTGGATCGTGTTCCGGTGGTCCCTGTGCCGGTGGATCATGTTCCGGTGGTCCCTGTGCCGGTGGATCGTGTTCCGGTGGTCCCTGTGCCGGTGGATCGTGTTCCGGTGGTCCCAGTGCCGGTGGATCGTGTTCCGGTGGTCCCAGTGCTGGTGGATACTGCTGGACTGGAGAAGTTTCCCAAACGCCCTGCCTGCGCCGCTGAGGCGTCCTGCTCTCCGTGCGCCGCTGAGGCGTCCTGCTCTCCGTTCGCCGCTGAGGCGTCCTGCTCTCCGTTCGCCGCTGAGGCGTCCTGCTCTCCGTTCGCCGCTGAGGCGTCCTGCTCTCCGTGCGCCGCTGAGGCGTCCTGCTCTCCGTGCGCCGCTGAGGCGTCCTGCTCTCCGTGCGCCGCTGAGGCGTCCTGCTCTCCGTGCGCCGCTGAGGCGTCCTGCTCTCCGTGCGCCGCTGAGGCGTCCTGCTCTCCGTGCGCCGCTGAGGCGTCCTGCTCTCCGTGCGCCGCTGAGGCGTCCTGCTCTCCGTGCGCCGCTGAGGCGTCCTGCTCTCCGTGCGCCACTGAGGCGTCCTGCTCTCCGTGCGCCGCTGAGGCGTCCTGCTCTCCGTGCGCCGCTGAGGCGTCCTGCTCTCCGTGCGCCGCTGAGGCGTCCTGCTCTCCGTGCGCCGCTGAGGCGTCCTGCTCTCCGTGCGCCGCTGAGGCGTCCTGCTCTCCGTGCGCCGCTGAGGCGTCCTGCTCTCCGTGCGCCGCTGAGGCGTCCTGCTCTCCGTGCGCCGCTGAGGCGTCCTGCTCTCCGTGCGCCGCTGAGGCGTCCTGCTCTCCGTGCGCCGCTGAGGCGTCCTGCTCTCCGTGCGCCGCTGAGGCGTCCTGCTCTCCGTGCGCCGCTGAGGCGTCCTGCTCTCCGTGCGCCGCTGAGGCGTCCTGCTCTCCGTGCGCCGCTGAGGCGTCCTGCTCTCCGTGCGACTCTGAGGCGTCCTGCTCTCACCGCGCCGCTGAGGCGTCCTGCTCTCACCGCGCCTCCCTGGCGCTCCCTGCACTGACCGCACCACCCAGGAGTCCTGCTCTCACCGCGCCTCCCTGGCGCCCTGCTCTACCCATGCCGCCCTGGCCGCCTGAACTCTGCGGGCCGCCCCGGCCACCTGAACTCGGTGGGCCTCCCGACTTCGGCGGGCCACCCTGGTCATTCGAACTTTGTGTGCCACCATGGCCTCCTGAACTTTTTGTTTTCCTCGTTCCTCCCTTGTTTACCCCTCCCTTGTCTGTACCTTCTTTGTCTGTCCCTCCCGTGCCCCCCTGGTCTGTCCCTCCCGTGCCCCCCTGGTCTGTCCCTCCCGTGCCCCCCTGGTCTGTCCCTGGCGTGCCCCCCTGGTCTGTTCCTCCCGTGCCCCCCTGGTCTGTCCCTCCCGTCCCTCCCTGGTCTGTCCCTCCCGTCCCTCCCTGGTCTGTCCCTCCCGTCCCTCCCTGGTCTGTCCCTCCCGTCCCGCCCGGGTCTGTCCCTCCCGTCCCTAGTGGAGCGTCTGGTAGCCGCTCCTTAAGGAGGGGGTAATGTCACATGCCTGTCCTGTCGTGTGTGCACTTGTGGGTTTTGTTATGTTGAGCATGTGCTCGTGTCCCTGTCAGTTCCCTCCCCCTTGTTATCTGATTATTGGTTAATTTGCCCCACCTGTTCTCCCTCATTATCTGCCTTGTTTGTTCCCTTTATAATCTCCTTGTGTTTGTCAGTCTGTGTTGGATCCTGTGTAATGTCTGCGTCTCCCGTTCCCCCAGTGACTTCTGTTGGTATGTTTTGAGTTTTAGTTTATGTTCTATTATGTGTTTTGCCCCCTCGTGGGTGTTTGTTTTGTATTTATGTTTTATTTGTTATAAATATATATCCTTTTCTGCACTTGAGTCCTCGCACCATTTCCTTTGTCTGTAACGTGACAATAACCCTTAAAACTTTAACTATTTCTTAACTTCCCAGTGTTTTAAAAAAAAGTTGCCAGCCACCTCCAGGGTTTTTGACAATTTTCACAAAAATGTAATAGCCAAAAGAATATTTTGTTTTGTGCAATATATCATCAGAAAGAGCTGACCCTTTTATCAACACTTGAATATGGGTAAGTTTCATAAAAAAGCAACATTTTGAACAAAACGATGAGAAAACAACATGTTTTTTGGTGAAAGACTACACACAGATCAGAGAAATTAGTTCAGCAAATGATTCAGAGCAATGATCAAACAAAGATGGAGTAGATCGAGTCCATCATCACCCCTAATGCTTGCACAGTCCTGTAGCTCGTTCTGGGTCCACATTTCATTCAGTAACATTAGATAGTTTTGATTTATATTACGTTTAATGTTGATGATCATGTTATTTTTAGGGCTGGGACTTTAACGCGTTAATTAAGAGTAATAAATTACGGGACTTTAACGCGTTAATTAAGATTAATTAATTATGGGACTTTAACGTGTTAATTAAGATTAACTACGCAAAAAATAAAGAACATTATTTTAACCACACTTTTTGCACCACGTTTTTCAATGAATGAGTTTCGACGGACCGATTATACTGAAACACCAACTAGCGTTTTTGAGTCACGACAACAACAAACCATAGTGAACATGAACGAAGAAGCTGATGAGAGCGCTTTTCTTGGCCCCTTGGATGGGACATTTTGTTTTAAAAAACGAAAGGATGGAAGCGTCGACAAGAGCATGGTTGTGTGCAAGCTATACAATAAGGAATTTGCGTATCACAGCAGCACATCGAGCCTCAAATATCACGAAAATGCTATTGCTAAACTTAATGGCAAACATTGCACTGGTCTGCTGGACTGAAATAAATAAACAATATTTTGTTGATTTATCTTATGTATTCAGTCATTATTCAAAGGTATACTAAAAATCCATGTAAAAAAATTACTTCTCACTGTTCTCAGGTCAAATATTTAAATGCAATTAAAATGCGATTAATTTCGATTAATTAATTACAAAGCCTCTAATTAATTAGATTAATTTTTTTTAATCGAGTCCCGGCCCTAGTTATTTTGCATATGCTTACATAAGTTTGCTTGTTTTACTGTGTCGTACTTTGATCAGGAGATTCAGTACCCCCAGCCTATGTCACATATGGACTACTTTGATGATGTTTTTATTACCTTTCTGGACATGGACAGTATAGTGTGCATACACTTGCTCTCGGACTAAATATAAAATATCTTGAACTGTGTTCCAAAGATGAACGGAGGTAGCCTGACAAGCCAGACCCACATCAAGATGTTTGGTCTGAAAACTCACCATTGACAGGACTCAATCTGAGGGGCGGGATAAACGGTTGTCTTTCAAACTCCCTCTGCACACAATTGGATAGCGCTACGACCAACCAGAGCAATGAAGGTGAAGCGGAGCTAGTTGGCAGATTAAACTTTCGCCGTTTCCGGTCAGCAAAACTCCGAACACATCTTCCCTTTTTAAGAATGACTTCAGTGTTCTTTGTTCTTTTCTCAGAGAAAAGCTTAACTCCAAGTCTTCCAGAGTCGTGGTCAAAGCTGATTTGAAAGACTGCCATTCGTCAGCTTCTGTGTTTAGTCTGTTTACTTGCAAGCGCAACTCGGCCGTCAATGCTGCAGTGATTTAGCACTGTGGAATGGTTGTGAACGTGTGGCAAACATGCCAAGAATATGGCTTAAAGGACCTCTGATGGTGACGTCATCAGAATGCGCACATCAGGGGCTACAAATAGACATGTGACAGGTGGACTCTCAGGTACTGGTGTCTTCAGAACTGCATTGTGTGTTGTGTGCTGCTTCTTTCTAAAACTATTCCTTTGGTTTGGTGTTAGTTTTGTCAGGCAGGACTATAGCCTTTTTCACTCTCTTTCATACAGAGCCCCTAAAGGGGCCTTTGCAAAAAATAAAAATATACAGACTTTCACATGCTCCATAGAAACTTTGTGCATGAGAAACGTAGCTAATCATTTGTGCATCACTGCCCATGAAGAAAGCTATAATATGGATGCACATTAATTAATAAAGCTGTATTTGCTCAAATTTTGGTTTTCAGTACACTGTAAAAAATTGCTGTAATTTTACAGTATATTTATACAATAAGACCACTGTAATTTGAATTATACAGTATTACTGTATTTTGCTACATGGGAGCACACATTGCAGTAAAATTACAGTACCTTATATCTTAGGGCTGTATAAAAAATGTTTTTAATAATTTAATGTTTTTTCTTATGAACTCTGGGAAAATGATTAAGCAGTAAGTGGTACAGTTTTATCATATAACATTTTTAGGCTACATGTTTCTTTATTAAAAAAAGAAAAAGCCAACTGTTGCAAAAGTTTTAAATAAAAGTTTTGTTTTTTCACAAGTCAATAGCACTGAATTCACCCGTAATAAATACATACAGCATTTTAAATCAATTATTTACTCAATGTAGATTGTGACATTTGATTATATAATCTACACATCTAGTAAAACGGTTGGCTTTTTTAAAAACACACACATGATTAAATAACAACGTAGTGGACTGCATGTATGTAATTTCATCATCAGCAGCAGACATCTTGGGAGTTTCCAAGTGCTGCATTTCGCCCTTAAGTCCTGCACGACGCTGCGATTACCGGAGGAGGAGAGAGAGACAACAAGGTTGGACTGCAATATTACTTCTAAATTTTCATCTGTTTGATATACTATTATTTTAGATAAGTTGTAGTCATGTAAACTTTTAAGCATTGCAATTAAATTGTTCAAATTAAATTGTGTAGGTTTTATGTAACTGCTTCACTCAACTGCCAAGACATTTATATATATATATATATATATATATATATATATATATATATATATATATATATATATATATATATATATATATATATATATATATATATATATATATATATATATATATATATATATATATATATATATATATATTTTTTTTTTTTTTTTTTTTTTTTTTTTTTTTTTTTTTGTATTATGCTAACATTTATATATATATATATATTTTTTTTTTGTATTATGCTAATATTTTATGGTATTCATATTCAAATAAATTCTGAGGAAGTACATTCAAAATCGCTGTTCACAAGTTTTATTGCTGTAAATGTATTAGCTTACTAGCTTCAGTTTAAACACAAAAGCCACTGACATCCAATAATTGTTTTACCAGTCACAAAGACATGTCATAGTATAACTTGACAGATAGTTTTATTTTGAGATTTTGCAAAGGGGATAATCTAGATTATTTATCCAATTTTATGATACTGAATTTGCGTGATGAGTCCAGTCACAGATTTACAATTTAACGTTAGTAACGTTATTTCTTCCTTCATGAAATTAATCATCAAGTGTGATTGGACTGCAATATTACTTATACATTTTTATCTGTTCTATATACAATTATTTTAGATAGTTGGTAGTAATGTAAACTTTTAAGTTTTGCAATTAAATTGTGTAAGTTTTATGCAACTCTGGTTGCATAATTTTCATGTGTTTGATAAAGATTCTGTAACAAAGTTTTTTATTACATTTTTTTATTATGTTAATATTACTTGTAAGGGTTCATGGTATTCATATTCATATACTTCAGTCTGTGAAGTTTTGATTTAATTGCAGTCTTTTCTGTTATGAGAGTACAATCCGGAGTTTTGTGCGGCATGTGAAATTGGATAGAAATGTGCCTAAGTCACGATTTAGATGTGGTGTGCCTAATAGATTGCTCACGTTTTTGCTAAGTTTTCATCATTGGGTGCATTTACATGCACATTCTTAAGCCGATTATTCCTAATAAGCCGACAATGAACATGGTCATGTAAACGTAACCCGTTTTCTTTTATCGGAGTAAGTTCATAAACAGCGTAAGAATAAACGGGTCGGGACAGGTAGTTTTTTTGCCTCTTACCTCGATTTCGCACTGCTTATAAACGCATTAACCTGCTTTCTGTCAGCTTATTGAAGTGCGCATGCGCGATAGGGGACAAAAGCGCAAACTTCGAGCAGATTTAAACGCATCCAGACAGAGCGAGCTAGCGTTTTACATGAAATAAGGACCCAGAAAACTGTAAAGATGTGTTCTCTTCTCATGCAGTAGATGTTCAGGTTCAAGTAGAGGTTCAGTCAAAACGCTGCATCTGTAACTTCATGAGGGATAATATGAGCTGTAAATCTCCCGCTGACATGGTGCACGCTTTATTTAAAATCACAACTGATCGTAACATTTGAAAAATACGAATACGGACAGTATTATTTTTGACGTCACTACATGGAAATAACCCGGTTTATTAATAAAGTCATGTAAACGTGGTTTACTTGCGTTGTCAGTTTACTGGTTTGCATGTAAACAGGGAAAACTGATTATTTCAATAAGTTTATCAGCTTACTGGTGTGCATGTAAACGCACCCAATGAAGTCCCAAATATCACAGGGAACGCCACAGGCCTGCGAAAGAGTATCAGGCACAGATGTGTGATCAAACATTTAAATGCCATGTAGACTTGTGAAGTTCAATGTGGGACCCTAACACAGTTGTCTCATTTGAAGAGTCACATTTAGTCAGGTCTGGAGATCCGGTGCCCATTTAGTTGCAACAAGACATTTAAAGCTACACTGTGTAACTTTTTAGTTTATTCTTAGCTAAAAACACTTAGTTCTTTCAAAAATATATGTGCTCATTAATGTATATTTACTTCTTTCAAGTAATAAAGTATTCTCGTAAGTTTATAATATGCCATTGAAAATACATACGGGTGAGGGGTTCGAATGCTGGTCGCCATGTTGCCCCTCCATCTTGAAAGTATATTAGCCAAAGAGGGACATACCCATAAATTCAAACTTCGCCTTTTGCATTTTAACACTCGAAGGCACCGTGTCGAATGTGAAGTGGGGGATTGTCGTGTTAATCTTGGTCTAAATCGGCCACGGTAGGAGTTAAAACGAAATCATAATGCAGAGGAACAGAAATTATTATTCACTGGATGGTCATATACCTTTTCACCACTAGATGGGGGAAAATATCACACAGCGTAGCTTAAAGGTGAGATCTACATTCACGTCACATGTATCACATACACTTAAAATGTGCCCTGCAAACAATCTGATGGAGCCTACAATGACCATGGAAACTACAGTTTACCTCAAAACAGATCAAACATAGACCACATGCAACTTGCTCTTTTGTGTAATGAGCAAGATTTTAAGCAATTTGGATCAGCTCATGTTTTTAGATCACTAATTGAAGATCTCAAAGATCTTGAGGAGAATGGTGTTGCTGTGAATGATGACAACTTTGAAAGCTTCTTTGTGTTCCATCGACTAAATAACCATGGGGAGTATTGAGGGGAAAGGAAAGAGGATTCAAATTTTTATTTTGAGGTGCATGGTGTTCTATCAAAGTATCAAGAGGGAAATTCTCTGGTCTTGTGCATCTTGCAACTCTTAATGGCCCACCTCTGTTTCTGTATTCTATTTCACAGTTCTATTCTCACTCCTATTTTTCTTCAATGGCTAACTCTCTAAGGGCGCTGTTTTTTTGTTATTATCTCTGAACCATTCTCTCAACACTTATTAATCTATACCTTTCTTTTTTTATTGTGTTTTATTTGAATCCATGGCCCTAAGCAGGTGGATGATGTAAGTCGAGAGGGAAGTTGTCCTGTGTCCATGTTCAAAGGCATTTGTTGAGGGCCTGGCAGCATTGTTCACAACCTATTATATAACTTGAAACTTGCCTATCAGGAGGAAGCTGCATGCACGCTGGAATTTATTCAGAGGTATGTCAGAGCATTAACTCTTACTCAATATGTGATCGTTTTTTTATTGAAATGTTTTCAAACAAGCAAGAAACAATTGCTAACCACACACTGAATAGAGTACTTGCAAAAGTGCAAGAAACATTTTGATTAAAAACTAGACAAGCACAAACAGACATTTCAGCAACTAGCAAACCCTGTTCGTTTCTCAAAGCCAAGTAAGCAAATTTCAGACTTGAGTCCTTGGTAGTTCAGACTTCATGCAAGTCTGGTAATTCTGCAAAAGGAACAGCAACGTTCTTGAGTGTCACTGAGCTCTCTCTGGCTACTCCGATTATTTCTGTTTGTATATTTGAGGTTACAATAAAAACAAAATATGTTAAACACCACTCTGCCTCTTTTTGTTTTCA
The DNA here is from genome assembly GCF_024679245.1 of Pseudorasbora parva. Classification (NCBI taxonomy): domain Eukaryota; kingdom Metazoa; phylum Chordata; class Actinopteri; order Cypriniformes; family Gobionidae; genus Pseudorasbora; species Pseudorasbora parva. The sequence continues at coordinate 16,702,234 of NC_090191.1, read as the reverse complement.
TAAAGAAAAAAAAATATTAATAGCCACACAAATGTGGTTCAGGCAACGCATACATTATCTTCATTGCATATATATATTTAGCAAATCTAAATATAAATCACAAACCTTCCTCTTTTAAATATTAAACATTAATATGTGGTTCACGCAATTAGTGGGTGTGCATTTAACTGCTCCATATCACGGAGGGCTCCCTTTAGACCAGGGGTGTCCAAAGTCGGTCCTGGGGAGGCAGCTGTCCTGCAGAGTTTAGCTTCAACTTGCCTCAACACATCTGCCTGGAAGTTTCTAGTATGCCTAAAAAGGGGTTGAAAATTGGGGTTGAAGCTAAACTCTGTAGGACAGTGGCATTCCAAGTGCAGTTTTGGGACACCCCTGCTTTATACAATACACTAACTCACTGGTTCTCAACCCTGTCCTGGGGAGCCCCACCACTGCACATTTATGATTCTCCCTCATCAAACACACCCACTTCAAGTCTTGCACTCACACTCTGGTGACACATAAGACTTATATTACATCTTGTATAAAGGGGCATAATAGGTGCCCTTTAAGTGTTATGTGTCTCCCTTTATATCTAAAGTCCTTTATGTCTATGGCATTGTTCAGGAAGTCAGTTTAAATCTAGACTAAAATGCATCTCTTTACTATGGCATACACATACACCATTAACAGTTTGTATTAGTCAAATCAATTAACTGATTGTTAGGCTGCATTAACTAGGTAAGCCGGAACCAGGAAAACTTCCCATAACACCTGATGTACTCATTACAGCATAATAAGAATGGTATCTACGCTAATAGTCTCTCTGTTTATACTGAGGTTTACTGCAGTCAGCCGGATCCAGGCCGTATCCAGATCAAAGGGTGGACTTGCGGCTAGACATGACCAGCACATCCCTGGAGTATCTGCAGAGACAGTGTCAATTAGTGTCTTCTCTAAAATTGTCTCATCGACACGTCATCCTCAATAAAACCGCCTCCGGCGTGATGACTCCAATCTTTCGGATATTCAGATATAATATTACTTCTGACCAAGGTTGCCAGAATAATAATCATACACTGATTGTTACCCAAGTTTTATTTTTCTCCATTATGCCCTGATAGAGTTTTGGTTTCTTGCCACTGTCGCCTTTGGCTTGATACTGCGTTTAAGTGTGGACGAACAGCCAAACTGTGTAGAAAGAGCTGTGGTTTTGAAAATACCCATTTTCGTGCGGACGGGACCTTAGACTGAGCAAATAAACCATGCCTGTTAACAAGAACAACAATAAGAACAAGACAGGGGGGCACCGTGACTGTGACGTATACCATCAAAATACCACGAGAGCGATTTGAGAGCAGCCGGCTGGTTCATTCTACACAGCATCTCCAGAGCAGCTTCACAAGCTCTGATGACGACACAGCTTTTCCACGATTGATCGGATGCACTGCATTTCAACGATCACGTGTGTTTTGTTTTTTCTAAAACCTTCAGGGTTTTTTATAACAGTAAAAGCTTTTTTATGTAGTCATGATGTTATAATTTTCATGTTTATCAAAATTAAAACTGAACTGTGTACTTGACAAATATTTCATTTATTTCACTTCATGTGTTGATTTGTTGAACAGCGCAAGCGTCAATTTTAACGATTTTAATGATTTAAGCTTGGGGTGACCCCTAATAGTCGAAGATTCGATGCATTGATATGCAGGACCGGATTCGACCATTGATCTCATGGTCGAATCTTCCCGGGTGTTATGAAACGAGGATCATACCATTTTGGCAATATGGGGGTGCTCAATATTAGTGTTATAAAGACGTGTCGCGGCGCTGAGCGATCGCCCCTTTAACGGCACTGAGCTTTGCACCGGACACGCCGCGCCTTTAAAATTCGAACACATACACCGACGGCGGCATTCAACGCCTGTCCGCGCCGATTAAATGTATATTTCCCTCAAATCGTGAATGTACATACTGATTTCACCCTGTGCTACAAGATACACTCATCGTGCAGCTCTTCTGTCAGAAGTCGATTCAAAATTGAGCTTGCGCGTATATAATGTTCACGTCTGCCTGAAGTGAGATAACGTTACCTGAGACACGGCGCTGAGCTTCAGTCCGGTGTGCGACCCCCCTTCAGGCACAATCGGCTTAAGAACGTGCATATAAACGCACTCAAAGTGTTCTTTTCCTCTCTAGGCAGGTATTTTTTTAGGTTTATTTATCAAAATGTTCTGTTATATTTATATTTGTGTGATGTTCTGTGTTTCGATCGTGGCTTTGAGAGAACGTGTGTAGTGTAGCCTAGTTTTGATCACTTTATTAAAAGTGGTAGCTGTGTGCCTTGTGTAAAGTAAAATAAAAATAGTCTTAGCCTCCTACTGACTAGTGTCCTGCCTTTCCCAACCCGTTTATACCGTTTTTTTTTTTTCGAGTCTATGGTTTACACACACACAGATGATTCGACTTTTGGTCGACCATAGAGAGATTCGAATGTGTAAATCCTTAGTCGGGGACACCCCTAATTTAAGCACATGGCCTGATGCAGGTGCGATTCCTAATCTACTTTGGTTATTTTAATGACAGAAAAAGGTACCTAGTACTTAGGACTGAATGACTAATTGCATTCGCGATAATATCGCAATATAATAAACCATGATTTTGTAACTGCTAAGGCTGTGGTTACAGTCTGGTCACGTGACACGCAAGCAGTTTGCAGGAAAGAGCAGTTTGTGTTTCATCAATCTAATATCGTGTTGGTCATACTTACTATAGGGGTGGGAGAAAAGACCATCTCTCCAATGATTCTGGACCAATTCTGAGTTTAGATTTTAACTGCAGGTACGCAATGGTGCTGAGTGTGTTTTAGTACTCACAGTTCCGATACTCTTACATACTGAAAGCACTCTTTGTTCATTGCTTGTTATATGTTTTTTGCTCCTCTTTATTTACTAGCTTTTGTTTTGAAGCTATATTAGTTTATATATTTAAAATTCTTAACATGTAGTTGTAAAGTTGTAGTTTTTGCTATTTTTGGACCAAAATGTATTTTCGATGTGTCAAGAGATTCTATTTAACTAAATGATGTCACATATGCACATACTTTGATGTTTTTATTCCCTTTCTGGACATGGACAGTATAGTGTGCCTACACTTAGATACGCTGTCGGACTAAATATAAAATATCTTAAACTGTGTTTCGAAGATGAACGGAGGTCTTATGGGTGTGGAACGACATTTGGTGAGTCATTAATGACATACATTTGATTTTTGGTTTAACTAACCCTTTTATAACACACAAATGTGGTTCAGGCAACGCATACCTTGATTATCTTCAATGCATGTATATTTATAACAACACTAACTATAAAACACAATCCTGCCTCTTTTCTTTACATAAAAAAAAATATTAAACATATTATTATGTGGTTCAGGCAATAAGTGTGCACATGATTATCCAACACATTCTCACACCCAACTTGTCACATATGGACGCTTGACCAGGACCCCTTGTCGTCACTTTTCAACGAACTGGGCGTACCTTTATCGTCAATTTTCGATGCGCTGGGTGCTCCATTCATTTCAATGAGAAACCTTTAGCGTCATACACAGACGCATTTAATTCTTTGCGTTTGTAAAAGCAGACATTATTTTATTAATATTTAAAGGCTACTTTTATATTTTGGAGCAACTAACCCAACTCCCTACCTAAACCTACCCACATCTTAACAATATAAAACACATAACAGGCAAATAAATGTACAGTCACAAGTATTTATTGCAAACTCTGACCAAAACAGTATAAAAGTATTGGCTCATGTTGCATTCCAAGTCTTCTGAAGTCATACGATGTCTTCATGTGAAGAACAGAGTTGATCTTGATGTTTTAATCGCTGAAATGATGATCCCGCCTCGGGAACGAACTCATTCATATCTCATTCAAATAATTCAAAAGACTCCTGAGCATGACGCAATCGGTCACAAGACACAGGAGAGCCAATGCAATTTTACTATGAAATCTGAAGTACGGGCGGCAATATTTGAAATTTGATGTGTTTGTTCATGATCTTCAGGGGATGGAGATGCTGATCGCTTTTGGGGATTTTCTTCATGCAAATCAATCGTTTGGCCTCGGAAAACTTGGAATATTTAACTTTTTTTAATAACTCGTGGATGCAGTCATATGTTATATCCTGTGTTTTATATCATGTTCACACAAATGGGTAGGTTTAGGGATGGGGTTGGGTTGGGTTGGGTTACATGTTAAAATGTGTCTAAATAGCGTAAATAAAATAAATGTAAATGAAATTATGCTTGCTGATTTAATTGAGAAGCACACTCCAACATGTCATAATGGCAACATTATAAACCAATAAATAATTTCAATAAATAAATAAAAAAATAAATTTCACCATGACGATAATATTCCCATTCCCAGTGCGTCTCTGTATGACGCCAAAGGTTTCTCATTGAAATGAATGGAGCACCCAGTGCGTCGATAACTGACGATAAAGGTACGCCCAGTTCGTCGAAAAGTGACGACAAGGGGTCCTGGTCAAGCGTCCATATGTGACGAGTTGGGTGTGAGAATGTGTTGGATTATCACTGACTATAATAAAAAAAATTATGACATAAAACAGAACCAAGTCTCTTTTTGTTAAATGTCAGTTTTTTTTATCAATATAGCCACTAAAAAATTATAAGAAGCTATACAATAACTAAAGCAAACAATTCAGTCAAACATACAAAGTCAGCGCTAGTAGGCTACAACTCCGTAAAGTTAAATATCCTAAAAAAATATTAAGCTATGAAACATCCCTTTGCCCTTAGCCAAAATGATTTGCCAGGGTACAAATTATAGATTCATGAGACTTAAGATCGGCCGTTAGATCTACACAAGACTAATCATACCTAAGAGACATCAGAGCCTGCGGCAGCTGTCAGAAAGACTAGCCAAGGAAATGCTGCTCTCTGTGGGCTCTCTGTGATGAGAGCTCATTAACCCCTGGATCACAACCCCTGGAACTTCGAAAACGGCACATAAAATCGTCACATAGGCGCTCTCTTTATAAATAAACCACAGATTTAATCTTTAAACAAGTACATTCTCGCCTGAAAAAGTCTTAAAATTGCAATTCGTGACTCATTAACAATAGTATTTTTAAATTACGCTGGGTTTTCTCGTCCACTTACTGGTTGGTGCAAAATGCATTCTGGGATACCTGTCTTTCTCAAGTCTGCTCAAGTGACCTTCTGATGCATCCTCGATAAAAGGGGCAGATCAAGGACACATCCGGGGATTTGAACTGTACTTGGCTAGATGTGAACTTTGAATTGGAACAGTACTTGGGCAGCGATTGATGACGTTTCACAAGTCCATGAGAACACAAGTACAGACAAGAACGCAAAGCCTATCCATAGTTTTCACGTGTCGTCACATGCTCATAGGCAGGGCCGGCGCGTGCCTATAGGCGAACTAGGCAGCCGCCTAGGGCGGCCGCTCAGCCAGGGCAGCAAGAGAGAGAGAGAGAGTGTAAGCGAGAGAGAGAATTTAAAAAAAAATGTATTTGTTAGTTTTACATTAGGTAGGTTACAATTATCGCACTTATATCAACAACATTTTTTCCAACTCCATTAGTATAAATTTAAAAATAAAAATTCCCGCCCGGCCGCGCCCCCACCTCACTTAGAGCGGCATCGATTAGTATATGCCTGCAAAATACGCTCAACTGTGCCATCCGTTCCGCGGAAGAGCGCTTTCTGCTGCTTCGAGACCATGGGCGCGTATTTGGATTTTTGTATGACATCGCATCTCTCAAAGAAGAGAATAGCCTACAATAGTTCTTCAGGATTGCTTAAGACTGGAAAAGGCCCTGACTCATGGAGACTCACGGGATGTTGATAGGCATAAATAGTTTGAAGAGCTGACTGCTTTGGGTAGACGCCTGGTTGCTGGATCTAAACCACTGGATGCGCTTAAATTCATCTGTGAAAAAGGGATATCTCAAATTAACTTCTGAGCCCGATCTCACGAAAATGCGTATAAATAGTTTGCAATCTCATGGAATGTATACGCCAAAATGAGTTTTGGCATGCATATAGTACGTGGTTTTTCGCGTGCTATGATACGCACTTTATGGCGTATTATACATACGCATAAAGTGCGTATCATATGCACGCAAAAAACAAAAAACACTCTTACTATTTATACGCATGACCATGAGATTGTGTTGATTTTTCCAAATGGAAATTGAGGAGATTCCCCCCTTCTATATGTAAAGCGCTTTGGGTGTCTAGAAAAGCGCTATATAAATGTAATGAATTATTATAAATTATTAATGAATTAAATGTTTTTATAGCATTGAGAGTGCTTCTCACTCTCCCCGTCACTGTGAGCTCAGTTTCTCAAAGCTTAAACTGATTAAAAATCATCTCCGACGTACAATGACACAAGACAGACTCAATGGACTAGCAACAATTGCAATTGAGCACGAACTTGCTGAAAAAGTTAAACTCGAGGACGCAATCAAAGCCGTTTGCCGCTGCGAAAGCCCGACGAGCACGCTTCTGAAATGTAGGCTATTATGTGAATGTGTGTTTGTGTGTATCAGTCAAGAAAAAAAATCGAAACCTCCAATGAGCTAAAAAGTTGTTTGCATACGTTTAGTTTTATTCTGTACACTGTCTATTATAAAACAGAAATGATATGCAGCTGTAGCACTATATACTTTTTTCACGTTGCAGAATGAAAAATAAAATCTGAAAGCATGCCTGCACGTTTTTATTTTAGTGTAATTTTATAGATAAAGAACATATTAATTTGTATGTACATGCATCTTAAGGATACCTAATTGTGAGTGTGAGGTGGGGGCGGCACGATCATGCTCTGCCTAGAGCGGCATTTGAGCTAGCGCCAGCTCTGCTCATAGGCTCTCCTTCATTACCCGCCAGTTATATTTACCAGGTTTGTAGGCAGTATTAAAGCAGTAAGACAGTGATTTAAAAAAAAAACAATTTCAATATACACCTCATTGATATTGCACACTTTCTAGAGGAAAGCAAATTAACACAAAATATTTCTCGCGAGAACACAAGGTTTCTCGCTAGGTGTTTTCCCCATCAAAACCCAATATAAAGAAAACGTTGTGTTCATATTCCGGGTTTCATCTACTCGCATTTATATAGCAAGCATCTATATAAATACATCATCAAAAAGGTGTAAACTGAATTTGATCTTTTAATATGACTGTTTTAGTACATTACGACACTTTAATGGTCTAAAAGAAGTTGTTAGTTCCCTATATCGAGGGAACTTCGCACTGCGTTGGAACGACGAATTTGGGGATGCTCCCTAAGCATCAATGCATCTGAAGTATGAATGAAACTAGTCCAATCCTAATTGGTGTTACGTCATGACGTAGATATGACGGCATAACCGGAAGCTATAAAGGGGAGGCCGGCACATAGTAGCGTCAGTTATTGCTCTTCAGCATAACGCTCTGTGTGAATTGTCTATTTATTGTTGTTTGTCCACTATATATAAATATATATATCAAAGAGTATGGCGACCAAGGGCGAGTTTAGACGACGTGTGCCTCCTTGTCCCTGTTTCATGTCGGGTGTGGAAACACATTCGTTATGTGTGCTTTGTTTGGGCATTCAGCATGCCACAGCGGCTCTCGAGGGAGCCGCCTGTGAGCATTGTGAGAAGCTGACGCTCAAAGTGTTTCGCTCATGGCTGGCCATTTTTAATGACGACGGTCAGCCCCATGAGCCCTGTGGTTCTGGACCCGCGGCCGCTGAGGCGGCTCGGCGTCGCAGATCATGGGGCTCACAACTGGATTTGTCAGCGGAGATTGAGACTGCCGAGGCACTTTCTCAATCATCCGCTGACAGTTCAGATGATCTCCCTCCCTGAGTGGAAGCCCATTGAAGGGGGGATTCTGAAGTCCACTGCCGCTTCAATATACCTGTATATATTTATATCCTAATTAACTTCATAATCAAAACTTTAATCAATATTTATCCTATATTATTATAATGATTCTATCCAGTTATGATTTTGTTTTAGTTTCTTGTTTTCTAAAGTATATATTTGGTCTCTGAGGAGTGACTGAGGGTCTGGCCTAGAGATCTGTGATGTGTCACTAAACACTGGCAACAAGGTCATGTGTTTGGATTTTGGAGGTATCACACACCCCTAACATGTCAGGAGTGCAGTAACAGTGTTTGCTCACTTAGCCCGGCTTCCAGAGATGAAATATGGATTTGTCTTTCAGTTAATTTATTATGTTTTATTTACCTTTTATATTTCCTTTTACTGAAACACTAAACTCAAGATGAATATTGCCTGTACTATTGTCTGTACCTCTCACTGCGAGAAAGCACATGCTTTCAGCATGCTTTGGAGAAATGTTTTGTTTATAATTAGTTAAGATGTTCTCAACCTTGGAGGAAACCAGTATTCTCTGGAGTTTGTGTGTGTGTGTGTGTGTGTGTGTGTACCAGATCTGTGCAGGCCTAATGTTGGAGTAGGACATTTCTGCAGAAAACGCCAGACTTGAAGACGCTTTTCGGTGGCCTATTCGCCTTATTCACCTGGCGGCCATTTTGAAAACTCTAACGCCGTTGTGGGGTACACAAACCCGGAAGCTGGACTCCGATACAGTACTAATCAGTAGCAGCATTCTGTTTCACTGCACTTCGTCACTCAGGAAAAAATCCTACAGAGGACAAACCTTTCACCGTTTTCCGGAGGATATGGGATTACATGGAGAGTGGATTAAAAAAACATCAGAAGGGATCCTGGTCGTAATTTCTGCATTTTACTACAGACTCGAGCAATAGCAAGACTGGGACATGTCAAGTAAGCTTTATTTAGTGCTTTTACAATACCGATTGTTCCAAAGCAGCTTCACGGTGTAAACAGGACAATATTGCAACACAATTTGATTCGGCTGCAGTCATTCTGGAGAAAACAGTGATGTTATCAGCTTATTTTAATCTATAGTGTCAACGTTAGCGTATTATAGTTGATACAGTTAATTTACATGTGGGAGATATGTGTATGTATAAGCTACTGGATCTTCATATATGTAAAATAAAATGTCCATTTATCTAAAGAATAAAGTAAAATTTTATGACACATGGATGATGTCTTTCATAACTTTACAACTGATCAGAACATCAGAAAGAAATAAGTCATTCAAAAACATTGATAGGCATACTGGTCTAGGTTTGTAAATGGTAACTATGTACATTTATTGGTATGGAGGAATACAAATGGCCTGCTTGTATATTGTAAGTATGGAAAAACGTACCAGAAAAGGGCAGAACATTAGAAATTACATTAGGAGGAAAATTAAAAAACATTAACAAATGAAAACTATATACATAAACATATTATCAGTGATGCATTACATGATTTTGTTACACACAGCAGGCAGAAAGTGAGTGACACAGAATGCTGCTACTGATTAGTACTGTATTGGAGTCCAACTTCCGGGTTTGTGTACCCCACAACGGCGTTAGAGTTTTCAAAATAGCCGCCAAGTGAATAAGGCGAATGAGGTCACTGTGATGTAATCCTGGTTATGGGGCGACGACTTGTCTACCTAGCTCCTATCTGAAAGTTGCTTACATTGCATTTTATCTGAGCCAATCAGAATGACGTGGATAGACCTTAAAAACGGTATAACTGTTGGGACAATTGTATGTACGATAGGGCGAGGCAACGAGACGGTGAGAGAGGGAGCGCGGCCTACGAACTCCTTGTGAGACTTGAAGTTGGCTTCTGCTTTTGAAACAGCAAACTATTCTTAAGTACATTTTTCTTGTAATTAATTGCAATCCTGACTCTGGCTTCATTTCTTCACTACTGGTCCTGGGTCATAAGCTGTTAACCCCTAACACCGTGCTGCGGCTTGTTCCCCCGGGCTGGGCGGTCCGATGCTGGTGCTCTCTGGTTCTGAGGAACCAGACGAGTTCGACATCGAGGCGGGTGGTGAAGAAAATGTGTCGCCACTTCATCCACCCATCACTGAGGAGTTGGTTGAGGTACTGATCCATGCAGTGGCCAAAGTAAATATTGATTGGCCACAAGAAACGCAGGAAATCCAGCCACCAAGCAGGCTGGACGATCACTTTCTTTCTCACCGGGTTCAAGCACCTCGCCGGGGCTTACCGTTTTTTCCGGTACTGGAACAGACCATACTCGGCTCCATGGCTTCCATGGTGACTGTGGAGAGATATTTATGACTCAATCTGTCGGGGATGAAGGGGAAAGACAAAAACTTTCTCCTATATTCCCCGATTTTGCCTTCGGGTCTGTTCAGCGACAGCTTTCCGGCAGTTTTCCGGCAGCTTTTGTAGAAGATTTTTATTATTGAATTTAATGTAAAATAAGCTGTATATAAGACACTATCAGATATTGGCTGTTTGCTGAGGTTGTGCTTGCCCTGTTTTAAGTTCTTGGGGACCTTGACAACGTGCTTGAAAATGAAATGTAGAAGATGCATGATGGACAGAAAAAGATCTGGGAATGTTGTGACGTATGAGCCAGGAAACCAACTGGAAAACTAGCTGAAGGTTGTTACCATTTTGGGAAAGCAGCTGGGTATATATGCTAGGTAAACCAAAGAACTGGAGTAGTCTCCTGCAGGGGAAACTCGGCTTTGTTATTTGAATAAAGTCTTTCTGAAATCAAATGATCTTTGGGAAATGATTTTTGGAAGAAGAAAATTTCCAACATATTCCGGCAGTTTCTCCCTCGCCGTTCTAAGGGGAAGGCTGTCCCAAGTGGGCAGCCTTAGCCGTCAACCAGCTCCTCGCACCGGCAGGTGCAAAAAGAGAGCGTTGTGTTTAGAGCCCCTCCTCCGGGAGCCTGGCAACAAAGGCGACACTCTCACCAGCAGTCTTGGCAGTGTTGGGGAGGAGGGACAGTCTTGGCAGTCCTCTGAGGAGGGACCGTCTGTCTCAGGCGGGGGGCACAATATTCCACCCCCGGCCAGAAATATGGAACCTTTGGGTCTGGCCCCTGAGGGGGCCATCCATTGGAATCTATTGAATCTAAATATCTGACCCTAAAACTGGCATTTCTCTTAGCTATCACATCTCTGAGGAGAGTGGGGGATCTTCAGGCCTTGGCAGTGACGCCGATTTGCCTGGAGTTTGCCCCTGGAGGAGTTAAAGCCATCCTGCACCCTAGGCCAGGCTATGTGCCTAAGTACTATGTGCTCTTGTGCCCCATCAGGGCCCTGAGGATATATTTAGAGAGGTCAGCACAGTGGAGGAAATCTGACCAGCTGTTAGTGTGCTTTGGTTCGCCTAAGAAGGGGTTGCCTGCATTTACCCCTACTATCAGTAATTGGATAGTGCAGGCTATTGCCTTGGCATATCAGATGTGCAGTTTGCCTTCACCTATAGCTGTTAGGGCTCATTCTACCAGGGGCATGGCCTCCTCAGTGGCCCTTCTCTCTGGCGTCCCAAAGCAGGATATCTGTGAAGCGGCCGTTTGGGCCACTCAGCACACATTTATAAGATTTTACCTCCCTGCGACTCCTGGCGCTAGGGTGCTTCAGTCCTAATTGTGCCTGGTCTCCAGCTTCACAATAGGGCAGATGTACCCTTGGTGTGGTACTCGTTCCCCAAATTCGTCGTTCCGACACAGTGCGAAGTTCCCTCGATATAGGGAACGTCTCGGGTTATGGATAACACCAATCAGGATTGGACTAGTTTCATTCATACTTCAGAAGTGTTGATGCTTAGGGAGCATCCCCAAATTCGTCTTTCCGACACAGTGCTCATTCAGGGAACAAGGGTTATATACATAACTCGAGATGTTCACCCTCCGTCTGCTTGATCAGCTCTCCAGCAGTTTTACTGCATAATTAATCTGTTTAAAATCAAGTGGTGTAAAAACTCGATTTAAAATAAAACCCATATCAACAAATCCTAGATTAGAGTTAAACGTTGCTCAACTGAATCCTTGTTGGTGCAACTCGCCCTAAAGTGTTTTTCACGTTAAGAATTTAAAAAACGTCCCGTTGTGATTGAAATACTGCAGCAGGTGCTGTATAGTGCCCAAAACGTATATGTGACCAGTCACAGAGTAGGGACACAAGTCGGTTCTGGGGCATTTTGAGTTATTCACAGATTCTGAAAGTGTAGTCTCCAAGCTTTCCAACGATGTGTAACACATGGAAATCTGATAATATTTGGAGAAGTTGTGGAATGTAGGCATTTAGAAAAGTTTAAACGAGAGAAAACAGCCTCTAAGTTTTGCAGTTCTCACCTGTTCTCACCAGCTGGGAGTGACAATAGGGCTCATTTACATATCATTTAGATAAGCCATACCCCCTGTAAATCTGCATGGTTGCTAGTAACGACAGACACAACAGGAAAAATCGGTCCACATACTATTAATAATAAAGATGCTAACATTACCAACTAAAAGCCCATTATAGTAATAGTGGTTTTTGGCAAGTGATACGGTGCTAACAATTACAATTAAAATTAAGAACAATAGGAAGGTATGGGAAGGTCTAAACATCAGATACGTTCGGGCACACTTTCTGTTTGCCGGGGTCTTCTTAGTGGATGTACTGTGCATCTGTTTGAAGGGGATACAAATAGAGAAATGGGTAAAGTCTGTAACCATGGCTGTAGGGGTAAGGTGTAATGTCATTAAGCTTTGACGCAAATCGATCAGAGGTTCGAATCAGCCTTTTGCCACACTCTCTAACCGAGAAACACTTATTAATAAACACATGTAAGATGCTTTATTTCCACTTTTCTAATATTTTCTCGATTTTTTTGAAAATAAATGCCTTTCCGATCTGATGGGAAAAGGGAGTAGAGAGAGTGTGGCAAAAGGCAGATTCGAACCTTTGACGATTTGCATCAAAACTTGATGACATGCTCCTTACCCCTACATTATAGCCACGGTTACAGATTTTACCCATTTCTCTGTCTTTATCCCCATCAAATATTACTATCGATATAGCCTCTGATTTCTTACGGTCCAACTCGTCTGATGTCAGTCTGATACATTCTTGCATCTTCTTCATCTTCGCTCAGTTGTAGATTAGGGATATTATCTAGTCTTATTATGCTGCTTTCATCATTGCTCAGATCATCTCTGCAGCCGGCCAGAGCGCTGCATAAATACATTTACATTTACATTTAATCATTTAGCAGACGCTTTTATCCAAAGCGACTTACAAAAAAGGGGAGAGTGATAGAAGCAACGAAACAGACAAGGCCAACAACCTGTAAGAGCTGTAAGAAATCTCAATTAATTAGCACAATACACAACAATTTTTTTTTTTTAAGACATCTACAACAAAAACTCACGTACGCAAAATGCCGAACACTGGATTTTGATAGCTATGATAACAAATAATTAGCAACGCGTCACATGAAGGGCGGGGAAATAACAAAAGCTAGTATGGAAATACACACAGACAATACAAGGCGATTTCTCAAAATGTACGCTTTTAAATATACCATTAATGCCATCTCAAACACGGAGAGGCTTCTTCGTGATTTCAACTAACAGATTCTGCAAAAAAGCGAAAATCACATAATTTGAGCGATAATTTAACCCGACTTGTGTCCCTGGTTTCCGTGACAGGTCACATATCTTGTTGACATGTTTTTGTTTTAAGAAATTTAACAGGTTTGTGCTGCAGTTCAATGGAGTCCTATGACGCTTTTGCCCTCCGAGGCTCTGCGACAGTCACGTGACTGAAAACTATGGATTGAGAAACGGCCCTTGTCTAGTCCTCATTTCACTAATTGAGCTCACCTGATTCTCATGTGCTGATCCCTTTTTATTGAGCTCATTTCCCTCATGTCTTACTTGGTTCTTTGCATTCATGCAGGGTGTGCGTGCGCTTCCTGTTAGTCATTGCTGAAGCTAGTGTCTCTGTCAGTGCTAGCTTTGAAATTACTTTTTTTTTCATGTTTTCTTTCTTTCTGATTTTTTTTTCTAGTCAAGGTTTCAGTCTTTATTTTGTTCTAGATTTTGTTCTAGTCTTAGTCTCCAAGCTTTATTATATATTTTTTTATGTTTTGTTACTGCTCTTTTATTTTCTTTGTTTGCTAGTTACATTATATATTTTTTCCCCTATGCTAGTGATGGAAAAATTAGGTTTCCTAAACCACTGAGCCCATTGTTTCACCAAAAGGTTAATTTATACTGTGATCATCCATGCTATCCAGCAGATGCCAAAGGACACCTTATAATAGAGGAAAACTCTGTTAAAGATGTAGTATGCAGTAGTATATTAGTATAAAGTAATAATATGAAGCCCTAACAGATAGGAACCACAATAATGACAGTGACACAACTCTCTGACACACACTTCTAGTACTCCTGACACTTCTCTGCGACACTCAGACTGAACTGATGATGTATCACACACATACCAAGGCCCTGTTTGTCATTGGTCATGTGATATCTCCATTAATGTCACATCTCTAGTTCCGGTTATATTTAGTTTATTATTTGTTTTGCCACACTTAAGACTTGGAAGTAAATACCCATGGCTAGGATTGGATAAGCTTTGCATATTATAATGAGCTTGGACTCCCCCGTGAGTACACGTGAGGAATTCTTTTGAAAGTGTGTGGGAAAACAGCAATCGGAATGATTCGCCAACTGGGCTCGCAAAATGTCTTTAAAAAATATATATATATATATATTATTAATCCGCAATTAATTGGAATGTCATTTTTAGGGATGCACCGAATCCAGGATTTGTCTGAATATTGGGCTTTTTGACAGGGTTTGGTTTCTGCCAAACCTTAGAATTCTTTTTCTCACTGAACCGAACACTAGGCTTGCACTACATGCTGGTCGAACGTAATGATTCCACCGTTGATTATGGAAACGTGTTCACTAGGTGGACCATTTGAATGAAGTAGGCTGTGAGAAAGTGAAAATGGAACTTGTGAACAGAAAATGTGTTGTTTGGCAGTACTTTCAGTTAAAAGAAGGCAATTCAAGTCGAGCTACAGTAAATGTTTAATTTTCGTTTTGTGGTGGCAAGGACCCTAAACAATAACCACTGTTAAAACATTTGAGTATGAAACATTTTAAAGAATATGAGTTGTGCATGAAGGAATCTAAAGACAGCAGCCAAAATACGGCAAAGGAGGTACAGTCATACTGGCATTACGTTGCCTATTCTTATTTAAAATTTAATTTAAAAATACAGTGCTGTAGGGATGCTCTTTTCAGTTCATTTTCAACCACTGCTCATTAGCCGATTATTAACAGTTAACTGATTAGATTATAATATTGAATCGGCATTAAATAAAAATACAATTGACGAGTGTCTGTGACCTGTTAAATAGACAGGTTTATTTTACCATGCAAACAGCATACAGATCAGATAAAATATAAATAAATAAAATAAAATAAATAGACCTACACTTAATATTTTTCACTTAAAAAATTACCAATTTAAGATGACAAAATGAAAATACACTGAATCCATTTGAAGCTTTGAAGAACCGGAATAGTAGTTTTGCCAAGTAAAAATAACAGGCCTACCTCAATCCATACCTTGTGTGTAAAAAAATGAAAAGGTTTTTTATTTAATTTAAAAAAGTAACATGTAAGTGATGTGGGTTAGTCTGGAGCGCAGCCTGTTGACAGTTAAACCCACAGCAGAAGACAACCTCTCAAGCTTTGTTTATACTCTTGTCTGTCTCCGCAGTGCAAGCCTCCGCTAACTGCGCGAGCGCATAAGTGTTGGTTTTGAAACGACAGTGGGCAACCGAGTTGTTGTAATTGTGCTATAAACCATCAGGACACAGAGGCGAGAAGAACATACATGACAATATTGATTAGAGATAACACCTAGAGTGGCTAGCTTTGGGAAAGCACCTTTCGTTTGCTTTCCTTCAGTCAGGAGCTTGTACTACTGCTGTATTTTAATACCGTGTAGCATATTTTGCAAGTTACTTTGATGCTCTTTCTCTCGAAATGGTCCTATGCCGTAGGTGTCTTCTTTCCCATGTATAGGCAAAATTATATTAACTCCGTTGCATTTCTGAATAAGAGACAAACCTTAGCCAATTGTGTCTTTATAAAGATTTAATCCTTGCAAGAATGAATCCACAGTCAACCAGGTAATGCCTGCGTCGAGTGTGAACTGAGGAAACAAAAGAAGGTCCAACCTTTTATACTCTTGTGTCAGTGTTTTACAGAAACAAAAGGAAAGATGAAGCAAATGCCTTTTCCCCCCACCCTTCTGTAACTAATTTGAATAAGAAAACAAGGGACACGATGGTTCCCCCCTTGTCTTCCTCCATCAGTGTTTGTGTCAAGGCCTCAAGTGGTGATGGGGAGGGTTTATGACTGTGCATAGGAATGTGAGGTGTGGCTGGCATACATTTTATGATGTAAATGTAGTAGAGAATTTGTTTGTGTGAAGATCTAATCTATGTGGCTGTGGCTGTGATTTAATTAACGACACCTAAGGCCCGGTGTCTCCAAACTAGCTGTCCTGTGACTCCATACTAAGGTGTTTCTGTATGGCAGAGACAGATGTTGACTTCTGTGTGAATTCAAACATAAATGATTACATTTTTCTTCAACAATTCCCCCTTTTATCATTCTTTGATAATTCATAAGAAATTTTTTTTAAATGTGTATTAATGTTGTTCTCTTCAAGCCTCACAGTCCAGGCCCTCGAAAAGGGTGTCACGGCTTTGCTTGCTCCATCCTTTTAGTTGCCAAGATGAATCCCACAGTTGTATGCCCAGAGAGTCAGGAGGATTAGTCTTTGATGGGCCATTGTGCTTGTAGTTTTTTTTTTTTGCTCTCTTAGGCACCACCTCTCTTCAGATGGCACAACTATGGTTGTATATCCTGTCCAATCACCTTCTACGCGTTTCTCGATTTTGTTGGCTTACAATAGGTTCTAACTTGAAGAATGGTTGCCTCAGCGCCACGTTTTGCCTGTTTCTCTGCTCCTCAGATTATAATGCCAAGTGATGTTTGTGTTTGATCTCCCCGTCTGCAATGGCTCGCATGCACCCATGTCTCTCTCTCTCAGCAACCTTGACGGCCATATGTGTCATCATCAGCATGACAAAAGCTCTAGCCACTTTTACGCCTTCCAGCTCTAAGGTCCCATATCACCATATCGGGTCCCTTAACCTGCACACAGATCTTAGACAAACAGCAAAGACATTTCTTTTTGCAATAATTCGCAATTCTATTGATGTAAGCTATTGTTTACCCCTTTTCATTCCTATGAATGGTGGTTTTCCCGAAAAACTTTTTTTAAATGGGCTCAGATTTGCTGTAGGCCTCTGTTGTTGTTTTTTTGTTGTTGTTGTTTTTCAAAAAATTTCATCAAATACTGTATCCCAGACAGTTTAGTTTTCAAAAAAAATTCATCAAATTTCATCAAATACTGTACCCCAGATAGTTTTATATTTAATAATTCCCCCTTTGGCTGCCTGGTCATCCATGCAGCCATCTAGCATAATGATCGAATAATTTTCAGGGTAAACAAGGCTTGCCATCACCACACCATTTTGAACGGTGAAGCCACATCGTTTCCACAGCTGTCTCTGCTGTTGTGGCGAAGGTCTCCATACTCTGTAAAGAAGTGAAAGCATTTTTGTTAATTTCACATATATCAAAAGACATTATGGTTCCTTTGACTGCTGCTCTGCCCCGGCCTTTGCAGCCTCATCTGCTCTCACGTTTCCTGTTGAAATCAAATCTTTGTTATTAGTGTGCGCTGCGCATTTACAGATATCAACCTGGCCAGGCAAGAAAAATTGCGTCTAGAGGAACAGACACAATTCGCAAAATGGCGAGACGGTTTCCAGTGTTTTCACAATGCCCCAAAATCATGCGCAAATCCGAAAGCAAAACATATCATAAAACATAAAACATTGTGTGTAAATTGATACACTTGTACCTTTCATCAACTTGCATGATTCAGTCAGGGCTCCAGTCTTAACCAGGCAATCTTTATCTTGATTCTTTCATGTTTCAGTGAAAGTAAATATACGATTCATATTTCATGTCTGCAAGCCGGGCTAAGTGAGTAAGCACTGTCACTGCACTCCTGTCAATTTAGAGGTGTGAAACCTACAAAATCCAGCACACGACACCTTGTTGCTATCAACTGTTTAGTGACACATCAAACATTCCTAGGACAGACCCCCAGTCCCTCCTCAGAGACCAAATACACACTTTTAGAAAACATGAAGGAAGAAACAATCATTGTTTCTCTTGATTAATCCAAATCATCACAGACTCCAATAGAGGTCCAATTCAAATTGAACAACAACAACAAAAAAGTAATATATAGATAATAATTAATCTAAGCCCTTAAGTCTATATATATAAACATCCTTCAGTTTATGTTTGTGCTTTGCCCACAGTTCAGATGACTCCTCTGCCCATGCATGACTTATTTTTAAAGCTCAAATGTCTGAGGTCACTATCCTCAACCTCAACTTCATGTTTATATCTAGATATGTACAGTTCTTCACTGTACATCATATTCTTATGAACATAAATCAAAATGTATTAATGTTGGAAACTTTATCAGAACGACATAATTATCTGGTTATATCACATTCAATTAGCTCGTTCACTCATCTTTCTCTTGTGACATTAATGTTTAATCATATTCAATACCCAATTCTTTATACGTTAGGATATAATAAGGTATAATATGGCATAATAATTAGGATTTCCTTTAAAGTACATTTTTTAATTCAATGTTTTGTCAATTAAAACTCCAAAATTATCATAATTTTACCAAGAACTTACAAATGGTTTTCATATTATTTAATCTTCTTTTCTTTTCGGCTGTTCCCTTCAGGGGTTGTCAAAAACGAATCATCTTCGTCCATCTAGCTCAATTCCTTAGTGCAACTGTCTCCAAACCATACACCATCGCTGGTCTCACTACTGTCCCGTACACCTTTCCTTTCTCTTTTATCAATCAACAGACTTGACACCTTTCTCCACCCATTCCAACCTGCCTGCACAGACTTCTTCCCCTACTTCTCTTTTCCCTGTAAACCTCACTGTTCCACTTGGTTTCCTCTCATTCATACACATGTATGCTGTCTTTCTGCCTTCATTCCTCTTCTCTCCATATCAAAACCTCCACCTTTCTAGACTTTACCCCACCTGCTCCCTGCTGTCATACAAATTACTTTAATAAAGTATTCAAATTTGTACTATAATTCCAAAATTTATTTTAAACTTGTTTTAAAACAATCCCTATTTTTACCTCATCTCAATCCCAGTCACACAGAGAGCATCACAGTCCTTTTTATTTGTATTATTCTCTTACATTAATTGTAGTTCTGTTTATAAGTCAAATGTCATGCTTTCCTTCTTATGAACCATACAACTTAAAATAAAAATAGTAAAAATAAAAATAAAAAAAAGTTTATTTTATTTTCAGAGGTTTTATTCCTTTGTTCGCCCTCCAGCATTTCATAAATGTGATGGAGTCTCTGGATAATTTCAATAGTGACTTAAGCCAATCTGTCACTTTGTCTCTGTCTCTAAATCTATAGCATTTACTAATCCAGAGTGTAATTCAACATCATAAATGACAAAAGTAGTCATAATTAACATTAACAGACAGAGCTGGATATCAATTCACTTAAAGCTCGTCCCAATTTTATTCTAAATCATCTTCTTTATCAGATTCAGAATAATCAGCTTCTTTTAAAGTTTGTTGTTTAACTTTATTATATGTAGTGCTCAAACACTACCTTAATAAGGACACATAAATATGAACTGCTCATTCTCAAAATTTGCTTCTACTTGGTTTCTTAACCAGTTTCAAATCATGTCTGTTCACTTTTAAGTTGTCTTTAGAAGTCAGCCGATTCCAAATGTATTTATTTATTTATTTTCCGTCTCAGTTTTAACAGACATTGTGCCATCCCTGCTTCCACAAGCAGCCTCTCTCTCATTTTATCTCTCTCTGTCTCTTACACAAATAATCTTTTCAACAGCTTCTGAGACTTTAACTCAGAGCAACTTATAGTATTAAATTATGTGAAATTGTTTCAAGTTATCTTGAGTTTAAATACCTTTGTTATCCAGACCTTCCCTCTAAACTTCAAATTTCGTCCTCATCTCAAAGCCATCACCATGTCTCTGAATTATCCTCTGCCATATCTAATGACCTGCAGGATTTAAAACTATGATATAATGTTAGTTCAATATCACACAGTTTTACTGATACAAATTAATACATTTTGTTCTGATCTCCAGAAAAGTTAATGACAATCACCTCATGGTCTCAGCTGGCTCTTGGATGCCCCTTACCATCATAAATTTCCCTCAGGGTGGCCCCTGGCATTCCCTGGCATTCAAACACAATATATGCAGGTTTTTTTTGTTTTGTTTTGGTGAGCGGTATTGAAGAGCCTTTCTTTGGGGCAGAGTGCTGTATCTCTGTCTGGACTCTCGGCCCCTACAAGACACAGCTCCCCCCACACAATGGCCCTCATTTATCAAAAGTGCGTACACCAAATTTCCAGCGTACACCTTGCGTACACCCAAACCCACGGTGACTTTGAGATTTATCAATATGGACGTTGGCGTACGGCACGCTCAAATCCTACGCCAGCTCAGGAGGTGGTGTACGCACGTTTGAGTTAGTGCGAAAATGCGCAGAAAAACAATTCCTAACACCACAAAACGCACTGACAAATATATGCTATATTATGACCCACTGTAAAAAAAAACAACAACAACAACAAAGTAATTATAAACTTTAGTGTTTATTTTTGTGCAACATGGACTTCAATGTTTAATTTGTGTGACTATACCAAAGCATTTGATTAGGCATGTATTCCTCCAGTCGCGAGCCTGTGCGCTTTTACCTGACGGTTCATGCCCGCCTGGCCCGGCAGTTGCGCACGGACTGGGACTGAAAATAATTCAGACTGACAAAATAATAAAAATGACATTCTTCTTCTTTTAAATAATAATAATAAGAATCTTACAAATTGTCATACAATTATTAATGTGAATGAATGGTAGTACTCCACATCACATCATTATCCCTAAGTGAACACCCTAATACATGTGCCGTGATACGAAATTAAATGCTAATTGTTTGAAAACACGTGCTGTAAAATAATGCATTGTGATAGGTAATTTCTCATCCAAACAGCTATTTAAACTGGATTTCCACCGTATACGAATTGTCAATGATGGCTGACCTGGCGCTTTTAGAAGACGCGTATGCGCCCTTGAGAAGGGAAAGAGTGTTTCAAGATAGGCGAGATCTTCTGAATGAATCAGATGAATGGCTGATGAGCAGATTCCGTCTTCCAAGGCATCTTCTCCTGGAGCTGTGCAATAACCTGGAGCCCTACCTCCAACGTGAGACCCGGCGGTCAAGGGCCTTACCTGTTCCAGTCCAGGTTCTCTCCACACTGGGGTTCTTGGCCACTGGAACCTTTCAACGGGAGATTGCTGACAGGTCTGGCATATCCCAACCCACCATGAGCCGCATTCTGCCATCCGTGATGGCTGCCATCAGGACTCTCATCCCACACTATATCCAATTCCCATACGACAATGCCCAGCAAACGATGATTAAAAGGGGGTTTTATGAGATTGCTGGGATTCCAAATGTCATTGGTGCAATTGACTGTACCCACGTGCGTCTGAAACCACCATCGGTTAATGATTACGCATACATCAACCGCAAAAATTATCATTCAGTAAATGTGCAAATTATTTGTGATGCCACACTCTGCCTATTAAATGTTGTGGCACGATGGCCTGGAGGCACCCACGATGCCTTCATTTTCGAGCACAGCAGCGTGCGCAGACGGCTGCAAGACGGCGCATTGAGGGGTCATGGTTATCTTTTAGGTGAGTAATAAGAGTACATTTCTATTGCAAAATATATTCGTTTCATAACTTCTCTTTTCCCATTTAGGTGACAGGGGTTATCCTCTTTTGGACTTTTTGATCACCCCTGTGCCAAACCCTGTGACGCTTCAGGAGCGCAACTTCAACAACGCGCATACACGAACACGAGCCACTGTGGAGCGCTGCGTGGGGCTCCTAAAAGGTAGATGGCTCTGCCTGGCACACGCGGGGGGCACCTTGCTCTATTCGCCACAGAAAGTGTGCAACATAATTTTGGCATGTGCCGTCTTGCACAACATTGCTCAGCAAAACCGTGTGCCATTTGACGCGCTGGCCCCAGACCCAGAAGTGCCAGTGGAGCAGTGGGCAGCACCACCGGCTTTAGGAGCTGTTCAGCTCAGACGAGACCTTGTCCAGCGGTTTTAAGGGTAAGGTAAAATAACACAGACTTCGTTTTTATTTTTTTAAGTTTTCATTTATTTTATTTAATGTCGTATTTATTGATACTAATGAATGGTTAATTTCAACCAGTAGTCTACAAATTTCTGTCTGTCTCTCCAGGACCTCATCCGTCAGGACCCTTGGCCGTGGCGCACGAGAGGCTGGTGGACGGGCCTCGGCTTCCCCCGCTTGCACCTGCTCAGGCTCTGGGTGGGGCGCAAGGATGTGCTCAGGCTCCTGGATGGGCTGAGGGGGAGATGCCTCGAAGGCGCTGGGGCCTGCAGTGCCATCATCTGCAAAACAATATTTAAATAAAATTGGTTAACTATGGACGTGTCTTTTTTTTTATTTATTGGCCTATCAAATTAAAGTTTACTTACCATGAATGTCGTCAGTATCTCCACCACCGGTGATACCTTCTAAAGACGCCGTTCCTATGAGGGCTGCCACCCGCTCCTCGTTCGGTGTCAGCTGGAGGCTTGGATTCGGTGGGCCTCCCCCAGTCTGACTCTGGCTCCTCTTAAGTGCTGAGACGCGCCTCTTTGTAGCGATCTTTATATCTGACCACTTTTTTTTCACCTACAATAAACATGAACACTCATACTTAACTTGATCACTACTGGTCTATATTAAGCAATAAAACATTTTTTACCTCTGCTGGAGTGCGCTTCTCAACCCCCACACTATTAACAGTTCTTGTAATTTGGGTCCATATTTTGTTTTTGTGGGCCCCTTTAATCCCACTCTTTAAACTCCCAAATAAAACGATTTTGTTTTTTTCCACTTCCCTGGTGATGGTCTCAATCTCCACATCGGAGAAGTTTCGCTTCTTTGCCGTCTTCCGCGTGTCCATGGCGTAAAATGAGGGCGTGGGGGAGGCGGAGACTTGAATATATAGGGGCGTGTTATTCTAATGACGATCGTTTTCAGCCGCCGCATTTATCAAGGACAAGTATTGCGTACACCTGAATTGCAGAGGTGCGCACAGTTTCATAAATCAGGCGGTGAGAGGAGTGTAAGCATAATCTTACGCCAACATATACACCAGTTTCTACGCAAGATTGATAAATGAGGGCCAATGAGTCTGTTGCGCCTCACAGACATCTGCTCAACTCATACACACCTCAAGTAGACTCCACCCTCCTTTTGGGGGCGGAGCTTGAGTGTCAGCGCGATTACCCTGCCTTAGGTCGCCCCCCACTGGCCAAAAGGGGATCTTACCCGTCATTGGGAAAATCACTTCGTGCCCACTCCCCGCTTGAGATCTTTGACCCTCAACAGGATCGGCTGTGATTTGGAACTTTGGGGAAAGTGCATTCAAGAGTCTCTAGAGCCGTTTGGTCTGCTTATTATTGGTAAAACATGGAGACAGGTTAATTACAACACAACTTAATCATTAAAATTAATAGATTATACTCAGTACATCTGGTCATAACAATTTAATGTTCTGTGACCAAAGCCATCAGTTCTGTACATGGTGGTGGCTAAGAGCAGGCATGGAAGTTACTGGTCATATAACAGATTAGTCTAAAATTTCAGATCATTTTGTTGTCTATATTTTGAAAAATATGAAATATTCTTCATGAATATTTATCATTGCCCTCTCATTGGCAATAGTTTATTTTTAATAAATAATTGTCTCTATGATTGTCAACTGATGCCTTGTTTCTTTATCCTATGACATCCTGTGACACTTGTCCAGATATCAGCTTTGAGCTAATTTGGGATGAGAGAGAGACTCTGAGGCCTTCAGGGCTGGCACACTGCATTCTTACAAACTTTTCACTCTTCACACTAACTCAGTGTATGATCTGGCTATGAATTAAAATTGGTTCCAAATAAACATCAGCCATTTTCCTTTTAACTCTATTCTTGGACTGAGATCACATTTTCAAATAATTAACCCAAAACATCAGCTTCTAGGTTTTCCAACATATTAACTCACCTATAGTTATTTCAACAATCAAATTTCAGTCAAATAAGCATTATCAGAGTTTTGCAAAAGTGAGAAGAGCAAGAGCATATTGATTTTAAATCCTCTACATCAAAATGTATGTATCTTTGCAACATATTAAAATTATCACAACTCCTTCTTTCAAAAAAAAATAATTATTTAATCTATTCTTTATTTAGTTTCGTTTTCAAAATTTAGTCTGGTGGTCTCATTTTGCCACATTTTCAACACCTTATGGGTGAGTGGACACAGTTATGTGCAAAAATGCCCCGCTGACCACACATTTTATTCAGCAATCGACATGTTTCAGTCTGGTTCCCAGTCTGTAAGGCGGTGTCTAAAGCGACAATCGCTCGGACAGTCAGAGAAGAGCTCTGGTCCAATAAAACATACAATGTCTTGCAATTAATGATATCATTCATCTGCTTTTTCAAAACAAAAATCACATTTAGCTATCAGATTCCCTCAGTTACTGGGATCTTTCCATACAATCCCTCAGTTACTGGGATCTTTCCTTCAGAGTGTAACAACAATGACTTATGAGTTTAATGTCTCTGGGAATAATTAACTCAAAAGGGATTTAATATTCAATATTCATGAATTTATGAATATAATTTGCCAGTTGTTCATTACGTATTAAAATTTTCCGATAGGGAAAATTGTTTAATTAAATACAAGTAACCCTTTACGGAATTGCTTGAAATTATCCTACTAAGTTTGTCCTGCAAATTAGTTACAGACTTTTCAAATCAATTCTCAATAAGGGATTACTGCTTTACGAGCGCATAAGAAACATTAACTTTACTGATCAGGACAAGTTCAATATTTCAAATGGTCATACAGTTTACTTTACTAACATAGTAGCATAAGCAGTTAGGTAATGTTAGATCGCAAGTTTCATTGACTTTGTGTATGTGGCAGAATAACAGATTCAACTCATTAAATGTCTTTTGGAGGTTTAATAAACACAGACTAAAAATAACACTACAATTCACACAGAAAGTACATACTAAATATGCATCAAGAGAGTAGAAGTATAGATATTAACGAAAGAATACATAAAAGAGAATAATGAATAGACTGAAATTAGAGAGAGATAAGAGAGAGAGAGAGAGAGACTTTGACTTTTCAAAACCCTTTAATTACAATTAAAAACAGGTTTGCATAATTACATCATTACACATACGCACAAAACAAATTTATACAAAAACAAAACAAAAAATACAAAAATAAATAAATAAACAAAAATAAATAAACAATAATATAATTTACAGCTTCATTTCTAAACACCCGTCACTTATTTTGCATAAAATCCCGTTTAAACACCAAACTTCCTCAAAAATTTCCAATTTTTCAACTAGTTTATAATAGGCAAATTCAACCGCTAAACGAGCAGAAATCAATCCTTTACATGTTAAAACAACATTAGTGGAACCTTTTTCCAAAATCTTAGCCTTTCGTGTCAACCATATACTTAATTTTACTTGTCCAAACAAATAATTCAAAAATACATCAACATTTCTTGTTTTATACCGATACTTAGGACCATAAATAAAAAGTTCTTGGCTAAAAACATGACCCACCATATCACACCATTCATTTAACATTTGAAAAACCAACTCTAATCTGTTACACTCCGAAAACAAATGAAAAACAGTCTCAGTTTCTGAACAAAAAGGGCAAGTATCACTAACACTGGAGTCCAAATGAGCTTTATGTTTATTTGTGGTTAATATTCCATGCGTGATCCTCCACTGTAAGTCAGCAGTTCTTTTATCAATAGGAATTTTGTATAAAGTTCTCCAGCTATATTTAGGTGAGAAATCTCTACCAAATATTGCTCGCCATTTAGACTCACATACTTGTTTCAATTCTTGAAAACGTATTACTTTTACACAAACAAGATACATGGATCTCTTGCCCACCTCGCTGAACAAACTGAGTTCTGGAGTGTTGAATGTGAGTAATTTTCCCTCCTCCTCTTGCCATGAGTCCACACACATTTTTATTTCCAATTCCGGAAAAACTTTCACATTATCCTCCTTTTCCCCTCCTATTAATTCTTCATTCAGAGCACATTTAAATTCAGAAGGTACGGCAGCTATAATTTCAGTTAAAAGTCTTTCAGAAAAACGCAAGGATTTCACACCAATCTTTGTTGCAACATCTTCTGGGGTTAACCACCCATCATTATTCAAAAAACATGACACCTTGATGAGACCAGCTCTTACAAGTGCATTTCTTACTGAAACAGAATTTAAACTTTTCACAGTGATCACAGGATTATACAATATAGGTTCTTCTTTTCCCCAAAAACTTTGTATGGATCCTTGATTTCGGGAGTTTGAGAAAACTTTCCAAACCCTAAGCATTGTCTTATAAAAAGGTGTTAAACCGCTTAAGTCCACTCCATCAAGATCTATTAAAAAAAGATGTCGATCAAGGTCCAACTGTCCTCCTTTTTTCAGCAATCCACAGGCCACATCTGTCCATCTGACGTGCCTTTTATACAAAAGTCTTTGAGCAGCCTGTAATCTAAAAGCAGCAACTCTGCATTCAATGTCAATAAGTCCTTGACCTCCTTCACAAATTGGTAAATACAGGGCAGCCGCTCTCAGCCAATGCTGTCCTGACCAAAAAAAATTAACCAATTGTCTCTGAATTTCCTTCATGAGGTCAGAAGGAGGATCCAAAATAGCCATTTTATGCCACAATGAAGATGCAATAAGATTATTTGCGATCAAGACTCTTCCTCTGTATGATAATTTAGGGATTAGCCATTTCCAGTTGGACAACCGTACACACATCTTTTCAATCAGTCCATCCCAGTTTTTCTTTTTATACAAGTCAGAACCTAAAAAAACCCCTAAAAATTTTAAACCATCTCTACTCCATTCAACATTTCCAGGTAGTCTTGGTGTCAAGCTTGTGGTTCCACACCATAGAGCTTCGCTCTTCCCCCAATTTATTTTGGCCGAAGAGGCCTTTTCATAACATTCAATACAACTTAATATGCTTTGTATATCTTCTTTATCTTTTATTATTACAGTAAGATCATCAGCATAAGCCGAAAGTTGTATGGGTTTGTTAAACGATCCTTCAATGCATAAACCCTTTAATGAGGTTCTCAATTTACACAGAAAGGGTTCAATAACTAGACTGTAAAGTTGACCCGAAAGTGGGCAACCCTGCCTTATTCCTCTTCTGACTTTTATAGGTATACTTAGCCCTCCAGGGACTTTTACCATACATTCGGCTTTTTCATAAAGTAATCGAATCCATGAAATAAAACCATTTCCACAGCCATTTGCGCTTAAAACATCAAACAGATAAGAGTGATCCACTCTGTCGAAAGCCTTTTCTTGGTCTAGGGATAATATTCCTAAATCCATATCATTTAACATCGAATAATCAATGACATCTCTTATAAGAAATAAATTATCTCTAATGCATCTATTCTTTATACAATAAGATTGATCACTGTGAATTAATACACCCATATGTTCATTCAATCTATTAGAGATACACTTAGAGAAGATCTTGTAATCCGTAGTCAGCAAAGCTACAGGCCTCCAATTCTTAAGCAAAGTAAGATCACCTTTTTTAGGTAGAAGAGAAAGAATTGCTCTTCTACAACTAGTAGGTAAACAACCTGTTTGTATCGAATATAAAATCATTTCATAATAATCTTTACCAATAATTCCCCAAAAATATTAAAAAAATTCTGAGGGAAGACCATCTAAACCAGGAGACTTTCCTGTTGATAACTCTTGTACAGCTCTAGTTACTTCTTCAAAACTTAAAATACAATCTAGAAGATCTTTATTCTCCAAGTCAAGTTTTGGAATTGAATCCAATAATTCAGTTTTACAATCCAAATCTGTCGTTTCGTCATCATACAATTTAGAATAAAAATCAACAACATATTTACTCATTTCAGATGGATCATAGAATAAATCACCTCTATCATTTCTTAAACACCACATTTGTTTCTCTTGACACACTTTTTGTTCCAAATTAGAAAAGAAAGATGTTGGTCCATCAATATCTCTAATGTGAGAAAAACGAGCTCTAATAAGAGCTCCTTTTACTTTTCCTTGTAATAAGTTTTCTAACTGTAGCTTTTTTTCTTTGATAACATTTTGTAATATATTTTCATGTCTTTCCAACATTTTATTTTCTATTTCAAGAATCTCCGTTTCAAGTTCTTTAATCGTACTTTTTATTATTTTTGAGGAAAAGCAAGAGTATTGTTGACAGAAAACCCTAATTTGGGTTTTTCCAATTTCCCACCACTGAATAATGTCTCTAAAATCATTTTTCTGCATTTGCCATTTTTGCCAAAAATAATTAAAATTTTCACAAAAAACAGCATCTTGTAATAGCTTCTTATTAAAATGCCAATATGAACCCACATTTTTTTGCTTTGCTAATACACAATCTATTGTAATCATTTTATGATCTGAGATAATATTAGGGATTATATCAGCATTACAGACTCTATTCCTTGAGTTATTTGAAATATAAAACCTGTCTAATCTTGCCGCATAAACCCTTCCTTCTGAAGCCTTAACCCAGGTATACTGTTTTAAGGATGGATTTTCAGTTCTCCATACATCATTTAGCTCTAACTTTTTAACAATGTTTGCCAAAACAGATGAAGACTGATAATGTATTTCTTCACTATTCCTGTCCATGCTAAAATCTAAAGTACAATTAAAATCTCCTCCCATAATAACAATATCTTTTGATTTTAATGCACTTAGAAACGCCTCAATTTTCTTAAAAAGGACAATTCTCTCAGATCCTTTATTATGTGCATAGATATTCACAAAAAATATATTAAAAGTATTTAATTCAGCTTTTACAACTAATGCACGACCAGGCTCTATCTCATGTTTAGATAAAACATTAACCTTGCAACTCGGACTAAAGCATATTGCAACCCCCGAACTAACATTAGTACCGTGACTAAGGATATACTTCCCTTCCCACCATAAGCCCCATTCCACTTCGTTACTTTTATCGCTGTGGGTCTCTTGAAGAAAAGTTACTCCAGAGTTTTTTAATTTCAAAGATTCTAAAAGCAACGCTTGTTTTTTCCTATCTCTAAGGCCATTTACATTTAAGGATGTTACTCGCAATGGCTCCATGAGAAAAAGAGATAAAGAAAAGCAGAAAAGAAAGGACAAACAAAGAGACAGACAACCAGCCATTATATTTTTTTATAAACTCCCTTCGCCTCCTTTCCTACTCTTTTCTTTTGCCTAATCGTGCCTAAAAGTTTTTTTAACCGAAAGCGCTTTTGTTGCGATAACACGGAAAAATTGTACGTCTTCCGCGCCCACACCACTGAAGCAATGAATTTATCCAAATCCGGAAAATAATCAGCAACCTCTACCCTTCTGCCTTTTGTTTCATCCAGAAACACATTAATCTGTTCCACTGTGTATAAATCCTCACCTTCTTTTGGACAATCAGACATATCAGAACAACAATCATCATCATCATCGTCATCATCCTTTTTTATTCCATCATCTTGACTCATAAATACGACCTCATCAGAAACCACCTCTTCAACAGCAGTCACCCCTTTTAAGGCTATTTCACTGCTACAACAAGGCTGTTCTAGCAAAAAACCAGCAGAATCACTAGAATTTGCACTCACCTCTTTCTCTTGAACAGTATCCACGCCTTGAACTGCCGAGACTTTCTCTGTTATCCGATTCTGGTCAACCTGACTCTCCACTGTAACTTCGTTTTCCACCTCTTGTTCTTCTCTTATCCGATTCTCCTCTGGTCTATTTTTATGTGGACGCGAGAATCGTTTGTGGCCTATATCACCACACTCAAAACACCGTAAGCTTTCGGTGCTTGCATATAGCACATAGGAGCTATCGCCGTCATTTACTCTAAAAGACACGTCCAAAGTTTTATCCTGAGAATTTAAAAACATATGAACTTGTCTTCTAAAAGACAGCACATGTTTCAGTGCCGGGTTTTTACATCCTAGAGGTACCATCTTAACTGAACTGACTATTTTCCCAAAACGAGACAATTCTTTAACAATCGCTTCACTTTTAATGAACGGAGGAACGTTTGAGACTGTGACTTTGGTAGCCGGTGCATACAACGGAGTTGTCGGCACAAACATTCCTTTCACCCAAAGCCCATTTTCAATTATTTGATTTACAAATTGTTCGTTCTTCAAAAACACTACTACAGCCTTATTCATTCTTGATGCTGAATTTATATTTTCGTGACCAATCTGATCACCAACTACAACCAATACATCCTCAATCGAAGCGGTCGCCTCCGGTACACATCTAAACCCATTCCGGAGGGAAACCGACGGCGTTCCCCCCGCAGGAGAAGAAGCCATGTGCACGCCAACCAAGGCCGCACAGTAGAAAGGAAAAAACAAACAATCAAAAGAAAAGAAAAGAAAAAAGAAAAGAAAAGAAAAGAAAAGAAAAGAAAAGAAAAAGAGAAAAAATAAAAAATAAAATATTTCAGAAAAAGAAAAAAGAAAAACGTAGAAACAACAATATATAACAATTAGAAACGCTCTCACACACGCATCCACTCACGCAAACCCACTCCATGAGAGAGAGAGAGAGAGAGAGAGAGAGAGGGGGGAAAAGAAGCAGCTTTCCTTCAGTTCATCAAATACAACCTTCACGGAGTTAACTTGTCCCAACGGGAAAATAACACACCCTCTTAACAGCAGTTTGAATTTGGAAGATAATACTTGCTCTAGTTGTGGCTTCTCGCGCGTGTGTGTGTGTGTGTGTGTGTGTTCCGAATTCAAATGTCCTGCGTGTCCGGTGGTTCTTTCCGAGGTCGAGAGGGAGCGGCTGGTTGCTTTTAGGGATGCTCCGTGTTCTCCTTCTGAAGAATGCCCTTGGGGCTAGTAATTTGATGAAGCGAGGAGAAAAGGATTGTTGAAGATCGGATTGTAGAAGAGAAGATTTTTGGAAGAGCTGAGGCCTGTTGGCCCCATAGTGTGGTGGGCCTCGGTTTCTGGTCCCACACAGCACATGGCTCTGTGTCTGGAGCCCCTCCCTGCTTGGGGGGGGGGGGGGGGGCGTGTTGGTTCAGCCAGGGAGAGAAGACAAGAGCATTTTGGAGAAGTAAGAGAGAAAGGGGGGCATCCGAGCACCCCTTTTAAAGTCTGGGAGTAGTCCGGCCCTCCAGGGTTAGACTTAACCAATGAGATTGTTGGGATTTCCAGGCGGGAAGTTCCTCAGAAGATTTTATGGCTCTTTGTTTCAAAACTTGAATCAGTGGGTCTCTGACCATTCATATTCTAATTAATGCAACAAACACACACTGCATTTTCTGAATAAGTGATATACATGGAAGTGTAAGTCGTGAAGTGAGCATTAATTTGATAGGAGACATGACATATATGAGGTTATCTGAACTAGTAATTTGTTAAGACAAAGATAAAAAGATGCAAAATACCATACAGAAGAAACATTTTACAAGACAGTTATGTGTTTACATACAATGTCCTGGGGTGCATGTTCATTTATAGATGGTTTGTCTATAATTTGAGGTCAAAGCGTGTGTTTTACAACCTTTAGCTCTCTGTGTATGGAACTTTTCATGTGGCCAAATTCTTTTGGGCCATAAAACTTCTTATCAGATGGTTTCCAGGGTAACGGAGAATCTTTCTCTGTTGTGTTGGGGGAAGGTCTGCTACTCAGCACAGAGCATTCAAAACATATTTGTTAAATGTAACTGGCGATTGTGTGTTTGATTCGCCTGAGTCGCTACATAATCCCCCCTTTCGCTAGTTGTTGTCCCTCCTATGGACAACAACGAGCGATATCAAAGGTTCAGGAAGATCAGACACACCATAGCAATGTTAGGCTCCAGTTGTCTCCTGGAGTGATGGTCGTTCCACGGCAGATAAGGCAGACAGTAGCCAAGTTCAGGTCTCTGTGCTTGTGCAGCAGGTGCCGAGGCAGCAGGTGCCCTGACGGTGCGTCACCTGTCATCCAGAAGTCTGTTTGTGTGGTGCAGGTGTGCTGTGGGCTTTCTGCAGCCCGGGGTGGAACCATGTTCCTCGCAATGGCCAGTCAGTCCTTTAGGTCTCCTGCCTAGGAAGATGGACTGTGCATCTTGACACTTTTATGTCCTATGCTGACTAGGAACTTTTCCAGAGGGTGCCTCGCATTGTGGCCAGGCTGGGTGCCTTCTGGTGATCCACTTTGGTTTCTCTGTTTCAAAGTTCAAAGTCATTGGGGTTTTGAGAATCCCTTCAGAGGCGGCCTTGTGTTCGTTAAAGGCCTTCTTTCTCAAATCACATGCATGACATAGTGTGGGGCTTGGCAGTATTGCCTACAAGGTGACTAACTGGTGTTGGAGGAGAAGGTTCTTGAAGCTGGTGTCTTCCTTCCATTCCCGGTTTGTCTGAGTCTGTAGTAGAAACACAGGGCATTTTATGTCTGCCCTATTTAGTGTCTTAGGGCAGCGCTCAATCCACTTTCAGGGTCCGAAAAGTTCTCTATGTTGGCCTGTTTCAGCTGCGGGTGGTCCGAGTGGAGGTTTCCTGGCTGCCGAGCCAGAAAGCGTCGCATCTCTGGGCTGGATGTGATCCAGAGCAGATAGAGTCTATCTTGGTGGTTCACAGTCGCCGAAGACTGCAGGTGAAGGTCAATGTCTCATAGATAGGTATGGATGTTGTGGTTTCCTGCACTCTGTGGTGTGAGTGCAGGAAAGGATCTGTCCATTTGCTTGAGGTCTTCATGTGCCATTTCAGGGTTTGTCTGAATGCATCCTTTTCCTTCTGCGGCTGCAGGGGCTTTCAGGAAAATGGCTGGTGAAAGGCTAAGCAGAGGGCTTGGGCTCCTCCCCCCCTTTGCGTCGGTGTGCAGGGCTGGAGGAGCTTGCGCTGCTGATGTGAAGTTCAGGAGAGTACGTCTTTCTTTTGAGGATTCATTTGCAGTTGGTGATCAGGAGTCCAGGTTGCTCTCTCAGTACGATGCCCGAGGCTGGACCTGGTGTGATGTCTGGTGGTGGCTGGCCTCTGATTGTCTGGAGGCACAGGAGCATGATCACGGCCGCGATTCTTAGGCATTTCCAGATCTGTTGCATGGCCTCAGTAGTGAAGTGGATGCCTATGAGTTGATTCTCAGTGGCAATCTTGACAGGAAAAAGATGTGATTCATCAGGGGGTATGCCGTGGTCTGGGCGGTGTCGTTGGGTGCTGGTCGACACTCCACCCACTTGGTAAACTGGCACACCACTGTGAGAAAGTACTTTTTGCCTTTTGTGGACCTGGGCAGGGGTTCTACCCGGTCGATTTGTAGGTTTGACCATGGGAACGTGGTCCCTCTGTGTTGCAGTGGGGCTCTGTGGTTCGGGTTTGCTGGTTGGAACTGGCAGCGAACTAGCCATTCTCTAACATACTCTGCCGCATCTTGATGCATCCCAGGCCCATATGCCACCTGTTTCAGTGTGTCATACGTGGCTCTGGTGCCGTGGTGTCCAGCACATGGTGTGTTGTGGGCGTACATTAGCATCACCCCCCTTTGCGATCGTGGCACCACAAGCTGTGGCGCTGTGTTGCCATCGGGTGCAAACCAGAGAATGTTGTCCGGAATACGCATCATGTGTCTGGAGATATGTAGATGTCTGTGGCTAGAGTCATCAATGAGCTCAGAGTCAGTGATAGGGTGGTTGGAGGGGTCTGAGAGGTGGTCAAGAATTGTCTTTATTGCAGTGTCAGAGGTTTGCATATCCGTAATATCGTTGTTGGAAATTTGCGGAGTTAGCGATAGCGACTGCAAGGCAGGCATTGTAGCCGGTGTCGATCGCTTGCTGTGGGTTAGCACTGCAACAATGGGGCTGGATGTGGGGTTCGGGGGTGCCCACATGTCGCCGTGTGGTGTGTTTCTACTGATTGCATTGCACAGTGAGAGACTTTTGGTTGAGTTGTCTGCCCACAGTGCAGGGATACTGTTCGTTGTGATAATGTCATTCAGCTGTAGGTCATTCATGACCTGGGGGCAGAAGGCATCAGAGTCTTTGGATAGCTGAAATGTGCAGAGTAGCGAACTTGAACTTGGCTGCGGGGCTGAGGCTGGGTTGTCACAGTGTGCTGCAGGGGGTCCCGTGACCTTTGTGACCTGGCAGTCTGGCTCTGCGGGAGTTCCCGTGACCTCTGTGACTTGACAGTCTTGCTCAGACGATGTGTGTGTCTGAAGGGGCAGAGGGTCACGCACTTGAGCCCAGACTTTCAGCTGTTTGAAGTCCAGTACGGGTTCGAAGCGGTCCAGCAGGTCTTTTCCGATGAGAAATGGATAAGTGCTTATAGGGGAGACATAGACGGGGTGTATCAGGTTCGTAGGTCCAATTGTCAGGTGGATGGAAGCTACGTGCTTGAGCTGGATGTCGTTTTGGCTATACGACTGCACATTTAGCTTACAAGTGTGAAGGTTAAGGGTGCGATTTTGCCTCTGTGCTTCAAATCTTAGTCTTTCAAACAGTTGGGCGGGTATAAGCGTGAGGTCGGAGCCACTGTCAACTAGGGCTTCGAGCTAAAATTCCCTTTCCATAGTGATAGTCAGAAAGAGTTTTCGAGCCATCCCCTTCTCGATTAGGTTTCCCAGGAGTCTTGGTGTGGGGACCTGTGTGTTGCTTGATAAGCCGTCTGGATATGTGTCAAGTGTCTCATTATGCGTGCAAACAATCAAAACAGCGCTTTTTGGTACGCTGGGCTGCCCCATGATACTGTCTTGATTAGAGGCTGTTGCTGTCAGCTGTCGTGTGGGTGTGCTGCTGACGTGTGGGGGTGCAACAGTTAGTACACTAGTCCGTGGTTGGGGAACAGTGTTCAGGGTGGATGATTCAGTTGCAGGAAGGGCGGGAAGGTTGATTTCAGGTATCATGTCTTGTCGTGCTGTACCTGGTCCGTCCTTCTTGTCTTCCTTGTGAGGTTTCTGTCGGAGGAACTCTTTCAGGATCTTTATGAGCTCTGTAACTTCAGAAGCAGCTACACTTTCTTTGCAAGACGTGGGTTCAGGTCTGGGCCTACCATTGTCCCGTCGAGAGTGGCCTCTTCGCTGGCTTTCTGGGCGAGGCGGGTCCCAGGATCCTTCAGAGCGATCGCTCTGGTACCGTGGACGGTCGCCATTATGACCACGCTGCCCTCTGCTGGTTTGGAGTGGTTTGGACTCTCTGTTGACGGGTCGGTAACTGTGGTTCTGTTGGGCGCCCTCTAGGGTAAGCTCTGGGTGGTGCTCAGAGACAGTGCAGATGGTGGCCTGTTTTACAGTCTTTTCAGAAATGGTTTTCTGTTTGACGTAAGCTTTGTGAGCCAAGTCTCTTAACTGTTGCGTGCCCATGCTGCGCGGGCACGCCAGCACCCCCAGGTGGTAACTGATGGTAGGGTGCAGGTTTCGGAGGAAAAGAGTTTTGAAGTTGATGTCCTCCTCCATGCCTGGGTCGTTACGTGCCCCGAAGTAGGCACGTCGAAGTCTGTTATAAAAGTTCTGTGAGGTCTCACGTCGAGCTTGCTTGAGGTCCATGGCAGTGATGAGCCCCTGGTCTGACTCGGGGTCGGAGTACTCATGAATTAGAGCTTGTCGTAGATGCCAGTAGTCCGCTTTGATGGCCTCTGGTTGTCGATCCAGAAAGCACCGTACGTCACGATTAGACGTTGCCCTGAGCAGGTACAGTCTGTCCCAGTTGTTCGCGTGAGCGACAGTTTGCAAGTAAAAGTCTATGTCTCTTAAGTATGCGTGGACGTCGTGTCCTCCTGCCGGGTCTGGGCTGAAGGTAGGAATATTTCTGGCCAGCTTGTCAAGGTTCTTTGAAGCTTCGTGGCTGTTGACCTTGACTTCCTGGAAGGGCGTCCTTTCCTCTGCTGCTGACGGGGATTCGTGGAGACTGGCGGGTGCTCTTTTAAACAGGGGGCTGTCATTCCCCTTCGTAGCTCTTGCTTCGTGGCTAAAATGTGCGGAGTAACTGGTCAGGGGAAACTCTGTGTTGTGTGTTTCCCCCTTCCGGTAATGTTGCACTATATATGATTGTCTCAGTTCTCTTTGCACCATGTCAAGTTCATTTTTGAGCTCGTGTCTTTGCTGGATGAGCTCGTCGATCTCGGCTTGTGCCGACTGCAAATGTTTTGCATAGACTTTAGCTTTAATGTCTCTGTCTTTAAGTTCATCAGTGGCTCTCTCCAGGAGGGATTCGCCACGCCAAAGCTTTTCGTCGAGGTTTTTCCTGGCGTCTTTCTCTGACTGTACTCGTCGGTCGGTGTCACGACGGAGCTCCTTCAGGGTCTTTTGAAGTCTTTCTATTTCTTTTCTTTGTTCTTTGTCTGTTTCGTCGTCTTTCTCTGTGTCTAGAAGCTGATCTAGACGAAGCTGGGTGAGGGCTTGGTCTCTCCGGGCCTCCTCGGCTTGAAGCTTTAGCATTGCTGCCTCCTGTTCCAGGTTGGCGTAGCTCCCTTCGCTTAGAGGTGCCTGTGCGATGAGGACGTGGGCGAGGCTTCCGAGGATCTTGGCCACTTCCTTGTTGGAGTAGCTGTGCGTGGGATCGTGTGTCATCAGCTGGTCTAGCTCGGTGTCCAGTTGCTCCTGGCTCGGCTGCCCCAGACTTCCTTGACTGGTGGCCATTAGCGCTTCCAGCCATGTCGTTAGGCGATCCCACGGGACGGCGGAACTGGGTGCACGGAACATTACTGTGGACGAGAGAAACACAGTACACACACACACACACACACAGAGAGAGAGCCAATGCAAGCTTGTTCTAAGCTGACGAGCTATCGTACGGATAGCTGGGAATTTTGGTTAACTGATGTAGACAGTTAGATAGACAATTTAGACAATTAGGTGGGCGGTAGCCCTGGGGGTCACTTGGTGAACTGCTGCTCGGTCGTCCCGGGACTATCTAATTCTCCTTGGGGTCTCTTGGTGAACTGAAAGAAACACAATTGTGATAGTCCAACAGTGAGGATAGGAAAGAGCACAGTGGAAACAAACACAAGATGAATTGGTCTGTAATGAAAGGAATGTCAGCGTGCGCGCCAGGAGTGTTAGGAAAATTAATAGGCTAAATGCTCAAGATATACTAAAATTCGGCTTGTACTATGGGTTATCCCATTTAGCTCATCCGGGGTGAATTGAGGTCGCTTAAGTGGAAGATTAAATATCAAGAGCAATTTAGAAAAAGGCAAAAGTTTCTGTCAAGTAATGATAAAACAAAACGCACTTTTGATACCGTTTGTAATTACCAGACTGAGCTTTATTCCCAATGGGAGGGGAAAAGAAAAACTTTTGCAGAGAAAAAATAAATAAAAATAATAATAATTAAAAACATTTTTATTTAAATTAATTTAAAATTTAAAATTTAAATTAAAATTAAAAATTAAAATAAAATTATAAATAAAAAAAAATAAAAAAAAATAAAAAAATTAGAAGCTCAACTTAATTCAAATTAAATTCAAAGCAAGTTTAAATGAAATTTAAATAAGCCTGTAAGGAGAATCAAATAAAAGAAAGCCAATCAAAAAAAATCCTATCCTATAACGATTAATCTCTAAGTGGGAGTTATCCAAATAAAAGAATTAATCAGGAAGGGCGTAGGGATTTAGTGTTGCGCTGACTTAACAGGGTATAGCCACACGGTGGCGTCCTTCCTTCCAATTGGACTGTCTGTGACTTAAACCTAATTTCACTTTGAGTTAGAGGAAGTTATGTTTCTTTTTAAACTTCAAATTCGAATAAGGGTGTTTAATCAGCGAGAAAGGAGACTTGGTTGTTGCTAGAAAAATTGTATAAATGAAACTTTGTACAACAGTAAGCAATAAATGCAATGACAAAAAGCAATGACATGCTACTCATCTCAGAGACCTCTAAGCAGATCGTTCTCCTTGAACTTACCGTACCCTGGGAGGACCGTATTGAGGAGGCCAATGAGAGAAAGAGGGCAAAATACGCTGAGCTAGTGGAGGAGTGCCGGAATAATGGTTGGCGAGCACGGTGTGAGCCCATTGAGGTTGGATGTAGAGGGTTTGCTGGCCAGTCTCTCTGCAGGGCCTATAACATCCTGGGCATCATAGGGGCTAGTAAGCGAAGGGCCATTAAGGAGGTCACAGAGTCAGCAGAAGTTGCCTCAAGGTGGCTGTGGATAAAGAGAGGAGAACCATGGGTGGGGTAGGGCTACCTGGACACAAGCTAGGGCCTGATCAACCCCGGCTGGGTCGCCTGGGTGAGAGTGTATGATGCTTGAAAGACCCGAAACACTCCGTGACCCCAGGTAACATCACTGAGGATGTGTCCAGGGTGCATCAAGGTGATGTATGTGATAAGCTACTGTCTGGAACAACCAGTGACGATCAGGAATAGACTGATTGACAACCGAGAACAGTGTGGTGGCAGCTGGAGAGACAGCGGACAGCTCGGAGAGACGGCAACGGGGTAGGGAGGGTTAGCAGCCCAACCTGCATCTTCTGTGAGGAAGAACCCACTTTACAAGCTACAGATCGACCTATGGAGTTATACCCCCAGGGATCCCCGAGAGGGGGGGAGGATGAGGATCCCACTCGGATAGACCAAAGGATACCGACACACAGCGATGGAAACATGACGACGAGTGCACAATGCTTTTGCGGCAAAGTGTGCAAAAACCCACATGGCCTGAGAATCCACCAGGCCAAGATGAGATGCGTGCGGATGGTTCCTGTATCACAGCGCACAGGGAACACCCCTGGTGAGACGCAGGAGGAGCTAGGCCCGGAGTCAAACCACAGCGCCCAGAACCTCCGTGTGACACAGGCCCCAAAACCATGCAGAACATCAGAACATCGGCGGGTAAAATGGCCCCAAGCGAACAAGGAGAAGGAGTGGCTCCAGTTTGATGAAGACGTCGATACCATCTTGGAAGCAGGAGTCAAGGGTGACGCTGACCGACGCCTCCTGACAATGACTACCATCATCATCAGCCTAGCAGCTGAGAGATTTGGGCTGGAGGAGAAGAAAGTAGTGAACCTCCCTTACACTATGAACAACAGGGCGCACAAGATCCACCAGCTTAGGCAAGAGCTGAAGAGTCTGAGGAGGAAGTTTAAGGAGGCGAGGGAGGAAGAGAGGGGTCCTCTAGCAGAGTTGCGTGTCATCCTTCGTAAGAAGTTAATGACTCTGAGGAGAGCGGAGTGGCACAGGAGAAGGAGGAAAGAGAGGGCCAGGAAGCGGGCTGCCTTTATAGCGAATCCCTTTGGGTTCACAAAGCAGCTACTTGGCAAGAAGCGGAGTGGCCGGCTTACCTGCTCCAAAGTTGAGATCGATCGTCACCTCAGAGACACCTTCTGTGACAGATCCAGGGAACAAGATCTGGGGCACTGCCAGCACCTGATTGATCCACCTGCACCAACTCTGGACTTTGACAGAAAGGAGCCCAGCTGGAAGGAGATCCAGGAGGTGATCAAAACGGCCAGAGCAAGTTCAGCTCCAGGACCTAGTGGGGTACCTTACAAGGTTTATAAGAACTGCCCGAAGCTACTCCACAGACTCTGGAAGATACTGAAGGTCATATGGAGGAGGGGAAAGGTTGCTCAGCAGTGGCGGTTTGCAGAAGGGGTGTGGATTCCAAAGGAGGAAGAGTCAAAGACCATCGACCAGTTCAGAAACATCTCACTGCTCAGTGTTGAGGGCAAGATATTCTTCAGCATTGTTGCTAGGCGGCTGACCGACTACCTCCTGAGGAACTCGTACATCGATACCTCGGTCCAGAAAGGAGGGATCCCAAAGGTGCCGGGATGTCTGGAGCACACAGGCGTGGTCACACAGCTGATCAGGGAAGCCCGGGAGAATAAGGGAGACCTGGTGGTGCTGTGGTTGGACCTTACAAACGCCTATGGGTCCATACCCCACAAACTGGTTGAGGAGGCCTTGCGCCGGCACCACATCCCAGACAAGTTTAGAGACCTTGTTCTGGACTACTATGGCAGTTTCAGTCTCAGAGTCTCTGCAGGGTCTACAACATCAGACTGGCACAGGCTTGAGAAGGGAATTATCACTGGATGTACAATTTCAGTGATATTATTTGCACTTGCCATGAATATGCTGGTAAAGTCTGCAGAGGCCCAGTGCAGAGGTCCCCTCACCAAGTCGGGTATTCGCCAGCCGCCCATTAGGGCTTTTATGGATGACCTGACGGTGACGACACCACACGTACCAGGGGGCAGGTGGATCTTGAAGGGCTTGGAAGAGATGACATCCTGGGCGCGCATGTGCTTCAAGCCAGCAAAGTCTAGAGCTCTAGTGTTGAAGAAAGGAAAGGTTTCCAACAAGTTCAGCTTTACACTCGGCAAGACCCAGATACCATCAATCACAGATAAACCAGTGAAGAGCTTGGGAAAGGTGTTCGACTGCAGCCTGAAGGACACGGCAGCCATCCATGCAACCAACATTGAACTGGAGGGCTGGCTGGCTGCAGTAGACAAGTCAGGCCTACCTGGCAAGTTCAAGGCCTGGATTTACCAACATGGCATCCTCCCACGGATTCTCTGGCCCCTCCTGATTTATGAGGTTCCAATCTCCACCATCGAGGGCTTTGAGAGGAGAGTCAGCAGGTTTCTACGGAAGTGGCTGGGCCTACCTCGAAGCCTGAGCAGCATTGCTTTGTATGGCCAGAACAATAAGTTGAAGCTCCCCATCAGCGGCCTGAGTGAGGAGTTTAAGGTGGGCCGGGCCAGGGAGGTGCTGCAATACAGAGAGTCACTAGACCCGATGGTCTCCCAGGCTGGGATCGAGGTGAGGACAGGGCGGAAGTGGAGGGCAGTAGCGGCGGTGGATGAGGCTGAGTCACGGCTACGGCACAGGTCATTGATAGGAGCAGTGACTCATGGAAGAGCTGGGCTGGGTAGCGGCACAACACCTCGCTACAATAAGGCACAGGGGAAGGACAGGAGAGCACTGGTGCAGCAAGAGGTGCGAGTAGCAGTAGAGGAGGAGCGGGCCAGCAGGATGGTTGGAATGCGGCAGCAGGGAGCCTGGACAAGATGGGAGAATGCAGTGGACCGTAAAGTCACATGGGCGGAGCTGTGGAAAGCAGAACCCCATCGCCTACGGTTCCTGATCCAGGCTGTCTACGATGTACTACCAAGCCCATCCAACCTGTTCAGCTGGGGATTGGTGGAGTCGCCAGCCTGCACACTCTGCCTGAGGAGGGGGACTCTGGAGCACATCCTAAGCTGCTGTCCAAAAGCACTGGGCGAAGGGCGCTACCGTTGGCGTCATGACCAAGTCTTGAAAGTCATAGCAAATACCATCAGCTGTGGAATTGACCACTGTAAGCGCCTCCGCCCAGTGAAGAACACTATTGCTTTTGTCCGGGCTGGGGACAAGCCACCACTAGCGGCCAGGGCCACCTCATCAGGGCTGCTAGCAACAGCACGAGACTGGGAGTTGAAAGCTGACCTGGGGAAGCAACTGAAATTCCCAGAAGCTGTCGCCACCTCAACATTGCGGCCTGACATGCTACTCATCTCAGAGACCTCTAAGCAGATCGTTCTCCTTGAACTTACCGTACCCTGGGAGGACCGTATTGAGGAGGCCAATGAGAGAAAGAGGGCAAAATACGCTGAGCTAGTGGAGGAGTGCCGGAATAATGGTTGGCGAGCACGGTGTGAGCCCATTGAGGTTGGATGTAGAGGGTTTGCTGGCCAGTCTCTCTGCAGGGCCTATAACATCCTGGGCATCATAGGGGCTAGTAAGCGAAGGGCCATTAAGGAGGTCACAGAGTCAGCAGAAGTTGCCTCAAGGTGGCTGTGGATAAAGAGAGGAGAACCATGGGTGGGGTAGGGCTACCTGGACACAAGCTAGGGCCTGATCAACCCCGGCTGGGTCGCCTGGGTGAGAGTGTATGATGCTTGAAAGACCCGAAACACTCCGTGACCCCAGGTAACATCACTGAGGATGTGTCCAGGGTGCATCAAGGTGATGTATGTGATAAACAATTTATAGGCTCAAACTTATTTTGTTAAGGCAGAATCAAATAACGGAGAGTGAAACTATCCGAATTTATCCACACGATGGCGCTGTTGCGCCCGCCCTAGACTAGAGTTAGTTAGGCGGAAATGCTCACCAGATGGCTTTGTCTGGTTTTAGAGTCGCCCTCTGGCGTTCTGCAAGCGGCGTTGCAATTTTTGAGTCGCCCTCTGGCGTTCTGCAAGCGGCGTTGCAATTTTTGAGTCTCCCTCTGGCGTTCTGCAAGCGGCGTTGCAATTTTTGAGTCGCCCTGGCGTTCTGCAAGTGGCGTTTTCTACACTTTACTGGCTTTTGCAATCATTTAAAAATGACTCTGGTGCACGAGCAACGAAACGGGTGAAAACAGGAATTTATCGTCTGCCTATTCACGCATTTTACATGGACTCCAATAGACATTTATCAATATGGCTGACGGTTTTCAGCATCTTTGATTCAAATGTTTTAGGTCTCAGGTCTTTGGTTAGCTACGCCAGACTTAAACCAGGAGTTATCGTTTATCTTAACGATATAATAATTATTCTGAGGCCTCTTATTGTACAGGAGAGTCTCGCCCTGTCCCAATCTTCCGCAATGATAGAAACTTTCCGTAGTTCAGATCAAGCGGGATACCGCAACGTACGTGTCTACAGACTACATCAAAATCTCATTATTTTGATGGAACACATAATATATTGCTCGAGTCAAATGTATGGGTTTTCTACAATACATTTGTTTGGAAATCACGCGGATAAACCCTATTGCGCCTACGGCCGCAGAGGTTTTCGGAGATCACGCGGATTTACCACCGTTTATACTTTCATTAATATAACCCGGCTACTTCAACATTTCTCAGCATCTGTTTATGCTTGGGTTCGCTTTGCGCGGTACCTCAAAATTCACAAAACAACACCAAAACAAACAAAACAAAAACGCGCATGCAGGTTATTAATACCCCAAAAATACACAATGAATAGAATATGAATATCATTCACACATACACAAACGTTTGAAACTTGCCCGGTAAATTCTCCACCATATAATATGTAACAACAATGACTTATGAGTTTAATGTCTCTGGGAATAATTAACTCAAAAGGGATTTAATATTCAATATTCATGAATTTATGAATATAATTTGCCAGTTGTTCATTACGTATTAAAATTTTCCGATAGGGAAAATTGTTTAATTAAATACAAGTAACCCTTTACGGAATTGCTTGAAATTATCCTACTAAGTTTGTCCTGCAAATTAGTTATAGACTTTTCAAATCAATTCTCAATAAGGGATTACTGCTTTACGAGCGCATAAGAA
Source organism: Pseudorasbora parva (assembly GCF_024679245.1). Lineage (NCBI taxonomy): Eukaryota > Metazoa > Chordata > Actinopteri > Cypriniformes > Gobionidae > Pseudorasbora > Pseudorasbora parva. The sequence continues at coordinate 16,658,666 of NC_090191.1, read as the reverse complement.
ACATTAACTTTACTAATCAGGACAAGTTCAATATTTCAAATGGTCATACAGTTTACTTTACTAACATAGTAGCATAAGCAGTTAGGTAACGTTAGATCGCAAGTTTCATTGACTTTGTGTATGTGGCAGAATAACAGATTCAACTCATTAAATGTCTTTTGGAGGTTTAATAAACACAGACTAAAAATAACACTACAATTCACACAGAAAGTACATACTAAATATGCATCAAGAGAGTAGAAGTATAGATATTAACGAAAGAATACATAAAAGAGAATAATGAATAGACTGAAATTAGAGAGAGATAAAAGAGAGAGAGAGATGAGAGAGAGAGAGAGAGAGAGAGAGAGAGAGAGACAAAGAGAGTGGGGGGGATAAGAAGCAGCTTTCCTTCAGTTCATCAAATACAACCTTCACGGAGTTAACTTGTCCCAACGGGAAAATAACACACCCTCTTAACAGCAGTTTGAATTTGGAAGATAATACTTGCTCTAGTTGTGACTTCTCGCGTGTGTGTGTGTGTGTGTTCCGAATTCAAATGTCCTGCGTGTCCGGTGGTTCTTTCCGAGGTCGAGAGGGAGCGGCTGGTTGCTTTTAGGGATGCTCCGTGTTCTCCTTCTGAAGAATGCCCTTGGGGCTAGTAATTTGATGAAGCGAGGAGAAAAGGATTGTTGAAGATCGGATTGTAGAAGAGAAGATTTTTGGAAGAGCTGAGGCCTGTTGGCCCCATAGTGTGGTGGGCCTCGGTTTCTGGTCCCACACAGCACATGGCTCTGTGTCTGGAGCCCCTCCCTGCTTGGGGGGGGGGGGGGCGTGTTGGTTCAGCCAGGGAGAGAAGACAAGAGCATTTTGGAGAAGTAAGAGAGAAAGGGGGGCATCCGAGCACCCCTTTTAAAGTCTGGGAGTAGTCCGGCCCTCCAGGGTTAGACTTAACCAATGAGATTGTTGGGATTTCCAGGCGGGAAGTTCCTCAGAAGATTTTATGGCTCTTTGTTTCAAAACTTGAATCAGTGGGTCTCTGACCATTCATATTCTAATTAATGCAACAAACACACACTGCATTTTCTGAATAAGTGATATACATGGAAGTGTAAGTCGTGAAGTGAGCATTAATTTGATAGGAGACATGACATATATGAGGTTATCTGAACTAGTAATTTGTTAAGACAAAGATAAAAAGTTGCAAAATACCATACAGAAGAAACATTTTACAAGACAGTTATGTGTTTACATACAATGTCCTGGGGTGCATGTTCATTTATAGATGGTTTGTCTATAATTTGAGGTCAAAGCGTGTGTTTTACAACCTTTAGCTCTCTGTGTATGGAACTTTTCATGTGGCCAAATTCTTTTGGGCCGTAAAACTTCTTATCAGATGGTTTCCAGGGTAACGGAGAATCTTTCTCTGTTGTGTTGGGGGAAGGTCTGCTACTCAGCACAGAGCATTCAAAACATATTTGTTAAATGTAACTGGTGATTGTGTGTTTGATTCGCCTGAGTCGCTACAAGAGTTTAATGTTATCATATTATACAATCCCTCAGTTACTGGGATCTTTCCTTCAGAGTTTAATGTTATCAGATTATACAATCCCCCAGTTACTGGGATCTTTCCTTCAGAGTTTAATGTTATCAGATTATACAATCCCTCAGTTACTGGGATCTTTCCTTCAGAGTTTAATGTTATCATATTATACAATCCCTCAGTTACTGGGATCTTTCCTTCAGAGTTTAATGTTATCAGATTATACAATCCCTCAATTACTGGGATCTTTCCTTCAGAGTTTAATGTTACCAGATTATACAATCCCTCAGTTACTGGGATCTACGCATAATTAAAGCATTACTGCCCATTTTCTTAATAAATTCTGCTTATTTATTTCAATTGCTATCTTCAGAGCAGAGCTGCTTACAGAATTTGCTCTCTAGTCTCAAAATCTTTATTCAGACTAATCAAGTTACTTATCATGCCATTCAAATTGTTAGCTCTAATTTAGTTATCATAAATTGTTATCTATAGCTTAATCAAAGTTCATAGTCACCAGCGATCTTTAAACAGCTGTGTGATCAGACAACATTTTCCTTTCTCTGCTATCAGTTTCATTCAACACTGTTAGTTTGCATTTCTCACACACATCCCCCAAAACAGCCCCTAGATTAATCTCCTCTCTTCAACAGACCCCTTTCAGCCTGGTGAAACACAGAATTCCCTCTTTTGGAAATCATAATTAATTGAATTAATTTCTCTATACCTTGCATGCATTTTTGGCCATATAATTTTCCCATTTGACAAAAACACCGGTGTATCATATTCTGCTAGCTTGCTTTGGGATTTTACCATATTGGCAGTCTGAGTCTGTGGCTGTTCGCGTGCACGCTAGTAATCTGTCGGACGTCTCCGTACAGATCTTATCCTTCACCCAGACCAGACGGGACGGACGCTTACTCAAACGCCCGACTTTTTTTGCCCTGGTTACCTGACCGCGGGTGGGACCAATCCCAATCTAGGTAAAAGGGCCCCCGGACCAATCCCAATCTAGGTAAAATGGCCCCTAGACCAATCTAGGTCTTATTTTCTCTTTTTTTATTTTTATTTTTTTATATGCCCTGGTTACCTGACCGCGGGCGGAACCAATCCCAATCTAGGTAAAATGGTCCCTGGACCAATCCCAATCTAGGTAAAATGGCCCCCAGACCAATCTAGGTCTTATTTCACCACATATTCAGACTCCCACCATGGTTTATCCGTATCAGTTCAAATTTCAATTTAACCAAATTCTATTTAAAATTCTTTCCCAAATTTTAAGTTTGTCTCTTACCAGAAGCATCCCGTTGCCACCCCGGGTTCGTTTTCTCTAATTCCAGTGGTTGGACCCTCCAGGACCCCTAGAGCAGCAAGCTGGGGAACAATAGTCCAACAAAGGCGGGGAAGAAGGGAAGAAAAGGGGGGAGGAAGAAAAGGAGAAGGGGAAGAAGAGAGGAAAAAAATTAAGACAAGAAAGGGTGAAATGTGACGTTCAGAGATTTTTCTTCCTAAGCATATGTCTTGTGATGCCTTTTCCGGTTACTTCGTGTGGGAAAATCACACATTTACATTACACTGTTTTCTATTGCAGGTGCTCACCAAGACCGGGGTTCGATTCCAGCAAAATAAAACTTTTTGTAATATTTATATTTGAATTAAATAAACAATTTTTTTGGATGCATACTGTTCCACTGTTAATAAAATACACATATGTAATTAGTTTCCTGTGTTTTTGATATTCTTTCATGAAAAATAAAATTACCAATGGAACAATGTTATTATTATTTACTAGTTGTTATATATTTGATCTAATCATGCATTTGTTTTAGGTTACATTCACACAAGACTCTTGCAAATCTTTATTTGAAAGATGCAACCCATTACAGAGCAACCAATATGTTAAAAAATGTTTGTCACATGAATATGAAATTGTACAAATTCTATTTTAATATACAAATGTTTTATTGTTGCAGTGAAAGTAAAAGGGTCAACAATACTATTTTTTTATTAGTATTTGTATATAAATAATATATTTTTTAATGCATACTGTTCCAGTTTTAATAAAATACACATAAATAGTTTGTGTTTTTTGATGTTCTTTCAAGAAAAATACAATTACCAATGGAACGGTGTTATTATTATATTATTATGAACAAAGATGCGACCCATTACCGAATAACCAATATGCTGAAAAATGTCTATCACAAGATCAAGAAATGTACAAATTATCTTTTAATATGCAAATATTTTGTTGCTGCAGTGTTATATGAAAGTAAAAAAGTCAAAATGCAATCAATTGCCAATTGGTTTGTATTTTACAATTATGCAAATAATGAATATTAAATAAAATAAAATGTTAAACATATGTTCAAACCTTAAAGGTAAATAAAATGTTAAATAACAACTTTAAAATATTAAATGTACAATTGTAAAAATCTATAAATAGGTTTTCAAAAACAAGAAATAAAATGTTAAATAAAGTTTAAAAATATTGCTATATACAATAATATATATAAAAAAAGAAAAAAAGAAAAATTATTTGGAAATGGTTCGCCGCATTTCCTCTAACCACACCTCCTTGCTAACAGTCTCAGTCTGTGGGCAATACACCCTGCCCCTGTACTGGCTATGTCCCGTTGCACTTGTTTTGTATTGCCCACATTTTTTGCAAGTGTTCGCCTCTACAGTTCTCCTGTAGGGTCTCTTGGGCATGGTTTCTGGTGTAGCAGGCTGTGAGCTGGTGCCCTGCACCACTGTAGGCTGTAACAGTGGCTGCATCATTGGCATTCCCTGTACCATTTGTACTCCTTGGACCATGGGGATTCCCTTGGACCATTTGGACTCCTGGAACATTGGCACCTGAAACATTGGCACCCCCTGGAACCCTGGTGCTCCTGGGATCAGAATATTTGGTACCATCTGCAGTGATGATCCAGGGGCTGATGGTGTCACCAACATCTGGCTCTGCGCTGGTGCCTTGGGTCTGGATTTGAGTGTGAAAACCACACATGCACTTTGGGACTGCTCCAAGTAAAGTTGTCTGGCCGCGAGACTGCATCGGACATTTTTCAATCTGTAAAAATTGACATGTAATACATGCATTTCTAACTAAACTGGAATGGCAAATTGATTTACTGTCATTTTCCAGGAAGTGTGTCATATTTATTTTTATATAAATTATTTTTGTCATATGTTCTTTGAAGGGGAGACACAAAAATGTGTTTTACAAAAATGTAAAATTAGAGAAAAAGTGAATGAGTTTGTTTCCCCCATTAAAAGAACAAGAGAGGTACAAGAGAGGAACATTTAATTTCACACCTTCAAACCATCCCCCAACATCCCTGCCCCCGCTCTCTCAAATCTCCAAATCTCCTCCCAGACCAAAAAAGTCTTTTTTATTTTTTTATAGTATGAAATAAATCTCAAATACCTGCAACATTATTTACATAAATATATATAAATAAATAATATTGATACCTGGTTTACATTTGTGTAAACCATAAGTAACAGTGCATTGTTCTAATGAATGAGATCAGGTACATGTTTGTACTGAACTCTAATTTGTTGTTCTAATGAAAGAGATCAGGTACATGTTTGTACTGAACTCTAAGTTGTTGCTCTGTTATGCAAATACATTAAACAAACGATTCTAATGTTCAATTATGCAAGTCAACAAACACTTAAGTCGTTTATTTCATGAAAAAGTAGCAAAAACTAAGCACACACACTCACCCTTTGATACATCTCATACCACTTTTTCTGTCGAGGAGCTGGCCTGTTACCCTCAGTTGATGGCCAAACTCCTGTGCTTGCAAACTTTTTTAGTCGAATTATCCATTCAGTATCCGACATGGCTTTATGGGGTTTTTTTCCAGACATTTTTTTGCCCTAGGTTAAATCGTTTTGGACAAAACTACCCTTAATACAATTATTTCTTTACAAAATAAACTCAACACAACATATTCAAATGTGTAATTAGGTTTCTTACCTGTTCGCTGTGTATTTTTTGTATAAAAAATAAACTTATTATCCGATGACCTGACCTCCGTAAAAATGACGCTGACCTCCGTGCCAGTGATGCTCGTCTACTGAACTTTTTTTGAACTCTGACACGCCCCCCGAGAACTATGTCATTACTGCCTGCCACCTTCGGCTCAGCTCGGAAACTTGATTGACATCTGACTAGCCTCCTGACACCAACTAGCGGTGACAAGCGTAAACACGCTCACAACATTTCCTTGAACTCTGATTGGTCAAATGTTGAAAATGTCAAGAAAATGTTAAGAATGGCGCTTTCTGATTGGTTGCAAATGTTATAGTACTTCGCCGTGATTGGCTGTGGAGTTGAGCATTGTAAAACATTTCCCTCAAATTGTTGGACTATCCTTCGGCAGCTGGCGTTCAGGTCGCAGTCTCCCCTGGAGGCGTGGTTTCGAATCCCACTTCTGAAAGACCTAACCTTTGGTCGCGGGCTCCAGGTAGAGTCTTTAACCCTCTGGCAAGTTGACCCAGTAACACGCTAATATTGACGAAGCACTGCAATTCAGTTCATGTCAGAGCCAATGGAACACTACGGTACCTCTGACCACCGGCATCGCATGAACTTTAAAGTAACACTTTTGTGCCATGTATGGGATTCTGTGGAATTTTCATGCAGTTTCCAGGGAATGTCATGTCCTGACATTTCATGAAATTGGACATGTTTTATAGAATAGCATTAAATGGAATACCATGTTGTGATGTTTACCGGAATGAGAACTTGTTTATGAAAGGGTATTCATGTTTTGTTTGGGGTTTCTTTGGAGGGATGCAATGGGATTCTTGGAGTTTGACTGTGATGTCATGGACTGAAATTTTGGGGGTGCAGTAGAATTTCATGGCAAGGAATTCCTGGAAATCTCTTGGAATGACATGTCATGGGTTTATGGGCTGTGGGATGGAATGTCATGGAATGAGATTCATGGCATGTCAAGCGAAACATTACATCACTACTGACAAGAAACGTCATGAGAATGAAAGAATTATGTTCAGACTGAACAAAACATTGTAGTGACACTGCCCCAGTTTAGGTGAATATGAGAGGAATACTATTTCTGCATTTATTCAACATCTGCCCTACAAAATGACTGGATTTCAATCGCATTGCTCATGAAGGAATGGACAATCACACAAAAGGGTATGAAGAAACCCGCTCTTTTGCCTAAACGCTCTTGTGTGCCAAAAAGCACCACTCTGCCCCGTGTGAGGCTCGAACTCACGACCTTCAGATTATGAGACTGACGCGCTGCCTAACTGCGCCAACGAGGCATGTGCTGTGGCCAGTGTGAGTGGTGGAGCACTAGCTTCTGGATCATCTGCCATTCGGTGCAGCTCCAAACACGCTGCTCACCGTGCACTGTAATATCAGGATGGCCGAGCGGTCTAAGGCGCTGCGTTCAGGTCGCAGTCTCCCCTGGAGGCGTGGGTTCGAATCCCACTTCTGACAGACCTAACCTTTGGTTGCGGGCTCCAGGTAGACTCTTTAACCCTCTGGCAAGTTGACCCAGTAACACGCTAATATTGACGAAGCACTGCAATTCAGTTCATGTCAAAGCCAATGGAACACTACGGTACGTCTGACCACCGGCATCGCATGAACTTTAAAGTAACACTTTTGTGCCATGTATGGGATTCTGTGGAATTTTCATGCAGTGTCCAGGGAATGTCATGTCCTGACATTTCATGAAATTGGACATGTTTTATAGAATAGCATTCAATGGAATACCATGTTGTGATGTTTACCGGAATGAGAACTTGTTTATGAAAGGGTATTCATGTTTTGTTTGGGGTTTCTTTGGAGGGATGCAATGGGATTCTTGGAGTTTGACTGTGATGTCATGGACTGAAATTTTGGGGGTGCAGTAGAATTTCATGGCAAGGAATTCCTGGAAATCTCTTGGAATGACATGTCATGGGTTTATGGGCTGTGGGATGGAATGTCATGGAATGAGATTCATGGCATGTCAAGCGAAACATTACATCACTACTGACAAGAAACGTCATGAGAATGAAAGAATTATGTTCAGACTGAACAAAACATTGTAGTGACACTGCCCCATTTTAGGTGAATATGAGAGGAATACTATTACTGCATTTATTCAACATCTGCCCTACAAAATGACTGGATTTCAATCGCATTGCTCATGAAGGAATGGACAATCACACAAAAGGGTATGAAGAAACCCGCTCTTTTGCCTAAACGCTCTTGTGTGCCAAAAAGCACCACTCTGCCCCGTGTGAGGCTCGAACTCACGACCTTCAGATTATGAGACTGCCGCGCTGCCTAACTGCGCCAACGAGGCATGTGCTGTGGCCAGTGTGAGTGGTGAAGCACTAGCTTCTGGATCATCTGCCATTCGGTGCAGCTCCAAACACGCTGCTCACCGTGAGCTGTCATGTCAGGATGGCCGAGCTAAGGCGCTGCGTTGAGGTCGCAGTCTCCCCTGGAGGCGTGGGTTCGAATCCCACTTCTGACAGACCTAACCTTTGGTTGCGGGCTCCAGGTAGAGTCTTTAACCCTCTGGCAAGTTGACCCAGTAACACACTAATATTGATGAAGCACTCCATTTCAGTTCATGTCAGATCCAATGGAACACTACGGTACCTCTGACCACCGGCATCGTATGAACTTTAAAGTAACACTTTTGTGCCATGTATGGGATTCTGTGGAATTTCCATGCAGTTTCCAGGGAATGTCATGTCCTGACATTTTATGAAATTGGACATGTTTTATAGAATAGCATTCAATGGAATACCATGTTGCGATGTTTACCGGAATGAGAACTTGTTTATGAAAGGGTATTCATGTTTTGTTTGGGGTTTCTTTGGAGGGATGCAATGGGATTCTTGGAGTTTGACTGTGATGTCGTGGACTGAAATTTTGGGGGTGCAGTAGAATTTCATTGCAAGGAATTCCTGGAAATCTCTTGGAATGACATGTCATGGATTTATGGGCTGTGGGATGAAATGTCATGGAATGAGAATCATGAAATGTCAAGCGAAACATTACATCACTACTGACAAGAAACATCATGAGAATGAAAGAATTATGTTCAACCTGAACAAAACATTGTAGTGACACTGCCCCATTTTAGGTGAATATGAGAGGAATACTATTACTGCATTTATTCAACATCTGCCCTACAAAATGACTGGAATTCAATCGCATTGCTCATGAAGGAATGGACAATCACACAAAAGGGTATGAAGAAACCCGCTCTTTTGCCTGAACGCTCTTGTGTGCTAAAAAGCACAACTCTGCCCCGTGTGAGGCTCGAACTCATGACCTTCAGATTATGAGACTGACGCGCTGCCTAACTGCGCCAACGAGGCATGTGCTGTGGCCAGTGTGAGTGGTGGAGCACTAGCTTCTGGATCATCTGCCATTCGGTGCAGCTCCAAACACGCTGCTCACCGTGCGCTGTCATGTCAGGATGGCCGAGCGGTCTAAGGCGCTGCGTTCAGGTCGCAGTCTCCCCTGGAGGCGTGGGTTCGAATCCCACTTCTGACAGACCTAACCTTTGGTTGCGGGCTCCAGGTAGACTCTTTAACCCTCTGGCAAGTTGACCCAGTAACACGCTAATATTGACGAAGCACTGCAATTCAGTTCATGTCAGAGCCAATGGAACACTACGGTACCTCTGACCACCGGCATCGCATGAACTTTAAAGTAACACTTTTGTGCCATGTATGGGATTCTGTGGAATTTTCATGCAGTTTCCAGGGAATGTCATGTCCTGACATTTCATGAAATTGGACATGTTTTATAGAATAGCATTCAATGGAATAACATGTTATGATGTTTACCGGAATGAGAACTTGTTTATGAAAGGGTATTCATGTTTTGTTTGGGGTTTCTTTGGAGGGATGCAATGGGATTCTTGGAGTTTGACTGTGATGTCATGGACTGAAATTTTGGGGGTGCAGTAGAATTTCATGGCAAGGAATTCCTGGAAATCTCTTGGAATGACATGTCATGGGTTTATGGGCTGTGGGATGGAATGTCATGGAATGAGATTCATGGCATGTCAAGCGAAACATTACATCACTACTGACAAGAAACGTCATGAGAATGAAAGAATTATGTTCAGACTGAACAAAACATTGTAGTGACACTGCCCCAGTTTAGGTTAATATGAGAGGAATACTATTTCTGCATTTATTCAACATCTGCCCTACAAAATGACTGGATTTCAATCGCATTGCTCATGAAGGAATGGACAATCACACAAAAGGGTATGAGGAAACCCGCTCTTTTGCCTAAACGCTCTTGTGTGCCAAAAAGCACCACTATGCCCCGTGTGAGGCTCAAACTCACGACCTTCAGATTATGAGACTGACGCGCTGCCTAACTGCGCCAACAAGGCATGTGCTGTGGCCAGTGTGAGTGGTGAAGCACTAGCTTCTGGATCATCTGCCATTCGGTGCAGCTCCAAACACGCTGCTCACCGTGAGCTGTCATGTCAGGATGGCCGAGCGGTCTAAGGCGCTGCGTTCAAGCTGGGGAACAATAGTCCAACAAAGGCGGGGAAGAAGGGAAGAAAAGGGGGAAGGAAGAAAGGGAGAAGGGGAAGAAGAGAGGGAAAAAATGAAGAAAAGAAAGGGTGAAATGTGACGTTCAGAGATTTTTCTTCCTAAGCATATGTCTTGTGATGCCTTTTCCGGTTACTTCGTGTGGGAAAATCACGCATTTACATTACACTGTTTTCTATTGCAGGTGCTCACCAAGACCGGGGTTCGATTCCAGCAAAAGACAGCTTTTTGTAATATTTATATTTGAATTAAATAAACACATTTTTGGATGCATACTGTTCCAGTGTTAATAAAATACACATATGTAATTAGTTTGTTGTGTTTTTGATATTCTTTCATGAAAAATAAAATTACCAATGGAACAATGTTATTATTATTTACTAGTTGTTATATATTTGATCTAATCAAGCATTTGTTTTAGGTTACATTCACACAAGACTTTTGCAAATCTGTATTTGAAAGATGCAACCCATTTGCTGAAAAATGTTTGTCACATTAATAAGAAAATGTACAAATTATTTTTTTATTGTTGCAGTGTTATATGAAAGTAAAAAGGTCAACAAAACAAATTTTTGTAATATTTATATTTAAATGAAATAATATATTTTTTAATGTATACTGTTCCAGTTCTAATAAAATACACATAAATAGTTTGTTGTGTTTTTTGATGTTCTTTAAAGAAAAATACAATTATCAATGGAACGGTGTTATTATTATATTATTATAAACAAAGATGCGACCCATTACTGAATAACCAATATGCTGAAAAAGGTCTATCACAAGATCAAGAAATGTACAAATGATCTTTTAATATACAAATGTTTTATTGCTGCAGTGTTATATGAAAGTAAAAAAGTCAAAATGCAATCACTTTGCCAATTTGTTTTTATTTTGCAATTATGCAAACAGAACAGTAATGAATGTTAAATAAAATAAAATGTTAAACAAATTTTCAAACATAAAAGGTAAATAAAATGTTAAATAACAACTTTAAAATATTAAATGTACAATTGTAAAAATCAATAAATAGGTTTTCAAAAACAAGAAATAAAATGTTAAATAAAGTTTAAAAATATTTCACGCTATATACAATAATATATATATATATATATATATATATATATATATATATATATATATATATATATACATATTAAAAAAAAGATAAATTATTTAGAAATGTTTCGCCACATTTCCTCTAACCACACCTCCTTGCAAACTGTCTCAGTCTGTGGGCAATACACCCTGCCCCTGTACTGGCTATGTCCCGTTGCACTGGTTTTGTATTGCCCACATTTTTTGCACGTGTTTGCCTCTACAGTTCTCCTGTAGGGTCTCTTAGGCATGGTTTCTGGTGTAGCAGGCTGTGAGCTGGTTCCCCGCACCACTGTAGGCTGTAACAGTGGCTGCATCATTGGCATTCCTTGTACCATTTGAACACCTTGGACCATTGGGATTCCCTGGACCATTTGGACTCCCTGGTACATTGGCACCTGAAACACTGGCACACCGTGGAACCCTGGTGCTGCTGGTATCATAATATTTGGTACCATCTGCAGTGATGATCCAGGGGCTGATGGTGTCACCAACATCTGGCTCTGCGCTGGTGCCTTGGGTCTGAGAGGGGGTCGCCCAACAGAAGTCTGCCTCTGCTTTGCCTGACCTGCTGTGCTCTCTGGCAGCTTAAACTGGTGCTGTTCCCCTGGTTGTTCTGGCTCAGTCCGTAAGCGTTTAGCAACCTGGAGAGGCTCCTGAGCAACATGGAGGGGCTGAGGCAACTGAATACCCTGAAGCAGCACAGACAGTTCCTGCTTTTTCTGTCTGTTGTTGTACCACTGAATCAGGGTGTTCTGGTTAACCTCCACCAGCTGGATTGACGTCCCTCCCATCACCAAGCCGTTGCCCAGTACAAGCTGCCTTATCCTGCGATAGTCTTGCAGGATCAGAGACCATCTCGACAGGGCTCCTTTGCCTTTTCTTTTGGGGCTTGGGTGAGCATTGCAAAGTCTGATGAAGATGGTCTCCACCAGACGGCAACAGTCAGGCCACTGAGCAGCTATGCCACTTGCACCCAGCACACATCTGATGGTGCTCTCTACCCCTGGGTTCTGAGTGGGCCTCTTTGGGACTCTGAAGCGTCCACTCAGCAGTCTCTTTTGGTAACGAGCTGCTTTCACCACCCCTTTCTTGTCCTGGTCATCCAGGTTCTGCCAAAGAGCAATTATTGTGTTGGCTTCCTGGTTGGTCAGGCTGAGGGTTGTGTGACCCCGGAGTTCCACCAGATATTCTGCCAGCCTGTCCACATGCTGATAACCCGGGACATTTTGGTAGTCAACAGCCTATTAAAAATACAAACACACATACAAAGAAATTACTACATGACATCTATTTGATGCAAAATTCTGTTATTTTCCTGTTTATCACAAAAAAGCTCTTTTGACCCAATATGTATAGATCAAAGCACTATAGAAATAAATCTGACTTGATGCATATTTCCTGCTTACTTATGACTTTAGGCTTTACGTTTACATTTAGAATATGTAGAAAGTCTGGATTTAAAGCAATGGATGTTAATTCATCACTGTTTGAAATATTATACTTGATTTGAAAGAAATACAAAGGAGTGGTATTTACCATCTCTCCATCATCATCATCATCATCATCGTCGTCATCATCCTGACCAGCATCCTCTGGCTCTGAGGGGAAAGGAGAGACAGCAGTCCCTGAAGGTCCAGCTGATGAATGAGACTGTGTGAGGCCATGTGTGGGGTCAGGGAGCAGTGAAGGGGATGTGGAGCCCAGTGCAGATATGTCACTGCTGGTGACCAGGGTGGGAGAACCCAGTGTGAGTGTGGAGGATGGTGACAGAACAGCTTCCGGATCAGTAATGGTGTGATCCTCACTGATGTCACAGAAGCCCTCATCTTCATCTCGCTCCTCCACACTGAGGTCCTCAATGAGCTCTGCGGTCTGCTCAGAGTCTGGATTCATGTCCTGCAGTGACTAGCCAGTCTGCTGGAACAGGTACTGCACTCCAATGAGCTCACCTGAAACAAACACAATAAACAAGCAGAAATTAAATGTTGTGTATGATATTTGATAAATTAGGCTTTTGTAGTAGCTCATATAGTGTGATATTGTAAGAATAGAGCTGATAACATTTTTTTATTCAGAGGCGCAAAACCTTTAATTGTGGATGGCAAAACATAATGCAATACAGTGATGATTGAGAGACGTACAAATACATTTTCCTCAAAAGCCTGATCATATTTGATATTTACATGTAACATGATTTTTACTCTGCACTTAAGCCCTCATGTTTGCCATTAGTCTTTGTCTAGAATGGGTTAGGGTTAGCCCTTGTGTCTAGCCCTTGTGTCTAGCCCTTGTGTCTAGCCCTTGTGTCTAGCCCTTCTCTAGCCCTTGTGTCTAGCCCTTGTGTCTAGCCCTTCTCTAGCCCTTATGTCTAGCCCTTATCTCTAGCCCTTGTGTCTAGCCCTTCTCTAGCCCTTGTGTCTAGCCCTTCTCTAGCCCTTGTGTCTAGCCCTTGTGTCTAGCCCTTCTCTAGCCCTTGTGTCTAGCCCTTGTGTCTAGCCCTTCTCTAGCCCTTGTGTCTAGCCCTTGTGTCTAGCCCTTCTCTAGCCCTTATGTCTAGCCCTTATCTTTAGCCCTTGTGTCTAGCCCTTCTCTAGCCCTTGTGTCTAGCCCTTCTCTAGCCCTTGTGTCTAGCCCTTCTCTAGCCCTTGTGTCTAGCCCTTGTGTCTAGCCCTTCTCTAGCCCTTGTGTCTAGCCCTTGTGTCTAGCCCTTGTGTCTAGCCCTTGTGTCTAGCCCTTGTGTCTAGCCCTTCTCTAGCCCTTATGTCTAGCCCTTATCTCTAGCCCTTGTGTCTAGCCCTTCTCTAGCCCTTGTGTCTAGCCCTTCTCTAGCCCTTGTGTCTAGCCCTTGTGTCTAGCCCTTGTGTCTAGCCCTTGTGTCTAGCCCTTATGTCTAGCCCTTATGTCTAGCCCTTATGTCTAGCCCTTATCTCTAGCCCTTATCTCTAGCCCTCAGTCTTTGTCTAGCATTGAATGTAACGTTTTGAACTGCCGTGCTGTTGGTGAGTTTTGTTTAGCCAACGTCAAGTCAACGTCAGTTTCTTGTATTGCCAAGTTTTTTTTAATGTTTTGGATATTTTGATTAAACTGAACTTGGGTTCAGCAAACTTGCTGTCAGTGGACTAACAGGCCTTTAGAAATTTGCATAAGAAATATGATACGGTAGACTATAGAGTTATATCTAATATATTGACTGAGATTACACAGAAATTGCAAAATCATGAACAATAACAAATTCTCTCACCGTTGTAACGTGCAGGGGAACAAAATGTGGGGACCACTTTCCTGCCAAACAGCTTTTCGTAGTTGGTGTTTACACAGTGAACAAGTTCTCCTGTGTAACTACGCAAAGCTGATGGCTCCATTGACAGGGAAGCAGCCTCCCGGTCCTGGTTCCACCGGTGTAGACCCTCCAGCAGATAAATCTGAAAGTTCAGACTGTTCGCACTGGTTCCTGTAAATAGACACAAGCATATGGCGGGTTTTTAAGAAACACAGACACTTAATGAGCTTTCTTTACACATGCACATTGTATGTGACAAAGACATACCTGGGATGAACCGGTTCAGATGTAAATGAAAGGACTCGAGAGAAGTAGAGCCCCTTGCACATCTGTATGTCTTCAGAAGCATGCCTCCCTTGGTTAAGCTCCCCGTCTCTGTATAGAGCACAACACCAGGGGGATCTTGAATGCATTTAACATGCTTCTTCTGGACATTCCAGATGTGCTCCATCCTTTCTCTGTCCAGGAGAGGAACACCCAGGGAGTCATTGCCCCTGCTGCTCAGGAGCTCTGTAAGCAGTCGCTCAAGGAGAAGGATGGTAGTCTCCTCTCCATGGGTCCTCCTCCGGCAATGAAGGGCCAGCTCTCCCCTGGTGAGATGCTTGTGGACATCTTCATCTGTCAGCGCAGGCCAACCCTGGGATATCAGCTGCTCTCTCTTTGCCACGCGAAGCTCAGAAACATCAGCCGCATCCCACTCAAAAATGCATGCTGACAGCCGTGACATGAAGATGGGATACAGTTGATGGGCATCAGTTGTACACCCCAAGGCAATCCTGCGCATAAAATGCCAGATGTCCAAGCGTATCAGGAGATCTGGCCAACCTCTGAATCTAGTTTTGAGCTTGGTCTCGCCCACCTCAGTGCAACAGCCACAGTCCACGTACAATACAGCAGGTGGGTCCACACCAGCCTTCTGGTACCGTTTCACCAGACCATCCACCATAATGTCCAGTCCTGCTCCTTCCTGGGCTGTAAGCACACTTATGAGCACCTGACCAAACTCGTTGCCAACAGAGGTAAGCCAGAGTCCCGTTCCTCTTGCCGTCCCAGCCAGCTTCTTGGTGATCTGTAATATACATGATATGAAGCATGCTGTAAATGTAATGAAACTGCAGACTGCCATGCTTTGATATAATAAAAAACAACATAAATTAACAAAAATCCACCACTAACCTTTTTAGTGGAATCCATCTTCAAGATAGAGCCATAGGTGGATGTAATCCTTGCATGGATTTCATCCAGCCTTGTCAGGATGTCTTGGCTGTAGACTGTAAGCAGCCACTTACAGCTTGGCACCACTGTAGGCTCTGGGGGTTCCTGAAATTTTACTGGCAACACCCCGGGTCCATTGAGGAAGTCCACACATTGCGTGGTGTACCGGGCCAGCCGCTGGAGCCACTCCTCGCTGTGGTTCTCTCGCAGTTGTTTTATGACCCGGGTGGGACTGTTGCCAAGGCCACGTTCACGGAGAAGCCGAATGACCCTCATATCACAGGCATACCTTAGGAAAAGCAAAATCCACACATTTATATATTTTACATATTTGTTTTGTAAAGTATTTGCTAATAAATGTGATGATGGACTATCAACTGGATGTGGAATGAAAGTGTACTCACTTCCGTGTGAGGATGACCCGAAACTCAGATCGATGGCCCAGATCCAACTGTTGAAGGACAGTCTGACTCCAAGACACATGCGAGGCTTTACACTTGGCACAGATGAGGGTTTCTGTGACCATGTTGTACATCCTGTCGATGTCCAGAACCTGCCGTGCCCTTTTGTGCAGACCGCCTCCTGTCAGCTGGTGCTGTCCACAGGCAGGATTGGGACAGAGAACCTTGACCCTCCACAGCTTGTATGGCATCCACAGCAACAGAGCATGGCAAAAAAATCTGTCTGGAGCTGGAGCCTGATTGTATGTAAGTGCTGGCTGTGGTGGGTAATACCAGAGCTGTAGGTTTTCACGAAGCTCTGGTTTCCCCGTGGGTCCCGATTTAAAAAGTCTGCTGGCAATCCACCTGTGATCTTCCTGTGGCAAGGTCTCCGACCACAAACGATGCAGTCGAACTCCAGATGGAGCTTGCAGCAATGCTCCAGAAGGAGCAGTCTGTGAAAGAAAAATACCAAACATTTAGTTTAGCAAGGTCATTTGTTCAATAAGCACTTTATTTTTCCAAAACTACCCTCACATAAAACAGTGATTATTGCTACATCAAAACTTTAAAATAAAATATAATTTTGTATTAATCACTACTGTCATCCAAAAAGAAATGAATATTCTTAAAGCAAGGAAAGATTATCCTCTGTAATTTTACAAACAACATCTCTTTATTTAAAATATTTTAAACATCTGATTATGTAAATAATAATGTAAATATTTCTTTAAATTTAATATCAAGTTGATCCTTTGGGGAGCCAAGTCCTAACATTATGAGTTTACTTGGTTATTGTTTATTCAGCTTGAAAGTGTTTTAGGAAGCTACTGGAGTGGATGTCAACTACTTACTTTACCGTACATTAATAGAAAAAAATTTATACATATGTTCCAAACATTTTTTAAAACTGTGTCAGCTGCTAACGCTATTTTGTGTTAAGTTACAGTTAATATGCCAATTCAATTACTTTTATAAACCAATAGAATTTTTAAATTACTTACAGAGACAATACTGCACGACTCTGTAGGACTGGTCACATCTGCAGTGGTTCTGGGGACAGAGGCTGGAACTCCAGGGTCTTGTGTCTGTACAATTATAATAAATATGATGTGAAATATAAGTGAAATATAATAGATGTTGTATATATAACAAGAGAAACAGTCAAACATAACTGTCCGATAATTTTAACTCATCCTAGATGAAATTATACAATACTATAATCGTATTTAAAAAAAAAGAATATTGAAGATTAATATAGTCAAAAACAGTAATACTGGGACATATTATTGCATTTTAAAATCGCGGCTTATTTGAATCTATTTTCAAATGTATTTAATGCATCTTCTTGAATAAAAGTATCAATTTCTTTAAAAACCCCTCACCAACTTTTAAACAGTAGTGTACTGTAGTCGCCTTTGGCTTTTGGCTTGTTCAGTTAGGGACACTTAATATTCAACTATATTACCAATCTGCCCGCATTGACACTATATGATAATTGAAATATAGTATTGTTCATTACGTTGAGATTTCCTGAAATACAAAATATGTTTCTAAAAAGTGCACAGGATTGGAGTGTGTCTTTATAGAATGCAATGTGGATTATGCCAGTACTTACAGAGACAGTGGTGCTTGTTATAGGATCACCGGACACTGCTGGGCTGGGCTGGTCAACAACCTGAGATGGTTTCCTAGCCATACTTAGATTGGGCTTTGCTGCAGCAATGTGGGACCCACCAAATCTTGGCTTGGTAAACTAAAATAGGGAAAAACAATTTCAATGAAAAGATTAAATTTAAATTATATATTAAATTATATAATTGCTGCAACAAATATATAATGACATATTTGGCAAATGAGAAAAAAATCTATTGTTCCTATATTTTATTGTGTTAATTAAAGGAACTGCTTTCTTGCTGTATAGTTAAATACAATATGCATACTGTTTTCTGTAAAATGGTGTCCCTTAAGTGGTTCATGCTGTATGTTTGCTGAATAACTGAGAAAAAGCTGGACAATGGTATAAAAGTAATTTTTTTGTGTGTGTATTACCACCCTCTTGGTTAAGAGAGCAACCTAGATGAACCTCTTAATTGGTTATTACACTTGTAATGGCCACAAAGTAGATGCTAAATGGCTGAATTTATAATATGTGTATAATTAATGGTGCATAAGTGGAATGTTACCAGAGAAATTAATGGGACAATCTCTGAGGAAACAATTATTAATAATAGAGTTCCACAGAGAAGTGTCTTAGGCCCCCTTTTATTTCTGTTATACATGAATGACATGCAAGCTGTTTGTGACTCTAATTTGTTTTTATATGCTGGTAGGTGTGAAAAACATACCAGCCAAAACTCAGCTTTTTACTTTCTGTACTTCATTATATTTCAACTTAACTGTTATACTTTAAAACGTAAAATTTTGTAAAATTTTATTACCCTTGACAAACTTGGTATAATCCTAGATGTCACAGATGGAGTAGTCTTGGGCTGGAGCCGAGGCTGAGGCTGAGGCTGACTCTGCTGTGCTGGCCCAGTAGCGGAAGGCTGTTGTTCCACAACCCTTGGTGCTGGTCCAGTAGAGACAGTGGCCTGTTTAAGACAACCACAAAAATACATACAATAATTTTTTAATGAGAAAAATGTTTAGTAAATTAATACTGTATATATATATATATAATAAAAATAAATTAAAAAAATAAATAAATAAATACTTGCAACATCTTCACATTGTTACCTTTTGAGTGTGAAAACCACACATGCACTTTGGGACTGCTCCAAGTAAAGTTGTCTGGCCGCGAGACTGCATCGGACATTTTTCAATCTGTAAAAATTGACATGTAATACACAATACATGCATTTCTAACTAAACTGGAATGGCAAATTGATTTACTGTCATTTTCCAGGACGTGTGTCATATTTATTTTTATATAAATTATTTTTTGTCATATGTTCTTTGAAGGGGAGACACAAAAATGTAAAATTAGAGAAAAAGTGAATGAGTTTGTTTCCCCCATTAAAAGAACAAGAGAGGTACAAGAGAGGAACATTTAATTTCACACCTTCAAACCATCCCCCAACATCCCTGCCCCCTCTCTCTCAAATCTCCAAATCTCCTCCCAGACCAAAAAAGTCTTCCATGTATTTTTTTTATAGTATGAAATAAATCTCAAATACCTGCAACATTTTTTACATAAATATATATATAAATAAATAATATTGATACCTGGTTTACATTAGTGTAAACCATAAGTAACAGTGCATTGTTCTAATGAATGAGATCAGGTACATGTTTGTACTGAACTCTAATTTGTTGTTCTAATGAAAGAGATCAGGTACATGTTTGTACTGAACTCTAAGTTGTTGCTCTGTTATGCAAATACATTAAACAAACGATTCTAATGTTCAATTATGCAAGTCAACAAACACTTAAGTCGTTTATTTCATGAAAAGGTCACAAAAACTAAGCACACACTCACCCTTTGATACATCTCATACCACTTTTTCTGTTGAGGAGCTGGCCTGTTACCCTCAGTTGATGGCCAAACTCCTGTGCTGGCAAACTTTTTTAGACGAATTATCCATTCATTTTCCGACATGGCTTTATGGGATTTTTTTCCAGACATTTTTTTTGACCTAGGTTAAATCGTTTTGGACAAAACTACCCTTAATAAAATTGTTTCTTTACAAAATAAACTCAACACAACATATTCAAATGTGTAATTTGGTTTCTTACCTGTTCGCGGTGTATTTTTTGTATAAAAAATATACTTTATCCGATGACCTGATCTCCGTAAAAATGATGCTGACCTCCGTGCCAGTGATGCTCCTCTACTGAATTTTTTTTGAACTCTGACACGCCCCCCGAGAACTTTGTCATTACTTCGTGCCACCTTCGGCTCAGCTCGGAAACTTGATTGACAGCTTGACTAGCCTCCTGACACCAACTAGCGGTGACAAGCGTAAACACGCTCACAACATTTCCTTGAACTCTGATTGGTCAAATGTCGAAAATGTCAAGAAAATGTTAAGAATGGCGCTTTCTGATTGGTTGCAAATGTTATAGTGCTTCGCCGTGATTGGCTGTGGAGTTGAACATTCTTCAACATTTCCCTCAAATTGTCGGACTATCCTTCGGCAGCTGGCGTTCAGGTCGCAGTCTCCCCTGGAGGCGTGGGTTCGAATCCCACTTCTGACAGACCTAACCTTTGGTTGCGGGCTCCAGGTAGACTCTTTAACCCTCTGGCAAGTTGACCCAGTAACACGCTAATATTGACGAAGCACTGCAATTCAGTTCATGTCAGAGCCAATGGAACACTACGGTACCTCTGACCACCGGCATCGCATGAACTTTAAAGTAACACTTTTGTGCCATGTATGGGATTCTGTGGAATTTTCATGCAGTTTCCAGGGAATGTCATGTCCTGACATTTTATGAAATTGGACATGTTTTATAGAATAGCATTCAATGGAATAACATGTTGTGATGTTTACCGGAATGAGAACTTGTTTATGAAAGGGTATTCATGTTTTGTTTGGGGTTTCTTTGGAGGGATGCAATGGGATTCTTGGAGTTTGACTGTGATGTCATGGACTGAAATTTTGGGGGTGCAGTAGAATTTCATGGCAAGGAATTCCTGGAAATCTCTTGGATTGACATGTCATGGGTTTATGGGCTGTGGGATGGAATGTCATGGAATGAGATTCATGGCATGTCAAGCGAAACATTACATCACTACTGACAAGAAACGTCATGAGAATGAAAGAATTATGTTCAGACTGAACAAAACATTGTAGTGACACTGCCCCAGTTTAGGTGAATATGAGAGGAATACTATTTCTGCATTTATTCAACATCTGCCCTACAAAATGACTGGATTTCAATCGCATTGCTCATGAAGGAATGGACAATCACACAAAAGGGTATGAAGAAACCCGCTCTTTTGCCTAAACGCTCTTGTGTGCCAAAAAGCACCACTCTGCCCCGTGTGAGGCTCGAACTCACAACCTTCAGATTATGAGACTGACGCGCTGCCTAACTGCGCCAACGAGGCATGTGCTGTGGCCAGTGTGAGTGGTGGAGCACTAGCTTCTGGATCATCTGCCATTCGGTGCAGCTCCAAACACGCTGCTCACCGTGAGCTTTCATGTCAGGATGGCCGAGCGGTCTAAGGCGCTGCGTTCAGGTCGGAGTCTCCCCTGGAGGTGTGGGTTCGAATCCCACTTCTGACAGACCTAACCTTTAGTTGCGGGCTCCAGGTAGACTCTTTAACCCTCTGGCAAGTTGACCCAGTAACACGCTAATATTGACGAAGCACTGCAATTCAGTTCATGTCAGAGCCAATGGAACACTACGGTACCTCTGACCACCGGCATCGTATGAACTTTAAAGTAACACTTTTGTGCCATGTATGGGATTCTGTGGAATTTCCATGCAGTTTCCAGGGAATGTCATGTCCTGACATTTCATGAAATTGGACATGTTTTATAGAATAGCATTCAATGGAATACCATGTTGCGATGTTTACCGGAATGAGAACTTGTTTATGAAAGGGTATTCATGTTTTGTTTGGGGTTTCTTTGGAGGGATGCAATGGGATTCTTGGAGTTTGACTGTGATGTCATGGACTGAAATTTTGGGGGTGCAGTAGAATTTCATGGCAAGGAATTCCTGGAAATCTCTTGGAATGACATGTCATGGGTTTATTGGCTGTGGGATGGAATGTCATGGAATGAGATTCATGAAATGTCAAGCGAAACATTACATCACTACTGACAAGAAACATCATGAGAATGAAAGAATTATGTTCAACCTGAACAAAACATTGTAGTGACACTGCCCCATTTTAGGTGAATATGAGAGGAATACTATTACTGCATTTATTCAACATCTGCCCCACAAAATGACTGGATTTCAATCGCATTGCTCATGAAGGAATGGACAATCACACAAAAGGGTATGAAGAAACCCGCTCTTTTGCCTAAACGCTCTTGTGTGCCAAAAAGCACCACTCTGCCCTGTGTGAGGCTCGAACTCACGACCTTCAGATTATGAGACTGACGCTTCCTAACTGCGCCAACGAGGCATGTGCTGTGGCCAGTGTGAGTGGTGGAGCACTAGCTTCTGGATCATCTACCATTCGGTGCAGCTCCAAACACGCTGCTCACCGTGAGCTGTCATGTCAGGATGGCCGAGTGGTCTAAGGCGCTGCGTTCAGGTCGCAGTCTCACTTGGAGGCGTGGGTTCGAATCCTACTTCTGACAGACCTAACCTTTGGTTGCGGGCTCCAGGTAGACTCTTTAACCCTCTGGCAAGTTGACCCAGTAACACGCTAATATTGACGAAGCACTGCAATTCAGTTCATGTCAGAGCCAATGGAACACTACGGTACCTCTGACCACCGGCATCGCATGAACTTTAAAGTAACACTTTTGTGCCATGTATGGGATTCTGTGGAATTTTCATGCAGTTTCCAGGGAATGTCATGTCCTGACATTTCATGAAATTGGACATGTTTTATAGAATAGCATTCAATGGAATACTATGTTGTGATGTTTACCGGAATGAGAACTTGTTTATGAAAGGGTATTCATGTTTTGTTTGGGGTTTCTTTGGAGGGATGCAATGGGATTCTTGGAGTTTGACTGTGATGTCATGGACTGAAATTTTGGGGGTGCAGTAGAATTTCATGGCAAGGAATTCCTGGAAATCTCTTGGAATGACATGTCATGGGTTTATGGGCTGTGGGATGGAATGTCATGGAATGAGATTCATGGCATGTCAAGCAAAACATTACATCACTACTGACAAGAAACGTCATGAGAATGAAAGAATTATGTTCAGACTGAACAAAACATTGTAGTGACACTGCCCCATTTTAGGTGAATATGAGAGGAATACTATTACTGCATTTATTCAACATCTGCCCTACAAAATGACTGGATTTCAATCGTATTGCTCATGAAGGAATGGACAATCACACAAAAGGGTATGAAGAAACCCGCTCTTTTGCCTAAACGCTCTTGTGTGCCAAAAAGCACCACTCTGCCCCGTGTGAGGCTCGAACTCACGACCTTCAGATTATGAGACTGACGCGCTGCCTAACTGCAACAACAAGGCATGTGCTGTGGCCAGTGTGAGTGGTGGAGCACTAGCTTCTGGATCATCTGCCATTCGGTGCAGCTCCAAACACGCTGCTCACCGTGCACTGTCATGTCAGGATGGCCGAGCGGTCTAAGGCGCTGCGTTCAGGTCGCAGTCTCACCTGGAGGCGTAGGTTCGAATCCCACTTCTGACAGACCTAACCTTTGGTTGTGGGCTCCAGGTAGAGTCTTTAACCATCTGGCAAGTTGACCCAGTAACACACTAATATTGACGAAGCACTGCATTTCAGTTCATGTCAGAGCCAATGGAACACTACGGTACCTCTGACCACCGGCATCGTATGAACTTTAAAGTAACACTTTTGTGCCATGTATGGGATTCTGTGGAATTTCCATGCAGTTTCCAGGGAATGTCATGTCCTGACATTTCATGAAATTGGACATGTTTTATAGAATAGCATTCAATGGAATACCATGTTTCGATGTTTACCGGAATGAGAACTTGTTTATGAAAGGGTATTCATGTTTTGTTTGGGGTTTCTTTGGAGGGATGCAATGGGATTCTTGGAGTTTGACTGTGATGTCATGGACTGAAATTTTGGGGGTGCAGTAGAATTTCATGGCAAGGAATTCCTGGAAATCTCTTGGAATGACATGTCATGGGTTTATGGGCTGTGGGATGGATTGTCATGTAATGAGATACATGGCATGTCAAGCGAAACATTACATCACTACTGACAAGAAACGTCATGAGAATGAAAGAATTATGTTCAGACTGAACAAAACATTGTAGTGAAACTGCCCCATTTTAGGTGAATATGAGTGGAATACTATTACTGCATTTATTCAACATCTGCCCTACAAAATGACTGGATTTCAATCGCATTGCTCATGAAGGAATGGACAATCACACAAAAGGGTATGAAGAAACCCGCTCTTTTGCCTAAACGCTCTTGTGTGCCAAAAAGCACCACTCTGCCCCGTGTGAGGCTCGAACTCACGACCTTCAGATTATGAGACTGACGCGCTGCCTAACTGCGCCAACGAGGCGTGTGCTGTGGCCAGTGTGAGTGGTGGAGCACTAGCTTCTGGATCATCTGCCATTCGGTGCAGCTCCAAACACGCTGCTCACCTTGCGCTGTCATGTCAGGATGGCCGAGCGGTCTAAGGCGCTGCGTTCAGGTCGCAGTCTCCCCTGGAGGCGTGGGTTTGAATCCCACTTCTGACAGACCTAACCTTTGGTTGCGGGCTCCAGGTAGACTCTTTAACCCTCTGGCAAGTTGACCCAGTAACACGCTAATATTGACGAAGCACTGCAATTCAGTTCATGTCAGAGCCAATGGAACACTACGGTACCTCTGACCACCTGCATCGCATGAACTTTAAAGTAACACTTTTGTGCCATGTATGGGATTCTGTGGAATTTTCATGCATATTCCAGGGAATGTCATGTCCTGACATTTCATGAAATTGGACATGTTTTATAGAATAGCATTCAATGGAATACCATGTTGCGATGTTTACCGGAATGAGAACTTGTTTATGAAAGGGTATTCATGTTTTGTTTGGGGTTTCTTTGGAGGGATGCAATGGGATTCTTGGAGTTTGACTGTGATGTCATGGACTGAAATTGTGGGGGTGCAGTAGAATTTCATGGCAAGGAATTCCTGGAAATCTCTTGGAATGACATGTCATGGGTTTATGGGCTGTGGGATGGAATGTCATGGAATGAGATTCATGGCATGTCAAGCGAAACATTACATCACTAGTGACAAGAAACGTCATGAGAATGAAAGAATTATGTTCAGACTGAACAAAACATTGTAGTGACACTGCTCTATTTTAGGTGAATATGAGAGGAATACTATTACTGCATTTATTCAACATCTGCCCCACAAAATGACTGGATTTCAATCGCATTGCTCATGAAGGAATGGACAATCACACAAAAGGGTATGAAGAAACCCGCTCTTTTGCCTAAACGCTCTTGTGTGCCAAAAAGCACCACTCTGCCCCGTGTGAGGCTCGAACTCACGACCTTCAGATTATGAGACTGAGGCGCTGCCTAACTGCGCCAACGAGGCATGTGCTGTGGCCAGTGTGAGTGGTGGAGCACTAGCTTCTGGATCATCTGCCATTCGGTGCAGCTCCAAATACGCTGCTCACCGTGTGCTGTCATGTCAGGATGGCAGAGCGGTCTAAGGCGCTGCGTTCAGGTTGCAGTCTCCCCTGGAGGCGTGGGTTCGAATCCCACTTCTGACAGACCTAACCTTTGGTTGCGGGCTCCAGGCAGAGTCTTTAACCCTCTGGCAAGTTGACCCAGTAACACACTAATATTGACGAAGCACTGCATTTCAGTTCATGTCAGAGCCAATGGAACACTACGGTACCTCTGACCACCGGCATCGTATGAACTTTAAAGTAACACTTGTGTGCCATGTATGGGATTCTGTGGATTTTCCATGCAGTTTCCAGGGAATGTCATGTCCTGACATTTCATGAAATTGGACATGTTTTATAGAATAGCATTCAATGGAATACCATGTTGCGATGTTTACCGGAATGAGAACTTGTTTATGAAAGGGTATTCATGTTTTGTTTGGGGTTTCTTTGGAGGGATGCAATGGGATTCTTGGAGTTTGACTGTGATGTCATGGACTGAAATTTTGGGGGTGCAGTAGAATTTCATGGCAAGGAATTCCTGGAAATCTCTTGGAATGACATGTCATGGGTTTATGGGCTGTGGGATGGAATGTCATGGAATGAGATTCATGAAATGTCAAGCGAAACATTACATCACTACTGACAAGAAACATCATGAGAATGAAAGAATTATGTTCAACCTGAACAAAACATTGTAGTGACACTGCCCCATTTTAGGTGAATATGAGAGGAATACTATTACTGCATTTATTCAACATCTGCCCCACAAAATGACTGGATTTCAATCGCATTGCTCATGAAGGAATGGACAATCACACAAAAGGGTATGAAGAAACCCGCTCTTTTGCCTAAACGCTCTTGTGTGCCAAAAAGCACCACTCTGCCCCGTGTGAGGCTCGAACTCACAACCTTCAGATTATGAGACTGACGCGCTGCCTAACTGCGCCAACGAGGCATGTGCTGTGGCCAGTGTGAGTGGTGGAGCACTAGCTTCTGGATCATCTGCCATTCGGTGCAGCTCCAAACACGCTGCTCACTGTGAGCTGTCATGTCAGGATGGCCGAGCGGTCTAAGGCGCTGCGTTCAGGTCGCAGTCTCCCCTGGAGGCGTGGGTTGAATCCCACTTCTGACAGACCTAACCTTTGGTTGCGGGCTCCAGGTAGACTCTTTAACCCTCTGGCAAGTTGACCCAGTAACACGCTAATATTGACGAAGCACTGCAATTCAGTTCATGTCAAAGCCAATGGAACACTACGGTACCTCTGACCACCGGCATCGCATGAACTTTAAAGTAACACTTTTGTGCCATGTATGGGATTCTGTGGAATTTTCATGCAGTTTCCAGGGAATGTCATGTCCTGACATTTCATGAAATTGGACATGTTTTATAGAATAGCATTCAATGGAATACCATGTTGTGATGTTTACCGGAATGAGAACTTGTTTATGAAAGGGTATTCATGTTTTGTTTGGGGTTTCTTTGGAGGGATGCAATGGGATTCTTGGAGTTTGACTGTGATGTCATGGACTGAAATTTTGGGGGTGCAGTAGAATTTCATGGCAAGGAATTCCTGGAAATCTCTTGGAATGACATGTCATGGGTTTATGGGCTGTGGGATGGAATGTCATGGAATGAGATTCATGGCATGTCAAGCGAAACATTACATCACTACTGACAAGAAACGTCATGAGAATGAAAGAATTATGTTCAGACTGAACAAAACATTGTAGTGACACTGCCCCATTTTAGGTGAATATGAGAGGAATACTATTACTGCATTTATTCAACATCTGCCCTACAAAATGACTGGATTTCAATCGCATTGCTCATGAAGGAATGGACAATCACACAAAAGGGTATGAAGAAACCCGCTCTTTTGCCTAAACGCTCTTGTGTGCCAAAAAGCACCACTCTGCCCCGTGTGAGGCTCGAACTCATGACCTTCAGATTATGAGACTGCCGCGCTGCCTAACTGCGCCAACGAGGCATGTGCTGTAGCCAGTGTGAGTGGTGAAGCACTAGCTTCTGGATCATCTGCCATTCGGTGCAGCTCCAAACACGCTGCTCACCGTGAGCTGTCGTGTCAGGATGTCCGAGTGGTCTAAGGCGCTTCGTTCAGGCCGCAGTCTCCCCTGGAGGCGTGGGTTCGAATCCCACTTCTGACAGACCTAACCTTTGGTTGCGGGCTCCAGGTAGAGTCTTTAACCCTCTGGCAAGTTGACCCAGTAACACACTAATATTGATGAAGCACTGCATTTCAGTTCATGTCAGATCCAATGGAACACTACGGTACCTCTGACCACCGGCATCGTATGAACTTTAAAGTAACACTTTTGTGCCATGTATGGGATTCTGTGGAATTTCCATGCAGTTTCCAGGGAATGTCATGTCCTGACATTTTAAGAAATTGGACATGTTTTATAGAATAGCATTCAATGGAATACCATGTTGCGATGTTTACCGGAATGAGAACTTGTTTATGAAAGGGTATTCATGTTTTGTTTGGGGTTTCTTTGGAGGGATGCAATGGGATTCTTGGAGTTTGACTGTGATGTCGTGGACTGAAATTTTGGGGGTGCAGTAGAATTTCATTCTAAGGAATTCCTGGAAATCTCTTGGAATGACATGTCATGGGTTTATGGGCTGTGGGATGGAATGTCATGGAATGAGATTCATGGCATGTCAAGCGAAACATTACATCACTACTGACAAGAAACGTCATGAGAATGAAAGAATTATGTTCCGACTGAACAAAACATTGTAGTGACACTGCCCCAGTTTAGGTTAATATGAGAGGAATACTATTTCTGCATTTATTCAACATCTGCCCTACAAAATGACTGGATTTCAATCGCATTGCTCATGAAGGAATGGACAATCACACAAAAGGGTATGAAGAAACCCGCTCTTTTGCCTAAACGCTCTTGTGTGCCAAAAAGCACCACTCTGCCCCGTGTGAGGCTCGAACTCACGACCTTCAGATTATGAGACTGACGCGCTGCCTAACTGCGCCAACGAGGCATGTGCTGTGGCCAGTGTGAGTGGTGCAGCACTAGCTTCTGGATCATCTGCCATTCGGTGCAGCTCCAAACACGCTGCTCACCGTGAGCTTTCATGTCAGGATGGCCGAGCGGTCTAAGGCGCTGTGTTCAGGTCGCAGTCTCCCCTGGAGGCGTGGGTTCGAATCCCACTTCTGACAGACCTAACCTTTGGTTGCGGGCTCCAGGTAGAGTCTTTAACCCTCTGGCAAGTTGACCCAGTAACACACTAATATTGACGAAGCACTGCATTTCAGTTCATGTCAGAGCCAATGGAACACTACGGTACCTCTGACCACCGGCATCGTATGAACTTTAAAGTAACACTTTTGTGCCATGTATGGGATTCTGTGGAATTTCCATGCAGTTTCCAGGGAATGTCATGTCCTGACATTTCATGGAATTGGACATGTTTTATAGAATAGCATTCAATGGAATACCATGTTGTGATGTTTACCGGAATGAGAACTTGTTTATGAAAGGGTATTCGTGTTTTGTTTGGGGTTTCTTTGGAGGGATGCAATGGGATTCTTGGAGTTTGACTGTGATGTCATGGACTGAAATTTTGGGGGTGCAGTAGAATTTCATTGCAAGGAATTCCTGGAAATCTCTTGGAATGACATGTCATGGGTTTATGGGCTGTGGGATGGAATGTCATGGAATGAGATTCATGGCATGTCAAGCGAAACATTACATCACTACTGACAAGAAACGTCATGAGAATGAAAGAATTATGTTCAGACTGAACAAAACATTAGTGACACTGCCCCATTTTAGGTGAATATGAGAGGAATACTATTACTGCATTTATTCAACATCTGCCCTACAAAATGACTGGAATTCAATCGCATTGCTCATGAAGGAATGGACAATCACACAAAAGGGTATGAAGAAACCCGCTCTTTTGCCTAAACGCTCTTGTGTGCTAAAAAGCACAACACTGCCCCGTGTGAGGCTCGAACTCACGACCTTCAGATTATGAGACTGACGCGCTGCCTAACTGCGCCAACGAGGCATGTGCTGTGGCCAGTGTGAGTGGTGGAGCACTAGCTTCTGGATCATCTGCCATTCGGTGCAGCTCCAAACACGCTGCTCACCATGCGCTGTCATGTCAGGATGGCCGAGCGGTCTAAGGCGCTGCGTTCAGGTCGCAGTCTCCCCTGGAGGCGTGGGTTCGAATCCCACTTCTGACAGACCTAACCTTTGGTTGCGGGCTCCAGGTAGACTCTTTAACCCTCTGGCAAGTTGACCCAGTAACACGCTAATATTGACGAAGCACTGCAATTCAGTTCATGTCAGAGCCAATGGAACACTACGGTACCTCTGACCACCGGCATCGCATGAACTTTAAATTAACACTTTTGTGCCATGTATGGGATTCTGTGGAATTTTCATGCAGTTTCCAGGGAATGTCATGTCCTGACATTTCATGAAATTGGACATGTTTTATAGAATAGCATTCAATGGAATAACATGTTGTGATGTTTACCGGAATGAGAACTTGTTTATGAAAGGGTATTCATGTTTTGTTTGGGGTTTCTTTGGAGGGATGCAATGGGATTCTTGGAGTTTGACTGTGATGTCATGGACTGAAATTTTGGGGGTGCAGTAGAATTTCATGGCAAGGAATTCCTGGAAATCTCTTGGAATGACATGTCATGGGTTTATGGGCTGTGGGATGGAATGTCATGGAATGAGATTCATGGCATGTCAAGCGAAACATTACATCACTACTGACAAGAAACGTCATGAGAATGAAAGAATTATGTTCAGACTGAACAAAACATTGTAGTGACACTGCCCCATTTTAGGTGAATATGAGAGGAATACTATTACTGCATTTATTCAACATCTGCCCTACAAAATGACTGGATTTCAATCGCATTGCTCATGAAGGAATGGACAATCACACAAAAGGGTATGAAGAAACCCGCTCTTTTGCCTAAACGCTCTTGTGTGCTAAAAAGCACCACTCTGCCCCGTGTGAGGCTCGAACTCATGACCTTCAGATTATGAGACTGCCGCGCTGCCTAACTGCGCCAACGAGGCATGTGCTGTTGCCAGTGTGAGTGGTGAAGCACTAGCTTCTGGATCATCTGCCATTCGGTGCAGCTCCAAACACGCTGCTCACCGTGAGCTGTCGTGTCAGGATGTCCGAGTGGTCTAAGGCGCTTCGTTCAGGCCGCAGTCTCCCCTGGAGGCGTGGGTTCGAATCCCACTTCTGACAGACCTAACCTTTGGTTGCGGGCTCCAGGTAGAGTCTTTAACCCTCTGGCAAGTTGACCCAGTAACACACTAATATTGATGAAGCACTGCATTTCAGTTCATGTCAGATCCAATGGAACACTACGGTACCTCTGACCACCGGCATCGTATGAACTTTAAAGTAACACTTTTGTGCCATGTATGGGATTCTGTGGAATTTCCATGCAGTTTCCAGGGAATGTCATGTCCTGACATTTTAAGAAATTGGACATGTTTTATAGAATAGCATTCAATGGAATACCATGTTGCGATGTTTACCGGAATGAGAACTTGTTTATGAAAGGGTATTCATGTTTTGTTTGGGGTTTCTTTGGAGGGATGCAATGGGATTCTTGGAGTTTGACTGTGATGTCGTGGACTGAAATTTTGGGGGTGCAGTAGAATTTCATTCCAAGGAATTCCTGGAAATCTCTTGGAATGACATGTCATGGGTTTATGGGCTGTGGGATGGAATGTCATGGAATGAGAATCATGAAATGTAAAGCGAAACATTACATCACTACTGACAAGAAACATCATGAGAATGAAAGAATTATGTTCAACCTGAACAAAACATTGTAGTGACACTGCCCCATTTTAGGTGAATATGAGAGGAATACTATTACTGCATTTATTCAACATCTGCCCTACAAAATGACTGGAATTCAATCGCATTGCTCATGAAGGAATGGACAATCACACAAAAGGGTATGAAGAAACCCGCTCTTTTGCCTAAACGCTCTTGTGTGCTAAAAAGCACAACTCTGCCCCGTGTGAGGCTCGAACTCACGACCTTCAGATAATGAGACTGACGCGCTGCCTAACTGCGCCAGAGGGCATGTGCTGTGGCCAGTGTGAGTGGTGGAGCACTAGCTTCTGGATCATCTGCCATTCGGTGCAGCTCCAAACACGCTGCTCACCGTGCGCTGTCATGTTAGAATGGCCGAGCGATCTGAGGCGCTGCGTTCAGGTCGCAGTCTCCCCTGGATGCGTGGGTTCGAATCCCACTTCTGACAGACCAGACCTTTGGTTGCGGGCTCCAGGTAGACTCTTTAACCCTCTGGCAAGTTGACCCAGTAACACGCTAATATTGACGAAGCACTGCAATTCAGTTCATGTCAGAGCCAATGGAACACTACGGTACCTCTGACCACCGGCATCGCATGAACTTTAAAGTAACACTTTTGTGCCATGTATGGGATTCTGTGGAATTTTCATGCAGTTTCCAGGGAATGTCATGTCCTGACATTTCATGAAATTGGACATGTTTTATAGAATAGCATTCAATGGAATAACATGTTGTGATGTTTACCGGAATGAGAACTTGTTTATGAAAGGGTATTCATGTTTTGTTTGGGGTTTCTTTGGAGGGATGCAATGGGATTCTTGGAGTTTGACTGTGATGTCATGGACTGAAATTTTGGGGGTGCAGTAGAATTTCATGGCAAGGAATTCCTGGAAATCTCTTGGAATGACATGTCATGGGTTTATGGGCTGTGGGATGGAATGTCATGGAATGAGATTCATGGCATGTCAAGCGAAACATTACATCACTACTGACAAGAAACGTCATGAGAATGAAAGAATTATGTTCCGACTGAACAAAACATTGTAGTGACACTGCCCCAGTTTAGGTTAATATGAGAGGAATACTATTTCTGCATTTATTCAACATCTGCCCTACAAAATGACTGGATTTCAATCGCATTGCTCATGAAGGAATGGACAATCACACAAAAGGGTATGAAGAAACCCGCTCTTTTGCCTAAACGCTCTTGTGTGCCAAAAAGCACCACTCTGCCCCGTGTGAGGCTCGAACTCACGACCTTCAGATTATGAGACTGACGCGCTGCCTAATTGCGCCAACGAGGCATGTGCTGTGGCCAGTGTGAGTGGTGGAGCACTAGCTTCTGGATCATCTGCCATTCGGTGCAGCTCCAAACACGCTGCTCACCGTGAGCTTTCATGTCAGGATGGCCGAGCGGTCTAAGGCGCTGCGTTCAGGTCGCAGTCTCCCCTGGAGGCGTGGGTTCGAATCCCACTTCTGACAGACCTAACCTTTGGTTGCGGGCTCCAGGTAGAGTCTTTAACCCTCTGGCAAGTTGACCCAGTAACACACTAATATTGACGAAGCACTGCATTTCAGTTCATGTCAGAGCCAATGGAACACTACGGTACCTCTGACCACCGGCATCGTATGAACTTTAAAGTAACACTTTTGTGCCATGTATGGGATTCTGTGGAATTTCCATGCAGTTTCCAGGGAATGTCATGTCCTGACATTTCATGAAATTGGACATGTTTTATAGAATAGCATTCAATGGAATACCATGTTGTGATGTTTACCGGAATGAGAACTTGTTTATGAAAGGGTATTCGTGTTTTGTTTGGGGTTTCTTTGGAGGGATGCAATGGGATTCTTGGAGTTTGACTGTGATGTCATGGACTGAAATTTTGGGGGTGCAGTAGAATTTCATTGCAAGGAATTCCTGGAAATCTCTTGGAATGACATGTCATGGGTTTATGGGCTGTGGGATGGAATGTCATGGAATGAGATTCATGGCATGTCAAGCGAAACATTACATCACTACTGACAAGAAACGTCATGAGAATGAAAGAATTATGTTCAGACTGAACAAAACATTAGTGACACTGCCCCATTTTAGGTGAATATGAGAGGAATACTATTACTGCATTTATTCAACATCTGCCCTACAAAATGACTGGAATTCAATCGCATTGCTCATGAAGGAATGGACAATCACACAAAAGGGTATGAAGAAACCCGCTCTTTTGCCTAAACGCTCTTGTGTGCTAAAAAGCACAACACTGCCCCGTGTGAGGCTCGAACTCACGACCTTCAGATTATGAGACTGACGCGCTGCCTAACTGCGCCAACGAGGCATGTGCTGTGGCCAGTGTGAGTGGTGGAGCACTAGCTTCTGGATCATCTGCCATTCGGTGCAGCTCCAAACACGCTGCTCACCATGCGCTGTCATGTCAGGATGGCCGAGCGGTCTAAGGCGCTGCGTTCAGGTCGCAGTCTCCCCTGGAGGCGTGGGTTCGAATCCCACTTCTGACAGACCTAACCTTTGGTTGCGGGCTCCAGGTAGACTCTTTAACCCTCTGGCAAGTTGACCCAGTAACACGCTAATATTGACGAAGCACTGCAATTCAGTTCATGTCAGAGCCAATGGAACACTACGGTACCTCTGACCACCGGCATCGCATGAACTTTAAATTAACACTTTTGTGCCATGTATGGGATTCTGTGGAATTTTCATGCAGTTTCCAGGGAATGTCATGTCCTGACATTTCATGAAATTGGACATGTTTTATAGAATAGCATTCAATGGAATAACATGTTGTGATGTTTACCGGAATGAGAACTTGTTTATGAAAGGGTATTCATGTTTTGTTTGGGGTTTCTTTGGAGGGATGCAATGGGATTCTTGGAGTTTGACTGTGATGTCATGGACTGAAATTTTGGGGGTGCAGTAGAATTTCATGGCAAGGAATTCCTGGAAATCTCTTGGAATGACATGTCATGGGTTTATGGGCTGTGGGATGGAATGTCATGGAATGAGATTCATGGCATGTCAAGCGAAACATTACATCACTACTGACAAGAAACGTCATGAGAATGAAAGAATTATGTTCAGACTGAACAAAACATTGTAGTGACACTGCCCCAGTTTAGGTGAATATGAGAGGAATACTATTTCTGCATTTATTCAACATCTGCCCTACAAAATGACTGGATTTCAATCGCATTGCTCATGAAGGAATGGACAATCACACAAAAAGGTATGAAGAAACCCGCTCTTTTGCCTAAACGCTCTTTTGCGCTAAAAAGCACAACTCTGCCCCGTGTGAGGCTCGAACTCACGACCTTCAGATAATGAGACTGACGCGCTGCCTAACTGCGCCAGAGGGCATGTGCTGTGGCCAGTGTGAGTGGTGGAGCACTAGCTTCTGGATCATCTGCCATTCGGTGCAGCTCCAAACACGCTGCTCACCGTGCGCTGTCATGTTAGAATGGCCGAGCGATCTGAGGCGCTGCGTTCAGGTCGCAGTCTCCCCTGGATGCGTGGGTTCGAATCCCACTTCTGACAGACCAGACCTTTGGTTGCGGGCTCCAGGTAGACTCTTTAACCCTCTGGCAAGTTGACCCAGTAACACGCTAATATTGACGAAGCACTGCAATTCAGTTCATGTCAGAGCCAATGGAACACTACGGTACCTCTGACCACCGGCATCGCATGAACTTTAAAGTAACACTTTTGTGCCATGTATGGGATTCTGTGGAATTTTCATGCAGTTTCCAGGGAATGTCATGTCCTGACATTTCATGAAATTGGACATGTTTTATAGAATAGCATTCAATGGAATAACATGTTGTGATGTTTACCGGAATGAGAACTTGTTTATGAAAGGGTATTCATGTTTTGTTTGGGGTTTCTTTGGAGGGATGCAATGGGATTCTTGGAGTTTGACTGTGATGTCATGGACTGAAATTTTGGGGGTGCAGTAGAATTTCATGGCAAGGAATTCCTGGAAATCTCTTGGAATGACATGTCATGGGTTTATGGGCTGTGGGATGGAATGTCATGGAATGAGATTCATGGCATGTCAAGCGAAACATTACATCACTACTGACAAGAAACGTCATGAGAATGAAAGAATTATGTTCCGACTGAACAAAACATTGTAGTGACACTGCCCCAGTTTAGGTTAATATGAGAGGAATACTATTTCTGCATTTATTCAACATCTGCCCTACAAAATGACTGGATTTCAATCGCATTGCTCATGAAGGAATGGACAATCACACAAAAGGGTATGAAGAAACCCGCTCTTTTGCCTAAACGCTCTTGTGTGCCAAAAAGCACCACTCTGCCCCGTGTGAGGCTCGAACTCACGACCTTCAGATTATGAGACTGACGCGCTGCCTAACTGCGCCAACGAGGCATGTGCTGTGGCCAGTGTGAGTGGTGGAGCACTAGCTTCTGGATCATCTGCCATTCGGTGCAGCTCCAAACACGCTGCTCACCGTGAGCTTTCATGTCAGGATGGCCGAGCGGTCTAAGGCGCTGCGTTCAGGTCGCAGTCTCCCCTGGAGGCGTGGGTTCGAATCCCACTTCTGACAGACCTAACCTTTGGTTGCGGGCTCCAGGTAGAGTCTTTAACCCTCTGGCAAGTTGACCCAGTAACACACTAATATTGACGAAGCACTGCATTTCAGTTCATGTCAGAGCCAATGGAACACTACGGTACCTCTGACCACCGGCATCGTATGAACTTTAAAGTAACACTTTTGTGCCATGTATGGGATTCTGTGGAATTTCCATGCAGTTTCCAGGGAATGTCATGTCCTGACATTTCATGAAATTGGACATGTTTTATAGAATAGCATTCAATGGAATACCATGTTGTGATGTTTACCGGAATGAGAACTTGTTTATGAAAGGGTATTCGTGTTTTGTTTGGGGTTTCTTTGGAGGGATGCAATGGGATTCTTGGAGTTTGACTGTGATGTCATGGACTGAAATTTTGGGGGTGCAGTAGAATTTCATTGCAAGGAATTCCTGGAAATCTCTTGGAATGACATGTCATGGGTTTATGGGCTGTGGGATGGAATGTCATGGAATGAGATTCATGGCATGTCAAGCGAAACATTACATCACTACTGACAAGAAACGTCATGAGAATGAAAGAATTATGTTCAGACTGAACAAAACATTAGTGACACTGCCCCATTTTAGGTGAATATGAGAGGAATACTATTACTGCATTTATTCAACATCTGCCCTACAAAATGACTGGAATTCAATCGCATTGCTCATGAAGGAATGGACAATCACACAAAAGGGTATGAAGAAACCCGCTCTTTTGCCTAAACGCTCTTGTGTGCTAAAAAGCACAACACTGCCCCGTGTGAGGCTCGAACTCACGACCTTCAGATTATGAGACTGACGCGCTGCCTAACTGCGCCAACGAGGCATGTGCTGTGGCCAGTGTGAGTGGTGGAGCACTAGCTTCTGGATCATCTGCCATTCGGTGCAGCTCCAAACACGCTGCTCACCATGCGCTGTCATGTCAGGATGGCCGAGCGGTCTAAGGCGCTGCGTTCAGGTCGCAGTCTCCCCTGGAGGCGTGGGTTCGAATCCCACTTCTGACAGACCTAACCTTTGGTTGCGGGCTCCAGGTAGACTCTTTAACCCTCTGGCAAGTTGACCCAGTAACACGCTAATATTGACGAAGCACTGCAATTCAGTTCATGTCAGAGCCAATGGAACACTACGGTACCTCTGACCACCGGCATCGCATGAACTTTAAATTAACACTTTTGTGCCATGTATGGGATTCTGTGGAATTTTCATGCAGTTTCCAGGGAATGTCATGTCCTGACATTTCATGAAATTGGACATGTTTTATAGAATAGCATTCAATGGAATAACATGTTGTGATGTTTACCGGAATGAGAACTTGTTTATGAAAGGGTATTCATGTTTTGTTTGGGGTTTCTTTGGAGGGATGCAATGGGATTCTTGGAGTTTGACTGTGATGTCATGGACTGAAATTTTGGGGGTGCAGTAGAATTTCATGGCAAGGAATTCCTGGAAATCTCTTGGAATGACATGTCATGGGTTTATGGGCTGTGGGATGGAATGTCATGGAATGAGATTCATGGCATGTCAAGCGAAACATTACATCACTACTGACAAGAAACGTCATGAGAATGAAAGAATTATGTTCAGACTGAACAAAACATTGTAGTGACACTGCCCCAGTTTAGGTGAATATGAGAGGAATACTATTTCTGCATTTATTCAACATCTGCCCTACAAAATGACTGGATTTCAATCGCATTGCTCATGAAGGAATGGACAATCACACAAAAGGGTATGAAGAAACCCGCTCTTTTGCCTAAACGCTCTTTTGCGCTAAAAAGCACAACTCTGCCCCGTGTGAGGCTCGAACTCACGACCTTCAGATAATGAGACTGACGCGCTGCCTAACTGCGCCAGAGGGCATGTGCTGTGGCCAGTGTGAGTGGTGGAGCACTAGCTTCTGGATCATCTGCCATTCGGTGCAGCTCCAAACACGCTGCTCACCGTGCGCTGTCATGTTAGAATGGCCGAGCGGTCTGAGGCGCTGCGTTCAGGTCGCAGTCTCCCCTGGATGCGTGGGTTCGAATCCCACTTCTGACAGACCAGACCTTTGGTTGCGGGCTCCAGGTAGACTCTTTAACCCTCTGGCAAGTTGACCCAGTAACACGCTAATATTGACGAAGCACTGCAATTCAGTTCATGTCAGAGCCAATGGAACACTACGGTACTTCTGACCACCGGCATCGCATGAACTTTAAAGTAACACTTTTGTGCCATGTATGGGATTCTGTGGAATTTTCATGCAGTTTCCAGGGAATGTCATGTCCTGACATTTCATGAAATTGGACATGTTTTATAGAATAGCATTCAATGGAATAACATGTTGTGATGTTTACCGGAATGAGAACTTGTTTATGAAAGGGTATTCATGTTTTGTTTGGGGTTTCTTTGGAGGGATGCAATGGGATTCTTGGAGTTTGACTGTGATGTCATGGACTGAAATTTTGGGGGTGCAGTAGAATTTCATGGCAAGGAATTCCTGGAAATCTCTTGGAATGACATGTCATGGGTTTATGGGCTGTGGGATGGAATGTCATGGAATGAGATTCATGGCATGTCAAGCGAAACATTACATCACTACTGACAAGAAACGTCATGAGAATGAAAGAATTATGTTCAGACTGAACAAAACATTGTAGTGACACTGCCCCAGTTTAGGTGAATATGAGAGGAATACTATTTCTGCATTTATTCAACATCTGCCCTACAAAATGACTGGATTTCAATCGCATTGCTCATGAAGGAATGGACAATCACACAAAAGGGTATGAAGAAACCCGCTCTTTTGCCTAAACGCTCTTGTGTGCCAAAAAGCACCACTCTGCCCCGTGTGAGGCTCGAACTCACGACCTTCAGATTATGAGACTGACGCGCTGCCTAACTGCGCCAACGAGGCATGTGCTGTGGCCAGTGTGAGTGGTGGAGCACTAGCTTCTGGATCATCTGCCATTCGGTGCAGCTCCAAACACGCTGCTCACCGTGAGCTTTCATGTCAGGATGGCCGAGCGGTCTAAGGCGCTGCGTTCAGGTCGCAGTCTCCCCTGGAGGCGTGGGTTCGAATCCCACTTCTGACAGACCTAACCTTTGGTTGCGGGCTCCAGGTAGAGTCTTTAACCCTCTGGCAAGTTGACCCAGTAACACACTAATATTGACGAAGCACTGCATTTCAGTTCATGTCAGAGCCAATGGAACACTACGGTACCTCTGACCACCGGCATCGTATGAACTTTAAAGTAACACTTTTGTGCCATGTATGGGATTCTGTGGAATTTCCATGCAGTTTCCAGGGAATGTCATGTCCTGACATTTCATGAAATTTGACATGTTTTATAGAATAGCATTCAATGGAATACCATGTTGTGATGTTTACCGGAATGAGAACTTGTTTATGAAAGGGTATTCATGTTTTGTTTGGGGTTTCTTTGGAGGGATGCAATGGGATTCTTGGAGTTTGACTGTGATGTCATGGACTGAAATTTTGGGGGTGCAGTAGAATTTCATTGCAAGGAATTCCTGGAAATCTCTTGGAATGACATGTCATGGGTTTATGGGCTGTGGGATGGAATGTCATGGAATGAGATTCATGGCATGTCAAGCGAAACATTACATCACTACTGACAAGAAACGTCATGAGAATGAAAGAATTATGTTCAGACTGAACAAAACATTAGTGACACTGCCCCATTTTAGGTGAATATGAGAGGAATACTATTACTGCATTTATTCAACATCTGCCCTACAAAATGACTGGAATTCAATCGCATTGCTCATGAAGGAATGGACAATCACACAAAAGGGTATGAAGAAACCCGCTCTTTTGCCTAAACGCTCTTGTGTGCTAAAAAGCACAACACTGCCCCGTGTGAGGCTCGAACTCACGACCTTCAGATTATGAGACTGACGCGCTGCCTAACTGCGCCAACGAGGCATGTGCTGTGGCCAGTGTGAGTGGTGGAGCACTAGCTTCTGGATCATCTGCCATTCGGTGCAGCTCCAAACACGCTGCTCACCATGCACTGTCATGTCAGGATGGCCGAGCGGTCTAAGGCGCTGCGTTCAGGTCGCAGTCTCCCCTGGAGGCGTGGGTTCGAATCCCACTTCTGACAGACCTAACCTTTGGTTGCGGGCTCCAGGTAGACTCTTTAACCCTCTGGCAAGTTGACCCAGTAACACGCTAATATTGACGAAGCACTGCAATTCAGTTCATGTCAGAGCCAATGGAACACTACGGTACCTCTGACCACCGGCATCGCATGAACTTTAAAGTAACACTTTTGTGCCATGTATGGGATTCTGTGGAATTTTCATGCAGTTTCCAGGGAATGTCATGTCCTGACATTTCATGAAATTGGACATGTTTTATAGAATAGCATTCAATGGAATAACATGTTGTGATGTTTACCGGAATGAGAACTTGTTTATGAAAGGGTATTCATGTTTTGTTTGGGGTTTCTTTGGAGGGATGCAATGGGATTCTTGGAGTTTGACTGTGATGTCATGGACTGAAATTTTGGGGGTGCAGTAGAATTTCATGGCAAGGAATTCCTGGAAATCTCTTGGAATGACATGTCATGGGTTTATGGGCTGTGGGATGGAATGTCATGGAATGAGATTCATGGCATGTCAAGCGAAACATTACATCACTACTGACAAGAAACGTCATGAGAATGAAATAATTATGTTCAGACTGAACAAAACATTGTAGTGACACTGCCCCAGTTTAGGTGAATATGAGAGGAATACTATTTCTGCATTTATTCAACATCTGCCCCACAAAATGACTGGATTTCAATCGCATTGCTCATGAAGGAATGGACAATCACACAAAAGGGTATGAAGAAACCCGCTCTTTTGCCTAAACGCTCTTGTGTGCCAAAAAGCACCACTCTGCCCCGTGTGAGGCTCGAACTCACGACCTTCAGATTATGAGACTGACGCGCTGCCTAACTGCGCCAACGAGGCATGTGCTGTGGCCAGTGTGAGTGGTGGAGCACTAGCTTCTGGATCATCTGCCATTCGGTGCAGCTCCAAACACGCTGCTCACCGTGAGCTGTCATGTCAGGATGGCCGAGCGGTCTAAGGCGCTGCGTTCAGGTCGCAGTCTCCCCTGGAGGCGTGGGTTCGAATCCCACTTCTGACAGACCTAACCTTTGGTTGCGGGCTCCAGGTAGAGTCTTTAACCATCTGGCAAGTTGACCCAGTAACACACTAATATTGACGAAGCACTGCATTTCAGTTCATGTCAGAGCCAATGGAACACTACGGTACCTCTGACCACCGGCATCGCATGAACTTTAAAGTAACACTTTTGTGCCATGTATTGGATTCTGTGGAATTTTCATGCAGTTTCCAGGGAATGTCATGTCCTGACATTTCATGAAATTGGACATGTTTTATAGAATAGCATTCAATGGAATAACATGTTGTGATGTTTACCGGAATGAGAACTTGTTTATGAAAGGGTATTCATGTTTTGTTTGGGGTTTCTTTGGAGGGATGCAATGGGATTCTTGGAGTTTGACTGTGATGTCATGGACTGAAATTTTGGGGGTGCAGTAGAATTTCATGGCAAGGAATTCCTGGAAATCTCTTGGAATGACATGTCATGGGTTTATGGGCTGTGGGATGGAATGTCATGGAATGAGATTCATGGCATGTCAAGCGAAACATTACATCACTACTGACAAGAAACGTCATGAGAATGAAAGAATTATGTTCAGACTGAACAAAACATTGTAGTGACACTGCCCCAGTTTAGGTGAATATGAGAGGAATACTATTTCTGCATTTATTCAACATCTGCCCTACAAAATGACTGGATTTCAATCGCATTGCTCATGAAGGAATGGACAATCACACAAAAGGGTATGAAGAAACCCGCTCTTTTGCCTAAACGCTCTTGTGTGCCAAAAAGCACCACTCTGCCCCGTGTGAGGCTCGAACTCACGACCTTCAGATTATGAGACTGACGCGCTGCCTAACTGCGCCAACGAGGCATGTGCTGTGGCCAGTGTGAGTGGTGGAGCACTAGCTTCTGGATCATCTGCCATTCGGTGCAGCTCCAAACACGCTGCTCACCGTGAGCTTTCATGTCAGGATGGCCGAGCGGTCTAAGGCGCTGCGTCAAGGTCGCAGTCTCCCCTGGAGGCGTGGGTTCGAATCCCACTTCTGACAGACCTAACCTTTGGTTGCGGGCTCCAGGTAGAGTCTTTAACCCTCTGGCAAGTTGACCCAGTAACACACTAATATTGACGAAGCACTGCATTTCAGTTCATGTCAGAGCCAATGGAACACTACGGTACCTCTGACCACCGGCATCGTATGAACTTTAAAGTAACACTTTTGTGCCATGTATGGGATTCTGTGGAATTTCCATGCAGTTTCCAGGGAATGTCATGTCCTGACATTTCATGAAATTGGACATGTTTTATAGAATAGCATTCAATGGAATACCATGTTGTGATGTTTACCGGAATGAGAACTTGTTTATGAAAGGGTATTCATGTTTTGTTTGGGGTTTCTTTGGAGGGATGCAATGGGATTCTTGGAGTTTGACTGTGATGTCATGGACTGAAATTTTGGGGGTGCAGTAGAATTTCATTGCAAGGAATTCCTGGAAATCTCTTGGAATGACATGTCATGGGTTTATGGGCTGTGGGATGGAATGTCATGGAATGAGATTCATGGCATGTCAAGCGAAACATTACATCACTACTGACAAGAAACGTCATGAGAATGAAAGAATTATGTTCAGACTGAACAAAACATTGTAGTGACACTGCCCCATTTTAGGTGAATATGAGAGGAATACTATTACTGCATTTATTCAACATCTGCCCTACAAAATGACTGGAATTCAATCGCATTGCTCATGAAGGAATGGACAATCACACAAAAGGGTATGAAGAAACCCGCTCTTTTGCCTAAACGCTCTTGTGTGCTAAAAATGCACAACCCTGCCCCGTGTGAGGCTCGAACTCACGACCTTCAGATTATGAGACTGACGCGCTGCCTAACTGCGCCAACGAGGCATGTGCTGTGGCCAGTGTGAGTGGTGGAGCACGAGCTTCTGGATCATCTGCCATTCGGTGCAGCTCCAAACACGCTGCTCACCGTGAGCTTTCATGTCAGGATGGCCGAGCGGTCTAAGGCGCTGCGTTCAGGTCGCAGTCTCCCCTGGAGGCGTGGGTTCGAATCCCACTTCTGACAGACTTAACCTTTGGTTGCGGGCTCCAGGTAGAGTCTTTAACCCTCTGGCAAGTTGACCCAGTAACACACTAATATTGACGAAGCACTGCATTTCAGTTCATGTCAGAGCCAATGGAACACTACGGTACCTCTGACCACCGGCATCGTATGAACTTTAAAGTAACACTTTTGTGCCATGTATGGGATTCTGTGGAATTTCCATGCAGTTTCCAGGGAATGTCATGTCCTGACATTTCATGAAATTGGACATGTTTTATAGAATAGCATTCAATGGAATACCATGTTGCGATGTTTACCGGAATGAGAACTTGTTTATGAAAGGGTATTCATGTTTTGTTTGGGGTTTCTTTGGAGGGATGCAATGGGATTCTTGGAGTTTGACTGTGATGTCATGGACTGAAATTTTGGGGGTGCAGTAGAATTTCATGGCAAGGAATTCCTGGAAATCTCTTGGAATGACATGTCATGGGTTTATGGGCTGTGGGATGGAATGTCATGGAATGAGATTCATGAAATGTCAAGCAAAACATTACATCACTACTGACAAGAAACATCATGAGAATGAAAGAATTATGTTCAACCTGAACAAAACATTGTAGTGACACTGCCCCATTTTAGGTGAATATGAGAGGAATACTATTGCTGCATTTATTCAACATCTGCCCCACAAAATGACTGGATTTCAATCGCATTGCTCATGAAGGAATGGACAATCACACAAAAGGGTATGAAGAAACCCGCTCTTTTGCCTAAACGCTCTTGTGTGCCAAAAAGCACCACTCTGCCCCGTGTGAGGCTCGAACTCAAAATCTTCAGATTATGAGACTGACGCCCTGCCTAACTGCGCCAACGAGGCGTGTGCTGTTGTCAGTGTGAGTGGTGGAGCACTAGCTTCTGGATCATCTGCCATTCGGTGCAGCTCCAAACACGCTGCTCACCGTGAGCTGTCATGTCAGGATGGCCGAGCGGTCTAAGGCGCTGTGTTCAGGTCGCAGTCTCCCCTGGAGGCGTGGGTTCGAAGCCCACTTCTGACAGACCTAACCTTTGTTTGCGGGCTCCAGGTAGAGTCTTTAACCATCTGGCAAGTTGACCCAGTAACACACTAATATTGACGAAGCACTGCATTTCAGTTCATGTCAGAGCCAATGGAACACTACGGTACCTCTGACCACCGGCATCGTATGAACTTTAAAGTAACACTTTTGTGCCATGTATGGGATTCTGTGGAATTTCCATGCAGTTTCCAGGGAATGTCATGTCCTGACATTTCATGAAATTGGACATGTTTTATAGAATAGCATTCAATGGAATACCATGTTGCGATGTTTACCGGAATGAGAACTTGTTTATGAAAGGGTATTCATGTTTTGTTTGGGGTTTCTTTGGAGGGATGCAATGGGATTCTTGGAGTTTGACTGTGATGTCATGGACTGAAATTTTGGGGGTGCAGTAGAATTTCATGGCAAGGAATTCCTGGAAATCTCTTGGAATGACATGTCATGGGTTTATGGGCTGTGGGATGGAATGTCATGGAATGAGATTCATGAAATGTCAAGCGAAACATTACATCACTACTGACAAGAAACATCATGAGAATGAAAGAATTATGTTCAACCTGAACAAAACATTGTAGTGACACTGCCCCATTTTAGGTGAATATGAGAGGAATACTATTGCTGCATTTATTCAACATCTGCCCCACAAAATGACTGGATTTCAATCGCATTGCTCATGAAGGAATGGACAATCACACAAAAGGGTATGAAGAAACCCGCTCTTTTGCCTAAACGCTCTTGTGTGCCAAAAAGCACCACTCTGCCCCGTGTGAGGCTCA
This sequence comes from Pseudorasbora parva, assembly GCF_024679245.1. Lineage (NCBI taxonomy): Eukaryota > Metazoa > Chordata > Actinopteri > Cypriniformes > Gobionidae > Pseudorasbora > Pseudorasbora parva. The sequence goes on along the minus strand of NC_090191.1, from coordinate 16,613,771 downwards.
AACTCACGACCTTCAGATTATGAGACTGACGCGCTGCCTAACTGCGCAAACGAGGCGTGTGCTGTGGCCAGTGTGAGTGGTGGAGCACTAGCTTCTGGATCATCTGCCATTCGGTGCAGCTCCAAACACGCTGCTCACCGTGCGCTGTCATGTCAGGATGGCCGAGCGGTCTAAGGCGCTGCGTTCAGGTTGCAGTCTCCCCTGGAGGCGTGGGTTCGAATCCCACTTCTGACAGATCTAACCTTTGGTTGCGAGCTCCAGGTAGAGTCTTTAACCCTCTGGCAAGTTGACCCAGTAACACACTAATATTTACGAAGCACTGCATTTCAGTTCATGTCAGAGCCAATGGAACACTACGGTACCTCTGACCACCGGCATCGTATGAACTTTAAAGTAACACTTTTGTGCCATGTATGGGATTCTGTGGAATTTCCATGCAGTTTCCAGGGAATGTCATGTCCTGACATTTCATGAAATTGGACATGTTTTATAGAATAGCATTCAATGGAATACCATGTTGCGATGTTTACCGGAATGAGAACTTGTTTATGAAAGGGTATTCATGTTTTGTTTGGGGTTTCTTTGGAGGGATGCAATGGGATTCTTGGAGTTTGACTGTGATGTCATGGACTGAAATTTTGGGGGTGCAGTAGAATTTCATGGCAAGGAATTCCTGGAAATCTCTTGGAATGACATGTCATGGGTTTATGGGCTGTGGGATGGAATGTCATGGAATGAGATTCATGAAATGTCAAGCGAAACATTACATCACTACTGACAAGAAACATCATGAGAATGAAAGAGTTATGTTCAACCTGAACAAAACATTGTAGTGACACTGCCCCATTTTAGGTGAATATGAGATGAATACTATTACTGCATTTATTCAACATCTGCCCCACAAAATGACTGGATTTCAATCGCATTGCTCATGAAGGAATGGACAATTACACAAAAGGGTATGAAGAAACCCGCTCTTTTGCCTAAACGCTCTTGTGTGCCAAAAAGCACCACTCTGCCCCGTGTGAGGCTCGACCTCACGACCTTCAGATTATGAGACTGACGCGCTGCCTAACTGCGCCAACGAGGCATGTGCTGTGGTCAGTGTGAGTGGTGGAGCACTAGCTTCTGGATCATCTGCCATTCGGAGCAGCTCCAAACACGCTGCTCACCGTGAGCTGTCATGTCAGGATGGCCGAGCGGTCTAAGGCGCTGCGTTCAGGTTGCAGTCTCCCCTGGAGGCGTTGGTTCGAATCCCACTTCTGACAGATCTAACCTTTGGTTGCGGGCTCCAGGTAGAGTCTTTAACCCTCTGGCAAGTTGACCCAGTAACACACTAATATTTACGAAGCACTGCATTTCAGTTCATGTCAGAGCCAATGGAACACTACGGTACCTCTGACCACCGGCATCGTATGAACTTTAAAGTAACACTTTTGTGCCATGTATGGGATTCTGTGGAATTTCCATGCAGTTTCCAGGGAATGTCATGTCCTGACATTTCATGAAATTGGACATGTTTTATAGAATAGCATTCAATGGAATACCATGTTGCGATGTTTACCGGAATGAGAACTTGTTTATGAAAGGGTATTCATGTTTTGTTTGGGGTTTCTTTGGAGGGATGCAATGGGATTCTTGGAGTTTGACTGTGATGTCATGGACTGAAATTTTGGGGGTGCAGTAGAATTTCATGGCAAGGAATTCCTGGAAATCTCTTGGAATGACATGTCATGGGTTTATGGGCTGTGGGATGGAATGTCATGGAATGAGATTCATGAAATGTCAAGCGAAACATTACATCACTACTGACAAGAAACATCATGAGAATGAAAGAGTTATGTTCAACCTGAACAAAACATTGTAGTGACACTGCCCCATTTTAGGTGAATATGAGAGGAATACTATTACTGCATTTATTCAACATCTGCCCCACAAAATGACTGGATTTCAATCGCATTGCTCATGAAGGAATGGACAATCACACAAAAGGGTATGAAGAAACCCGCTCTTTTGCCTAAACGCTCTTGTGTGCCAAAAAGCACCACTCTGCCCCGTGTGAGGCTCGAACTCACAACCTTCAGAATATGAGACTGACGCCCTGCCTAACTGTGCCAACGAGGCGTGTGCTGTTGGCAGTGTGAGTGGTGGAGCACTAGCTTCTGGATCATCTGCCATTCGGTGCAGCTCCAAACACGCTGCTCACCGTGCACTGTCATGTCACGATGGCCGAGCGGTCTAAGGCGCTGTGTTCAGGTCGCAGTCTCCTCTGGAGGCGTGGGTTCGAATCCCACTTCTGACAGACCTAACCTTTGGTTGCGGGCTCCAGGTAGACTCTTTAACCCTCTGGCAAGTTGACCCAGTAACACGCTAATATTGACGAAGCACTGCAATTCAGTTCATTTCAGAGCCAATGGAACACTACGGTACCTCTGACCACCGGCATCGCATGAACTTTAAAGTAACACTTTTGTGCCATGTATGGGATTCTGTGGAATTTTCATGCAGTTTCCAGGGAATGTCATGTCCTGACATTTCATGAAATTGGACATGTTTTATAGAATAGCATTCAATGGAATAACATGTTGTGATGTTTACCGGAATGAGAACTTGTTTATGAAAGGGTATTCATGTTTTGTTTGGGGTTTCTTTGGAGGGATGCAATGGGATTCTTGGAGTTTGACTGTGATGTCATGGACTGAAATTTTGGGGGTGCAGTAGAATTTCATGGCAAGGAATTCCTGGAAATCTCTTGGATTGACATGTCATGGGCAGAGGTGTCAAGTAACGAAGTACAAATACTTCGTTACCTTACTTAAGTAGAAATTTTGGGTATCAATACTTTACTGGAGTAATTATTTTTCTGCCTACTTTTTACTTCTACTCCTTACATTTTCAAGCAATTATCTGTACTTTCTACTCCTTACTTTTTAAAAATAGCCTCGTTACTCCTCTTTCATTTCATCTTGTTTAAAAAAAAAACTATGCAGATAAATCGCATCATCGATAGTGTGAATTTGATTGTAGTTGGATGAGAAGTGTAAACATATACCATTCCAACACCCTATTGGTTACATCGCGCCTGCACATGACTCAAAGCACAAATCACACACGGTGTTGCCAGATTGGGCGGGTTCCAGCGCACGAGCACGCACTTTCAGTCAATCAGCGATCAGCAGGCAGACGCGCTCATTCGTGACAGCCAGGTTTTTAGCGCGATAACTCGTTGTAGATGTATATTCAAGTGATTGCTATGCTAAAGTGGCATACATACAGTATATATATATATATATATATATATATATATATATATATATATATATATATATATATATATATATATATATATATATACACAAGCCGTTTCTACAGTAAGGAGTGGTAGAGTGAACCAACTCTCAAACGTGGATTACACCTGTGACTCGAAGACTATAATCATGATCCTGTCCATCATAATACACACTCAGGACATCTGCAACTAGCAACCCCAACAGCTGCTGAAAGAGGTTTGAATCAATGATGAATCAGTTTTGACTGGGCTAAGTGCATGAACTTCACAAGGGTACTGTAGTTTTGTCAGAGCAAAGCTAAACGCATTGTTGTTATTTTTTTGTCGGCGAATTATTGTACAGTATCAATGAATTACGCATTTTGGCAGTGGTGTGTTTTAACGTGTGAAATGCCTGTTAATTATTTGCTTTTTCCGATATCTTATATTGGGCACTGTTTGCACTTAAAGTGGCTTCTTCAATAAAATATCATCACATTATTTTGCCAGTTTTGGTGACCTTTGAGCCAGTGGCGCCACCAGGGGGTGAACCCCTGGCGAACCCCTGGCCACCCCACTGGCCATGGCGTAGGTTTGGGGGGGGACGCTAGGTACTAGTCCAATCAATTTTTAAAATAAGCAAAATGACGCGTCCCGTATCAAACCAATATGGGACGCGATGCACAACATTGCATTTTAGCGGCGCTTTGCTGCCATAGCGACGGAGTCTCGAGTACATGCGCTGGAAACCTGCGCGGTTTTTTAAAAACATGTCGAGCTCGCGTCCACAGTTTGAACGCAAGAGGATTTCCAGATATAGGGCTGTCCAGTAACTTAAGATGAACCTAAGACAAACTGCACCCTTTGCAGAGAAGCATTTCAGTGTCTCAGGCTGTCTGACTTAAAGCATGTGATGACAGACACATCCGTGAACTAAAGGTAGGCCTATTGTTTTTTTAATGGATAATATAATATAATATTCCATACTTTATCAGAGCTATGCAGACTTATTTTTTCTAGACATTAGAACGGTTAATTTAATAGGTTATAGCCTATTAATGTTATCAATTTATCATTTAGCAGTTTGATATTTTTAAAAATATTTAGATTAAAATGAGACAAATAATTACATAATAAAGAGTCATAATAGTAAATTAATAAAGAGGATTAAACATTTTTGAATTTCAGATTTGTCAGTAAAGTGGTTACTGGTTCAGAATGACTGCTTAAAGAGACAGTGCACCCACAAAAAATCTGTCATAATTTCCTCCCCCTCAAGTTGTTCCAAACCTGTATGCATTTCTTTATGTAGAATACAAATGAAGACACATTCCTACCATGGAAGTCAATGTTGCCCCCAAAGCAAACATTTGGTTACAAACGTTCGTCAAAATATATTATTTTATGTTCAACAGACCAAAGAAACTCAGAAATTTAATTTTTGGGTGAACTATTCCTTTAAAGTACACCAATACAGGCTTCTAAAGAGCTCTTCAGAAATAAATAAAATAATCAAAAGTAAAATCATTTAAAATGTGTTCTGTTGCAAGTTTACATACATGATTCCATGTTTATTGTTGAGCTGCTGTCATTGTTTCATTGTCACTCTTATCACTCTTTAACTGCCAAGTTCATAAATTATTTTCAAAAACGGATTCAAAACTGATTTGAAAAAAAAAAACATACACACAAAATAACTTATTTTCAATATAAAAAATGATTGTGGACTGGATATTTGTTGACCTTTTATCACAGTCTTGGACGTCAAAGATTAGTAACAACACTGGCTTTGATGCATTGTTAGTTTTTGTGCAGCATCAGATTTACATTTTTTTATTCCCTCATTTATATGCAGTTATTCTATACAAATGCCAGAAACTAAGCTTCTTCTTTTTTTCTTCAGCACAGGCCTATCTAAAGGGTTAATGGTGCCACCTGGTTATCAACTGTAAAAATTACACATTTTACCTCTTCCCAACTGGGAAAACCACCAACAATCAAAAATGCATGATTATATGGTGTCATTGCTTTCCAATCAAAAAATGTGGCTATAATGGAAGTCAATGGGGCAAAAACAGCCACAAACAATAAATGAGGGAGGAAAAATCTGATGCTGCACAAAAACTAACAATGCATCAAAGCTAAAGTTGTTACTAATCTTTGACATGCCCAAGACTTTTATATATTTTATATTTAAAACAAGTCATTTTGTGTGTATGTTTTTTTTTCCAAATCCATTTTGAAAATCATTTATGAACTTGGAAAATAAAGAGTATTATTATTTTGGTACTGGATAATTTGAACTGAAGAGCCTCATAAATTAATAGACTTATTAATAAGTCTTTGTGCGCTCAGACAGCAACAGGTCAGCGCATGCCAGTCAGTCAACAATTTCAAAAGAATTTAACATTAGAAGACGTAGACTACTGGTAAGTAAATAAGTCAAAAAATATTTTTTAGTAAAAGACGACGCGGAATTATGTGTCGTGACGTGCTACAGGCCGGTTTACTACACCAGTAGAATAAAATTCTGAAATTATGGTTTCTAGTTTTGGTGTGCCACCCCAAGATTTTAAGTGATCCCATCTGGCCACCCCTATGAAAAATGTCTGGAGGCGCCACTGCTTTGAGCCCTGCACAATCCTTCTTATAACACACTCCTGCAGTCATTAAAATAGTTCAGCTTTGTTTGTAATGTCCAATAGTTATATTTCGTTTAGTTTCTTTAATAAAGTTAATTTAGAAAAATGTTTGGATAATTTGTTTGTTTGTTAATTTTTTTTAAAGTGACAACCAAGCAGTCAGCGGCCGACAGTGGGTATGAGGTTAGGGGTGTAAAAGTCAGGGCCCGTAGGGCTCTAAAGCGTCGACTCAATCTGGCAACACTGATCACACATGTAGCCTACATTTAAATTCCGATAAAGGTTATTCATTACTCATAGGCAACTAGTCATCATATCTTCCGCTTCAGGAAACATGCTCAGCAGTACACATATGTCCATTGTACTAAAATGCATGGGTATATGTGGCTGAAACAGGTAGCCAGTGCATCCCAAATTTTTCAACATTAACATTTTAATATAACATTATAGTCATTATGGCCTTTAGAAAAATGTTTTTTTGAGGAGGTGGGGTAGAGCACTATAGGCCCCTGTGGTGTGGCCTTAGCTTTTGTCTTTAATGGCATTTTCCTTACATTACTTTTACTTTTATACTTTAAGTAGTTTTGAAACCCAGTACTTTTACACTTTTACTTAAGTAAAAAGCTTGAGTTGATACTTTAACTTCTACAAAAGTATTTTTAAACCCTAGTATCTATACTTCCACTTGAGTAATGAATGCCAGTACTTTTGACACCTCTGGTCATGGGTTTATGGGCTGTGGGATGGAATGTCATGGAATGAGATTCATGGCATGTCAAGCGAAACATTACATCACTACTGACAAGAAACGTCATGAGAATGAAAGAATTATGTTCAGACTGAACAAAACATTGTAGTGACACTGCCCCAGTTTAGGTGAATATGAGAGGAATACTATTTCTGCATTTATTCAACATCTGCCCTACAAAATGACTGGATTTACATCGCATTGCTCATGAAGGAATGGACAATCACACAAAAGGGTATGAAGAAACCCGCTCTTTTGCCTAAACGCTCTTGTGTGCCAAAAAGCACCACTCTGCCCCGTGTGAGGCTCGAACTCACGACCTTCAGATTATGAGACTGACGCGCTGCCTAACTGCGCCAACGAGGCATGTGCTGTGGCCAGTGTGAGTGGTGGAGCACTAGCTTCTGGATCATCTGCCATTCGGTGCAGCTCCAAACACGCTGCTCACCGTGAGCTTTCATGTCAGGATGGCCGAGCGGTCTAAGGCGCTGCGTTCAAGCTGGGGAACAATAGTCCAACAAAGGCGGGGAAGAAGGGAAGAAAAGGGGGAAGGAAGAAAGGGAGAAGGGGAAGAAGAGGGGGAAAAAATGAAGAAAAGAAAGGGTGAAATGTGACGTTCAGAGATTTTTCTTCCTAAGCATATGTCTTGTGATGCCTTTTCCGGTTACTTCGTGTGGGAAAATCACGCATTTACATTACACTGTTTTCTATTGCAGGTGCTCACCAAGACCGGGGTTCGATTCCAGCAAAAGACAGCTTTTTGTAATATTTATATTTGAATTAAATAAACACATTTTTGGATGCATACTGTTCCAGTGTTAATAAAATACACATATGTAATTAGTTTGTTGTGTTTTTGATATTCTTTCATGAAAAATAAAATTACCAATGTTGTTATTATTTACTAGTTGTTATATATTTGATCTAATCAAGCATTTGTTTTAGGTTACATTCACACAAGACTTTTGCAAATCTGTATTTGAAAGATGCAACCCATTTGCTGAAAAATGTTTGTCACATTAATAAGAAAATGTACAAATTATTTTTTTTATTGTTGCAGTGTTATATGAAAGTAAAAAGGTCAACAAAACAAATTTTTGTAATATTTATATTTAAATGAAATAATATATTTTTTAATGTATACTGTTCCAGTTCTAATAAAATACACATAAATAGTTTGTTGTGTTTTTTGATGTTCTTTAAAGAAAAATACAATTATCAATGGAACGGTGTTATTATTATATTATTATAAACAAAGATGCGACCCATTACTGAATAACCAATATGCTGAAAAAGGTCTATCACAAGATCAAGAAATGTACAAATGATCTTTTAATATACAAATGTTTTATTGCTGCAGTGTTATATGAAAGTAAAAAAGTCAAAATGCAATCACTTTGCCAATTTGTTTTTATTTTGCAATTATGCAAACAGAACAGTAATGAATGTTAAATAAAATAAAATGTTAAACAAATTTTCAAACATAAAAGGTAAATAAAATGTTAAATAACAACTTTAAAATATTAAATGTACAATTGTAAAAATCAATAAATAGGTTTTCAAAAACAAGAAATAAAATGTTAAATAAAGTTTAAAAATATTTCACGCTATATACAATAATATATATATATATATATATATATATATATATACATATTAAAAAAAAGATAAATTATTTAGAAATGTTTCGCCACATTTCCTCTAACCACACCTCCTTGCAAACTGTCTCAGTCTGTGGGCAATACACCCTGCCCCTGTACTGGCTATGTCCCGTTGCACTGGTTTTGTATTGCCCACATTTTTTGCACGTGTTTGCCTCTACAGTTCTCCTGTAGGGTCTCTTAGGCATGGTTTCTGGTGTAGCAGGCTGTGAGCTGGTTCCCCGCACCACTGTAGGCTGTAACAGTGGCTGCATCATTGGCATTCCTTGTACCATTTGAACACCTTGGACCATTGGGATTCCCTGGACCATTTGGACTCCCTGGTACATTGGCACCTGAAACACTGGCACACCGTGGAACCCTGGTGCTGCTGGTATCATAATATTTGGTACCATCTGCAGTGATGATCCAGGGGCTGATGGTGTCACCAACATCTGGCTCTGCGCTGGTGCCTTGGGTCTGAGAGGGGGTCGCCCAACAGAAGTCTGCCTCTGCTTTGCCTGACCTGCTGTGCTCTCTGGCAGCTTAAACTGGTGCTGTTCCCCTGGTTGTTCTGGCTCAGTCCGTAAGCGTTTAGCAACCTGGAGAGGCTCCTGAGCAACATGGAGGGGCTGAGGCAACTGAATACCCTGAAGCAGCACAGACAGTTCCTGCTTTTTCTGTCTGTTGTTGTACCACTGAATCAGGGTGTTCTGGTTAACCTCCACCAGCTGGATTGACGTCCCTCCCATCACCAAGCCGTTGCCCAGTACAAGCTGCCTTATCCTGCGATAGTCTTGCAGGATCAGAGACCATCTCGACAGGGCTCCTTTGCCTTTTCTTTTGGGGCTTGGGTGAGCATTGCAAAGTCTGATGAAGATGGTCTCCACCAGACGGCAACAGTCAGGCCACTGAGCAGCTATGCCACTTGCACCCAGCACACATCTGATGGTGCTCTCTACCCCTGGGTTCTGAGTGGGCCTCTTTGGGACTCTGAAGCGTCCACTCAGCAGTCTCTTTTGGTAACGAGCTGCTTTCACCACCCCTTTCTTGTCCTGGTCATCCAGGTTCTGCCAAAGAGCAATTATTGTGTTGGCTTCCTGGTTGGTCAGGCTGAGGGTTGTGTGACCCCGGAGTTCCACCAGATATTCTGCCAGCCTGTCCACATGCTGATAACCCGGGACATTTTGGTAGTCAACAGCCTATTAAAAATACAAACACACAAACAAAGAAATTACTACATGACATCTATTTGATGCAAAATTCTGTTATTTTCCTGTTTATCACAAAAAAGCTCTTTTGACCCAATATGTATAGATCAAAGCACTATAGAAATAAATCTGACTTGATGCATATTTCCTGCTTACTTATGACTTTAGGCTTTACGTTTACATTTAGAATATGTAGAAAGTCTGGATTTAAAGCAATGGATGTTAATTCATCACTGTTTGAAATATTATACTTGATTTGAAAGAAATACAAAGGAGTGGTATTTACCATCTCTCCATCATCATCATCATCATCATCATCGTCGTCGTCATCATCCTGACCAGCATCCTCTGGCTCTGAGGGGAAAGGAGAGACAGCAGTCCCTGAAGGTCCAGCTGATGAATGAGACTGTGTGAGGCCATGTGTGGGGTCAGGGAGCAGTGAAGGGGATGTGGAGCCCAGTGCAGATATGTCACTGCTGGTGACCAGGGTGGGAGAACCCAGTGTGAGTGTGGAGGATGGTGACAGAACAGCTTCCGGATCAGTAATGGTGTGATCCTCGCTGATGTCACAGAAGCCCTCATCTTCATCTCGCTCCTCCACACTGAGGTCCTCAATGAGCTCTGCGGTCTGCTCAGAGTCTGGATTCATGTCCTGCAGTGACTGGCCAGTCTGCTGGAACAGGTACTGCACTCCAATGAGCTCACCTGAAACAAACACAATAAACAAGCAGAAATTAAATGTTGTGTATGATATTTGATAAATTAGGCTTTTGTAGTAGCTCATATAGTGTGATATTGTAAGAATAGAGCTGATAACATTTTTTTATTCAGAGGCGCAAAACCTTTAATTGTGGATGGCAAAACATAATGCAATACAGTGATGATTGAGAGACGTACAAATACATTTTCCTCAAAAGCCTGATCATATTTGATATTTACATGTAACATGATTTTTACTCTGCACTTAAGCCCTCATGTTTGCCATTAGTCTTTGTCTAGAATGGGTTAGGGTTAGCCCTTGTGTCTAGCCCTTGTGTCTAGCCCTTCTCTAGCCCTTGTGTCTAGCCCTTGTGTCTAGCCCTTGTGTCTAGCCCTTCTCTAGCCCTTGTGTCTAGCCCTTCTCTAGCCCTTGTGTCTAGCCCTTGTGTCTAGCCCTTGTGTCTAGCCCTTGTGTCTAGCCCTTCTCTAGCCCTTATGTCTAGCCCTTATCTCTAGCCCTTGTGTCTAGCCCTTCTCTAGCCCTTGTGTCTAGCCCTTCTCTAGCCCTTGTGTCTAGCCCTTGTGTCTAGCCCTTGTGTCTAGCCCTTGTGTCTAGCCCTTATGTCTAGCCCTTATCTCTAGCCCTTGTGTCTAGCCCTTCTCTAGCCCTTGTGTCTAGCCCTTGTGTCTAGCCCTTGTGTCTAGCCCTTGTGTCTAACCCTTGTGTCTAGCCCTTGTGTCTAGCCCTTATGTCTAGCCCTTATCTCTAGCCCTTGTGTCTAGCCCTTCTCTAGCCCTTGTGTCTAGCCCTTCTCTAGCCCTTGTGTCTAGCCCTTGTGTCTAGCCCTTGTGTCTAGCCCTTATGTCTAGCCCTTATGTCTAGCCCTTATCTCTAGCCCTCAGTCTTTGTCTAGCATTGAATGTAACGTTTTGAACTGCCGTGCTGTTGGAGAGTTTTGTTTAGCCAACGTCAAGTCAACGTCAGTTTCTTGTATTGCCAAGTTTTTTTTAATGTTTTGGATATTTTGATTAAACTGAACTTGGGTTCAGCAAACTTGCTGTCAGTGGACTAACAGGCCTTTAGAAATTTGCATAAGAAATATGATACGGTAGACTATAGAGTTATATCTAATATATTGACTGAGATTACACAGAAATTGCAAAATCATGAACAATAACAAATTCTCTCACCGGTGTAACGTGCAGGGGAACAAAATGTGGGGACCACTTTCCTGCCAAACAGCTTTTCGTAGTTGGTGTTTACACAGTGAACAAGTTCTCCTGTGTAACTACGCAAAGCTGATGGCTCCATTGACAGGGAAGCAGCCTCCCGGTCCTGGTTCCACCGGTGTAGACCCTCCAGCAGATAAATCTGAAAGTTCAGACTGTTCGCACTGGTTCCTGTAAATAGACACAAGCATATGGCGGGTTTTTAAGAAACACAGACACTTAATGAGCTTTCTTTACACATGCACATTGTATGTGACAAAGACATACCTGGGATGAACCGGTTCAGATGTAAATGAAAGGACTCGAGAGAAGTAGAGCCCCTTGCACATCTGTATGTCTTCAGAAGCATGCCTCCCTTGGTTAAGCTCCCCGTCTCTGTATAGAGCACAACACCAGGGGGATCTTGAATGCATTTAACATGCTTCTTCTGGACATTCCAGATGTGCTCCATCCTTTCTCTGTCCAGGAGAGGAACACCCAGGGAGTCATTGCCCCTGCTGCTCAGGAGCTCTGTAAGCAGTCGCTCAAGGAGAAGGATGGTAGTCTCCTCTCCATGGGTCCTCCTCCGGCAATGAAGGGCCAGCTCTCCCCTGGTGAGATGCTTGTGGACATCTTCATCTGTCAGCGCAGGCCAACCCTGGGATATCAGCTGCTCTCTCTTTGCCACGCGAAGCTCAGAAACATCAGCCGCATCCCACTCAAAAATGCATGCTGACAGCCGTGACATGAAGATGGGATACAGTTGATGGGCATCAGTTGTACACCCCAAGGCAATCCTGCGCATAAAATGCCAGATGTCCAAGCGTATCAGGAGATCTGGCCAACCTCTGAATCTAGTTTTGAGCTTGGTCTCGCCCACCTCAGTGCAACAGCCACAGTCCACGTACAATACAGCAGGTGGGTCCACACCAGCCTTCTGGTACCGTTTCACCAGACCATCCACCATAATGTCCAGTCCTGCTCCTTCCTGGGCTGTAAGCACACTTATGAGCACCTGACCAAACTCGTTGCCAACAGAGGTAAGCCAGAGTCCCGTTCCTCTTGCCGTCCCAGCCAGCTTCTTGGTGATCTGTAATATACATGATATGAAGCATGCTGTAAATGTAATGAAACTGCAGACTGCCATGCTTTGATATAATAAAAAACAACATAAATTAACAAAAATCCACCACTAACCTTTTTAGTGGAATCCATCTTCAAGATAGAGCCATAGGTGGATGTAATCCTTGCATGGATTTCATCCAGCCTTGTCAGGATGTCTTGGCTGTAGACTGTAAGCAGCCACTTACAGCTTGGCACCACTGTAGGCTCTGGGGGTTCCTGAAATTTTACTGGCAACACCCCGGGTCCATTGAGGAAGTCCACACATTGCGTGGTGTACCGGGCCAGCCGCTGGAGCCACTCCTCGCTGTGGTTCTCTCGCAGTTGTTTTATGACCCGGGTGGGACTGTTGCCAAGGCCACGTTCACGGAGAAGCCGAATGACCCTCATATCACAGGCATACCTTAGGAAAAGCAAAATCCACACATTTATATATTTTACATATTTGTTTTGTAAAGTATTTGCTAATAAATGTGATGATGGACTATCAACTGGATGTGGAATGAAAGTGTACTCACTTCCGTGTGAGGATGACCCGAAACTCAGATCGATGGCCCAGATCCAACTGTTGAAGGACAGTCTGACTCCAAGACACATGCGAGGCTTTACACTTGGCACAGATGAGGGTTTCTGTGACCATGTTGTACATCCTGTCGATGTCCAGAACCTGCCGTGCCCTTTTGTGCAGACCACCTCCTGTCAGCTGGTGCTGTCCACAGGCAGGATTGGGACAGAGAACCTTGACCCTCCACAGCTTGTATGGCATCCACAGCAACAGAGCATGGCAAAAAAATCTGTCTGGAGCTGGAGCCTGATTGTATGTAAGTGCTGGCTGTGGTGGGTAATACCAGAGCTGTAGGTTTTCACGAAGCTCTGGTTTCCCCTTGGGTCCCGATTTAAAAAGTCTGCTGGCAATCCACCTGTGATCTTCCTGTGGCAAGGTCTCCGACCACAAACGATGCAGTCGAACTCCAGATGGAGCTTGCAGCAATGCTCCAGAAGGAGCAGTCTGTGAAAGAAAAATACCAAACATTTAGTTTAGCAAGGTCATTTGTTCAATAAGCACTTTATTTTTCCAAAACTACCCTCACATAAAACAGTGATTATTGCTACATCAAAACTTTAAAATAAAATATAATTTTGTATTAATCACTACTGTCATCCAAAAAGAAATGAATATTCTTAAAGCCAGGAAAGATTATCCTCTGTAATTTTACAAACAACATCTCTTTATTTAAAATATTTTAAACATCTGATTATGTAAATAATAATGTAAATATTTCTTTAAATTTAATATCAAGTTGATCCTTTGGGGAGCCAAGTCCTAACATTATGAGTTTACTTGGTTATTGTTTATTCAGCTTGAAAGTGTTTTAGGAAGCTACTGGAGTGGATGTCAACTACTTACTTTACCGTACATTAATAGAAAAAAATTTATACATATGTTCCAAAAAAATTTTTAAACTGTGTCAGCTGCTAACGCTACTTTGTGTTAAGTTACAGTTAATATGCCAATTCAATGACTTTTATAGACCAATAGAATTTTTAAATTACTTACAGAGACAATACTGCACGACTCTGTAGGACTGGTCACATCTGCAGTGGTTCTGGGGACAGAGGCTGGAACTCCAGGGTCTTGTGTCTGTACAATTATAATAAATATGATGTGAAATATAAGTGAAATATAATAGATGTTGTATAAATAACAAGAGAAACAGTCAAACATAACTGTCCGATAATTTTAACTCATCCTAGATGAAATTATACAATACTATAATCGTATTTAAAAAAAAAGAATATTGAAGATTAATATAGTCAAAAACAGTAATACTGGGACATATTATTGCATTTTAAAATCGCTGCTTATTTGAATCTATTTTCAAATGTATTTAATGCATCTTCTTGAATAAAAGTATCAATTTCTTTAAAAACCCCTCACCAACTTTTAAACAGTAGTGTACTGTAGTCGCCTTTGGCTTTTGGCTTGTTCAGTTAGGGACACTTAATATTCAACTATATTACCAATCTGCCCGCATTGACACTATATGATAATTGAAATATAGTATTGTTCATTACGTTGAGATTTCCTGAAATACAAAATATGTTTCTAAAAAGTGCACAGGATTGGAGTGTGTCTTTATAGAATGCAATGTGGATTATGCCAGTACTTACAGAGACAGTGGTGCTTGTTATAGGATCACCGGACACTGCTGGGCTGGGCTGGTCAACAACCTGAGATGGTTTCCTAGCCATACTTAGATTGGGCTTTGCTGCAGCAATGTGGGACCCACCAAATCTTGGCTTGGTAAACTAAAATAGGGAAAAACAATTTCAATGAAAAGATTAAATTTAAATTATACATTAAATTATATAATTGCTGCAACAAATATATAATGACATATTTGGCAAATGAGAAAAAAAATCTATTGTTCCTATATTTTATTGTGTTAATTAAAGGAACTGCTTTCTTGCTGTATAGTTAAATACAATATGCATACTGTTTTCTGTAAAATGGTGTCCCTTAAGTGGTTCATGCTGTATGTTTGCTGAATAACTGAGAAAAAGCTGGACAATGGTATAAAAGTAATTTTTTTGTGTGTGTATTACCACCCTCTTGGTTAAGAGAGCAACCTAGATGAACCTCTTAATTGGTTATTACACTTGTAATGGCCACAAAGTAGATGCTAAATGGCTGAATTTATAATATGTGTATAATTAATGGTGCATAAGTGGAATGTTACCAGAGAAATTAATGGGACAATCTCTGAGGAAACAATTATTAATAATAGAGTTCCACAGAGAAGTGTCTTAGGCCCCCTTTTATTTCTGTTATACATGAATGACATGCAAGCTGTTTGTGACTCTAATTTGTTTTTATATGCTGGTAGGTGTGAAAAACATACCAGCCAAAACTCAGCTTTTTACTTTCTGTACTTCATTATATTTCAACTTAACTGTTATACTTTAAAACGTAAAATTTTGAAAATTTTTATTACCCTTGACAAACTTGGTATAATCCTAGATGTCACAGATGGAGTAGTCTTGGGCTGGAGCCGAGGCTGAGGCTGAGGCTGACTCTGCTGTGCTGGCCCAGTAGCGGAAGGCTGTTGTTCCACAACCCTTGGTGCTGGTCCAGTAGAGACAGTGGCCTGTTTAAGACAACCACAAAAATACATACAATAATTTTTTAATGATGAAAAATGTTTAGTAAATTAATACTGTATATATATATATATATATATATATATATATATATATATATATATATATATATATATATATATATATATATATATATATAATAAAAATAAATTAAAAAATAAATAAATAAATACTTGCAACATCTTCACATTGTTACCTTTTGAGTGTGAAAACCACACATGCACTTTGGGACTGCTCCAAGTAAAGTTGTCTGGCCGCGAGACTGCATCGGACATTTTTCAATCTGTAAAAATTGACATGTAATACACAATACATGCATTTCTAACTAAACTGGAATGGCAAATTGATTTACTGTCATTTTCCAGGAAGTGTCATATTTATTTTCATATAAATTATTTTTTGTCATATGTTCTTTGAAGGGGAGACACAAAAATGTAAAATTAGAGAAAAAGTGAATGAGTTTGTTTCCCCCATTAAAAGAACAAGAGAGGTACAAGAGAGGAACATTTAATTTCACACCTTCAAACCATCCCCCAACATCCCTGCCCCCTCTCTCTCAAATCTCCAAATCTCCTCCCAGACCAAAAAAGTCTTCCATGTATTTTTTTTATAGTATGAAATAAATCTCAAATACCTGCAACATTATTTACATATATATATATATATATATAAATAAATAATATTGATACCTGGTTTACATTAGTGTAAACCATAAGTAACAGTGCATTGTTCTAATGAATGAGATCAGGTACATGTTTGTACTGAACTCTAAGTTGTTGCTCTGTTATGCAAATACATTAAACAAACGATTCTAATGTTCAATTATGCAAGTCAACAAACACTTAAGTCGTTTATTTCATGAAAAGGTCACAAAAACTAAGCACACACTCACCCTTTGATACATCTCATACCACTTTTTCTGTCGAGGAGCTGGCCTGTTACCCTCAGTTGATGGCCAAACTCCTGTGCTGGCAAACTTTTTTAGACGAATTATCCATTCATTTTCCGACATGGCTTTATGGGATTTTTTTCCAGACATTTTTTTTGACCTAGGTTAAATCGTTTTGGACAAAACTACCCTTAATAAAATTGTTTCTTTACAAAATAAACTCAACACAACATATTCAAATGTGTAATTTGGTTTCTTACCTGTTCGCGGTGTATTTTTTGTATAAAAAATATACTTTATCCGATGACCTGATCTCCGTAAAAATGATGCTGACCTCCGTGCCAGTGATGCTCCTCTACTGAACTTTTTTTGAACTCTGACACGCCCCCCGAGAACTTTGTCATTACTTCGTGCCACCTTCGGCTCAGCTCGGAAACTTGATTGACAGCTTGACTAGCCTCCTGACACCAACTAGCGGTGACAAGCGTAAACACGCTCACAACATTTCCTTGAACTCTGATTGGTCAAATGTCGAAAATGTCAAGAAAATGTTAAGAATGGCGCTTTCTGATTGGTTGCAAATGTTATAGTGCTTCGCCGTGATTGGCTGTGGAGTTGAACATTCTTCAACATTTCCCTCAAATTGTCGGACTATCCTTCGGCAGCTGGCGTTCAGGTCGCAGTCTCCCCTGGAGGCTTGGGTTCGAATCCCACTTCTGACAGACCTAACCTTTGGTTGCGGGCTCCAGGTAGAGTCTTTAACCCTCTGGCAAGTTGACCCAGTAACACACTAATATTGACGAAGCACTGCATTTCAGTTCATGTCAGAGCCAATGGAACACTACGGTACCTCTGACCACCGGCATCGTATGAACTTTAAAGTAACAC
Source organism: Pseudorasbora parva (assembly GCF_024679245.1). Taxonomy (NCBI): domain Eukaryota; kingdom Metazoa; phylum Chordata; class Actinopteri; order Cypriniformes; family Gobionidae; genus Pseudorasbora; species Pseudorasbora parva. The sequence goes on along the minus strand of NC_090191.1, from coordinate 16,596,293 downwards.
TTTTGTGCCATGTATGGGATTCTGTGGAATTTAAATGCAGTTTCCAGGGAATGTCATGTCCTGACATTTCATGAAATTGGACATGTTTTATAGAATAGCATTCAATGGAATACCATGTTGTGATGTTTACCGGAATGAGAACTTGTTTATGAAAGGGTATTCATGTTTTGTTTGGGGTTTCATTGGAGGGATGCAATGGGATTCTTGGAGTTTGACTGTGATGTCATGGACTGAAATTTTGGGGGTGCAGTAGAATTTCATGGCAAGGAATTCCTGGAAATCTCTTGGAATGACATGTCATGGGTTTATGGGCTGTGGGATGGAATGTCATGGAATGAGATTCATGGCATGTCAACCGAAACATTACATCACTACTGACAAGAAACGTCATGAGAATGAAAGAATTATGTTCAGACTGAACAAAACATTGTAGTGACACTGCCCCATTTTAGGTGAATATGAGAGGAATACTATTACTGCATTTATTCAACATCTGCCCTACAAAATGACTGGAATTCAATCGCATTGCTCATGAAGGAATGGACAATCACACAAAAGGGTATGAAGAAACCCGCTCTTTTGCCTAAACGCTCTTGTGTGCTAAAAAGCACAACCCTGCCCCGTGTGAGGCTGGAACTCACGACCTTCAGATTATGAGACTGACGCGCTGCCTAACTGCGCCAACGAGGCATGTGCTGTGGCCAGTGTGAGTGGTGGAGCACTAGCTTCTGGATCATCTGCCATTCGGTGCAGCTCCAAACACGCTGCTCACCGTGCACTGTCATGTCAGGATGGCCGAGCGGTCTAAGGCGCTGCGTTCAGGTCGCAGTCTCCCCTCGAGGCGTGGGTTCGAATCCCACTTCTGACAGACCTGACCTTTGGTTGCGGGCTCCAGGTAGACTCTTTAACCCTCTGGCAAGTTGACCCAGTAACACGCTAATATTGACGAAGCACTGCAATTCAGTTCATGTCAGAGCCAATGGAACACTACGGTACCTCTGACCACCGGCATCGCATGAACTTTAAAGTAACACTTTTGTGCCATGTATGGGATTCTGTGGAATTTTCATGCAGTTTCCAGGGAATGTCATGTCCTGACATTTCATGAAATTGGACATGTTTTATAGAATAGCATTCAATGGAATAACATGTTGTGATGTTTACCGGAATGAGAACTTGTTTATGAAAGGGTATTCATGTTTTGTTTGGGGTTTCTTTGGAGGGATGCAATGGGATTCTTGGAGTTTGACTGTGATGTCATGGACTGAAATTTTGGGGGTGCAGTAGAATTTCATGGCAAGGAATTCCTGGAAATCTCTTGGAATGACATGTCATGGGTTTATGGGCTGTGGGATGGAATGTCATGGAATGAGATTCATGGCATGTCAAGCGAAACATTACATCACTACTGACAAGAAACGTCATGAGAATGAAAGAATTATGTTCAGACTGAACAAAACATTGTAGTGACACTGCCCCAGTTTAGGTTAATATGAGAGGAATACTATTTCTGCATTTATTAAACATCTGCCCTACAAAATGACTGGATTTCAATCCCATTGCTCATGAAGGAATGGACAATCACACAAAAGGGTATGAAGAAACCCGCTCTTTTGCCTAAACGCTCTTGTGTGCCAAAAAGCACCACTCTGCCCCGCGTGAGGCTCGAAATCACGACCTTCAGATAATGAGACTGACGCGCTGCCTAACTGCGCCAACGAGGCATGTGCTGTGGCCAGTGTGAGTGGTGGAGCACTAGCTTCTGGATCATCTGCCATTCGGTGCAGCTCCAAACACGCTGCTCACCGTGCGCTGTCATGTCAGGATGGCCGAGCGGTCTATTTCGCTGCGTTCAGGTCGCAGTCTCCCCTGGAGGCGTGGGTTCAAATCCCACTTCTGACAGACCTGACCTTTGGTTGCGGGCTCCAGGTAGACTCTTTAACCCTCTGGCAAGTTGACCCAGTAACACGCTAATATTGACGAAGCACTGCAATTCAGTTCATGTCAGAGCCAATGGAACACTACGGTACCTCTGACCACCGGCATCGCATGAACTTTAAAGTAACACTTTTGTGCCATGTATGGGATTCTGTGGAATTTTCATGCAGTTTCCAGGGAATGTCATGTCCTGACATTTCATGAAATTGGACATGTTTTATAGAATAGCATTCAATGGAATAACATGTTGTGATGTTTACCGGGATGAGAACTTGTTTATGAAAGGGTATTCATGTTTTGTTTGGGGTTTCTTTGGAGGGATGCAATGGGATTCTTGGAGTTTGACTGTGATGTCATGGACTGAAATTTTGGGGGTGCAGTAGAATTTCATGGCAAGGAATTCCTGGAAATCTCTTGGAATGACATGTCATGGGTTTATGGGCTGTGGGATGGAATGTCATGGAATGAGATTCATGGCATGTCAAGCGAAACATTACATCACTACTGACAAGAAACGTCATGAGAATGAAAGAATTATGTTCAGACTGAACAAAACATTGTAGTGACACTGCCCCAGTTTAGGTTAATATGAGAGGAATACTATTTCTGCATTTATTCAACATCTGCCCTACAAAATGACTGGATTTCAATCGCATTGCTCATGAAGGAATGGACAATCACACAAAAGGGTATGAAGAAACCCGCTCTTTTGCCTAAACGCTCTTGTGTGCCAAAAAGCACCACTCTGCCCCGTGTGAGGCTCGAACTCACGACCTTCAGATTATGAGACTGACACGCTGCCTAACTGCGCCAACAAGGCATGTGCTGTGGCCAGTGTGAGTGGTGGAGCACTAGCTTCTGGATCATCTGCCATTCGGTGCAGCTCCAAACACGCTGCTCACCGTGAGCTGTCATGTCAGGATGGCCGAGCGGTCTAAGGCGCTGCGTTCAGGTCGCAGTCTCCCCTGGAGGCGTGGGTTCAAATCCCACTTCTGACAGACCTAACCTTTGGTTGCGGGCTCCAGGTAGAGTCTTTAACCCTCTGGCAAGTTGACCCAGTAACACACTAATATTGACGAAGCACTGCATTTCAGTTCATGTCAGAGCCAATGGAACACTACGGTACCTCTGACCACCGGCATCGTATGAACTTTAAAGTAACACTTTTGTGCCATGTATGGGATTCTGTGGAATTTCCATGCAGTTTCCAGGGAATGTCATGTCCTGACATTTCATGAAATTGGACATGTTTTATAGAATAGCATTCAATGGAATACCATGTTGTGATGTTTACCGGAATGAGAACTTGTTTATGAAAGGGTATTCATGTTTTGTTTGGGGTTTCTTTGGAGGGATGCAATGGGATTCTTGGAGTTTGACTGTGATGTCATGGACTGAAATTTTGGGGGTGCAGTAGAATTTCATGGCAAGGAATTCCTGGAAATCTCTTGGAATGACATGTCATGGGTTTATGGGCTGTGGGATGGAATGTCATGGAATGAGATTCATGGCATGTCAAGCGAAACATTACATCACTACTGACAAGAAACGTCATGAGAATGAAAGAATTATGTTCAGACTGAACAAAACATTGTAGTGACACTGCCCCATTTTAGGTGAATATGAGAGGAATACTATTACTGCATTTATTCAACATCTGCCCTACAAAATGACTGGATTTCAATCGCATTGCTCATGAAGGAATGGACAATCACACAAAAGGGTATGAAGAAACCCGCTCTTTTGCCTAAACGCTCTTGTGTGCCAAAAAGCACCACTCTGCCCCGTGTGAGGCTCGAACTCACGACCTTCAGATTATGAGACTGCCGCGCTGCCTAACTGCGCCAACGAGGCATGTGCTGTGGCCAGTGTGAGTGGTGAAGCACTAGCTTCTGGATCATCTGCCATTCGGTGCAGCTCCAAACACGCTGCTCACCGTGAGCTGTCATGTCAGGATGGCCGTGCGGTCTAAGGCGCTGCGTTCAGGTCGCAGTCTCCCCTGGAGGCGTGGGTTCGAATCCCACTTCTGACAGACCTAACCTTTGGTTGCGGGCTCCAGGTAGAGTCTTTAACCCTCTGGCAAGTTGACCCAGTAACACACTAATATTGACGAAGCACTGCATTTCAGTTCATGTCAGAGCCAATGGAACACTACGGTACCTCTGACCACCGGCATCGTATGAACTTTAAAGTAACACTTTTGTGCCATGTATGGGATTCTGTGGAATTTCCATGCAGTTTCCAGGGAATGTCATGTCCTGACATTTCATGAAATTGGACATGTTTTATAGAATAGCATTCAATGGAATACCATGTTGCAATGTTTACCGGGATGAGAACTTGTTTATGAAAGGGTATTCATGTTTTGTTTGGGGTTTCTTTGGAGGGATGCAATGGGATTCTTGGAGTTTGACTGTGATGTCGTGGACTGAAATTTTGGGGGTGCAGTAGAATTTCATTGCAAGGAATTCCTGGAAATCTCTTGGAATGACATGTCATGGGTTTATGGGCTGTGGGATGGAATGTCATGGAATGAGAATCATGAAATGTCAAGCGAAACATTACATCACTACTGACAAGAAACATCATGAGAATGAAAGAATTATGTTCAACCTGAACAAAACATTGTAGTGACACTGCCCCATTTTAGGTGAATATGAGAGGAATACTATTACTGCATTTATTCAACATCTGCCCTACAAAATGACTGGAATTCAATCGCATTGCTCATGAAGGAATGGACAATCACACAAAAGGGTATGAAGAAACCCGCTCTTTTGCCTAAACGCTCTTGTGTGCTAAAAAGCACAACTCTGCCCCGTGTGAGGCTCGAACTCACGACCTTCAGATTATGAGACTGACGCGCTGCCTAACTGCGCCAACGAGGCATGTGCTGTGGCCAGTGTGAGTGGTGGAGCACTAGCTTCTGGATCATCTGCCATTCGGTGCAGCTCCAAACACGCTGTTCACCGTGCACTGTCATGTCAGGATGGCCGAGCGGTCTAAGGCGCTGCGTTCAGGTCGCAGTCTCCCCTGGAGGCGTGGGTTCGAATCCCACTTCTGACAGACCTAACCTTTGGTTGCGGGCTCCAGGTAGACTCTTTAACCCTCTGGCAAGTTGACCCAGTAACACGCTAATATTGACGAAGCACTGCAATTCAGTTCATGTCAGAGCCAATGGAACACTACGGTACCTCTGACCACCGGCATCGCATGAACTTTAAAGTAACACTTTTGTGCCATGTATGGGATTCTGTGGAATTTTCATGCAGTTTCCAGGGAATGTCATGTCCTGACATTTCATGAAATTGGACATGTTTTATAGAATAGCATTCAATGGAATAACATGTTGTGATGTTTACCGGAATGAGAACTTGTTTATGAAAGGGTATTCATGTTTTGTTTGGGGTTTCTTTGGAGGGATGCAATGGGATTCTTGGAGTTTGACTGTGATGTCATGGACTGAAATTTTGGGGGTGCAGTAGAATTTCATGGCAAGGAATTCCTGGAAATCTCTTGGAATGACATGTCATGGGTTTATGGGCTGTGGGATGGAATGTCATGGAATGAGATTCATGGCATGTCAAGCGAAACATTACATCACTACTGACAAGAAACGTCATGAGAATGAAAGAATTATGTTCAGACTGAACAAAACATTGTAGTGACACTGCCCCAGTTTAGGTGAATATGAGAGGAATACTATTTCTGCATTTATTCAACATCTGCCCTACAAAATGACTGGATTTCAATCGCATTGCTCATGAAGGAATGGACAATCACACAAAAGGGTATGAAGAAACCCGCTCTTTTGCCTAAACGCTCTTGTGTGCCAAAAAGCACCACTCTGCCCCGTGTGAGGCTCGAACTCACGACCTTCAGATTATGAGACTGACGCGCTGCCTAACTGCGCCAACGAGGCATGTGCTGTGGCCAGTGTGAGTGGTGGAGCACTAGCTTCTGGATCATCTGCCATTCGGTGCAGCTCCAAACACGCTGCTCACCGTGAGCTGTCATGTCAGGATGGCCGAGCGGTCTAAGGCGCTGCGTTCAGGTCGCAGTCTCCCCTGGAGGCGTGGGTTCGAATCCCACTTCTGACAGACCTAACCTTTGGTTGGGGGCTCCAGGTAGAGTCTTTAACCATTTGGCAAGTTGACCCAGTAACACACTAATATTGACGAAGCACTGCATTTCAGTTCATGTCAGAGCCAATGGAACACTACGGTACCTCTGACCACCGGCATCGTATGAACTTTAAAGTAACACTTTTGTGCCATGTATGGGATTCTGTGGAATTTCCATGCAGTTTCCAGGGAATGTCATGTCCTGACATTTCATGAAATTGGACATGTTTTATAGAATAGCATTCAATGGAATACCATGTTGCGATGTTTACCGGAATGAGAACTTGTTTAAGAAAGGGTATTCATGTTTTGTTTGGGGTTTCTTTGGAGGGATGCAATGGGATTCTTGGAGTTTGACTGTGATGTCATGGACTGAAATTTTGGGGGTGCAGTAGAATTTCATGGCAAGGAATTCCTGGAAATCTCTTGGAATGACATGTCATGGGTTTATGGGCTGTGGGATGGAATGTCATGGAATGAGATTCATGAAATGTCAAGCGAAACATTACATCACTACTGACAAGAAACATCATGAGAATGAAAGAATTATGTTCAGACTGAACAAAACATTGTAGTGACACTGCCCCAGTTTAGGTGAATATGAGAGGAATACTATTTCTGCATTTATTCAACATCTGCCCTACAAAATGACTGGATTTCAATCGCATTGCTCATGAAGGAATGGACAATCACACAAAAGGGTATGAAGAAACCCGCTCTTTTGCCTAAACGCTCTTGTGTGCCAAAAAGCACCACTCTGCCCCGTGTGAGGCTCGAACTCACGACCTTCAGATTATGAGACTGACGCGCTGCCTAACTGCGCCAACGAGGCATGTGCTGTGGCCAGTGTGAGTGGTGGAGCACTAGCTTCTGGATCATCTGCCATTCGGTGCAGCTCCAAACACGCTGCTCACCGTGAGCTGTCATGTCAGGATGGCCGAGCGGTCTAAGGCGCTGCGTTCAGGTCGCAGTCTCCCCTGGAGGCGTGGGTTCGAATCCCACTTCTGACAGACCTAACCTTTGGTTGGGGGCTCCAGGTAGAGTCTTTAACCATTTGGCAAGTTGACCCAGTAACACACTAATATTGACGAAGCACTGCATTTCAGTTCATGTCAGAGCCAATGGAACACTACGGTACCTCTGACCACCGGCATCGTATGAACTTTAAAGTAACACTTTTGTGCCATGTATGGGATTCTGTGGAATTTCCATGCAGTTTCCAGGGAATGTCATGTCCTGACATTTTATGAAATTGGACATGTTTTATAGAATAGCATTCAATGGAATACCATGTTGCAATGTTTACCGGAATGAGAACCTGTTTATGAAAGGGTATTCATGTTTTGTTTGGGGTTTCTTTGGAGGGATGCAATGGGATTCTTGGAGTTTGACTGTGATGTCGTGGACTGAAATTTTGGGGGTGCAGTAGAATTTCATTGCAAGGAATTCCTGGAAATCTCTTGGAATGACATGTCATGGGTTTATGGGCTGTGGGATGGAATGTCATGGAATGAGAATCATGAAATGTCAAGCGAAACATTACATCACTACTGACAAGAAACATCATGAGAATGAAAGAATTATGTTCAACCTGAACAAAACATTGTAGTGACACTGCCCCATTTTAGGTGAATATGAGAGGAATACTATTACTGCATTTATTCAACATCTGCCCTACAAAATGACTGGAATTCAATCGCATTGCTCATGAAGGAATGGACAATCACACAAAAGGGTATGAAGAAACCCGCTCTTTTGCCTAAACGCTCTTGTGTTCTAAAAAGCACAACTCTGCCCCGTGTGAGGCTCGAACTCACGACCTTCAGATTATGAGACTGACGCGCTGCCTAACTGCGCCAACGAGGCATGTGCTGTGGCCAGTGTGAGTGGTGGAGCACTAGCTTCTGGATCATCTGCCATTCGGTGCAGCTCCAAACACGCTGTTCACCGTGCACTGTCATGTCAGGATGGCCGAGCGGTCTAAGGCGCTGCGTTCAGGTCGCAGTCTCCCCTGGAGGCGTGGGTTCGAATCCCACTTCTGACAGACCTAACCTTTGGTTGCGGGCTCCAGGTAGACTCTTTAACCCTCTGGCAAGTTGACCCAGTAACAAGCTAATATTGACGAAGCACTGCAATTCAGTTCATGTCAGAGCCAATGGAACACTACGGTACCTCTGACCACCGGCATCGCATGAACTTTAAAGTAACACTTTTGTGCCATGTATGGGATTCTGTGGAATTTTCATGCAGTTTCCAGGGAATGTCATGTCCTGACATTTCATGAAATTGGACATGTTTTATAGAATAGCATTCAATGGAATAACATGTTGTGATGTTTACCGGAATGAGAACTTGTTTATGAAAGGGTATTCATGTTTTGTTTGGGGTTTCTTTGGAGGGATGCAATGGGATTCTTGGAGTTTGACTGTGATGTCATGGACTGAAATTTTGGGGGTGCAGTAGAATTTCATGGCAAGGAATTCCTGGAAATCTCTTGGAATGACATGTCATGGGTTTATGGGCTGTGGGATGGAATGTCATGGAATGAGATTCATGGCATGTCAAGCGAAACATTACATCACTACTGACAAGAAACGTCATGAGAATGAAAGAATTATGTTCAGACTGAACAAAACATTGTAGTGACACTGCCCCAGTTTAGGTTAATATGAGAGGAATACTATTTCTGCATTTATTCAACATCTGCCCTACAAAATGACTGGATTTCAATCGCATTGCTCATGAAGGAATGGACAATCACACAAAAGGGTATGAAGAAACCCGCTCTTTTGCCTAAACGCTCTTGTGTGCTAAAAAGCACAACCCTGCCCCGTGTGAGGCTCGAACTCACGACCTTCAGATTATGAGACTGACGCGCTGCCTAACTGCGCCAACGAGGCATGTGCTGTGGCCAGTGTGAGTGGTGGAGCACTAGCTTCTGGATCATCTGCCATTCGGTGCAGCTCCAAACACACTGCTCACCATGCGCTGTCATGTCAGGATGGCCGAGCTGTCTAAGGCGCTGCGTTCAGGTCGCAGTCTCCCCTGAAGGCGTGGGTTCGAATCCCACTTCTGACAGACCTAACCTTTGGTTGCAGGCTCCAGGTAGACTCTTTAACCCTCTGGCAAGTTGACCCAGTAACACGCTAATATTGACGAAGCACTGCAATTCAGTTCATGTCAGAGCCAATGGAACACTACGGTACCTCTGACCACCGGCATCGCATGAACTTTAAAGTAACACTTTTGTGCCATGTATGGGATTCTGTGGAATTTTCATGCAGTTTCCAGGGAATGTCATGTCCTGACATTTCATGAAACTGGACATGTTTTATAGAATAGCATTCAATGGAATAACATGTTGTGATGTTTACCGGAATGAGAACTTGTTTATGAAAGCTTATTCATGTTTTTTTTGGGGTTTCTTTGGAGGGATGCAATGGGATTCTTGGAGTTTGACTGTGATGTCATGGACTGAAATTTTGGGGGTGCAGTAGAATTTCATGGCAAGGAATTCCTGGAAATCTCTTGGAATGACATGTCATGGGTTTATGGGCTGTGGGATGGAATGTCATGGAATGAGATTCATGGCATGTCAAGCGAAACATTACATCACTACTGACAAGAAACGTCATGAGAATGAAAGAATTATGTTCAGACTGAACAAAACATTGTAGTGACACTGCCCCAGTTTAGGTGAATATGAGAGGAATACTATTTCTGCATTTATTCAACATCTGCCCTACAAAATGACTGGATTTCAATCGCATTGCTCATGAAGGAATGGACAATCACACAAAAGGGTATGAAGAAACCCGCTCTTTTGCCTAAACGCTCTTGTGTGCCAAAAAGCACCACTCTGCCCCGTGTGAGGCTCGAACTCACGACCTTCAGATTATGAGACTGACGCGCTGCCTAACTGCGCCAACGAGGCATGTGCTGTGGCCAGTGTGAGTGGTGGAGCACTAGCTTCTGGATCATCTGCCATTCGGTGCAGCTCCAAACACGCTGCTCACCGTGAGCTGTCATGTCAGGATGGCCGAGCGGTCTAAGGCGCTGCGTTCAGGTCGCAGTCTCCCCTGGAGGCGTGGGTTCGAATCCCACTTCTGACAGACCTAACCTTTGGTTGGGGGCTCCAGGTAGAGTCTTTAACCATCTGGCAAGTTGACCCAGTAACACACTAATATTGACAAAGCACTGCATTTCAGTTCATGTCAGAGCCAATGGAACACTACGGTACCTCTGACCACCGGCATCGTATGAACTTTAAAGTAACACTTTTGTGCCATGTATGGGATTCTGTGGAATTTCCACGCAGTTTCCAGGGAATGTCATGTCCTGACATTTCATGAAATTGGACATGTTTTATAGAATAGCATTCAATGGAATACCATGTTGTGATGTTTACCGGAATGAGAACTTGTTTATGAAAGGGTATTCATGTTTTGTTTGGGGTTTCTTTGGAGGGATGCAATGGGATTCTTGGAGTTTGACTGTGATGTCATGGACTGAAATTTTGGGGGTGCAGTAGAATTTCATGGCAAGGAATTCCTGGAAATCTCTTGGAATGACATGTCATGGGTTTATGGGCTGTGGGATGGAATGTCATGGAATGAGATTCATGAAATGTCAAGCGAAACATTACATCACTACTGACAAGAAACATCATGAGAATGAAAGAATTATGTTCAGACTGAACAAAACATTGTAGTGACACTGCCCCAGTTTAGGTGAATATGAGAGGAATACTATTTCTGCATTTATTCAACATCTGCCCTACAAAATGACTGGATTTCAATCGCATTGCTCATGAAGGAATGGACAATCACACAAAAGGGTATGAAGAAACCCGCTCTTTTGCCTAAACGCTCTTGTGTGCCAAAAAGCACCACTCTGCCCCGTGTGAGGCTCGAACTCACGACCTTCAGATTATGAGACTGACGCGCTGCCTAACTGCGCCAACGAGGCATGTGCTGTGGCCAGTGTGAGTGGTGGAGCACTAGCTTCTGGATCATCTGCCATTCGGTGCAGCTCCAAACACGCTGCTCACCGTGAGCTGTCATGTCAGGATGGCCGAGCGGTCTAAGGCGCTGCGTTCAGGTCGCAGTCTCCCCTGGAGGCGTTGGTTCGAATCCCACTTCTGACAGACCTAACCTTTGGTTGCGGGCTCCAGGTAGAGTCTTTAACCCTCTGGCAAGTTGACCCAGTAACACACTAATATTGACGAAGCACTGCATTTCAGTTCATGTCAGAGCCAATGGAACACTACGGTAACTCTGACCACCGGCATCGTATGAACTTTAAAGTAACACTTTTGTGCCATGTATGGGATTCTGTGGAATTTCCATGCAGTTTCCAGGGAATGTCATGTCCTGACATTTCATGAAATTGGACATGTTTTATAGAATAGCATTCAATGGAATACCATGTTGTGATGTTTACCGGAATGAGAACTTGTTTATGAAAGGGTATTCATGTTTTGTTTGGGGTTTCTTTGGAGGGATGCAATGGGATTCTTGGAGTTTGACTGTGATGTCATGGACTGAAATTTTGGGGGTGCAGTAGAATTTCATGGCAAGGAATTCCTGGAAATCTCTTTGAATGACATGTCATGGGTTTATGGGCTGTGGGATGGAATGTCATGGAATGAGATTCATGGCATGTCAAGCGAAACATTACATCACTACTGACAAGAAACGTCATGAGAATGAAAGAATTATGTTCAGACTGAACAAAACATTGTAGTGACACTGCCCCATTTTAGGTGAATATGAGAGGAATACTATTACTGCATTTATTCAACATCTGCCCTACAAAATGACTGGAATTCAATCGCATTGCTCATGAAGGAATGGAGACTGACGCGCTGCCTAACTGCGCCAACGAGGCATGTGCTGTGGCCAGTGTGAGTGGTGGAGCACTAGCTTCTGGATCATCTGCCATTCGGTGCAGCTCCAAACACGCTGCTCACCGTGAGCTGTCATGTCAGGATGGCCGAGCGGTCTAAGGCGCTGCGTTCAGGTCGCAGTCTCCCCTGGAGGCGTGGGTTCGAATCCCACTTCTGACAGACCTAACCTTTGGTTGCGGGCTCCAGGTAGAGTCTTTAACCCTCTGGCAAGTTGACCCAGTAACACACTAATATTGACGAAGCACTGCATTTCAGTTCATGTCAGAGCCAATGGAACACTACGGTACCTCTGACCACCGGCATCGTATGAACTTTAAAGTAACACTTTTGTGCCATGTATGGGATTCTTTGGAATTTCCATGCAGTTTCCAGGGAATGTCGTCCTGACATTTCATGAAATTGGACATGTTTTATAGAATAGCATTCAATGGAATACCATGTTGTGATGTTTACCGGAATGAGAACTTGTTTATGAAAGGGTATTCATGTTTTGTTTGGGGTTTCTTTGGAGGGATGCAATGGGATTCTTGGAGTTTGACTGTGATGTCATGGACTGAAATTTTGGGGGTGCAGTAGAATTTCATGGCAAGGAATTCCTGGAAATCTCTTGGAATGACATGTCATGGGTTTATGGGCTGTGGGATGGAATGTCATGGAATGAGATTCATGGCATGTCAAGCGAAACATTACATCACTACTGACAAGAAACGTCATGAGAATGAAAGAATTATGTTCAGACTGAACAAAACATTGTAGTGACACTGCCCCAGTTTAGGTGAATATGAGAGGAATACTATTTCTGCATTTATTCAACATCTGCCCTACAAAATGACTGGATTTCAATCGCATTGCTCATGAAGGAATGGACAATCACACAAAAGGGTATGAAGAAACCCGCTCTTTTGCCTAAACGCTCTTGTGTGCCAAAAAGCACCACTCTGCCCCGTGTGAGGCTCGAACTCACGACCTTCAGATTATGAGACTGACGCGCTGCCTAACTGCGCCAACGAGGCATGTGCTGTGGCCAGTGTGAGTGGTGGAGCACTAGCTTCTGGATCATCTGCCATTCGGTGCAGCTCCAAACACGCTGCTCACCGTGAGCTGTCATGTCAGGATGGCCGAGCGGTCTAAGGCGCTGCGTTCAGGTCGCAGTCTCCCCTGGAGGCGTGGGTTCGAATCCCACTTCTGACAGACCTAACCTTTGGTTGCGGGCTCCAGGTAGAGTCTTTAACCCTCTGGCAAGTTGACCCAGTAACACACTAATATTGACGAAGCACTGCATTTCAGTTCATGTCAGAGCCAATGGAACACTACGGTACCTCTGACCACCGGCATCGTATGAACTTTAAAGTAACACTTTTGTGCCATGTATGGGATTCTGTGGAATTTCCATGCAGTTTCCAGGGAATGTCATGTCCTGACATTTCATGAAATTGGACATGTTTTATAGAATAGCATTCAATGGAATACCATGTTGCAATGTTTACCGGAATGAGAACTTGTTTATGAAAGGGTATTCATGTTTTGTTTGGGGTTTCTTTGGAGGGATGCAATGGGATTCTTGGAGTTTGACTGTGATGTCATGGACTGAAATTTTGGGGGTGCAGTAGAATTTCATTGCAAGGAATTCCTGGAAATCTCTTGGAATGACATGTCATGGGTTTATGGGCTGTGGGATGGAATGTCATGGAATGAGAATCATGAAATGTCAAGCGAAACATTACATCACTACTGACAAGAAACATCATGAGAATGAAAGAATTATGTTCAACCTGAACAAAACATTGTAGTGACACTGCCCCATTTTAGGTGAATATGAGAGGAATACTATTACTGCATTTATTCAACATCTGCCCTACAAAATGACTGGAATTCAATCGCATTGCTCATGAAGGAATGGACAATCACACAAAAGGGTATGAAGAAACCCGCTCTTTTGCCTAAACGCTCTTGTGTGCTAAAAAGCACAACTCTGCCCCGTGTGAGGCTCGAACTCACGACCTTCAGATTATGAGACTGACGCGCTGCCTAACTGCGCCAACGAGGCATGTGCTGTGGCCAGTGTGAGTGGTGGAGCACTAGCTTCTGGATCATCTGCCATTCGGTGCAGCTCCAAACACGCTGTTCACCGTGCACTGTCATGTCAGGATGGCCGAGCGGTCTAAGGCGCTGCGTTCAGGTCGCAGTCTCCCCTGGAGGCGTGGGTTCGAATCCCACTTCTGACAGACCTAACCTTTGGTTGCGGGCTCCAGGTAGACTCTTTAACCCTCTGGCAAGTTGACCCAGTAACACGCTAATATTGACGAAGCACTGCAATTCAGTTCATGTCAGAGCCAATGGAACACTACGGTACCTCTGACCACCGGCATCGCATGAACTTTAAAGTAACACTTTTGTGCCATGTATGGGATTCTGTGGAATTTTCATGCAGTTTCCAGGGAATGTCATGTCCTGACATTTCATGAAATTGGACATGTTTTATAAAATAGCATTCAATGGAATAACATGTTGTGATGTTTACCGGAATGAGAACTTGTTTATGAAAGGGTATTCATGTTTTGTTTGGGGTTCCTTTGGAGGGATGCAATGGGATTCTTGGAGTTTGACTGTGATGTCATGGACTGAAATTTTGGGGGTGCAGTAGAATTTCATGGCAAGGAATTCCTGGTAATCTCTTGGAATGACATGTCATGGGTTTATGGGCTGTGGGATGGAATGTCATGGAATGAGATTCATGGCATGTCAAGCGAAACATTACATCACTACTGACAAGAAACGTCATGAGAATGAAAGAATTATGTTCAGACTGAACAAAACATTGTAGTGACACTGCCCCAGTTTAGGTGAATATGAGAGGAATACTATTTCTGCATTTATTCAACATCTGCCCTACAAAATGACTGGATTTCAATCGCATTGCTCATGAAGGAATGGACAATCACACAAAAGGGTATGAAGAAACCCGCTCTTTTGCCTAAACGCTCTTGTGTGCCAAAAAGCACCACTCTGCCCCGTGTGAGGCTCGAACTCACGACCTTCAGATTATGAGACTGACGCGCTGCCTAACTGCGCCAACGAGGCATGTGCTGTGGCCAGTGTGAGTGGTGGAGCACTAGCTTCTGGATCATCTGCCATTCGGTGCAGCTCCAAACACGCTGCTCACCGTGAGCTGTCATGTCAGGATGGCCGAGCGGTCTAAGGTGCTGCGTTCAGGTCGCAGTCTCCCCTGGAGGCGTGGGTTCGAATCCCACTTCTGACAGACCTAACCTTTGGTTGCGGGCTCCAGGTAGAGTCTTTAACCCTCTGGCAAGTTGACCCAGTAACACACTAATATTGACGAAGCACTGCATTTCAGTTCATGTCAGAGCCAATGGAACACTACGGTACCTCTGACCACCGGCATCGTATGAACTTTAAAGTAACACTTTTGTGCCATGTATGGGATTCTTTGGAATTTCCATGCAGTTTCCAGGGAATGTCGTCCTGACATTTCATGAAATTGGACATGTTTTATAGAATAGCATTCAATGGAATACCATGTTGTGATGTTTACCGGAATGAGAACTTGTTTATGAAAGGGTATTCATGTTTTGTTTGGGGTTTCTTTGGAGGGATGCAATGGGATTCTTGGAGTTTGACTGTGATGTCATGGACTGAAATTTTGGGGGTGCAGTAGAATTTCATGGCAAGGAATTCCTGGAAATCTATTGGAATGACATGTCATGGGTTTATGGGCTGTGGGATGGAATGTCATGGAATGAGATTCATGGCATGTCAAGCGAAACATTACATAACTACTGACAAGAAACGTCATGAGAATGAAAGAATTATGTTCAGACTGAACAAAACATTGTAGTGACACTGCCCCAGTTTAGGTGAATATGAGAGGAATACTATTTCTGCATTTATTCAACATCTGCCCTACAAAATGACTGGATTTCAATCGCATTGCTCATGAAGGAATGGACAATCACACAAAAGGGTATGAAGAAACCCGCTCTTTTGCCTAAACGCTCTTGTGTGCCAAAAAGCACCACTCTGCCCCGTGTGAGGCTCGAACTCACGACCTTCAGATTATGAGACTGACGCGCTGCCTAACTGCGCCAACGAGGCATGTGCTGTGGCCAGTGTGAGTGGTGGAGCACTAGCTTCTGGATCATCTGCCATTCGGTGCAGCTCCAAACACGCTGCTCACCGTGAGCTGTCATGTCAGGTTGGCCGAGCGGTCTAAGGCGCTGCGTTCAGGTCGCAGTCTCCCCTGGAGGCGTGGGTTCGAATCCCACTTCTGACAGACCTAACCTTTGGTTGCGGGCTCCAGGTAGAGTCTTTAACCCTCTGGCAAGTTGACCCAGTAACACACTAATATTGACGAAGCACTGCATTTCAGTTCATGTCAGAGCCAATGGAACACTACGGTACCTCTGACCACCGGCATCGTATGAACTTTAAAGTAACACTTTTGTGCCATGTATGGGATTCTTTGGAATTTCCATGCAGTTTCCAGGGAATGTCGTCCTGACATTTCATGAAATTGGACATGTTTTATAGAATAGCATTCAATGGAATACCATGTTGTGATGTTTACCGGAATGAGAACTTGTTTATGAAAGGGTATTCATGTTTTGTTTGGGGTTTCTTTGGAGGGATGCAATGGGATTCTTGGAGTTTGACTGTGATGTCATGGACTGAAATTTTGGGGGTGCAGTAGAATTTCATGGCAAGGAATTCCTGGAAATCTCTTGGAATGACATGTCATGGGTTTATGGGCTGTGGGATGGAATGTCATGGAATGAGATTCATGGCATGTCAAGCGAAACATTA
This sequence comes from Pseudorasbora parva, assembly GCF_024679245.1. Classification (NCBI taxonomy): domain Eukaryota; kingdom Metazoa; phylum Chordata; class Actinopteri; order Cypriniformes; family Gobionidae; genus Pseudorasbora; species Pseudorasbora parva. The sequence goes on along the minus strand of NC_090191.1, from coordinate 16,579,502 downwards.
CATCACTACTGACAAGAAACGTCATGAGAATGAAAGAATTATGTTCAGACTGAACAAAACATTGTAGTGACACTGCCCCAGTTTAGGTGAATATGAGAGGAATACTATTTCTGCATTTATTCAACATCTGCCCTACAAAATGACTGGATTTCAATCGCATTGCTCATGAAGGAATGGACAATCACACAAAAGGGTATGAAGAAACCCGCTCTTTTGCCTAAACGCTCTTGTGTGCCAAAAAGCACCACTCTGCCCCGTGTGAGGCTCGAACTCACGACCTTCAGATTATGAGACTGACGCGCTGCCTAACTGCGCCAACGAGGCATGTGCTGTGGCCAGTGTGAGTGGTGGAGCACTAGCTTCTGGATCATCTGCCATTCGGTGCAGCTCCAAACACGCTGCTCACCGTGAGCTGTCATGTCAGGATGGCCGAGCGGTCTAAGGCGCTGCGTTCAGGTCGCAGTCTCCCCTGGAGGCGTGGGTTCGAATCCCACTTCTGACAGACCTAACCTTTGGTTGCGGGCTCCAGGTAGAGTCTTTAACCCTCTGGCAAGTTGACCCAGTAACACACTAATATTGACGAAGCACTGCATTTCAGTTCATGTCAGAGCCAATGGAACACTACGGTACCTCTGACCACCGGCATCGTATGAACTTTAAAGTAACACTTTTGTGCCATGTATGGGATTCTGTGGAATTTCCATGCAGTTTCCAGGGAATGTCATGTCCTGACATTTCATGAAATTGGACATGTTTTATAGAATAGCATTCAATGGAATACCATGTTGCAATGTTTACCGGAATGAGAACTTGTTTATGAAAGGGTATTCATGTTTTGTTTGGGGTTTCTTTGGAGGGATGCAATGTGATTCTTGGAGTTTGACTGTGATGTCATGGACTGAAATTTTGGGGGTGCAGTAGAATTTCATTGCAAGGAATTCCTGGAAATCTCTTGGAATGACATGTCATGGGTTTATGGGCTGTGGGATGGAATGTCATGGAATGAGAATCATGAAATGTCAAGCGAAACATTACATCACTACTGACAAGAAACATCATGAGAATGAAAGAATTATGTTCAACCTGAACAAAACATTGTAGTGACACTGCCCCATTTTAGGTGAATATGAGAGGAATACTATTACTGCATTTATTCAACATCTGCCCTACAAAATGACTGGAATTCAATCGCATTGCTCATGAAGGAATGGACAATCACACAAAAGGGTATGAAGAAACCCGCTCTTTTGCCTAAACGCTCTTGTGTGCTAAAAAGCACAACTCTGCCCCGTGTGAGGCTCGAACTCACGACCTTCAGATTATGAGACTGACGCGCTGCCTAACTGCGCCAACGAGGCATGTGCTGTGGCCAGTGTGAGTGGTGGAGCACTAGCTTCTGGATCATCTGCCATTCGGTGCAGCTCCAAACACGCTGTTCACCGTGCACTGTCATGTCAGGATGGCCGAGCGGTCTAAGGCGCTGCGTTCAGGTCGCAGTCTCCCCTGGAGGCGTGGGTTCGAATCCCACTTCTGACAGACCTAACCTTTGGTTGCGGGCTCCAGGTAGACTCTTTAACCCTCTGGCAAGTTGACCCAGTAACACGCTAATATTGACGAAGCACTGCAATTCAGTTCATGTCAGAGCCAATGGAACACTACGGTACCTCTGACCACCGGCATCGCATGAACTTTAAAGTAACACTTTTGTGCCATGTATGGGATTCTGTGGAATTTTCATGCAGTTTCCAGGGAATGTCATGTCCTGACATTTCATGAAATTGGACATGTTTTATAAAATAGCATTCAATGGAATAACATGTTGTGATGTTTACCGGAATGAGAACTTGTTTATGAAAGGGTATTCATGTTTTGTTTGGGGTTCCTTTGGAGGGATGCAATGGGATTCTTGGAGTTTGACTGTGATGTCATGGACTGAAATTTTGGGGGTGCAGTAGAATTTCATGGCAAGGAATTCCTGGTAATCTCTTGGAATGACATGTCATGGGTTTATGGGCTGTGGGATGGAATGTCATGGAATGAGATTCATGGCATGTCAAGCGAAACATTACATCACTACTGACAAGAAACGTCATGAGAATGAAAGAATTATGTTCAGACTGAACAAAACATTGTAGTGACACTGCCCCAGTTTAGGTGAATATGAGAGGAATACTATTTCTGCATTTATTCAACATCTGCCCTACAAAATGACTGGATTTCAATCGCATTGCTCATGAAGGAATGGACAATCACACAAAAGGGTATGAAGAAACCCGCTCTTTTGCCTAAACGCTCTTGTGTGCCAAAAAGCACCACTCTGCCCCGTGTGAGGCTCGAACTCACGACCTTCAGATTATGAGACTGACGCGCTGCCTAACTGCGCCAACGAGGCATGTGCTGTGGCCAGTGTGAGTGGTGGAGCACTAGCTTCTGGATCATCTGCCATTCGGTGCAGCTCCAAACACGCTGCTCACCGTGAGCTGTCATGTCAGGATGGCCGAGCGGTCTAAGGTGCTGCGTTCAGGTCGCAGTCTCCCCTGGAGGTGTGGGTTCGAATCCCACTTCTGACAGACCTAACCTTTGGTTGCGGGCTCCAGGTAGAGTCTTTAACCCTCTGGCAAGTTGACCCAGTAACACACTAATATTGACGAAGCACTGCATTTCAGTTCATGTCAGAGCCAATGGAACACTACGGTACCTCTGACCACCGGCATCGTATGAACTTTAAAGTAACACTTTTGTGCCATGTATGGGATTCTTTGGAATTTCCATGCAGTTTCCAGGGAATGTCGTCCTGACATTTCATGAAATTGGACATGTTTTATAGAATAGCATTCAATGGAATACCATGTTGTGATGTTTACCGGAATGAGAACTTGTTTATGAAAGGGTATTCATGTTTTGTTTGGGGTTTCTTTGGAGGGATGCAATGGGATTCTTGGAGTTTGACTGTGATGTCATGGACTGAAATTTTGGGGGTGCAGTAGAATTTCATGGCAAGGAATTCCTGGAAATCTATTGGAATGACATGTCATGGGTTTATGGGCTGTGGGATGGAATGTCATGGAATGAGATTCATGGCATGTCAAGCGAAACATTACATAACTACTGACAAGAAACGTCATGAGAATGAAAGAATTATGTTCAGACTGAACAAAACATTGTAGTGACACTGCCCCAGTTTAGGTGAATATGAGAGGAATACTATTTCTGCATTTATTCAACATCTGCCCTACAAAATGACTGGATTTCAATCGCATTGCTCATGAAGGAATGGACAATCACACAAAAGGGTATGAAGAAACCCGCTCTTTTGCCTAAACGCTCTTGTGTGCCAAAAAGCACCACTCTGCCCCGTGTGAGGCTCGAACTCACGACCTTCAGATCATGAGACTGACGCGCTGCCTAACTGCGCCAACGAGGCATGTGCTGTGGCCAGTGTGAGTGGTGGAGCACTAGCTTCTGGATCATCTGCCATTCGGTGCAGCTCCAAACACGCTGCTCACCGTGAGCTGTCATGTCAGGATGGCCGAGCGGTCTAAGGCGCTGCGTTCAGGTCGCAGTCTCCCCTGGAGGCGTGGGTTCGAATCCCACTTCTGACAGACCTAACCTTTGGTTGCGGGCTCCAGGTAGAGTCTTTAACCCTCTGGCAAGTTGACCCAGTAACACACTAATATTGACGAAGCACTGCATTTCAGTTCATGTCAGAGCCAATGGAACACTACGGTACCTCTGACCACCGGCATCGTATGAACTTTAAAGTAACACTTTTGTGCCATGTATGGGATTCTTTGGAATTTCCATGCAGTTTCCAGGGAATGTCGTCCTGACATTTCATGAAATTGGACATGTTTTATAGAATAGCATTCAATGGAATACCATGTTGTGATGTTTACCGGAATGAGAACTTGTTTATGAAAGGGTATTCATGTTTTGTTTGGGGTTTCTTTGGAGGGATGCAATGGGATTCTTGGAGTTTGACTGTGATGTCATGGACTGAAATTTTGGGGGTGCAGTAGAATTTCATGGCAAGGAATTCCTGGAAATCTCTTGGAATGACATGTCATGGGTTTATGGGCTGTGGGATGGAATGTCATGGAATGAGATTCATGGCATGTCAAGCGAAACATTACATCACTACTGACAAGAAACGTCATGAGAATGAAAGAATTATGTTCAGACTGAACAAAACATTGTAGTGACACTGCCCCAGTTTAGGTGAATATGAGAGGAATACTATTTCTGCATTTATTCAACATCTGCCCTACAAAATGACTGGATTTCAATCGCATTGCTCATGAAGGAATGGACAATCACACAAAAGGGTATGAAGAAACCCGCTCTTTTGCCTAAACGCTCTTGTGTGCTATAAAGCACAACCCTGCCCCGTGTGAGGCTCGAACTCACGACCTTCAGATTATGAGACTGACGCGCTGCCTAACTGCGCCAACGAGGCATGTGCTGTGGCCAGTGTGAGTGGTGGAGCACTAGCTTCTGGATCATCTGCCATTCGGTGCAGCTCCAAACACACTGCTCACCATGCGCTGTCATGTCAGGATGGCCGAGCGGTCTAAGGCGCTGCGTTCAGGTTGCAGTCTCCCCTGGAGGCGTGGGTTCGAATCCCACTTCTGACAGACCTAACCTTTGGTTGCAGGCTCCAGGTAGACTCTTTAACCCTCTGGCAAGTTGACCCAGTAACACGCTAATATTGACGAAGCACTGCAATTCAGTTCATGTCAGAGCCAATGGAACACTACGGTACCTCTGACCACCGGCATCGCATGAACTTTAAAGTAACACTTTTGTGCCATGTATGGGATTCTGTGGAATTTTCATGCAGTTTCCAGGGAATGTCATGTCCTGACATTTCATGAAACTGGACATGTTTTATAGAATAGCATTCAATGGAATAACATGTTGTGATGTTTACCGGAATGAGAACTTGTTTATGAAAGGGTATTCATGTTTTGTTTGGGGTTTCTTTGGAGGGATGCAATGGGATTCTTGGAGTTTGACTGTGATGTCATGGACTGAAATTTTGGGGGTGCAGTAGAATTTCATGGCAAGGAATTCCTGGAAATCTCTTGGAATGACATGTCATGGGTTTATGGGCTGTGGGATGGAATGTCATGGAATGAGATTCATGGCATGTCAAGCGAAACATTACATCACTACTGTCAAGAAACGTCATGAGAATGAAAGAATTATGTTCAGACTGAACAAAACATTGTAGTGACACTGCCCCAGTTTAGGTGAATATGAGAGGAATACTATTTCTGCATTTATTCAACATCTGCCCTACAAAATGACTGGATTTCAATCGCATTGCTCATGAAGGAATGGACAATCACACAAAAGGGTATGAAGAAACCCGCTCTTTTGCCTAAACGCTCTTGTGTGCCAAAAAGCACCACTCTGCCCCGTGTGAGGCTCGAACTCACGACCTTCAGATTATGAGACTGACGCGCTGCCTAACTGCGCCAACGAGGCATGTGCTGTGGCCAGTGTGAGTGGTGGAGCACTAGCTTCTGGATCATCTGCCATTCGGTGCAGCTCCAAACACGCTGCTCACCGTGAGCTGTCATGTCAGGATGGCCGAGCGGTCTAAGGCGCTGCGTTCAGGTCGCAGTCTCCCCTGGAGGCGTGGGTTCGAATCCCACTTCTGACAGACCTAACCTTTGGTTGGGGGCTCCAGGTAGAGTCTTTAACCATTTGGCAAGTTGACCCAGTAACACACTAATATTGACGAAGCACTGCATTTCAGTTCATGTCAGAGCCAATGGAACACTACGGTACCTCTGACCACCGGCATCGTATGAACTTTAAAGTAACACTTTTGTGCCATGTATGGGATTCTGTGGAATTTTCATGCAGTTTCCAGGGAATGTCATGTCCTGACATTTCATGAAATTGGACATGTTTTATAAAATAGCATTCAATGGAATAACATGTTGTGATGTTTACCGGAATGAGAACTTGTTTATGAAAGGGTATTCATGTTTTGTTTGGGGTTCCTTTGGAGGGATGCAATGGGATTCTTGGAGTTTGACTGTGATGTCATGGACTGAAATTTTGGGGGTGCAGTAGAATTTCATGGCAAGGAATTCCTGGTAATCTCTTGGAATGACATGTCATGGGTTTATGGGCTGTGGGATGGAATGTCATGGAATGAGATTCATGGCATGTCAAGCGAAACATTACATCACTACTGACAAGAAACGTCATGAGAATGAAAGAATTATGTTCAGACTGAACAAAACATTGTAGTGACACTGCCCCAGTTTAGGTGAATATGAGAGGAATACTATTTCTGCATTTATTCAACATCTGCCCTACAAAATGACTGGATTTCAATCGCATTGCTCATGAAGGAATGGACAATCACACAAAAGGGTATGAAGAAACCCGCTCTTTTGCCTAAACGCTCTTGTGTGCCAAAAAGCACCACTCTGCCCCGTGTGAGGCTCGAACTCACGACCTTCAGATTATGAGACTGACGCGCTGCCTAACTGCGCCAACGAGGCATGTGCTGTGGCCAGTGTGAGTGGTGGAGCACTAGCTTCTGGATCATCTGCCATTCGGTGCAGCTCCAAACACGCTGCTCACCGTGAGCTGTCATGTCAGGATGGCCGAGCGGTCTAAGGTGCTGCGTTCAGGTCGCAGTCTCCCCTGGAGGCGTGGGTTCGAATCCCACTTCTGACAGACCTAACCTTTGGTTGCGGGCTCCAGGTAGAGTCTTTAACCCTCTGGCAAGTTGACCCAGTAACACACTAATATTGACGAAGCACTGCATTTCAGTTCATGTCAGAGCCAATGGAACACTACGGTACCTCTGACCACCGGCATCGTATGAACTTTAAAGTAACACTTTTGTGCCATGTATGGGATTCTTTGGAATTTCCATGCAGTTTCCAGGGAATGTCGTCCTGACATTTCATAAAATTGGACATGTTTTATAGAATAGCATTCAATGGAATACCATGTTGTGATGTTTACCGGAATGAGAACTTGTTTATGAAAGGGTATTCATGTTTTGTTTGGGGTTTCTTTGGAGGGATGCAATGGGATTCTTGGAGTTTGACTGTGATGTCATGGACTGAAATTTTGGGGGTGCAGTAGAATTTCATGGCAAGGAATTCCTGGAAATCTATTGGAATGACATGTCATGGGTTTATGGGCTGTGGGATGGAATGTCATGGAATGAGATTCATGGCATGTCAAGCGAAACATTACATAACTACTGACAAGAAACGTCATGAGAATGAAAGAATTATGTTCAGACTGAACAAAACATTGTAGTGACACTGCCCCAGTTTAGGTGAATATGAGAGGAATACTATTTCTGCATTTATTCAACATCTGCCCTACAAAATGACTGGATTTCAATCGCATTGCTCATGAAGGAATGGACAATCACACAAAAGGGTATGAAGAAACCCGCTCTTTTGCCTAAACGCTCTTGTGTGCCAAAAAGCACCACTCTGCCCCGTGTGAGGCTCGAACTCACGACCTTCAGATTATGAGACTGACGCGCTGCCTAACTGCGCCAACGAGGCATGTGCTGTGGCCAGTGTGAGTGGTGGAGCACTAGCTTCTGGATCATCTGCCATTCGGTGCAGCTCCAAACACGCTGCTCACCGTGAGCTGTCATGTCAGGATGGCCGAGCGGTCTAAGGCGCTGCGTTCAGGTCGCAGTCTCCCCTGGAGGCGTGGGTTCGAATCCCACTTCTGACAGACCTAACCTTTGGTTGCGGGCTCCAGGTAGAGTCTTTAACCCTCTGGCAAGTTGACCCAGTAACACACTAATATTGACGAAGCACTGCATTTCAGTTCATGTCAGAGCCAATGGAACACTACGGTAACTCTGACCACCGGCATCGTATGAACTTTAAAGTAACACTTTTGTGCCATGTATGGGATTCTGTGGAATTTCCATGCAGTTTCCAGGGAATGTCATGTCCTGACATTTCATGAAATTGGACATGTTTTATAGAATAGCATTCAATGGAATACCATGTTGTGATGTTTACCGGAATGAGAACTTGTTTATGAAAGGGTATTCATGTTTTGTTTGGGGTTTCTTTGGAGGGATGCAATGGGATTCTTGGAGTTTGACTGTGATGTCATGGACTGAAATTTTGGGGGTGCAGTAGAATTTCATGGCAAGGAATTCCTGGAAATCTCTTTGAATGACATGTCATGGGTTTATGGGCTGTGGGATGGAATGTCATGGAATGAGATTCATGGCATGTCAAGCGAAACATTACATCACTACTGACAAGAAACGTCATGAGAATGAAAGAATTATGTTCAGACTGAACAAAACATTGTAGTGACACTGCCCCATTTTAGGTGAATATTAGAGGAATACTATTACTGCATTTATTCAACATCTGCCCTACAAAATGACTGGAATTCAATCGCATTGCTCATGAAGGAATGGAGACTGACGCGCTGCCTAACTGCGCCAACGAGGCATGTGCTGTGGCCAGTGTGAGTGGTGGAGCACTAGCTTCTGGATCATCTGCCATTCGGTGCAGCTCCAAACACACTGCTCACCATGCGCTGTCATGTCAGGATGGCCGAGCGGTCTAAGGCGCTGCGTTCAGGTTGCAGTCTCCCCTGGAGGCGTGGGTTCGAATCCCACTTCTGACAGACCTAACCTTTGGTTGCAGGCTCCAGGTAGACTCTTTAACCCTCTGGCAAGTTGACCCAGTAACACGCTAATATTGACGAAGCACTGCAATTCAGTTCATGTCAGAGCCAATGGAACACTACGGTACCTCTGACCACCGGCATCGCATGAACTTTAAAGTAACACTTTTGTGCCATGTATGGGATTCTGTGGAATTTTCATGCAGTTTCCAGGGAATGTCATGTCCATACATTTCATGAAACTGGACATGTTTTATAGAATAGCATTCAATGGAATAACATGTTGTGATGTTTACCGGAATGAGAACTTGTTTATGAAAGGGTATTCATGTTTTGTTTGGGGTTTCTTTGGAGGGATGCAATGGGATTCTTGGAGTTTGACTGTGATGTCATGGACTGAAATTTTGGGGGTGCAGTAGAATTTCATGGCAAGGAATTCCTGGAAATCTCTTGGAATGACATGTCATGGGTTTATGGGCTGTGGGATGGAATGTCATGGAATGAGAATCATGAAATGTCAAGCGAAACATTACATCACTACTGACAAGAAACATCATGAGAATGAAAGAATTATGTTCAACCTGAACAAAACATTGTAGTGACACTGCCCCATTTTAGGTGAATATGAGAGGAATACTATTACTGCATTTATTCAACATCTGCCCTACAAAATGACTGGAATTCAATCGCATTGCTCATGAAGGAATGGACAATCACACAAAAGGGTATGAAGAAACCCGCTCTTTTGCCTAAACGCTCTTGTGTGCTAAAAAGCACAACTCTGCCCCGTGTGAGGCTCGAACTCACGACCTTCAGATTATGAGACTGACGCGCTGCCTAACTGCGCCAACGAGGCATGTGCTGTGGCCAGTGTGAGTGGTGGAGCACTAGCTTCTGGATCATCTGCCATTCGGTGCAGCTCCAAACACGCTGTTCACCGTGCACTGTCATGTCAGGATGACCGAGCGGTCTAAGGCGCTGCGTTCAGGTCGCAGTCTCCCCTGGAGGCGTGGGTTCGAATCCCACTTCTGACAGACCTAACCTTTGGTTGCGGGCTCCAGGTAGACTCTTTAACCCTCTGGCAAGTTGACCCAGTAACACGCTAATATTGACGAAGCACTGCAATTCAGTTCATGTCAGAGCCAATGGAACACTACGGTACCTCTGACCACCGGCATCGCATGAACTTTAAAGTAACACTTTTGTGCCATGTATGGGATTCTGTGGAATTTTCATGCAGTTTCCAGGGAATGTCATGTCCTGACATTTCATGAAATTGGACATGTTTTATAAAATAGCATTCAATGGAATAACATGTTGTGATGTTTACCGGAATGAGAACTTGTTTATGAAAGGGTATTCATGTTTTGTTTGGGGTTCCTTTGGAGGGATGCAATGGGATTCTTGGAGTTTGACTGTGATGTCATGGACTGAAATTTTGGGGGTGCAGTAGAATTTCATGGCAAGGAATTCCTGGTAATCTCTTGGAATGACATGTCATGGGTTTATGGGCTGTGGGATGGAATGTCATGGAATGAGATTCATGGCATGTCAAGCGAAACATTACATCACTACTGACAAGAAACGTCATGAGAATGAAAGAATTATGTTCAGACTGAACAAAACATTGTAGTGACACTGCCCCAGTTTAGGTGAATATGAGAGGAATACTATTTCTGCATTTATTCAACATCTGCCCTACAAAATGACTGGATTTCAATCGCATTGCTCATGAAGGAATGGACAATCACACAAAAGGGTATGAAGAAACCCGCTCTTTTGCCTAAACGCTCTTGTGTGCCAAAAAGCACCACTCTGCCCCGTGTGAGGCTCGAACTCACGACCTTCAGATTATGAGACTGACGCGCTGCCTAACTGCGCCAACGAGGCATGTGCTGTGGCCAGTGTGAGTGGTGGAGCACTAGCTTCTGGATCATCTGCCATTCGGTGCAGCTCCAAACACGCTGCTCACCGTGAGCTGTCATGTCAGGATGGCCGAGCGGTCTAAGGCGCTGCGTTCAGGTCGCAGTCTCCCCTGGAGGCGTGGGTTCGAATCCCACTTCTGACAGACCTAACCTTTGGTTGCGGGCTCCAGGTAGAGTCTTTAACCCTCTGGCAAGTTGACCCAGTAACACACTAATATTGACGAAGCACTGCATTTCAGTTCATGTCAGAGCCAATGGAACACTACGGTAACTCTGACCACCGGCATCGTATGAACTTTAAAGTAACACTTTTGTGCCATGTATGGGATTCTGTGGAATTTCCATGCAGTTTCCAGGGAATGTCATGTCCTGACATTTCATGAAATTGGACATGTTTTATAGAATAGCATTCAATGGAATACCATGTTGTGATGTTTACCGGAATGAGAACTTGTTTATGAAAGGGTATTCATGTTTTGTTTGGGGTTTCTTTGGAGGGATGCAATGGGATTCTTGGAGTTTGACTGTGATGTCATGGACTGAAATTTTGGGGGTGCAGTAGAATTTCATGGCAAGGAATTCCTGGAAATCTCTTTGAATGACATGTCATGGGTTTATGGGCTGTGGGATGGAATGTCATGGAATGAGATTCATGGCATGTCAAGCGAAACATTACATCACTACTGACAAGAAACGTCATGAGAATGAAAGAATTATGTTCAGACTGAACAAAACATTGTAGTGACACTGCCCCATTTTAGGTGAATATGAGAGGAATACTATTACTGCATTTATTCAACATCTGCCCTACAAAATGACTGGAATTCAATCGCATTGCTCATGAAGGAATGGAGACTGACGCGCTGCCTAACTGCGCCAACGAGGCATGTGCTGTGGCCAGTGTGAGTGGTGGAGCACTAGCTTCTGGATCATCTGCCATTCGGTGCAGCTCCAAACACGCTGCTCACCGTGAGCTGTCATGTCAGGATGGCCGAGCGGTCTAAGGCGCTGCGTTCAGGTCGCAGTCTCCCCTGGAGGCGTGGGTTCGAATCCCACTTCTGACAGACCTAACCTTTGGTTGCGGGCTCCAGGTAGAGTCTTTAACCCTCTGGCAAGTTGACCCAGTAACACACTAATATTGACGAAGCACTGCATTTCAGTTCATGTCAGAGCCAATGGAACACTACGGTACCTCTGACCACCGGCATCGTATGAACTTTAAAGTAACACTTTTGTGCCATGTATGGGATTCTTTGGAATTTCCATGCAGTTTCCAGGGAATGTCGTCCTGACATTTCATGAAATTGGACATGTTTTATAGAATAGCATTCAATGGAATACCATGTTGTGATGTTTACCGGAATGAGAACTTGTTTATGAAAGGGTATTCATGTTTTGTTTGGGGTTTCTTTGGAGGGATGCAATGGGATTCTTGGAGTTTGACTGTGATGTCATGGACTGAAATTTTGGGGGTGCAGTAGAATTTCATGGCAAGGAATTCCTGGAAATCTCTTGGAATGACATGTCATGGGTTCATGGGCTGTGGGATGGAATGTCATGGAATGAGATTCATGGCATGTCAAGCGAAACATTACATCACTACTGACAAGAAACGTCATGAGAATGAAAGAATTATGTTCAGACTGAACAAAACATTGTAGTGACACTGCCCCAGTTTAGGTGAATATGAGAGGAATACTATTTCTGCATTTATTCAACATCTGCCCTACAAAATGACTGGATTTCAATCGCATTGCTCATGAAGGAATGGACAATCACACAAAGGGTATGAAGAAACCCGCTCTTTTGCCTAAACGCTCTTGTGTGCCAAAAAGCACCACTCTGCCCCGTGTGAGGCTCGAACTCACGACCTTCAGATTATGAGACTGACGCGCTGCCTAACTGCGCCAACGAGGCATGTGCTGTGGCCAGTGTGAGTGGTGGAGCACTAGCTTCTGGATCATCTGCCATTCGGTGCAGCTCCAAACACGCTGCTCACCGTGAGCTGTCATGTCAGGATGGCCGTTCGGTCTAAGGCGCTGCGTTCAGGTCGCAGTCTCCCCTGGAGGCGTGGGTTCGAATCCCACTTCTGACAGACCTAACCTTTGGTTGCGGGCTCCAGGTAGAGTCTTTAACCCTCTGGCAAGTTGACCCAGTAACACACTAATATTGACGAAGCACTGCATTTCAGTTCATGTCAGAGCCAATGGAACACTACGGTACCTCTGACCACCGGCATCGTATGAACTTTAAAGTAACACTTTTGTGCCATGTATGGGATTCTGTGGAATTTCCATGCAGTTTCCAGGGAATGTCATGTCCTGACATTTCATGAAATTGGACATGTTTTATAGAATAGCATTCAATGGAATACCATGTTGCAATGTTTACCGGAATGAGAACTTGTTTATGAAAGGGTATTCATGTTTTGTTTGGGGTTTCTTTGGAGGGATGCAATGGGATTCTTGGAGTTTGACTGTGATGTCGTGGACTGAAATTTTGGGGGTGCAGTAGAATTTCATTGCAAGGAATTCCTGGAAATCTCTTGGAATGACATGTCATGGGTTTATGGGCTGTGGGATGGAATGTCATGGAATGAGAATCATGAAATGTCAAGCGAAACATTACATCACTACTGACAAGAAACGTCATGAGAATGAAAGAATTATGTTCAGACTGAACAAAACATTGTAGTGACACTGCCCCAGTTTAGGTTAATATGAGAGGAATACTATTTCTGCATTTATTCAACATCTGCCCTACAAAATGACTGGATTTCAATCGCATTGCTCATGAAGGAATGGACAATCACACAAAAGGGTATGAAGAAACCCGCTCTTTTGCCTAAACGCTCTTGTGTGCCAAAAAGCACCACTCTGCCCCGTGTGAGGCTCGAACTCACGACCTTCAGATTATGAGACTGACGCGCTGCCTAACTGCGCCAACGAGGCATGTGCTGTGGCCAGTGTGAGTGGTGGAGCACTAGCTTCTGGATCATCTGCCATTCGGTGCAGCTCCAAACACGCTGCTCACCGTGAGCTGTCATGTCAGGATGGCCGAGCGGTCTAAGGCGCTGCGTTCAGGTCGCAGTCTCCCCTGGAGGCGTGGGTTCAAATCCCACTTCTGACAGACCTAACCTTTGGTTGCGGGCTCCAGGTAGAGTCTTTAACCCTCTGGCAAGTTGACCCAGTAACACACTAATATTGACGAAGCACTGCATTTCAGTTCATGTCAGAGCCAATGGAACACTACGGTACCTCTGACCACCGGCATCGTATGAACTTTAAAGTAACACTTTTGTGCCATGTATGGGATTCTGTGGAATTTCCATGCAGTTTCCAGGGAATGTCATGTCCTGACATTTTATGAAATTGGACATGTTTTATAGAATAGCATTCAATGGAATACCATGTTGCGATGTTTACCGGAATGAGAACTTGTTTATGAAAGGGTATTCATGTTTTGTTTGGGGTTTCTTTGGAGGGATGCAATGGGATTCTTGGAGTTTGACTGTGATGTCGTGGACTGAAATTTTGGGGGTGCAGTAGAATTTCATTGCAAGGAATTCCTGGAAATCTCTTGGAATGACATGTCATGGGTTTATGGGCTGTGGGATGGAATGTCATGGAATGAGAATCATGAAATGTCAAGCGAAACATTACATCACTACTGACAAGAAACATCATGAGAATGAAAGAATTATGTTCAACCTGAACAAAACATTGTAGTGACACTGCCCCATTTTAGGTGAATATGAGAGGAATACTATTACTGCATTTATTCAACATCTGCCCTACAAAATGACTGGAATTCAATCGCATTGCTCATGAAGGAATGGACAATCACACAAAAGGGTATGAAGAAACCCGCTCTTTTGCCTAAACGCTCTTGTGTGCTAAAAAGCACAACTCTGCCCCGTGTGAGGCTCGAACTCACGACCTTCAGATTATGAGACTGACGCGCTGCCTAACTGCGCCAACGAGGCATGCGCTGTGGCCAGTGTGAGTGGTGGAGCACTAGCTTCTGGATCATCTGCCATTCGGTGCAGCTCCAAACACGCTGCTCACCGTGCGCTGTCATGTCAGGATGGCCGAGCGGTCTAAGGCGCTGCGTTCAGGTCGCAGTCTCCCCTGGAGGCGTGGGTTCGAATCCCACTTCTGACAAACCTAACCTTTGGATGCGGGCTCCAAGTAGACTCTTTAACCCTCTGGCAAGTTGACCCAGTAACACGCTAATATTGACGAAGCACTGCAATTCAGTTCATGTCAGAGCCAATGGAACACTACGGTACCTCTGACCACCGGCATCGCATGAACTTTAAAGTAACACTTTTGTGCCATGTATGGGATTCTGTGGAATTTTCATGCAGTTTCCAGGGAATGTCATGTCCTGACATTTCATGAAATTGGACATGTTTTATAGAATAGCATTCAATGGAATAACATGTTGTGATGTTTACCGGAATGAGAACTTGTTTATGAAAGTGTATTCATGTTTTGTTTGGGGTTTCTTTGGAGGGATGCAATGGGATTCTTGGAGTTTGACTGTGATGTCATGGACTGAAATTTTGGGGGTGCAGTAGAATTTCATGGCAAGGAATTCCTGGAAATCTCTTGGAATGACATGTCATGGGTTTATGGGCTGTGGGATGGAATGTCATGGAATGAGATTCATGGCATGTCAAGCGAAACATTACATCACTACTGACAAGAAACGTCATGAGAATGAAAGAATTATGTTCAGACTGAACAAAACATTGTAGTGACACTGCCCCAGTTTAGGTGAATATGAGAGGAATACTATTTCTGCATTTATTCAACATCTGCCCTACAAAATGACTGGATTTCAATCGCATTGCTCATGAAGGAATGGACAATCACACAAAAGGGTATGAAGAAACCCGCTCTTTTGCCTAAACGCTCTTGTGTGCTATAAAGCACAACCCTGCCCCGTGTGAGGCTCGAACTCACGACCTTCAGATTATGAGACTGACGCGCTGCCTAACTGCGCCAACGAGGCATGTGCTGTGGCCAGTGTGAGTGGTGGAGCACTAGCTTCTGGATCATCTGCCATTCGGTGCAGCTCCAAACACACTGCTCACCATGCGCTGTCATGTCAGGATGGCCGAGCGGTCTAAGGCGCTGCGTTCAGGTTGCAGTCTCCCCTGGAGGCGTGGGTTCGAATCCCACTTCTGACAGACCTAACCTTTGGTTGCAGGCTCCAGGTAGACTCTTTAACCCTCTGGCAAGTTGACCCAGTAACACGCTAATATTGACGAAGCACTGCAATTCAGTTCATGTCAGAGCCAATGGAACACTACGGTACCTCTGACCACCGGCATCGCATGAACTTTAAAGTAACACTTTTGTGCCATGTATGGGATTCTGTGGAATTTTCATGCAGTTTCCAGGGAATGTCATGTCCTGACATTTCATGAAACTGGACATGTTTTATAGAATAGCATTCAATGGAATAACATGTTGTGATGTTTACCGGAATGAGAACTTGTTTATGAAAGGGTATTCATGTTTTGTTTGGGGTTTCTTTGGAGGGATGCAATGGGATTCTTGGAGTTTGACTGTGATGTCATGGACTGAAATTTTGGGGGTGCAGTAGAATTTCATGGCAAGGAATTCCTGGAAATCTCTTGGAATGACATGTCATGGGTTTATGGGCTGTGGGATGGAATGTCATGGAATGAGATTCATGGCATGTCAAGCGAAACATTACATCACTACTGACAAGAAACGTCATGAGAATGAAAGAATTATGTTCAGACTGAACAAAACATTGTAGTGACACTGCCCCATTTTAGGTGAATATGAGAGGAATACTATTACTGCATTTATTCAACATCTGCCCTACAAAATGACTGGATTTCAATCGCATTGCTCATGAAGGAATGGACAATCACAAAAAAAGGGTATGAAGAAACCCGCTCTTTTGCCTAAACGCTCTTGTGTGCCAAAAAGCACCACTCTGCCCCGTGTGAGGCTCGAACTCACGACCTTCAGATTATGAGACTGACGCGCTGCCTAACTGCGCCAACGAGGCATGTGCTGTGGCCAGTGTGAGTGGTGGAGCACTAGCTTCTGGATCATCTGCCATTCGGTGCAGCTCCAAACACGCTGCTCACCGTGAGCTGTCATGTCAGGATGTCCGAGCGGTCTAAGGCGCTGCGTTCAGGTCGCAGTCTCCCCTGGAGGCGTGGGTTCGAATCCCACTTCTGACAGACCTAACCTTTGGTTGCGGGCTCCAGGTAGAGTCTTTAACCCTCTGGCAAGTTGACCCAGTAACACACTAATATTGACGAAGCACTGCATTTCAGTTCATGTCAGAGCCAATGGAACACTACGGTACCTCTGACCACCGGCATCGTATGAACTTTAAAGTAACACTTTTGTGCCATGTATGGGATTCTGTGGAATTTCCATGCAGTTTCCAGGGAATGTCATGTCCTGACATTTTATGAAATTGGACATGTTTTATAGAATAGCATTCAATGGAATACCATGTTGCGATGTTTACCGGAATGAGAACTTGTTTATGAAAGGGTATTCATGTTTTGTTTGGGGTTTCTTTGGAGGGATGCAATGGGATTCTTGGAGTTTGACTGTGATGTCGTGGACTGAAATTTTGGGGGTGCAGTAGAATTTCATTGCAAGGAATTCCTGGAAATCTCTTGGAATGACATGTCATGGGTTTATGGGCTGTGGGATGGAATGTCATGGAATGAGAATCATGAAATGTCAAGCGAAACATTACATCACTACTGACAAGAAACATCATGAGAATGAAAGAATTATGTTCAACCTGAACAAAACATTGTAGTGACACTGCCCCATTTTAGGTGAATATGAGAGGAATACTATTACTGCATTTATTCAACATCTGCCCTACAAAATGACTGGAATTCAATCGCATTGCTCATGAAGGAATGGACAATCACACAAAAGGGTATGAAGAAACCCGCTCTTTTGCCTAAACGCTCTTGTGTGCTAAAAAGCACAACTCTGCCCCGTGTGAGGCTCGAACTCACGACCTTCAGATTATGAGACTGACGCGCTGCCTAACTGCGCCAACGAGGCATGCGCTGTGGCCAGTGTGAGTGGTGGAGCACTAGCTTCTGGATCATCTGCCATTCGGTGCAGCTCCAAACACGCTGCTCACCGTGCGCTGTCATGTCAGGATGGCCGAGCGGTCTAAGGCGCTGCGTTCAGGTCGCAGTCTCCCCTGGAGGCGTGGGTTCGAATCCCACTTCTGACAAACCTAACCTTTGGATGCGGGCTCCAGGTAGACTCTTTAACCCTCTGGCAAGTTGACCCAGTAACACGCTAATATTGACGAAGCACTGCAATTCAGTTCATGTCAGAGCCAATGGAACACTACGGTACCTCTGACCACCGGCATCGCATGAACTTTAAAGTAACACTTTTGTGCCATGTATGGGATTCTGTGGAATTTTCATGCAGTTTCCAGGGAATGTCATGTCCTGACATTTCATGAAATTGGACATGTTTTATAGAATAGCATTCAATGGAATAACATGTTGTGATGTTTACCGGAATGAGAACTTGTTTATGAAAGTGTATTCATGTTTTGTTTGGGGTTTCTTTGGAGGGATGCAATGGGATTCTTGGAGTTTGACTGTGATGTCATGGACTGAAATTTTGGGGGTGCAGTAGAATTTCATGGCAAGGAATTCCTGGAAATCTCTTGGAATGACATGTCATGGGTTTATGGGCTGTGGGATGGAATGTCATGGAATGAGATTCATGGCATGTCAAGCGAAACATTACATCACTACTGACAAGAAACGTCATGAGAATGAAAGAATTATGTTCAGACTGAACAAAACATTGTAGTGACACTGCCCCAGTTTAGGTGAATATGAGAGGAATACTATTTCTGCATTTATTCAACATCTGCCCTACAAAATGACTGGATTTCAATCGCATTGCTCATGAAGGAATGGACAATCACACAAAAGGGTATGAAGAAACCCGCTCTTTTGCCTAAACGCTCTTGTGTGCTATAAAGCACAACCCTGCCCCGTGTGAGGCTCGAACTCACGACCTTCAGATTATGAGACTGACGCGCTGCCTAACTGCGCCAACGAGGCATGTGCTGTGGCCAGTGTGAGTGGTGGAGCACTAGCTTCTGGATCATCTGCCATTCGGTGCAGCTCCAAACACACTGCTCACCATGCGCTGTCATGTCAGGATGGCCGAGCGGTCTAAGGCGCTGCGTTCAGGTTGCAGTCTCCCCTGGAGGCGTGGGTTCGAATCCCACTTCTGACAGACCTAACCTTTGGTTGCAGGCTCCAGGTAGACTCTTTAACCCTCTGGCAAGTTGACCCAGTAACACGCTAATATTGACGAAGCACTGCAATTCAGTTCATGTCAGAGCCAATGGAACACTACGGTACCTCTGACCACCGGCATCGCATGAACTTTAAAGTAACACTTTTGTGCCATGTATGGGATTCTGTGGAATTTTCATGCAGTTTCCAGGGAATGTCATGTCCTGACATTTCATGAAACTGGACATGTTTTATAGAATAGCATTCAATGGAATAACATGTTGTGATGTTTACCGGAATGAGAACTTGTTTATGAAAGGGTATTCATGTTTTGTTTGGGGTTTCTTTGGAGGGATGCAATGGGATTCTTGGAGTTTGACTGTGATGTCATGGACTGAAATTTTGGGGGTGCAGTAGAATTTCATGGCAAGGAATTCCTGGAAATCTCTTGGAATGACATGTCATGGGTTTATGGGCTGTGGGATGGAATGTCATGGAATGAGATTCATGGCATGTCAAGCGAAACATTACATCACTACTGTCAAGAAACGTCATGAGAATGAAAGAATTATGTTCAGACTGAACAAAACATTGTAGTGACACTGCCCCAGTTTAGGTGAATATGAGAGGAATACTATTTCTGCATTTATTCAACATCTGCCCTACAAAATGACTGGATTTCAATCGCATTGCTCATGAAGGAATGGACAATCACACAAAAGGGTATGAAGAAACCCGCTCTTTTGCCTAAACGCTCTTGTGTGCCAAAAAGCACCACTCTGCCCCGTGTGAGGCTCGAACTCACGACCTTCAGATTATGAGACTGACGCGCTGCCTAACTGCGCCAACGAGGCATGTGCTGTGGCCAGTGTGAGTGGTGGAGCACTAGCTTCTGGATCATCTGCCATTCGGTGCAGCTCCAAACACGCTGCTCACCGTGAGCTGTCATGTCAGGATGGCCGAGCGGTCTAAGGCGCTGCGTTCAGGTCGCAGTCTCCCCTGGAGGCGTGGGTTCGAATCCCACTTCTGACAGACCTAACCTTTGGTTGGGGGCTCCAGGTAGAGTCTTTAACCATTTGGCAAGTTGACCCAGTAACACACTAATATTGACGAAGCACTGCATTTCAGTTCATGTCAGAGCCAATGGAACACTACGGTACCTCTGACCACCGGCATCGTATGAACTTTAAAGTAACACTTTTGTGCCATGTATGGGATTCTGTGGAATTTTCATGCAGTTTCCAGGGAATGTCATGTCCTGACATTTCATGAAATTGGACATGTTTTATAAAATAGCATTCAATGGAATAACATGTTGTGATGTTTACCGGAATGAGAACTTGTTTATGAAAGGGTATTCATGTTTTGTTTGGGGTTCCTTTGGAGGGATGCAATGGGATTCTTGGAGTTTGACTGTGATGTCATGGACTGAAATTTTGGGGGTGCAGTAGAATTTCATGGCAAGGAATTCCTGGTAATCTCTTGGAATGACATGTCATGGGTTTATGGGCTGTGGGATGGAATGTCATGGAATGAGATTCATGGCATGTCAAGCGAAACATTACATCACTACTGACAAGAAACGTCATGAGAATGAAAGAATTATGTTCAGACTGAACAAAACATTGTAGTGACACTGCCCCAGTTTAGGTGAATATGAGAGGAATACTATTTCTGCATTTATTCAACATCTGCCCTACAAAATGACTGGATTTCAATCGCATTGCTCATGAAGGAATGGACAATCACACAAAAGGGTATGAAGAAACCCGCTCTTTTGCCTAAACGCTCTTGTGTGCCAAAAAGCACCACTCTGCCCCGTGTGAGGCTCGAACTCACGACCTTCAGATTATGAGACTGACGCGCTGCCTAACTGCGCCAACGAGGCATGTGCTGTGGCCAGTGTGAGTGGTGGAGCACTAGCTTCTGGATCATCTGCCATTCGGTGCAGCTCCAAACACGCTGCTCACCGTGAGCTGTCATGTCAGGATGGCCGAGCGGTCTAAGGTGCTGCGTTCAGGTCGCAGTCTCCCCTGGAGGCGTGGGTTCGAATCCCACTTCTGACAGACCTAACCTTTGGTTGCGGGCTCCAGGTAGAGTCTTTAACCCTCTGGCAAGTTGACCCAGTAACACACTAATATTGACGAAGCACTGCATTTCAGTTCATGTCAGAGCCAATGGAACACTACGGTACCTCTGACCACCGGCATCGTATGAACTTTAAAGTAACACTTTTGTGCCATGTATGGGATTCTTTGGAATTTCCATGCAGTTTCCAGGGAATGTCGTCCTGACATTTCATGAAATTGGACATGTTTTATAGAATAGCATTCAATGGAATACCATGTTGTGATGTTTACCGGAATGAGAACTTGTTTATGAAAGGGTATTCATGTTTTGTTTGGGGTTTCTTTGGAGGGATGCAATGGGATTCTTGGAGTTTGACTGTGATGTCATGGACTGAAATTTTGGGGGTGCAGTAGAATTTCATGGCAAGGAATTCCTGGAAATCTATTGGAATGACATGTCATGGGTTTATGGGCTGTGGGATGGAATGTCATGGAATGAGATTCATGGCATGTCAAGCGAAACATTACATAACTACTGACAAGAAACGTCATGAGAATGAAAGAATTATGTTCAGACTGAACAAAACATTGTAGTGACACTGCCCCAGTTTAGGTGAATATGAGAGGAATACTATTTCTGCATTTATTCAACATCTGCCCTACAAAATGACTGGATTTCAATCGCATTGCTCATGAAGGAATGGACAATCACACAAAAGGGTATGAAGAAACCCGCTCTTTTGCCTAAACGCTCTTGTGTGCCAAAAAGCACCACTCTGCCCCGTGTGAGGCTCGAACTCACGACCTTCAGATTATGAGACTGACGCACTGCCTAACTGCGCCAACGAGGCATGTGCTGTGGCCAGTGTGAGTGGTGGAGCACTAGCTTCTGGATCATCTGCCATTCGGTGCAGCTCCAAACACGCTGCTCACCGTGAGCTGTCATGTCAGGATGGCCGAGCGGTCTAAGGCGCTGCGTTCAGGTCGCAGTCTCCCCTGGAGGCGTGGGTTCGAATCCCACTTCTGACAGACCTAACCTTTGGTTGCGGGCTCCAGGTAGAGTCTTTAACCCTCTGGCAAGTTGACCCAGTAACACACTAATATTGACGAAGCACTGCATTTCAGTTCATGTCAGAGCCAATGGAACACTACGGTAACTCTGACCACCGGCATCGTATGAACTTTAAAGTAACACTTTTGTGCCATGTATGGGATTCTGTGGAATTTCCATGCAGTTTCCAGGGAATGTCATGTCCTGACATTTCATGAAATTGGACATGTTTTATAGAATAGCATTCAATGGAATACCATGTTGTGATGTTTACCGGAATGAGAACTTGTTTATGAAAGGGTATTCATGTTTTGTTTGGGGTTTCTTTGGAGGGATGCAATGGGATTCTTGGAGTTTGACTGTGATGTCATGGACTGAAATTTTGGGGGTGCAGTAGAATTTCATGGCAAGGAATTCCTGGAAATCTCTTTGAATGACATGTCATGGGTTTATGGGCTGTGGGATGGAATGTCATGGAATGAGATTCATGGCATGTCAAGCGAAACATTACATCACTACTGACAAGAAACGTCATGAGAATGAAAGAATTATGTTCAGACTGAACAAAACATTGTAGTGACACTGCCCCATTTTAGGTGAATATGAGAGGAATACTATTACTGCATTTATTCAACATCTGCCCTACAAAATGACTGGAATTCAATCGCATTGCTCATGAAGGAATGGAGACTGACGCGCTGCCTAACTGCGCCAACGAGGCATGTGCTGTGGCCAGTGTGAGTGGTGGAGCACTAGCTTCTGGATCATCTGCCATTCGGTGCAGCTCCAAACACACTGCTCACCATGCGCTGTCATGTCAGGATGGCCGAGCGGTCTAAGGCGCTGCGTTCAGGTTGCAGTCTCCCCTGGAGGCGTGGGTTCGAATCCCACTTCTGACAGACCTAACCTTTGGTTGCAGGCTCCAGGTAGACTCTTTAACCCTCTGGCAAGTTGACCCAGTAACACGCTAATATTGACGAAGCACTGCAATTCAGTTCATGTCAGAGCCAATGGAACACTACGGTACCTCTGACCACCGGCATCGCATGAACTTTAAAGTAACACTTTTGTGCCATGTATGGGATTCTGTGGAATTTTCATGCAGTTTCCAGGGAATGTCATGTCCTGACATTTCATGAAACTGGACATGTTTTATAGAATAGCATTCAATGGAATAACATGTTGTGATGTTTACCGGAATGAGAACTTGTTTATGAAAGGGTATTCATGTTTTGTTTGGGGTTTCTTTGGAGGGATGCAATGGGATTCTTGGAGTTTGACTGTGATGTCATGGACTGAAATTTTGGGGGTGCAGTAGAATTTCATGGCAAGGAATTCCTGGAAATCTCTTGGAATGACATGTCATGGGTTTATGGGCTGTGGGATGGAATGTCATGGAATGAGATTCATGGCATGTCAAGCGAAACATTACATCACTACTGTCAAGAAACGTCATGAGAATGAAAGAATTATGTTCAGACTGAACAAAACATTGTAGTGACACTGCCCCAGTTTAGGTGAATATGAGAGGAATACTATTTCTGCATTTATTCAACATCTGCCCTACAAAATGACTGGATTTCAATCGCATTGCTCATGAAGGAATGGACAATCACACAAAAGGGTATGAAGAAACCCGCTCTTTTGCCTAAACGCTCTTGTGTGCCAAAAAGCACCACTCTGCCCCGTGTGAGGCTCGAACTCACGACCTTCAGATTATGAGACTGACGCGCTGCCTAACTGCGCCAACGAGGCATGTGCTGTGGCCAGTGTGAGTGGTGGAGCACTAGCTTCTGGATCATCTGCCATTCGGTGCAGCTCCAAACACGCTGCTCACCGTGAGCTGTCATGTCAGGATGGCCGAGCGGTCTAAGGCGCTGCGTTCAGGTCGCAGTCTCCCCTGGAGGCGTGGGTTCGAATCCCACTTCTGACAGACCTAACCTTTGGTTGGGGGCTCCAGGTAGAGTCTTTAACCATTTGGCAAGTTGACCCAGTAACACACTAATATTGACGAAGCACTGCATTTCAGTTCATGTCAGAGCCAATGGAACACTACGGTACCTCTGACCACCGGCATCGTATGAACTTTAAAGTAACACTTTTGTGCCATGTATGGGATTCTGTGGAATTTCCATGCAGTTTCCAGGGAATGTCATGTCCTGACATTTCATGAAATTGGACATGTTTTATAGAATAGCATTCAATGGAATACCATGTTGCGATGTTTACCGGAATGAGAACTTGTTTATGAAAGGGTATTCATGTTTTGTTTGGGGTTTCTTTGGAGGGATGCAATGGGATTCTTGGAGTTTGACTGTGATGTCATGGACTGAAATTTTGGGGGTGCAGTAGAATTTCATGGCAAGGAATTCCTGGAAATCTCTTGGAATGACATGTCATGGGTTTATGGGCTGTGGGATGGAATGTCATGGAATGAGATTCATGAAATGTCAAGCGAAACATTACATCACTACTGACAAGAAACATCATGAGAATGAAAGAATTATGTTCAGACTGAACAAAACATTGTAGTGACACTGCCCCAGTTTAGGTGAATATGAGAGGAATACTATTTCTGCATTTATTCAACATCTGCCCTACAAAATGACTGGATTTCAATCGCATTGCTCATGAAGGAATGGACAATCACACAAAAGGGTATGAAGAAACCCGCTCTTTTGCCTAAACGCTCTTGTGTGCCAAAAAGCACCACTCTGCCCCGTGTGAGGCTCGAACTCACGACCTTCAGATTATGAGACTGACGCGCTGCCTAACTGCGCCAACGAGGCATGTGCTGTGGCCAGTGTGAGTGGTGGAGCACTAGCTTCTGGATCATCTGCCATTCGGTGCAGCTCCAAACACGCTGCTCACCGTGAGCTGTCATGTCAGGATGGCCGAGCGGTCTAAGGCGCTGCGTTCAGGTCGCAGTCTCCCCTGGAGGCGTGGGTTCGAATCCCACTTCTGACAGACCTAACCTTTGGTTGCGGGCTCCAGGTAGAGTCTTTAACCCTCTGGCAAGTTGACCCAGTAACACACTAATATTGACGAAGCACTGCAATTCAGTTCATGTCAGAGCCAATGGAACACTACGGTACCTCTGACCACCGGCATCGCATGAACTTTAAAGTAACACTTTTGTGCCATGTATGGGATTCTGTGGAATTTTCATGCAGTTTCCAGGGAATGTCATGTCCTGACATTTCATGAAATTGGACATGTTTTATAAAATAGCATTCAATGGAATAACATGTTGTGATGTTTACCGGAATGAGAACTTGTTTATGAAAGGGTATTCATGTTTTGTTTGGGGTTCCTTTGGAGGGATGCAATGGGATTCTTGGAGTTTGACTGTGATGTCATGGACTGAAATTTTGGGGGTGCAGTAGAATTTCATGGCAAGGAATTCCTGGTAATCTCTTGGAATGACATGTCATGGGTTTATGGGCTGTGGGATGGAATGTCATGGAATGAGATTCATGGCATGTCAAGCGAAACATTACATCACTACTGACAAGAAACGTCATGAGAATGAAAGAATTATGTTCAGACTGAACAAAACATTGTAGTGACACTGCCCCAGTTTAGGTGAATATGAGAGGAATACTATTTCTGCATTTATTCAACATCTGCCCTACAAAATGACTGGATTTCAATCGCATTGCTCATGAAGGAATGGACAATCACACAAAAGGGTATGAAGAAACCCGCTCTTTTGCCTAAACGCTCTTGTGTGCCAAAAAGCACCACTCTGCCCCGTGTGAGGCTCGAACTCACGACCTTCAGATTATGAGACTGACGCGCTGCCTAACTGCGCCAACGAGGCATGTGCTGTGGCCAGTGTGAGTGGTGGAGCACTAGCTTCTGGATCATCTGCCATTCGGTGCAGCTCCAAACACGCTGCTCACCGTGAGCTGTCATGTCAGGATGGCCGAGCGGTCTAAGGTGCTGCGTTCAGGTCGCAGTCTCCCCTGGAGGCGTGGGTTCGAATCCCACTTCTGACAGACCTAACCTTTGGTTGCGGGCTCCAGGTAGAGTCTTTAACCCTCTGGCAAGTTGACCCAGTAACACACTAATATTGACGAAGCACTGCATTTCAGTTCATGTCAGAGCCAATGGAACACTACGGTACCTCTGACCACCGGCATCGTATGAACTTTAAAGTAACACTTTTGTGCCATGTATGGGATTCTTTGGAATTTCCATGCAGTTTCCAGGGAATGTCGTCCTGACATTTCATGAAATTGGACATGTTTTATAGAATAGCATTCAATGGAATACCATGTTGTGATGTTTACCGGAATGAGAACTTGTTTATGAAAGGGTATTCATGTTTTGTTTGGGGTTTCTTTGGAGGGATGCAATGGGATTCTTGGAGTTTGACTGTGATGTCATGGACTGAAATTTTGGGGGTGCAGTAGAATTTCATGGCAAGGAATTCCTGGAAATCTATTGGAATGACATGTCATGGGTTTATGGGCTGTGGGATGGAATGTCATGGAATGAGATTCATGGCATGTCAAGCGAAACATTACATAACTACTGACAAGAAACGTCATGAGAATGAAAGAATTATGTTCAGACTGAACAAAACATTGTAGTGACACTGCCCCAGTTTAGGTGAATATGAGAGGAATACTATTTCTGCATTTATTCAACATCTGCCCTACAAAATGACTGGATTTCAATCGCATTGCTCATGAAGGAATGGACAATCACACAAAAGGGTATGAAGAAACCCGCTCTTTTGCCTAAACGCTCTTGTGTGCCAAAAAGCACCACTCTGCCCCGTGTGAGGCTCGAACTCACGACCTTCAGATTATGAGACTGACGCGCTGCCTAACTGCGCCAACGAGGCATGTGCTGTGGCCAGTGTGAGTGGTGGAGCACTAGCTTCTGGATCATCTGCCATTCGGTGCAGCTCCAAACACGCTGCTCACCGTGAGCTGTCATGTCAGGATGGCCGAGCGGTCTAAGGCGCTGCGTTCAGGTCGCAGTCTCCCCTGGAGGCGTGGGTTCGAATCCCACTTCTGACAGACCTAACCTTTGGTTGCGGGCTCCAGGTAGAGTCTTTAACCCTCTGGCAAGTTGACCCAGTAACACACTAATATTGACGAAGCACTGCATTTCAGTTCATGTCAGAGCCAATGGAACACTACGGTAACTCTGACCACCGGCATCGTATGAACTTTAAAGTAACACTTTTGTGCCATGTATGGGATTCTGTGGAATTTCCATGCAGTTTCCAGGGAATGTCATGTCCTGACATTTCATGAAATTGGACATGTTTTATAGAATAGCATTCAATGGAATACCATGTTGTGATGTTTACCGGAATGAGAACTTGTTTATGAAAGGGTATTCATGTTTTGTTTGGGGTTTCTTTGGAGGGATGCAATGGGATTCTTGGAGTTTGACTGTGATGTCATGGACTGAAATTTTGGGGGTGCAGTAGAATTTCATGGCAAGGAATTCCTGGAAATCTCTTTGAATGACATGTCATGGGTTTATGGGCTGTGGGATGGAATGTCATGGAATGAGATTCATGGCATGTCAAGCGAAACATTACATCACTACTGACAAGAAACGTCATGAGAATGAAAGAATTATGTTCAGACTGAACAAAACATTGTAGTGACACTGCCCCATTTTAGGTGAATATGAGAGGAATACTATTACTGCATTTATTCAACATCTGCCCTACAAAATGACTGGAATTCAATCGCATTGCTCATGAAGGAATGGAGACTGACGCGCTGCCTAACTGCGCCAACGAGGCATGTGCTGTGGCCAGTGTGAGTGGTGGAGCACTAGCTTCTGGATCATCTGCCATTCGGTGCAGCTCCAAACACGCTGCTCACCGTGAGCTGTCATGTCAGGATGGCCGAGCGGTCTAAGGCGCTGCGTTCAGGTCGCAGTCTCCCCTGGAGGCGTGGGTTCGAATCCCACTTCTGACAGACCTAACCTTTGGTTGCGGGCTCCAGGTAGAGTCTTTAACCCTCTGGCAAGTTGACCCAGTAACACACTAATATTGACGAAGCACTGCATTTCAGTTCATGTCAGAGCCAATGGAACACTACGGTACCTCTGACCACCCGCATCGTATGAACTTTAACGTAACACTTTTGTGCCATGTATGGGATTCTTTGGAATTTCCATGCAGTTTCCAGGGAATGTCGTCCTGACATTTCATGAAATTGGACATGTTTTATAGAATAGCATTCAATGGAATACCATGTTGTGATGTTTACCGGAATGAGAACTTGTTTATGAAAGGGTATTCATGTTTTGTTTGGGGTTTCTTTGGAGGGATGCAATGGGATTCTTGGAGTTTGACTGTGATGTCATGGACTGAAATTTTGGGGGTGCAGTAGAATTTCATGGCAAGGAATTCCTGGAAATCTCTTGGAATGACATGTCATGGGTTTATGGGCTGTGGGATGGAATGTCATGGAATGAGATTCATGGCATGTCAAGCGAAACATTACATCACTACTGACAAGAAACGTCATGAGAATGAAAGAATTATGTTCAGACTGAACAAAACATTGTAGTGACACTGCCCCAGTTTAGGTGAATATGAGAGGAATACTATTTCTGCATTTATTAAACATCTGCCCTACAAAATGACTGGATTTCAATCGCATTGCTCATGAAGGAATGGACAATCACACAAAAGGGTATGAAGAAACCCGCTCTTTTGCCTAAACGCTCTTGTGTGCCAAAAAGCACCACTCTGCCCCGTGTGAGGCTCGAACTCACGACCTTCAGATTATGAGACTGACGCGCTGCCTAACTGCGCCAACGAGGCATGTGCTGTGGCCAGTGTGAGTGGTGGAGCACTAGCTTCTGGATCATCTGCCATTCGGTGCAGCTCCAAACACGCTGCTCACCGTGAGCTGTCATGTCAGGATGGCCGAGCGGTCTAAGGCGCTGCGTTCAGGTCGCAGTCTCCCCTGGAGGCGTGGGTTCGAATCCCACTTCTGACAGACCTAACCTTTGGTTGCGGGCTCCAGGTAGAGTCTTTAACCCTCTGGCAAGTTGACCCAGTAACACACTAATATTGACGAAGCACTGCAATTCAGTTCATGTCAGAGCCAATGGAACACTACGGTACCTCTGACCACCGGCATCGCATGAACTTTAAAGTAACACTTTTGTGCCATGTATGGGATTCTGTGGAATTTTCATGCAGTTTCCAGGGAATGTCATGTCCTGACATTTCATGAAATTGGACATGTTTTATAAAATAGCATTCAATGGAATAACATGTTGTGATGTTTACCGGAATGAGAACTTGTTTATGAAAGGGTATTCATGTTTTGTTTGGGGTTCCTTTGGAGGGATGCAATGGGATTCTTGGAGTTTGACTGTGATGTCATGGACTGAAATTTTGGGGGTGCAGTAGAATTTCATGGCAAGGAATTCCTGGTAATCTCTTGGAATGACATGTCATGGGTTTATGGGCTGTGGGATGGAATGTCATGGAATGAGATTCATGGCATGTCAAGCGAAACATTACATCACTACTGACAAGAAACGTCATGAGAATGAAAGAATTATGTTCAGACTGAACAAAACATTGTAGTGACACTGCCCCAGTTTAGGTGAATATGAGAGGAATACTATTTCTGCATTTATTCAACATCTGCCCTACAAAATGACTGGATTTCAATCGCATTGCTCATGAAGGAATGGACAATCACACAAAAGGGTATGAAGAAACCCGCTCTTTTGCCTAAACGCTCTTGTGTGCCAAAAAGCACCACTCTGCCCCGTGTGAGGCTCGAACTCACGACCTTCAGATTATGAGACTGACGCGCTGCCTAACTGCGCCAACGAGGCATGTGCTGTGGCCAGTGTGAGTGGTGGAGCACTAGCTTCTGGATCATCTGCCATTCGGTGCAGCTCCAAACACGCTGCTCACCGTGAGCTGTCATGTCAGGATGGCCGAGCGGTCTAAGGTGCTGCGTTCAGGTCGCAGTCTCCCCTGGAGGCGTGGGTTCGAATCCCACTTCTGACAGACCTAACCTTTGGTTGCGGGCTCCAGGTAGAGTCTTTAACCCTCTGGCAAGTTGACCCAGTAACACACTAATATTGACGAAGCACTGCATTTCAGTTCATGTCAGAGCCAATGGAACACTACGGTACCTCTGACCACCGGCATCGTATGAACTTTAAAGTAACACTTTTGTGCCATGTATGGGATTCTTTGGAATTTCCATGCAGTTTCCAGGGAATGTCGTCCTGACATTTCATGAAATTGGACATGTTTTATAGAATAGCATTCAATGGAATACCATGTTGTGATGTTTACCGGAATGAGAACTTGTTTATGAAAGGGTATTCATGTTTTGTTTGGGGTTTCTTTGGAGGGATGCAATGGGATTCTTGGAGTTTGACTGTGATGTCATGGACTGAAATTTTGGGGGTGCAGTAGAATTTCATGGCAAGGAATTCCTGGAAATCTATTGGAATGACATGTCATGGGTTTATGGGCTGTGGGATGGAATGTCATGGAATGAGATTCATGGCATGTCAAGCGAAACATTACATAACTACTGACAAGAAACGTCATGAGAATGAAAGAATTATGTTCAGACTGAACAAAACATTGTAGTGACACTGCCCCAGTTTAGGTGAATATGAGAGGAATACTATTTCTGCATTTATTCAACATCTGCCCTACAAAATGACTGGATTTCAATCGCATTGCTCATGAAGGAATGGACAATCACACAAAAGGGTATGAAGAAACCCGCTCTTTTGCCTAAACGCTCTTGTGTGCCAAAAAGCACCACTCTGCCCCGTGTGAGGCTCGAACTCACGACCTTCAGATTATGAGACTGACGCGCTGCCTAACTGCGCCAACGAGGCATGTGCTGTGGCCAGTGTGAGTGGTGGAGCACTAGCTTCTGGATCATCTGCCATTCGGTGCAGCTCCAAACACGCTGCTCACCGTGAGCTGTCATGTCAGGATGGCCGAGCGGTCTAAGGCGCTGCGTTCAGGTCGCAGTCTCCCCTGGAGGCGTGGGTTCGAATCCCACTTCTGACAGACCTAACCTTTGGTTGCGGGCTCCAGGTAGAGTCTTTAACCCTCTGGCAAGTTGACCCAGTAACACACTAATATTGACGAAGCACTGCATTTCAGTTCATGTCAGAGCCAATGGAACACTACGGTAACTCTGACCACCGGCATCGTATGAACTTTAAAGTAACACTTTTGTGCCATGTATGGGATTCTGTGGAATTTCCATGCAGTTTCCAGGGAATGTCATGTCCTGACATTTCATGAAATTGGACATGTTTTATAGAATAGCATTCAATGGAATACCATGTTGTGATGTTTACCGGAATGAGAACTTGTTTATGAAAGGGTATTCATGTTTTGTTTGGGGTTTCTTTGGAGGGATGCAATGGGATTCTTGGAGTTTGACTGTGATGTCATGGACTGAAATTTTGGGGGTGCAGTAGAATTTCATGGCAAGGAATTCCTGGAAATCTCTTTGAATGACATGTCATGGGTTTATGGGCTGTGGGATGGAATGTCATGGAATGAGATTCATGGCATGTCAAGCGAAACATTACATCACTACTGACAAGAAACGTCATGAGAATGAAAGAATTATGTTCAGACTGAACAAAACATTGTAGTGACACTGCCCCATTTTAGGTGAATATGAGAGGAATACTATTACTGCATTTATTCAACATCTGCCCTACAAAATGACTGGAATTCAATCGCATTGCTCATGAAGGAATGGAGACTGACGCGCTGCCTAACTGCGCCAACGAGGCATGTGCTGTGGCCAGTGTGAGTGGTGGAGCACTAGCTTCTGGATCATCTGCCATTCGGTGCAGCTCCAAACACGCTGCTCACCGTGAGCTGTCATGTCAGGATGGCCGAGCGGTCTAAGGCGCTGCGTTCAGGTCGCAGTCTCCCCTGGAGGCGTGGGTTCGAATCCCACTTCTGACAGACCTAACCTTTGGTTGCGGGCTCCAGGTAGAGTCTTTAACCCTCTGGCAAGTTGACCCAGTAACACACTAATATTGACGAAGCACTGCATTTCAGTTCATGTCAGAGCCAATGGAACACTACGGTACCTCTGACCACCCGCATCGTATGAACTTTAACGTAACACTTTTGTGCCATGTATGGGATTCTTTGGAATTTCCATGCAGTTTCCAGGGAATGTCGTCCTGACATTTCATGAAATTGGACATGTTTTATAGAATAGCATTCAATGGAATACCATGTTGTGATGTTTACCGGAATGAGAACTTGTTTATGAAAGGGTATTCATGTTTTGTTTGGGGTTTCTTTGGAGGGATGCAATGGGATTCTTGGAGTTTGACTGTGATGTCATGGACTGAAATTTTGGGGGTGCAGTAGAATTTCATGGCAAGGAATTCCTGGAAATCTCTTGGAATGACATGTCATGGGTTTATGGGCTGTGGGATGGAATGTCATGGAATGAGATTCATGGCATGTCAAGCGAAACATTACATCACTACTGACAAGAAACGTCATGAGAATGAAAGAATTATGTTCAGACTGAACAAAACATTGTAGTGACACTGCCCCAGTTTAGGTGAATATGAGAGGAATACTATTTCTGCATTTATTAAACATCTGCCCTACAAAATGACTGGATTTCAATCGCATTGCTCATGAAGGAATGGACAATCACACAAAAGGGTATGAAGAAACCCGCTCTTTTGCCTAAACGCTCTTGTGTGCCAAAAAGCACCACTCTGCCCCGTGTGAGGCTCGAACTCACGACCTTCAGATTATGAGACTGACGCGCTGCCTAACTGCGCCAACGAGGCATGTGCTGTGGCCAGTGTGAGTGGTGGAGCACTAGCTTCTGGATCATCTGCCATTCGGTGCAGCTCCAAACACGCTGCTCACCGTGAGCTGTCATGTCAGGATGGCCGAGCGGTCTAAGGCGCTGCGTTCAGGTCGCAGTCTCCCCTGGAGGCGTGGGTTCGAATCCCACTTCTGACAGACCTAACCTTTGGTTGCGGGCTCCAGGTAGAGTCTTTAACCCTCTGGCAAGTTGACCCAGTAACACACTAATATTGACGAAGCACTGCATTTCAGTTCATGTCAGAGCCAATGGAACACTACGGTACCTCTGACCACCGGCATCGTATGAACTTTAAAGTAACACTTTTGTGCCATGTATGGGATTCTGTGGAATTTCCATGCAGTTTCCAGGGAATGTCATGTCCTGACATTTCATGAAATTGGACATGTTTTATAGAATAGCATTCAATGGAATACCATGTTGCAATGTTTACCGGAATGAGAACTTGTTTATGAAAGGGTATTCATGTTTTGTTTGGGGTTTCTTTGGAGGGATGCAATGGGATTCTTGGAGTTTGACTGTGATGTCGTGGACTGAAATTTTGGGGGTGCAGTAGAATTTCATTGCAAGGAATTCCTGGAAATCTCTTGGAATGACATGTCATGGGTTTATGGGCTGTGGGATGGAATGTCATGGAATGAGAATCATGAAATGTCAAGCGAAACATTACATCACTACTGACAAGAAACGTCATGAGAATGAAAGAATTATGTTCAGACTGAACAAAACATTGTAGTGACACTGCCCCAGTTTAGGTTAATATGAGAGGAATACTATTTCTGCATTTATTCAACATCTGCCCTACAAAATGACTGGATTTCAATCGCATTGCTCATGAAGGAATGGACAATCACACAAAAGGGTATGAAGAAACCCGCTCTTTTGCCTAAACGCTCTTGTGTGCCAAAAAGCACCACTCTGCCCCGTGTGAGGCTCGAACTCACGACCTTCAGATTATGAGACTGACGCGCTGCCTAACTGCGCCAACGAGGCATGTGCTGTGGCCAGTGTGAGTGGTGGAGCACTAGCTTCTGGATCATCTGCCATTCGGTGCAGCTCCAAACACGCTGCTCACCGTGAGCTGTCATGTCAGGATGGCCGAGCGGTCTAAGGCGCTGCGTTCAGGTCGCAGTCTCCCCTGGAGGCGTGGGTTCAAATCCCACTTCTGACAGACCTAACCTTTGGTTGCGGGCTCCAGGTAGAGTCTTTAACCCTCTGGCAAGTTGACCCAGTAACACGCTAATATTGACGAAGCACTGCAATTCAGTTCATGTCAGAGCCAATGGAACACTACGGTACCTCTGACCACCGGCATCGCATGAACTTTAAAGTAACACTTTTGTGCCATGTGTGGGATTCTGTGGAATTTTCATGCAGTTTCCAGGGAATGTCATGTCCTGACATTTCATGAAATTGGACATGTTTTATAGAATAGCATTCAATGGAATAACATGTTGTGATGTTTACCGGAATGAGAACTTGTTCATGAAAGTGTATTCATGTTTTGTTTGGGGTTTCTTTGGAGGGATGCAATGGGATTCTTGGAGTTTGACTGTGATGTCATGGACTGAAATTTTGGGGGTGCAGTAGAATTTCATGGCAAGGAATTCCTGGAAATCTATTGGAATGACATGTCATGGGTTTATGGGCTGTGGGATGGAATGTCATGGAATGAGATTCATGGCATGTCAAGCGAAACATTACATAACTACTGACAAGAAACGTCATGAGAATGAAAGAATTATGTTCAGACTGAACAAAACATTGTAGTGACACTGCCCCAGTTTAGGTGAATATGAGAGGAATACTATTTCTGCATTTATTCAACATCTGCCCTACAAAATGACTGGATTTCAATCGCATTGCTCATGAAGGAATGGACAATCACACAAAAGGGTATGAAGAAACCCGCTCTTTTGCCTAAACGCTCTTGTGTGCCAAAAAGCACCACTCTGCACCGTGTGAGGCTCGAACTCACGACCTTCAGATTATGAGACTGACGCGCTGCCTAACTGCGCCAACGAGGCATGTGCTGTGGCCAGTGTGAGTGGTGGAGCACTAGCTTCTGGATCATCTGCCATTCGGTGCAGCTCCAAACACGCTGCTCACCGTGAGCTGTCATGTCAGGATGGCCGAGCGGTCTAAGGCGCTGCGTTCAGGTCGCAGTCTCCCCTGGAGGCGTGGGTTCGAATCCCACTTCTGACAGACCTAACCTTTGGTTGCGGGCTCCAGGTAGAGTCTTTAACCCTCTGGCAAGTTGACCCAGTAACACACTAATATTGACGAAGCACTGCATTTCAGTTCATGTCAGAGCCAATGGAACACTACGGTAACTCTGACCACCGGCATCGTATGAACTTTAAAGTAACACTTTTGTGCCATGTATGGGATTCTGTGGAATTTCCATGCAGTTTCCAGGGAATGTCATGTCCTGACATTTCATGAAATTGGACATGTTTTATAGAATAGCATTCAATGGAATACCATGTTGTGATGTTTACCGGAATGAGAACTTGTTTATGAAAGGGTATTCATGTTTTGTTTGGGGTTTCTTTGGAGGGATGCAATGGGATTCTTGGAGTTTGACTGTGATGTCATGGACTGAAATTTTGGGGGTGCAGTAGAATTTCATGGCAAGGAATTCCTGGAAATCTCTTTGAATGACATGTCATGGGTTTATGGGCTGTGGGATGGAATGTCATGGAATGAGATTCATGGCATGTCAAGCGAAACATTACATCACTACTGACAAGAAACGTCATGAGAATGAAAGAATTATGTTCAGACTGAACAAAACATTGTAGTGACACTGCCCCATTTTAGGTGAATATGAGAGGAATACTATTACTGCATTTATTCAACATCTGCCCTACAAAATGACTGGAATTCAATCGCATTGCTCATGAAGGAATGGAGACTGACGCGCTGCCTAACTGCGCCAACGAGGCATGTGCTGTGGCCAGTGTGAGTGGTGGAGCACTAGCTTCTGGATCATCTGCCATTCGGTGCAGCTCCAAACACGCTGCTCACCGTGAGCTGTCATGTCAGGATGGCCGAGCGGTCTAAGGCGCTGCGTTCAGGTCGCAGTCTCCCCTGGAGGCGTGGGTTCGAATCCCACTTCTGACAGACCTAACCTTTGGTTGCGGGCTCCAGGTAGAGTCTTTAACCCTCTGGCAAGTTGACCCAGTAACACACTAATATTGACGAAGCACTGCATTTCAGTTCATGTCAGAGCCAATGGAACACTACGGTACCTCTGACCACCCGCATCGTATGAACTTTAACGTAACACTTTTGTGCCATGTATGGGATTCTTTGGAATTTCCATGCAGTTTCCAGGGAATGTCGTCCTGACATTTCATGAAATTGGACATGTTTTATAGAATAGCATTCAATGGAATACCATGTTGTGATGTTTACCGGAATGAGAACTTGTTTATGAAAGGGTATTCATGTTTTGTTTGGGGTTTCTTTGGAGGGATGCAATGGGATTCTTGGAGTTTGACTGTGATGTCATGGACTGAAATTTTGGGGGTGCAGTAGAATTTCATGGCAAGGAATTCCTGGAAATCTCTTGGAATGACATGTCATGGGTTTATGGGCTGTGGGATGGAATGTCATGGAATGAGATTCATGGCATGTCAAGCGAAACATTACATCACTACTGACAAGAAACGTCATGAGAATGAAAGAATTATGTTCAGACTGAACAAAACATTGTAGTGACACTGCCCCAGTTTGGGTGAATATGAGAGGAATACTATTTCTGCATTTATTAAACATCTGCCCTACAAAATGACTGGATTTCAATCGCATTGCTCATGAAGGAATGGACAATCACACAAAAGGGTATGAAGAAACCCGCTCTTTTGCCTAAACGCTCTTGTGTGCCAAAAAGCACCACTCTGCCCCGTGTGAGGCTCGAACTCACGACCTTCAGATTATGAGACTGACGCGCTGCCTAACTGCGCCAACGAGGCATGTGCTGTGGCCAGTGTGAGTGGTGGAGCACTAGCTTCTGGATCATCTGCCATTCGGTGCAGCTCCAAACACGCTGCTCACCGTGAGCTGTCATGTCAGGATGGCCGAGCGGTCTAAGGCGCTGCGTTCAGGTCGCAGTCTCCCCTGGAGGCGTGGGTTCGAATCCCACTTCTGACAGACCTAACCTTTGGTTGCGGGCTCCAGGTAGAGTCTTTAACCCTCTGGCAAGTTGACCCAGTAACACACTAATATTGACGAAGCACTGCATTTCAGTTCATGTCAGAGCCAATGGAACACTACGGTACCTCTGACCACCGGCATCGTATGAACTTTAAAGTAACACTTTTGTGCCATGTATGGGATTCTGTGGAATTTCCATGCAGTTTCCAGGGAATGTCATGTCCTGACATTTCATGAAATTGGACATGTTTTATAGAATAGCATTCAATGGAATACCATGTTGCAATGTTTACCGGAATGAGAACTTGTTTATGAAAGGGTATTCATGTTTTGTTTGGGGTTTCTTTGGAGGGATGCAATGGGATTCTTGGAGTTTGACTGTGATGTCGTGGACTGAAATTTTGGGGGTGCAGTAGAATTTCATTGCAAGGAATTCCTGGAAATCTCTTGGAATGACATTTCATGGGTTTATGGGCTGTGGGATGGAATGTCATGGAATGAGAATCATGAAATGTCAAGCGAAACATTACATCACTACTGACAAGAAACGTCATGAGAATGAAAGAATTATGTTCAGACTGAACAAAACATTGTAGTGACACTGCCCCAGTTTAGGTTAATATGAGAGGAATACTATTTCTGCATTTATTCAACATCTGCCCTACAAAATGACTGGATTTCAATCGCATTGCTCATGAAGGAATGGACAATCACACAAAAGGGTATGAAGAAACCCGCTCTTTTGCCTAAACGCTCTTGTGTGCCAAAAAGCACCACTCTGCCCCGTGTGAGGCTCGAACTCACGACCTTCAGATTATGAGACTGACGCGCTGCCTAACTGCGCCAACGAGGCATGTGCTGTGGCCAGTGTGAGTGGTGGAGCACTAGCTTCTGGATCATCTGCCATTCGGTGCAGCTCCAAACACGCTGCTCACCGTGAGCTGTCATGTCAGGATGGCCGAGCGGTCTAAGGCGCTGCGTTCAGGTCGCAGTCTCCCCTGGAGGCGTGGGTTCAAATCCCACTTCTGACAGACCTAACCTTTGGTTGCGGGCTCCAGGTAGAGTCTTTAACCCTCTGGCAAGTTGACCCAGTAACACGCTAATATTGACGAAGCACTGCAATTCAGTTCATGTCAGAGCCAATGGAACACTACGGTACCTCTGACCACCGGCATCGCATGAACTTTAAAGTAACACTTTTGTGCCATGTGTGGGATTCTGTGGAATTTTCATGCAGTTTCCAGGGAATGTCATGTCCTGACATTTCATGAAATTGGACATGTTTTATAGAATAGCATTCAATGGAATAACATGTTGTGATGTTTACCGGAATGAGAACTTGTTCATGAAAGTGTATTCATGTTTTGTTTGGGGTTTCTTTGGAGGGATGCAATGGGATTCTTGGAGTTTGACTGTGATGTCATGGACTGAAATTTTGGGGGTGCAGTAGAATTTCATGGCAAGGAATTCCTGGAAATCTCTTGGAATGACATGTCATGGGTTTATGGGCTGTGGGATGGAATGTCATGGAATGAGATTCATGGCATGTCAAGCGAAACATTACATCACTACTGACAAGAAACGTCATGAGAATGAAAGAATTATGTTCAGACTGAACAAAACATTGTAGTGACACTGCCCCAGTTTAGGTGAATATGAGAGGAATACTATTTCTGCATTTATTCAACATCTGCCCTACAAAATGACTGGATTTCAATCGCATTGCTCATGAAGGAATGGACAATCACACAAAAGGGTATGAAGAAACCCGCTCTTTTGCCTAAACACTCTTGTGTGCTATAAAGCACAACCCTGCCCCGTGTGAGGCTCGAACTCACGACCTTCAGATTATGAGACTGACGCGCTGCCTAACTGCGCCAACGAGGCATGTGCTGTGGCCAGTGTGAGTGGTGGAGCACTAGCTTCTGGATCATCTGCCATTCGGTGCAGCTCCAAACACACTGCTCACCATGCGCTGTCATGTCAGGATGGCCGAGCGGTCTAAGGCGCTGCGTTCAGGTTGCAGTCTCCCCTGGAGGCGTGGGTTCGAATCCCACTTCTGACAGACCTAACCTTTGGTTCCAGGCTCCAGGTAGACTCTTTAACCCTCTGGCAAGTTGACCCAGTAACACGCTAATATTGACGAAGCACTGCAATTCAGTTCATGTCAGAGCCAATGGAACACTACGGTACCTCTGACCACCGGCATCGCATGAACTTTAAAGTAACACTTTTGTGCCATGTATGGGATTCTGTGGAATTTTCATGCAGTTTCCAGGGAATGTCATGTCCTGACATTTCATGAAACTGGACATGTTTTATAGAATAGCATTCAATGGAATAACATGTTGTGATGTTTACCGGAATGAGAACTTGTTTATGAAAGGGTATTCATGTTTTGTTTGGGGTTTCTTTGGAGGGATGCAATGGGATTCTTGGAGTTTGACTGTGATGTCATGGACTGAAATTTTGGGGGTGCAGTAGAATTTCATGGCAAGGAATTCCTGGAAATCTCTTGGAATGACATGTCATGGGTTTATGGGCTGTGGGATGGAATGTCATGGAATGAGATTCATGGCATGTCAAGCGAAACATTACATCACTACTGTCAAGAAACGTCATGAGAATGAAAGAATTATGTTCAGACTGAACAAAACATTGTAGTGACACTGCCCAAGTTTAGGTGAATATGAGAGGAATACTATTTCTGCATTTATTCAACATCTGCCCTACAAAATGACTGGATTTCAATCGCATTGCTCATGAAGGAATGGACAATCACACAAAAGGGTATGAAGAAACCTGCTCTTTTGCCTAAACGCTCTTGTGTGCCAAAAAGCACCACTCTGCCCCGTGTGAGGCTCGAACTCACGACCTTCAGATTATGAGACTGACGCGCTGCCTAACTGCGCCAACGAGGCATGTGCTGTGGCCAGTGTGAGTGGTGGAGCACTAGCTTCTGGATCATCTGCCATTCGGTGCAGCTCCAAACACGCTGCTCACCGTGAGCTGTCATGTCAGGATGGCCGAGCGGTCTAAGGCGCTGCGTTCAGGTCGCAGTCTCCCCTGGAGGCGTGGGTTCGAATCCCACTTCTGACAGACCTAACCTTTGGTTGGGGGCTCCAGGTAGAGTCTTTAACCATTTGGCAAGTTGACCCAGTAACACACTAATATTGACGAAGCACTGCATTTCAGTTCATGTCAGAGCCAATGGAACACTACGGTACCTCTGACCACCGGCATCGTATGAACTTTAAAGTAACACTTTTGTGCCATGTATGGGATTCTGTGGAATTTCCATGCAGTTTCCAGGGAATGTCATGTCCTGACATTTCATGAAATTGGACATGTTTTATAGAATAGCATTCAATGGAATACCATGTTGCGATGTTTACCGGAATGAGAACTTGTTTATGAAAGGGTATTCATGTTTTGTTTGGGGTTTCTTTGGAGGGATGCAATGGGATTCTTGGAGTTTGACTGTGATGTCATGGACTGAAATTTTGGGGGTGCAGTAGAATTTCATGGCAAGGAATTCCTGGAAATCTCTTGGAATGACATGTCATGGGTTTATGGGCTGTGGGATGGAATGTCATGGAATGAGATTCATGAAATGTCAAGCGAAACATTACATCACTACTGACAAGAAACATCATGAGAATGAAAGAATTATGTTCAGACTGAACAAAACATTGTAGTGACACTGCCCCAGTTTAGGTGAATATGAGAGGAATACTATTTCTGCATTTATTCAACATCTGCCCTACAAAATGACTGGATTTCAATCGCATTGCTCATGAAGGAATGGACAATCACACAAAAGGGTATGAAGAAACCCGCTCTTTTGCCTAAACGCTCTTGTGTGCCAAAAAGCACCACTCTGCCCCGTGTGAGGCTCGAACTCACGACCTTCAGATTATGAGACTGACGCGCTGCCTAACTGCGCCAACGAGGCATGTGCTGTGGCCAGTGTGAGTGGTGGAGCACTAGCTTCTGGATCATCTGCCATTCGGTGCAGCTCCAAACACGCTGCTCACCGTGAGCTGTCATGTCAGGATGGCCGAGCGGTCTAAGGCGCTGCGTTCAGGTCGCAGTCTCCCCTGGAGGCGTGGGTTCGAATCCCACTTCTGACAGACCTAACCTTTGGTTGCGGGCTCCAGGTAGAGTCTTTAACCCTCTGGCAAGTTGACCCAGTAACACACTAATATTGACGAAGCACTGCATTTCAGTTCATGTCAGAGCCAATGGAACACTACGGTACCTCTGACCACCGGCATCGTATGAACTTTAAAGTAACACTTTTGTGCCATGTATGGGATTCTGTGGAATTTCCATGCAGTTTCCAGGGAATGTCATGTCCTGACATTTCATGAAAAAGGACATGTTTTATAGAATAGCATTCAATGGAATACCATGTTGTGATGTTTACCGGAATGAGAACTTGTTTATGAAAGGGTATTCATGTTTTGTTTGGGGTTTCTTTGGAGGGATGCAATGGGATTCTTGGAGTTTGACTGTGATGTCATGGACTGAAATTTTGGGGGTGCAGTAGAATTTCATGGCAAGGAATTCCTGGAAATCTCTTGGAATGACATGTCATGGGTTTATGGGCTGTGGGATGGAATGTCATGGAATGAGATTCATGGCATGTCAAGCGAAACATTACATCACTACTGACAAGAAACGTCATGAGAATGAAAGAATTATGTTCAGACTGAACAAAACATTGTAGTGACACTGCCCCATTTTAGGTGAATATGAGAGGAATACTATTACTGCATTTATTCAACATCTGCCCTACAAAATGACTGGATTTCAATCGCATTGCTCATGAAGGAATAGACAATCACACAAAAGGGTATGAAGAAACCCGCTCTTTTTCCTAAACGCTCTTGTGTGCCAAAAAGCACCACTCTGCCCCGTGTGAGGCTCGAACTCACGACCTTCAGATTATGAGACTGCCGCGCTGCCTAACTGCGCCAACGAGGCATGTGCTGTGGCCAGTGTGAGTGGTGAAGCACTAGCTTCTGGATCATCTGCCATTCGGTGCAGCTCCAAACACGCTGCTCACCGTGAGCTGTCGTGTCAGGATGTCCGAGCGGTCTAAGGCGCTTCGTTCAGGTCGCAGTCTCCCCTGGAGTCGTGGGTTCGAATCCCACTTCTGACAGACCTAACCTTTGGTTGCGGGCTCCAGGTAGAGTCTTTAACCCTCTGGAAAGTTGACCCAGTAACACACTAATATTGATGAAGCACTGCATTTCAGTTCATGTCAGATCCAATGGAACACTACGGTACCTCTGACCACTGGCATCGTATGAACTTTAAAGTAACACTTTTGTGCCATGTATGGGATTCTGTGGAATTTCCATGCAGTTTCCAGGGAATGTCATGTCCTGACATTTTATGAAATTGGACATGTTTTATAGAATAGCATTCAATGGAATACCATGTTGCGATGTTTACCGGAATGAGAACTTGTTTATGAAAGGGTATTCATGTTTTGTTTGGGGTTTCTTTGGAGGGATGCAATGGGATTCTTGGAGTTTGACTGTGATGTCGTGGACTGAAATTTTGGGGGTGCAGTAGAATTTCATTGCAAGGAATTCCTGGAAATCTCTTGGAATGACATGTCATGGGTTTATGGGCTGTGGGATGGAATGTCATGGAATGAGAATCATGAAATGTCAAGCGAATCATTACATCACTACTGACAAGAAACATCATGAGAATGAAAGAATTATGTTCAACCTGAACAAAACATTGTAGTGACACTGCCCCATTTTAGGTGAATATGAGAGGAATACTATTACTGCATTTATTCAACATCTGCCCTACAAAATGACTGGAATTCAATCGCATTGCTCATGAAGGAATGGACAATCACACAAAAGGGTATGAAGAAACCCGCTCTTTTGCCTAAACGCTCTTGTGTGCTAAAAAGCACAACTCTGCCCCGTGTGAGGCTCGAACTCACGACCTTCAGATAATGAGACTGACGCGCTGCCTAACTGCGCCAACGAGGCATGTGCTGTGGCCAGTGTGAGTGGTGGAGCACTAGCTTCTGGATCATCTGCCATTCGGTGCAGCTCCAAACACGCTGCTCACCGTGCGCTGTCATGTCAGGATGGCCGAGCGGTCTAAGGCGCTGCGTTCAGGTCGCAGTCTCCCCTGGAGGCGTGGGTTCGAATCCCACTTCTGACAGACCTGACCTTTGGTTGCGGGCTCCAGGTAGACTCTTTAACCCTCTGGCAAGTTGACCCAGTAACACGCTAATATTGACGAAGCACTGCAATTCAGTTCATGTCAGAGCCAATGGAACACTACGGTACCTCTGACCACCGGCATCGCATGAACTTTAAAGTAACACTTTTGTGCCATGTATGGGATTCTGTGGAATTTTCATGCAGTTTCCAGGGAATGTCATGTCCTGACATTTCATGAAATTGGACATGTTTTATAGAATAGCATTCAATGGAATAACATGTTGTGATGTTTACCGGAATGAGAACTTGTTTATGAAAGGGTATTCATGTTTTGTTTGGGGTTTCTTTGGAGGGATGCAATGGGATTCTTGGAGTTTGACTGTGATGTCATGGACTGAAATTTTGGGGGTGCAGTAGAATTTCATTGCAAGGAATTCCTGGAAATCTCTTGGAATGACATGTCATGGGTTTATGGGCTGTGGGATGGAATGTCATGGAATGAGAATCATGAAATGTCAAGCGAAACATTACATCACTACTGACAAGAAACATCATGAGAATGAAAGAATTATGTTCAACCTGAACAAAACATTGTAGTGACACTGCCCCATTTTAGGTGAATATGAGAGGAATACTATTACTGCATTTATTCAACATCTGCCCTACAAAATGACTGGAATTCAATCGCATTGCTCATGAAGGAATGGACAATCACACAAAAGGGTATGAAGAAACCCGCTCTTTTGCCTAAACGCTCTTGTGTGCTAAAAAGCACAACTCTGCCCCGTGTGAGGCTCGAACTCACGACCTTCAGATAATGAGACTGACGCGCTGCCTAACTGCGCCAACGAGGCATGTGCTGTGGCCAGTGTGAGTGGTGGAAC
Organism: Pseudorasbora parva; assembly: GCF_024679245.1. Lineage (NCBI taxonomy): Eukaryota > Metazoa > Chordata > Actinopteri > Cypriniformes > Gobionidae > Pseudorasbora > Pseudorasbora parva. The sequence goes on along the minus strand of NC_090191.1, from coordinate 16,535,384 downwards.
ACTTGCTTCTGGATCATCTGCCATTCGGTGCAGCTCCAAACACGCTGCTCACCGTGCGCTGTCATGTCAGGATGGCCGAGCGGTCTAAGGCGCTGCGTTCAGGTCGCAGTCTCCCCTGGAGGCGTGGGTTTGAATCCCACTTCTGACAGACCTGACCTTTGGTTGCGGGCTCCAGGTAGACTCTTTAACCCTCTGGCAAGTTGACCCAGTAACACGCTAATATTGACGAAGCACTGCAATTCAGTTCATGTCAGAGCCAATGGAACACTACGGTACCTCTGACCACCGGCATCGCATGAACTTTAAAGTAACACTTTTGTGCCATGTATGGGATTCTGTGGAATTTTCATGCAGTTTCCAGGGAATGTCATGTCCTGACATTTCATGAAATTGGACATGTTTTATAGAATAGCATTCAATGGAATAACATGTTGTGATGTTTACCGGAATGAGAACTTGTTTATGAAAGTGTATTCATGTTTTGTTTGGGGTTTCTTTGGAGGGATGCAATGGGATTCTTGGAGTTTGACTGTGATGTCATGGACTGAAATTTTGGGGGTGCAGTAGAATTTCATGGCAAGGAATTCCTGGAAATCTCTTGGAATGACATGTCATGGGTTTATGGGCTGTGGGATGGAATGTCATGGAATGAGATTCATGGCATGTCAAGCGAAACATTACATCACTACTGACAAGAAACGTCATGAGAATGAAAGAATTATGTTCAGACTGAACAAAACATTGTAGTGACACTGCCCCATTTTAGGTGAATATGAGAGGAATACTATTACTGCATTTATTCAACATCTGCCCTACAAAATGACTGGAATTCAATCGCATTGCTCATGAAGGAATGGACAATCACACAAAAGGGTATGAAGAAACCCGCTCTTTTGCCTAAACGCTCTTGTGTGCTAAAAAGCACAACTCTGCCCCGTGTGAGGCTCGAACTCACGACCTTCAGATTATGAGACTGACGCGCTGCCTAACTGCGCCAACGAGGCATGTGCTGTGGCCAGTGTGAGTGGTGGAGCACTAGCTTCTGGATCATCTGCCATTCGGTGCAGCTCCAAACACGCTGCTCACCGTGCGCTGTCATGTCAGGATGGCCGAGCGGTCTAAGGCGCTGCGTTCAGGTCGCAGTCTCCCCTGGAGGCGTGGGTTCGAATCCCACTTCTGACAAACCTAACCTTTGGATGCGGGCTCCAGGTAGACTCTTTAACCCTCTGGCAAGTTGACCCAGTAACACGCTAATATTGACGAAGCACTGCAATTCAGTTCATGTCAGAGCCAATGGAACACTACGGTACCTCTGACCACCGGCATCGCATGAACTTTAAAGTAACACTTTTGTGCCATGTATGGGATTCTGTGGAATTTTCATGCAGTTTCCAGGGAATGTCATGTCCTGACATTTCATGAAATTGGACATGTTTTATAGAATAGCATTCAATGGAATAACATGTTGTGATGTTTACCGGAATGAGAACTTGTTTATGAAAGTGTATTCATGTTTTGTTTGGGGTTTCTTTGGAGGGATGCAATGGGATTCTTGGAGTTTGACTGTGATGTCATGGACTGAAATTTTGGGGGTGCAGTAGAATTTCATGGCAAGGAATTCCTGGAAATCTCTTGGAATGACATGTCATGGGTTTATGGGCTGTGGGATGGAATGTCATGGAATGAGATTCATGGCATGTCAAGCGAAACATTACATCACTACTGACAAGAAACGTCATGAGAATGAAAGAATTATGTTCAGACTGAACAAAACATTGTAGTGACACTGCCCCAGTTTAGGTGAATATGAGAGGAATACTATTTCTGCATTTATTCAACATCTGCCCTACAAAATGACTGGATTTCAATCGCATTGCTCATGAAGGAATGGACAATCACACAAAAGGGTATGAAGAAACCCGCTCTTTTGCCTAAACGCTCTTGTGTGCTATAAAGCACAACCCTGCCCCGTGTGAGGCTCGAACTCACGACCTTCAGATTATGAGACTGACGCGCTGCCTAACTGCGCCAACGAGGCATGTGCTGTGGCCAGTGTGAGTGGTGGAGCACTAGCTTCTGGATCATCTGCCATTCGGTGCAGCTCCAAACACACTGCTCACCATGCGCTGTCATGTCAGGATGGCCGAGCGGTCTAAGGCGCTGCGTTCAGGTTGCAGTCTCCCCTGGAGGCGTGGGTTCGAATCCCACTTCTGACAGACCTAACCTTTGGTTGCAGGCTCCAGGTAGACTCTTTAACCCTCTGGCAAGTTGACCCAGTAACACGCTAATATTGACGAAGCACTGCAATTCAGTTCATGTCAGAGCCAATGGAACACTACGGTACCTCTGACCACCGGCATCGCATGAACTTTAAAGTAACACTTTTGTGCCATGTATGGGATTCTGTGGAATTTTCATGCAGTTTCCAGGGAATGTCATGTCCTGACATTTCATGAAACTGGACATGTTTTATAGAATAGCATTCAATGGAATAACATGTTGTGATGTTTACCGGAATGAGAACTTGTTTATGAAAGGGTATTCATGTTTTGTTTGGGGTTTCTTTGGAGGGATGCAATGGGATTCTTGGAGTTTGACTGTGATGTCATGGACTGAAATTTTGGGGGTGCAGTAGAATTTCATGGCAAGGAATTCCTGGAAATCTCTTGGAATGACATGTCATGGGTTTATGGGCTGTGGGATGGAATGTCATGGAATGAGACTCATGGCATGTCAAGCGAAACATTACATCACTACTGTCAAGAAACGTCATGAGAATGAAAGAATTATGTTCAGACTGAACAAAACATTGTAGTGACACTGCCCCAGTTTAGGTGAATATGAGAGGAATACTATTTCTGCATTTATTCAACATCTGCCCTACAAAATGACTGGATTTCAATCGCATTGCTCATGAAGGAATGGACAATCACACAAAAGGGTATGAAGAAACCCGCTCTTTTGCCTAAACGCTCTTGTGTGCCAAAAAGCACCACTCTGCCCCGTGTGAGGCTCGAACTCACGACCTTCAGATTATGAGACTGACGCGCTGCCTAACTGCGCCAACGAGGCATGTGCTGTGGCCAGTGTGAGTGGTGGAGCACTAGCTTCTGGATCATCTGCCATTCGGTGCAGCTCCAAACACGCTGCTCACCGTGAGCTGTCATGTCAGGATGGCCGAGCGGTCTAAGGCGCTGCGTTCAGGTCGCAGTCTCCCCTGGAGGCGTGGGTTCGAATCCCACTTCTGACAGACCTAACCTTTGGTTGGGGGCTCCAGGTAGAGTCTTTAACCATTTGGCAAGTTGACCCAGTAACACACTAATATTGACGAAGCACTGCATTTCAGTTCATGTCAGAGCCAATGGAACACTACGGTACCTCTGACCACCGGCATCGTATGAACTTTAAAGTAACACTTTTGTGCCATGTATGGGATTCTGTGGAATTTCCATGCAGTTTCCAGGGAATGTCATGTCCTGACATTTCATGAAATTGGACATGTTTTATAGAATAGCATTCAATGGAATACCATGTTGCGATGTTTACCGGAATGAGAACTTGTTTATGAAAGGGTATTCATGTTTTGTTTGGGGTTTCTTTGGAGGGATGCAATGGGATTCTTGGAGTTTGACTGTGATGTCATGGACTGAAATTTTGGGGGTGCAGTAGAATTTCATGGCAAGGAATTCCTGGAAATCTCTTGGAATGACATGTCATGGGTTTATGGGCTGTGGGATGGAATGTCATGGAATGAGATTCATGAAATGTCAAGCGAAACATTACATCACTACTGACAAGAAACATCATGAGAATGAAAGAATTATGTTCAGACTGAACAAAACATTGTAGTGACACTGCCCCAGTTTAGGTGAATATGAGAGGAATACTATTTCTGCATTTATTCAACATCTGCCCTACAAAATGACTGGATTTCAATCGCATTGCTCATGAAGGAATGGACAATCACACAAAAGGGTATGAAGAAACCCGCTCTTTTGCCTAAACGCTCTTGTGTGCCAAAAAGCACCACTCTGCCCCGTGTGAGGCTCGAACTCACGACCTTCAGATTATGAGACTGACGCGCTGCCTAACTGCGCCAACGAGGCATGTGCTGTGGCCAGTGTGAGTGGTGGAGCACTAGCTTCTGGATCATCTGCCATTCGGTGCAGCTCCAAACACGCTGCTCACCGTGAGCTGTCATGTCAGGATGGCCGAGCGGTCTAAGGCGCTGCGTTCAGGTCGCAGTCTCCCCTGGAGGCGTGGGTTCGAATCCCACTTCTGACAGACCTAACCTTTGGTTGCGGGCTCCAGGTAGAGTCTTTAACCCTCTGGCAAGTTGACCCAGTAACACACTAATATTGACGAAGCACTGCATTTCAGTTCATGTCAGAGCCAATGGAACACTACGGTACCTCTGACCACCGGCATCGTATGAACTTTAAAGTAACACTTTTGTGCCATGTATGGGATTCTGTGGAATTTCCATGCAGTTTCCAGGGAATGTCATGTCCTGACATTTCATGAAATTGGACATGTTTTATAGAATAGCATTCAATGGAATACCATGTTGTGATGTTTACCGGAATGAGAACTTGTTTATGAAAGGGTATTCATGTTTTGTTTGGGGTTTCTTTGGAGGGATGCAATGGGATTCTTGGAGTTTGACTGTGATGTCATGGACTGAAATTTTGGGGGTGCAGTAGAATTTCATGGCAAGGAATTCCTGGAAATCTCTTGGAATGACATGTCATGGGTTTATGGGCTGTGGGATGGAATGTCATGGAATGAGATTCATGGCATGTCAAGCGAAACATTACATCACTACTGACAAGAAACGTCATGAGAATGAAAGAATTATGTTCAGACTGAACAAAACATTGTAGTGACACTGCCCCATTTTAGGTGAATATGAGAGGAATACTATTACTGCATTTATTCAACATCTGCCCTACAAAATGACTGGATTTCAATCGCATTGCTCATGAAGGAATGGACAATCACACAAAAGGGTATGAAGAAACCCGCTCTTTTTCCTAAACGCTCTTGTGTGCCAAAAAGCACCACTCTGCCCCGTGTGAGGCTCGAACTCACGACCTTCAGATTATGAGACTGCCGCGCTGCCTAACTGCGCCAACGAGGCATTTGCTGTGGCCAGTGTGAGTGGTGAAGCACTAGCTTCTGGATCATCTGCCATTCGGTGCAGCTCCAAACACGCTGCTCACCGTGAGCTGTCGTGTCAGGATGTCCGAGCGGTCTAAGGCGCTTCGTTCAGGTCGCAGTCTCCCCTGGAGTCGTGGGTTCGAATCCCACTTCTGACAGACCTAACCTTTGGTTGCGGGCTCCAGGTAGAGTCTTTAACCCTCTGGAAAGTTGACCCAGTAACACACTAATATTGATGAAGCACTGCATTTCAGTTCATGTCAGATCCAATGGAACACTACGGTACCTCTGACCACTGGCATCGTATGAACTTTAAAGTAACACTTTTGTGCCATGTATGGGATTCTGTGGAATTTCCATGCAGTTTCCAGGGAATGTCATGTCCTGACATTTTATGAAATTGGACATGTTTTATAGAATAGCATTCAATGGAATACCATGTTGCGATGTTTACCGGAATGAGAACTTGTTTATGAAAGGGTATTCATGTTTTGTTTGGGGTTTCTTTGGAGGGATGCAATGGGATTCTTGGAGTTTGACTGTGATGTCGTGGACTGAAATTTTGGGGGTGCAGTAGAATTTCATTGCAAGGAATTCCTGGAAATCTCTTGGAATGACATGTCATGGGTTTATGGGCTGTGGGATGGAATGTCATGGAATGAGAATCATGAAATGTCAAGCGAATCATTACATCACTACTGACAAGAAACATCATGAGAATGAAAGAATTATGTTCAACCTGAACAAAACATTGTAGTGACACTGCCCCATTTTAGGTGAATATGAGAGGAATACTATTACTGCATTTATTCAACATCTGCCCTACAAAATGACTGGAATTCAATCGCATTGCTCATGAAGGAATGGACAATCACACAAAAGGGTATGAAGAAACCCGCTCTTTTGCCTAAACGCTCTTGTGTGCTAAAAAGCACAACTCTGCCCCGTGTGAGGCTCGAACTCACGACCTTCAGATAATGAGACTGACGCGCTGCCTAACTGCGCCAACGAGGCATGTGCTGTGGCCAGTGTGAGTGGTGGAGCACTAGCTTCTGGATCATCTGCCATTCGGTGCAGCTCCAAACACGCTGCTCACCGTGCGCTGTCATGTCAGGATGGCCGAGCGGTCTAAGGCGCTGCGTTCAGGTCGCAGTCTCCCCTGGAGGCGTGGGTTCGAATCCCACTTCTGACAGACCTGACCTTTGGTTGCGGGCTCCAGGTAGACTCTTTAACCCTCTGGCAAGTTGACCCAGTAACACGCTAATATTGACGAAGCACTGCAATTCAGTTCATGTCAGAGCCAATGGAACACTACGGTACCTCTGACCACCGGCATCGCATGAACTTTAAAGTAACACTTTTGTGCCATGTATGGGATTCTGTGGAATTTTCATGCAGTTTCCAGGGAATGTCATGTCCTGACATTTCATGAAATTGGACATGTTTTATAGAATAGCATTCAATGGAATAACATGTTGTGATGTTTACCGGAATGAGAACTTGTTTATGAAAGGGTATTCATGTTTTGTTTGGGGTTTCTTTGGAGGGATGCAATGGGATTCTTGGAGTTTGACTGTGATGTCATGGACTGAAATTTTGGGGGTGCAGTAGAATTTCATGGCAAGGAATTCCTGGAAATCTCTTGGAATGACATGTCATGGGTTTATGGGCTGTGGGATGGAATGTCATGGAATGAGATTCATGGCATGTCAAGCGAAACATTACATCACTACTGACAAGAAACGTCATGAGAATGAAAGAATTATGTTCAGACTGAACAAAACATTGTAGTGACACTGCCCCAGTTTAGGTGAATATGAGAGGAATACTATTTCTGCATTTATTCAACATCTGCCCTACAAAATGACTGGATTTCAATCGCATTGCTCATGAAGGAATGGACAATCACACAAAAGGGTATGAAGAAACCCGCTCTTTTGCCTAAACGCTCTTGTGTGCTAAAAAGCACAACCCTGCCCCGTGTGAGGCTCGAACTCACGACCTTCAGATTATGAGACTGACGCGCTGCCTAACTGCGCCAACGAGGCATGTGCTGTGGCCAGTGTGAGTGGTGGAGCACTAGCTTCTGGATCATCTGCCATTCGGTGCAGCTCCAAACACACTGCTCACCATGCGCTGTCATGTCAGGATGGCCGAGCGGTCTAAGGTGCTGCGTTCAGGTCGCAGTCTCCCCTGGAGGCGTGGGTTCGAATCCCACTTCTGACAGACCTAACCTTTGGTTGCAGGCTCCAGGTAGACTCTTTAACCCTCTGGCAAGTTGACCCAGTAACACGCTAATATTGACGAAGCACTGCAATTCAGTTCATGTCAGAGCCAATGGAACACTACGGTACCTCTGACCACCGGCATCGCATGAACTTTAAAGTAACACTTTTGTGCCATGTATGGGATTCTGTGGAATTTTCATGCAGTTTCCAGGGAATGTCATGTCCTGACATTTCATGAAATTGGACATGTTTTATAAAATAGCATTCAATGGAATAACATGTTGTGATGTTTACCGGAATGAGAACTTGTTTATGAAAGGGTATTCATGTTTTGTTTGGGGTTCCTTTGGAGGGATGCAATGGGATTCTTGGAGTTTGACTGTGATGTCATGGACTGAAATTTTGGGGGTGCAGTAGAATTTCATGGCAAGGAATTCCTGGTAATCTCTTGGAATGACATGTCATGGGTTTATGGGCTGTGGGATGGAATGTCATGGAATGAGATTCATGGCATGTCAAGCGAAACATTACATCACTACTGACAAGAAACGTCATGAGAATGAAAGAATTATGTTCAGACTGAACAAAACATTGTAGTGACACTGCCCCAGTTTAGGTGAATATGAGAGGAATACTATTTCTGCATTTATTCAACATCTGCCCTACAAAATGACTGGATTTCAATCGCATTGCTCATGAAGGAATGGACAATCACACAAAAGGGTATGAAGAAACCCGCTCTTTTGCCTAAACGCTCTTGTGTGCCAAAAAGCACCACTCTGCCCCGTGTGAGGCTCGAACTCACGACCTTCAGATTATGAGACTGACGCGCTGCCTAACTGCGCCAACGAGGCATGTGCTGTGGCCTGTGTGAGTGGTGGAGCACTAGCTTCTGGATCATCTGCCATTCGGTGCAGATCCAAACACGCTGCTCACCGTGAGCTGTCATGTCAGGATGGCCGAGCGGTCTAAGGCGCTGCGTTCAGGTCGCAGTCTCCCCTGGAGGCGTGGGTTCGAATCCCACTTCTGACAGACCTAACCTTTGGTTGCGGGCTCCAGGTAGAGTCTTTAACCCTCTGGCAAGTTGACCCAGTAACACACTAATATTGACGAAGCACTGCATTTCAGTTCATGTCAGAGCCAATGGAACACTACGGTACCTCTGACCACCGGCATCGTATGAACTTTAAAGTAACACTTTTGTGCCATGTATGGGATTCTTTGGAATTTCCATGCAGTTTCCAGGGAATGTCGTCCTGACATTTCATGAAATTGGACATGTTTTATAGAATAGCATTCAATGGAATACCATGTTGTGATGTTTACCGGAATGAGAACTTGTTTATGAAAGGGTATTCATGTTTTGTTTGGGGTTTCTTTGGAGGGATGCAATGGGATTCTTGGAGTTTGACTGTGATGTCATGGACTGAAATTTTGGGGGTGCAGTAGAATTTCATGGCAAGGAATTCCTGGAAATCTATTGGAATGACATGTCATGGGTTTATGGGCTGTGGGATGGAATGTCATGGAATGAGATTCATGGCATGTCAAGCGAAACATTACATCACTACTGACAAGAAACGTCATGAGAATGAAAGAATTATGTTCAGACTGAACAAAACATTGTAGTGACACTGCCCCATTTTAGGTGAATATGAGAGGAATACTATTTCTGCATTTATTCAACATCTGCCCTACAAAATGACTGGATTTCAATCGCATTGCTCATGAAGGAATGGACAATCACACAAAAGGGTATGAAGAAACCCGCTCTTTTGCCTAAACGCTCTTGTGTGCCAAAAAGCACCACTCTGCCCCGTGTGAGGCTCAAACTCACGACCTTCAGATTATGAGACTGCCGCGCTGCCTAACTGCGCCAACGAGGCATGTGCTGTGGCCAGTGTGAGTGGTGAAGCACTAGCTTCTGGATCATCTGCAATTCGGTGCAGCTCCAAACACGCTGCTCACCATGAGCTGTCATGTCAGGATGGCCGAGCGGTCTAAGGCGCTGCGTTCAGGTCGCAGTCTCCCCTGGAGGCGTGGGTTCGAATCCCACTTCTGACAGACCTAACCTTTGGTTGCGGGCTCCAGGTAGAGTCTTTAACCCTCTGGCAAGTTGACCCAGTAACACACTAATATTGATGAAGCACTGCATTTCAGTTCATGTCAGATCCAATGGAACACTACGGTACCTCTGACCACCGGCATCGTATGAACTTTAAAGTAACACTTTTGTGCCATGTATGGGATTCTGTGGAATTTCCATGCAGTTTCCAGGGAATGTCATGTCCTGACATTTTATGAAATTGGACATGTTTTATAGAATAGCATTCAATGGAATACCATGTTGCAATGTTTACCGGAATGAGAACTTGTTTATGAAAGGGTATTCATGTTTTGTTTGGGGTTTCTTTGGAGGGATGCAATGGGATTCTTGGAGTTTGACTGTGATGTCGTGGACTGAAATTTTGGGGGTGCAGTAGAATTTCATTGCAAGGAATTCCTGGAAATCTCTTGGAATGACATGTCATGGGTTTATGGGCTGTGGGATGGAATGTCATGGAATGAGAATCATGAAATGTCAAGCGAAACATTACATCACTACTGACAAGAAACATCATGAGAATGAAAGAATTATGTTCAACCTGAACAAAACATTGTAGTGACACTGCCCCATTTTAGGTGAATATGAGAGGAATACTATTACTGCATTTATTCAACATCTGCCCTACAAAATGACTGGAATTCAATCGCATTGCTCATGAAGGAATGGACAATCACACAAAAGGGTATGAAGAAACCCGCTCTTTTGCCTAAACGCTCTTGTGTGCCAAAAAGCACCACTCTGCCCCGTGTGAGGCTCGAACTCACGACCTTCAGATTATGAGACTGACGCGCTGCCTAACTGCGCCAATGAGGCATGTGCTGTGGCCAGTGTGAGCTGTGGAGCACTAGCTTCTGGATCATCTGCCATTCGGTGCAGCTCCAAACACGCTGCTCACCGTGAGCTGTCATGTCAGGATGGCCGAGCGGTCTAAGGCGCTGCGTTCAGGTCGCAGTCTCCCCTGGAGGCGTGGGTTCGAATCCCACTTCTGACAGACCTAACCTTTGGTTGCGGGCTCCAGGTAGAGTCTTTAACCCTCTGGCAAGTTGACCCAGTAACACACTAATATTGACGAAGCACTGCATTTCAGTTCATGTCAGAGCCAATGGAACACTACGGTACCTCTGACCACCGGCATCGTATGAACTTTAAAGTAACACTTTTGTGCCATGTATGGGATTCTTTGGAATTTCCATGCAGTTTCCAGGGAATGTCGTCCTGACATTTCATGAAATTGGACATGTTTTATAGAATAGCATTCAATGGAATACCATGTTGTGATGTTTACCGGAATGAGAACTTGTTTATGAAAGGGTATTCATGTTTTGTTTGGGGTTTCTTTGGAGGGATGCAATGGGATTCTTGGAGTTTGACTGTGATGTCATGGACTGAAATTTTGGGGGTGCAGTAGAATTTCATGGCAAGGAATTCCTGGAAATCTATTGGAATGACATGTCATGGGTTTATGGGCTGTGGGATGGAATGTCATGGAATGATATTCATGGCATGTCAAGCGAAACATTACATCACTACTGACAAGAAACGTCATGAGAATGAAAGAATTATGTTCAGACTGAACAAAACATTGTAGTGACACTGCCCCATTTTAGGTGAATATGAGAGGAATACTATTTCTGCATTTATTCAACATCTGCCCTACAAAATGACTGGATTTCAATCGCATTGCTCATGAAGGAATGGACAATCACACAAAAGGGTATGAAGAAACCCGCTCTTTTGCCTAAACGCTCTTGTGTGCCAAAAAGCACCACTCTGCCCCGTGTGAGGCTCGAACTCACGACCTTCAGATTATGAGACTGCCGCGCTGCCTAACTGCGCCAACGAGGCATGTGCTGTGGCCAGTGTGAGTGGTGAAGCACTAGCTTCTGGATCATCTGCAATTCGGTGCAGCTCCAAACACGCTGCTCACCATGAGCTGTCATGTCAGGATGGCCGAGCGGTCTAAGGCGCTGCGTTCAGGTCGCAGTCTCCCCTGGAGGCGTGGGTTCGAATCCCACTTCTGACAGACCTAACCTTTGGTTGCGGGCTCCAGGTAGAGTCTTTAACCCTCTGGCAAGTTGACCCAGTAACACACTAATATTGATGAAGCACTGCATTTCAGTTCATGTCAGATCCAATGGAACACTACGGTACCTCTGACCACCGGCATCGTATGAACTTTAAAGTAACACTTTTGTGCCATGTATGGGATTCTGTGGAATTTCCATGCAGTTTCCAGGGAATGTCATGTCCTGACATTTTATGAAATTGGACATGTTTTATAGAATAGCATTCAATGGAATACCATGTTGCAATGTTTACCGGAATGAGAACTTGTTTATGAAAGGGTATTCATGTTTTGTTTGGGGTTTCTTTGGAGGGATGCAATGGGATTCTTGGAGTTTGACTGTGATGTCGTGGACTGAAATTTTGGGGGTGCAGTAGAATTTCATTGCAAGGAATTCCTGGAAATCTCTTGGAATGACATGTCATGGGTTTATGGGCTGTGGGATGGAATGTCATGGAATGAGATTCATGGCATGTCAAGCGAAACATTACATCACTACTGACAAGAAACGTCATGAGAATGAAAGAATTATGTTCAGACTGAACAAAACATTGTAGTGACACTGCCCCAGTTTAGGTTAATATGAGAGGAATACTATTTCTGCATTTATTCAACATCTGCCCTACAAAATGACTGGATTTCAATCGCATTGCTCATGAAGGAATGGACAATCACACAAAAGGGTATGAAGAAACCCGCTCTTTTGCCTAAACGCTCTTGTGTGCTAAAAAGCACAACCCTGCCCCGTGTGAGGCTCGAACTCACGACCTTCAGATTATGAGACTGACGCGCTGCCTAACTGCGCCAACGAGGCATGTGCTGTGGCCAGTGTGAGTGGTGGAGCACTAGCTTCTGGATCATCTGCCATTCGGTGCAGCTCCAAACACACTGCTCACCATGTGCTGTCGTGTCAGGATGGCTGAGTGGTCTAAGGCGCTGCGTTCAGGTCGCAGTCTCCCCTGAAGGCGTGGGTTCGAATCCCACTTCTGACAGACCTAACCTTTGGTTGCAGGCTCCAGGTAGACTCTTTAACCCTCTGGCAAGTTGACCCAGTAACACGCTAATATTGACGAAGCACTGCAATTCAGTTCATGTCAGAGCCAATGGAACACTACGGTACCTTTGACCACCGGCATCGCATGAACTTTAAAGTAACACTTTTGTGCCATGTATGGGATTCTGTGGAATTTTCATGCAGTTTCCAGGGAATGTCATGTCCTGACATTTCATGAAACTGGACATGTTTTATAGAATAGCATTCAATGGAATAACATGTTGTGATGTTTACCGGAATGAGAACTTGTTTATGAAAGGGTATTCATGTTTTGTTTGGGGTTTCTTTGGAGGGATGCAATGGGATTCTTGGAGTTTGACTGTGATGTCATGGACTGAAATTTTGGGGGTGCAGTAGAATTTCATGGCAAGGAATTCCTGGAAATCTCTTGGAATGACATGTCATGGGTTTATGGGCTGTGGGATGGAATGTCATGGAATGAGATTCATGGCATGTCAAGCGAAACATTACATCACTACTGACAAGAAACGTCATGAGAATGAAAGAATTATGTTCAGACTGAACAAAACATTGTAGTGACACTGCCCCAGTTTAGGTGAATATGAGAGGAATACTATTTCTGCATTTATTCAACATCTGCCCTACAAAATGACTGGATTTCAATCGCATTGCTCATGAAGGAATGGACAATCACACAAAAGGGTATGAAGAAACCCGCTCTTTTGCCTAAACGCTCTTGTGTGCCAAAAAGCACCACTCTGCCCCGTGTGAGGCTCGAACTCACGACCTTCAGATTATGAGACTGACGCGCTGCCTAACTGCGCCAACGAGGCATGTGCTGTGGCCAGTGTGAGTGGTGGAGCACTAGCTTCTGGATCATCTGCCATTCGGTGCAGCTCCAAACACGCTGCTCACCGTGAGCTGTCATGTCAGGATGGCCGAGCGGTCTAAGGCGCTGCGTTCAGGTCGCAGTCTCCCCTGGAGGCGTGGGTTCGAATCCCACTTCTGACAGACCTAACCTTTGGTTGGGGGCTCCAGGTAGAGTCTTTAACCATCTGGCAAGTTGACCCAGTAACACACTAATATTGACGAAGCACTGCATTTCAGTTCATGTCAGAGCCAATGGAACACTACGGTACCTCTGACCACCGGCATCGTATGAACTTTAAAGTAACACTTTTGTGCCATGTATGGGATTCTGTGGAATTTCCATGCAGTTTCCAGGGAATGTCATGTCCTGACATTTCATGAAATTGGACATGTTTTATAGAATAGCATTCAATGGAATACCATGTTGTGATGTTTACCGGAATGAGAACTTGTTTATGAAAGGGTATTCATGTTTTGTTTGGGGTTTCTTTGGAGGGATGCAATGGGATTCTTGGAGTTTGACTGTGATGTCATGGACTGAAATTTTGGGGGTGCAGTAGAATTTCATGGCAAGGAATTCCTGAAAATCTCTTGGAATGACATGTCATGGGTTTATGGGCTGTGGGATGGAATGTCATGGAATGAGATTCATGAAATGTCAAGCGAAACATTACATCACTACTGACAAGAAACATCATGAGAATGAAAGAATTATGTTCAGACTGAACAAAACATTGTAGTGACACTGCCCCAGTTTAGGTGAATATGAGAGGAATACTATTTCTGCATTTATTCAACATCTGCCCTACAAAATGACTGGATTTCAATCGCATTGCTCATGAAGGAATGGACAATCACACAAAAGGGTATGAAGAAACCCGCTCTTTTGCCTAAACGCTCTTGTGTGCCAAAAAGCACCACTCTGCCCCGTGTGAGGCTCGAACTCACGACCTTCAGATTATGAGACTGACACGCTGCCTAACTGCGCCAACGAGGCATGTGCTGTGGCCAGTGTGAGTGGTGGAGCACTAGCTTCTGGATCATCTGCCATTCGGTGCAGCTCCAAACACGCTGCTCACCATGAGCTGTCATGTCAGGATGGCCGAGCGGTCTAAGGCGCTGCGTTCAGGTCGCAGTCTCCCCTGGAGGCGTGGGTTCGAATCCCACTTCTGACAGACCTAACCTTTGGTTGCGGGCTCCAGGTAGAGTCTTTAACCCTCTGGCAAGTTGACCCAGTAACACACTAATATTGACGAAGCACTGCATTTCAGTTCATGTCAGAGCCAATGGAACACTACGGTAACTCTGACCACCGGCATCGTATGAACTTTAAAGTAACACTTTTGTGCCATGTATGGGATTCTTTGGAATTTCCATGCAGTTTCCAGGGAATGTCGTCCTGACATTTCATGAAATTGGACATGTTTTATAGAATAGCATTCAATGGAATACCATGTTGTGATGTTTACCGGAATGAGAACTTGTTTATGAAAGGGTATTCATGTTTTGTTTGGGGTTTCTTTGGAGGGATGCAATGGGATTCTTGGAGTTTGACTGTGATGTCATGGACTGAAATTTTGGGGGTGCAGTAGAATTTCATGGCAAGGAATTCCTGGAAATCTCTTGGAATGACATGTCATGGGTTTATGGGCTGTGGGATGGAATGTCATGGAATGAGATTCATGGCATGTCAAGCGAAACATTACATCACTACTGACAAGAAACGTCATGAGAATGAAAGAATTATGTTCAGACTGAACAAAACATTGTAGTGACACTGCCCCAGTTTAGGTTAATATGAGAGGAATACTATTTCTGCATTTATTCAACATCTGCCCTACAAAATGACTGGATTTCAATCGCATTGCTCATGAAGGAATGGACAATCACACAAAAGGGTATGAAGAAACCCGCTCTTTTGCCTAAACGCTCTTGTGTGCTAAAAAGCACAACCCTGCCCCGTGTGAGGCTCGAACTCACGACCTTCAGATTATGAGACTGACGCGCTGCCTAACTGCGCCAACGAGGCATGTGCTGTGGCCAGTGTGAGTGGTGGAGCACTAGCTTCTGGATCATCTGCCATTCGGTGCAGCTCCAAACACACTGCTCACCATGCGCTGTCGTGTCAGGATGGCTGAGTGGTCTAAGGCGCTGCGTTCAGGTCGCAGTCTCCCCTGAAGGCGTGGGTTCGAATCCCACTTCTGACAGACCTAACCTTTGGTTGCAGGCTCCAGGTAGACTCTTTAACCCTCTGGCAAGTTGACCCAGTAACACGCTAATATTGACGAAGCACTGCAATTCAGTTCATGTCAGAGCCAATGGAACACTACGGTACCTTTGACCACCGGCATCGCATGAACTTTAAAGTAACACTTTTGTGCCATGTATGGGATTCTGTGGAATTTTCATGCAGTTTCCAGGGAATGTCATGTCCTGACATTTCATGAAACTGGACATGTTTTATAGAATAGCATTCAATGGAATAACATGTTGTGATGTTTACCGGAATGAGAACTTGTTTATGAAAGGGTATTCATGTTTTGTTTGGGGTTTCTTTGGAGGGATGCAATGGGATTCTTGGAGTTTGACTGTGATGTCATGGACTGAAATTTTGGGGGTGCAGTAGAATTTCATGGCAAGGAATTCCTGGAAATCTCTTGGAATGACATGTCATGGGTTTATGGGCTGTGGGATGGAATGTCATGGAATGAGATTCATGGCATGTCAAGCGAAACATTACATCACTACTGACAAGAAACGTCATGAGAATGAAAGAATTATGTTCAGACTGAACAAAACATTGTAGTGACACTGCCCCAGTTTAGGTGAATATGAGAGGAATACTATTTCTGCATTTATTCAACATCTGCCCTACAAAATGACTGGATTTCAATCGCATTGCTCATGAAGGAATGGACAATCACACAAAAGGGTATGAAGAAACCCGCTCTTTTGCCTAAACGCTCTTGTGTGCCAAAAAGCACCACTCTGCCCCGTGTGAGGCTCGAACTCACGACCTTCAGATTATGAGACTGACGCGCTGCCTAACTGCGCCAACGAGGCATGTGCTGTGGCCAGTGTGAGTGGTGGAGCACTAGCTTCTGGATCATCTGCCATTCGGTGCAGCTCCAAACACGCTGCTCACCGTGAGCTGTCATGTCAGGATGGCCGAGCGGTCTAAGGCGCTGCGTTCAGGTCGCAGTCTCCCCTGGAGGCGTGGGTTCGAATCCCACTTCTGACAGACCTAACCTTTGGTTGGGGGCTCCAGGTAGAGTCTTTAACCATCTGGCAAGTTGACCCAGTAACACACTAATATTGACGAAGCACTGCATTTCAGTTCATGTCAGAGCCAATGGAACACTACGGTACCTCTGACCACCGGCATCGTATGAACTTTAAAGTAACACTTTTGTGCCATGTATGGGATTCTGTGGAATTTCCATGCAGTTTCCAGGGAATGTCATGTCCTGACATTTCATGAAATTGGACATGTTTTATAGAATAGCATTCAATGGAATACCATGTTGTGATGTTTACCGGAATGAGAACTTGTTTATGAAAGGGTATTCATGTTTTGTTTGGGGTTTCTTTGGAGGGATGCAATGGGATTCTTGGAGTTTGACTGTGATGTCATGGACTGAAATTTTGGGGGTGCAGTAGAATTTCATGGCAAGGAATTCCTGAAAATCTCTTGGAATGACATGTCATGGGTTTATGGGCTGTGGGATGGAATGTCATGGAATGAGATTCATGAAATGTCAAGCGAAACATTACATCACTACTGACAAGAAACATCATGAGAATGAAAGAATTATGTTCAGACTGAACAAAACATTGTAGTGACACTGCCCCAGTTTAGGTGAATATGAGAGGAATACTATTTCTGCATTTATTCAACATCTGCCCTACAAAATGACTGGATTTCAATCGCATTGCTCATGAAGGAATGGACAATCACACAAAAGGGTATGAAGAAACCCGCTCTTTTGCCTAAACGCTCTTGTGTGCCAAAAAGCACCACTCTGCCCCGTGTGAGGCTCGAACTCACGACCTTCAGATTATGAGACTGACACGCTGCCTAACTGCGCCAACGAGGCATGTGCTGTGGCCAGTGTGAGTGGTGGAGCACTAGCTTCTGGATCATCTGCCATTCGGTGCAGCTCCAAACACGCTGCTCACCATGAGCTGTCATGTCAGGATGGCCGAGCGGTCTAAGGCGCTGCGTTCAGGTCGCAGTCTCCCCTGGAGGCGTGGGTTCGAATCCCACTTCTGACAGACCTAACCTTTGGTTGCGGGCTCCAGGTAGAGTCTTTAACCCTCTGGCAAGTTGACCCAGTAACACACTAATATTGACGAAGCACTGCATTTCAGTTCATGTCAGAGCCAATGGAACACTACGGTAACTCTGACCACCGGCATCGTATGAACTTTAAAGTAACACTTTTGTGCCATGTATGGGATTCTTTGGAATTTCCATGCAGTTTCCAGGGAATGTCGTCCTGACATTTCATGAAATTGGACATGTTTTATAGAATAGCATTCAATGGAATACCATGTTGTGATGTTTACCGGAATGAGAACTTGTTTATGAAAGGGTATTCATGTTTTGTTTGGGGTTTCTTTGGAGGGATGCAATGGGATTCTTGGAGTTTGACTGTGATGTCATGGACTGAAATTTTGGGGGTGCAGTAGAATTTCATGGCAAGGAATTCCTGGAAATCTCTTGGAATGACATGTCATGGGTTTATGGGCTGTGGGATGGAATGTCATGGAATGAGATTCATGGCATGTCAAGCGAAACATTACATCACTACTGACAAGAAACGTCATGAGAATGAAAGAATTATGTTCAGACTGAACAAAACATTGTAGTGACACTGCCCCAGTTTAGGTAAATATGAGAGGAATACTATTTCTGCATTTATTCAACATCTGCCCTACAAAATGACTGGATTTCAATCGCATTGCTCATGAAGGAATGGACAATCACACAAAAGGGTATGAAGAAACCCGCTCTTTTGCCTAAACGCTCTTGTGTGCCAAAAAGCACCACTCTGCCCCGTGTGAGGCTCGAACTCACGACCTTCAGATTATGAGACTGACGCGCTGCCTAACTGCGCCAACGAGGCATGTGCTGTGGCCAGTGTGAGTGGTGGAGCACTAGCTTCTGGATCATCTGCCATTCGGTGCAGCTCCAAACACGCTGCTCACCGTGAGCTGTCATGTCAGGATGGCCGAGCGGTCTAAGGCGCTGCGTTCAGGTCGCAGTCTCCCCTGGAGGCGTGGGTTCGAATCCCACTTCTGACAGACCTAACCTTTGGTTGCGGGCTCCAGGTAGAGTCTTTAACCCTCTGGCAAGTTGACCCAGTAACACACTAATATTGACGAAGCACTGCATTTCAGTTCATGTCAGAGCCAATGGAACACTACGGTACCTCTGACCACCGGCATCGTATGAACTTTAAAGTAACACTTTTGTGCCATGTATGGGATTCTGTGGAATTTCCATGCAGTTTCCAGGGAATGTCATGTCCTGACATTTCATGAAATTGGACATGTTTTATAGAATAGCATTCAATGGAATACCATGTTGCAATGTTTACCGGAATGAGAACTTGTTTATGAAAGGGTATTCATGTTTTGTTTGGGGTTTCTTTGGAGGGATGCAATGGGATTCTTGGAGTTTGACTGTGATGTCGTGGACTGAAATTTTGGGGGTGCAGTAGAATTTCATTGCAAGGAATTCCTGGAAATCTCTTGGAATGACATGTCATGGGTTTATGGGCTGTGGGATGGAATGTCATGGAATGAGAATCTTGAAATGTCAAGCGAAACATTACATCACTACTGACAAGAAACATCATGAGAATGAAAGAATTATGTTCAACCTGAACAAAACATTGTAGTGACACTGCCCCATTTTAGGTGAATATGAGAGGAATACTATTACTGCATTTATTCAACATCTGCCCTACAAAATGACTGGAATTCAATCGCATTGCTCATGAAGGAATGGACAATCACACAAAAGGGTATGAAGAAACCCGCTCTTTTGCCTAAACGCTCTTGTGTGCTAAAAAGCACAACTCTGCCCCGTGTGAGGCTCGAACTCACGACCTTCAGATTATGAGACTGACGCGCTGCCTAACTGCGCCAACGAGGCATGTGCTGTGGCCAGTGTGAGTGGTGGAGCACTAGCTTCTGGATCATCTGCCATTCGGTGCAGCTCCAAACACGCTGTTCACCGTGCACTGTCATGTCAGGATGGCCGAGCGGTCTAAGGCGCTGCGTTCAGGTCGCAGTCTCCCCTGGAGGCGTGGGTTCGAATCCCACTTCTGACAGACCTAACCTTTGGTTGCGGGCTCCAGGTAGACTCTTTAACCCTCTGGCAAGTTGACCCAGTAACACGCTAATATTGACGAAGCACTGCAATTCAGTTCATGTCAGAGCCAATGGAACACTACGGTACCTCTGACCACTGGCATCGCATGAACTTTAAAGTAACACTTTTGTGCCATGTATGGGATTCTGTGGAATTTTCATGCAGTTTCCAGGGAATGTCATGTCCTGACATTTCATGAAATTGGACATGTTTTATAGAATAGCATTCAATGGAATAACATGTTGTGATGTTTACCGGAATGAGAACTTGTTTATGAAAGGGTATTCATGTTTTGTTTGGGGTTTCTTTGGAGGGATGCAATGGGATTCTTGGAGTTTGACTGTGATGTCATGGACTGAAATTTTGGGGGTGCAGTAGAATTTCATGGCAAGGAATTCCTGGAAATCTCTTGGAATGACATGTCATGGGTTTATGGGCTGTGGGATGGAATGTCATGGAATGAGATTCATGGCATGTCAAGCGAAACATTACATCACTACTGACAAGAAACGTCATGAGAATGAAAGAATTATGTTCAGACTGAACAAAACATTGTAGTGACACTGCCCCAGTTTAGGTTAATATGAGAGGAATACTATTTCTGCATTTATTCAACATCTGCCCTACAAAATGACTGGATTTCAATCGCATTGCTCATGAAGGAATGGACAATCACACAAAAGGGTATGAAGAAACCCGCTCTTTTGCCAAAAGCTCTTGTGTGCCAAAAAGCACCACTCTGCCCCGTGTGAGGCTCGAACTCACGACCTTCAGATTATGAGACTGACGCGCTGCCTAACTGCGCCAACGAGGCATGTGCTGTGGCCAGTGTGAGTGGTGGAGCACTAGCTTCTGGATCATCTGCCATTCGTTGCAGCTCCAAACACGCTGCTCACCGTGAGCTGTCATGTCAGGATGGCCGAGCGGTCTAAGGCGCTGCGTTCAGGTCGCAGTCTCCCCTGGAGGCGTGGGTTCGAATCCCACTTCTGACAGACCTAACCTTTGGTTGCGGGCTCCAGGTAGAGTCTTTAACCCTCTGGCAAGTTGACCCAGTAACACACTAATATTGACGAAGCACTGCATTTCAGTTCATGTCAGAGCCAATGGAACACTACGGTACCTCTGACCACCGGCATCGTATGAACTTTAAAGTAACACTTTTGTGCCATGTATGGGATTCTGTGGAATTTCCATGTAGTTTCCAGGGAATGTCATGTCCTGACATTTCATGAAATTGGACATGTTTTATAGAATAGCATTCAATGGAATACCATGTTGTGATGTTTACCGGAATGAGAACTTGTTTATGAAAGGGTATTCATGTTTTGTTTGGGGTTTCTTTGGAGGGATGCAATGGGATTCTTGGAGTTTGACTGTGATGTCATGGACTGAAATTTTGGGGGTGCAGTAGAATTTCATGGCAAGGAATTCCTGGAAATCTCTTGGAATGACATGTCATGGGTTTATGGGCTGTGGGATGGAATGTCATGGAATGAGATTCATGGCATGTCAAGCGAAACATTACATCACTACTGACAAGAAACGTCATGAGAATGAAAGAATTATGTTCAGACTGAACAAAACATTGTAGTGACACTGCCCCATTTTAGGTGAATATGAGAGGAATACTATTACTGCATTTATTCAACATCTGCCCTACAAAATGACTGGATTTCAATCGCATTGCTCATGAAGGAATGGACAATCACACAAAAGGGTATGAAGAAACCCGCTCTTTTGCCTAAACGCTCTTGTGTGCCAAAAAGCACCACTCTGCCCCGTGTGAGGCTCGAACTCACGACCTTCAGATTATGAGACTGCCGCGCTGCCTAACTGCGCCAACGAGGCATGTGCTGTGGCCAGTGTGAGTGGTGAAGCACTAGCTTCTGGATCATCTGCCATTCGGTGCAGCTCCAAACACGCTGCTCACCGTGAGCTGTCATGTCAGGATGGCCGAGCGGTCTAAGGCGCTGCGTTCAGGTCGCAGTCTCCCCTGGAGGCGTGGGTTCGAATCCCACTTCTGACAGACCTAACCTTTGGTTGCGGGCTCCAGGTAGAGTCTTTAACCCTCTGGCAAGTTGACCCAGTAACACGCTAATATTGACGAAGCACTGCAATTCAGTTCATGTCAGAGCCAATGGAACACTACGGTACCTCTGACCACCGGCATCGCATGAACTTTAAAGTAACACTTTTGTGCCATGTATGGGATTCTGTGGAATTTTCATGCAGTTTCCAGGGAATGTCATGTCCTGACATTTCATGAAATTGGACATGTTTTATAGAATAGCATTCAATGGAATACCATGTTGTGATGTTTACCGGAATGAGAACTTGTTTATGAAAGGGTATTCATGTTTTGTTTGGGGTTTCTTTGGAGGGATGCAATGGGATTCTTGGAGTTTGACTGTGATGTCATGGACTGAAATTTTGGGGGTGCAGTAGAATTTCATGGCAAGGAATTCCTGGAAATCTCTTGGAATGACATGTCATGGGTTTATGGGCTGTGGGATGGAATGTCATGGAATGAGATTCATGGCATGTCAAGCGAAACATTACATCACTACTGACAAGAAACATCATGAGAATGAAAGAATTATGTTCAGACTGAACAAAACATTGTAGTGACACTGCCCCATTTTAGGTGAATATGAGAGGAATACTATTACTGCATTTATTCAACATCTGCCCTACAAAATGACTGGATTTCAATCGCATTGCTCATGAAGGAATGGACAATCACACAAAAGGGTATGAAGAAACCCGCTCTTTTGCCTAAACGCTCTTGTGTGCCAAAAAGCACCACTCTGCCCCGTGTGAGGCTCGAACTCACGACCTTCAGATTATGAGACTGACGCGCTGCCTAACTGCGCCAACGAGGCATGTGCTGTGGCCAGTGTGAGTGGTGGAGCACTAGCTTCTGGATCATCTGCCATTCGGTGCAGCTCCAAACACGCTGCTCACCGTGAGCTGTCATGTCAGGATGGCCGAGCGGTCTAAGGCGCTGCGTTCAGGTCGCAGTCTCCCCTGGAGGCGTGTGTTCGAATCCCACTTCTGACAGACCTAACCTTTGGTTGCGGGCTCCAGGTAGAGTCTTTAACCCTCTGGCAAGTTGACCCAGTAACACACTAATATTGACGAAGCACTGCATTTCAGTTCATGTCAGAGCCAATGGAACACTACGGTACCTCTGACCACCGGCATCGTATGAACTTTAAAGTAACACTTTTGTGCCATGTATGGGATTCTGTGGAATTTCCATGCAGTTTCCAGGGAATGTCATGTCCTGACATTTTATGAAATTGGACATGTTTTATAGAATAGCATTCAATGGAATACCATGTTGCGATGTTTACCGGAATGAGAACTTGTTTATGAAAGGGTATTCATGTTTTGTTTGGGGTTTCTTTGGAGGGATGCAATGGGATTCTTGGAGTTTGACTGTGATGTCGTGGACTGAAATTTTGGGGGTGCAGTAGAATTTCATTGCAAGGAATTCCTGGAAATCTCTTGGAATGACATGTCATGGGTTTATGGGCTGTGGGATGGAATGTCATGGAATGAGAATCATGAAATGTCAAGCGAAACATTACATCACTACTGACAAGAAACATCATGAGAATGAAAGAATTATGTTCAACCTGAACAAAACATTGTAGTGACACTGCCCCATTTTAGGTGAATATGAGAGGAATACTATTACTGCATTTATTCAACATCTGCCCTACAAAATGACTGGAATTCAATCGCATTGCTCATGAAGGAATGGACAATCACACAAAAGGGTATGAAGAAACCCGCTCTTTTGCCTAAACGCTCTTGTGTGCTAAAAAGCACAACTCTGCCCCGTGTGAGGCTCGAACTCACGACCTTCAGATTATGAGACTGACGCGCTGCCTAACTGCGCCAACGAGGCATGTGCTGTGGCCAGTGTGAGTGGTGGAGCACTAGCTTCTGGATCATCTGCCATTCGGTGCAGCTCCAAACACGCTGCTCACCGTGAGCTGTCATGTCAGGATGGCCGAGCGGTCTAAGGCGCTGCGTTCAGGTCGCAGTCTCCCCTGGAGGCGTGGGTTCGAATCCCACTTCTGACAGACCTAACCTTTGGTTGCGGGCTCCAGGTAGAGTCTTTAACCCTCTGGCAAGTTGACCCAGTAACACACTAATATTGACGAAGCACTGCATTTCAGTTCATGTCAGAGCCAATGGAACACTACGGTACCTCTGACCACCGGCATCGTATGAACTTTAAAGTAACACTTTTGTGCCATGTATGGGATTCTGTGGAATTTCCATGTAGTTTCCAGGGAATGTCATGTCCTGACATTTCATGAAATTGGACATGTTTTATAAAATAGCATTCAATGGAATACCATGTTGTGATGTTTACCGGAATGAGAACTTGTTTATGAAAGGGTATTCATGTTTTGTTTGGGGTTTCTTTGGAGGGATGCAATGGGATTCTTGGAGTTTGACTGTGATGTCATGGACTGAAATTTTGGGGGTGCAGTAGAATTTCATGGCAAGGAATTCCTGGAAATCTCTTGGAATGACATGTCATGGGTTTATGGGCTGTGGGATGGAATGTCATGGAATGAGATTCATGGCATGTCAAGCGAAACATTACATCACTACTGACAAGAAACGTCATGAGAATGAAAGAATTATGTTCAGACTGAACAAAACATTGTAGTGACACTGCCCCATTTTAGGTGAATATGAGAGGAATACTATTACTGCATTTATTCAACATCTGCCCTACAAAATGACTGGATTTCAATCGCATTGCTCATGAAGGAATGGACAATCACACAAA
The DNA here is from genome assembly GCF_024679245.1 of Pseudorasbora parva. Lineage (NCBI taxonomy): Eukaryota > Metazoa > Chordata > Actinopteri > Cypriniformes > Gobionidae > Pseudorasbora > Pseudorasbora parva. Next base: position 16,510,741 of record NC_090191.1, on the reverse strand, counting down.
AGGGTATGAAGAAACCCGCTCTTTTGCCTAAACGCTCTTGTGTGCCAAAAAGCACCACTCTGCCCCGTGTGAGGCTCGAACTCACGACCTTCAGATTATGAGACTGCCGCGCTGCCTAACTGCGCCAACGAGGCATGTGCTGTGGCCAGTGTGAGTGGTGAAGCACTAGCTTCTGGATCATCTGCCATTCGGTGCAGCTCCAAACACGCTGCTCACCATGAGCTGTCATGTCAGGATGGCCGAGCGGTCTAAGGCGCTGCGTTCAGGTCGCAGTCTCCCCTGGAGGCGTGGGTTCGAATCCCACTTCTGACAGACCTAACCTTTGGTTGCGGGCTCCAGGTAGAGTCTTTAACCCTCTGGCAAGTTGACCCAGTAACACGCTAATATTGACGAAGCACTGCAATTCAGTTCATGTCAGAGCCAATGGAACACTACGGTACCTCTGACCACCGGCATCGCATGAACTTTAAAGTAACACTTTTGTGCCATGTATGGGATTCTGTGGAATTTTCATGCAGTTTCCAGGGAATGTCATGTCCTGACATTTCATGAAATTGGACATGTTTTATAGAATAGCATTCAATGGAATACCATGTTGTGATGTTTACCGGAATGAGAACTTGTTTATGAAAGGGTATTCATGTTTTGTTTGGGGTTTCTTTGGAGGGATGCAATGGGATTCTTGGAGTTTGACTGTGATGTCATGGACTGAAATTTTGGGGGTGCAGTAGAATTTCATGGCAAGGAATTCCTGGAAATCTCTTGGAATGACATGTCATGGGTTTATGGGCTGTGGGATGGAATGTCATGGAATGAGATTCATGGCATGTCAAGCGAAACATTACATCACTACTGACAAGAAACGTCATGAGAATGAAAGAATTATGTTCAGACTGAACAAAACATTGTAGTGACACTGCCCCATTTTAGGTGAATATGAGAGGAATACTATTACTGCATTTATTCAACATCTGCCCTACAAAATGACTGGATTTCAATCGCATTGCTCATGAAGGAATGGACAATCACACAAAAGGGTATGAAGAAACCCGCTCTTTTGCCTAAACGCTCTTGTGTGCCAAAAAGCACCACTCTGCCCCGTGTGAGGCTCGAACTCACGACCTTCAGATTATGAGACTGACGCGCTGCCTAACTGCGCCAACGAGGCATGTGCTGTGGCCAGTGTGAGTGGTGGAGCACTAGCTTCTGGATCATCTGCCATTCGGTGCAGCTCCAAACACGCTGCTCACCGTGAGCTGTCATGTCAGGATGGCCGAGCGGTCTAAGGCGCTGCGTTCAGGTCGCAGTCTCCCCTGGAGGCGTGTGTTCGAATCCCACTTCTGACAGACCTAACCTTTGGTTGCGGGCTCCAGGTAGAGTCTTTAACCCTCTGGCAAGTTGACCCAGTAACACACTAATATTGACGAAGCACTGCATTTCAGTTCATGTCAGAGCCAATGGAACACTACGGTACCTCTGACCACCGGCATCGTATGAACTTTAAAGTAACACTTTTGTGCCATGTATGGGATTCTGTGGAATTTCCATGCAGTTTCCAGGGAATGTCATGTCCTGACATTTTATGAAATTGGACATGTTTTATAGAATAGCATTCAATGGAATACCATGTTGCGATGTTTACCGGAATGAGAACTTGTTTATGAAAGGGTATTCATGTTTTGTTTGGGGTTTCTTTGGAGGGATGCAATGGGATTCTTGGAGTTTGACTGTGATGTCGTGGACTGAAATTTTGGGGGTGCAGTAGAATTTCATTGCAAGGAATTCCTGGAAATCTCTTGGAATGACATGTCATGGGTTTATGGGCTGTGGGATGGAATGTCATGGAATGAGAATCATGAAATGTCAAGCGAAACATTACATCACTACTGACAAGAAACATCATGAGAATGAAAGAATTATGTTCAACCTGAACAAAACATTGTAGTGACACTGCCCCATTTTAGGTGAATATGAGAGGAATACTATTACTGCATTTATTAAACATCTGCCCTACAAAATGACTGGAATTCAATCGCATTGCTCATGAAGGAATGGACAATCACACAAAAGGGTATGAAGAAACCCGCTCTTTTGCCTAAACACTCTTGTGTGCTAAAAAGCACAACTCTGCCCCGTGTGAGGCTCGAACTCACGACCTTCAGATTATGAGACTGACGCGCTGCCTAACTGCGCCAACGAGGCATGTGCTGTGGCCAGTGTGAGTGGTGGAGCACTAGCTTCTGGATCATCTGCCATTCGGTGCAGCTCCAAACACGCTGCTCACCGTGCGCTGTCATGTCAGGATGGCCGAGCGGTCTAAGGCGCTGCGTTCAGGTCGCAGTCTCCCCTGGAGGCGTGGGTTCGAATCCCACTTCTGACAAACCTAACCTTTGGATGCGGACTCCAGGTAGACTCTTTAACCCTCTGGCAAGTTGACCCAGTAACACGCTAATATTGACGAAGCACTGCAATTCAGTTCATGTCAGAGCCAATGGAACACTACGGTACCTCTGACCACCGGCATCGCATGAACTTTAAAGTAACACTTTTGTGCCATGTATGGGATTCTGTGGAATTTTCATGCATTTTACAGGGAATGTCATGTCCTGACATTTCATGAAATTGGACATGTTTTATAGAATAGCATTCAATGGAATAACATGTTGTGATGTTTACCGGAATGAGAACTTGTTTATGAAAGGGTATTCATGTTTTGTTTGGGGTTTCTTTGGAGGGATGCAATGGGATTCTTGGAGTTTGACTGTGATGTCATGGACTGAAATTTTGGGGGTGCAGTAGAATTTCATGGCAAGGAATTCCTGGAAATCTCTTGGAATGACATGTCATGGGTTTATGGGCTGTGGGATGGAATGTCATGGAATGAGATTCATGGCATGTCAAGCGAAACATTACATCACTACTGACAAGAAACGTCATGAGAATGAAAGAATTATGTTCAGACTGAACAAAACATTGTAGTGACACTGCCCCAGTTTAGGTGAATATGAGAGGAATACTATTTCTGCATTTATTCAACATCTGCCCTACAAAATGACTGGATTTCAATCGCATTGCTCATGAAGGAATGGACAATCACACAAAAGGGTATGAAGAAACCCGCTCTTTTGCCTAAACGCTCTTGTGTGCCAAAAAGCACCACTCTGCCCCGTGTGAGGCTCGAACTCACGACCTTCAGATTATGAGACTGACGCGCTGCCTAACTGCGCCAACGAGGCATGTGCTGTGGCCAGTGTGAGTGGTGGAGCACTAGCTTCTGGATCATCTGCCATTCGGTGCAGCTCCAAACACGCTGCTCACCGTGAGCTGTCATGTCAGGATGGTCGAGCGGTCTAAGGCGCTGCGTTCAGGTCGCAGTCTCCCCTGGAGGCGTGGGTTCGAATCCCACTTCTGACAGACCTAACCTTTGGTTGAGGGCTCCAGGTAGAGTCTTTAACCCTCTGGCAAGTTGACCCAGTAACACACTAATATTGACGAAGCACTGCATTTCAGTTCATGTCAGAGCCAATGGAACACTACGGTACCTCTGACCACCGGCATCGTATGAACTTTAAAGTAACACTTTTGTGCCATGTATGGGATTCTGTGGAATTTCCATGCAGTTTCCAGGGAATGTCATGTCCTGACATTTCATGAAATTGGACATGTTTTATAGAATAGCATTCAATGGAATACCATGTTGTGATGTTTACCGGAATGAGAACTTGTTTATGAAAGGGTATTCATGTTTTGTTTGGGGTTTCTTTGGAGGGATGCAATGGGATTCTTGGAGTTTGACTGTGATGTCATGGACTGAAATTTTGGGGGTGCAGTAGAATTTCATGGCAAGGAATTCCTGGAAATCTCTTGGAATGACATGTCATGGGTTTATGGGCTGTGGGATGGAATGTCATGGAATGAGATTCATGGCATGTCAAGCGAAACATTACATCACTACTGACAAGAAACGTCATGAGAATGAAAGAATTATGTTCAGACTGAACAAAACATTGTAGTGACACTGCCCCATTTTAGGTGAATATGAGAGGAATACTATTACTGCATTTATTCAACATCTGCCCTACAAAATGACTGGATTTCAATCGCATTGCTCATGAAGGAATGGACAATCACACAAAAGGGTATGAAGAAACCCGCTCTTTTGCCTAAACGCTCTTGTGTGCCAAAAAGCACCACTCTGCCCCGTGTGAGGCTCGAACTCACGACCTTCAGATTATGAGACTGCCGCGCTGCCTAACTGCGCCAACGAGGCATGTGCTGTGGCCAGTGTGAGTGGTGAAGCACTAGCTTCTGGATCATCTGCCATTCGGTGCAGCTCCAAACACGCTGCTCACCGTGAGCTGTCATGTCAGGATGGCCGAGCGGTCTAAGGCGCTGCGTTCAGGTCGCAGTCTCCCATGGAGGCGTGGGTTCGAATCCCACTTCTGACAGACCTAACCTTTGGTTGCGGGCTCCAGGTAGAGTCTTTAACCCTCTGGCAAGTTGACCCAGTAACACGCTAATATTGACGAAGCACTGCAATTCAGTTCATGTCAGAGCCAATGGAACACTACGGTACCTCTGACCACCGGCATCGCATGAACTTTAAAGTAACACTTTTGTGCCATGTATGGGATTCTGTGGAATTTTCATGCAGTTTCCAGGGAATGTCATGTCCTGACATTTCATGAAATTGGACATGTTTTATAGAATAGCATTCAATGGAATACCATGTTGTGATGTTTACCGGAATGAGAACTTGTTTATGAAAGGGTATTCATGTTTTGTTTGGGGTTTCTTTGGAGGGATGCAATGGGATTCTTGGAGTTTGACTGTGATGTCATGGACTGAAATTTTGGGGGTGCAGTAGAATTTCATGGCAAGGAATTCCTGGAAATCTCTTGGAATGACATGTCATGGGTTTATGGGCTGTGGGATGGAATGTCATGGAATGAGATTCATGGCATGTCAAGCGAAACATTACATCACTACTGACAAGAAACGTCATGAGAATGAAAGAATTATGTTCAGACTGAACAAAACATTGTAGTGACACTGCCCCATTTTAGGTGAATATGAGAGGAATACTATTACTGCATTTATTCAACATCTGCCCTACAAAATGACTGGATTTCAATCGCATTGCTCATGAAGGAATGGACAATCACACAAAAGGGTATGAAGAAACCCGCTCTTTTGCCTAAACGCTCTTGTGTGCCAAAAAGCACCACTCTGCCCCGTGTGAGGCTCGAACTCACGACCTTCAGATTATGAGACTGCCGCGCTGCCTAACTGCGCCAACGAGGCATGTGCTGTGGCCAGTGTGAGTGGTGAAGCACTAGCTTCTGGATCATCTGCCATTCGGTGCAGCTCCAAACACGCTGCTCACCGTGAGCTGTCATGTCAGGATGGCCGAGCGGTCTAAGGCGCTGCGTTCAGGTTGCAGTCTCCCCTGGAGGCGTGGGTTCGAATCCCACTTCTGACAGACCTAACCTTTGGTTGCGGGCTCCAGGTAGAGTCTTTAACCCTCTGGCAAGTTGACCCAGTAACACGCTAATATTGACGAAGCACTGCAATTCAGTTCATGTCAGAGCCAATGGAACACTACGGTACCTCTGACCACCGGCATCGCATGAACTTTAAAGTAACACTTTTGTGCCATGTATGGGATTCTGTGGAATTTTCATGCAGTTTCCAGGGAATGTCATGTCCTGACATTTCATGAAATTGGACATGTTTTATAGAATAGCATTCAATGGAATACCATGTTGTGATGTTTACCGGAATGAGAACTTGTTTATGAAAGGGTATTCATGTTTTGTTTGGGGTTTCTTTGGAGGGATGCAATGGGATTCTTGGAGTTTGACTGTGATGTCATGGACTGAAATTTTGGGGGTGCAGTAGAATTTCATGGCAAGGAATTCCTGGAAATCTCTTGGAATGACATGTCATGGGTTTATGGGCTGTGGGATGGAATGTCATGGAATGAGATTCATGGCATGTCAAGCGAAACATTACATCACTACTGACAAGAAACATCATGAGAATGAAAGAATTATGTTCAGACTGAACAAAACATTGTAGTGACACTGCCCCATTTTAGGTGAATATGAGAGGAATACTATTACTGCATTTATTCAACATCTGCCCTACAAAATGACTGGATTTCAATCGCATTGCTCATGAAGGAATGGACAATCACACAAAAGGGTATGAAGAAACCCGCTCTTTTGCCTAAACGCTCTTGTGTGCCAAAAAGCACCACTCTGCCCCGTGTGAGGCTCGAACTCACGACCTTCAGATTATGAGACTGACGCGCTGCCTAACTGCGCCAACGAGGCATGTGCTGTGGCCAGTGTGAGTGGTGGAGCACTAGCTTCTGGATCATCTGCCATTCGGTGCAGCTCCAAACACGCTGCTCACCGTGAGCTGTCATGTCAGGATGGCCGAGCGGTCTAAGGCGCTGCGTTCAGGTCGCAGTCTCCCCTGGAGGCGTGTGTTCGAATCCCACTTCTGACAGACCTAACCTTTGGTTGCGGGCTCCAGGTAGAGTCTTTAACCCTCTGGCAAGTTGACCCAGTAACACACTAATATTGACGAAGCACTGCATTTCAGTTCATGTCAGAGCCAATGGAACACTACGGTACCTCTGACCACCGGCATCGTATGAACTTTAAAGTAACACTTTTGTGCCATGTATGGGATTCTGTGGAATTTCCATGCAGTTTCCAGGGAATGTCATGTCCTGACATTTTATGAAATTGGACATGTTTTATAGAATAGCATTCAATGGAATACCATGTTGCGATGTTTACCGGAATGAGAACTTGTTTATGAAAGGGTATTCATGTTTTGTTTGGGGTTTCTTTGGAGGGATGCAATGGGATTCTTGGAGTTTGACTGTGATGTCGTGGACTGAAATTTTGGGGGTGCAGTAGAATTTCATTGCAAGGAATTCCTGGAAATCTCTTGGAATGACATGTCATGGGTTTATGGGCTGTGGGATGGAATGTCATGGAATGAGAATCATGAAATGTCAAGCGAAACATTACATCACTACTGACAAGAAACATCATGAGAATGAAAGAATTATGTTCAACCTGAACAAAACATTGTAGTGACACTGCCCCATTTTAGGTGAATATGAGAGGAATACTATTACTGCATTTATTCAACATCTGCCCTACAAAATGACTGGAATTCAATCGCATTGCTCATGAAGGAATGGACAATCACACAAAAGGGTATGAAGAAACCCGCTCTTTTGCCTAAACGCTCTTGTGTGCTAAAAAGCACAACTCTGCCCCGTGTGAGGCTCGAACTCACGACCTTCAGATTATGAGACTGACGCGCTGCCTAACTGCGCCAACGAGGCATGTGCTGTGGCCAGTGTGAGTGGTGGAGCACTAGCTTCTGGATCATCTGCCATTCGGTGCAGCTCCAAACACGCTGCTCACCGTGAGCTGTCATGTCAGGATGGCCGAGCGGTCTAAGGCGCTGCGTTCAGGTCGCAGTCTCCCCTGGAGGCGTGGGTTCGAATCCCACTTCTGACAGACCTAACCTTTGGTTGCGGGCTCCAGGTAGAGTCTTTAACCCTCTGGCAAGTTGACCCAGTAACACACTAATATTGACGAAGCACTGCATTTCAGTTCATGTCAGAGCCAATGGAACACTACGGTACCTCTGACCACCGGCATCGTATGAACTTTAAAGTAACACTTTTGTGCCATGTATGGGATTCTGTGGAATTTCCATGTAGTTTCCAGGGAATGTCATGTCCTGACATTTCATGAAATTGGACATGTTTTATAAAATAGCATTCAATGGAATACCATGTTGTGATGTTTACCGGAATGAGAACTTGTTTATGAAAGGGTATTCATGTTTTGTTTGGGGTTTCTTTGGAGGGATGCAATGGGATTCTTGGAGTTTGACTGTGATGTCATGGACTGAAATTTTGGGGGTGCAGTAGAATTTCATGGCAAGGAATTCCTGGAAATCTCTTGGAATGACATGTCATGGGTTTATGGGCTGTGGGATGGAATGTCATGGAATGAGATTCATGGCATGTCAAGCGAAACATTACATCACTACTGACAAGAAACGTCATGAGAATGAAAGAATTATGTTCAGACTGAACAAAACATTGTAGTGACACTGCCCCATTTTAGGTGAATATGAGAGGAATACTATTACTGCATTTATTCAACATCTGCCCTACAAAATGACTGGATTTCAATCGCATTGCTCATGAAGGAATGGACAATCACACAAAAGGGTATGAAGAAACCCGCTCTTTTGCCTAAACGCTCTTGTGTGCCAAAAAGCACCACTCTGCCCCGTGTGAGGCTCGAACTCACGACCTTCAGATTATGAGACTGCCGCGCTGCCTAACTGCGCCAACGAGGCATGTGCTGTGGCCAGTGTGAGTGGTGAAGCACTAGCTTCTGGATCATCTGCCATTCGGTGCAGCTCCAAACACGCTGCTCACCATGAGCTGTCATGTCAGGATGGCCGAGCGGTCTAAGGCGCTGCGTTCAGGTCGCAGTCTCCCCTGGAGGCGTGGGTTCGAATCCCACTTCTGACAGACCTAACCTTTGGTTGCGGGCTCCAGGTAGAGTCTTTAACCCTCTGGCAAGTTGACCCAGTAACACGCTAATATTGACGAAGCACTGCAATTCAGTTCATGTCAGAGCCAATGGAACACTACGGTACCTCTGACCACCGGCATCGCATGAACTTTAAAGTAACACTTTTGTGCCATGTATGGGATTCTGTGGAATTTTCATGCAGTTTCCAGGGAATGTCATGTCCTGACATTTCATGAAATTGGACATGTTTTATAGAATAGCATTCAATGGAATACCATGTTGTGATGTTTACCGGAATGAGAACTTGTTTATGAAAGGGTATTCATGTTTTGTTTGGGGTTTCTTTGGAGGGATGCAATGGGATTCTTGGAGTTTGACTGTGATGTCATGGACTGAAATTTTGGGGGTGCAGTAGAATTTCATGGCAAGGAATTCCTGGAAATCTCTTGGAATGACATGTCATGGGTTTATGGGCTGTGGGATGGAATGTCATGGAATGAGATTCATGGCATGTCAAGCGAAACATTACATCACTACTGACAAGAAACGTCATGAGAATGAAAGAATTATGTTCAGACTGAACAAAACATTGTAGTGACACTGCCCCATTTTAGGTGAATATGAGAGGAATACTATTACTGCATTTATTCAACATCTGCCCTACAAAATGACTGGATTTCAATCGCATTGCTCATGAAGGAATGGACAATCACACAAAAGGGTATGAAGAAACCCGCTCTTTTGCCTAAACGCTCTTGTGTGCCAAAAAGCACCACTCTGCCCCGTGTGAGGCTCGAACTCACGACCTTCAGATTATGAGACTGACGCGCTGCCTAACTGCGCCAACGAGGCATGTGCTGTGGCCAGTGTGAGTGGTGGAGCACTAGCTTCTGGATCATCTGCCATTCGGTGCAGCTCCAAACACGCTGCTCACCGTGAGCTGTCATGTCAGGATGGCCGAGCGGTCTAAGGCGCTGCGTTCAGGTCGCAGTCTCCCCTGGAGGCGTGTGTTCGAATCCCACTTCTGACAGACCTAACCTTTGGTTGCGGGCTCCAGGTAGAGTCTTTAACCCTCTGGCAAGTTGACCCAGTAACACACTAATATTGACGAAGCACTGCATTTCAGTTCATGTCAGAGCCAATGGAACACTACGGTACCTCTGACCACCGGCATCGTATGAACTTTAAAGTAACACTTTTGTGCCATGTATGGGATTCTGTGGAATTTCCATGCAGTTTCCAGGGAATGTCATGTCCTGACATTTTATGAAATTGGACATGTTTTATAGAATAGCATTCAATGGAATACCATGTTGCGATGTTTACCGGAATGAGAACTTGTTTATGAAAGGGTATTCATGTTTTGTTTGGGGTTTCTTTGGAGGGATGCAATGGGATTCTTGGAGTTTGACTGTGATGTCGTGGACTGAAATTTTGGGGGTGCAGTAGAATTTCATTGCAAGGAATTCCTGGAAATCTCTTGGAATGACATGTCATGGGTTTATGGGCTGTGGGATGGAATGTCATGGAATGAGAATCATGAAATGTCAAGCGAAACATTACATCACTACTGACAAGAAACATCATGAGAATGAAAGAATTATGTTCAACCTGAACAAAACATTGTAGTGACACTGCCCCATTTTAGGTGAATATGAGAGGAATACTATTACTGCATTTATTCAACATCTGCCCTACAAAATGACTGGAATTCAATCGCATTGCTCATGAAGGAATGGACAATCACACAAAAGGGTATGAAGAAACCCGCTCTTTTGCCTAAACACTCTTGTGTGCTAAAAAGCACAACTCTGCCCCGTGTGAGGCTCGAACTCACGACCTTCAGATTATGAGACTGACGCGCTGCCTAACTGCGCCAACGAGGCATGTGCTGTGGCCAGTGTGAGTGGTGGAGCACTAGCTTCTGGATCATCTGCCATTCGGTGCAGCTCCAAACACGCTGCTCACCGTGCGCTGTCATGTCAGGATGGCCGAGCGGTCTAAGGCGCTGCGTTCAGGTCGCAGTCTCCCCTGGAGGCGTGGGTTCGAATCCCACTTCTGACAAACCTAACCTTTGGATGCGGACTCCAGGTAGACTCTTTAACCCTCTGGCAAGTTGACCCAGTAACACGCTAATATTGACGAAGCACTGCAATTCAGTTCATGTCAGAGCCAATGGAACACTACGGTACCTCTGACCACCGGCATCGCATGAACTTTAAAGTAACACTTTTGTGCCATGTATGGGATTCTGTGGAATTTTCATGCATTTTACAGGGAATGTCATGTCCTGACATTTCATGAAATTGGACATGTTTTATAGAATAGCATTCAATGGAATAACATGTTGTGATGTTTACCGGAATGAGAACTTGTTTATGAAAGGGTATTCATGTTTTGTTTGGGGTTTCTTTGGAGGGATGCAATGGGATTCTTGGAGTTTGACTGTGATGTCATGGACTGAAATTTTGGGGGTGCAGTAGAATTTCATGGCAAGGAATTCCTGGAAATCTCTTGGAATGACATGTCATGGGTTTATGGGCTGTGGGATGGAATGTCATGGAATGAGATTCATGGCATGTCAAGCGAAACATTACATCACTACTGACAAGAAACGTCATGAGAATGAAAGAATTATGTTCAGACTGAACAAAACATTGTAGTGACACTGCCCCAGTTTAGGTGAATATGAGAGGAATACTATTTCTGCATTTATTCAACATCTGCCCTACAAAATGACTGGATTTCAATCGCATTGCTCATGAAGGAATGGACAATCACACAAAAGGGTATGAAGAAACCCGCTCTTTTGCCTAAACGCTCTTGTGTGCCAAAAAGCACCACTCTGCCCCGTGTGAGGCTCGAACTCACGACCTTCAGATTATGAGACTGACGCGCTGCCTAACTGCGCCAACGAGGCATGTGCTGTGGCCAGTGTGAGTGGTGGAGCACTAGCTTCTGGATCATCTGCCATTCGGTGCAGCTCCAAACACGCTGCTCACCGTGAGCTGTCATGTCAGGATGGTCGAGCGGTCTAAGGCGCTGCGTTCAGGTCGCAGTCTCCCCTGGAGGCGTGGGTTCGAATCCCACTTCTGACAGACCTAACCTTTGGTTGAGGGCTCCAGGTAGAGTCTTTAACCCTCTGGCAAGTTGACCCAGTAACACACTAATATTGACGAAGCACTGCATTTCAGTTCATGTCAGAGCCAATGGAACACTACGGTACCTCTGACCACCGGCATCGTATGAACTTTAAAGTAACACTTTTGTGCCATGTATGGGATTCTGTGGAATTTCCATGCAGTTTCCAGGGAATGTCATGTCCTGACATTTCATGAAATTGGACATGTTTTATAGAATAGCATTCAATGGAATACCATGTTGTGATGTTTACCGGAATGAGAACTTGTTTATGAAAGGGTATTCATGTTTTGTTTGGGGTTTCTTTGGAGGGATGCAATGGGATTCTTGGAGTTTGACTGTGATGTCATGGACTGAAATTTTGGGGGTGCAGTAGAATTTCATGGCAAGGAATTCCTGGAAATCTCTTGGAATGACATGTCATGGGTTTATGGGCTGTGGGATGGAATGTCATGGAATGAGATTCATGGCATGTCAAGCGAAACATTACATCACTACTGACAAGAAACGTCATGAGAATGAAAGAATTATGTTCAGACTGAACAAAACATTGTAGTGACACTGCCCCATTTTAGGTGAATATGAGAGGAATACTATTACTGCATTTATTCAACATCTGCCCTACAAAATGACTGGATTTCAATCGCATTGCTCATGAAGGAATGGACAATCACACAAAAGGGTATGAAGAAACCCGCTCTTTTGCCTAAACGCTCTTGTGTGCCAAAAAGCACCACTCTGCCCCGTGTGAGGCTCGAACTCACGACCTTCAGATTATGAGACTGCCGCGCTGCCTAACTGCGCCAACGAGGCATGTGCTGTGGCCAGTGTGAGTGGTGAAGCACTAGCTTCTGGATCATCTGCCATTCGGTGCAGCTCTAAACACGCTGCTCACCGTGAGCTGTCATGTCAGGATGGCCGAGCGGTCTAAGGCGCTGCGTTCAGGTCGCAGTCTCCCCTGGAGGCGTGGGTTCGAATCCCACTTCTGACAGACCTAACCTTTGGTTGCGGGCTCCAGGTAGAGTCTTTAACCCTCTGGCAAGTTGACCCAGTAACACGCTAATATTGACGAAGCACTGCAATTCAGTTCATGTCAGAGCCAATGGAACACTACGGTACCTCTGACCACCGGCATCGCATGAACTTTAAAGTAACACTTTTGTGCCATGTATGGGATTCTGTGGAATTTTCATGCAGTTTCCAGGGAATGTCATGTCCTGACATTTCATGAAATTGGACATGTTTTATAGAATAGCATTCAATGGAATACCATGTTGTGATGTTTACCGGAATGAGAACTTGTTTATGAAAGGGTATTCATGTTTTGTTTGGGGTTTCTTTGGAGGGATGCAATGGGATTCTTGGAGTTTGACTGTGATGTCATGGACTGAAATTTTGGGGGTGCAGTAGAATTTCATGGCAAGGAATTCCTGGAAATCTCTTGGAATGACATGTCATGGGTTTATGGGCTGTGGGATGGAATGTCATGGAATGAGATTCATGGCATGTCAAGCGAAACATTACATCACTACTGACAAGAAACGTCATGAGAATGAAAGAATTATGTTCAGACTGAACAAAACATTGTAGTGACACTGCCCCATTTTAGGTGAATATGAGAGGAATACTATTACTGCATTTATTCAACATCTGCCCTACAAAATGACTGGATTTCAATCGCATTGCTCATGAAGGAATGGACAATCACACAAAAGGGTATGAAGAAACCCGCTCTTTTGCCTAAACGCTCTTGTGTGCCAAAAAGCACCACTCTGCCCCGTGTGAGGCTCGAACTCACGACCTTCAGATTATGAGACTGCCGCGCTGCCTAACTGCGCCAACGAGGCATGTGCTGTGGCCAGTGTGAGTGGTGAAGCACTAGCTTCTGGATCATCTGCCATTCGGTGCAGCTCCAAACACGCTGCTCACCGTGAGCTGTCATGTCAGGATGGCCGAGCGGTCTAAGGCGCTGCGTTCAGGTCGCAGTCTCCCCTGGAGGCGTGGGTTCGAATCCCACTTCTGACAGACCTAACCTTTGGTTGCGGGCTCCAGGTAGAGTCTTTAACCCTCTGGCAAGTTGACCCAGTAACACGCTAATATTGACGAAGCACTGCAATTCAGTTCATGTCAGAGCCAATGGAACACTACGGTACCTCTGACCACCGGCATCGCATGAACTTTAAAGTAACACTTTTGTGCCATGTATGGGATTCTGTGGAATTTTCATGCAGTTTCCAGGGAATGTCATGTCCTGACATTTCATGAAATTGGACATGTTTTATAGAATAGCATTCAATGGAATACCATGTTGTGATGTTTACCGGAATGAGAACTTGTTTATGAAAGGGTATTCATGTTTTGTTTGGGGTTTCTTTGGAGGGATGCAATGGGATTCTTGGAGTTTGACTGTGATGTCATGGACTGAAATTTTGGGGGTGCAGTAGAATTTCATGGCAAGGAATTCCTGGAAATCTCTTGGAATGACATGTCATGGGTTTATGGGCTGTGGGATGGAATGTCATGGAATGAGATTCATGGCATGTCAAGCGAAACATTACATCACTACTGACAAGAAACGTCATGAGAATGAAAGAATTATGTTCAGACTGAACAAAACATTGTAGTGACACTGCCCCATTTTAGGTGAATATGAGAGGAATACTATTACTGCATTTATTCAACATCTGCCCTACAAAATGACTGGATTTCAATCGCATTGCTCATGAAGGAATGGACAATCACACAAAAGGGTATGAAGAAACCCGCTCTTTTGCCTAAACGCTCTTGTGTGCCAAAAAGCACCACTCTGCCCCGTGTGAGGCTCGAACTCACGACCTTCAGATTATGAGACTGACGCGCTGCCTAACTGCGCCAACGAGGCATGTGCTGTGGCCAGTGTGAGTGGTGGAGCACTAGCTTCTGGATCATCTGCCATTCGGTGCAGCTCCAAACACGCTGCTCACCGTGCGCTGTCATGTCAGGATGGCCGAGCGGTCTAAGGCGCTGCGTTCAGGTCGCAGTCTCCCCTGGAGGCGTGGGTTCGAATCCCACTTCTGACAAACCTAACCTTTGGATGCGGGCTCCAGGTACACTCTTTAACCCTCTGGCAAGTTGACCCAGTAACACATTAATATTGACGAAGCACTGCAATTCAGTTCATGTCAGAGCCAATGGAACACTACGGTACCTCTGACCACCGGCATCGCATGAACTTTAAAGTAACACTTTTGTGCCATGTATGGGATTCTGTGGAATTTTCATGCAGTTTCCAGGGAATGTCATGTCCTGACATTTCATGAAATTGGACATGTTTTATAGAATAGCATTCAATGGAATAACATGTTGTGATGTTTACCGGAATGAGAACTTGTTTATGAAAGGGTATTCATGTTTTGTTTGGGGTTTCTTTGGAGGGATGCAATGGGATTCTTGGAGTTTGACTGTGATGTCATGGACTGAAATTTTGGGGGTGCAGTAGAATTTCATGGCAAGGAATTCCTGGAAATCTATTGGAATGACATGTCATGGGTTTATGGGCTGTGGGATGGAATGTCATGGAATGAGATTCATGGCATGTCAAGCGAAACATTACATCACTACTGACAAGAAACGTCATGAGAATGAAAGAATTATGTTCAGACTGAACAAAACATTGTAGTGACACTGCCCCATTTTAGGTGAATATGAGAGGAATACTATTTCTGCATTTATTCAACATCTGCCCTACAAAATGACTGGATTTCAATCGCATTGCTCATGAAGGAATGGACAATCACACAAAAGGGTATGAAGAAACCCGCTCTTTTGCCTAAACGCTCTTGTGTGCCAAAAAGCACCACTCTGCCCCGTGTGAGGCTCGAACTCACGACCTTCAGATTATGAGACTGCCGCGCTGCCTAACTGCGCCAACGAGGCATGTGCTGTGGCCAGTGTGAGTGGTGAAGCACTAGCTTCTGGATCATCTGCAATTCGGTGCAGCTCCAAACACGCTGCTCACCATGAGCTGTCATGTCAGGATGGCCGAGCGGTCTAAGGCGCTGCGTTCAGGTCGCAGTCTCCCCTGGAGGCGTGGGTTCGAATCCCACTTCTGACAGACCTAACCTTTGGTTGCGGGCTCCAGGTAGAGTCTTTAACCCTCTGGCAAGTTGACCCAGTAACACACTAATATTGATGAAGCACTGCATTTCAGTTCATGTCAGATCCAATGGAACACTACGGTACCTCTGACCACCGGCATCGTATGAACTTTAAAGTAACACTTTTGTGCCATGTATGGGATTCTGTGGAATTTCCATGCAGTTTCCAGGGAATGTCATGTCCTGACATTTTATGAAATTGGACATGTTTTATAGAATAGCATTCAATGGAATACCATGTTGCAATGTTTACCGGAATGAGAACTTGTTTATGAAAGGGTATTCATGTTTTGTTTGGGGTTTCTTTGGAGGGATGCAATGGGATTCTTGGAGTTTGACTGTGATGTCGTGGACTGAAATTTTGGGGGTGCAGTAGAATTTCATTGCAAGGAATTCCTGGAAATCTCTTGGAATGACATGTCATGGGTTTATGGGCTGTGGGATGGAATGTCATGGAATGAGAATCATGAAATGTCAAGCGAAACATTACATCACTACTGACAAGAAACATCATGAGAATGAAAGAATTATGTTCAACCTGAACAAAACATTGTAGTGACACTGCCCCATTTTAGGTGAATATGAGAGGAATACTATTACTGCATTTATTCAACATCTGCCCTACAAAATGACTGGAATTCAATCGCATTGCTCATGAAGGAATGGACAATCACACAAAAGGGTATGAAGAAACCCGCTCTTTTGCCTAAACGCTCTTGTGTGCCAAAAAGCACCACTCTGCCCCGTGTGAGGCTCGAACTCACGACCTTCAGATTATGAGACTGACGCGCTGCCTAACTGCGCCAATGAGGCATGTGCTGTGGCCAGTGTGAGTGGTGGAGCACTAGCTTCTGGATCATCTGCCATTCGGTGCAGCTCCAAACACGCTGCTCACCGTGAGCTGTCATGTCAGGATGGCCGAGCGGTCTAAGGCGCTGCGTTCAGGTCGCAGTCTTCCCTGGAGGCGTGGGTTCGAATCCCACTTCTGACAGACCTAACCTTTGGTTGCGGGCTCCAGGTAGAGTCTTTAACCCTCTGGCAAGTTGACCCAGTAACACACTAATATTGACGAAGCACTGCATTTCAGTTCATGTCAGAGCCAATGGAACACTACGGTACCTCTGACCACCGGCATCGTATGAACTTTAAAGTAACACTTTTGTGCCATGTATGGGATTCTTTGGAATTTCCATGCAGTTTCCAGGGAATGTCGTCCTGACATTTCATGAAATTGGACATGTTTTATAGAATAGCATTCAATGGAATACCATGTTGTGATGTTTACCGGAATGAGAACTTGTTTATGAAAGGGTATTCATGTTTTGTTTGGGGTTTCTTTGGAGGGATGCAATGGGATTCTTGGAGTTTGACTGTGATGTCATGGACTGAAATTTTGGGGGTGCAGTAGAATTTCATGGCAAGGAATTCCTGGAAATCTCTTGGAATGACATGTCATGGGTTTATGGGCTGTGGGATGGAATGTCATGGAATGAGATTCATGAAATGTCAAGCGAAACATTACATCACTACTGACAAGAAACATCATGAGAATGAAAGAGTTATGTTCAACCTGAACAAAACATTGTAGTGACACTGCCCCATTTTAGGTGAATATGAGAGGAATACTATTACTGCATTTATTCAACATCTGCCCCACAAAATGACTGGATTTCAATCGCATTGCTCATGAAGGAATGGACAATCACACAAAAGGGTATGAAGAAACCCGCTCTTTTGCCTAAACGCTCTTGTGTGCCAAAAATCACCACTCTGCCCCGTGTGAGGCTCGAACTCACGACCTTCAGATTATGAGACTGACGCGCTGCCTAACTGCGCCAACGAGGCATGTGCTGTGGCCAGTGTGAGTGGTGGAGCACTAGCTTCTGGATCATCTGCCATTCGGTGCAGCTCCAAACACACTGCTCACCATGCGCTGTCGTGTCAGGATGGCTGAGCGGTCTAAGGCGCTGCGTTCAGGTCGCAGTCTCCCCTGAAGGCGTGGGTTCGAATCCCACTTCTGACAGACCTAACCTTTGGTTGCATGCTCCAGGTAGACTCTTTAACCCTCTGGCAAGTTGACCCAGTAACACGCTAATATTGACGAAGCACTGCAATTCAGTTCATGTCAGAGCCAATGGAACACTACGGTACCTCTGACCACCGGCATCGCATGAACTTTAAAGTAACACTTTTGTGCCATGTATGGGATTCTGTGGAATTTTCATGCAGTTTCCAGGGAATGTCATGTCCTGACATTTCATGAAACTGGACATGTTTTATAGAATAGCATTCAATGGAATAACATGTTGTGATGTTTACCGGAATGAGAACTTGTTTATGAAAGGGTATTCATGTTTTGTTTGGGGTTTCTTTGGAGGGATGCAATGGGATTCTTGGAGTTTGACTGTGATGTCATGGACTGAAATTTTGGGGGTGCAGTAGAATTTCATGGCAAGGAATTCCTGGAAATCTCTTGGAATGACATGTCATGGGTTTATGGGCTGTGGGATGGAATGTCATGGAATGAGATTCATGGCATGTCAAGCGAAACATTACATCACTACTGACAAGAAACGTCATGAGAATGAAAGAATTATGTTCAGACTGAACAAAACATTGTAGTGACACTGCCCCAGTTTAGGTGAATATGAGAGGAATACTATTTCTGCATTTATTCAACATCTGCCCTACAAAATGACTGGATTTCAATCGCATTGCTCATGAAGGAATGGACAATCACACAAAAGGGTATGAAGAAACCCGCTCTTTTGCCTAAACGCTCTTGTGTGCCAAAAAGCACCACTCTGCCCCGTGTGAGGCTCGAACTCACGACCTTCAGATTATGAGACTGACGCGCTGCCTAACTGCGCCAACGAGGCATGTGCTGTGGCCAGTGTGAGTGGTGGAGCACTAGCTTCTGGATCATCTGCCATTCGGTGCAGCTCCAAACACGCTGCTCACCGTGAGCTGTCATGTCAGGATGGCCGAGCGGTCTAAGGCGCTGCGTTCAGGTCGCAGTCTCCCCTGGAGGCGTGGGTTCGAATCCCACTTCTGACAGACCTAACCTTTGGTTGGGGGCTCCAGGTAGAGTCTTTAACCATCTGGCAAGTTGACCCAGTAACACACTAATATTGACGAAGCACTGCATTTCAGTTCATGTCAGAGCCAATGGAACACTACGGTACCTCTGACCACCGGCATCGTATGAACTTTAAAGTAACACTTTTGTGCCATGTATGGGATTCTGTGGAATTTCCATGCAGTTTCCAGGGAATGTCATGTCCTGACATTTCATGAAATTGGACATGTTTTATAGAATAGCATTCAATGGAATACCATGTTGTGATGTTTACCGGAATGAGAACTTGTTTATGAAAGGGTATTCATGTTTTGTTTGGGGTTTCTTTGGAGGGATGCAATGGGATTCTTGGAGTTTGACTGTGATGTCATGGACTGAAATTTTGGGGGTGCAGTAGAATTTCATGGCAAGGAATTCCTGAAAATCTCTTGGAATGACATGTCATGGGTTTATGGGCTGTGGGATGGAATGTCATGGAATGAGATTCATGAAATGTCAAGCGAAACATTACATCACTACTGACAAGAAACATCATGAGAATGAAAGAATTATGTTCAGACTGAACAAAACATTGTAGTGACACTGCCCCAGTTTAGGTGAATATGAGAGGAATACTATTTCTGCATTTATTCAACATCTGCCCTACAAAATGACTGGATTTCAATCGCATTGCTCATGAAGGAATGGACAATCACACAAAAGGGTATGAAGAAACCCGCTCTTTTGCCTAAACGCTCTTGTGTGCCAAAAAGCACCACTCTGCCCCGTGTGAGGCTCGAACTCACGACCTTCAGATTATGAGACTGACACGCTGCCTAACTGCGCCAACGAGGCATGTGCTGTGGCCAGTGTGAGTGGTGGAGCACTAGCTTCTGGATCATCTGCCATTCGGTGCAGCTCCAAACACGCTGCTCACCGTGAGCTGTCATGTCAGGATGGCCGAGCGGTCTAAGGCGCTGCGTTCAGGTCGCAGTCTTCCCTGGAGGTGTGGGTTCGAATCCCACTTCTGACAGACCTAACCTTTGGTTGCGGGCTCCAGGTAGAGTCTTTAACCCTCTGGCAAGTTGACCCAGTAACACACTAATATTGACGAAGCACTGCATTTCAGTTCATGTCAGAGCCAATGGAACACTACGGTAACTCTGACCACCGGCATCGTATGAACTTTAAAGTAACACTTTTGTGCCATGTATGGGATTCTTTGGAATTTCCATGCAGTTTCCAGGGAATGTCGTCCTGACATTTCATGAAATTGGACATGTTTTATAGAATAGCATTCAATGGAATACCATGTTGTGATGTTTACCGGAATGAGAACTTGTTTATGAAAGGGTATTCATGTTTTGTTTGGGGTTTCTTTGGAGGGATGCAATGGGATTCTTGGAGTTTGACTGTGATGTCATGGACTGAAATTTTGGGGGTGCAGTAGAATTTCATGGCAAGGAATTCCTGGAAATCTCTTGGAATGACATGTCATGGGTTTATGGGCTGTGGGATGGAATGTCATGGAATGAGATTCATGGCATGTCAAGCGAAACATTACATCACTACTGACAAGAAACGTCATGAGAATGAAAGAATTATGTTCAGACTGAACAAAACATTGTAGTGACACTGCCCCAGTTTAGGTTAATATGAGAGGAATACTATTTCTGCATTTATTCAACATCTGCCCTACAAAATGACTGGATTTCAATCGCATTGCTCATGAAGGAATGGACAATCACACAAAAGGGTATGAAGAAACCCACTCTTTTGCCTAAACGCTCTTGTGTGCCAAAAAGCACCACTCTGCCCCGTGTGAGGCTCGAACTCACGACCTTCAGATTATGAGACTGACGCGCTGCCTAACTGCGCCAACGAGGCATGTGCTGTGGCCAGTGTGAGTGGTGGAGCACTAGCTTCTGGATCATCTGCCATTCGGTGCAGCTCCAAACACGCTGCTCACCGTGAGCTGTCATGTCAGGATGGCCGAGCGGTCTAAGGCGCTGCGTTCAGGTCGCAGTCTCCCCTGGAGGCGTGGGTTCGAATCCCACTTCTGACAGACCTAACCTTTGGTTGCGGGCTCCAGGTAGAGTCTTTAACCCTCTGGCAAGTTGACCCAGTAACACACTAATATTGACGAAGCACTGCATTTCAGTTCATGTCAGAGCCAATGGAACACTACGGTACCTCTGACCACCGGCATCGTATGAACTTTAAAGTAACACTTTTGTGCCATGTATGGGATTCTGTGGAATTTCCATGCAGTTTCCAGGGAATGTCATGTCCTGACATTTCATGAAATTGGATATGTTTTATAGAATAGCATTCAATGGAATACCATGTTGCAATGTTTACCGGAATGAGAACTTGTTTATGAAAGGGTATTCATGTTTTGTTTGGGGTTTCTTTGGAGGGATGCAATGGGATTCTTGGAGTTTGACTGTGATGTCGTGGACTGAAATTTTGGGGGTGCAGTAGAATTTCATTGCAAGGAATTCCTGGAAATCTCTTGGAATGACATGTCATGGGTTTATGGGCTGTGGGATGGAATGTCATGGAATGAGAATCTTGAAATGTCAAGCGAAACATTACATCACTACTGACAAGAAACATCATGAGAATGAAAGAATTATGTTCAACCTGAACAAAACATTGTAGTGACACTGCCCCATTTTAGGTGAATATGAGAGGAATACTATTACTGCATTTATTCAACATCTGCCCTACAAAATGACTGGAATTCAATCGCATTGCTCATGAAGGAATGGACAATCACACAAAAGGGTATGAAGAAACCCGCTCTTTTGCCTAAACGCTCTTGTGTGCTAAAAAGCACAACTCTGCCCCGTGTGAGGCTCGAACTCACGACCTTCAGATTATGAGACTGACGCGCTGCCTAACTGCGCCAACGAGGCATGTGCTGTGGCCAGTGTGAGTGGTGGAGCACTAGCTTCTGGATCATCTGCCATTCGGTGCAGCTCCAAACACGCTGTTCACCGTGCACTGTCATGTCAGGATGGCCGAGCGGTCTAAGGCGCTGCGTTCAGGTCGCAGTCTCCCCTAGAGGCGTGGGTTCGAATCCCACTTCTGACAGACCTAACCTTTGGTTGCGGGCTCCAGGTAGACTCTTTAACCCTCTGGCAAGTTGACCCAGTAACACGCTAATATTGACGAAGCACTGCAATTCAGTTCATGTCAGAGCCAATGGAACACTACGGTACCTCTGACCACTGGCATCGCATGAACTTTAAAGTAACACTTTTGTGCCATGTATGGGATTCTGTGGAATTTTCATGCAGTTTCCAGGGAATGTCATGTCCTGACATTTCATGAAATTGGACATGTTTTATAGAATAGCATTCAATGGAATAACATGTTGTGATGTTTACCGGAATGAGAACTTGTTTATGAAAGGGTATTCATGTTTTGTTTGGGGTTTCTTTGGAGGGATGCAATGGGATTCTTGGAGTTTGACTGTGATGTCATGGACTGAAATTTTGGGGGTGCAGTAGAATTTCATGGCAAGGAATTCCTGGAAATCTCTTGGAATGACATGTCATGGGTTTATGGGCTGTGGGATGGAATGTCATGGAATGAGATTCATGGCATGTCAAGCGAAACATTACATCACTACTGACAAGAAACGTCATGAGAATGAAAGAATTATGTTCAGACTGAACAAAACATTGTAGTGACACTGCCCCAGTTTAGGTTAATATGAGAGGAATACTATTTCTGCATTTATTCAACATCTGCCCTACAAAATGACTGGATTTCAATCGCATTGCTCATGAAGGAATGGACAATCACACAAAAGGGTATGAAGAAACCCGCTCTTTTGCCAAAAGCTCTTGTGTGCCAAAAAGCACCACTCTGCCCCGTGTGAGGCTCGAACTCACGACCTTCAGATTATGAGACTGACGCGCTGCCTAACTGCGCCAACGAGGCATGTGCTGTGGCCAGTGTGAGTGGTGGAGCACTAGCTTCTGGATCATCTGCCATTCGGTGCAGCTCCAAACACGCTGCTCACCGTGAGCTGTCATGTCAGGATGGCCGAGCGGTCTAAGGCGCTGCGTTCAGGTCGCAGTCTCCCCTGGAGGCGTGGGTTCAAATCCCACTTCTGACAGACCTAACCTTTGGTTGCGGGCTCCAGGTAGAGTCTTTAACCCTCTGGCAAGTTGACCCAGTAACACACTAATATTGACGAAGCACTGCATTTCAGTTCATGTCAGAGCCAATGGAACACTACGGTACCTCTGACCACCGGCATCGTATGAACTTTAAAGTAACACTTTTGTGCCATGTATGGGATTCTGTGGAATTTCCATGTAGTTTCCAGGGAATGTCATGTCCTGACATTTCATGAAATTGGACATGTTTTATAGAATAGCATTCAATGGAATACCATGTTGTGATGTTTACCGGAATGAGAACTTGTTTATGAAAGGGTATTCATGTTTTGTTTGGGGTTTCTTTGGAGGGATGCAATGGGATTCTTGGAGTTTGACTGTGATGTCATGGACTGAAATTTTGGGGGTGCAGTAGAATTTCATGGCAAGGAATTCCTGGAAATCTCTTGGAATGACATGTCATGGGTTTATGGGCTGTGGGATGGAATGTCATGGAATGAGATTCATGGCATGTCAAGCGAAACATTACATCACTACTGACAAGAAACGTCATGAGAATGAAAGAATTATGTTCAGACTGAACAAAACATTGTAGTGACACTGCCCCATTTTAGGTGAATATGAGAGGAATACTATTACTGCATTTATTCAACATCTGCCCTACAAAATGACTGGATTTCAATCGCATTGCTCATGAAGGAATGGACAATCACACAAAAGGGTATGAAGAAACCCGCTCTTTTGCCTAAACGCTCTTGTGTGCCAAAAAGCACCACTCTGCCCCGTGTGAGGCTCGAACTCACGACCTTCAGATTATGAGACTGCCGCGCTGCCTAACTGCGCCAACGAGGCATGTGCTGTGGCCAGTGTGAGTGGTGAAGCACTAGCTTCTGGATCATCTGCCATTTGGTGCAGCTCCAAACACGCTGCTCACCGTGAGCTGTCATGTCAGGATGGCCGAGCGGTCTAAGGCGCTGCGTTCAGGTCGCAGTCTCCCCTGGAGGCGTGGGTTCGAATCCCACTTCTGACAGACCTAACCTTTGGTTGCGGGCTCCAGGTAGAGTCTTTAACCCTCTGGCAAGTTGACCCAGTAACACGCTAATATTGACGAAGCACTGCAATTCAGTTCATGTCAGAGCCAATGGAACACTACGGTACCTCTGACCACCGGCATCGCATGAACTTTAAAGTAACACTTTTGTGCCATGTATGGGATTCTGTGGAATTTTCATGCAGTTTCCAGGGAATGTCATGTCCTGACATTTCATGAAATTGGACATGTTTTATAGAATAGCATTCAATGGAATACCATGTTGTGATGTTTACCGGAATGAGAACTTGTTTATGAAAGGGTATTCATGTTTTGTTTGGGGTTTCTTTGGAGGGATGCAATGGGATTCTTGGAGTTTGACTGTGATGTCATGGACTGAAATTTTGGGGGTGCAGTAGAATTTCATGGCAAGGAATTCCTGGAAATCTCTTGGAATGACATGTCATGGGTTTATGGGCTGTGGGATGGAATGTCATGGAATGAGATTCATGGCATGTCAAGCGAAACATTACATCACTACTGACAAGAAACGTCATGAGAATGAAAGAATTATGTTCAGACTGAACAAAACATTGTAGTGACACTGCCCCATTTTAGGTGAATATGAGAGGAATACTATTACTGCATTTATTCAACATCTGCCCTACAAAATGACTGGATTTCAATCGCATTGCTCATGAAGGAATGGACAATCACACAAAAGGGTATGAAGAAACCCGCTCTTTTGCCTAAACGCTCTTGTGTGCCAAAAAGCACCACTCTGCCCCGTGTGAGGCTCGAACTCACGACCTTCAGATTATGAGACTGACGCGCTGCCTAACTGCGCCAACGAGGCATGTGCTGTGGCCAGTGTGAGTGGTGGAGCACTAGCTTCTGGATCATCTGCCATTCGGTGCAGCTCCAAACACGCTGCTCACCGTGAGCTGTCATGTCAGGATGGCCGAGCGGTCTAAGGCGCTGCGTTCAGGTCGCAGTCTCCCCTGGAGGCGTGTGTTCGAATCCCACTTCTGACAGACCTAACCTTTGGTTGCGGGCTCCAGGTAGAGTCTTTAACCCTCTGGCAAGTTGACCCAGTAACACACTAATATTGACGAAGCACTGCATTTCAGTTCATGTCAGAGCCAATGGAACACTACGGTACCTCTGACCACCGGCATCGTATGAACTTTAAAGTAACACTTTTGTGCCATGTATGGGATTCTGTGGAATTTCCATGCAGTTTCCAGGGAATGTCATGTCCTGACATTTTATGAAATTGGACATGTTTTATAGAATAGCATTCAATGGAATACCATGTTGCGATGTTTACCGGAATGAGAACTTGTTTATGAAAGGGTATTCATGTTTTGTTTGGGGTTTCTTTGGAGGGATGCAATGGGATTCTTGGAGTTTGACTGTGATGTCGTGGACTGAAATTTTGGGGGTGCAGTAGAATTTCATTGCAAGGAATTCCTGGAAATCTCTTGGAATGACATGTCATGGGTTTATGGGCTGTGGGATGGAATGTCATGGAATGAGAATCATGAAATGTCAAGCGAAACATTACATCACTACTGACAAGAAACATCATGAGAATGAAAGAATTATGTTCAACCTGAACAAAACATTGTAGTGACACTGCCCCATTTTAGGTGAATATGAGAGGAATACTATTACTGCATTTATTCAACATCTGCCCTACAAAATGACTGGAATTCAATCGCATTGCTCATGAAGGAATGGACAATCACACAAAAGGGTATGAAGAAACCCGCTCTTTTGCCTAAACGCTCTTGTGTGCTAAAAAGCACAACTCTGCCCCGTGTGAGGCTCGAACTCACGACCTTCAGATTATGAGACTGACGCGCTGCCTAACTGCGCCAACGAGGCATGTGCTGTGGCCAGTGTGAGTGGTGAAGCACTAGCTTCTGGATCATCTGCCATTCGGTGCAGCTCCAAACACGCTGCTCACCGTGAGCTGTCATGTCAGGATGGCCGAGCGGTCTAAGGCGCTGCGTTCAGGTCGCAGTCTCCCCTGGAGGCGTGGGTTCGAATCCCACTTCTGACAGACCTAACCTTTGGTTGCGGGCTCCAGGTAGAGTCTTTAACCCTCTGGCAAGTTGACCCAGTAACACGCTAATATTGACGAAGCACTGCAATTCAGTTCATGTCAGAGCCAATGGAACACTACGGTACCTCTGACCACCGGCATCGCATGAACTTTAAAGTAACACTTTTGTGCCATGTATGGGATTCTGTGGAATTTTCATGCAGTTTCCAGGGAATGTCATGTCCTGACATTTCATGAAATTGGACATGTTTTATAGAATAGCATTCAATGGAATACCATGTTGTGATGTTTACCGGAATGAGAACTTGTTTATGAAAGGGTATTCATGTTTTGTTTGGGGTTTCTTTGGAGGGATGCAATGGGATTCTTGGAGTTTGACTGTGATGTCATGGACTGAAATTTTGGGGGTGCAGTAGAATTTCATGGCAAGGAATTCCTGGAAATCTCTTGGAATGACATGTCATGGGTTTATGGGCTGTGGGATGGAATGTCATGGAATGAGATTCATGGCATGTCAAGCGAAACATTACATCACTACTGACAAGAAACGTCATGAGAATGAAAGAATTATGTTCAGACTGAACAAAACATTGTAGTGACACTGCCCCATTTTAGGTGAATATGAGAGGAATACTATTACTGCATTTATTCAACATCTGCCCTACAAAATGACTGGATTTCAATCGCATTGCTCATGAAGGAATGGACAATCACACAAAAGGGTATGAAGAAACCCGCTCTTTTGCCTAAACGCTCTTGTGTGCCAAAAAGCACCACTCTGCCCCGTGTGAGGCTCGAACTCACGACCTTCAGATTATGAGACTGACGCGCTGCCTAACTGCGCCAACGAGGCATGTGCTGTGGCCAGTGTGAGTGGTGGAGCACTAGCTTCTGGATCATCTGCCATTCGGTGCAGCTCCAAACACGCTGCTCACCGTGCGCTGTCATGTCAGGATGGCCGAGCGGTCTAAGGCGCTGCGTTCAGGTCGCAGTCTCCCCTGGAGGCGTGGGTTCGAATCCCACTTCTGACAAACCTAACCTTTGGATGCGGGCTCCAGGTACACTCTTTAACCCTCTGGCAAGTTGACCCAGTAACACATTAATATTGACGAAGCACTGCAATTCAGTTCATGTCAGAGCCAATGGAACACTACGGTACCTCTGACCACCGGCATCGCATGAACTTTAAAGTAACACTTTTGTGCCATGTATGGGATTCTGTGGAATTTTCATGCAGTTTCCAGGGAATGTCATGTCCTGACATTTCATGAAATTGGACATGTTTTATAGAATAGCATTCAATGGAATAACATGTTGTGATGTTTACCGGAATGAGAACTTGTTTATGAAAGGGTATTCATGTTTTGTTTGGGGTTTCTTTGGAGGGATGCAATGGGATTCTTGGAGTTTGACTGTGATGTCATGGACTGAAATTTTGGGGGTGCAGTAGAATTTCATGGCAAGGAATTCCTGGAAATCTATTGGAATGACATGTCATGGGTTTATGGGCTGTGGGATGGAATGTCATGGAATGAGATTCATGGCATGTCAAGCGAAACATTACATCACTACTGACAAGAAACGTCATGAGAATGAAAGAATTATGTTCAGACTGAACAAAACATTGTAGTGACACTGCCCCATTTTAGGTGAATATGAGAGGAATACTATTTCTGCATTTATTCAACATCTGCCCTACAAAATGACTGGATTTCAATCGCATTGCTCATGAAGGAATGGACAATCACACAAAAGGGTATGAAGAAACCCGCTCTTTTGCCTAAACGCTCTTGTGTGCCAAAAAGCACCACTCTGCCCCGTGTGAGGCTCGAACTCACGACCTTCAGATTATGAGACTGCCGCGCTGCCTAACTGCGCCAACGAGGCATGTGCTGTGGCCAGTGTGAGTGGTGAAGCACTAGCTTCTGGATCATCTGCAATTCGGTGCAGCTCCAAACACGCTGCTCACCATGAGCTGTCATGTCAGGATGGCCGAGCGGTCTAAGGCGCTGCGTTCAGGTCGCAGTCTCCCCTGGAGGCGTGGGTTCGAATCCCACTTCTGACAGACCTAACCTTTGGTTGCGGGCTCCAGGTAGAGTCTTTAACCCTCTGGCAAGTTGACCCAGTAACACACTAATATTGATGAAGCACTGCATTTCAGTTCATGTCAGATCCAATGGAACACTACGGTACCTCTGACCACCGGCATCGTATGAACTTTAAAGTAACACTTTTGTGCCATGTATGGGATTCTGTGGAATTTCCATGCAGTTTCCAGGGAATGTCATGTCCTGACATTTTATGAAATTGGACATGTTTTATAGAATAGCATTCAATGGAATACCATGTTGCAATGTTTACCGGAATGAGAACTTGTTTATGAAAGGGTATTCATGTTTTGTTTGGGGTTTCTTTGGAGGGATGCAATGGGATTCTTGGAGTTTGACTGTGATGTCGTGGACTGAAATTTTGGGGGTGCAGTAGAATTTCATTGCAAGGAATTCCTGGAAATCTCTTGGAATGACATGTCATGGGTTTATGGGCTGTGGGATGGAATGTCATGGAATGAGAATCATGAAATGTCAAGCGAAACATTACATCACTACTGACAAGAAACATCATGAGAATGAAAGAATTATGTTCAACCTGAACAAAACATTGTAGTGACACTGCCCCATTTTAGGTGAATATGAGAGGAATACTATTACTGCATTTATTCAACATCTGCCCTACAAAATGACTGGAATTCAATCGCATTGCTCATGAAGGAATGGACAATCACACAAAAGGGTATGAAGAAACCCGCTCTTTTGCCTAAACGCTCTTGTGTGCCAAAAAGCACCACTCTGCCCCGTGTGAGGCTCGAACTCACGACCTTCAGATTATGAGACTGACGCGCTGCCTAACTGCGCCAATGAGGCATGTGCTGTGGCCAGTGTGAGTGGTGGAGCACTAGCTTCTGGATCATCTGCCATTCGGTGCAGCTCCAAACACGCTGCTCACCGTGAGCTGTCATGTCAGGATGGCCGAGCGGTCTAAGGCGCTGCGTTCAGGTCGCAGTCTCCCCTGGAGGCGTGGGTTCGAATCCCACTTCTGACAGACCTAACCTTTGGTTGCGGGCTCCAGGTAGAGTCTTTAACCCTCTGGCAAGTTGACCCAGTAACACACTAATATTGACGAAGCACTGCATTTCAGTTCATGTCAGAGCCAATGGAACACTACGGTACCTCTGACCACCGGCATCGTATGAACTTTAAAGTAACACTTTTGTGCCATGTATGGGATTCTTTGGAATTTCCATGCAGTTTCCAGGGAATGTCGTCCTGACATTTCATGAAATTGGACATGTTTTATAGAATAGCATTCAATGGAATACCATGTTGTGATGTTTACCGGAATGAGAACTTGTTTATGAAAGGGTATTCATGTTTTGTTTGGGGTTTCTTTGGAGGGATGCAATGGGATTCTTGGAGTTTGACTGTGATGTCATGGACTGAAATTTTGGGGGTGCAGTAGAATTTCATGGCAAGGAATTCCTGGAAATCTCTTGGAATGACATGTCATGGGTTTATGGGCTGTGGGATGGAATGTCATGGAATGAGATTCATGAAATGTCAAGCGAAACATTACATCACTACTGACAAGAAACATCATGAGAATGAAAGAGTTATGTTCAACCTGAACAAAACATTGTAGTGACACTGCCCCATTTTAGGTGAATATGAGAGGAATACTATTACTGCATTTATTCAACATCTGCCCCACAAAATGACTGGATTTCAATCGCATTGCTCATGAAGGAATGGACAATCACACAAAAGGGTATGAAGAAACCCGCTCTTTTGCCTAAACGCTCTTGTGTGCCAAAAATCACCACTCTGCCCCGTGTGAGGCTCGAACTCACGACCTTCAGATTATGAGACTGACGCGCTGCCTAACTGCGCCAACGAGGCATGTGCTGTGGCCAGTGTGAGTGGTGGAGCACTAGCTTCTGGATCATCTGCCATTCGGTGCAGCTCCAAACACACTGCTCACCATGCGCTGTCGTGTCAGGATGGCTGAGCGGTCTAAGGCGCTGCGTTCAGGTCGCAGTCTCCCCTGAAGGCGTGGGTTCGAATCCCACTTCTGACAGACCTAACCTTTGGTTGCATGCTCCAGGTAGACTCTTTAACCCTCTGGCAAGTTGACCCAGTAACACGCTAATATTGACGAAGCACTGCAATTCAGTTCATGTCAGAGCCAATGGAACACTACGGTACCTCTGACCACCGGCATCGCATGAACTTTAAAGTAACACTTTTGTGCCATGTATGGGATTCTGTGGAATTTTCATGCAGTTTCCAGGGAATGTCATGTCCTGACATTTCATGAAACTGGACATGTTTTATAGAATAGCATTCAATGGAATAACATGTTGTGATGTTTACCGGAATGAGAACTTGTTTATGAAAGGGTATTCATGTTTTGTTTGGGGTTTCTTTGGAGGGATGCAATGGGATTCTTGGAGTTTGACTGTGATGTCATGGACTGAAATTTTGGGGGTGCAGTAGAATTTCATGGCAAGGAATTCCTGGAAATCTCTTGGAATGACATGTCATGGGTTTATGGGCTGTGGGATGGAATGTCATGGAATGAGATTCATGGCATGTCAAGCGAAACATTACATCACTACTGACAAGAAACGTCATGAGAATGAAAGAATTATGTTCAGACTGAACAAAACATTGTAGTGACACTGCCCCAGTTTAGGTGAATATGAGAGGAATACTATTTCTGCATTTATTCAACATCTGCCCTACAAAATGACTGGATTTCAATCGCATTGCTCATGAAGGAATGGACAATCACACAAAAGGGTATGAAGAAACCCGCTCTTTTGCCTAAACGCTCTTGTGTGCCAAAAAGCACCACTCTGCCCCGTGTGAGGCTCGAACTCACGACCTTCAGATTATGAGACTGACGCGCTGCCTAACTGCGCCAACGAGGCATGTGCTGTGGCCAGTGTGAGTGGTGGAGCACTAGCTTCTGGATCATCTGCCATTCGGTGCAGCTCCAAACACGCTGCTCACCGTGAGCTGTCATGTCAGGATGGCCGAGCGGTCTAAGGCGCTGCGTTCAGGTCGCAGTCTCCCCTGGAGGCGTGGGTTCGAATCCCACTTCTGACAGACCTAACCTTTGGTTGGGGGCTCCAGGTAGAGTCTTTAACCATCTGGCAAGTTGACCCAGTAACACACTAATATTGACGAAGCACTGCATTTCAGTTCATGTCAGAGCCAATGGAACACTACGGTACCTCTGACCACCGGCATCGTATGAACTTTAAAGTAACACTTTTGTGCCATGTATGGGATTCTGTGGAATTTCCATGCAGTTTCCAGGGAATGTCATGTCCTGACATTTCATGAAATTGGACATGTTTTATAGAATAGCATTCAATGGAATACCATGTTGTGATGTTTACCGGAATGAGAACTTGTTTATGAAAGGGTATTCATGTTTTGTTTGGGGTTTCTTTGGAGGGATGCAATGGGATTCTTGGAGTTTGACTGTGATGTCATGGACTGAAATTTTGGGGGTGCAGTAGAATTTCATGGCAAGGAATTCCTGAAAATCTCTTGGAATGACATGTCATGGGTTTATGGGCTGTGGGATGGAATGTCATGGAATGAGATTCATGAAATGTCAAGCGAAACATTACATCACTACTGACAAGAAACATCATGAGAATGAAAGAATTATGTTCAGACTGAACAAAACATTGTAGTGACACTGCCCCAGTTTAGGTGAATATGAGAGGAATACTATTTCTGCATTTATTCAACATCTGCCCTACAAAATGACTGGATTTCAATCGCATTGCTCATGAAGGAATGGACAATCACACAAAAGGGTATGAAGAAACCCGCTCTTTTGCCTAAACGCTCTTGTGTGCCAAAAAGCACCACTCTGCCCCGTGTGAGGCTCGAACTCACGACCTTCAGATTATGAGACTGACACGCTGCCTAACTGCGCCAACGAGGCATGTGCTGTGGCCAGTGTGAGTGGTGGAGCACTAGCTTCTGGATCATCTGCCATTCGGTGCAGCTCCAAACACGCTGCTCACCGTGAGCTGTCATGTCAGGATGGCCGAGCGGTCTAAGGCGCTGCGTTCAGGTCGCAGTCTTCCCTGGAGGTGTGGGTTCGAATCCCACTTCTGACAGACCTAACCTTTTGGTTGCGGGCTCCAGGTAGAGTCTTTAACCCTCTGGCAAGTTGACCCAGTAACACACTAATATTGACGAAGCACTGCATTTCAGTTCATGTCAGAGCCAATGGAACACTACGGTAACTCTGACCACCGGCATCGTATGAACTTTAAAGTAACACTTTTGTGCCATGTATGGGATTCTTTGGAATTTCCATGCAGTTTCCAGGGAATGTCGTCCTGACATTTCATGAAATTGGACATGTTTTATAGAATAGCATTCAATGGAATACCATGTTGTGATGTTTACCGGAATGAGAACTTGTTTATGAAAGGGTATTCATGTTTTGTTTGGGGTTTCTTTGGAGGGATGCAATGGGATTCTTGGAGTTTGACTGTGATGTCATGGACTGAAATTTTGGGGGTGCAGTAGAATTTCATGGCAAGGAATTCCTGGAAATCTCTTGGAATGACATGTCATGGGTTTATGGGCTGTGGGATGGAATGTCATGGAATGAGATTCATGGCATGTCAAGCGAAACATTACATCACTACTGACAAGAAACGTCATGAGAATGAAAGAATTATGTTCAGACTGAACAAAACATTGTAGTGACACTGCCCCAGTTTAGGTTAATATGAGAGGAATACTATTTCTGCATTTATTCAACATCTGCCCTACAAAATGACTGGATTTCAATCGCATTGCTCATGAAGGAATGGACAATCACACAAAAGGGTATGAAGAAACCCACTCTTTTGCCTAAACGCTCTTGTGTGCCAAAAAGCACCACTCTGCCCCGTGTGAGGCTCGAACTCACGACCTTCAGATTATGAGACTGACGCGCTGCCTAACTGCGCCAACGAGGCATGTGCTGTGGCCAGTGTGAGTGGTGGAGCACTAGCTTCTGGATCATCTGCCATTCGGTGCAGCTCCAAACACGCTGCTCACCGTGAGCTGTCATGTCAGGATGGCCGAGCGGTCTAAGGCGCTGCGTTCAGGTCGCAGTCTCCCCTGGAGGCGTGGGTTCGAATCCCACTTCTGACAGACCTAACCTTTGGTTGCGGGCTCCAGGTAGAGTCTTTAACCCTCTGGCAAGTTGACCCAGTAACACACTAATATTGACGAAGCACTGCATTTCAGTTCATGTCAGAGCCAATGGAACACTACGGTACCTCTGACCACCGGCATCGTATGAACTTTAAAGTAACACTTTTGTGCCATGTATGGGATTCTGTGGAATTTCCATGCAGTTTCCAGGGAATGTCATGTCCTGACATTTCATGAAATTGGACATGTTTTATAGAATAGCATTCAATGGAATACCATGTTGCAATGTTTACCGGAATGAGAACTTGTTTATGAAAGGGTATTCATGTTTTGTTTGGGGTTTCTTTGGAGGGATGCAATGGGATTCTTGGAGTTTGACTGTGATGTCGTGGACTGAAATTTTGGGGGTGCAGTAGAATTTCATTGCAAGGAATTCCTGGAAATCTCTTGGAATGACATGTCATGGGTTTATGGGCTGTGGGATGGAATGTCATGGAATGAGAATCTTGAAATGTCAAGCGAAACATTACATCACTACTGACAAGAAACATCATGAGAATGAAAGAATTATGTTCAACCTGAACAAAACATTGTAGTGACACTGCCCCATTTTAGGTGAATATGAGAGGAATACTATTACTGCATTTATTCAACATCTGCCCTACAAAATGACTGGAATTCAATCGCATTGCTCATGAAGGAATGGACAATCACACAAAAGGGTATGAAGAAACCCGCTCTTTTGCCTAAACGCTCTTGTGTGCTAAAAAGCACAACTCTGCCCCGTGTGAGGCTCGAACTCACGACCTTCAGATTATGAGACTGACGCGCTGCCTAACTGCGCCAACGAGGCATGTGCTGTGGCCAGTGTGAGTGGTGGAGCACTAGCTTCTGGATCATCTGCCATTCGGTGCAGCTCCAAACACGCTGTTCACCGTGCACTGTCATGTCAGGATGGCCGAGCGGTCTAAGGCGCTGCGTTCAGGTCGCAGTCTCCCCTAGAGGCGTGGGTTCGAATCCCACTTCTGACAGACCTAACCTTTGGTTGCGGGCTCCAGGTAGACTCTTTAACCCTCTGGCAAGTTGACCCAGTAACACGCTAATATTGACGAAGCACTGCAATTCAGTTCATGTCAGAGCCAATGGAACACTACGGTACCTCTGACCACTGGCATCGCATGAACTTTAAAGTAACACTTTTGTGCCATGTATGGGATTCTGTGGAATTTTCATGCAGTTTCCAGGGAATGTCATGTCCTGACATTTCATGAAATTGGACATGTTTTATAGAATAGCATTCAATGGAATAACATGTTGTGATGTTTACCGGAATGAGAACTTGTTTATGAAAGGGTATTCATGTTTTGTTTGGGGTTTCTTTGGAGGGATGCAATGGGATTCTTGGAGTTTGACTGTGATGTCATGGACTGAAATTTTGGGGGTGCAGTAGAATTTCATGGCAAGGAATTCCTGGAAATCTCTTGGAATGACATGTCATGGGTTTATGGGCTGTGGGATGGAATGTCATGGAATGAGATTCATGGCATGTCAAGCGAAACATTACATCACTACTGACAAGAAACGTCATGAGAATGAAAGAATTATGTTCAGACTGAACAAAACATTGTAGTGACACTGCCCCAGTTTAGGTTAATATGAGAGGAATACTATTTCTGCATTTATTCAACATCTGCCCTACAAAATGACTGGATTTCAATCGCATTGCTCATGAAGGAATGGACAATCACACAAAAGGGTATGAAGAAACCCGCTCTTTTGCCAAAAGCTCTTGTGTGCCAAAAAGCACCACTCTGCCCCGTGTGAGGCTCGAACTCACGACCTTCAGATTATGAGACTGACGCGCTGCCTAACTGCGCCAACGAGGCATGTGCTGTGGCCAGTGTGAGTGGTGGAGCACTAGCTTCTGGATCATCTGCCATTCGGTGCAGCTCCAAACACGCTGCTCACCGTGAGCTGTCATGTCAGGATGGCCGAGCGGTCTAAGGCGCTGCGTTCAGGTCGCAGTCTCCCCTGGAGGCGTGGGTTCAAATCCCACTTCTGACAGACCTAACCTTTGGTTGCGGGCTCCAGGTAGAGTCTTTAACCCTCTGGCAAGTTGACCCAGTAACACACTAATATTGACGAAGCACTGCATTTCAGTTCATGTCAGAGCCAATGGAACACTACGGTACCTCTGACCACCGGCATCGTATGAACTTTAAAGTAACACTTTTGTGCCATGTATGGGATTCTGTGGAATTTCCATGTAGTTTCCAGGGAATGTCATGTCCTGACATTTCATGAAATTGGACATGTTTTATAGAATAGCATTCAATGGAATACCATGTTGTGATGTTTACCGGAATGAGAACTTGTTTATGAAAGGGTATTCATGTTTTGTTTGGGGTTTCTTTGGAGGGATGCAATGGGATTCTTGGAGTTTGACTGTGATGTCATGGACTGAAATTTTGGGGGTGCAGTAGAATTTCATGGCAAGGAATTCCTGGAAATCTCTTGGAATGACATGTCATGGGTTTATGGGCTGTGGGATGGAATGTCATGGAATGAGATTCATGGCATGTCAAGCGAAACATTACATCACTACTGACAAGAAACGTCATGAGAATGAAAGAATTATGTTCAGACTGAACAAAACATTGTAGTGACACTGCCCCATTTTAGGTGAATATGAGAGGAATACTATTACTGCATTTATTCAACATCTGCCCTACAAAATGACTGGATTTCAATCGCATTGCTCATGAAGGAATGGACAATCACACAAAAGGGTATGAAGAAACCCGCTCTTTTGCCTAAACGCTCTTGTGTGCCAAAAAGCACCACTCTGCCCCGTGTGAGGCTCGAACTCACGACCTTCAGATTATGAGACTGCCGCGCTGCCTAACTGCGCCAACGAGGCATGTGCTGTGGCCAGTGTGAGTGGTGAAGCACTAGCTTCTGGATCATCTGCCATTTGGTGCAGCTCCAAACACGCTGCTCACCGTGAGCTGTCATGTCAGGATGGCCGAGCGGTCTAAGGCGCTGCGTTCAGGTCGCAGTCTCCCCTGGAGGCGTGGGTTCGAATCCCACTTCTGACAGACCTAACCTTTGGTTGCGGGCTCCAGGTAGAGTCTTTAACCCTCTGGCAAGTTGACCCAGTAACACGCTAATATTGACGAAGCACTGCAATTCAGTTCATGTCAGAGCCAATGGAACACTACGGTACCTCTGACCACCGGCATCGCATGAACTTTAAAGTAACACTTTTGTGCCATGTATGGGATTCTGTGGAATTTTCATGCAGTTTCCAGGGAATGTCATGTCCTGACATTTCATGAAATTGGACATGTTTTATAGAATAGCATTCAATGGAATACCATGTTGTGATGTTTACCGGAATGAGAACTTGTTTATGAAAGGGTATTCATGTTTTGTTTGGGGTTTCTTTGGAGGGATGCAATGGGATTCTTGGAGTTTGACTGTGATGTCATGGACTGAAATTTTGGGGGTGCAGTAGAATTTCATGGCAAGGAATTCCTGGAAATCTCTTGGAATGACATGTCATGGGTTTATGGGCTGTGGGATGGAATGTCATGGAATGAGATTCATGGCATGTCAAGCGAAACATTACATCACTACTGACAAGAAACGTCATGAGAATGAAAGAATTATGTTCAGACTGAACAAAACATTGTAGTGACACTGCCCCATTTTAGGTGAATATGAGAGGAATACTATTACTGCATTTATTCAACATCTGCCCTACAAAATGACTGGATTTCAATCGCATTGCTCATGAAGGAATGGACAATCACACAAAAGGGTATGAAGAAACCCGCTCTTTTGCCTAAACGCTCTTGTGTGCCAAAAAGCACCACTCTGCCCCGTGTGAGGCTCGAACTCACGACCTTCAGATTATGAGACTGACGCGCTGCCTAACTGCGCCAACGAGGCATGTGCTGTGGCCAGTGTGAGTGGTGGAGCACTAGCTTCTGGATCATCTGCCATTCGGTGCAGCTCCAAACACGCTGCTCACCGTGAGCTGTCATGTCAGGATGGCCGAGCGGTCTAAGGCGCTGCGTTCAGGTCGCAGTCTCCCCTGGAGGCGTGTGTTCGAATCCCACTTCTGACAGACCTAACCTTTGGTTGCGGGCTCCAGGTAGAGTCTTTAACCCTCTGGCAAGTTGACCCAGTAACACACTAATATTGACGAAGCACTGCATTTCAGTTCATGTCAGAGCCAATGGAACACTACGGTACCTCTGACCACCGGCATCGTATGAACTTTAAAGTAACACTTTTGTGCCATGTATGGGATTCTGTGGAATTTCCATGCAGTTTCCAGGGAATGTCATGTCCTGACATTTTATGAAATTGGACATGTTTTATAGAATAGCATTCAATGGAATACCATGTTGCGATGTTTACCGGAATGAGAACTTGTTTATGAAAGGGTATTCATGTTTTGTTTGGGGTTTCTTTGGAGGGATGCAATGGGATTCTTGGAGTTTGACTGTGATGTCGTGGACTGAAATTTTGGGGGTGCAGTAGAATTTCATTGCAAGGAATTCCTGGAAATCTCTTGGAATGACATGTCATGGGTTTATGGGCTGTGGGATGGAATGTCATGGAATGAGAATCATGAAATGTCAAGCGAAACATTACATCACTACTGACAAGAAACATCATGAGAATGAAAGAATTATGTTCAACCTGAACAAAACATTGTAGTGACACTGCCCCATTTTAGGTGAATATGAGAGGAATACTATTACTGCATTTATTCAACATCTGCCCTACAAAATGACTGGAATTCAATCGCATTGCTCATGAAGGAATGGACAATCACACAAAAGGGTATGAAGAAACCCGCTCTTTTGCCTAAACGCTCTTGTGTGCTAAAAAGCACAACTCTGCCCCGTGTGAGGCTCGAACTCACGACCTTCAGATTATGAGACTGACGCGCTGCCTAACTGCGCCAACGAGGCATGTGCTGTGGCCAGTGTGAGTGGTGGAGCACTAGCTTCTGGATCATCTGCCATTCGGTGCAGCTCCAAACACGCTGTTCACCGTGCACTGTCATGTCAGGATGGCCGAGCGGTCTAAGGCGCTGCGTTCAGGTCGCAGTCTCCCCTGGAGGCGTGGGTTCGAATCCCACTTCTGACAGACCTAACCTTTGGTTGCGGGCTCCAGGTAGACTCTTTAACCCTCTGGCAAGTTGACCCAGTAACACGCTAATATTGACGAAGCACTGCAATTCAGTTCATGTCAGAGCCAATGGAACACTACGGTACCTCTGACCACTGGCATCGCATGAACTTTAAAGTAACACTTTTGTGCCATGTATGGGATTCTGTGGAATTTTCATGCAGTTTCCAGGGAATGTCATGTCCTGACATTTCATGAAATTGGACATGTTTTATAGAATAGCATTCAATGGAATAACATGTTGTGATGTTTACCGGAATGAGAACTTGTTTATGAAAGGGTATTCATGTTTTGTTTGGGGTTTCTTTGGAGGGATGCAATGGGATTCTTGGAGTTTGACTGTGATGTCATGGACTGAAATTTTGGGGGTGCAGTAGAATTTCATGGCAAGGAATTCCTGGAAATCTCTTGGAATGACATGTCATGGGTTTATGGGCTGTGGGATGGAATGTCATGGAATGAGATTCATGGCATGTCAAGCGAAACATTACATCACTACTGACAAGAAACGTCATGAGAATGAAAGAATTATGTTCAGACTGAACAAAACATTGTAGTGACACTGCCCCAGTTTAGGTTAATATGAGAGGAATACTATTTCTGCATTTATTCAACATCTGCCCTACAAAATGACTGGATTTCAATCGCATTGCTCATGAAGGAATGGACAATCACACAAAAGGGTATGAAGAAACCCGCTCTTTTGCCTAAACGCTCTTGTGTGCCAAAAAGCACCACTCTGCCCCGTATGAGGCTCGAACTCACGACCTTCAGATTATGAGACTGACGCGCTGCCTAACTGCGCCAACGAGGCATGTGCTGTGGCCAGTGTGAGTGGTGGAGCACTAGCTTCTGGATCATCTGCCATTCGGTGCAGCTCCAAACACGCTGCTCACCGTGAGCTGTCATGTCAGGATGGCCGAGCGGTCTAAGGCGCTGCGTTCAGGTCGCAGTCTCCCCTGGAGGCGTGGGTTCGAATCCCACTTCTGACAGACCTAACCTTTGGTTGCGGGCTCCAGGTAGAGTCTTTAACCCTCTGGCAAGTTGACCCAGTAACACACTAATATTGACGAAGCACTGCATTTCAGTTCATGTCAGAGCCAATGGAACACTACGGTACCTCTGACCACCGGCATCGTATGAACTTTAAAGTAACACTTTTGTGCCATGTATGGGATTCTGTGGAATTTCCATGTAGTTTCCAGGGAATGTCATGTCCTGACATTTCATGAAATTGGACATGTTTTATAGAATAGCATTCAATGGAATACCATGTTGTGATGTTTACCGGAATGAGAACTTGTTTATGAAAGGGTATTCATGTTTTGTTTGGGGTTTCTTTGGAGGGATGCAATGGGATTCTTGGAGTTTGACTGTGATGTCATGGACTGAAATTTTTGGGGTGCAGTAGAATTTCATGGCAAGGAATTCCTGGAAATCTCTTGGAATGACATGTCATGGGTTTATGGGCTGTGGGATGGAATGTCATGGAATGAGATTCATGGCATGTCAAGCGAAACATTACATCACTACTGACAAGAAACGTCATGAGAATGAAAGAATTATGTTCAGACTGAACAAAACATTGTAGTGACACTGCCCCATTTTAGGTGAATATGAGAGGAATACTATTACTGCATTTATTCAACATCTGCCCTACAAAATGACTGGATTTCAATCGCATTGCTCATGAAGGAATGGACAATCACACAAAAGGGTATGAAGAAACCCGCTCTTTTGCCTAAACGCTCTTGTGTGCCAAAAAGCACCACTCTGCCCCGTGTGAGGCTCGAACTCACGACCTTCAGATTATGAGACTGCCGCGCTGCCTAACTGCGCCAACGAGGCATGTGCTGTGGCCAGTGTGAGTGGTGAAGCACTAGCTTCTGGATCATCTGCCATTCGGTGCAGCTCCAAACACGCTGCTCACCGTGAGCTGTCATGTCAGGATGGCCGAGCGGTCTAAGGCGCTGCGTTCAGGTCGCAGTCTCCCCTGGAGGCGTGGGTTCGAATCCCACTTCTGACAGACCTAACCTTTGGTTGCGGGCTCCAGGTAGAGTCTTTAACCCTCTGGCAAGTTGACCCAGTAACACGCTAATATTGACGAAGCACTGCAATTCAGTTCATGTCAGAGCCAATGGAACACTACGGTACCTCTGACCACCGGCATCGCATGAACTTTAAAGTAACACTTTTGTGCCATGTATGGGATTCTGTGGAATTTTCATGCAGTTTCCAGGGAATGTCATGTCCTGACATTTCATGAAATTGGACATGTTTTATAGAATAGCATTCAATGGAATACCATGTTGTGATGTTTACCGGAATGAGAACTTGTTTATGAAAGGGTATTCATGTTTTGTTTGGGGTTTCTTTGGAGGGATGCAATGGGATTCTTGGAGTTTGACTGTGATGTCATGGACTGAAATTTTGGGGGTGCAGTAGAATTTCATGGCAAGGAATTCCTGGAAATCTCTTGGAATGACATGTCATGGGTTTATGGGCTGTGGGATGGAATGTCATGGAATGAGATTCATGGCATGTCAAGCGAAACATTACATCACTACTGACAAGAAACGTCATGAGAATGAAAGAATTATGTTCAGACTGAACAAAACATTGTAGTGACACTGCCCCATTTTAGGTGAATATGAGAGGAATACTATTACTGCATTTATTCAACATCTGCCCTACAAAATGACTGGATTTCAATCGCATTGCTCATGAAGGAATGGACAATCACACAAAAGGGTATGAAGAAACCCGCTCTTTTGCCTAAACGCTCTTGTGTGCCAAAAAGCACCACTCTGCCCCGTGTGAGGCTCGAACTCACGACCTTCAGATTATGAGACTGACGCGCTGCCTAACTGCGCCAACGAGGCATGTGCTGTGGCCAGTGTGAGTGGTGGAGCACTAGCTTCTGGATCATCTGCCATTCGGTGCAGCTCCAAACACGCTGCTCACCGTGAGCTGTCATGTCAGGATGGCCGAGCGGTCTAAGGCGCTGCGTTCAGGTCGCAGTCTCCCCTGGAGGCGTGTGTTCGAATCCCACTTCTGACAGACCTAACCTTTGGTTGCGGGCTCCAGGTAGAGTCTTTAACCCTCTGGCAAGTTGACCCAGTAACACACTAATATTGACGAAGCACTGCATTTCAGTTCATGTCAGAGCCAATGGAACACTACGGTACCTCTGACCACCGGCATCGTATGAACTTTAAAGTAACACTTTTGTGCCATGTATGGGATTCTGTGGAATTTCCATGCAGTTTCCAGGGAATGTCATGTCCTGACATTTTATGAAATTGGACATGTTTTATAGAATAGCATTCAATGGAATACCATGTTGCGATGTTTACCGGAATGAGAACTTGTTTATGAAAGGGTATTCATGTTTTGTTTGGGGTTTCTTTGGATGGATGCAATGGGATTCTTGGAGTTTGACTGTGATGTCGTGGACTGAAATTTTGGGGGTGCAGTAGAATTTCATTGCAAGGAATTCCTGGAAATCTCTTGGAATGACATGTCATGGGTTTATGGGCTGTGGGATGGAATGTCATGGAATGAGAATCATGAAATGTCAAGCGAAACATTACATCACTACTGACAAGAAACATCATGAGAATGAAAGAATTATGTTCAACCTGAACAAAACATTGTAGTGACACTGCCCCATTTTAGGTGAATATGAGAGGAATACTATTACTGCATTTATTCAACATCTGCCCTACAAAATGACTGGAATTCAATCACATT
Organism: Pseudorasbora parva; assembly: GCF_024679245.1. Classification (NCBI taxonomy): domain Eukaryota; kingdom Metazoa; phylum Chordata; class Actinopteri; order Cypriniformes; family Gobionidae; genus Pseudorasbora; species Pseudorasbora parva. The sequence goes on along the minus strand of NC_090191.1, from coordinate 16,468,385 downwards.
GCTCATGAAGGAATGGACAATCACACAAAAGGGTATGAAGAAACCCGCTCTTTTGCCTAAACGCTCTTGTGTGCTAAAAAGCACAACTCTGCCCCGTGTGAGGCTCGAACTCACGACCTTCAGATTATGAGACTGACGCGCTGCCTAACTGCGCCAACGAGGCATGTGCTGTGGCCAGTGTGAGTGGTGGAGCACTAGCTTCTGGATCATCTGCCATTCGGTGCAGCTCCAAACACGCTGCTCACCGTGCGCTGTCATGTCAGGATGGCCGAGCGGTCTAAGGCGCTGCGTTCAGGTCGCAGTCTCCCCTGGAGGCGTGGGTTCGAATCCCACTTCTGACAAACCTAACCTTTGGATGCGGGCTCCAGGTAGACTCTTTAACCCTCTGGCAAGTTGACCCAGTAACACGCTAATATTGACGAAGCACTGCAATTCAGTTCATGTCAGAGCCAATGGAACACTACGGTACCTCTGACCACCGGCATCGCATGAACTTTAAAGTAACACTTTTGTGCCATGTATGGGATTCTGTGGAATTTTCATGCATTTTACAGGGAATGTCATGTCCTGACATTTCATGAAATTGGACATGTTTTATAGAATAGCATTCAATGGAATAACATGTTGTGATGTTTACCGGAATGAGAACTTGTTTATGAAAGGGTATTCATGTTTTGTTTGGGGTTTCTTTGGAGGGATGCAATGGGATTCTTGGAGTTTGACTGTGATGTCATGGACTGAAATTTTGGGGGTGCAGTAGAATTTCATGGCAAGGAATTCCTGGAAATCTCTTGGAATGACATGTCATGGGTTTATGGGCTGTGGGATGGAATGTCATGGAATGAGATTCATGGCATGTCAAGCGAAACATTACATCACTACTGACAAGAAACGTCATGAGAATGAAAGAATTATGTTCAGACTGAACAAAACATTGTAGTGACACTGCCCCAGTTTAGGTGAATATGAGAGGAATACTATTTCTGCATTTATTCAACATCTGCCCTACAAAATGACTGGATTTCAATCGCATTGCTCATGAAGGAATGGACAATCACACAAAAGGGTATGAAGAAACCCGCTCTTTTGCCTAAACGCTCTTGTGTGCCAAAAAGCACCACTCTGCCCCGTGTGAGGCTCGAACTCACGACCTTCAGATTATGAGACTGACGCGCTGCCTAACTGCGCCAACGAGGCATGTGCTGTGGCCAGTGTGAGTGGTGGAGCACTAGCTTCTGGATCATCTGCCATTCGGTGCAGCTCCAAACACGCTGCTCACCGTGAGCTGTCATGTCAGGATGGTCGAGCGGTCTAAGGTGCTGCGTTCAGGTCGCAGTCTCCCCTGGAGGCGTGGGTTCGAATCCCACTTCTGACAGACCTAACCTTTGGTTGCGGGCTCCAGGTAGAGTCTTTAACCCTCTGGCAAGTTGACCCAGTAACACACTAATATTGACGAAGCACTGCATTTCAGTTCATGTCAGAGCCAATGGAACACTACGGTACCTCTGACCACCGGCATCGTATGAACTTTAAAGTAACACTTTTGTGCCATGTATGGGATTCTGTGGAATTTCCATGCAGTTTCCAGGGAATGTCATGTCCTGACATTTCATGAAATTGGACATGTTTTATAGAATAGCATTCAATGGAATACCATGTTGTGATGTTTACCGGAATGAGAACTTGTTTATGAAAGGGTATTCATGTTTTGTTTGGGGTTTCTTTGGAGGGATGCAATGGGATTCTTGGAGTTTGACTGTGATGTCATGGACTGAAATTTTGGGGGTGCAGTAGAATTTCATGGCAAGGAATTCCTGGAAATCTCTTGGAATGACATGTCATGGGTTTATGGGCTGTGGGATGGAATGTCATGGAATGAGATTCATGGCATGTCAAGCGAAACATTACATCACTACTGACAAGAAACGTCATGAGAATGAAAGAATTATGTTCAGACTGAACAAAACATTGTAGTGACACTGCCCCATTTTAGGTGAATATGAGAGGAATACTATTACTGCATTTATTCAACATCTGCCCTACAAAATGACTGGATTTCAATCGCATTGCTCATGAAGGAATGGACAATCACACAAAAGGGTATGAAGAAACCCGCTCTTTTGCCTAAACGCTCTTGTGTGCCAAAAAGCACCACTCTGCCCCGTGTGAGGCTCGAACTCACGACCTTCAGATTATGAGACTGCCGCGCTGCCTAACTGCGCCAACGAGGCATGTGCTGTGGCCAGTGTGAGTGGTGAAGCACTAGCTTCTGGATCATCTGCCATTCGGTGCAGCTCCAAACACGCTGCTCACCGTGAGCTGTCATGTCAGGATGGCCGAGCGGTCTAAGGCGCTGCGTTCAGGTCGCAGTCTCCCCTGGAGGCGTGGGTTCGAATCCCACTTCTGACAGACCTAACCTTTGGTTGCGGGCTCCAGGTAGAGTCTTTAACCCTCTGGCAAGTTGACCCAGTAACACGCTAATATTGACGAAGCACTGCAATTCAGTTCATGTCAGAGCCAATGGAACACTACGGTACCTCTGACCACCGGCATCGCATGAACTTTAAAGTAACGCTTTTGTGCCATGTATGGGATTCTGTGGAATTTTCATGCAGTTTCCAGGGAATGTCATGTCCTGACATTTCATGAAATTGGACATGTTTTATAGAATAGCATTCAATGGAATACCATGTTGTGATGTTTACCGGAATGAGAACTTGTTTATGAAAGGGTATTCATGTTTTGTTTGGGGTTTCTTTGGAGGGATGCAATGGGATTCTTGGAGTTTGACTGTGATGTCATGGACTGAAATTTTGGGGGTGCAGTAGAATTTCATGGCAAGGAATTCCTGGAAATCTCTTGGAATGACATGTCATGGGTTTATGGGCTGTGGGATGGAATGTCATGGAATGAGATTCATGGCATGTCAAGCGAAACATTACATCACTACTGACAAGAAACGTCATGAGAATGAAAGAATTATGTTCAGACTGAACAAAACATTGTAGTGACACTGCCCCATTTTAGGTGAATATGAGAGGAATACTATTACTGCATTTATTCAACATCTGCCCTACAAAATGACTGGATTTCAATCGCATTGCTCATGAAGGAATGGACAATCACACAAAAGGGTATGAAGAAACCCGCTCTTTTGCCTAAACGCTCTTGTGTGCCAAAAAGCACCACTCTGCCCCGTGTGAGGCTCGAACTCACGACCTTCAGATTATGAGACTGACGCGCTGCCTAACTGCGCCAACGAGGCATGTGCTGTGGCCAGTGTGAGTGGTGGAGCACTAGCTTCTGGATCATCTGCCATTCGGTGCAGCTCCAAACACGCTGCTCACCGTGCGCTGTCATGTCAGGATGGCCGAGCGGTCTAAGGCGCTGCGTTCAGGTCGCAGTCTCCCCTGGAGGCGTGGGTTCGAATCCCACTTCTGACAAACCTAACCTTTGGATGCGGGCTCCAGGTACACTCTTTAACCCTCTGGCAAGTTGACCCAGTAACACATTAATATTGACGAAGCACTGCAATTCAGTTCATGTCAGAGCCAATGGAACACTACGGTACCTCTGACCACCGGCATCGCATGAACTTTAAAGTAACACTTTTGTGCCATGTATGGGATTCTGTGGAATTTTCATGCAGTTTCCAGGGAATGTCATGTCCTGACATTTCATGAAATTGGACATGTTTTATAGAATAGCATTCAATGGAATAACATGTTGTGATGTTTACCGGAATGAGAACTTGTTTATGAAAGGGTATTCATGTTTTGTTTGGGGTTTCTTTGGAGGGATGCAATGGGATTCTTGGAGTTTGACTGTGATGTCATGGACTGAAATTTTGGGGGTGCAGTAGAATTTCATGGCAAGGAATTCCTGGAAATCTCTTGGAATGACATGTCATGGGTTTATGGGCTGTGGGATGGAATGTCATGGAATGAGATTCATGGCATGTCAAGCGAAACATTACATCACTACTGACAAGAAACGTCATGAGAATGAAAGAATTATGTTCAGACTGAACAAAACATTGTAGTGACACTGCCCCAGTTTAGGTGAATATGAGAGGAATACTATTACTGCATTTATTCAACATCTGCCCTACAAAATGACTGGATTTCAATCGCATTGCTCATGAAGGAATGGACAATCACACAAAAGGGTATGAAGAAACCCGCTCTTTTGCCTAAACGCTCTTGTGTGCCAAAAAGCACCACTCTGCCCCGTGTGAGGCTCGAACTCACGACCTTCAGATTATGAGACTGACGCGCTGCCTAACTGCGCCAACGAGGCATGTGCTGTGGCCAGTGTGAGTGGTGGAGCACTAGCTTCTGGATCATCTGCCATTCGGTGCAGCTCCAAACACGCTGCTCACCGTGAGCTGTCATGTCAGGATGGCTGAGCGGTCTAAGGCGCTGCGTTCAGGTCGCAGTCTCCCCTGGAGGCGTGGGTTCGAATCCCACTTCTGACAGACCTAACCTTTGGTTGCGGGCTCCAGGTAGAGTCTTTAACCCTCTGGCAAGTTGACCCAGTAACACACTAATATTGACGAAGCACTGCATTTCAGTTCATGTCAGAGCCAATGGAACACTACGGTACCTCTGACCACCGGCATCGTATGAACTTTAAAGTAACACTTTTGTGCCATGTATGGGATTCTGTGGAATTTCCATGCAGTTTCCAGGGAATGTCATGTCCTGACATTTCATGAAATTGGACATGTTTTATAGAATAGCATTCAATGGAATACCATGTTGTGATGTTTACCGGAATGAGAACTTGTTTATGAAAGGGTATTCATGTTTTGTTTGGGGTTTCTTTGGAGGGATGCAATGGGATTCTTGGAGTTTGACTGTGATGTCATGGACTGAAATTTTGGGGGTGCAGTAGAATTTCATGGCAAGGAATTCCTGGAAATCTCTTGGAATGACATGTCATGGGTTTATGGGCTGTGGGATGGAATGTCATGGAATGAGATTCATGGCATGTCAAGCGAAACATTACATCACTACTGACAAGAAACGTCATGAGAATGAAAGAATTATGTTCAGACTGAACAAAACATTGTAGTGACACTGCCCCATTTTAGGTGAATATGAGAGGAATACTATTACTGCATTTATTCAACATCTGCCCTACAAAATGACTGGATTTCAATCGCATTGCTCATGAAGGAATGGACAATCACACAAAAGGGTATGAAGAAACCCGCTCTTTTGCCTAAACGCTCTTGTGTGCCAAAAAGCACCACTCTGCCCCGTGTGAGGCTCGAACTCACGACCTTCAGATTATGAGACTGCCGCGCTGCCTAACTGCGCCAACGAGGCATGTGCTGTGGCCAGTGTGAGTGGTGAAGCACTAGCTTCTGGATCATCTGCCATTCGGTGCAGCTCCAAACACGCTGCTCACCGTGAGCTGTCGTGTCAGGATGTCCGAGCGGTCTAAGGCGCTTCGTTCAGGTCGCAGTCTCCCCTGGAGTCGTGGGTTCGAATCCCACTTCTGACAGACCTAACCTTTGGTTGCGGGCTCCAGGTAGAGTCTTTAACCCTCTGGAAAGTTGACCCAGTAACACACTAATATTGATGAAGCACTGCATTTCAGTTCATGTCAGATCCAATGGAACACTACGGTACCTCTGACCACTGGCATCGTATGAACTTTAAAGTAACACTTTTGTGCCATGTATGGGATTCTGTGGAATTTCCATGCAGTTTCCAGGGAATGTCATGTCCTGACATTTTATGAAATTGGACATGTTTTATAGAATAGCATTCAATGGAATACCATGTTGCGATGTTTACCGGAATGAGAACTTGTTTATGAAAGGGTATTCATGTTTTGTTTGGGGTTTCTTTGGAGGGATGCAATGGGATTCTTGGAGTTTGACTGTGATGTCGTGGACTGAAATTTTGGGGGTGCAGTAGAATTTCATTGCAAGGAATTCCTGGAAATCTCTTGGAATGACATGTCATGGGTTTATGGGCTGTGGGATGGAATGTCATGGAATGAGAATCATGAAATGTCAAGCGAATCATTACATCACTACTGACAAGAAACATCATGAGAATGAAAGAATTATGTTCAACCTGAACAAAACATTGTAGTGACACTGCCCCATTTTAGGTGAATATGAGAGGAATACTATTACTGCATTTATTCAACATCTGCCCTACAAAATGACTGGAATTCAATCGCATTGCTCATGAAGGAATGGACAATAACACAAAAGGGTATGAAGAAACCCGCTCTTTTGCCTAAACGCTCTTGTGTGCTAAAAAGCACAACTCTGCCCCGTGTGAGGCTCGAACTCACGACCTTCAGATAATGAGACTGACGCGCTGCCTAACTGCGCCAACGAGGCATGTGCTGTGGCCAGTGTGAGTGGTGGAGCACTAGCTTCTGGATCATCTGCCATTCGGTGCAGCTCCAAACACGCTGCTCACTGTGCGCTGTCATGTCAGGATGGCCGAGCGGTCTAAGGCGCTGCGTTCAGGTCGCAGTCTCCCCTGGAGGCGTGGGTTCGAATCCCACTTCTGACAGACCTGACCTTTGGTTGCGGGCTCCAGGTAGACTCTTTAACCCTCTGGCAAGTTGACCCAGTAACACGCTAATATTGACGAAGCACTGCAATTCAGTTCATGTCAGAGCCAATGGAACACTACGTTACCTCTGACCACCGGCATCGCATGAACTTTAAAGTAACACTTTTGTGCCATGTATGGGATTCTGTGGAATTTTCATGCAGTTTCCAGGGAATGTCATGTCCTGACATTTCATGAAATTGGACATGTTTTATAGAATAGCATTCAATGGAATAACATGTTGTGATGTTTACCGGAATGAGAACTTGTTTATGAAAGGGTATTCATGTTTTGTTTGGGGTTTCTTTGGAGGGATGCAATGGGATTCTTGGAGTTTGACTGTGGTGTCATGGACTGAAATTTTGGGGGTGCAGTAGAATTTCATGGCAAGGAATTCCTGGAAATCTCTTGGAATGACATGTCATGGGTTTATGGGCTGTGGGATGGAATGTCATGGAATGAGATTCATGGCATGTCAAGCGAAACATTACATCACTACTGACAAGAAACGTCATGAGAATGAAAGAATTATGTTCAGACTGAACAAAACATTGTAGTGACACTGCCCCTGTTTAGGTGAATATGAGAGGAATACTATTTCTGCATTTATTCAACATCTGCCCTACAAAATGACTGGATTTCAATCGCATTGCTCATGAAGGAATGGACAATCACACAAAAGGGTATGAAGAAACCCGCTCTTTTGCCTAAACGCTCTTGTGTGCTAAAAAGCACAACCCTGCCCCGTGTGAGGCTCGAACTCACGACCTTCAGATTATGAGACTGACGCGCTGCCTAACTGCGCCAACGAGGCATGTGCTGCGGCCAGTGTGAGTGGTGGAGCACTAGCTTCTGGATCATCTGCCATTCGGTGCAGCTCTAAACACACTGCTCACCATGCGCTGTCATGTCAGGATGGCCGAGCGGTCTAAGGCGCTGCGTTCAGGTCGCAGTCTCCCCTGGAGGCGTGGGTTCGAATCCCACTTCTGACAGACTTAACCTTTGGTTGCAGGCTCCAGGTAGACTCTTTAACCCTCTGGCAAGTTGACCCAGTAACACACTAATATTGACGAAGCACTGCAATTCAGTTCATGTCAGAGCCAATGGAACACTACGGTACCTCTGACCACCGGCATCGCATGAACTTTAAAGTAACACTTTTGTGCCATGTATGGGATTCTGTGGAATTTTCATGCAGTTTCCAGGGAATGTCATGTCCTGACATTTCATGAAACTGGACATGTTTTATAGAATAGCATTCAATGGAATAACATGTTGTGATGTTTACCGGAATGAGAACTTGTTTATGAAAGGGTATTCATGTTTTGTTTGGGGTTTCTTTGGAGGGATGCAATGGGATTCTTGGAGTTTGACTGTGATGTCATGGACTGAAATTTTGGGGGTGCAGTAGAATTTCATGGCAAGGAATTCCTGGAAATCTCTTGGAATGACATGTCATGGGTTTATGGGCTGTGGGATGGAATGTCATGGAATGAGATTCATGGCATGTCAAGCGAAACATTACATCACTACTGACAAGAAACGTCATGAGAATGAAAGAATTATGTTCAGACTGAACAAAACATTGTAGTGACACTGCCCCAGTTTAGGTGAATATGAGAGAAATACTATTTCTGCATTTATTCAACATCTGCCCTACAAAATGACTGGATTTCAATCGCATTGCTCATGAAGGAATGGACAATCACACAAAAGGGTATGAAGAAACCCGCTCTTTTGCCTAAACGCTCTTGTGTGCCAAAAAGCACAACCCTGCCCCGTGTGAGGCTCGAACTCACGACCTTCAGATTATGAGACTGACGCGCTGCCTAACTGCGCCAACGAGGCATGTGCTGTGGCCAGTGTGAGTGGTGCAGCACTAGCTTCTGGATCATCTGCCATTCGGTGCAGCTCCAAACACGCTGCTCACCGTGCGCTGTCATGTCAGGATGGCCGAGCGGTCTAAGGCGCTGCGTTCAGGTCGCAGTCTCCCCTGGAGGCGTGGGTTCGAATCCCACTTCTGACAGACCTAACCTTTGGTTGGGGGCTCCAGGTAGAGTCTTTAACCATCTGGCAAGTTGACCCAGTAACACACTAATATTGACGAAGCACTGCATTTCAGTTCATGTCAGAGCCAATGGAACACTACGGTACCTCTGACCACCGGCATCGTATGAACTTTAAAGTAACACTTTTGTGCCATGTATGGGATTCTGTGGAATTTCCATGCAGTTTCCAGGGAATGTCATGTCCTGACATTTCATGAAATTGGACATGTTTTATAGAATAGCATTCAATGGAATACCATGTTGCGATGTTTACCGGAATGAGAACTTGTTTATGAAAGGGTATTCATGTTTTGTTTGGGGTTTCTTTGGAGGGATGCAATGGGATTCTTGGAGTTTGACTGTGATGTCATGGACTGAAATTTTGGGGGTGCAGTAGAATTTCATGGCAAGGAATTCCTGGAAATCTCTTGGAATGACATGTCATGGGTTTATGGGCTGTGGGATGGAATGTCATGGAATGAGATTCATGAAATGTCAAGCGAAACATTACATCACTACTGACAAGAAACATCATGAGAATGAAAGAATTATGTTCAGACTGAACAAAACATTGTAGTGACACTGCCCCAGTTTAGGTGAATATGAGAGGAATACAATTTCTGCATTTATTCAACATCTGCCCTACAAAATGACTGGATTTCAATCGCATTGCTCATGAAGGAATGGACAATCACACAAAAGGGTATGAAGAAACCCGCTCTTTTGCCTAAACGCTCTTGTGTGCCAAAAAGCACCACTCTGCCCCGTGTGAGGCTCGAACTCACGACCTTCAGATTATGAGACTGACGCGCTGCCTAACTGCGCCAACGAGGCATGTGCTGTGGCCAGTGTGAGTGGTGGAGCACTAGCTTCTGGATCATCTGCCATTCGGTGCAGCTCCAAACACGCTGCTCACCGTGAGCTGTCATGTCAGGATGGCCGAGCGGTCTAAGGCGCTGCGTTCAGGTCGCAGTCTCCCCTGGAGGCGTGGGTTCGAATCCCACTTCTGACAGACCTGACCTTTGGTTGGGGGCTCCAGGTAGAGTCTTTAACCATCTGGCAAGTTGACCCAGTAACACACTAATATTGACGAAGCACTGCATTTCAGTTCATGTCAGAGCCAATGGAACACTACGGTACCTCTGACCACCGGCATCGTATGAACTTTAAAGTAACACTTTTGTGCCATGTATGGGATTCTGTGGAATTTCCATGCAGTTTCCAGGGAATGTCATGTCCTGACATTTCATGAAATTGGACATGTTTTATAGAATAGCATTCAATGGAATACCATGTTGCGATGTTTACCGGAATGAGAACTTGTTTATGAAAGGGTATTCATGTTTTGTTTGGGGTTTCTTTGGAGGGATGCAATGGGATTCTTGGAGTTTGACTGTGATGTCATGGACTGAAATTTTGGGGGTGCAGTAGAATTTCATGGCAAGGAATTCCTGGAAATCTCTTGGAATGACATGTCATGGGTTTATGGGCTGTGGGATGGAATGTCATGGAATGAGATTCATGAAATGTCAAGCGAAACATTACATCACTACTGACAAGAAACATCATGAGAATGAAAGAATTATGTTCAGACTGAACAAAACATTGTAGTGACACTGCCCCAGTTTAGGTGAATATGAGAGGAATACAATTTCTGCATTTATTCAACATCTGCCCTACAAAATGACTGGATTTCAATCGCATTGCTCATGAAGGAATGGACAATCACACAAAAGGGTATGAAGAAACCCGCTCTTTTGCCTAAACGCTCTTGTGTGCCAAAAAGCACCACTCTGCCCCGTGTGAGGCTCGAACTCACGACCTTCAGATTATGAGACTGACGCGCTGCCTAACTGCGCCAACGAGGCATGTGCTGTGGCCAGTGTGAGTGGTGGAGCACTAGCTTCTGGATCATCTGCCATTCGGTGCAGCTCCAAACACGCTGCTCACCGTGAGCTGTCATGTCAGGATGGCCGAGCGGTCTAAGGCGCTGCGTTCAGGTCGCAGTCTCCCCTGGAGGCGTGGGTTCGAATCCCACTTCTGACAGACCTAACCTTTGGTTGGGGGCTCCAGGTAGAGTCTTTAACCATCTGGCAAGTTGACCCAGTAACACACTAATATTGACGAAGCACTGCATTTCAGTTCATGTCAGAGCCAATGGAACACTACGGTACCTCTGACCACCGGCATCGTATGAACTTTAAAGTAACACTTTTGTGCCATGTATGGGATTCTGTGGAATTTCCATGCAGTTTCCAGGGAATGTCATGTCCTGACATTTCATGAAATTGGACATGTTTTATAGAATAGCATTCAATGGAATACCATGTTGCGATGTTTACCGGAATGAGAACTTGTTTATGAAAGGGTATTCATGTTTTGTTTGGGGTTTCTTTGGAGGGATGCAATGGGATTCTTGGAGTTTGACTGTGATGTCATGGACTGAAATTTTGGGGGTGCAGTAGAATTTCATGGCAAGGAATTCCTGGAAATCTCTTGGAATGACATGTCATGGGTTTATGGGCTGTGGGATGGAATGTCATGGAATGAGATTCATGAAATGTCAAGCGAAACATTACATCACTACTGACAAGAAACATCATGAGAATGAAAGAATTATGTTCAACCTGAACAAAACATTGTAGTGACACTGCCCCATTTTAGGTGAATATGAGAGGAATACTATTGCTGCATTTATTCAACATCTGCCCCACAAAATGACTGGATTTCAATCGCATTGCTCATGAAGGAATGGACAATCACACAAAAGGGTATGAAGAAACCCGCTCTTTGGCCTAAACGCTCTTGTGTGCCAAAAAGCACCACTCTGCCCCGTGTGAGGCTCGAACTCACGACCTTCAGATTATGAGACTGACGCGCTGCCTAACTGCGCCAACGAGGCGTGTGCTGTGGCCAGTGTGAGTGGTGGAGCACTAGCTTCTGGATCATCTGCCATTCGGTGCAGCTCCAAACACGCTGCTCACCGTGCGCTGTCATGTCAGGATGGCCGAGCGGTCTAAGGTGCTGCGTTCAGGTCGCAGTCTCCCCTGGAGGCGTGGGTTCGAATCCCACTTCTGACAGACCTAACCTTTGGTTGCGGGCTCCAGGTAGACTCTTTAACCCTCTGGCAAGTTGACCCAGTAACACGCTAATATTGACGAAGCACTGCAATTCAGTTCTTGTCAGAGCCAATGGAACACTACGGTACCTCTGACCACCGGCATCGCATGAACTTTAAAGTAACACTTTTGTGCCATGTATGGGATTCTGTGGAATTTTCATGCAGTTTCCAGGGAATGTCATGTCCTGACATTTCATGAAATTGGACATGTTTTATAGAATAGCATTCAATGGAATACCATGTTGTGATGTTTACCGGAATGAGAACTTGTTTATGAAAGGGTATTCATGTTTTGTTTGGGGTTTCTTTGGAGGGATGCAATGGGATTCTTGGAGTTTGACTGTGATGTCATGGACTGAAATTTTGGGGGTGCAGTAGAATTTCATGGCAAGGAATTCCTGGAAATCTATTGGAATGACATGTCATGGGTTTATGGGCTGTGGGATGGAATGTCATGGAATGAGATTCATGGCATGTCAAGCGAAACATTACATCACTACTGACAAGAAACGTCATGAGAATGAAAGAATTATGTTCAGACTGAACAAAACATTGTAGTGACACTGCCCCATTTTAGGTGAATATGAGAGGAATACTATTTCTGCATTTATTCAACATCTGCCCTACAAAATGACTGGATTTCAATCGCATTGCTCATGAAGGAATGGACAATCACACAAAAGGGTATGAAGAAACCCGCTCTTTTGCCTAAACGCTCTTGTGTGCCAAAAAGCACCACTCTGCCCCGTGTGAGGCTCGAACTCACGACCTTCAGATTGTGAGACTGACGCGCTGCCTAACTGCGCCAACGAGGCGTGTGCTGTGGCCAGTGTGAGTGGTGGAGCACTAGCTTCTGGATCATCTGCCATTCGGTGCAGCTCCAAACACGCTGCTCACCGTGAGCTGTCATGTCAGGATGGCCGAGCGGTCTAAGGCGCTGCGTTCAGGTCGCAGTCTCCCCTGGAGGCGTGGGTTCGAATCCCACTTCTGACAGACCTAACCTTTGGTTGCGGGCTCCAGGTAGACTCTTGAACCCTCTGGCAAGTTGACCCAGTAACACGCTAATATTGACGAAGCACTGCAATTCAGTTCATGTCAGAGCCAATGGAACACTACGGTACCTCTGACCACCGGCATTGCATGAACTTTAAAGTAACACTTTTGTGCCATGTATGGGATTCTGTGGAATTTTCATGCAGTTTCCAGGGAATGTCATGTCCTGACATTTCATGAAATTGGACATGTTTTATAGAATAGCATTCAATGGAATACCATGTTGTGATGTTTACCGGAATGAGAACTTGTTTATGAAAGGGTATTCATGTTTTGTTTGGGGTTTCTTTGGAGGGATGCAATGGGATTCTTGGAGTTTGACTGTGATGTCATGGACTGAAATTTTGGGTGTGCAGTAGAATTTCATGGCAAGGAATTCCTGGAAATCTCTTGGAATGACATGTCATGGGTTTATGGGCTGTGGGATGGAATGTCATGGAATGAGATTCATGAAATGTCAAGCGAAACATTACATCACTACTGACAAGAAACATCATGAGAATGAAAGAGTTATGTTCAACCTGAACAAAACATTGTAGTGACACTGCCCCATTTTAGGTGAATATGAGAGGAATACTATTACTGCATTTATTCAACATCTGCCCCACAAAATGACTGGATTTCAATCGCATTGCTCATGAAGGAATGGACAATCACACAAAAGGGTATGAAGAAACCCGCTCTTTTGCCTAAACGCTCTTGTGTGCCAAAAAGCACCACTCTGCCCCGTGTGAGGCTCGAATTCACAACCTTCAGATTATGAGACTGACGCGCTGCCTAACTGCGCCAACGAGGCGTGTGCTGTGGCCAGTGTGAGTGGTGGAGCACTAGCTTCTGGATCATCTGCCATTCGGTGCAGCTCCAAACACGCTGCTCACCGTGCACTGTCATGTCAGGATGGCCGAGCGGTCTAAGGCGCTGCGTTCAGGTCGCAGTCTCCCCTGGAGGCGTGGGTTCGAATCCCACTTCTGACAGACCTAACCTTTGGTTGCGGGCTCCAGGTAGACTCTTTAACCCTCTGGCAAGTTGACCCAGTAACACAGTAATATTGATGAAGCACTGCATTTCAGTTCATGTCAGATCCAATGGAACACTACGGTACCTCTGACCACCGGCATCGTATGAACTTTAAAGTAACACTTTTGTGCCATGTATGGGATTCTGTGGAATTTCCATGCAGTTTCCAGGGAATGTCATGTCCTGACATTTCATGAAATTGGACATGTTTTATAGAATAGCATTCAATGGAATACCATGTTGCGATGTTTACCGGAATGAGAACTTGTTTATGAAAGGGTATTCATGTTTTGTTTGGGGTTTCTTTGGAGGGATGCAATGGGATTCTTGGAGTTTGACTGTGATGTCGTGGACTGAAATTTTGGGGGTGCAGTAGAATTTCATTGCAAGGAATTCCTGGAAATCTCTTGGAATGACATGTCATGGGTTTATGGGCTGTGGGATGGAATGTCATGGAATGAGAATCATGAAATGTCAAGCGAAACATTACATCACTACTGACAAGAAACATCATGAGAATGAAAAAATTATGTTCAACCTGAACAAAACATTGTAGTGACACTGCCCCATTTTAGGTGAATATGAGAGGAATACTATTACTGCATTTATTCAACATCTGCCCTACAAAATGACTGGAATTCAATCGCATTGCTCATGAAGGAATGGACAATCACACAAAAGGGTATGAAGAAACCCGCTCTTTTGCCTAAACGCTCTTGTGTGCTAAAAAGCACAACTCTGCCCCGCGTGAGGCTCGAACTCACGACCTTCAGATAATGAGACTGACGCGCTGCCTAACTGCGCCAACGAGGCATGTGCTGTGGCCAGTGTGAGTGGTGGAACCCTAGCTTCTGGATCATCTGCCATTCGGTGCAGCTCCAAACACGCTGCTCACCGTGAGCTGTCATGTCAGGATGGCCGAGCGGTCTAAGGCGCTGCGTTCAGGTCGCAGTCTCCCCTGGAGGCGTGGGTTCGAATCCCACTTCTGACAGACCTAACCTTTGGTTGTGGGCTCCAGGTAGAGTCTTTAACCCTCTGTCAAGTTGACCCAGTAACACACTAATATTGACGAAGCACTGCATTTCAGTTCATGTCAGAGCCAATAGAACACTACGGTACCTCTGACCACCGTCATCGTATGAACTTTAAAGTAACACTTTTGTGCCATGTATGGGATTCTGTGGAATTTCCATGCAGTTTCCAGGGAATGTCATGTCCTGACATTTCATGAAATTGGACATGTTTTATAGAATAGCATTCAATGGAATACCATGTTGTGATGTTTACCGGAATGAGAACTTGTTTATGAAAGGGTATTCATGTTTTGTTTGGGGTTTCTTTGGAGGGATGCAATGGGATTCTTGGAGTTTGACTGTGATGTCATGGACTGAAATTTTGGGGGTGCAGTAGAATTTCATTGCAAGGAATTCCTGGAAATCTCTTGGAATGACATGTCATGGGTTTATGGGCTGTGGGATGGAATGTCATGGAATGAGATTCATGGCATGTCAAGCGAAACATTACATCACTACTGACAAGAAACGTCATGAGAATGAAAGAATTATGTTCAGACTGAACAAAACATTGTAGTGACACTGCCCCATTTTAGGTGAATATGAGAGGAATACTATTACTGCATTTATTCAACATCTGCCCTACAAAATGACTGGAATTCAATCGCATTGCTCATGAAGGAATGGACAATCACACAAAAGGGTATGAAGAAACCCGCTCTTTTGCCTAAACGCTCTTGTGTGCTAAAAAGCACAACCCTGCCCCGTGTGAGGCTCGAACTCACGACCTTCAGATTATGAGACTGACGCGCTGCCTAACTGCGCCAACGAAGAATGTGCTGTGGCCAGTGTGAGTGGTGGAGCACTAGCTTCTGGATCATCTGCCATTCGGTGCAGCTCCAAACACACTGCTCACCATGCGCTGTCATGTCAGGATGGCCGAGCGGTCTAAGGCGCTGCGTTCAGGTCGCAGTCTCCCCTGGAGGCGTGGGTTCGAATCCCACTTCTGACAGACCCAACCTTTGGTTGCGGGCTCCAGGTAGACTCTTTAACCCTCTGGCAAGTTGACCCAGTAACACGCTAATATTGACGAAGCACTGCAATTCAGTTCATGTCAGAGCCAATGGAACACTACGGTACCTCTGACCACCGGCATCGCATGAACTTTAAAGTAACACTTTTGTGCCATGTATGGGATTCTGTGGAATTTTCATGCAGTTTCCAGGGAATGTCATGTCCTGATATTTCATGAAATTGGACATGTTTTATAGAATAGCATTCAATGGAATAACATGTTGTGATGTTTACCGGAATGAGAACTTGTTTATGAAAGGGTATTCATGTTTTGTTTGGGGTTTCTTTGGAGGGATGCAATGGGATTCTTGGAGTTTGACTGTGATGTCATGGACTGAAATTTTGGGGGTGCAGTAGAATTTCATGGCAAGGAATTCCTGGAAATCTCTTGGAATGACATGTCATGGGTTTATGGGCTGTGGGATGGAATGTCATGGAATGAGATTCATGGCATGTCAAGCGAAACATTACATCACTACTGACAAGAAACGTCATGAGAATGAAAGAATTATGTTCAGACTGAACAAAACATTGTAGTGACACTGCCCCAGTTTAGGTGAATATGAGAGGAATACTATTTCTGCATTTATTCAACATCTGCCCTACAAAATGACTGGATTTCAATCGCATTGCTCATGAAGGAATGGACAATCACACAAAAGGGTATGAAGAAACCCGCTCTTTTGCCTAAACGCTCTTGTGTGCCAAAAAGCACCACTCTGCCCCGTGTGAGGCTCGAACTCACAACCTTCAGATTATGAGACTGACGCGCTGCCTAACTGCGCCAACGAGGCATGTGCTGTGGCCAGTGTGAGTGGTGGAGCACTAGCTTCTGGATCATCTGCCATTCGGTGCAGCTCCAAACACGCTGCTCACCGTGAGCTCTCATGTCAGGATGGCCGAGCGGTCTAAGGCGCTGCGTTCAGGTCGCAGTCTCCCCTGGAGGCGTGGGTTCGAATCCCACTTCTGACAGACCTAACCTTTGGTTGCGGGCTCCAGGTAGACTCTTTAACCCTCTGGCAAGTTTATGAGAGATTATGACCCAGTGACACACTAATATTGACGAAGCACTGCAATTCAGTTCATGTCAGAGCCAATGGAACACTACGGTACCTCTGACCACCGGCATCGCATGAACTTTAAAGTAACACTTTTGTGCCATGTATGGGATTCTGTGGAATTTTCATGCAGTTTCCAGGGAATGTCATGTCCTGACATTTCATGAAATTGGACATGTTTTATAAGAATAGCATTCAATGGAATAACATGTTGTGATGTTTACCGGAATGAGAACTTGTTTATGAAAGGGTATTCATGTTTTGTTTGGGGTTTCTTTGGAGGGATGCAATGGGATTCTTGGAGTTTGACTGTGATGTCATGGACTGAAATTTTGAGGGTGCAGTAGAATTTCATGGCAAGGAATTCCTGGAAATCTCTTGGAATGACATGTCATGGGTTTATGGGCTGTGGGATGGAATGTCATGGAATGAGATTCATGGCATGTCAAGCGAAACATTACATCACTACTGACAAGAAACGTCATGAGAATGAAAGAATTATGTTCAGACTGAACAAAACATTGTAGTGACACTGCCCCAGTTTAGGTTAATATGAGAGGAATACTATTTCTGCATTTATTCAACATCTGCCCTACAAAATGACTGGATTTCAATCGCATTGCTCATGAAGGAATGGACAATCACACAAAAGGGTATGAAGAAACCCGCTATTTTGCCTAAACGCTCTTGTGTGCCAAAAAGCACCACTCTGCCCCATGTGAGGCTCAAACTCACGACCTTCAGATTATGAGACTGCCGCGCTGCCTAACTGCGCCAACGAGGCATGTGCTGTGGCCAGTGTGAGTGGTGAAGCACTAGCTTCTGGATCATCTGCCATTCGGTGCAGCTCCAAACACGCTGCTCACCGTGAGCTGTCATGTCAGGATTGCCGAGCGGTCTAAGGCGCTGCGTTCAGGTCGCAGTCTTCCCTGGAGGCGTGGGTTCGAATCCCACTTCTGACAGACCTAACCTTTGGTTGCGGGCTCCAGGTAGAGTCTTTAACCCTCTGGCAAGTTGACCCAGTAACACACTAATATTGATGAAGCACTGCATTTCAGTTCATGTCAGATCCAATGGAACACTACGGTACCTCTGACCAAAGGCATCGTATGAACTTTAAAGTAACACTTTTGTGCCATGTATGGGATTCTGTGGAATTTCCATGCAGTTTCCAGGGAATGTCATGTCCTGACATTTTATGAAATTGGACATGTTTTATAGAATAGCATTCAA
This sequence comes from Pseudorasbora parva, assembly GCF_024679245.1. Classification (NCBI taxonomy): domain Eukaryota; kingdom Metazoa; phylum Chordata; class Actinopteri; order Cypriniformes; family Gobionidae; genus Pseudorasbora; species Pseudorasbora parva. Next base: position 16,450,181 of record NC_090191.1, on the reverse strand, counting down.
TGGAATAACATGTTGCGATGTTTACCGGAATGAGAACTTGTTTATGAAAGGGTATTCATGTTTTGTTTGGGGTTTCTTTGGAGGGATGCAATGGGATTCTTGGAGTTTGACTGTGATGTCGTGGACTGAAATTTTGGGGGTGCAGTAGAATTTCATTGCAAGGAATTCCTGGAAATCTCTTGGAATGACATGTCATGGGTTTATGGGCTGTGGGATGGAATGTCATGGAATGAGAATCATGAAATGTCAAGCGAAACATTACATCACTACTGACAAGAAACATCATGAGAATGAAAGAATTATGTTCAACCTGAACAAAACATTGTAGTGACACTGCCCCATTTTAGGTGAATATGAGAGGAATACTATTACTGCATTTATTCAACATCTGCCCTACAAAATGACTGGATTTCAATCGCATTGCTCATGAAGGAATGGACAATCACACAAAAGGGTATGAAGAAACCCGCTCTTTTGCCTAAACGCTCTTGTGTGCCAAAAAGCACCACTCTGCCCCGTGTGAGGCTCGAACTCACGACCTTCAGATTGTGAGACTGACGCGCTGCCTAACTGCGCCAACGAGGCGTGTGCTGTGGCCAGTGTGAGTGGTGGAGCACTAGCTTCTGGATCATCTGCCATTCGGTGCAGCTCCAAACACGCTGCTCACCGTGAGCTGTCATGTCAGGATGGCCGAGCGGTCTAAGGCGCTGCGTTCAGGTCGCAGTCTCCCCTGGAGGCGTGGGTTCGAATCCCACTTCTGACAGACCTAACCTTTGGTTGCGGGCTCCAGGTAGACTCTTGAACCCTCTGGCAAGTTGACCCAGTAACACGCTAATATTGACGAAGCACTGCAATTCAGTTCATGTCAGAGCCAATGGAACACTACGGTACCTCTGACCACCGGCATTGCATGAACTTTAAAGTAACACTTTTGTGCCATGTATGGGATTCTGTGGAATTTTCATGCAGTTTCCAGGGAATGTCATGTCCTGACATTTCATGAAATTGGACATGTTTTATAGAATAGCATTCAATGGAATACCATGTTGTGATGTTTACCGGAATGAGAACTTGTTTATGAAAGGGTATTCATGTTTTGTTTGGGGTTTCTTTGGAGGGATGCAATGGGATTCTTGGAGTTTGACTGTGATGTCATGGACTGAAATTTTGGGGGTGCAGTAGAATTTCATGGCAAGGAATTCCTGGAAATCTCTTGGAATGACATGTCATGGGTTTATGGGCTGTGGGATGGAATGTCATGGAATGAGATTCATGAAATGTCAAGCGAAACATTACATCACTACTGACAAGAAACATCATGAGAATGAAAGAGTTATGTTCAACCTGAACAAAACATTGTAGTGACACTGCCCCATTTTAGGTGAATATGAGAGGAATACTATTACTGCATTTATTCAACATCTGCCCCACAAAATGACTGGATTTCAATCGCATTGCTCATGAAGGAATGGACAATCACACAAAAGGGTATGAAGAAACCCGCTCTTTTGCCTAAACGCTCTTGTGTGCCAAAAAGCACCACTCTGCCCCGTGTGAGGCTCGAATTCACAACCTTCAGATTATGAGACTGACGCGCTGCCTAACTGCGCCAACGAGGCGTGTGCTGTGGCCAGTGTGAGTGGTGGAGCACTAGCTTCTGGATCATCTGCCATTCGGTGCAGCTCCAAACACGCTGCTCACCGTGCGCTGTCATGTCAGGATGGCCGAGCGGTCTAAGGCGCTGCGTTCAGGTCGCAGTCTCCCCTGAAGGCGTGGGTTCGAATCCCACTTCTGACAGACCTAACCTTTGGTTGCGGGCTCCAGGTAGACTCTTTAACCCTCTGGCAAGTTGACCCAGTAACACGCTAATATTGACGAAGCACTGCAATTCAGTTCATGTCAGAGCCAATGGAACACTACGGTACCTCTGACCACCGGCATCGCATGAACTTTAAAGTAACACTTTTGTGCCATGTATGGGATTCTGTGGAATTTTCATGCAGTTTCCAGGGAATGTCATGTCCTGACATTTCATGAAATTGGACATGTTTTATAGAATAGCATTCAATGGAATAACATGTTGTGATGTTTACCGGAATGAGAACTTGTTTATGAAAGGGTATTCATGTTTTGTTTGGGGTTTCTTTGGAGGGATGCAATGGGATTCTTGGAGTTTGACTGTGATGTCATGGACTGAAATTTTGGGGGTGCAGTAGAATTTCATGGCAAGGAATTCCTGGAAATCTCTTGGAATGACATGTCATGGGTTTATGGGCTGTGGGATGGAATGTCATGGAATGAGATTCATGGCATGTCAAGCGAAACATTACATCACTACTGACAAGAAACGTCATGAGAATGAAAGAATTATGTTCAGACTGAACAAAACATTGTAGTGACACTGCCCCAGTTTAGGTTAATATGAGAGGAATACTATTTCTGCATTTATTCAACATCTGCCCTACAAAATGACTGGATTTCAATCGCATTGCTCATGAAGGAATGGACAATCACACAAAAGGGTATGAAGAAACCCGCTCTTTTGCCTAAACGCTCTTGTGTGCCAAAAAGCACCACTCTGCCCCATGTGAGGCTCGAACTCACGACCTTCAGATTATGAGACTGCCGCGCTGCCTAACTGCGCCAACGAGGCATGTGCTGTGGCCAGTGTGAGTGGTGAAGCACTAGCTTCTGGATCATCTGCCATTCGGTGCAGCTCCAAACACGCTGCTCACCGTGAGCTGTCATGTCAGGATGGCCGAGCGGTCTAAGGCGCTGCGTTCAGGTCGCAGTCTTCCCTGGAGGCGTGGGTTCGAATCCCACTTCTGACAGACCTAACCTTTGGTTGCGGGCTCCAGGTAGAGTCTTTAACCCTCTGGCAAGTTGACCCAGTAACACACTAATATTGATGAAGCACTGCATTTCAGTTCATGTCAGATCCAATGGAACACTACGGTACCTCTGACCACCGGCATCGTATGAACTTTAAAGTAACACTTTTGTGCCATGTATGGGATTCTGTGGAATTTCCATGCAGTTTCCAGGGAATGTCATGTCCTGACATTTCATGAAATTGGACATGTTTTATAGAATAGCATTCAATGGAATACCATGTTGCGATGTTTACCGGAATGAGAACTTGTTTATGAAAGGGTATTCATGTTTTGTTTGGGGTTTCTTTGGAGGGATGCAATGGGATTCTTGGAGTTTGACTGTGATGTCGTGGACTGAAATTTTGGGGGTGCAGTAGAATTTCATTGCAAGGAATTCCTGGAAATCTCTTGGAATGACATGTCATGGGTTTATGGGCTGTGGGATGGAATGTCATGGAATGAGAATCATGAAATGTCAAGCGAAACATTACATCACTACTGACAAGAAACATCATGAGAATGAAAAAATTATGTTCAACCTGAACAAAACATTGTAGTGACACTGCCCCATTTTAGGTGAATATGAGAGGAATACTATTACTGCATTTATTCAACATCTGCCCTACAAAATGACTGGAATTCAATCGCATTGCTCATGAAGGAATGGACAATCACACAAAAGGGTATGAAGAAACCCGCTCTTTTGCCTAAACACTCTTGTGTGCTAAAAAGCACAACTCTGCCCCGCGTGAGGCTCGAACTCACGACCTTCAGATAATGAGACTGACGCGCTGCCTAACTGCGCCAACGAGGCATGTGCTGTGGCCAGTGTGAGTGGTGGAACCCTAGCTTCTGGATCATCTGCCATTCGGTGCAGCTCCAAACACGCTGCTCACCGTGAGCTGTCATGTCAGGATGGCCGAGCGGTCTAAGGCGCTGCGTTCAGGTCGCAGTCTCCCCTGGAGGCGTGGGTTCGAATCCCACTTCTGACAGACCTAACCTTTGGTTGCGGGCTCCAGGTAGAGTCTTTAACCCTCTGGCAAGTTGACCCAGTAACACACTAATATTGACGAAGCACTGCATTTCAGTTCATGTCAGAGCCAATAGAACACTACGGTACCTCTGACCACCGTCATTGTATGAACTTTAAAGTAACACTTTTGTGCCATGTATGGGATTCTGTGGAATTTCCATGCAGTTTCCAGGGAATGTCATGTCCTGACATTTCATGAAATTGGACATGTTTTATAGAATAGCATTCAATGGAATACCATGTTGTGATGTTTACCGGAATGAGAACTTGTTTATGAAAGGGTATTCATGTTTTGTTTGGGGTTTCTTTGGAGGGATGCAATGGGATTCTTGGAGTTTGACTGTGATGTCATGGACTGAAATTTTGGGGGTGCAGTAGAATTTCATTGCAAGGAATTCCTGGAAATCTCTTGGAATGACATGTCATGGGTTTATGGGCTGTGGGATGGAATGTCATGGAATGAGATTCATGGCATGTCAAGCGAAACATTACATCACTACTGACAAGAAACGTCATGAGAATGAAAGAATTATGTTCAGACTGAACAAAACATTGTAGTGACACTGCCCCATTTTAGGTGAATATGAGAGGAATACTATTACTGCATTTATTCAACATCTGCCCTACAAAATGACTGGATTTCAATCGCATTGCTCATGAAGGAATGGACAATCACACAAAAGGGTATGAAGAAACCCGCTCTTTTGCCTAAACGCTCTTGTGTGCCAAAAAGCACCACTCTGCCCCATGTGAGGCTCGAACTCACGACCTTCAGATTATGAGACTGCCGCGCTGCCTAACTGCGCCAACGAGGCATGTGCTGTGGCCAGTGTGAGTGGTGAAGCACTAGCTTCTGGATCATCTGCCATTCGGTGCAGCTCCAAACACGCTGCTCACCGTGAGCTGTCATGTCAGGATGGCCGAGCGGTCTAAGGCGCTGCGTTCAGGTCGCAGTCTTCCCTGGAGGCGTGGGTTCGAATCCCACTTCTGACCAGTGTTAATTTCGTTGACGAAGACTATGACGAAAAATATTCGTCAACTAACCTTTTTCACGGACGAAAACTAAATAAAAACTAAATAAAAAGTCAGATATGATGACGAAGAACGTGACGAAATATAACTGACACTTTAGTCAACGAATAAAAATGAGACGAAAATATATGGGAGGGACGAATGGAGAAGAGATCCAATCATAAGTACTCTTTTTGTGGGCCGTGTTGGGTAGAAATACAATCAGAGCGAATCTTTGAGGGTAGGTTGATCTATGCAGAAGCAGCAGAGCCATTTAAAAAAGCCGCGGCAAATGCACGCGCAAGTTCCAAGTTCGCAACAGCTAAACAAATGCAGCAGTTACACATAAAAGACAGAACAGAAATGTCAGGGGCAGGACGAAAAACAAGAATTGACATCTGGTCACATTTCACATATGAATCACTGGGAAAAACACCACCAACTTGAAGAGACATTTACAGACGACTCATCCAGAAATACATGCCAAAGCACGCTGGCCAAGTTTATTTTATCAGATAAACCACCATGTTCCGGTTGGCTGCTAAACTTGGAATAAAATAGAAGCTAAAGAAAACCACGTCTGACCTGTATTGATTAGACCAGCGGTTCCCAACCGGGGTGCCGTGTAAAACGCACTTGCACCGCGGTTCATCTCACATCTGATGATGACGCATCTTTGATATGGGTTGTAACTTGAAAATAATGCTTTATGTATGTTTCTGTCGATGGATACACGTGCTGGCTCCTCAGTGATAGGCTACACTACAACAGCGATAATAAAAGAAAAACTGGCAAAACGGTTTCTCTTTGTAAACTGTGTTCAATACATGAGTGCTGCCGTTTGTCCAGTCATTTCGCCGTCCTCACCCGGGTAGTTACATTCGCCAGAAGACGCGAATCAGAGCGCGCACGCGCTGTGTGAAGATCTGTCATCCGAGAGCGCGCACGCGTCCCACAGCGCGCAAATATTCAGTTATCTTTCAAGTCTTGCGCTTGAACGGACAAACTCATACAAAAAGTATGTCAACATGTCCATCTTGTTAAGTATCCAAGCAGACATAGTCGGAATATGCCTTAAGAGGACTTTATACAGTCGAGAAAGACGACGCATTCCCCTGTCTTAAAGGGGCAGCAACCTTTAATGTCAAAGAAAATATGAGGACTCACTGCTCTTGATTGAATAGCTTGTGTAAGTTTAATAAGGATTAATCTTTCATTTAAACAGTTAAATATGTAGTTATTTTACATTGGATTATTTATTCTATTTCTCTACCTAAAACTAACATTAGACCTACCTGAAAAACAGGAAATGCATTGTTCATTTTATCAGTGTCTTTGCTCAATAGAATTTATTTGTGCTACTGCTTGTATTTAAGTTATTTGTTCTTATTTTCTTTATTTTTAATAGTCCTTTATTCTGTGAACATAGCAAATACCGAACCGTACTGAAACCGTGAACATACAAACCGACCCGTGAGACTAAGACTAAATCTCTTATGATATTTAGTCGACTAAAACTAGACTAAGACTAAAAGATTTCAGATGACTAAAATGGGACTAAAACTAAATGGTGTGTTATTCAAAAGACTAAGACTAAGACTAAATCTGAATTTGCTGTCAAAATTAACACTGCTTCTGACAGACCTAACCTTTGGTTGCGGGCTCCAGGAAGAGTCTTTAACCCTCTGGCAAGTTGACCCAGTAACACACTAATATTGATGAAGCACTGCATTTCAGTTCATGTCAGATCCAATGGAACACTACGGTACCTCTGACCACCGGCATCGTATGAACTTTAAAGTAACACTTTTGTGCCATGTATGGGATTCTGTGGAATTTCCATGCAGTTTCCAGGGAATGTCATGTCCTGACATTTCATGAAATTGGACATGTTTTATAGAATAGCATTCAATGGAATACCATGTTGCGATGTTTACCGGAATGAGAACTTGTTTATGAAAGGGTATTCATGTTTTGTTTGGGGTTTCTTTGGAGGGATGCAATGGGATTCTTGGAGTTTGACTGTGATGTCGTGGACTGAAATTTTGGGGGTGCAGTAGAATTTCATTGCAAGGAATTCCTGGAAATCTCTTGGAATGACATGTCATGGGTTTATGGGCTGTGGGATGGAATGTCATGGAATGAGAATCATGAAATGTCAAGCGAAACATTACATCACTACTGACAAGAAACATCATGAGAATGAAAAAATTATGTTCAACCTGAACAAAACATTGTAGTGACACTGCCCCATTTTAGGTGAATATGAGAGGAATACTATTACTGCATTTATTCAACATCTGCCCTACAAAATGACTGGAATTCAATCGCATTGCTCATGAAGGAATGGACAATCACACAAAAGGGTATGAAGAAACCCGCTCTTTTGCCTAAACGCTCTTGTGTGCTAAAAAGCACAACTCTGCCCCGCGTGAGGCTCGAACTCACGACCTTCAGATAATGAGACTGACGCGCTGCCTAACTGCGCCAACGAGGCATGTGCTGTGGCCAGTGTGAGTGGTGGAACCCTAGCTTCTGGATCATCTGCCATTCGGTGCAGCTCCAAACACGCTGCTCACCGTGAGCTGTCATGTCAGGATGGCCGAGCGGTCTAAGGCGCTGCGTTCAGGTCGCAGTCTCCCCTGGAGGCGTGGGTTCGAATCCCACTTCTGACAGACCTAACCTTTGGTTGCGGGCTCCAGGTAGAGTCTTTAACCCTCTGGCAAGTTGACCCAGTAACACACTAATATTGACGAAGCACTGCATTTCAGTTCATGTCAGAGCCAATAGAACACTACGGTACCTCTGACCACCGTCATCGTATGAACTTTAAAGTAACACTTTTGTGCCATGTATGGGATTCTGTGGAATTTCCATGCAGTTTCCAGGGAATGTCATGTCCTGACATTTCATGAAATTGGACATGTTTTATAGAATAGCATTCAATGGAATACCATGTTGTGATGTTTACCGGAATGAGAACTTGTTTATGAAAGGGTATTCATGTTTTGTTTGGGGTTTCTTTGGAGGGATGCAATGGGATTCTTGGAGTTTGACTGTGATGTCATGGACTGAAATTTTGGGGGTGCAGTAGAATTTCATTGCAAGGAATTCCTGGAAATCTCTTGGAATGACATGTCATGGGTTTATGGGCTGTGGGATGGAATGTCATGGAATGAGATTCATGGCATGTCAAGCGAAACATTACATCACTACTGACAAGAAACGTCATGAGAATGAAAGAATTATGTTCAGACTGAACAAAACATTGTAGTGACACTGCCCCATTTTAGGTGAATATGAGAGGAATACTATTACTGCATTTATTCAACATCTGCCCTACAAAATGACTGGAATTCAATCGCATTGCTCATGAAGGAATGGACAATCACACAAAAGGGTATGAAGAAACCCGCTCTTTTGCCTAAACGCTCTTGTGTGCTAAAAAGCACAACCCTGCCCCGTGTGAGGCTCGAACTCACGACCTTCAGATTATGAGACTGACGCGCTGCCTAACTGCGCCAACGAAGAATGTGCTGTGGCCAGTGTGAGTGGTGGAGCACTAGCTTCTGGATCATCTGCCATTCGGTGCAGCTCCAAACACACTGCTCACCATGCGCTGTCATGTCAGGATGGCCGAGCGGTCTAAGGCGCTGCGTTCAGGTCGCAGTCTCCCCTGGAGGCGTAGGTTCGAATCCCACTTCTGACAGACCTAACCTTTGGTTGCGGGCTCCAGGTAGAGTCTTTAACCCTCTGGCAAGTTGACCCAGTAACACACTAATATTGACGAAGCACTGCATTTCAGTTCATGTCAGAGCCAATGGAACACTACGGTACCTCTGACCACCGGCATCGTATGAACTTTAAAGTAACACTTTTGTGCCATGTATGGGATTCTGTGGAATTTCCATGCAGTTTCCAGGGAATGTCATGTCCTGACATTTCATGAAATTGGACATGTTTTATAGAATAGCATTCAATGGAATACCATGTTGTGATGTTTACCGGAATGAGAACTTGTTTATGAAAGGGTATTCATGTTTTGTTTGGGGTTTCTTTGGAGGGATGCAATGGGATTCTTGGAGTTTGACTGTGATGTCATGGACTGAAATTTTGGGGGTGCAGTAGAATTTCATTGCAAGGAATTCCTGGAAATCTCTTGGAATGACATGTCATGGGTTTATGGGCTGTGGGATGGAATGTCATGGAATGAGATTCATGGCATGTCAAGCGAAACATTACATCACTACTGACAAGAAACGTCATGAGAATGAAAGAATTATGTTCAGACTGAACAAAACATTGTAGTGACACTGCCCCAGTTTAGGTGAATATGAGAGGAATACTATTTCTGCATTTATTCAACATCTGCCCTACAAAATGACTGGATTTCAATCGCATTGCTCATGAAGGAATGGACAATCACACAAAAGGGTATGAAGAAACCCGCTCTTTTGCCTAAACGCTCTTGTGTGCCAAAAAGCACCACTCTGCCCCGTGTGAGGCTCGAACTCACGACCTTCAGATTATGAGACTGACGCGCTGCCTAACTGCGCCAACGAGGCATGTGCTGTGGCCAGTGTGAGTGGTGGAGCACTAGCTTCTGGATCATCTGCCATTCGGTGCAGCTCCAAACACGCTGCTCACCGTGAGCTGTCATGTCAGAATGGCCGAGCGGTCTAAGGCGCTGCGTTCAGGTCGCAGTCTCCCCTGGAGGCGTGGGTTCGAATCCCACTTCTGACAGACCTAACCTTTGGTTGCGGGCTCCAGGTAGACTCTTTAACCCTCTGGCAAGTTTATGAGAGATTATGACCCAGTGACACACTAATATTGACGAAGCACTGCAATTCAGTTCATGTCAGAGCCAATGGAACACTACGGTACCTCTGACCACCGGCATCGCATGAACTTTAAAGTAACACTTTTGTGCCATGTATGGGATTCTGTGGAATTTTCATGCAGTTTCCAGGGAATGTCATGTCCTGACATTTCATGAAATTGGACATGTTTTATAGAATAGCATTCAATGGAATAACATGTTGTGATGTTTACCGGAATGAGAACTTGTTTATGAAAGGGTATTCATGTTTTGTTTGGGGTTTCTTTGGAGGGATGCAATTGGATTCTTGGAGTTTGACTGTGATGTCATGGACTGAAATTTTGAGGGTGCAGTAGAATTTCATGGCAAGGAATTCCTGGAAATCTCTTGGAATGACATGTCATGGGTTTATGGGCTGTGGGATGGAATGTCATGGAATGAGATTCATGGCATGTCAAGCGAAACATTACATCACTACTGACAAGAAACGTCATGAGAATGAAAGAATTATGTTCAGACTGAACAAAACATTGTAGTGACACTGCCCCAGTTTAGGTTAATATGAGAGGAATACTATTTCTGCATTTATTCAACATCTGCCCTACAAAATGACTGGATTTCAATCGCATTGCTCATGAAGGAATGGACAATCACACAAAAGGGTATGAAGAAACCCGCTATTTTGCCTAAACGCTCTTGTGTGCCAAAAAGCACCACTCTGCCCCGTGTGAGGCTCGAACTCACGACCTTCAGATTATGAGACTGACGCGCTGCCTAACTGCGCCAACGAGGCATGTGCTGTGGCCAGTGTGAGTGGTGGAGCACTAGCTTCTGGATCATCTGCCATTCGGTGCAGCTCCAAACACGCTGCTCACCGTGAGCTTTCATGTCAGGATGGCCGAGCGGTCTAAGGCGCTGCGTTCAGGTCGCAGTCTCCCCTGGAGGCGTAGGTTCGAATCCCACTTCTGACAGACCTAACCTTTGGTTGCGGGCTCCAGGTAGAGTCTTTAACCCTCTGGCAAGTTGACCCAGTAACACACTAATATTGACGAAGCACTGCATTTCAGTTCATGTCAGAGCCAATGGAACACTACGGTACCTCTGACCACCGGCATCGTATGAACTTTAAAGTAACACTTTTGTGCCATGTATGGGATTCTGTGGAATTTCCATGCAGTTTCCAGGGAATGTCATGTCCTGACATTTCATGAAATTGGACATGTTTTATAGAATAGCATTCAATGGAATACCATGTTGTGATGTTTACCGGAATGAGAACTTGTTTATGAAAGGGTATTCATGTTTTGTTTGGGGTTTCTTTGGAGGGATGCAATGGGATTCTTGGAGTTTGACTGTGATGTCATGGACTGAAATTTTGGGGGTGCAGTAGAATTTCATTGCAAGGAATTCCTGGAAATCTCTTGGAATGACATGTCATGGGTTTATGGGCTGTGGGATGGAATGTCATGGAATGAGATTCATGGCATGTCAAGCGAAACATTACATCACTACTGACAAGAAACGTCATGAGAATGAAAGAATTATGTTCAGACTGAACAAAACATTGTAGTGACACTGCCCCAGTTTAGGTGAATATGAGAGGAATACTATTTCTGCATTTATTCAACATCTGCCCTACAAAATGACTGGATTTCAATCGCATTGCTCATGAAGGAATGGACAATCACACAAAAGGGTATGAAGAAACCCGCTCTTTTGCCTAAACGCTCTTGTGTGCCAAAAAGCACCACTCTGCCCCGTGTGAGGCTCGAACTCACGACCTTCAGATTATGAGACTGACGCGCTGCCTAACTGCGCCAACGAGGCATGTGCTGTGGCCAGTGTGAGTGGTGGAGCACTAGCTTCTGGATCATCTGCCATTCGGTGCAGCTCCAAACACGCTGCTCACCGTGAGCTGTCATGTCAGGATGGCCGAGCGGTCTAAGGCGCTGCGTTCAGGTCGCAGTCTCCCCTGGAGGCGTGGGTTCGAATCCCACTTCTGACAGACCTAACCTTTGGTTGCGGGCTCCAGGTAGACTCTTTAACCCTCTGGCAAGTTTATGAGAGATTATGACCCAGTGACACACTAATATTGACGAAGCACTGCAATTCAGTTCATGTCAGAGCCAATGGAACACTACGGTACCTCTGACCACCGGCATCGCATGAACTTTAAAGTAACACTTTTGTGCCATGTATGGGATTCTGTGGAATTTTCATGCAGTTTCCAGGGAATGTCATGTCCTGACATTTCATGAAATTGGACATGTTTTATAGAATAGCATTCAATGGAATAACATGTTGTGATGTTTACCGGAATGAGAACTTGTTTATGAAAGGGTATTCATGTTTTGTTTGGGGTTTCTTTGGAGGGATGCAATTGGATTCTTGGAGTTTGACTGTGATGTCATGGACTGAAATTTTGAGGGTGCAGTAGAATTTCATGGCAAGGAATTCCTGGAAATCTCTTGGAATGACATGTCATGGGTTTATGGGCTGTGGGATGGAATGTCATGGAATGAGATTCATGGCATGTCAAGCGAAACATTACATCACTACTGACAAGAAACGTCATGAGAATGAAAGAATTATGTTCAGACTGAACAAAACATTGTAGTGACACTGCCCCAGTTTAGGTTAATATGAGAGGAATACTATTTCTGCATTTATTCAACATCTGCCCTACAAAATGACTGGATTTCAATCGCATTGCTCATGAAGGAATGGAAAATCACACAAAAGGGTATGAAGAAACCCGCTATTTTGCCTAAACGCTCTTGTGTGCCAAAAAGCACCACTCTGCCCCATGTGAGGCTCGAACTCACGACCTTCAGATTATGAGACTGCCGCGCTGCCTAACTGCGCCAACGAGGCATGTGCTGTGGCCAGTGTGAGTGGTGAAGCACTAGCTTCTGGATCATCTGCCATTCGGTGCAGCTCCAAACACGCTGCTCACCGTGAGCTGTCATGTCAGGATTGCCGAGCGGTCTAAGGCGCTGCGTTCAGGTCGCAGTCTTCCCTGGAGGCGTGGGTTCGAATCCCACTTCTGACAGACCTAACCTTTGGTTGCGGGCTCCAGGTAGAGTCTTTAACCCTCTGGCAAGTTGACCCAGTAACACACTAATATTGATGAAGCACTGCATTTCAGTTCATGTCAGATCCAATGGAACACTACGGTACCTCTGACCACCATCATCGTATGAACTTTAAAGTAACACTTTTGTGCCATGTATGGGATTCTGTGGAATTTTCATGCAGTTTCCAGGGAATGTCATGTCCTGACATTTCATGAAATTGGACATGTTTTATAGAATAGCATTCAATGGAATAACATGTTGTGATGTTTACCGGAATGAGAACTTGTTTATGAAAGGGTATTCATGTTTTGTTTGGGGTTTCTTTGGAGGGATGCAATTGGATTCTTGGAGTTTGACTGTGATGTCATGGACTGAAATTTTGAGGGTGCAGTAGAATTTCATGGCAAGGAATTCCTGGAAATCTCTTGGAATGACATGTCATGGGTTTATGGGCTGTGGGATGGAATGTCATGGAATGAGATTCATGGCATGTCAAGCGAAACATTACATCACTACTGACAAGAAACGTCATGAGAATGAAAGAATTATGTTCAGACTGAACAAAACATTGTAGTGACACTGCCCCAGTTTAGGTTAATATGAGAGGAATACTATTTCTGCATTTATTCAACATCTGCCCTACAAAATGACTGGATTTCAATCGCATTGCTCATGAAGGAATGGAAAATCACACAAAAGGGTATGAAGAAACCCGCTATTTTGCCTAAACGCTCTTGTGTGCCAAAAAGCACCACTCTGCCCCATGTGAGGCTCGAACTCACGACCTTCAGATTATGAGACTGCCGCGCTGCCTAACTGTGCCAACGAGGCATGTGCTGTGGCCAGTGTGAGTGGTGAAGCACTAGCTTCTGGATCATCTGCCATTCGGTGCAGCTCCAAACACGCTGCTCACCGTGAGCTGTCATGTCAGGATTGCCGAGCGGTCTAAGGCGCTGCGTTCAGGTCGCAGTCTTCCCTGGAGGCGTGGGTTCGAATCCCACTTCTGACAGACCTAACCTTTGGTTGCGGGCTCCAGGTAGAGTCTTTAACCCTCTGGCAAGTTGACCCAGTAACACACTAATATTGATGAAGCACTGCATTTCAGTTCATGTCAGATCCAATGGAACACTACGGTACCTCTGACCACCATCATCGTATGAACTTTAAAGTAACACTTTTGTGCCATGTATGGGATTCTGTGGAATTTCCATGCAGTTTCCAGGGAATGTCATGTCCTGACATTTCATGAAATTGGACATGTTTTATAGAATAGCATTCAATGGAATAACATGTTGTGATGTTTACCGGAATGAGAACTTGTTTATGAAAGGGTATTCATGTTTTGTTTGGGGTTTCTTTGGAGGGATGCAATGGGATTCTTGGAGTTTGACTGTGATGTCATGGACTGAAATTTTGGGGGTGCAGTAGAATTTCATGGCAAGGAATTCCTGGAAATCTCTTGGAATGACATGTCATGGGTTTATGGGCTGTGGGATGGAATGTCATGGAATGAGATTCATGGCATGTCAAGCGAAACATTACATCTCTACTGACAAGAAACGTCATGAGAATGAAAGAATTATGTTCAGACTGAACAAAACATTGTAGTGACACTGCCCCATTTTAGGTGAATATGAGAGGAATACTATTACTGCATTTATTCAACATCTGCCCTACAAAATGACTGGGTTTCAATCGCATTGCTCATGAAGGAATGGACAATCACACAAAAGGGTATGAAGAAACCCGCTCTTTTGCCTAAACGCTCTTGTGTGCCAAAAAGCACCACTCTGCCCCGTGTGAGGCTCGAACTCACGACCTTCAGATTATGAGACTGACGCGCTGCCTAACTGCGCCAACGAGGCATGTGCTGTGGCCAGTGTGAGTGGTGGAGCACTAGCTTCTGGATCATCTGCCATTCGGTGCAGCTCCAAACACGCTGCTCACCGTGAGCTTTCATGTCAGGATGGCCGAGCGGTCTAAGGCGCTGAGTTCAGGTCGCAGTCTCCCCTGGAGGCGTAGGTTCGAATCCCACTTCTGACAGACATAACCTTTGGTTGCGGGCTCCAGGTAGAGTCTTTAACCCTCTGGCAAGTTGACCCAGTAACACACTAATATTGACGAAGCACTGCATTTCAGTTCATGTCAGAGCCAATGGAACACTACGGTACCTCTGACCACCGGCATCGTATGAACTTTAAAGTAACACTTTTGTGCCATGTATGGGATTCTGTGGAATTTCCATGCAGTTTCCAGGGAATGTCATGTCCTGACATTTCATGAAATTGGACATGTTTTATAGAATAGCATTCAATGGAATACCATGTTGTGATGTTTACCGGAATGAGAACTTGTTTATGAAAGGGTATTCATGTTTTGTTTGGGGTTTCTTTGGAGGGATGCAATGGGATTCTTGGAGTTTGACTGTGATGTCATGGACTGAAATTTTGGGGGTGCAGTAGAATTTCATGGCAAGGAATTCCTGGAAATCTCTTGGAATGACATGTCATGGGTTTATGGGCTGTGGGATGGAATGTCATGGAATGAGATTCATGGCATGTCAAGCGAAACATTACATCTCTACTGACAAGAAACGTCATGAGAATGAAAGAATTATGTTCAGACTGAACAAAACATTGTAGTGACACTGCCCCATTTTAGGTGAATATGAGAGGAATACTATTACTGCATTTATTCAACATCTGCCCTACAAAATGACTGGGTTTCAATCGCATTGCTCATGAAGGAATGGACAATCACACAAAAGGGTATGAAGAAACCCGCTCTTTTGCCTAAACGCTCTTGTGTGCCAAAAAGCACCACTCTGCCCCGTGTGAGGCTCGAACTCACGACCTTCAGATTATGAGACTGACGCGCTGCCTAACTGCGCCAACGAGGCATGTGCTGTGGCCAGTGTGAGTGGTGGAGCACTAGCTTCTGGATCATCTGCCATTCGGTGCAGCTCCAAACACGCTGCTCACCGTGAGCTTTCATGTCAGGATGGCCGAGCGGTCTAAGGCGCTGAGTTCAGGTCGCAGTCTCCCCTGGAGGCGTAGGTTCGAATCCCACTTCTGACAGACATAACCTTTGGTTGCGGGCTCCAGGTAGAGTCTTTAACCCTCTGGCAAGTTGACCCAGTAACACACTAATATTGACGAAGCACTGCATTTCAGTTCATGTCAGAGCCAATGGAACACTACGGTACCTCTGACCACCGGCATCGTATGAACTTTAAAGTAACACTTTTGTGCCATGTATGGGATTCTGTGGAATTTCCATGCAGTTTCCAGGGAATGTCATGTCCTGACATTTCATGAAATTGGACATGTTTTATAGAATAGCATTCAATGGAATACCATGTTGTGATGTTTACCGGAATGAGAACTTGTTTATGAAAGGGTATTCATGTTTTGTTTGGGGTTTCTTTGGAGGGATGCAATTGGATTCTTGGAGTTTGACTGTGATGTCATGGACTGAAATTTTGAGGGTGCAGTAGAATTTCATGGCAAGGAATTCCTGGAAATCTCTTGGAATGACATGTCATGGGTTTATGGGCTGTGGGATGGAATGTCATGGAATGAGATTCATGGCATGTCAAGCGAAACATTACATCACTACTGACAAGAAACGTCATGAGAATGAAAGAATTATGTTCAGACTGAACAAAACATTGTAGTGACACTGCCCCAGTTTAGGTTAATATGAGAGGAATACTATTTCTGCATTTATTCAACATCTGCCCTACAAAATGACTGGATTTCAATCGCATTGCTCATGAAGGAATGGAAAATCACACAAAAGGGTATGAAGAAACCCGCTATTTTGCCTAAACGCTCTTGTGTGCCAAAAAGCACCACTCTGCCCCATGTGAGGCTCGAACTCACGACCTTCAGATTATGAGACTGCCGCGCTGCCTAACTGCGCCAACGAGGCATGTGCTGTGGCCAGTGTGAGTGGTGAAGCACTAGCTTCTGGATCATCTGCCATTCGGTGCAGCTCCAAACACGCTGCTCACCGTGAGCTGTCATGTCAGGATTGCCGAGCGGTCTAAGGCGCTGCGTTCAGGTCGCAGTCTTCCCTGGAGGCGTGGGTTCGAATCCCACTTCTGACAGACCTAACCTTTGGTTGCGGGCTCCAGGTAGAGTCTTTAACCCTCTGGCAAGTTGACCCAGTAACACACTAATATTGATGAAGCACTGCATTTCAGTTCATGTCAGATCCAATGGAACACTACGGTACCTCTGACCACCATCATCGTATGAACTTTAAAGTAACACTTTTGTGCCATGTATGGGATTCTGTGGAATTTTCATGCAGTTTCCAGGGAATGTCATGTCCTGACATTTCATGAAATTGGACATGTTTTATAGAATAGCATTCAATGGAATAACATGTTGTGATGTTTACCGGAATGAGAACTTGTTTATGAAAGGGTATTCATGTTTTGTTTGGGGTTTCTTTGGAGGGATGCAATTGGATTCTTGGAGTTTGACTGTGATGTCATGGACTGAAATTTTGAGGGTGCAGTAGAATTTCATGGCAAGGAATTCCTGGAAATCTCTTGGAATGACATGTCATGGGTTTATGGGCTGTGGGATGGAATGTCATGGAATGAGATTCATGGCATGTCAAGCGAAACATTACATCACTACTGACAAGAAACGTCATGAGAATGAAAGAATTATGTTCAGACTGAACAAAACATTGTAGTGACACTGCCCCAGTTTAGGTTAATATGAGAGGAATACTATTTCTGCATTTATTCAACATCTGCCCTACAAAATGACTGGATTTCAATCGCATTGCTCATGAAGGAATGGAAAATCACACAAAAGGGTATGAAGAAACCCGCTATTTTGCCTAAACGCTCTTGTGTGCCAAAAAGCACCACTCTGCCCCATGTGAGGCTCGAACTCACGACCTTCAGATTATGAGACTGCCGCGCTGCCTAACTGTGCCAACGAGGCATGTGCTGTGGCCAGTGTGAGTGGTGAAGCACTAGCTTCTGGATCATCTGCCATTCGGTGCAGCTCCAAACACGCTGCTCACCGTGAGCTGTCATGTCAGGATTGCCGAGCGGTCTAAGGCGCTGCGTTCAGGTCGCAGTCTTCCCTGGAGGCGTGGGTTCGAATCCCACTTCTGACAGACCTAACCTTTGGTTGCGGGCTCCAGGTAGAGTCTTTAACCCTCTGGCAAGTTGACCCAGTAACACACTAATATTGATGAAGCACTGCATTTCAGTTCATGTCAGATCCAATGGAACACTACGGTACCTCTGACCACCATCATCGTATGAACTTTAAAGTAACACTTTTGTGCCATGTATGGGATTCTGTGGAATTTCCATGCAGTTTCCAGGGAATGTCATGTCCTGACATTTCATGAAATTGGACATGTTTTATAGAATAGCATTCAATGGAATAACATGTTGTGATGTTTACCGGAATGAGAACTTGTTTATGAAAGGGTATTCATGTTTTGTTTGGGGTTTCTTTGGAGGGATGCAATGGGATTCTTGGAGTTTGACTGTGATGTCATGGACTGAAATTTTGGGGGTGCAGTAGAATTTCATGGCAAGGAATTCCTGGAAATCTCTTGGAATGACATGTCATGGGTTTATGGGCTGTGGGATGGAATGTCATGGAATGAGATTCATGGCATGTCAAGCGAAACATTACATCTCTACTGACAAGAAACGTCATGAGAATGAAAGAATTATGTTCAGACTGAACAAAACATTGTAGTGACACTGCCCCATTTTAGGTGAATATGAGAGGAATACTATTACTGCATTTATTCAACATCTGCCCTACAAAATGACTGGGTTTCAATCGCATTGCTCATGAAGGAATGGACAATCACACAAAAGGGTATGAAGAAACCCGCTCTTTTGCCTAAACGCTCTTGTGTGCCAAAAAGCACCACTCTGCCCCGTGTGAGGCTCGAACTCACGACCTTCAGATTATGAGACTGACGCGCTGCCTAACTGCGCCAACGAGGCATGTGCTGTGGCCAGTGTGAGTGGTGGAGCACTAGCTTCTGGATCATCTGCCATTCGGTGCAGCTCCAAACACGCTGCTCACCGTGAGCTTTCATGTCAGGATGGCCGAGCGGTCTAAGGCGCTGAGTTCAGGTCGCAGTCTCCCCTGGAGGCGTAGGTTCGAATCCCACTTCTGACAGACATAACCTTTGGTTGCGGGCTCCAGGTAGAGTCTTTAACCCTCTGGCAAGTTGACCCAGTAACACACTAATATTGACGAAGCACTGCATTTCAGTTCATGTCAGAGCCAATGGAACACTACGGTACCTCTGACCACCGGCATCGTATGAACTTTAAAGTAACACTTTTGTGCCATGTATGGGATTCTGTGGAATTTCCATGCAGTTTCCAGGGAATGTCATGTCCTGACATTTCATGAAATTGGACATGTTTTATAGAATAGCATTCAATGGAATACCATGTTGTGATGTTTACCGGAATGAGAACTTGTTTATGAAAGGGTATTCATGTTTTGTTTGGGGTTTCTTTGGAGGGATGCAATGGGATTCTTGGAGTTTGACTGTGATGTCATGGACTGAAATTTTGGGGGTGCAGTAGAATTTCATGGCAAGGAATTCCTGGAAATCTCTTGGAATGACATGTCATGGGTTTATGGGCTGTGGGATGGAATGTCATGGAATGAGATTCATGGCATGTCAAGCGAAACATTACATCTCTACTGACAAGAAACGTCATGAGAATGAAAGAATTATGTTCAGACTGAACAAAACATTGTAGTGACACTGCCCCATTTTAGGTGAATATGAGAGGAATACTATTACTGCATTTATTCAACATCTGCCCTACAAAATGACTGGGTTTCAATCGCATTGCTCATGAAGGAATGGACAATCACACAAAAGGGTATGAAGAAACCCGCTCTTTTGCCTAAACGCTCTTGTGTGCCAAAAAGCACCACTCTGCCCCGTGTGAGGCTCGAACTCACGACCTTCAGATTATGAGACTGACGCGCTGCCTAACTGCGCCAACGAGGCATGTGCTGTGGCCAGTGTGAGTGGTGGAGCACTAGCTTCTGGATCATCTGCCATTCGGTGCAGCTCCAAACACGCTGCTCACCGTGAGCTTTCATGTCAGGATGGCCGAGCGGTCTAAGGCGCTGAGTTCAGGTCGCAGTCTCCCCTGGAGGCGTAGGTTCGAATCCCACTTCTGACAGACATAACCTTTGGTTGCGGGCTCCAGGTAGAGTCTTTAACCCTCTGGCAAGTTGACCCAGTAACACACTAATATTGACGAAGCACTGCATTTCAGTTCATGTCAGAGCCAATGGAACACTACGGTACCTCTGACCACCGGCATCGTATGAACTTTAAAGTAACACTTTTGTGCCATGTATGGGATTCTGTGGAATTTCCATGCAGTTTCCAGGGAATGTCATGTCCTGACATTTCATGAAATTGGACATGTTTTATAGAATAGCATTCAATGGAATACCATGTTGTGATGTTTACCGGAATGAGAACTTGTTTATGAAAGGGTATTCATGTTTTGTTTGGGGTTTCTTTGGAGGGATGCAATGGGATTCTTGGAGTTTGACTGTGATGTCATGGACTGAAATTTTGGGGGTGCAGTAGAATTTCATTGCAAGGAATTCCTGGAAATCTCTTGGAATGACATGTCATGGGTTTATGGGCTGTGGGATGGAATGTCATGGAATGAGATTCATGGCATGTCAAGCGAAACATTACATCACTACTGACAAGAAACGTCATGAGAATGAAAGAATTATGTTCAGACTGAACAAAACATTGTAGTGACACTGCCCCATTTTAGGTGAATATGAGAGGAATACTATTACTGCATTTATTCAACATCTGCCCTACAAAATGACTGGAATTCAATCGCATTGCTCATGAAGGAATGGACAATCACACAAAAGGGTATGAAGAAACCCGCTCTTTTGCCTAAACGCTCTTGTGTGCTAAAAAGCACAACCCTGCCCCGTGTGAGGCTCGAACTCACGACCTTCAGATTATGAGACTGACGCGCTGCCTAACTGCGCCAACGAGGCATGTGCTGTGGCCAGTGTGAGTGGTGGAGCACTAGCTTCTGGATCATCTGCCATTCGGTGCAGCTCCAAACACACTGCTCACCATGCGCTGTCATGTCAGGATGGCCGAGCGGTCTAAGGCGCTGCGTTCAGGTCGCAGTCTCCCCTGGAGGCGTGGGTTCGAATCCCACTTCTGACAGACCCAACCTTTGGTTGCGGGCTCCAGGTAGACTCTTTAACCCTCTGGCAAGTTGACCCAGTAACACGCTAATATTGACGAAGCACTGCAATTCAGTTCATGTCAGAGCCAATGGAACACTACGGTACCTCTGACCACCGGCATCGCATGAACTTTAAAGTAACACTTTTGTGCCATGTATGGGATTCTGTGGAATTTTCATGCAGTTTCCAGGGAATGTCATGTCCTGATATTTCATGAAATTGGACATGTTTTATAGAATAGCATTCAATGGAATAACATGTTGTGATGTTTACCGGAATGAGAACTTGTTTATGAAAGGGTATTCATGTTTTGTTTGGGGTTTCTTTGGAGGGATGCAATGGGATTCTTGGAGTTTGACTGTGATGTCATGGACTGAAATTTTGGGGGTGCAGTAGAATTTCATGGCAAGGAATTCCTGGAAATCTCTTGGAATGACATGTCATGGGTTTATGGGCTGTGGGATGGAATGTCATGGAATGAGATTCATGGCATGTCAAGCGAAACATTACATCACTACTGACAAGAAACGTCATGAGAATGAAAGAATTATGTTCAGACTGAACAAAACATTGTAGTGACACTGCCCCAGTTTAGGTGAATATGAGAGGAATACTATTTCTGCATTTATTCAACATCTGCCCTACAAAATGACTGGATTTCAATCGCATTGCTCATGAAGGAATGGACAATCACACAAAAGGGTATGAAGAAACCCGCTCTTTTGCCTAAACGCTCTTGTGTGCCAAAAAGCACCACTCTGCCCCGTGTGAGGCTCGAACTCACGACCTTCAGATTATGAGACTGACGCGCTGCCTAACTGCGCCAACGAGGCATGTGCTGTGGCCAGTGTGAGTGGTGGAGCACTAGCTTCTGGATCATCTGCCATTCGGTGCAGCTCCAAACACGCTGCTCACCGTGAGCTGTCATGTCAGGATGGCCGAGCGGTCTAAGGCGCTGCGTTCAGGTCGCAGTCTCCCCTGGAGGCGTGGGTTCGAATCCCACTTCTGACAGACCTAACCTTTGGTTGCGGGCTCCAGGTAGACTCTTTAACCCTCTGGCAAGTTTATGAGAGATTATGACCCAGTGACACACTAATATTGACGAAGCACTGCAATTCAGTTCATGTCAGAGCCAATGGAACACTACGGTACCTCTGACCACCGGCATCGCATGAACTTTAAAGTAACACTTTTGTGCCATGTATGGGATTCTGTGGAATTTTCATGCAGTTTCCAGGGAATGTCATGTCCTGACATTTCATGAAATTGGACATGTTTTATAGAATAGCATTCAATGGAATAACATGTTGTGATGTTTACCGGAATGAGAACTTGTTTATGAAAGGGTATTCATGTTTTGTTTGGGGTTTCTTTGGAGGGATGCAATGGGATTCTTGGAGTTTGACTGTGATGTCATGGACTGAAATTTTGGGGGTGCAGTAGAATTTCATGGCAAGGAATTCCTGGAAATCTCTTGGAATGACATGTCATGGGTTTATGGGCTGTGGGATGGAATGTCATGGAATGAGATTCATGGCATGTCAAGCGAAACATTACATCACTACTGACAAGAAACGTCATGAGAATGAAAGAATTATGTTCAGACTGAACAAAACATTGTAGTGACACTGCCCCAGTTTAGGTTAATATGAGAGGAATACTATTTCTGCATTTATTCAACATCTGCCCTACAAAATGACTGGATTTCAATCGCATTGCTCATGAAGGAATGGACAATCACACAAAAGGGTATGAAGAAACCCGCTCTTTTGTCTAAACGCTCTTGTGTGCTAAAAAGCACAACCCTGCCCCGTGTGAGGCTCGAACTCACGACCTTCAGATTATGAGACTGACGCGCTGCCTAACTGCGCCAACGAGGCATGTGCTGTGGCCAGTGTGAGTGGTGGAGCACTAGCTTCTGGATCATCTGCCATTCGGTGCAGCTCCAAACACGCTGCTCACCGTGAGCTTTCATGTCAGGATGGCCGAGCGGTCTAAGGCGCTGCGTTCAGGTCGCAGTCTCCCCTGGAGGCGTAGGTTCGAATCCCACTTCTGACAGACCTAACCTTTGGTTGCGGGCTCCAGGTAGAGTCTTTAACCCTCTGGCAAGTTGACCCAGTAACACGCTAATATTGACGAAGCACTGCAATTCAGTTCATGTCAGAGCCAATGGAACACTACGGTACCTCTGACCACCGGCATCGCATGAACTTTAAAGTAACACTTTTGTGCCATGTATGGGATTCTGTGGAATTTTCATGCAGTTTCCAGGGAATGTCATGTCCTGATATTTCATGAAATTGGACATGTTTTATAGAATAGCATTCAATGGAATAACATGTTGTGATGTTTACCGGAGTGAGAACTTGTTTATGAAAGGGTATTCATGTTTTGTTTGGGGTTTCTTTGGAGGGATGCAATGGGATTCTTGGAGTTTGACTGTGATAACATGGACTGAAATTTTGGGGGTGCAGTAGAATTTCATGGCAAGGAATTCCTGGAAATCTCTTGGAATGACATGTCATGGGTTTATGGGCTGTGGGATGGAATGTCATGGAATGAGATTCATGGCATGTCAAGCGAAACATTACATCACTACTGACAAGAAACGTCATGAGAATGAAAGAATTATGTTCAGACTGAACAAAACATTGTAGTGACACTGCCCCAGTTTAGGTGAATATGAGAGGAATACTATTTCTGCATTTATTCAACATCTGCCCTACAAAATGACTGGATTTCAATCGCATTGCTCATGAAGGAATGGACAATCACACAAAAGGGTATGAAGAAACCCGCTCTTTTGCCTAAACGCTCTTGTGTGCCAAAAAGCACCACTCTGCCCCGTGTGAGGCTCGAACTCACGACCTTCAGATTATGAGACTGACGCGCTGCCTAACTGCGCCAACGAGGCATGTGCTGTGGCCAGTGTGAGTGGTGGAGCACTAGCTTCTGGATCATCTGCCATTCGGTGCAGCTCCAAACACGCTGCTCACCGTGAGCTGTCATGTCAGGATGGCCGAGCGGTCTAAGGCGCTGCGTTCAGGTCGCAGTCTCCCCTGGAGGCGTGGGTTCGAATCCCACTTCTGACAGACCTAACCTTTGGTTGCGGGCTCCAGGTAGACTCTTTAACCCTCTGGCAAGTTTATGAGAGATTATGACCCAGTGACACACTAATATTGACGAAGCACTGCAATTCAGTTCATGTCAGAGCCAATGGAACACTACGGTACCTCTGACCACCGGCATCGCATGAACTTTAAAGTAACACTTTTGTGCCATGTATGGGATTCTGTGGAATTTTCATGCAGTTTCCAGGGAATGTCATGTCCTGACATTTCATGAAATTGGACATGTTTTATAGAATAGCATTCAATGGAATAACATGTTGTGATGTTTACCGGAATGAGAACTTGTTTATGAAAGGGTATTCATGTTTTGTTTGGGGTTTCTTTGGAGGGATGCAATGGGATTCTTGGAGTTTGACTGTGATGTCATGGACTGAAATTTTGGGGGTGCAGTAGAATTTCATGGCAAGGAATTCCTGGAAATCTCTTGGAATGACATGTCATGGGTTTATGGGCTGTGGGATGGAATGTCATGGAATGAGATTCATGGCATGTCAAGCGAAACATTACATCACTACTGACAAGAAACGTCATGAGAATGAAAGAATTATGTTCAGACTGAACAAAACATTGTAGTGACACTGCCCCAGTTTAGGTTAATATGAGAGGAATACTATTTCTGCATTTATTCAACATCTGCCCTACAAAATGACTGGATTTCAATCGCATTGCTCATGAAGGAATGGACAATCACACAAAAGGGTATGAAGAAACCCGCTATTTTGCCTAAACGCTCTTGTGTGCCAAAAAGCACCACTCTGCCCCATGTGAGGCTCGAACTCACGACCTTCAGATTATGAGACTGCCGCGCTGCCTAACTGCGCCAACGAGGCATGTGCTGTGGCCAGTGTGAGTGGTGGAGCACTAGCTTCTGGATCATCTGCCATTCGGTGCAGCTCCAAACACGCTGCTCACCGTGAGCTTTCATGTCAGGATGGCCGAGCGGTCTAAGGCGCTGCGTTCAGGTCGCAGTCTCCCCTGGAGGCGTAGGTTCGAATCCCACTTCTGACAGACCTAACCTTTGGTTGCGGGCTCCAGGTAGAGTCTTTAACCCTCTGGCAAGTTGACCCAGTAACACACTAATATTGACGAAGCACTGCATTTCAGTTCATGTCAGAGCCAATGGAACACTACGGTACCTCTGACCACCGGCATCGCATGAACTTTAAAGTAACACTTTTGTGCCATGTATGGGATTCTGTGGAATTTTCATGCAGTTTCCAGGGAATGTCATGTCCTGACATTTCATGAAATTGGACATGTTTTATAGAATAGCATTCAATGGAATAACATGTTGTGATGTTTACCGGAATGAGAACTTGTTTATGAAAGGGTATTCATGTTTTGTTTGGGGTTTCTTTGGAGGGATGCAATGGGATTCTTGGAGTTTGACTGTGATGTCATGGACTGAAATTTTGGGGGTGCAGTAGAATTTCATGGCAAGGAATTCCTGGAAATCTCTTGGAATGACATGTCATGGGTTTATGGGCTGTGGGATGGAATGTCATGGAATGAGATTCATGGCATGTCAAGCGAAACATTACATCACTACTGACAAGAAACGTCATGAGAATGAAAGAATTATGTTCAGACTGAACAAAACATTGTAGTGACACTGCCCCAGTTTAGGTTAATATGAGAGGAATACTATTTCTGCATTTATTCAACATCTGCCCTACAAAATGACTGGATTTCAATCGCATTGCTCATGAAGGAATGGACAATCACACAAAAGGGTATGAAGAAACCCGCTATTTTGCCTAAACGCTCTTGTGTGCCAAAAAGCACCACTCTGCCCCATGTGAGGCTCGAACTCACGACCTTCAGATTATGAGACTGCCGCGCTGCCTAACTGCGCCAACGAGGCATGTGCTGTGGCCAGTGTGAGTGGTGGAGCACTAGCTTCTGGATCATCTGCCATTCGGTGCAGCTCCAAACACGCTGCTCACCGTGAGCTTTCATGTCAGGATGGCCGAGCGGTCTAAGGCGCTGCGTTCAGGTCGCAGTCTCCCCTGGAGGCGTAGGTTCGAATCCCACTTCTGACAGACCTAACCTTTGGTTGCGGGCTCCAGGTAGAGTCTTTAACCCTCTGGCAAGTTGACCCAGTAACACACTAATATTGACGAAGCACTGCATTTCAGTTCATGTCAGAGCCAATGGAACACTACGGTACCTCTGACCACCGGCATCGTATGAACTTTAAAGTAACACTTTTGTGCCATGTATGGGATTCTGTGGAATTTCCATGCAGTTTCCAGGGAATGTCATGTCCTGACATTTCATGAAATTGGACATGTTTTATAGAATAGCATTCAATGGAATACCATGTTGTGATGTTTACCGGAATGAGAACTTGTTTATGAAAGGGTATTCATGTTTTGTTTGGGGTTTCTTTGGAGGGATGCAATGGGATTCTTGGAGTTTGACTGTGATGTCATGGACTGAAATTTTGGGGGTGCAGTAGAATTTCATTGCAAGGAATTCCTGGAAATCTCTTGGAATGACATGTCATGGGTTTATGGGCTGTGGGATGGAATGTCATGGAATGAGATTCATGGCATGTCAAGCGAAACATTACATCACTACTGACAAGAAACGTCATGAGAATGAAAGAATTATGTTCAGACTGAACAAAACATTGTAGTGACACTGCCCCATTTTAGGTGAATATGAGAGGAATACTATTACTGCATTTATTCAACATCTGCCCTACAAAATGACTGGAATTCAATCGCATTGCTCATGAAGGAATGGACAATCACACAAAAGGGTATGAAGAAACCCGCTCTTTTGTCTAAACGCTCTTGTGTGCTAAAAAGCACAACCCTGCCCCGTGTGAGGCTCGAACTCACGACCTTCAGATTATGAGACTGACGCGCTGCCTAACTGCGCCAACGAGGCATGTGCTGTGGCCAGTGTGAGTGGTGGAGCACTAGCTTCTGGATCATCTGCCATTCGGTGCAGCTCCAAACACACTGCTCACCATGCGCTGTCATGTCAGGATGGCCGAGCGGTCTAAGGCGCTGCGTTCAGGTCGCAGTCTCCCCTGGAGGCGTGGGTTCGAATCCCACTTCTGACAGCCCCAACCTTTGGTTGCGGGCTCCAGGTAGACTCTTTAACCCTCTGGCAAGTTGACCCAGTAACACGCTAATATTGACGAAGCACTGCAATTCAGTTCATGTCAGAGCCAATGGAACACTACGGTACCTCTGACCACCGGCATCGCATGAACTTTAAAGTAACACTTTTGTGCCATGTATGGGATTCTGTGGAATTTCCATGCAGTTTCCAGGGAATGTCATGTCCTGACATTTCATGAAATTGGACATGTTTTATAGAATAGCATTCAATGGAATACCATGTTGTGATGTTTACCGGAATGAGAACTTGTTTATGAAAGGGTATTCATGTTTTGTTTGGGGTTTCTTTGGAGGGATGCAATGGGATTCTTGGAGTTTGACTGTGATGTCATGGACTGAAATTTTGGGGGTGCAGTAGAATTTCATTGCAAGGAATTCCTGGAAATCTCTTGGAATGACATGTCATGGGTTTATGGGCTGTGGGATGGAATGTCATGGAATGAGATTCATGGCATGTCAAGCGAAACATTACATCACTACTGACAAGAAACGTCATGAGAATGAAAGAATTATGTTCAGACTGAACAAAACATTGTAGTGACACTGCCCCATTTTAGGTGAATATGAGAGGAATACTATTACTGCATTTATTCAACATCTGCCCTACAAAATGACTGGAATTCAATCGCATTGCTCATGAAGGAATGGACAATCACACAAAAGGGTATGAAGAAACCCGCTCTTTTGCCTAAACGCTCTTGTGTGCTAAAAAGCACAACCCTGCCCCGTGTGAGGCTCGAACTCACGACCTTCAGATTATGAGACTGACGCGCTGCCTAACTGCGCCAACGAGGCATGTGCTGTGGCCAGTGTGAGTGGTGGAGCACTAGCTTCTGGATCATCTGCCATTCGGTGCAGCTCCAAACACACTGCTCACCATGCGCTGTCATGTCAGGATGGCCGAGCGGTCTAAGGCGCTGCGTTCAGGTCACAGTCTCCCCTGGAGGCGTGGGTTCGAATCCCACTTCTGACAGACCCAACCTTTGGTTGCGGGCTCCAGGTAGACTCTTTAACCCTCTGGCAAGTTGACCCAGTAACACGCTAATATTGACGAAGCACTGCAATTCAGTTCATGTCAGAGCCAATGGAACACTACGGTACCTCTGACCACCGGCATCGCATGAACTTTAAAGTAACACTTTTGTGCCATGTATGGGATTCTGTGGAATTTTCATGCAGTTTCCAGGGAATGTCATGTCCTGATATTTCATGAAATTGGACATGTTTTATAGAATAGCATTCAATGGAATAACATGTTGTGATGTTTACCGGAATGAGAACTTGTTTATGAAAGGGTATTCATGTTTTGTTTGGGGTTTCTTTGGAGGGATGCAATGGGATTCTTGGAGTTTGACTGTGATGTCATGGACTGAAATTTTGGGGGTGCAGTAGAATTTCATGGCAAGGAATTCCTGGAAATCTCTTGGAATGACATGTCATGGGTTTATGGGCTGTGGGATGGAATGTCATGGAATGAGATTCATGGCATGTCAAGCGAAACATTACATCACTACTGACAAGAAACGTCATGAGAATGAAAGAATTATGTTCAGACTGAACAAAACATTGTAGTGACACTGCCCCAGTTTAGGTGAATATGAGAGGAATACTATTTCTGCATTTATTCAACATCTGCCCTACAAAATGACTGGATTTCAATCGCATTGCTCATGAAGGAATGGACAATCACACAAAAGGGTATGAAGAAACCCGCTATTTTGCCTAAACGCTCTTGTGTGCCAAAAAGCACCACTCTGCCCCATGTGAGGCTCGAACTCACGACCTTCAGATTATGAGACTGCCGCGCTGCCTAACTGCGCCAACGAGGCATGTGCTGTGGCCAGTGTGAGTGGTGGAGCACTAGCTTCTGGATCATCTGCCATTCGGTGCAGCTCCAAACACGCTGCTCACCGTGAGCTTTCATGTCAGGATGGCCGAGCGGTCTAAGGCGCTGCGTTCAGGTCGCAGTCTCCCCTGGAGGCGTAGGTTCGAATCCCACTTCTGACAGACCTAACCTTTGGTTGCGGGCTCCAGGTAGAGTCTTTAACCCTCTGGCAAGTTGACCCAGTAACACACTAATATTGACGAAGCACTGCATTTCAGTTCATGTCAGAGCCAATGGAACACTACGGTACCTCTGACCACCGGCATCGTATGAACTTTAAAGTAACACTTTTGTGCCATGTATGGGATTCTGTGGAATTTCCATGCAGTTTCCAGGGAATGTCATGTCCTGACATTTCATGAAATTGGACATGTTTTATAGAATAGCATTCAATGGAATACCATGTTGTGATGTTTACCGGAATGAGAACTTGTTTATGAAAGGGTATTCATGTTTTGTTTGGGGTTTCTTTGGAGGGATGCAATGGGATTCTTGGAGTTTGACTGTGATGTCATGGACTGAAATTTTGGGGGTGCAGTAGAATTTCATTGCAAGGAATTCCTGGAAATCTCTTGGAATGACATGTCATGGGTTTATGGGCTGTGGGATGGAATGTCATGGAATGAGATTCATGGCATGTCAAGCGAAACATTACATCACTACTGACAAGAAACGTCATGAGAATGAAAGAATTATGTTCAGACTGAACAAAACATTGTAGTGACACTGCCCCATTTTAGGTGAATATGAGAGGAATACTATTACTGCATTTATTCAACATCTGCCCTACAAAATGACTGGAATTCAATCGCATTGCTCATGAAGGAATGGACAATCACACAAAAGGGTATGAAGAAACCCGCTCTTTTGTCTAAACGCTCTTGTGTGCTAAAAAGCACAACCCTGCCCCGTGTGAGGCTCGAACTCACGACCTTCAGATTATGAGACTGACGCGCTGCCTAACTGCGCCAACGAGGCATGTGCTGTGGCCAGTGTGAGTGGTGGAGCACTAGCTTCTGGATCATCTGCCATTCGGTGCAGCTCCAAACACACTGCTCACCATGCGCTGTCATGTCAGGATGGCCGAGCGGTCTAAGGCGCTGCGTTCAGGTCGCAGTCTCCCCTGGAGGCGTGGGTTCGAATCCCACTTCTGACAGCCCCAACCTTTGGTTGCGGGCTCCAGGTAGACTCTTTAACCCTCTGGCAAGTTGACCCAGTAACACGCTAATATTGACGAAGCACTGCAATTCAGTTCATGTCAGAGCCAATGGAACACTACGGTACCTCTGACCACCGGCATCGCATGAACTTTAAAGTAACACTTTTGTGCCATGTATGGGATTCTGTGGAATTTCCATGCAGTTTCCAGGGAATGTCATGTCCTGACATTTCATGAAATTGGACATGTTTTATAGAATAGCATTCAATGGAATACCATGTTGTGATGTTTACCGGAATGAGAACTTGTTTATGAAAGGGTATTCATGTTTTGTTTGGGGTTTCTTTGGAGGGATGCAATGGGATTCTTGGAGTTTGACTGTGATGTCATGGACTGAAATTTTGGGGGTGCAGTAGAATTTCATTGCAAGGAATTCCTGGAAATCTCTTGGAATGACATGTCATGGGTTTATGGGCTGTGGGATGGAATGTCATGGAATGAGATTCATGGCATGTCAAGCGAAACATTACATCACTACTGACAAGAAACGTCATGAGAATGAAAGAATTATGTTCAGACTGAACAAAACATTGTAGTGACACTGCCCCATTTTAGGTGAATATGAGAGGAATACTATTACTGCATTTATTCAACATCTGCCCTACAAAATGACTGGAATTCAATCGCATTGCTCATGAAGGAATGGACAATCACACAAAAGGGTATGAAGAAACCCGCTCTTTTGCCTAAACGCTCTTGTGTGCTAAAAAGCACAACCCTGCCCCGTGTGAGGCTCGAACTCACGACCTTCAGATTATGAGACTGACGCGCTGCCTAACTGCGCCAACGAGGCATGTGCTGTGGCCAGTGTGAGTGGTGGAGCACTAGCTTCTGGATCATCTGCCATTCGGTGCAGCTCCAAACACACTGCTCACCATGCGCTGTCATGTCAGGATGGCCGAGCGGTCTAAGGCGCTGCGTTCAGGTCACAGTCTCCCCTGGAGGCGTGGGTTCGAATCCCACTTCTGACAGACCCAACCTTTGGTTGCGGGCTCCAGGTAGACTCTTTAACCCTCTGGCAAGTTGACCCAGTAACACGCTAATATTGACGAAGCACTGCAATTCAGTTCATGTCAGAGCCAATGGAACACTACGGTACCTCTGACCACCGGCATCGCATGAACTTTAAAGTAACACTTTTGTGCCATGTATGGGATTCTGTGGAATTTTCATGCAGTTTCCAGGGAATGTCATGTCCTGATATTTCATGAAATTGGACATGTTTTATAGAATAGCATTCAATGGAATAACATGTTGTGATGTTTACCGGAATGAGAACTTGTTTATGAAAGGGTATTCATGTTTTGTTTGGGGTTTCTTTGGAGGGATGCAATGGGATTCTTGGAGTTTGACTGTGATGTCATGGACTGAAATTTTGGGGGTGCAGTAGAATTTCATGGCAAGGAATTCCTGGAAATCTCTTGGAATGACATGTCATGGGTTTATGGGCTGTGGGATGGAATGTCATGGAATGAGATTCATGGCATGTCAAGCGAAACATTACATCACTACTGACAAGAAACGTCATGAGAATGAAAGAATTATGTTCAGACTGAACAAAACATTGTAGTGACACTGCCCCAGTTTAGGTGAATATGAGAGGAATACTATTTCTGCATTTATTCAACATCTGCCCTACAAAATGACTGGATTTCAATCGCATTGCTCATGAAGGAATGGACAATCACACAAAAGGGTATGAAGAAACCCGCTCTTTTGCCTAAACGCTCTTGTGTGCCAAAAAGCACCACTCTGCCCCGTGTGAGGCTCGAACTCACGACCTTCAGATTATGAGACTGACGCGCTGCCTAACTGCGCCAACGAGGCATGTGCTGTGGCCAGTGTGAGTGGTGGAGCACTAGCTTCTGGATCATCTGCCATTCGGTGCAGCTCCAAACACGCTGCTCACCGTGAGCTGTCATGTCAGGATGGCCGAGCGGTCTAAGGCGCTGCGTTCAGGTCGCAGTCTCCCCTGGAGGCGTGGGTTCGAATCCCACTTCTGACAGACCTAACCTTTGGTTGCGGGCTCCAGGTAGACTCTTTAACCCTCTGGCAAGTTTATGAGAGATTATGACCCAGTGACACACTAATATTGACGAAGCACTGCAATTCAGTTCATGTCAGAGCCAATGGAACACTACGGTACCTCTGACCACCGGCATCGCATGAACTTTAAAGTAACATTTTTGCGCCATGTATGGGATTCTGTGGAATTTTCATGCAGTTTCCAGGGAATGTCATGTCCTGACATTTCATGAAATTGGACATGTTTTATAGAATAGCATTCAATGGAATACCATGTTGTGATGTTTACCGGAATGAGAACTTGTTTATGAAAGGGTATTCATGTTTTGTTTGGGGTTTCTTTGGAGGGATGCAATGGGATTCTTGGAGTTTGACTGTGATGTCATGGACTGAAATTTTGGGGGTGCAGTAGAATTTCATTGCAAGGAATTCCTGGAAATCTCTTGGAATGACATGTCATGGGTTTATGGGCTGTGGGATGGAATGTCATGGAATGAGATTCATGGCATGTCAAGCGAAACATTACATCACTACTGACAAGAAACGTCATGAGAATGAAAGAATTATGTTCAGACTGAACAAAACATTGTAGTGACACTGCCCCATTTTAGGTGAATATGAGAGGAATACTATTACTGCATTTATTCAACATCTGCCCTACAAAATGACTGGATTTCAATCGCATTGCTCATGAAGGAATGGACAATCACACCAAAGGGTATGAAGAAACCCGCTCTTTTGCCCAAACGCTCTTGTGTGCTAAAAAGCACAACCCTGCCCCGTGTGAGGCTCGAACTCACGACCTTCAGATTATGAGACTGACGCGCTGCCTAACTGCGCCAACGAGGCATGTGCTGTGGCCAGTGTGAGTGGTGGAGCACTAGCTTCTGGATCATCTGCCATTCGGTG
Source organism: Pseudorasbora parva (assembly GCF_024679245.1). Classification (NCBI taxonomy): domain Eukaryota; kingdom Metazoa; phylum Chordata; class Actinopteri; order Cypriniformes; family Gobionidae; genus Pseudorasbora; species Pseudorasbora parva. The sequence goes on along the minus strand of NC_090191.1, from coordinate 16,416,792 downwards.
CAGCTCCAAACACACTGCTCACCATGCGCTGTCATGTCAGGATGGCCGAGCGGTCTAAGGCGCTGCGTTCAGGTCGCAGTCTCCCCTGGAGGCGTGGGTTCGAATCCCACTTCTGACAGACCCAACCTTTGGTTGCGGGCTCCAGGTAGACTCTTTAACCCTCTGGCAAGTTGACCCAGTAACACGCTAATATTGACGAAGCACTGCAATTCAGTTCATGTCAGAGCCAATGGAACACTACGGTACCTCTGACCACCGGCATCGCATGAACTTTAAAGTAACACTTTTGTGCCATGTATGGGATTCTGTGGAATTTTCATGCAGTTTCCAGGGAATGTCATGTCCTGATATTTCATGAAATTGGACATGTTTTATAGAATAGCATTCAATGGAATAACATGTTGTGATGTTTACCGGAATGAGAACTTGTTTATGAAAGGGTATTCATGTTTTGTTTGGGGTTTCTTTGGAGGGATGCAATGGGATTCTTGGAGTTTGACTGTGATGTCATGGACTGAAATTTTGGGGGTGCAGTAGAATTTCATGGCAAGGAATTCCTGGAAATCTCTTGGAATGACATGTCATGGGTTTATGGGCTGTGGGATGGAATGTCATGGAATGAGATTCATGGCATGTCAAGCGAAACATTACATCACTACTGACAAGAAACATCATGAGAATGAAAGAATTATGTTCAGACTGAACAAAACATTGTAGTGACACTGCCCCAGTTTAGGTGAATATGAGAGGAATACTATTTCTGCATTTATTCAACATCTGCCCTACAAAATGACTGGATTTCAATCGCATTGCTCATGAAGGAATGGACAATCACACAAAAGGGTATGAAGAAACCCGCTCTTTTGCCTAAACGCTCTTGTGTGCCAAAAAGCACCACTCTGCCCCGTGTGAGGCTCGAACTCACGACCTTCAGATTATGAGACTGACGCGCTGCCTAACTGCGCCAACGAGGCATGTGCTGTGGCCAGTGTGAGTGGTGGAGCACTAGCTTCTGGATCATCTGCCATTCGGTGCAGCTCCAAACACGCTGCTCACCGTGAGCTGTCATGTCAGGATGGCCGAGCGGTCTAAGGCGCTGCGTTCAGGTCGCAGTCTCCCCTGGAGGCGTGGGTTCGAATCCCACTTCTGACAGACCTAACCTTTGGTTGCGGGCTCCAGGTAGACTCTTTAACCCTCTGGCAAGTTTATGAGAGATTATGACCCAGTGACACACTAATATTGACGAAGCACTGCAATTCAGTTCATGTCAGAGCCAATGGAACACTACGGTACCTCTGACCACCGGCATCGCATGAACTTTAAAGTAACACTTTTGTGCCATGTATGGGATTCTGTGGAATTTTCATGCAGTTTCCAGGGAATGTCATGTCCTGACATTTCATGAAATTGGACATGTTTTATAGAATAGCATTCAATGGAATAACATGTTGTGATGTTTACCGGAATGAGAACTTGTTTATGAAAGGGTATTCATGTTTTGTTTGGGGTTTCTTTGGAGGGATGCAATGGGATTCTTGGAGTTTGACTGTGATGTCATGGACTGAAATTTTGGGGGTGCAGTAGAATTTCATGGCAAGGAATTCCTGGAAATCTCTTGGAATGACATGTCATGGGTTTATGGGCTGTGGGATGGAATGTCATGGAATGAGATTCATGGCATGTCAAGCGAAACATTACATCACTACTGACAAGAAACGTCATGAGAATGAAAGAATTATGTTCAGACTGAACAAAACATTGTAGTGACATTGCCCCAGTTTAGGTTAATATGAGAGGAATACTATTTCTGCATTTATTCAACATCTGCCCTACAAAATGACTGGATTTCAATCGCATTGCTCATGAAGGAATGGACAATCACACAAAAGGGTATGAAGAAACCCGCTATTTTGCCTAAACGCTCTTGTGTGCCAAAAAGCACCACTCTGCCCCATGTGAGGCTCGAACTCACGACCTTCAGATTATGAGACTGCCGCGCTGCCTAACTGCGCCAACGAGGCATGTGCTGTGGCCAGTGTGAGTGGTGGAGCACTAGCTTCTGGATCATCTGCCATTCGGTGCAGCTCCAAACACGCTGCTCACCGTGAGCTTTCATGTCAGGATGGCCGAGCGGTCTAAGGCGCTGCGTTCAGGTCGCAGTCTCCCCTGGAGGCGTAGGTTCGAATCCCACTTCTGACAGACCCAACCTTTGGTTGCGGGCTCCAGGTAGACTCTTTAACCCTCTGGCAAGTTGACCCAGTAACACGCTAATATTGACGAAGCACTGCAATTCAGTTCATGTCAGAGCCAATGGAACACTACGGTACCTCTGACCACCGGCATCGCATGAACTTTAAAGTAACACTTTTGTGCCATGTATGGGATTCTGTGGAATTTTCATGCAGTTTCCAGGGAATGTCATGTCCTGATATTTCATGAAATTGGACATGTTTTATAGAATAGCATTCAATGGAATAACATGTTGTGATGTTTACCGGAATGAGAACTTGTTTATGAAAGGGTATTCATGTTTTGTTTGGGGTTTCTTTGGAGGGATGCAATGGGATTCTTGGAGTTTGACTGTGATGTCATGGACTGAAATTTTGGGGGTGCAGTAGAATTTCATGGCAAGGAATTCCTGGAAATCTCTTGGAATGACATGTCATGGGTTTATGGGCTGTGGGATGGAATGTCATGGAATGAGATTCATGGCATGTCAAGCGAAACATTACATCACTACTGACAAGAAACGTCATGAGAATGAAAGAATTATGTTCAGACTGAACAAAACATTGTAGTGACACTGCCCCAGTTTAGGTGAATATGAGAGGAATACTATTTCTGCATTTATTCAACATCTGCCCTACAAAATGACTGGATTTCAATCGCATTGCTCATGAAGGAATGGACAATCACACAAAAGGGTATGAAGAAACCCGCTCTTTTGCCTAAACGCTCTTGTGTGCCAAAAAGCACCACTCTGCCCCGTGTGAGGCTCAAACTCACGACCTTCAGATTATGAGACTGACGCGCTGCCTAACTGCGCCAACGAGGCATGTGCTGTGGCCAGTGTGAGTGGTGGAGCACTAGCTTCTGGATCATCTGCCATTCGGTGCAGCTCCAAACACGCTGCTCATCGTGAGCTGTCATGTCAGGATGGCCGAGCGGTCTAAGGCGCTACGTTCAGGTCGCAGTCTCCCCTGGAGGCGTGGGTTCGAATCCCACTTCTGACAGACCTAACCTTTGGTTGCGGGCTCCAGGTAGACTCTTTAACCCTCTGGCAAGTTTATGAGAGATTATGACCCAGTGACACACTAATATTGACGAAGCACTGCAATTCAGTTCATGTCAGAGCCAATGGAACACTACGGTACCTCTGACCACCGGCATCGCATGAACTTTAAAGTAACACTTTTGTGCCATGTATGGGATTCTGTGGAATTTTCATGCAGTTTCCAGGGAATGTCATGTCCTGACATTTCATGAAATTGGACATGTTTTATAGAATAGCATTCAATGGAATAACATGTTGTGATGTTTACCGGAATGAGAACTTGTTTATGAAAGGGTATTCATGTTTTGTTTGGGGTTTCTTTGGAGGGATGCAATGGGATTCTTGGAGTTTGACTGTGATGTCATGGACTGAAATTTTGGGGGTGCAGTAGAATTTCATGGCAAGGAATTCCTGGAAATCTCTTGGAATGACATGTCATGGGTTTATGGGCTGTGGGATGGAATGTCATGGAATGAGATTCATGGCATGTCAAGCGAAACATTACATCACTACTGACAAGAAACGTCATGAGAATGAAAGAATTATGTTCAGACTGAACAAAACATTGTAGTGACATTGCCCCAGTTTAGGTTAATATGAGAGGAATACTATTTCTGCATTTATTCAACATCTGCCCTACAAAATGACTGGATTTCAATCGCATTGCTCATGAAGGAATGGACAATCACACAAAAGGGTATGAAGAAACCCGCTATTTTGCCTAAACGCTCTTGTGTGCCAAAAAGCACCACTCTGCCCCATGTGAGGCTCGAACTCACGACCTTCAGATTATGAGACTGCCGCGCTGCCTAACTGCGCCAACGAGGCATGTGCTGTGGCCAGTGTGAGTGGTGGAGCACTAGCTTCTGGATCATCTGCCATTCGGTGCAGCTCCAAACACGCTGCTCACCGTGAGCTTTCATGTCAGGATGGCCGAGCGGTCTAAGGCGCTGCGTTCAGGTCGCAGTCTCCCCTGGAGGCGTAGGTTCGAATCCCACTTCTGACAGACCTAACCTTTGGTTGCGGGCTCCAGGTAGAGTCTTTAACCCTCTGGCAAGTTGACCCAGTAACACACTAATATTGACGAAGCACTGCATTTCAGTTCATGTCAGAGCCAATGGAACACTACGGTACCTCTGACCACCGGCATCGTATGAACTTTAAAGTAACACTTTTGTGCCATGTATGGGATTCTGTGGAATTTCCATGCAGTTTCCAGGGAATGTCATGTCCTGACATTTCATGAAATTGGACATGTTTTATAGAATAGCATTCAATGGAATACCATGTTGTGATGTTTACCGGAATGAGAACTTGTTTATGAAAGGGTATTCATGTTTTGTTTGGGGTTTCTTTGGAGGGATGCAATGGGATTCTTGGAGTTTGACTGTGATGTCATGGACTGAAATTTTGGGGGTGCAGTAGAATTTCATTGCAAGGAATTCCTGGAAATCTCTTGGAATGACATGTCATGGGTTTATGGGCTGTGGGATGGAATGTCATGGAATGAGATTCATGGCATGTCAAGCGAAACATTACATCACTACTGACAAGAAACGTCATGAGAATGAAAGAATTATGTTCAGACTGAACAAAACATTGTAGTGACACTGCCCCATTTTAGGTGAATATGAGAGGAATACTATTACTGCATTTATTCAACATCTGCCCTACAAAATGACTGGAATTCAATCGCATTGCTCATGAAGGAATGGACAATCACACAAAAGGGTATGAAGAAACCCGCTCTTTTGTCTAAACGCTCTTGTGTGCTAAAAAGCACAACCCTGCCCCGTGTGAGGCTCGAACTCACGACCTTCAGATTATGAGACTGACGCGCTGCCTAACTGCGCCAACGAGGCATGTGCTGTGGCCAGTGTGAGTGGTGGAGCACTAGCTTCTGGATCATCTGCCATTCGGTGCAGCTCCAAACACACTGCTCACCATGCGCTGTCATGTCAGGATGGCCGAGCGGTCTAAGGCGCTGCATTCAGGTCGCAGTCTCCCCTGGAGGCGTGGGTTCGAATCCCACTTCTGACAGACCCAACCTTTGGTTGCGGGCTCCAGGTAGACTCTTTAACCCTCTGGCAAGTTGACCCAGTAACACGCTAATATTGACGAAGCACTGCAATTCAGTTCATGTCAGAGCCAATGGAACACTACGGTACCTCTGACCACCGGCATCGCATGAACTTTAAAGTAACACTTTTGTGCCATGTATGGGATTCTGTGGAATTTTCATGCAGTTTCCAGGGAATGTCATGTCCTGATATTTCATGAAATTGGACATGTTTTATAGAATAGCATTCAATGGAATAACATGTTGTGATGTTTACCGGAGTGAGAACTTGTTTATGAAAGGGTATTCATGTTTTGTTTGGGGTTTCTTTGGAGGGATGCAATGGGATTCTTGGAGTTTGACTGTGATGTCATGGACTGAAATTTTGGGGGTGCAGTAGAATTTCATGGCAAGGAATTCCTGGAAATCTCTTGGAATGACATGTCATGGGTTTATGGGCTGTGGGATGGAATGTCATGGAATGAGATTCATGGCATGTCAAGCGAAACATTACATCACTACTGACAAGAAACGTCATGAGAATGAAAGAATTATGTTCAGACTGAACAAAACATTGTAGTGACACTGCCCCAGTTTAGGTGAATATGAGAGGAATACTATTTCTGCATTTATTCAACATCTGCCCTACAAAATAACTGGATTTCAATCGCATTGCTCATGAAGGAATGGACAATCACACAAAAGGGTATGAAGAAACCCGCTCTTTTGCCTAAACGCTCTTGTGTGCCAAAAAGCACCACTCTGCCCCGTGTGAGGCTCGAACTCACGACCTTCAGATTATGAGACTGACGCGCTGCCTAACTGCGCCAACGAGGCATGTGCTGTGGCCAGTGTGAGTGGTGGAGCACTAGCTTCTGGATCATCTGCCATTCGGTGCAGCTCCAAACACGCTGCTCACCGTGAGCTTTCATGTCAGGATGGCCGAGCGGTCTAAGGCGCTGCGTTCAGGTCGCAGTCTCCCCTGGAGGCGTAGGTTCGAATCCCACTTCTGACAGACCTAACCTTTGGTTGCGGGCTCCAGGTAGAGTCTTTAACCCTCTGGCAAGTTGACCCAGTAACACACTAATATTGACGAAGCACTGCATTTCAGTTCATGTCAGAGCCAATGGAACACTACGGTACCTCTGACCACCGGCATCGTATGAACTTTAAAGTAACACTTTTGTGCCATGTATGGGATTCTGTGGAATTTCCATGCAGTTTCCAGGGAATGTCATGTCCTGACATTTCATGAAATTGGACATGTTTTATAGAATAGCATTCAATGGAATACCATGTTGTGATGTTTACCGGAATGAGAACTTGTTTATGAAAGGGTATTCATGTTTTGTTTGGGGTTTCTTTGGAGGGATGCAATGGGATTCTTGGAGTTTGACTGTGATGTCATGGACTGAAATTTTGGGGGTGCAGTAGAATTTCATTGCAAGGAATTCCTGGAAATCTCTTGGAATGACATGTCATGGGTTTATGGGCTGTGGGATGGAATGTCATGGAATGAGATTCATGGCATGTCAAGCGAAACATTACATCACTACTGACAAGAAATGTCATGAGAATGAAAGAATTATGTTCAGACTGAACAAAACATTGTAGTGACACTGCCCCATTTTAGGTGAATATGAGAGGAATACTATTACTGCATTTATTCAACATCTGCCCTACAAAATGACTGGAATTCAATCGCATTGCTCATGAAGGAATGGACAATCACACAAAAGGGTATGAAGAAACCCGCTCTTTTGCCTAAACGCTCTTGTGTGCTAAAAAGCACAACCCTGCCCCGTGTGAGGCTCGAACTCACGACCTTCAGATTATGAGACTGACGCGCTGCCTAACTGCGCCAACGAGGCATGTGCTGTGGCCAGTGTGAGTGGTGGAGCACTAGCTTCTGGATCATCTGCCATTCGGTGCAGCTCCAAACACACTGCTCACCATGCACTGTCATGTCAGGATGGCCGAGCGGTCTAAGGCGCTGCGTTCAGGTCGCAGTCTCCCCTGGAGGCGTGGGTTCGAATCCCACTTCTGACAGACCCAACCTTTGGTTGCGGGCTCCAGGTAGACTCTTTAACCCTCTGGCAAGTTGACCCAGTAACACGCTAATATTGACGAAGCACTGCAATTCAGTTCATGTCAGAGCCAATGGAACACTACGGTACCTCTGACCACCGGCATCGCATGAATTTTAAAGTAACACTTTTGTGCCATGTATGGGATTCTGTGGAATTTTCATGCAGTTTCCAGGGAATGTCATGTCCTGACATTTCATGAAATTGGACATGTTTTATAGAATAGCATTCAATGGAATAACATGTTGTGATGTTTACCGGAATGAGAACTTGTTTATGAAAGGGTATTCATGTTTTGTTTGGGGTTTCTTTGGAGGGATGCAATGGGATTCTTGGAGTTTGACTGTGATGTCATGGACTGAAATTTTGGGGGTGCAGTAGAATTTCATGGCAAGGAATTCCTGGAAATCTCTTGGAATGACATGTCATGGGTTTATGGGCTGTGGGATGGAATGTCATGGAATGAGATTCATGGCATGTCAAGCGAAACATTACATCACTACTGACAAGAAACGTCATGTGAATGAAAGAATTATGTTCAGACTGAACAAAACATTGTAGTGACACTGCCCCAGTTTAGGTGAATATGAGAGGAATACTATTTCTGCATTTATTCAACATCTGCCCTACAAAATGACTGGATTTCAATCGCATTGCTCATGAAGGAATGGACAATCACACAAAAGGGTATGAAGAAACCCGCTCTTTTGCCTAAACGCTCTTGTGTGCCAAAAAGCACCACTCTGCCCCGTGTGAGGCTCGAACTCACGACCTTCAGATTATGAGACTGACGCGCTGCCTAACTGCGCCAACGAGGCATGTGCTGTGGCCATTGTGAGTGGTGGAGCACTAGCTTCTGGATCATCTGCCATTCGGTGCAGCTCCAAACACGCTGCTCACCGTGAGCTGTCATGTCAGGATGGCCGAGCGGTCTAAGGCGCTGCGTTCAGGTCGCAGTCTCCCCTGGAGGCGTGGGTTCGAATCCCACTTCTGACAGACCTAACCTTTGGTTGCGGGCTCCAGGTAGACTCTTTAACCCTCTGGCAAGTTTATGAGAGATTATGACCCAGTGACACACTAATATTGACGAAGCACTGCAATTCAGTTCATGTCAGAGCCAATGGAACACTACGGTACCTCTGACCACCGGCATCGCATGAACTTTAAAGTAACACTTTTGTGCCATGTATGGGATTCTGTGGAATTTTCATGCAGTTTCCAGGGAATGTCATGTCCTGACATTTCATGAAATTGGACATGTTTTATAGAATAGCATTCAATGGAATAACATGTTGTGATGTTTACCGGAATGAGAACTTGTTTATGAAAGGGTATTCATGTTTTTTGGGGGGTTTCTTTGGAGGGATGCAATGGGATTCTTGGAGTTTGACTGTGATGTCATGGACTGAAATTTTGGGGGTGCAGTAGAATTTCATGGCAAGGAATTCCTGGAAATCTCTTGGAATGACATGTCATGGGTTTATGGGCTGTGGGATGGAATGTCATGGAATGAGATTCATGGCATGTCAAGCGAAACATTACATCACTACTGACAAGAAACGTCATGAGAATGAAAGAATTATGTTCAGACTGAACAAAACATTGTAGTGACACTGCCCCAGTTTAGGTGAATATGAGAGGAATATTATTTCTGCATTTATTCAACATCTGCCCTACAAAATGACTGGATTTCAATCGCATTGCTCATGAAGGAATGGACAATCACACAAAAGGGTATGAAGAAACCAGCTCTTTTGCCTAAACGCTCTTGTGTGCCAAAAAGCACCACTCTGCCCCGTGTGAGGCTCGAACTCACGACCTTCAGATTATGAGACTGACGCGCTGCCTAACTGCGCCAACGAGGCATGCGCTGTGGCCAGTGTGAGTGGTGGAACACTACACTGAAAAAAGTGAAACTACTGTGTCATTTATTTAAAGTACATTTTTACATTGGACTAAGTGAAAATCATGATTTCTGGTTTAAACCTGTTTTGTTCAGGTTTCCTTAAAGCAAATAACGAACACCCTAGACAAAATTAAAAGCAACAGTTTGAGTTAAATAGCATTTTTAACTCAAACCAGAGTTTTTAATGTCACGTGACCCCATGACGTCACATCAACGAACTCCTTGCTCGGCCAGCTAGAGTTTTTCAATCCGCCATTGCTCCCTTCGCTTCGAAGACATCAAGACTCCGGTCTGTGGCCCAGGAAATCTCCTTGACTCGGTAAGCATTCGATATTGTATTATTTTTTTACGTGAATAAGTGTTTTTCATTCATATTTATGGTTAGTGGCAGGATGGTCGACTGGGCTATTACTTTACATACAACTGTGTTTGTGCAGGTGTTAGCTAAAGCTATAGCCAAGCCTCTGTTTGACAAATTCAAAGTTAACTTTTTATTATTTCACTGTGATGTAATGTAAATTTGATGATGCTGTATTGTGATGAGGCTTGTTTGTCTCTAACAAAGTTAGTCAAAGTGCTTGAATAAATTAACGTTGTTAAGTTATACCTCTTTTCTCACATGCACTGCAACCGTCAACTAACGTTAAGTTAATTTAAGCACCTTGCAGCCTGCAGGAACAATATATGAAAAAGCCAATGTCCGAATTAGCTAATGTTCGATTGAGCCCATGTGTAATAACTCCGGAAAATAATTATTCTATTAGGTATTCTACATTTAAATGAACTTTAGATTTTGAATAAAAACTCCCGCCCGAGCGCGCCCTGCCCCCACGGCACCGTTTTGATATCTCCGTGCATGGGGGATGGGATCGATCGCACTCAGAGCACTCGGCTCGGGTATTCATAACGGAGTGATGCAGACGGAGCAAAGTGACTCGTGAGTGTTTCAACTTTTCAAATTCATTCCTATGAAAGTTAAGCACAGGAATGTCACACGTACCGGTACTTTAGTCCCAATTTGGTACTGAAATTTAAAAAATGTTAAGATACCAGCATTTCTGTGGTACCGATTCGAGTATATCCGGTAAAGTGACCCGCTGCGTTCAGTCACTTCCTATCGTTACTGTGTATGTGAATATTAAGCTGCAAAATACTATTAAAATAGTACTCCTGCATGTTCTGTGTGAATGACGGGCACTTATGATGAATAGCTCTTTGCTCTTGTAATGAATGAACTGACTCGTGCTGCGTTTTGCATTTATGAAATGCATTGGAATAGAAAATGTGTTCTGATTTAAGAATTCATATTCCATTGTTTCACCTGTCAGCATAATCTAGTATTGTACAATATCACCAGTATGTCTAAGGTCTAATTAATAATGACAGTCTAGTGATTATTTTGGAAAGTGCTTTAACTGCCCCAACAACAACAAACTAAATTGTGACATTTCAACTTTTCCTTTGTTTTGCAGGTTGATTGTGTTTCCTGGAAATCTTGCAATTTTGGCCTTCTTGCTGAATTTGGTGAGTCCCAAAGAATACAACTGTTATTTATACATTATTTTCATGTATTTTTAAATAGGAATGACTAACACTAGAGAATAGCTTTGAAATTACCACAGAGGTATCCTTGCTAATATTATACACTACATAATAGTATAAAAATACAATGGAAGGTTCACTTCATGTCAGTATTTAATTTATTTGATATATTTATTACATTTTTTGAGAGAACCCCAAATCAAAACTAATCTAGAAGTTACCCAATTTAATGTGGTTTCTTTTACCAGGCAGTATAAATAAATCAATAAAACGCAAAGTTATTTCATGAAGCTTCAAATGTCCTAAAATATGGTGTAGAGATACTCGCAAGAAATCACTTGAGCGCTTGTATCCCATTGAGATGTGCCATATCGTTTAATTTGATCTCACTTGCAGGCAGTGATGGCGCATTACATTTTTTAATATAAATACTGTTGTGTTTCTCGCATAAACTGATCGTTCCATGTCTTAAGACATCAATGTGTCTCCACGAGCCACAGGGTTTAATATGGATCCCTATGTCTGTGTGTTTTTTACTCTCATAGAAGTAAAATTGACATGCATTATACGAGCAATGAGTTAAAAATCTTCATTTGTGTTCTACACACCTACATCTTGGATACCCTGGCGGTCAGCAGATAAACATCACACTCTCATTTTTGAGGAATTCAAAATTTCCTAAATGATATTGACTGAAATTTCTTCTTCTTTTTTGCCAGAACTGTCAAAATATATTTGTTAATCAATTAATTTGTGAATATGAATTTAATGTAAGATGCTATGCCCAATTTTGTACTACAGCTAATACTATTGTTTCTTTTCTTGTTTCAACAAGATCCTTTTGGATGGGCAGACCTGGCAGTCAAAAGGCCAGCCAAGTCGCGGGTTATTCTGAATCCCGATGACACCAGGAAGCTAATTCTCCCTCATGGCATTCCAGAGTCAATGGAGTATCTTATGGATGAAGTCCGGAAAGTGTGTGGGTTGAATGGCAATTTAGGACTGCAATACCAAGACAGAGACTTTGGAGATGCGCTAGTGAACTTGACATCTACTGTGGAACTTGAGGATTTGGCAACTATCAAGGTCATCCCAATAACTCATGATTGTAGCCAAGTAATCACTCTCACTGTCTGTGATGATATAGTGTCTGCTCAATCAGATGTAGTTAAGATGCATCTCTTAGCTCTGTATCATGCTTGAAGAAATTTTGTATCTCTATTTGCACTTTGAATATTGAGTACTTTGATTACGGTTGTACTTATTGTTTGCACTATGATTGACACTATGACAATTTGTGGAAAGGAGTTCAGTTAGGAGGTCAAAAGTTGTAGGAGCTCATAACACGTGCACCAAGTCTTAAAGGGTTAGTTCACCCAAAAATGAAAATTATGTCATTAATGACTCTGTCTAATGTCGTTCCACACCCATAAGACCTCTGTTTATCTTCAGAAAAAGTTTGATATTTTATATTTAGTCCAAGAACTTTCTGTTCCTTCATTGAACATGTATATGCGGTATACTGTCCCTTTCCAGAAGGACCAGAAAGGTAATAACAACATAATCAAAGAAGTCCATATGTGAAATCTGTGGGTTAGTTAGAATCTCTTGAAGCATTGAAAGTGCATTTTGGTTCCAAAATAACAAAAACTATGACTTTATTCAGCAATGTCTAGACGCCATTGATAATGCTGAATAAAATCGTAGTTTTTGTTATTTTGGGACCAAAATGTATTTTTGATGCTTCAAGAGATTCTTACTAACTACTTTGATGATGTTTTTATTACCTTTCTGGTCCTTCTGGAAAGGGACAGTATACTGTGCATATGTTTTCAATGAAGAGACAGAAAGCTCTCTGACTAAATATAAAATATCTTAAACTGTGTGAAGATGAACAGAGGTCTTACAGGTGTGAAGCGACATTAGGGTGAGTCATTATTGACATAACTAACGGAGAGTTTTAAAGGAGAGGTGTACGAAACAGTTTTGCATTAGCGTGGTTGCATTTAGTGGAAGTTTACATAAGGTTTAAAAAAAGGTCTGGAGAAGACCATTTACTTTATTCCCCAAGTGTTGATGTGTAAAATGCATACCGGCTTGCCTTACTGGCAGCACAATTTGACAACAGTGATGTATCTTATAGAAAAACAATAAACATTTGGGTGTTTTGAGAGAATATTCCTGTCTTTATTTACAGTAAGTCAACTATTTTCTGACAATGTTTTTGTTTTATTTTAAATGTAAATGTTTCTTTTATATTAAAGCAAGCTTAGCTTTTTTCATGGTAAAAGTTAAGTTGTAACAAAGCAAAAATAAATATTATAGTAAAATGTTTTCTTGTGGCTAAAGAAAATATGATTAAGTTTGTACAGAATCAGAAATTTAATTTGAGCTAATTTAAAAAAAATGCTTGTAACAAAATTACAGCATTTTATTTAGTTTAGACCAAACTAAAAATTATACTTTGTTATTATAATAAAAAGCAAGTTTTTCCAAAATACAAATTTAAGTTGTACCAAAGTAAGAAAAATGATTCATGGCCTCTATAATAAACAATATTTTTACTTTGTGTGAATGTAATTTTTTTATCTTGGGCAGAAGAACTATTTTGATTAATATTAAATTAAATTGTTAAGTTTCAACCAAATTAAAAATATAGCTTGAGGAAAAACTAATAAATTTAGCTGTAACAAATTACAGTAATTTTTTTAGGTTGGTCCAATGAATCATTTTTTTCAGTGTAGCTTCTGGATCATCTGCCATTCGGTGCAGCTCCAAACACGCTGCTCACCGTGAGCTTTCATGTCAGGATGGCCGAGCGGTCTAAGGCGCTGCGTTCAAGCTGGGGAACAATAGTCCAACAAAGGCGGGGAAGAAGGGAAGAAAAGGGGGAAGGAAGAAAGGGAGAAGGGGAAGAAGAGAGGGAAAAAATGAAGAAAAGAAAGGGTGAAATGTGACGTTCAGAGATTTTTCTTCTTAAGCATATGTCTTGTGATGCCTTTTCCGGTTACTTCGTGTGGGAAAATCACGCATTTACATTACACTGTTTTCTATTGCAGGTGCTCACCAAGACCGGGGTTCGATTCCAGCAAAAGACAGCTTTTTGTAATATTTATATTTGAATTAAATAAACACATTTTTGGATGCATACTGTTCCAGTGTTAATAAAATACACATATGTAATTAGTTTGTTGTGTTTTTGATATTCTTTCATGAAAAATAAAATTACCAATGTTGTTATTATTTACTAGTTATTATATATTTGATCTAATGAAGCATTTGTTTTAGGTTACATTCACACAGAACTTTTGCAAATCTGTATTTGAAAGATGCAACCCATTTGCTGAAAAATGTTTGTCACATTAATAAGAAAATGTACAAATTATTTTTTTATTGTTGCAGTGTTATATGAAAGTAAAAAGGTCAACAAAACAAATTTTTGTAATATTTATATTTAAATGAAATAATATATTTTTTAATGTATACTGTTCCAGTTCTAATAAAATACACATAAATAGTTTGTTGTGTTTTTTGATGTTCTTTAAAGAAAAATACAATTATCAATGGAACGGTGTTATTATTATATTATTATAAACAAAGATGCGACCCATTACTGAATAACCAATATGCTGAAAAAGGTCTATCACAAGATCAAGAAATGTACAAATGATCTTTTAATATACAAATGTTTTATTGCTGCAGTGTTATATGAAAGTAAAAAAGTCAAAATGCAATCACTTTGCCAATTTGTTTTTATTTTGCAATTATGCAAACAGAACAGTAATGAATGTTAAATAAAATAAAATGTTAAACAAATTTTCAAACATAAAAGGTCAATAAAATGTTAAATAACAACTTTAAAATATTAAATGTACAATTGTAAAAATCAATAAATAGGTTTTCAAAAACAAGAAAGAAAATGTTAAATAAAGTTTAAAAATATTTCACGCTATATACAATAATATATATATATATACATATTAAAAAAAGATAAATTATTTAGAAATGGTTCGCCGCATTTCCTCTAACCACACCTCCTTGCAAACTGTCTCAGTCTGTGGGCAATACACCCTGCCCCTGTACTGGCTATGTCCCGTTGCACTGGTTTTGTATTGCCCACATTTTTTGCACGTGTTTGCCTCTACAGTTCTCCTGTAGGGTCTCTTAGGCATGGTTTCTGGTGTAGCAGGCTGTGAGCTGGTTCCCCGCACCACTGTAGGCTGTAACAGTGGCTGGATCATTGGCATTCCTTGTACCATTTGAACACCTTGGACCATTGGGATTCCCTGGACCATTTGGACTCCCTGGTACATTGGCACCTGAAACACTGGCACACTGTGGAACCCTGGTGCTGCTGGTATCATAATATTTGGTACCATCTGCAGTGATGATCCAGGGGCTGATGGTGTCACCAACATCTGGCTCTGCGCTGGTGCCTTGGGTCTGAGAGGGGGTCGCCCAACAGAAGTCTGCCTCTGCTTTGCCTGACCTGCTGTGCTCTCTGGCAGCTTAAACTGGTGCTGTTCCCCTGGTTGTTCTGGCTCAGTCCGTAAGCGTTTAGCAACCTGGAGAGGCTCCTGAGCAACATGGAGGGGCTGAGGCAACTGAATACCCTGAAGCAGCACAGACAGTTCCTGCTTTTTCTGTCTGTTGTTGTACCACTGAATCAGGGTGTTCTGGTTAACCTCCACCAGCTGGATTGACGTCCCTCCCATCACCAAGCCGTTGCCCAGTACAAGCTGCCTTATCCTGCGATAGTCTTGCAGGATCAGAGACCATCTCGACAGGGCTCCTTTGCCTTTTCTTTTGGGGCTTGGGTGAGCATTGCAAAGTCTGATGAAGATGGTCTCCACCAGACGGCAACAGTCAGGCCACTGAGCAGCTATGCCACTTGCACCCAGCACACATCTGATGGTGCTCTCTACCCCTGGGTTCTGAGTGGGCCTCTTTGGGACTCTGAAGCGTCCACTCAGCAGTCTCTTTTGGTAACGAGCTGCTTTCACCACCCCTTTCTTGTCCTGGTCATCCAGGTTCTGCCAAAGAGCAATTATTGTGTTGGCTTCCTGGTTGGTCAGGCTGAGGGTTGTGTGACCCCGGAGTTCCACCAGATATTCTGCCAGCCTGTCCACATGCTGATAACCCGGGACATTTTGGTAGTCAACAGCCTATTAAAAATACAAACACACAAACAAAGAAATTACTACATGACATCTATTTGATGCAAAATTCTGTTATTTTCCTGTTTATCACAAAAAAGCTCTTTTGACCCAATATGTATAGATCAAAGCACTATAGAAATAAATCTGACTTGATGCATATTTCCTGCTTACTTATGACTTCAGGCTTTACGTTTACATTTAGAATATGTAGAAAGTCTGGATTTAAAGCAATGGATGTTAATTCATCACTGTTTAAAATATTATACTTGATTTGAAAGAAATACAAAGGAGTGGTATTTACCATCTCTCCATCATCATCATCATCATCATCATCATCGTCGTCGTCATCATCCTGACCAGCATCCTCTGGCTCTGAGGGGAAAGGAGAGACAGCAGTCCCTGAAGGTCCAGCTGATGAATGAGACTGTGTGAGGCCATGTGTGGGGTCAGGGAGCAGTGAAGGGGATGTGGAGCCCAGTGCAGATATGTCACTGCTGGTGACTAGGGTGGGAGAACCCAGTGTGAGTGTGGAGGATGGTGACAGAACAGCTTCCGGATCAGTAATGGTGTGATCCTCGCTGATGTCACAGAAGCCCTCATCTTCATCTCGCTCCTCCACACTGAGGTCCTCAATGAGCTCTGCGGTCTGCTCAGAGTCTGGATTCATGTCCTGCAGTGACTGGCCAGTCTGCTGGAACAGGTACTGCACTCCAATGAGCTCACCTGAAACAAACACAATAAACAAGCAGAAATTAAATGTTGTGTATGATATTTGATAAATTAGGCTTTTGTAGTAGCTCATATAGTGTGATATTGTAAGAATAGAGCTGATAACATTTTTTTATTCAGAGGCGCAAAACCTTTAATTGTGGATGGCAAAACATAATGCAATACAGTGATGATTGAGAGACGTACAAATACATTTTCCTCAAAAGCCTGATCATATTTGATATTTACATGTAACATGATTTTTACTCTGCACTTAAGCCCTCATGTTTGCCATTAGTCTTTGTCTAGAATGGGTTAGGGTTAGCCCTTGTGTCTAGCCCTTGTGTCTAGCCCTTGTGTCTAGCCCTTCTCTAGCCCTTGTGTCTAGCCCTTGTGTCTAGCCCTTGTGTCTAGCCCTTGTGTCTAGCCCTTCTCTAGCCCTTATGTCTAGCCCTTATCTCTAGCCCTTGTGTCTAGCCCTTCTCTAGCCCTTGTGTCTAGCCCTTCTCTAGCCCTTGTGTCTAGCCCTTGTGTCTAGCCCTTGTGTCTAGCCCTTGTGTCTAGCCCTTGTGTCTAGCCCTTGTGTCTAGCCCTTGTGTCTAGCCCTTATGTCTAGCCCTTATCTCTAGCCCTTGTGTCTAGCCCTTCTCTAGCCCTTGTGTCTAGCCCTTCTCTAGCCCTTGTGTCTAGCCCTTGTGTCTAGCCCTTATCTCTAGCCCTTGTGTCTAGCCCTTATGTCTAGCCCTTATCTCTAGCCCTTGTGTCTAGCCCTTCTCTAGCCCTTGTGTCTAGCCCTTCTCTAGCCCTTGTGTCTAGCCCTTGTGTCTAGCCCTTATCTCTAGCCCTTGTGTCTAGCCCTTCTCTAGCCCTTGTGTCTAGCCCTTATGTCTAGCCCTTATCTCTAGCCCTTGTGTCTAGCCCTTCTCTAGCCCTTGTGTCTAGCCCTTATGTCTAGCCCTTATCTCTAGCCCTTATGTCTAGCCCTTATCTCTAGCCCTTGTGTCTAGCCCTTCTCTAGCCCTTGTGTCTAGCCCTTCTCTAGCCCTTGTGTCTAGCCCTTGTGTCTAGCCCTTGTGTCTAGCCCTTGTGTCTAGCCCTTGTGTCTAGCCCTTATGTCTAGCCCTTATGTCTAGCCCTTATGTCTAGCCCTTATCTCTAGCCCTCAGTCTTTGTCTAGCATTGAATGTAACGTTTTGAACTGCCGTGCTGTTGGAGAGTTTTGTTTAGCCAACGTCAAGTCAACGTCAGTTTCTTGTATTGCCAAGTTTTTTTTAATGTTTTGGATATTTTGATTAAACTGAACTTGGGTTCAGCAAACTTGCTGTCAGTGGACTAACAGGCCTTTAGAAATTTGCATAAGAAATATGATACGGTAGACTATAGAGTTATATCTAATATATTGACTGAGATTACACAGAAATTGCAAAATCATGAACAATAACAAATTCTCTCACCGGTGTAACGTGCAGGGGAACAAAATGTGGGGACCACTTTCCTGCCAAACAGCTTTTCGTAGTTGGTGTTTACACAGTGAACAAGTTCTCCTGTGTAACTACGCAAAGCTGATGGCTCCATTGACAGGGAAGCAGCCTCCCGGTCCTGGTTCCACCGGTGTAGACCCTCCAGCAGATAAATCTGAAAGTTCAGACTGTTCGCACTGGTTCCTGTAAATAGACACAAGCATATGGCGGGTTTTTAAGAAACACAGACACTTAATGAGCTTTCTTTACACATGCACATTGTATGTGACAAAGACATACCTGGGATGAACCGGTTCAGATGTAAATGAAAGGACTCGAGAGAAGTAGAGCCCCTTGCACATCTGTATGTCTTCAGAAGCATGCCTCCCTTGGTTAAGCTCCCCGTCTCTGTATAGAGCACAACACCAGGGGGATCTTGAATGCATTTAACATGCTTCTTCTGGACATTCCAGATGTGCTCCATCCTTTCTCTGTCCAGGAGAGGAACACCCAGGGAGTCATTGCCCCTGCTGCTCAGGAGCTCTGTAAGCAGTCGCTCAAGGAGAAGGATGGTAGTCTCCTCTCCATGGGTCCTCCTCCGGCAATGAAGGGCCAGCTCTCCCCTGGTGAGATGCTTGTGGACATCTTCATCTGTCAGCGCAGGCCAACCCTGGGATATCAGCTGCTCTCTCTTTGCCACGCGAAGCTCAGAAACATCAGCCGCATCCCACTCAAAAATGCATGCTGACAGCCGTGACATGAAGATGGGATACAGTTGATGGGCATCAGTTGTACACCCCAAGGCAATCCTGCGCATAAAATGCCAGATGTCCAAGCGTATCAGGAGATCTGGCCAACCTCTGAATCTAGTTTTGAGCTTGGTCTCGCCCACCTCAGTGCAACAGCCACAGTCCACGTACAATACAGCAGGTGGGTCCACACCAGCCTTCTGGTACCGTTTCACCAGACCATCCACCATAATGTCCAGTCCTGCTCCTTCCTGGGCTGTAAGCACACTTATGAGCACCTGACCAAACTCGTTGCCAACAGAGGTAAGCCAGAGTCCCGTTCCTCTTGCCGTCCCAGCCAGCTTCTTGGTGATCTGTAATATACATGATATGAAGCATGCTGTAAATGTAATGAAACTGCAGACTGCCATGCTTTGATATAGTAAAAAACAACATAAATTAACAAAAATCCACCACTAACCTTTTTAGTGGAATCCATCTTCAAGATAGAGCCATAGGTGGATGTAATCCTTGCATGGATTTCATCCAGCCTTGTCAGGATGTCTTGGCTGTAGACTGTAAGCAGCCACTTACAGCTTGGCACCACTGTAGGCTCTGGGGGTTCCTGAAATTTTACTGGCAACACCCCGGGTCCATTGAGGAAGTCCACACATTGCGTGGTGTACCGGGCCAGCCGCTGGAGCCACTCCTCGCTGTGGTTCTCTCGCAGTTGTTTTATGACCCGGGTGGGACTGTTGCCAAGGCCACGTTCACGGAGAAGCCGAATGACCCTCATATCACAGGCATACCTTAGGAAAAGCAAAATCCACACATTTATATATTTTACATATTTGTTTTGTAAAGTATTTGCTAATAAATGTGATGATGGACTATCAACTGGATGTGGAATGAAAGTGTACTCACTTCCGTGTGAGGATGACCCGAAACTCAGATCGATGGCCCAGATCCAACTGTTGAAGGACAGTCTGACTCCAAGACACATGCGAGGCTTTACACTTGGCACAGATGAGGGTTTCTGTGACCATGTTGTACATCCTGTCGATGTCCAGAACCTGCCGTGCCCTTTTGTGCAGACCGCCTCCTGTCAGCTGGTGCTGTCCACAGGCAGGATTGGGACAGAGAACCTTGACCCTCCACAGCTTGTATGGCATCCACAGCAACAGAGCATGGCAAAAAAATCTGTCTGGAGCTGGAGCCTGATTGTATGTAAGTGCTGGCTGTGGTGGGTAATACCAGAGCTGTAGGTTTTCACGAAGCTCTGGTTTCCCCTTGGGTCCCGATTTAAAAAGTCTGCTGGCAATCCACCTGTGATCTTCCTGTGGCAAGGTCTCCGACCACAAACGATGCAGTCGAACTCCAGATGGAGCTTGCAGCAATGCTCCAGAAGGAGCAGTCTGTGAAAGAAAAATACCAAACATTTAGTTTAGCAAGGTCATTTGTTCAATAAGCACTTTATTTTTCCAAAACTACCCTCACATAAAACAGTGATTATTGCTACATCAAAACTTTAAAATAAAATATATTTTTGTATTAATCACTACTGTCATCCAAAAAGAAATGAATATTCTTAAAGCCAGGAAAGATTATCCTCTGTAATTTTACAAACAACATCTCTTTATTTAAAATATTTTAAACATCTGATTATGTAAATAATAATGTAAATATTTCTTTAAATTTAATATCAAGTTGATCCTTTGGGGAGCCAAGTCCTAACATTATGAGTTTACTTGGTTATTGTTTATTCAGCTTGAAAGTGTTTTAGGAAGCTACTGGAGTGGATGTCAACTACTTACTTTACCGTACATTAATAGAAAAAAATTTATACATATGTTCCAAAAAAAATTTTAAACTGTGTCAGCTGCTAACGCTACTTTGTGTTAAGTTACAGTTAATATGCCAATTCAATTACTTTTATAGACCAATAGAATTTTTAAATTACTTACAGAGACAATACTGCACGACTCTGTAGGACTGGTCACATCTGCAGTGGTTCTGGGGACAGAGGCTGGAACTCCAGGGTCTTGTGTCTGTACAATTATAATAAATATGATGTGAAATATAAGTGAAATATAATAGATGTTGTATATATAACAAGAGAAACAGTCAAACATAACTGTCCGATAATTTTAACTCATCCTAGATGAAATTATACAATACTATAATCGTATTTAAAAAAAAAGAATATTGAAGATTAATATAGTCAAAAACAGTAATACTGGGACATATTATTGCATTTTAAAATCGCTGCTTATTTGAATCTATTTTCAAATGTATTTAATGCATCTTCTTGAATAAAAGTATCAATTTCTTTAAAAACCCCTCACCAACTTTTAAACAGTAGTGTACTGTAGTCGCCTTTGGCTTTTGGCTTGTTCAGTTAGGGACACTTAATATTCAACTATATTACCAATCTGCCCGCATTGACACTATATGATAATTGAAATATAGTATTGTTCATTACGTTGAGATTTCCTGAAATACAAAATATGTTTCTAAAAAGTGCACAGGATTGGAGTGTGTCTTTATAGAATGCAATGTGGATTATGCCAGTACTTACAGAGACAGTGGTGCTTGTTATAGGATCACCGGACACTGCTGGGCTGGGCTGGTCAACAACCTGAGATGGTTTCCTAGCCATACTTAGATTGGGCTTTGCTGCAGCAATGTGGGACCCACCAAATCTTGGCTTGGTAAACTAAAATAGGGAAAAACAATTTCAATGAAAAGATTAAATTTAAATTATACATTAAATTATATAATTGCTGCAACAAATATATAATGACATATTTGGCAAATGAGAAAAAAAATCTATTGTTCCTATATTTTATTGTGTTAATTAAAGGAACTGCTTTCTTGCTGTATAGTTAAATACAATATGCATACTGTTTTCTGTAAAATGGTGTCCCTTAAGTGGTTCATGCTGTATGTTTGCTGAATAACTGAGAAAAAGCTGGACAATGGTATAAAAGTAATTTTTTTGTGTGTGTATTACCACCCTCTTGGTTAAGAGAGCAACCTAGATGAACCTCTTAATTGGTTATTACACTTGTAATGGCCACAAAGTAGATGCTAAATGGCTGAATTTATAATATGTGTATAATTAATGGTGCATAAGTGGAATGTTACCAGAGAAATTAATGGGACAATCTCTGAGGAAACAATTATTAATAATAGAGTTCCACAGAGAAGTGTCTTAGGCCCCCTTTTATTTCTGTTATACATGAATGACATGCAAGCTGTTTGTGACTCTAATTTGTTTTTATATGCTGGTAGGTGTGAAAAACATACCAGCCAAAACTCAGCTTTTTACTTTCTGTACTTCATTATATTTCAACTTAACTGTTATACTTTAAAACGTAAAATTTTGAAAAATTTTATTACCCTTGACAAACTTGGTATAATCCTAGATGTCACAGATGGAGTAGTCTTGGGCTGGAGCCGAGGCTGAGGCTGAGGCTGACTCTGCTGTGCTGGCCCAGTAGCGGAAGGCTGTTGTTCCACAACCCTTGGTGCTGGTCCAGTAGAGACAGTGGCCTGTTTAAGACAACCACAAAAATACATACAATAAGTTTTTAATGATGAAAAATGTTTAGTAAATTAATACTGTATATATATATATATATATATATATATATATATATATATATATATATATATATATATATATATATATATATATATAATAAAAATAAATTAAAAAATAAATAAATAAATACTTGCAACATCTTCACATTGTTACCTTTTGAGTGTGAAAACCACACATGCACTTTGGGACTGCTCCAAGTAAAGTTGTCTGGCCGCGAGACTGCATCGGACATTTTTCAATCTGTAAAAATTGACATGTAATACACAATACATGCATTTCTAACTAAACTGGAATGGCAAATTGATTTACTGTCATTTTCCAGGAAGTGTCATATTTATTTTTATATAAATTATTTTTTGTCATATGTTCTTTGAAGGGGAGACACAAAAATGTAAAATTAGAGAAAAAGTGAATGAGTTTGTTTCCCCCATTAAAAGAACAAGAGAGGTACAAGAGAGGAACATTTAATTTCACACCTTCAAACCATCCCCCAACATCCCTGCCCCCTCTCTCTCAAATCTCCAAATCTCCTCCCAGACCAAAAAAGTCTTCCATGTATTTTTTTTATAGTATGAAATAAATCTCAAATACCTGCAACATTATTTACATAAATATATATATATAAATAAATAATATTGATACCTGGTTTACATTAGTGTAAACCATAAGTAACAGTGCATTGTTCTAATGAATGAGATCAGGTACATGTTTGTACTGAACTCTAATTTGTTGTTCTAATGAAAGAGATCAGGTACATGTTTGTACTGAACTCTAAGTTGTTGCTCTGTTATGCAAATACATTAAACAAACGATTCTAATGTTCAATTATGCAAGTCAACAAACACTTAAGTCGTTTATTTCATGAAAAGGTCACAAAAACTAAGCACACACTCACCCTTTGATACATCTCATACCACTTTTTCTGTCGAGGAGCTGGCCTGTTACCCTCAGTTGATGGCCAAACTCCTGTGCTGGCAAACTTTTTTAGACGAATTATCCATTCATTTTCCGACATGGCTTTATGGGATTTTTTTCCAGACATTTTTTTTGACCTAGGTTAAATCGTTTTGGACAAAACTACCCTTAATAAAATTGTTTCTTTACAAAATAAACTCAACACAACATATTCAAATGTGTAATTTGGTTTCTTACCTGTTCGCGGTGTATTTTTTGTATAAAAAATATACTTTATCCGATGACCTGATCTCCGTAAAAATGATGCTGACCTCCGTGCCAGTGATGCTCCTCTACTGAACTTTTTTTGAACTCTGACACGCCCCCCGAGAACTTTGTCATTACTTCGTGCCACCTTCGGCTCAGCTCGGAAACTTGATTGACAGCTTGACTAGCCTCCTGACACCAACTAGCGGTGACAAGCGTAAACACGCTCACAACATTTCCTTGAACTCTGATTGGTCAAATGTCGAAAATGTCAAGAAAATGTTAAGAATGGCGCTTTCTGATTGGTTGCAAATGTTATAGTGCTTCGCCGTGATTGGCTGTGGAGTTGAACATTCTTCAACATTTCCCTCAAATTGTCGGACTATCCTTCGGCAGCTGGCGTTCAGGTCGCAGTCTCCCCTGGAGGCGTAGGTTCGAATCCCAATTCTGACAGACCTAACCTTTGGTTGCGGGCTCCAGGTAGAGTCTTTAACCCTCTGGCAAGTTGACCCAGTAACACACTAATATTGACGAAGCACTGCATTTCAGTTCATGTCAGAGCCAATGGAACACTACGGTACCTCTGACCACCGGCATCGTATGAACTTTAAAGTAACACTTTTGTGCCATGTATGGGATTCTGTGGAATTTCCATGCAGTTTCCAGGGAATGTCATGTCCTGACATTTCATGAAATTGGACATGTTTTATAGAATAGCATTCAATGGAATAACATGTTGTGATGTTTACCGGAATGAGAACTTGTTTATGAAAGGGTATTCATGTTTTGTTTGGGGTTTCTTTGGAGGGATGCAATGGGATTCTTGGAGTTTGACTGTGATGTCATGGACTGAAATTTTGGGGGTGCAGTAGAATTTCATGGCAAGGAATTCCTGGAAATCTCTTGGAATGACATGTCATGGGTTTATGGGCTGTGGGATGGAATGTCATGGAATGAGATTCATGGCATGTCAAGCGAAACATTACATCACTACTGACAAGAAACGTCATGAGAATGAAAGAATTATGTTCAGACTGAACAAAACATTGTAGTGACACTGCCCCAGTTTAGGTTAATATGAGAGGAATACTATTTCTGCATTTATTCAACATCTGCCCTACAAAATGACTGGATTTCAATCGCATTGCTCATGAAGGAATGGACAATCACACAAAAGGGTATGAAGAAACCCGCTATTTTGCCTAAACGCTCTTGTGTGCCAAAAAGCACCACTCTGCCCCATGTGAGGCTCGAACTCACGACCTTCAGATTATGAGACTGCCGCGCTGCCTAACTGCGCCAACGAGGCATGTGCTGTGGCCAGTGTGAGTGGTGGAGCACTAGCTTCTGGATCATCTGCCATTCGGTGCAGCTCCAAACACGCTGCTCACCGTGAGCTTTCATGTCAGGATGGCCGAGCGGTCTAAGGCGCTGCGTTCAGGTCGCAGTCTCCCCTGGAGGCGTAGGTTCGAATCCCACTTCTGACAGACCTAGCCTTTGGTTGCGGGCTCCAGGTAGAGTCTTTAACCCTCTGGCAAGTTGACCCAGTAACACACTAATATTGACGAAGCACTGCATTTCAGTTCATGTCAGAGCCAATGGAACACTACGGTACCTCTGACCACCGGCATCGTATGAACTTTAAAGTAACACTTTTGTGCCATGTATGGGATTCTGTGGAATTTCCATGCAGTTTCCAGGGAATGTCATGTCCTGACATTTCATGAAATTGGACATGTTTTATAGAATAGCATTCAATGGAATACCATGTTGTGATGTTTACCGGAATGAGAACTTGTTTATGAAAGGTTATTCATGTTTTGTTTGGGGTTTCTTTGGAGGGATGCAATGGGATTCTTGGAGTTTGACTGTGATGTCATGGACTGAAATTTTGGGGGTGCAGTAGAATTTCATTGCAAGGAATTCCTGGAAATCTCTTGGAATGACATGTCATGGGTTTATGGGCTGTGGGATGGAATGTCATGGAATGAGATTCATGGCATGTCAAGCGAAACATTACATCACTACTGACAAGAAACGTCATGAGAATGAAAGAATTATGTTCAGACTGAACAAAACATTGTAGTGACACTGCCCCATTTTAGGTGAATATGAGAGGAATACTATTACTGCATTTATTCAACATCTGCCCTACAAAATGACTGGAATTCAATCGCATTGCTCATGAAGGAATGGACAATCACACAAAAGGGTATGAAGAAACCCGCTCTTTTGTCTAAACGCTCTTGTGTGCTAAAAAGCACAACCCTGCCCCGTGTGAGGCTCGAACTCACGACCTTCAGATTATGAGACTGACGCGCTGCCTAACTGCGCCAACGAGGCATGTGCTGTGGCCAGTGTGAGTGGTGGAGCACTAGCTTCTGGATCATCTGCCATTCGGTGCAGCTCCAAACACACTGCTCACCATGCGCTGTCATGTCAGGATGGCCGAGCGGTCTAAGGCGCTGCGTTCAGGTCGCAGTCTCCCCTGGAGGCGTGGGTTCGAATCCCACTTCTGACAGCCCCAACCTTTGGTTGCGGGCTCCAGGTAGACTCTTTAACCCTCTGGCAAGTTGACCCAGTAACACGCTAATATTGACGAAGCACTGCAATTCAGTTCATGTCAGAGCCAATGGAACACTACGGTACCTCTGACCACCGGCATCGCATGAACTTTAAAGTAACACTTTTGTGCCATGTATGGGATTCTGTGGAATTTCCATGCAGTTTCCAGGGAATGTCATGTCCTGACATTTCATGAAATTGGACATGTTTTATAGAATAGCATTCAATGGAATACCATGTTGTGATGTTTACCGGAATGAGAACTTGTTTATGAAAGGGTATTCATGTTTTGTTTGGGGTTTCTTTGGAGGGATGCAATGGGATTCTTGGAGTTTGACTGTGATGTCATGGACTGAAATTTTGGGGGTGCAGTAGAATTTCATTGCAAGGAATTCCTGGAAATCTCTTGGAATGACATGTCATGGGTTTATGGGCTGTGGGATGGAATGTCATGGAATGAGATTCATGGCATGTCAAGCGAAACATTACATCACTACTGACAAGAAACGTCATGAGAATGAAAGAATTATGTTCAGACTGAACAAAACATTGTAGTGACACTGCCCCATTTTAGGTGAATATGAGAGGAATACTATTACTGCATTTATTCAACATCTGCCCTACAAAATGACTGGAATTCAATCGCATTGCTCATGAAGGAATGGACAATCACACAAAAGGGTATGAAGAAACCCGCTCTTTTGCCTAAACGCTCTTGTGTGCTAAAAAGCACAACCCTGCCCCGTGTGAGGCTCGAACTCACGACCTTCAGATTATGAGACTGACGCGCTGCCTAACTGCGCCAACGAGGCATGTGCTGTGGCCAGTGTGAGTGGTGGAGCACTAGCTTCTGGATCATCTGCCATTCGGTGCAGCTCCAAACACACTGCTCACCATGCGCTGTCATGTCAGGATGGCCGAGCGGTCTAAGGCGCTGCGTTCAGGTCACAGTCTCCCCTGGAGGCGTGGGTTCGAATCCCACTTCTGACAGACCCAACCTTTGGTTGCGGGCTCCAGGTAGACTCTTTAACCCTCTGGCAAGTTGACCCAGTAACACGCTAATATTGACGAAGCACTGCAATTCAGTTCATGTCAGAGCCAATGGAACACTACGGTACCTCTGACCACCGGCATCGCATGAACTTTAAAGTAACACTTTTGCGCCATGTATGGGATTCTGTGGAATTTTCATGCAGTTTCCAGGGAATGTCATGTCCTGACATTTCATGAAATTGGACATGTTTTATAGAATAGCATTCAATGGAATACCATGTTGTGATGTTTACTGGAATGAGAACTTGTTTATGAAAGGGTATTCATGTTTTGTTTGGGGTTTCTTTGGAGGGATGCAATGGGATTCTTGGAGTTTGACTGTGATGTCATGGACTGAAATTTTGGGGGTGCAGTAGAATTTCATTGCAAGGAATTCCTGGAAATCTCTTGGAATGACATGTCATGGGTTTATGGGCTGTGGGATGGAATGTCATGGAATGAGATTCATGGCATGTCAAGCGAAACATTACATCACTACTGACAAGAAACGTCATGAGAATGAAAGAATTATGTTCAGACTGAACAAAACATTGTAGTGACACTGCCCCATTTTAGGTGAATATGAGAGGAATACTATTACTGCATTTATTCAACATCTGCCCTACAAAATGACTGGATTTCAATCGCATTGCTCATGAAGGAATGGACAATCACACAAAAGGGTATGAAGAAACCCGCTCTTTTGCCCAAACGCTCTTGTGTGCTAAAAAGCACAACCCTGCCCCGTGTGAGGCTCGAACTCACGACCTTCAGATTATGAGACTGACGCGCTGCCTAACTGCGCCAACGAGGCATGTGCTGTGGCCAGTGTGAGTGGTGGAGCACTAGCTTCTGGATCATCTGCCATTCGGTGCAGCTCCAAACACACTGCTCACCATGCGCTGTCATGTCAGGATGGCCGAGCGGTCTAAGGCGCTGCGTTCAGGTCGCAGTCTCCCCTGGAGGCGTGGGTTCGAATCCCACTTCTGACAGACCCAACCTTTGGTTGCGGGCTCCAGGTAGACTCTTTAACCCTCTGGCAAGTTGACCCAGTAACACGCTAATATTGACGAAGCACTGCAATTCAGTTCATGTCAGAGCCAATGGAACACTACGGTACCTCTGACCACCGGCATCGCATGAACTTTAAAGTAACACTTTTGTGCCATGTATGGGATTCTGTGGAATTTTCATGCAGTTTCCAGGGAATGTCATGTCCTGATATTTCATGAAATTGGACATGTTTTATAGAATAGCATTCAATGGAATAACATGTTGTGATGTTTACCGGAATGAGAACTTGTTTATGAAAGGGTATTCATGTTTTGT
The DNA here is from genome assembly GCF_024679245.1 of Pseudorasbora parva. Taxonomy (NCBI): domain Eukaryota; kingdom Metazoa; phylum Chordata; class Actinopteri; order Cypriniformes; family Gobionidae; genus Pseudorasbora; species Pseudorasbora parva. The sequence continues at coordinate 16,388,175 of NC_090191.1, read as the reverse complement.
TTGGGGTTTCTTTGGAGGGATGCAATGGGATTCTTGGAGTTTGACTGTGATGTCATGGACTGAAATTTTGGGGGTGCAGTAGAATTTCATGGCAAGGAATTCCTGGAAATCTCTTGGAATGACATGTCATGGGTTTATGGGCTGTGGGATGGAATGTCATGGAATGAGATTCATGGCATGTCAAGCGAAAAATTACATCACTACTGACAAGAAACATCATGAGAATGAAAGAATTATGTTCAGACTGAACAAAACATTGTAGTGACACTGCCCCAGTTTAGGTGAATATGAGAGGAATACTATTTCTGCATTTATTCAACATCTGCCCTACAAAATGACTGGATTTCAATCGCATTGCTCATGAAGGAATGGACAATCACACAAAAGGGTATGAAGAAACCCGCTCTTTTGCCTAAACGCTCTTGTGTGCCAAAAAGCACCACTCTGCCCCGTGTGAGGCTCGAACTCACGACCTTCAGATTATGAGACTGACGCGCTGCCTAACTGCGCCAACGAGGCATGTGCTGTGGCCAGTGTGAGTGGTGGAGCACTAGCTTCTGGATCATCTGCCATTCGGTGCAGCTCCAAACACGCTGCTCACCGTGAGCTGTCATGTCAGGATGGCCGAGCGGTCTAAGGCGCTGCGTTCAGGTCGCAGTCTCCCCTGGAGGCGTGGGTTCGAATCCCACTTCTGACAGACCTAACCTTTGGTTGCGGGCTCCAGGTAGACTCTTTAACCCTCTGGCAAGTTTATGAGAGATTATGACCCAGTGACACACTAATATTGACGAAGCACTGCAATTCAGTTCATGTCAGAGCCAATGGAACACTACGGTACCTCTGACCACCGGCATCGCATGAACTTTAAAGTAACACTTTTGTGCCATGTATGGGATTCTGTGGAATTTTCATGCAGTTTCCAGGGAATGTCATGTCCTGACATTTCATGAAATTGGACATGTTTTATAGAATAGCATTCAATGGAATAACATGTTGTGATGTTTACCGGAATGAGAACTTGTTTATGAAAGGGTATTCATGTTTTGTTTGGGGTTTCTTTGGAGGGATGCAATGGGATTCTTGGAGTTTGACTGTGATGTCATGGACTGAAATTTTGGGGGTGCAGTAGAATTTCATGGCAAGGAATTCCTGGAAATCTCTTGGAATGACATGTCATGGGTTTATGGGCTGTGGGATGGAATGTCATGGAATGAGATTCATGGCATGTCAAGCGAAACATTACATCACTACTGACAAGAAACGTCATGAGAATGAAAGAATTATGTTCAGACTGAACAAAACATTGTAGTGACATTGCCCCAGTTTAGGTTAATATGAGAGGAATACTATTTCTGCATTTATTCAACATCTGCCCTACAAAATGACTGGATTTCAATCGCATTGCTCATGAAGGAATGGACAATCACACAAAAGGGTATGAAGAAACCCGCTATTTTGCCTAAACGCTCTTGTGTGCCAAAAAGCACCACTCTGCCCCATGTGAGGCTCGAACTCACGACCTTCAGATTATGAGACTGCCGCGCTGCCTAACTGCGCCAACGAGGCATGTGCTGTGGCCAGTGTGAGTGGTGGAGCACTAGCTTCTGGATCATCTGCCATTCGGTGCAGCTCCAAACACGCTGCTCACCGTGAGCTTTCATGTCAGGATGGCCGAGCGGTCTAAGGCGCTGCGTTCAGGTCGCAGTCTCCCCTGGAGGCGTAGGTTCGAATCCCACTTCTGACAGACCTAACCTTTGGTTGCGGGCTCCAGGTAGAGTCTTTAACCCTCTGGCAAGTTGACCCAGTAACACACTAATATTGACGAAGCACTGCATTTCAGTTCATGTCAGAGCCAATGGAACACTACGGTACCTCTGACCACCGGCATCGTATGAACTTTAAAGTAACACTTTTGTGCCATGTATGGGATTCTGTGGAATTTCCATGCAGTTTCCAGGGAATGTCATGTCCTGACATTTCATGAAATTGGACATGTTTTATAGAATAGCATTCAATGGAATACCATGTTGTGATGTTTACCGGAATGAGAACTTGTTTATGAAAGGGTATTCATGTTTTGTTTGGGGTTTCTTTGGAGGGATGCAATGGGATTCTTGGAGTTTGACTGTGATGTCATGGACTGAAATTTTGGGGGTGCAGTAGAATTTCATTGCAAGGAATTCCTGGAAATCTCTTGGAATGACATGTCATGGGTTTATGGGCTGTGGGATGGAATGTCATGGAATGAGATTCATGGCATGTCAAGCGAAACATTACATCACTACTGACAAGAAACGTCATGAGAATGAAAGAATTATGTTCAGACTGAACAAAACATTGTAGTGACACTGCCCCATTTTAGGTGAATATGAGAGGAATACTATTACTGCATTTATTCAACATCTGCCCTACAAAATGACTGGAATTCAATCGCATTGCTCATGAAGGAATGGACAATCACACAAAAGGGTATGAAGAAACCCGCTCTTTTGTCTAAACGCTCTTGTGTGCTAAAAAGCACAACCCTGCCCCGTGTGAGGCTCGAACTCACGACCTTCAGATTATGAGACTGACGCGCTGCCTAACTGCGCCAACGAGGCATGTGCTGTGGCCAGTGTGAGTGGTGGAGCACTAGCTTCTGGATCATCTGCCATTCGGTGCAGCTCCAAACACACTGCTCACCATGCGCTGTCATGTCAGGATGGCCGAGCGGTCTAAGGCGCTGCGTTCAGGTCGCAGTCTCCCCTGGAGGCGTGGGTTCGAATCCCACTTCTGACAGACCCAACCTTTGGTTGCGGGCTCCAGGTAGACTCTTTAACCCTCTGGCAAGTTGACCCAGTAACACGCTAATATTGACGAAGCACTGCAATTCAGTTCATGTCAGAGCCAATGGAACACTACGGTACCTCTGACCACCGGCATCGCATGAACTTTAAAGTAACACTTTTGTGCCATGTATGGGATTCTGTGGAATTTTCATGCAGTTTCCAGGGAATGTCATGTCCTGATATTTCATGAAATTGGACATGTTTTATAGAATAGCATTCAATGGAATAACATGTTGTGATGTTTACCGGAATGAGAACTTGTTTATGAAAGGGTATTCATGTTTTGTTTGGGGTTTCTTTGGAGGGATGCAATGGGATTCTTGGAGTTTGACTGTGATGTCATGGACTGAAATTTTGGGGGTGCAGTAGAATTTCATGGCAAGGAATTCCTGGAAATCTCTTGGAATGACATGTCATGGGTTTATGGGCTGTGGGATGGAATGTCATGGAATGAGATTCATGGCATGTCAAGCGAAACATTACATCACTACTGACAAGAAACGTCATGAGAATGAAAGAATTATGTTCAGACTGAACAAAACATTGTAGTGACACTGCCCCAGTTTAGGTGAATATGAGAGGAATACTATTTCTGCATTTATTCAACATCTGCCCTACAAAATGACTGGATTTCAATCGCATTGCTCATGAAGGAATGGACAATCACACAAAAGGGTATGAAGAAACCCGCTCTTTTGCCTAAACGCTCTTGTGTGCCAAAAAGCACCACTCTGCCCCGTGTGAGGCTCGAACTCACGACCTTCAGATTATGAGACTGACGCGCTGCCTAACTGCGCCAACGAGGCATGTGCTGTGGCCAGTGTGAGTGGTGGAGCACTAGCTTCTGGATCATCTGCCATTCGGTGCAGCTCCAAACACGCTGCTCACCATGAGCTGTCATGTCAGGATGGCCGAGCGGTCTAAGGCGCTACGTTCAGGTCGCAGTCTCCCCTGGAGGCGTGGGTTCGAATCCCACTTCTGACAGACCTAACCTTTGGTTGCGGGCTCCAGGTAGACTCTTTAACCCTCTGGCAAGTTTATGAGAGATTATGACCCAGTGACACACTAATATTGACGAAGCACTGCAATTCAGTTCATGTCAGAGCCAATGGAACACTACGGTACCTCTGACCACCGGCATCGCATGAACTTTAAAGTAACACTTTTGTGCCATGTATGGGATTCTGTGGAATTTTCATGCAGTTTCCAGGGAATGTCATGTCCTGACATTTCATGAAATTGGACATGTTTTATAGAATAGCATTCAATGGAATAACATGTTGTGATGTTTACCGGAATGAGAACTTGTTTATGAAAGGGTATTCATGTTTTGTTTGGGGTTTCTTTGGAGGGATGCAATGGGATTCTTGGAGTTTGACTGTGATGTCATGGACTGAAATTTTGGGGGTGCAGTAGAATTTCATGGCAAGGAATTCCTGGAAATCTCTTGGAATGACATGTCATGGGTTTATGGGCTGTGGGATGGAATGTCATGGAATGAGATTCATGGCATGTCAAGCGAAACATTACATCACTACTGACAAGAAACGTCATGAGAATGAAAGAATTATGTTCAGACTGAACAAAACATTGTAGTGACATTGCCCCAGTTTAGGTTAATATGAGAGGAATACTATTTCTGCATTTATTCAACATCTGCCCTACAAAATGACTGGATTTCAATCGCATTGCTCATGAAGGAATGGACAATCACACAAAAGGGTATGAAGAAACCCGCTATTTTGCCTAAACGCTCTTGTGTGCCAAAAAGCACCACTCTGCCCCATGTGAGGCTCGAACTCACGACCTTCAGATTATGAGACTGCCGCGCTGCCTAACTGCGCCAACGAGGCATGTGCTGTGGCCAGTGTGAGTGGTGGAGCACTAGCTTCTGGATCATCTGCCATTCGGTGCAGCTCCAAACACGCTGCTCACCGTGAGCTTTCATGTCAGGATGGCCGAGCGGTCTAAGGCGCTGCGTTCAGGTCGCAGTCTCCCCTGGAGGCGTAGGTTCGAATCCCACTTCTGACAGACCTAACCTTTGGTTGCGGGCTCCAGGTAGAGTCTTTAACCCTCTGGCAAGTTGACCCAGTAACACACTAATATTGACGAAGCACTGCATTTCAGTTCATGTCAGAGCCAATGGAACACTACGGTACCTCTGACCACCGGCATCGTATGAACTTTAAAGTAACACTTTTGTGCCATGTATGGGATTCTGTGGAATTTCCATGCAGTTTCCAGGGAATGTCATGTCCTGACATTTCATGAAATTGGACATGTTTTATAGAATAGCATTCAATGGAATACCATGTTGTGATGTTTACCGGAATGAGAACTTGTTTATGAAAGGGTATTCATGTTTTGTTTGGGGTTTCTTTGGAGGGATGCAATGGGATTCTTGGAGTTTGACTGTGATGTCATGGACTGAAATTTTGGGGGTGCAGTAGAATTTCATTGCAAGGAATTCCTGGAAATCTCTTGGAATGACATGTCATGGGTTTATGGGCTGTGGGATGGAATGTCATGGAATGAGATTCATGGCATGTCAAGCGAAACATTACATCACTACTGACAAGAAACGTCATGAGAATGAAAGAATTATGTTCAGACTGAACAAAACATTGTAGTGACACTGCCCCATTTTAGGTGAATATGAGAGGAATACTATTACTGCATTTATTCAACATCTGCCCTACAAAATGACTGGAATTCAATCGCATTGCTCATGAAGGAATGGACAATCACACAAAAGGGTATGAAGAAACCCGCTCTTTTGTCTAAACGCTCTTGTGTGCTAAAAAGCACAACCCTGCCCCGTGTGAGGCTCGAACTCACGACCTTCAGATTATGAGACTGACGCGCTGCCTAACTGCGCCAACGAGGCATGTGCTGTGGCCAGTGTGAGTGGTGGAGCACTAGCTTCTGGATCATCTGCCATTCGGTGCAGCTCCAAACACACTGCTCACCATGCGCTGTCATGTCAGGATGGCCGAGCGGTCTAAGGCGCTGCATTCAGGTCGCAGTCTCCCCTGGAGGCGTGGGTTCGAATCCCACTTCTGACAGACCCAACCTTTGGTTGCGGGCTCCAGGTAGACTCTTTAACCCTCTGGCAAGTTGACCCAGTAACACGCTAATATTGACGAAGCACTGCAATTCAGTTCATGTCAGAGCCAATGGAACACTACGGTACCTCTGACCACCGGCATCGCATGAACTTTAAAGTAACACTTTTGTGCCATGTATGGGATTCTGTGGAATTTTCATGCAGTTTCCAGGGAATGTCATGTCCTGATATTTCATGAAATTGGACATGTTTTATAGAATAGCATTCAATGGAATAACATGTTGTGATGTTTACCGGAGTGAGAACTTGTTTATGAAAGGGTATTCATGTTTTGTTTGGGGTTTCTTTGGAGGGATGCAATGGGATTCTTGGAGTTTGACTGTGATGTCATGGACTGAAATTTTGGGGGTGCAGTAGAATTTCATGGCAAGGAATTCCTGGAAATCTCTTGGAATGACATGTCATGGGTTTATGGGCTGTGGGATGGAATGTCATGGAATGAGATTCATGGCATGTCAAGCGAAACATTACATCACTACTGACAAGAAACGTCATGAGAATGAAAGAATTATGTTCAGACTGAACAAAACATTGTAGTGACACTGCCCCAGTTTAGGTGAATATGAGAGGAATACTATTTCTGCATTTATTCAACATCTGCCCTACAAAATGACTGGATTTCAATCGCATTGCTCATGAAGGAATGGACAATCACACAAAAGGGTATGAAGAAACCCGCTCTTTTGCCTAAACGCTCTTGTGTGCCAAAAAGCACCACTCTGCCCCGTGTGAGGCTCGAACTCACGACCTTCAGATTATGAGACTGACGCGCTGCCTAACTACGCCAACGAGGCATGTGCTGTGGCTAGTGTGAGTGGTGGAGCACTAGCTTCTGGATCATCTGCCATTCGGTGCAGCTCCAAACACGCTGCTCACCGTGAGCTTTCATGTCAGGATGGCCGAGCGGTCTAAGGCGCTGCGTTCAGGTCGCAGTCTCCCCTGGAGGCGTAGGTTCGAATCCCACTTCTGACAGACCTAACCTTTGGTTTCGGGCTCCAGGTAGAGTCTTTAACCCTCTGGCAAGTTGACCCAGTAACACACTAATATTGACGAAGCACTGCATTTCAGTTCATGTCAGAGCCAATGGAACACTACGGTACCTCTGACCACCGGCATCGTATGAACTTTAAAGTAACACTTTTGTGCCATGTATGGGATTCTGTGGAATTTCCATGCAGTTTCCAGGGAATGTCATGTCCTGACATTTCATGAAATTGGACATGTTTTATAGAATAGCATTCAATGGAATACCATGTTGTGATGTTTACCGGAATGAGAACTTGTTTATGAAAGGGTATTCATGTTTTGTTTGGGGTTTCTTTGGAGGGATGCAATGGGATTCTTGGAGTTTGACTGTGATGTCATGGACTGAAATTTTGGGGGTGCAGTAGAATTTCATTGCAAGGAATTCCTGGAAATCTCTTGGAATGACATGTCATGGGTTTATGGGCTGTGGGATGGAATGTCATGGAATGAGATTCATGGCATGTCAAGCGAAACATTACATCACTACTGACAAGAAATGTCATGAGAATGAAAGAATTATGTTCAGACTGAACAAAACATTGTAGTGACACTGCCCCATTTTAGGTGAATATGAGAGGAATACTATTACTGCATTTATTCAACATCTGCCCTACAAAATGACTGGAATTCAATCGCATTGCTCATGAAGGAATGGACAATCACACAAAAGGGTATGAAGAAACCCGCTCTTTTGCCTAAACGCTCTTGTGTGCTAAAAAGCACAACCCTGCCCCGTGTGAGGCTCGAACTCACGACCTTCAGATTATGAGACTGACGCGCTGCCTAACTGCGCCAACGAGGCATGTGCTGTGGCCAGTGTGAGTGGTGGAGCACTAGCTTCTGGATCATCTGCCATTCGGTGCAGCTCCAAACACACTGCTCACCATGCGCTGTCATGTCAGGATGGCCGAGCGGTCTAAGGCGCTGCGTTCAGGTCGCAGTCTCCCCTGGAGGCGTGGGTTCGAATCCCACTTCTGACAGACCCAACCTTTGGTTGCGGGCTCCAGGTAGACTCTTTAACCCTCTGGCAAGTTGACCCAGTAACACGCTAATATTGACGAAGCACTGCAATTCAGTTCATGTCAGAGCCAATGGAACACTACGGTACCTCTGACCACCGGCATCGCATGAACTTTAAAGTAACACTTTTGTGCCATGTATGGGATTCTGTGGAATTTTCATGCAGTTTCCAGGGAATGTCATGTCCTGACATTTCATGAAATTGGACATGTTTTATAGAATAGCATTCAATGGAATAACATGTTGTGATGTTTACCGGAATGAGAACTTGTTTATGAAAGGGTATTCATGTTTTGTTTGGGGTTTCTTTGGAGGGATGCAATGGGATTCTTGGAGTTTGACTGTGATGTCATGGACTGAAATTTTGGGGGTGCAGTAGAATTTCATGGCAAGGAATTCCTGGAAATCTCTTGGAATGACATGTCATGGGTTTATGGGCTGTGGGATGGAATGTCATGGAATGAGATTCATGGCATGTCAAGCGAAACATTACATCACTACTGACAAGAAACGTCATGTGAATGAAAGAATTATGTTCAGACTGAACAAAACATTGTAGTGACACTGCCCCAGTTTAGGTGAATATGAGAGGAATACTATTTCTGCATTTATTCAACATCTGCCCTACAAAATGACTGGATTTCAATCGCATTGCTCATGAAGGAATGGACAATCACACAAAAGGGTATGAAGAAACCCGCTCTTTTGCCTAAACGCTCTTGTGTGCCAAAAAGCACCACTCTGCCCCGTGTGAGGCTCGAACTCACGACCTTCAGATTATGAGACTGACGCGCTGCCTAACTGCGCCAACGAGGCATGTGCTGTGGCCATTGTGAGTGGTGGAGCACTAGCTTCTGGATCATCTGCCATTCGGTGCAGCTCCAAACACGCTGCTCACCGTGAGCTGTCATGTCAGGATGGCCGAGCGGTCTAAGGCGCTGCGTTCAGGTCGCAGTCTCCCCTGGAGGCGTGGGTTCGAATCCCACTTCTGACAGACCTAACCTTTGGTTGCGGGCTCCAGGTAGACTCTTTAACCCTCTGGCAAGTTTATGAGAGATTATGACCCAGTGACACACTAATATTGACATAACATTTACATTACACTGTTTTCTATTGCAGGTGCTCACCAAGACCGGGGTTCGATTCCAGCAAAAGACAGCTTTTTGTAATATTTATATTTGAATTAAATAAACACATTTTTGGATGCATACTGTTCCAGTGTTAATAAAATACACATATGTAATTAGTTTGTTGTGTTTTTGATATTCTTTCATGAAAAATAAAATTACCAATGTTGTTATTATTTACTAGTTATTATATATTTGATCTAATCAAGCATTTGTTTTAGGTTACATTCACACAGAACTTTTGCAAATCTGTATTTGAAAGATGCAACCCATTTGCTGAAAAATGTTTGTCACATTAATAAGAAAATGTACAAATTATTTTTTTATTGTTGCAGTGTTATATGAAAGTAAAAAGGTCAACAAAACAAATTTTTGTAATATTTATATTTAAATGAAATAATATATTTTTTAATGTATACTGTTCCAGTTCTAATAAAATACACATAAATAGTTTGTTGTGTTTTTTGATGTTCTTTAAAGAAAAATACAATTATCAATGGAACGGTGTTATTATTATATTATTATAAACAAAGATGCGACCCATTACTGAATAACCAATATGCTGAAAAAGGTCTATCACAAGATCAAGAAATGTACAAATGATCTTTTAATATACAAATGTTTTATTGCTGCAGTGTTATATGAAAGTAAAAAAGTCAAAATGCAATCACTTTGCCAATTTGTTTTTATTTTGCAATTATGCAAACAGAACAGTAATGAATGTTAAATAAAATAAAATGTTAAACAAATTTTCAAACATAAAAGGTCAATAAAATGTTAAATAACAACTTTAAAATATTAAATGTACAATTGTAAAAATCAATAAATAGGTTTTCAAAAACAAGAAAGAAAATGTTAAATAAAGTTTAAAAATATTTCACGCTATATACAATAATATATATATATATACATATTAAAAAAAGATAAATTATTTAGAAATGGTTCGCCGCATTTCCTCTAACCACACCTCCTTGCAAACTGTCTCAGTCTGTGGGCAATACACCCTGCCCCTGTACTGGCTATGTCCCGTTGCACTGGTTTTGTATTGCCCACATTTTTTGCACGTGTTTGCCTCTACAGTTCTCCTGTAGGGTCTCTTAGGCATGGTTTCTGGTGTAGCAGGCTGTGAGCTGGTTCCCCGCACCACTGTAGGCTGTAACAGTGGCTGGATCATTGGCATTCCTTGTACCATTTGAACACCTTGGACCATTGGGATTCCCTGGACCATTTGGACTCCCTGGTACATTGGCACCTGAAACACTGGCACACTGTGGAACCCTGGTGCTGCTGGTATCATAATATTTGGTACCATCTGCAGTGATGATCCAGGGGCTGATGGTGTCACCAACATCTGGCTCTGCGCTGGTGCCTTGGGTCTGAGAGGGGGTCGCCCAACAGAAGTCTGCCTCTGCTTTGCCTGACCTGCTGTGCTCTCTGGCAGCTTAAACTGGTGCTGTTCCCCTGGTTGTTCTGGCTCAGTCCGTAAGCGTTTAGCAACCTGGAGAGGCTCCTGAGCAACATGGAGGGGCTGAGGCAACTGAATACCCTGAAGCAGCACAGACAGTTCCTGCTTTTTCTGTCTGTTGTTGTACCACTGAATCAGGGTGTTCTGGTTAACCTCCACCAGCTGGATTGACGTCCCTCCCATCACCAAGCCGTTGCCCAGTACAAGCTGCCTTATCCTGCGATAGTCTTGCAGGATCAGAGACCATCTCGACAGGGCTCCTTTGCCTTTTCTTTTGGGGCTTGGGTGAGCATTGCAAAGTCTGATGAAGATGGTCTCCACCAGACGGCAACAGTCAGGCCACTGAGCAGCTATGCCACTTGCACCCAGCACACATCTGATGGTGCTCTCTACCCCTGGGTTCTGAGTGGGCCTCTTTGGGACTCTGAAGCGTCCACTCAGCAGTCTCTTTTGGTAACGAGCTGCTTTCACCACCCCTTTCTTGTCCTGGTCATCCAGGTTCTGCCAAAGAGCAATTATTGTGTTGGCTTCCTGGTTGGTCAGGCTGAGGGTTGTGTGACCCCGGAGTTCCACCAGATATTCTGCCAGCCTGTCCACATGCTGATAACCCGGGACATTTTGGTAGTCAACAGCCTATTAAAAATACAAACACACAAACAAAGAAATTACTACATGACATCTATTTGATGCAAAATTCTGTTATTTTCCTGTTTATCACAAAAAAGCTCTTTTGACCCAATATGTATAGATCAAAGCACTATAGAAATAAATCTGACTTGATGCATATTTCCTGCTTACTTATGACTTCAGGCTTTACGTTTACATTTAGAATATGTAGAAAGTCTGGATTTAAAGCAATGGATGTTAATTCATCACTGTTTAAAATATTATACTTGATTTGAAAGAAATACAAAGGAGTGGTATTTACCATCTCTCCATCATCATCATCATCATCATCATCATCATCGTCGTCGTCATCATCCTGACCAGCATCCTCTGGCTCTGAGGGGAAAGGAGAGACAGCAGTCCCTGAAGGTCCAGCTGATGAATGAGACTGTGTGAGGCCATGTGTGGGGTCAGGGAGCAGTGAAGGGGATGTGGAGCCCAGTGCAGATATGTCACTGCTGGTGACTAGGGTGGGAGAACCCAGTGTGAGTGTGGAGGATGGTGACAGAACAGCTTCCGGATCAGTAATGGTGTGATCCTCGCTGATGTCACAGAAGCCCTCATCTTCATCTCGCTCCTCCACACTGAGGTCCTCAATGAGCTCTGCGGTCTGCTCAGAGTCTGGATTCATGTCCTGCAGTGACTGGCCAGTCTGCTGGAACAGGTACTGCACTCCAATGAGCTCACCTGAAACAAACACAATAAACAAGCAGAAATTAAATGTTGTGTATGATATTTGATAAATTAGGCTTTTGTAGTAGCTCATATAGTGTGATATTGTAAGAATAGAGCTGATAACATTTTTTTATTCAGAGGCGCAAAACCTTTAATTGTGGATGGCAAAACATAATGCAATACAGTGATGATTGAGAGACGTACAAATACATTTTCCTCAAAAGCCTGATCATATTTGATATTTACATGTAACATGATTTTTACTCTGCACTTAAGCCCTCATGTTTGCCATTAGTCTTTGTCTAGAATGGGTTAGGGTTAGCCCTTGTGTCTAGCCCTTGTGTCTAGCCCTTGTGTCTAGCCCTTCTCTAGCCCTTGTGTCTAGCCCTTGTGTCTAGCCCTTGTGTCTAGCCCTTGTGTCTAGCCCTTCTCTAGCCCTTATGTCTAGCCCTTATCTCTAGCCCTTGTGTCTAGCCCTTCTCTAGCCCTTGTGTCTAGCCCTTCTCTAGCCCTTGTGTCTAGCCCTTGTGTCTAGCCCTTGTGTCTAGCCCTTGTGTCTAGCCCTTGTGTCTAGCCCTTGTGTCTAGCCCTTGTGTCTAGCCCTTATGTCTAGCCCTTATCTCTAGCCCTTGTGTCTAGCCCTTCTCTAGCCCTTGTGTCTAGCCCTTCTCTAGCCCTTGTGTCTAGCCCTTGTGTCTAGCCCTTATCTCTAGCCCTTGTGTCTAGCCCTTATGTCTAGCCCTTATCTCTAGCCCTTGTGTCTAGCCCTTCTCTAGCCCTTGTGTCTAGCCCTTCTCTAGCCCTTGTGTCTAGCCCTTGTGTCTAGCCCTTATCTCTAGCCCTTGTGTCTAGCCCTTCTCTAGCCCTTGTGTCTAGCCCTTATGTCTAGCCCTTATCTCTAGCCCTTGTGTCTAGCCCTTCTCTAGCCCTTGTGTCTAGCCCTTATGTCTAGCCCTTATCTCTAGCCCTTATGTCTAGCCCTTATCTCTAGCCCTTGTGTCTAGCCCTTCTCTAGCCCTTGTGTCTAGCCCTTCTCTAGCCCTTGTGTCTAGCCCTTGTGTCTAGCCCTTGTGTCTAGCCCTTGTGTCTAGCCCTTGTGTCTAGCCCTTATGTCTAGCCCTTATGTCTAGCCCTTATCTCTAGCCCTCAGTCTTTGTCTAGCATTGAATGTAACGTTTTGAACTGCCGTGCTGTTGGAGAGTTTTGTTTAGCCAACGTCAAGTCAACGTCAGTTTCTTGTATTGCCAAGTTTTTTTTAATGTTTTGGATATTTTGATTAAACTGAACTTGGGTTCAGCAAACTTGCTGTCAGTGGACTAACAGGCCTTTAGAAATTTGCATAAGAAATATGATACGGTAGACTATAGAGTTATATCTAATATATTGACTGAGATTACACAGAAATTGCAAAATCATGAACAATAACAAATTCTCTCACCGGTGTAACGTGCAGGGGAACAAAATGTGGGGACCACTTTCCTGCCAAACAGCTTTTCGTAGTTGGTGTTTACACAGTGAACAAGTTCTCCTGTGTAACTACGCAAAGCTGATGGCTCCATTGACAGGGAAGCAGCCTCCCGGTCCTGGTTCCACCGGTGTAGAGCCTCCAGCAGATAAATCTGAAAGTTCAGACTGTTCGCACTGGTTCCTGTAAATAGACACAAGCATATGGCGGGTTTTTAAGAAACACAGACACTTAATGAGCTTTCTTTACACATGCACATTGTATGTGACAAAGACATACCTGGGATGAACCGGTTCAGATGTAAATGAAAGGACTCGAGAGAAGTAGAGCCCCTTGCACATCTGTATGTCTTCAGAAGCATGCCTCCCTTGGTTAAGCTCCCCGTCTCTGTATAGAGCACAACACCAGGGGGATCTTGAATGCATTTAACATGCTTCTTCTGGACATTCCAGATGTGCTCCATCCTTTCTCTGTCCAGGAGAGGAACACCCAGGGAGTCATTGCCCCTGCTGCTCAGGAGCTCTGTAAGCAGTCGCTCAAGGAGAAGGATGGTAGTCTCCTCTCCATGGGTCCTCCTCCGGCAATGAAGGGCCAGCTCTCCCCTGGTGAGATGCTTGTGGACATCTTCATCTGTCAGCGCAGGCCAACCCTGGGATATCAGCTGCTCTCTCTTTGCCACGCGAAGCTCAGAAACATCAGCCGCATCCCACTCAAAAATGCATGCTGACAGCCGTGACATGAAGATGGGATACAGTTGATGGGCATCAGTTGTACACCCCAAGGCAATCCTGCGCATAAAATGCCAGATGTCCAAGCGTATCAGGAGATCTGGCCAACCTCTGAATCTAGTTTTGAGCTTGGTCTCGCCCACCTCAGTGCAACAGCCACAGTCCACGTACAATACAGCAGGTGGGTCCACACCAGCCTTCTGGTACCGTTTCACCAGACCATCCACCATAATGTCCAGTCCTGCTCCTTCCTGGGCTGTAAGCACACTTATGAGCACCTGACCAAACTCGTTGCCAACAGAGGTAAGCCAGAGTCCCGTTCCTCTTGCCGTCCCAGCCAGCTTCTTGGTGATCTGTAATATACATGATATGAAGCATGCTGTAAATGTAATGAAACTGCAGACTGCCATGCTTTGATATAGTAAAAAACAACATAAATTAACAAAAATCCACCACTAACCTTTTTAGTGGAATCCATCTTCAAGATAGAGCCATAGGTGGATGTAATCCTTGCATGGATTTCATCCAGCCTTGTCAGGATGTCTTGGCTGTAGACTGTAAGCAGCCACTTACAGCTTGGCACCACTGTAGGCTCTGGGGGTTCCTGAAATTTTACTGGCAACACCCCGGGTCCATTGAGGAAGTCCACACATTGCGTGGTGTACCGGGCCAGCCGCTGGAGCCACTCCTCGCTGTGGTTCTCTCGCAGTTGTTTTATGACCCGGGTGGGACTGTTGCCAAGGCCACGTTCGCGGAGAAGCCGAATGACCCTCATATCACAGGCATACCTTAGGAAAAGCAAAATCCACACATTTATATATTTTACATATTTGTTTTGTAAAGTATTTGCTAATAAATGTGATGATGGACTATCAACTGGATGTGGAATGAAAGTGTACTCACTTCCGTGTGAGGATGACCCGAAACTCAGATCGATGGCCCAGATCCAACTGTTGAAGGACAGTCTGACTCCAAGACACATGCGAGGCTTTACACTTGGCACAGATGAGGGTTTCTGTGACCATGTTGTACATCCTGTCGATGTCCAGAACCTGCCGTGCCCTTTTGTGCAGACCGCCTCCTGTCAGCTGGTGCTGTCCACAGGCAGGATTGGGACAGAGAACCTTGACCCTCCACAGCTTGTATGGCATCCACAGCAACAGAGCATGGCAAAAAAATCTGTCTGGAGCTGGAGCCTGATTGTATGTAAGTGCTGGCTGTGGTGGGTAATACCAGAGCTGTAGGTTTTCACGAAGCTCTGGTTTCCCCTTGGGTCCCGATTTAAAAAGTCTGCTGGCAATCCACCTGTGATCTTCCTGTGGCAAGGTCTCCGACCACAAACGATGCAGTCGAACTCCAGATGGAGCTTGCAGCAATGCTCCAGAAGGAGCAGTCTGTGAAAGAAAAATACCAAACATTTAGTTTAGCAAGGTCATTTGTTCAATAAGCACTTTATTTTTCCAAAACTACCCTCACATAAAACAGTGATTATTGCTACATCAAAACTTTAAAATAAAATATATTTTTGTATTAATCACTACTGTCATCCAAAAAGAAATGAATATTCTTAAAGCCAGGAAAGATTATCCTCTGTAATTTTACAAACAACATCTCTTTATTTAAAATATTTTAAACATCTGATTATGTAAATAATAATGTAAATATTTCTTTAAATTTAATATCAAGTTGATCCTTTGGGGAGCCAAGTCCTAACATTATGAGTTTACTTGGTTATTGTTTATTCAGCTTGAAAGTGTTTTAGGAAGCTACTGGAGTGGATGTCAACTACTTACTTTACCGTACATTAATAGAAAAAAATTTATACATATGTTCCAAAAAAAATTTTAAACTGTGTCAGCTGCTAACGCTACTTTGTGTTAAGTTACAGTTAATATGCCAATTCAATTACTTTTATAGACCAATAGAATTTTTAAATTACTTACAGAGACAATACTGCACGACTCTGTAGGACTGGTCACATCTGCAGTGGTTCTGGGGACAGAGGCTGGAACTCCAGGGTCTTGTGTCTGTACAATTATAATAAATATGATGTGAAATATAAGTGAAATATAATAGATGTTGTATATATAACAAGAGAAACAGTCAAACATAACTGTCCGATAATTTTAACTCATCCTAGATGAAATTATACAATACTATAATCGTATTTAAAAAAAAAGAATATTGAAGATTAATATAGTCAAAAACAGTAATACTGGGACATATTATTGCATTTTAAAATCGCTGCTTATTTGAATCTATTTTCAAATGTATTTAATGCATCTTCTTGAATAAAAGTATCAATTTCTTTAAAAACCCCTCACCAACTTTTAAACAGTAGTGTACTGTAGTCGCCTTTGGCTTTTGGCTTGTTCAGTTAGGGACACTTAATATTCAACTATATTACCAATCTGCCCGCATTGACACTATATGATAATTGAAATATAGTATTGTTCATTACGTTGAGATTTCCTGAAATACAAAATATGTTTCTAAAAAGTGCACAGGATTGGAGTGTGTCTTTATAGAATGCAATGTGGATTATGCCAGTACTTACAGAGACAGTGGTGCTTGTTATAGGATCACCGGACACTGCTGGGCTGGGCTGGTCAACAACCTGAGATGGTTCCCTAGCCATACTTAGATTGGGCTTTGCTGCAGCAATGTGGGACCCACCAAATCTTGGCTTGGTAAACTAAAATAGGGAAAAACAATTTCAATGAAAAGATTAAATTTAAATTATACATTAAATTATATAATTGCTGCAACAAATATATAATGACATATTTGGCAAATGAGAAAAAAAATCTATTGTTCCTATATTTTATTGTGTTAATTAAAGGAACTGCTTTCTTGCTGTATAGTTAAATACAATATGCATACTGTTTTCTGTAAAATGGTGTCCCTTAAGTGGTTCATGCTGTATGTTTGCTGAATAACTGAGAAAAAGCTGGACAATGGTATAAAAGTAATTTTTTTGTGTGTGTATTACCACCCTCTTGGTTAAGAGAGCAACCTAGATGAACCTCTTAATTGGTTATTACACTTGTAATGGCCACAAAGTAGATGCTAAATGGCTGAATTTATAATATGTGTATAATTAATGGTGCATAAGTGGAATGTTACCAGAGAAATTAATGGGACAATCTCTGAGGAAACAATTATTAATAATAGAGTTCCACAGAGAAGTGTCTTAGGCCCCCTTTTATTTCTGTTATACATGAATGACATGCAAGCTGTTTGTGACTCTAATTTGTTTTTATATGCTGGTAGGTGTGAAAAACATACCAGCCAAAACTCAGCTTTTTACTTTCTGTACTTCATTATATTTCAACTTAACTGTTATACTTTAAAACGTAAAATTTTGAAAAATTTTATTACCCTTGACAAACTTGGTATAATCCTAGATGTCACAGATGGAGTAGTCTTGGGCTGGAGCCGAGGCTGAGGCTGAGGCTGACTCTGCTGTGCTGGCCCAGTAGCGGAAGGCTGTTGTTCCACAACCCTTGGTGCTGGTCCAGTAGAGACAGTGGCCTGTTTAAGACAACCACAAAAATACATACAATAAGTTTTTAATGATGAAAAATGTTTAGTAAATTAATACTGTATATATATATATATATATATATATATATATATATATATATATATATATATATATATATATATATATAATAAAAATAAATTAAAAAATAAATAAATAAATACTTGCAACATCTTCACATTGTTACCTTTTGAGTGTGAAAACCACACATGCACTTTGGGACTGCTCCAAGTAAAGTTGTCTGGCCGCGAGACTGCATCGGACATTTTTCAATCTGTAAAAATTGACATGTAATACACAATACATGCATTTCTAACTAAACTGGAATGGCAAATTGATTTACTGTCATTTTCCAGGAAGTGTCATATTTATTTTTATATAAATTATTTTTTGTCATATGTTCTTTGAAGGGGAGACACAAAAATGTAAAATTAGAGAAAAAGTGAATGAGTTTGTTTCCCCCATTAAAAGAACAAGAGAGGTACAAGAGAGGAACATTTAATTTCACACCTTCAAACCATCCCCCAACATCCCTGCCCCCTCTCTCTCAAATCTCCAAATCTCCTCCCAGACCAAAAAAGTCTTCCATGTATTTTTTTTATAGTATGAAATAAATCTCAAATACCTGCAACATTATTTACATAAATATATATATATATAAATAAATAATATTGATACCTGGTTTACATTAGTGTAAACCATAAGTAACAGTGCATTGTTCTAATGAATGAGATCAGGTACATGTTTGTACTGAACTCTAATTTGTTGTTCTAATGAAAGAGATCAGGTACATGTTTGTACTGAACTCTAAGTTGTTGCTCTGTTATGCAAATACATTAAACAAACGATTCTAATGTTCAATTATGCAAGTCAACAAACACTTAAGTCGTTTATTTCATGAAAAGGTCACAAAAACTAAGCACACACTCACCCTTTGATACATCTCATACCACTTTTTCTGTCGAGGAGCTGGCCTGTTACCCTCAGTTGATGGCCAAACTCCTGTGCTGGCAAACTTTTTTAGACGAATTATCCATTCATTTTCCGACATGGCTTTATGGGATTTTTTTCCAGACATTTTTTTTGACCTAGGTTAAATCGTTTTGGACAAAACTACCCTTAATAAAATTGTTTCTTTACAAAATAAACTCAACACAACATATTCAAATGTGTAATTTGGTTTCTTACCTGTTCGCGGTGTATTTTTTGTATAAAAAATATACTTTATCCGATGACCTGATCTCCGTAAAAATGATGCTGACCTCCGTGCCAGTGATGCTCCTCTACTGAACTTTTTTTGAACTCTGACACGCCCCCCGAGAACTTTGTCATTACTTCGTGCCACCTTCGGCTCAGCTCGGAAACTTGATTGACAGCTTGACTAGCCTCCTGACACCAACTAGCGGTGACAAGCGTAAACACGCTCACAACATTTCCTTGAACTCTGATTGGTCGAATGTCGAAAATGTCAAGAAAATGTTAAGAATGGCGCTTTCTGATTGGTTGCAAATGTTATAGTGCTTCGCCGTGATTGGCTGTGGAGTTGAACATTCTTCAACATTTCCCTCAAATTGTCGGACTATCCTTCGGCAGCTGGCGTTCAGGTCGCAGTCTCCCCTGGAGGCGTAGGTTCGAATCCCAATTCTGACAGACCTAACCTTTGGTTGCGGGCTCCAGGTAGAGTCTTTAACCCTCTGGCAAGTTGACCCAGTAACACACTAATATTGACGAAGCACTGCATTTCAGTTCATGTCAGAGCCAATGGAACACTACGGTACCTCTGACCACCGGCATCGTATGAACTTTAAAGTAACACTTTTGTGCCATGTATGGGATTCTGTGGAATTTCCATGCAGTTTCCAGGGAATGTCATGTCCTGACATTTCATGAAATTGGACATGTTTTATAGAATAGCATTCAATGGAATACCATGTTGTGATGTTTACCGGAATGAGAACTTGTTTATGAAAGGGTATTCATGTTTTGTTTGGGGTTTCTTTGGAGGGATGCAATGGGATTCTTGGAGTTTGACTGTGATGTCATGGACTGAAATTTTGGGGGTGCAGTAGAATTTCATTGCAAGGAATTCCTGGAAATCTCTTGGAATGACATGTCATGGGTTTATGGGCTGTGGGATGGAATGTCATGGAATGAGATTCATGGCATGTCAAGCTAAACATTACATCACTACTGACAAGAAACGTCATGAGAATGAAAGAATTATGTTCAGACTGAACAAAACATTGTAGTGACACTGCCCCATTTTAGGTGAATATGAGAGGAATACTATTACTGCATTTATTCAACATCTGCCCTACAAAATGACTGGAATTCAATCGCATTGCTCATGAAGGAATGGACAATCACACAAAAGGGTATGAAGAAACCCGCTCTTTTGCCTAAACGCTCTTGTGTGCTAAAAAGCACAACCCTGCCCCGTGTGAGGCTCGAACTCACGACCTTCAGATTATGAGACTGACGCGCTGCCTAACTGCGCCAACGAGGCATGTGCTGTGGCCAGTGTGAGTGGTGGAGCACTAGCTTCTGGATCATCTGCCATTCGGTGCAGCTCCAAACACGCTGCTCACCGTGCGCTGTCATGTCAGGATGGCCGAGCGGTCTAAGGCGCTGCGTTCAGGTCGCAGTCTCCCCTGGAGGCGTGGGTTCGAATCCCACTTCTGACAGACCTGACCTTTGGTTGCGGGCTCCAGGTAGACTCTTTAACCCTCTGGCAAGTTGACCCAGTAACACGCTAATATTGACGAAGCACTGCAATTCAGTTCAGGTCAGAGCCAATGGAACACTACGGTACCTCTGACCACCGGCATCGCATGAACTTTAAAGTAACACTTTTGTGCCATGTATGGGATTCTGTGGAATTTTCATGCAGTTTCCAGGGAATGTCATGTCCTGACATTTCATGAAATTGGACATGTTTTATAGAATAGCATTCAATGGAATAACATGTTGTGATGTTTACCGGAATGAGAACTTGTTTATGAAAGGGTATTCATGTTTTGTTTGGGGTTTCTTTGGAGGGATGCAATGGGATTCTTGGAGTTTGACTGTGATGTCATGGACTGAAATTTTGGGTGTGCAGTAGAATTTCATGGCAAGGAATTCCTGGAAATCTCTTGGAATGACATGTCATGGGTTTATGGGCTGTGGGATGGAATGTCATGGAATGAGATTCATGGCATGTCAAGCGAAACATTACATCACTACTGACAAGAAACGTCATGAGAATGAAAGAATTATGTTCAGACTGAACAAAACATTGTAGTGACACTGCCCCAGTTTAGGTGAATATGAGAGGAATACTATTTCTGCATTTATTCAACATCTGCCCTACAAAATGACTGGATTTCAATCGCATTGCTCATGAAGGAATGGACAATCACACAAAAGGGTATGAAGAAACCCGCTCTTTTGCCTAAACGCTCTTGTGTGCCAAAAAGCACCACTCTGCCCCATGTGAGGCTCGAACTCACGACCTTCAGATTATGAGACTGCCGCGCTGCCTAACTGCGCCAACGAGGCATGTGCTGTGGCCAGTGTGAGTGGTGGAGCACTAGCTTCTGGATCATCTGCCATTCGGTGCAGCTCCAAACACGCTGCTCACCGTGAGCTTTCATGTCAGGATGGCCGAGCGGTCTAAGGCGCTGCGTTCAGGTCGCAGTCTCCCCTGGAGGCGTAGGTTCGAATCCCACTTCTGACAGACCTAACCTTTGGTTGCGGGCTCCAGGTAGAGTCTTTAACCCTCTGGCAAGTTGACCCAGTAACACACTAATATTGACGAAGCACTGCATTTCAGTTCATGTCAGAGCCAATGGAACACTACGGTACCTCTGACCACCGGCATCGTATGAACTTTAAAGTAACACTTTTGTGCCATGTATGGGATTCTGTGGAATTTCCATGCAGTTTCCAGGGAATGTCATGTCCTGACATTTCATGAAATTGGACATGTTTTATAGAATAGCATTCAATGGAATACCATGTTGTGATGTTTACCGGAATGAGAACTTGTTTATGAAAGGGTATTCATGTTTTGTTTGGGGTTTGTTTGGAGGGATGCAATGGGATTCTTGGAGTTTGACTGTGATGTCATGGACTGAAATTTTGGGGGTGCAGTAGAATTTCATTCAATCAATCAATCAACTTTATTTATATAGCGCTTTTACAATCACGATTGTGTCAAAGCAGCTTCACAGTGTCAAACAGGATAATATTGCGACAAAATTAGATTTGGCTGTACAGCCGTACTGGAGAAAACAGTGATGTTATCAGCTTATTTTAATTTATCATATAGCGACAATGTTGGCAGATCAGTATTATATTTTATAGAATTAAATAAGACCTAATTCATATATTTTATTTGTATAATAAGTTGAATAACTTTAATCATATTTTTAGTGTCCCCAACTGAGCAAGCCAAGCCAAAGGCGACAGTGGCAAGGAACCAAAACTCCATCGGGGCATGATGGAGAAAAATAAACCTTGGGAGAAACCAGACTCAGTCGGGGTGCCAGTTCTCCTCTGGCCTATTAACACACCGTGTAAGATTATTATTCTGGCAACCTTACAGGTCGGAAATCATATTAGATCGGATTATTCAAAATTTTCAGGGTATCACGGAAGAGACAGATTTATTTAGGATAGGGCGTCAATTACACAAGAGTATGAATACATGAAAGATCGGAATTATTGCGCCGAAGACGGGTTTTGAGCATGTCGTGCCAGTGAGGCAAATTCGGAGGAGACACCATTTGACACGGCTCAGCAGACACTCCAGGATGCGTTGGTCATGTCCAGGCAGGTCCACCATCCGATCCGGACAGGGCCCAGATCCGGGATAAACCTCGGGATAAACAGAGAGACTAACATTAGCGTAGATGCCACTCTTTTTATGATGTAACGAGTACATCAGGTGTTATGGGAAGTGTTCCCGGTTCCGGCTGACCTAGTTAATGCAGCCTAACAATCAGTCAATTGAATTGAATAATGAAAGTTAAAAATGTTCTATGTGTATGCCATAGTAAAGAGATGTGTTTTTAGTCTAGATTTAAACTGACAGAGTGTGTCTGCTTCCCGAACAATGCTAGGAAGACTATTCCACAATTTAGGAGCTAAATAGGAAAATGATCGACCGCCTGCAGTTGATTTAGATATTCTAGGTATTATCAACTGGCCAGAGTTTTGAGACCGCAATCGACGTGATGGGGTATAATGCGTTAAGAGCTCGCTTAAGTACCGGGGAGCTAAACTATTTAGTGCTTTGTAAGTAATAAGCAAGATTTTAAAATGTATGCGATGTTTAATAGGGAGCCAGTGCAGTGTTGACAGAACTGGACTAATATGATCATACTTCCTGGTTCTAGTAAGAACTCTAGCTGCTGCATTTTGGACTAGCTGGAGTTTGTTTATTAAGCGAGCAGGGCAACCACCCAGTAGAGCATTACAATAATCTAGCCTTGAGCTCATGAACGCATGTACTAACTGTTCAGCATTTTGCATTGAAAGCATGTGCCGTAATTTAGATATATTTTTAAGATGATAGAATGCGGTTTTACAGATGCTAGAAACGTGGCTTTCAAATGAAAGATTGGTATCAAAGAGCACACCCAGGTTCCTCACTGACGACGAGGGCTTGACAGAGCACTCATCAAGTGTTAGACAGTATTCTCGGTTACTACTTGTGGAGCTTTTCTGTCCAATAATTAAAAATTCAGTTTTATCTGAATTAAGTTGCAGAAAATTACTATTCATCCAATTTTTTATATCAGCTATGCATTCTGTTAATCTTGTGAATTGGTAGGTTTCATCCGGGCGTGAGGAAATATAGAGCTGAGTATCGTCAGCATAACAATGAAAACTAACGCCATGTTTCCTAATGATATCTCCCAGTGGTAGCATATACAGGGTGAAAAGCAACGGTCCTAACACTGAGCCTTGCGGTACCCCATACTGAACTTGTGATCGGTGTGACATCTCTTCATTTACTGCTACAAACTGATAACGGTCAGATAAGTACGATTTAAACCATGCCAAAGCAGTTCCACTAACGCCAACATAATTTTCGATTCTATTCAGAAGAATATTGTGATCGATAGTATCAAATGCAGCGCTAAGATCGAGTAACACTAATAGAGAGATACAACCACGATCAGATGATAAGAGTAAATCATTTGTAACTCTAATTAGAGCAGTCTCAGTGCTATGATACGGTCTAAATCCTGACTGGAAATCCTCACATATACCATTTCTTTCTAAAAAAGAACATAATTGTGAAGACACGGCCTTTTCTAGTATTTTTGATAGAAACGGTAGATTCGAGATTGGCCTGTAATTGACTAATTCTTTAGGATCAAGTTGTGTTTTTTTAATAAGTGGTTTAATTATAGCCAACTTAAAAGTTTTCGGTACATATCCTAATGTCAAAGATGAATTAATGATATTAAGCAGAGGATCTATGACCTCTGGAAGTATCTCTTTTAATAGCCTAGTCGGTATAGGGTCAAGCATACATGTTGTTGATTTTGATGATTTTACAAGTTTAGCCAGTTCTTCTCCTCCTATAGCAGTGAATGAGTGTAATTTTTCCTCAGTGACCCTACAATGCTCTGTCTGAAGTGATACTGTAATAGACGGCTGCATGGTTATAATTTTATTCCTAATATTATCAATCTTACTAGTAAAGAAGTTCATAAAGTCATTACTGCTGTGTTGTTTACAAACATCAGAAGCTGAAGCTTTATTTTTTGATAATTTAGCCACTGTATCGAATAAATACTTAGGGTTGTGTTTGTTTTCTTCTAAAAGAGATGAGAAATAAGCAGATCTAGCAGTTTTTATGGCCTTTCTGTATGCAATCATGCTCTCTTTCCACAAATTGCGAAAAACCTCTAGTTTTGTTTTCTTCCAGCTGCGCTCCATTTTTCTGGCTGCTGTTTTAAGGGCCCGAGTGTGCTCGTTGTACCACGGCGTTGGATTATTTGCTTTAATCTTCTTTAAGCGCCGGGGAGCAACTATGTCTAAAGTGCTAGTAAGGATAGAGTCCATAGTTTCGGTTGCAGCATCAAGTTCATCTTGGCTATCTGTAATGCTGAGGAGATGGAACTGATGAGGAAGATTATGTACAAAGCAATCTTTAGTCGCAGCGGTTATCGTCCTGCCATATTTGAAGCGAGGGGATGGCTTTGCAGCCTTAGGTAAATTAAGTATACATGAAGTGTAATGATCTGAGATGATCTGAGATGTCATCTGAGATGTCATCGCTCTGCTGCAGAATTTTAACAGTATCAACATTTATTCCATGTGACATTATTAGATCTAAAGTATGATTAAGGCGATGAGTGGGTCCTGATACGTGTTGTCTAACTCCAATAGAGTTTAGAATGTCTCTAAATGCCAATCCCAATGCGTCTTTTTCATTGTCTACGTGGATATTAAAATCCCCAACAATTAGTACTTTATCTACAGCTAATACTAACTCCGATACAAAACCAGCAAATTCTTTGATAAAGTCTGTATTGTGCCCTGGTGGCCTGTATACAGTAGCCAACACAAATGTCAGAAGGGATTTATCATTTACACTACACAGTGTTACATAAAGCACCAAAACTTCAAAGGAATTATATTTGAAACTAGACTTCTGAGTAATACTGAAAATATTATTATAAATTACAGCCACACCTCCCCCTTTACCTTTCAGACGTGGCTCATGTTTGTGACAATAATCTCGGGGGGTGCACTCATTTAAAGTAATGTAATCATCAGGTTTTAGCCAGGTTTCTGTCAAACACAGCACATCTAAGTTATGATCTATAATCATATCATTGACAACAAGCGTTTTTGGCGAAAGGGATCGAATATTCAGCAACCCAAGCTTTATCAATTGTTCATCCGTATTATATCTGTTGTTTATTTGTTGGACATCAATTAAATTTTTACTGTTGAATGGTTTTGATGGTTTTTTGTATTTACTAATTCGGGGAACAGACACAGTCTCTATGTGATAATATCTAGGTGAAAGAGTCTCTATGTGCTGGGATTTAGCTGACTTTGGTGACGTGAGACAGCTAGCAGACGGTTGGTTTAGCCAGTTTGTCTGCTTCCTGACCTGGGCCCCAGTGAGTCAAGGTTTAGCTCTAAGACTATGTGCCAAATTACTAGAGAGAAGAGCAGCACCAGCCCAGGAGGGATGAATGCCGTCCATCTTCAACAGGTCAGGTCTGCCCCAAAAACTTTTCCAATTGTCTATGAACCCTATGTTATTTTGCAGACACCACTTAGACAACCAGCCATTGAGTGATGATAATCTGCTAACTATTTCATCACTCCTTTTCGCGGGGAGAGGTCCAGAGAAATATACGGCTTTTGACATCGTACTTGCGAGATTACACACCTCTTTAATGTTAATTTTGGTGATCTCCGACTGGCGAAGTCGAACATCATTAGTGCCAACGTGAATAATAATCTTAGAGAATTTACGATTAGCTTTAGCCAGCACTTTTAAATTTGCTTTGATGTCAGGCGCTCTGGCTCCCGGTAAACATGTGACTATGGTGGCTGGTGTCTCTATTTTCACATTCCGTGTAATGGAATCGCCAATAACTAGGGCACTTTCAACAGGATCCTCAGTGGGTGCGTCACTGAGTGGGGAGAACCTGTTTGATGTTCTAATCGGAACGGAAGAGCGGTTTTTTGATCCGCGACTATGCTTTCTCATCGTCACCCAGCCCTGCTGCGCGGGCTCAGCCGGAACCAAACAATGAGTGTTCACTAAGCTAGTCGCATCCAAAGCAGTATCTAAAGCTGTTACATTCTCACTACTCTCACATAAAGCTTGGATGCGTGTCTCTAAATCTGAAATCTTCTCCGTCAGCCTGATTAATTCCTTACATTTATCACATGTGAAGCCCTGTTCGCCAACGGAGATAGATATGCTAAACATGTAGCATGCAGTGCAAGTGACAATGACAGGAGAAGAAGACATGGCTTACCGTATTTGTTGATGAATCCAAAACTTACCACAGTTGTCTGATGGAGTCTTTTTAATAATCCAACTCACCACAGATGTCTATAGAACTCAGAAAACAGGAGACCTGGATGCTGGGATGGAAAGCTACCAGACTAGCGAAAAGCTAACGTGTGGTAGTGATTTAGATTAAAAGCTAGTAATGTCAAATTTAAATTGATAGGCTATATTAAACACTATATGGTGATGAGTAAGTTATATTTAGCAGTGTAAATTACAAAGAAAATATATCAAATAGAGATTCAAACACAGCTATACAGAGCTACAAACACTGTGGTGGCAGCAGCAGCAGGCAGACAGACAGGAGCAATCGATCAGGAACAATTCCATTGCAAGGAATTCCTGGAAATCTCTTGGAATGACATGTCATGGGTTTATGGGCTGTGGGATGGAATGTCATGGAATGAGATTCATGGCATGTCAAGCGAAACATTACATCACTACTGACAAGAAACGTCATGAGAATGAAAGAATTATGTTCAGACTGAACAAAACATTGTAGTGACACTGCCCCATTTTAGGTGAATATGAGAGGAATACTATTACTGCATTTATTCAACATCTGCCCTACAAAATGACTGGATTTCAATCGCATTGCTCATGAAGGAATGGACAATCACACAAAAGGGTATGAAGAAACCCGCTCTTTTGCCTAAACGCTCTTGTGTGCTAAAAAGCACAACCCTGCCCCGTGTGAGGCTCGAACTCACGACCTTCAGATTATGAGACTGACGCGCTGCCTAACTGCACCAACGAGCCATGTGCTGTTGCAAGTGTGAGTGGTGGAGCACTAGCTTCTGGATCATCTGCCATTCGGTGCAGCTCCAAACACGCTGCTCACCGTGCGCTGTCATGTCAGGATGGCCGAGCGGTCTAAGGCGCTGCGTTCAGGTCGCAGTCTCCCCTGGAGGCGTGGGTTCGAATCCCACTTCTGACATACCTAACCTTTGGTTGCGGGCTCCAGGTAGACTCTTTAACCCTCTGGCAAGTTGACCCAGTAACACGCTAATATTGACGAAGCACTGCAATTCAGTTCATGTCAGAGCCAATGGAACACTACGGTACCTCTGACCACCGGCATCGCATGAACTTTAAAGTAACACTTTTGTGCCATGTATGGGATTCTGTGGAATTTTGATGCAGTTTCCAGGGAATGTCATGTCCTGACATTTCATGAAATTGGACATGTTTCATAGAATAGCATTCAATGGAATACCATGTTGTGATGTTTACCGGAATGAGAACTTGTTTATGAAAGGGTATTCATGTTTTGTTTGGGGTTTCTTTGGAGGGATGCAATGGGATTCTTGGAGTTTGACTGTGATGTCATGGACTGAAATTTTGGGGGTGCAGTAGAATTTCATGGCAAGGAATTCCTGGAAATCTCTTGGAATGACATGTCATGGGTTTATGGGCTGTGGGATGGAATGTCATGGAATGAGATTCATGGCATGTCAAGCGAAACATTACATCACTACTGACAAGAAACGTCATGAGAATGAAAGAATTATGTTCAGACTGAACAAAACATTGTAGTGACACTGCCCCATTTTAGGTGAATATGAGAGGAATACTATTACTGCATTTATTCAACATCTGCCCTACAAAATGACTGGATTTCAATCGCATTGCTCATGAAGGAATGGACAATCACACAAAAGGGTATGAAGAAACCCGCTCTTTTGCCTAAACGCTCTTGTGTGCCAAAAAGCACCACTCTGCCCCGTGTGAGGCTCGAACTCACGACCTTCAGATTATGAGACTGCCGCGCTGCCTAACTGCGCCAACGAGGCATGTGCTGTGGCCAGTGTGAGTGGTGAAGCACTAGCTTCTGGATCATCTGCCATTCGGTGCAGCTCCAAACACGCTGCTCACTGTGAGCTGTCATATCAGGATGGCCGAGCTAAGGCGCTGCGTTCAGGTCGCAGTCTCCCCTGGAGGCGTGGGTTCGAATCCCACTTCTGACAGACCTAACCTTTGGTTGCGGGCTCCAGGTAGAGTCTTTAACCCTCTGGCAAGTTGACCCAGTAACACACTAATATTGATGAAGCACTGCATTTCAGTTCATGTCAGATCCAATGGAACACTACGGTACCTCTGACCACCGGCATCGTATGAACTTTAAAGTAACACTTTTGTGCCATGTATGGGATTCTGTGGAATTTCCATGCAGTTTCCAGGGAATGTCATGTCCTGACATTTTATGAAATTGGACATGTTTTATAGAATAGCATTCAATGGAATACCATGTTGCGATGTTTACCGGAATGAGAACTTGTTTATGAAAGGGTATTCATGTTTTGTTTGGGGTTTCTTTGGAGGGATGCAATGGGATTCTTGGAGTTTGACTGTGATGTCGTGGACTGAAATTTTGGGGGTGCAGTAGAATTTAATTGCAAGGAATTCCTGGAAATCTCTTGGAATGACATGTCATGGATTTATGGGCTGTGGGATGGAATGTCATGGAATGAGAATCATGAAATGTCAAGCGAAACATTACATCACTACTGACAAGAAACATCATGAGAATGAAAGAATTATGTTCAACCTGAACAAAACATTGTAGTGACACTGCCCCATTTTAGGTGAATATGAGAGGAATACTATTACTGCATTTATTCAACATCTGCCCTACAAAATGACTGGAATTCAATCGCATTGCTCATGAAGGAATGGACAATCACACAAAAGGGTATGAAGAAACCCGCTCTTTTGCCTGAACGCTCTTGTGTGCTAAAAAGCACAACTCTGCCCCGTGTGAGGCTCGAACTCACGACCTTCAGATTATGAGACTGACGCACTGCCTAACTGCGCCAACGAGGCATGTGCTGTGGCCAGTGTGAGTGGTGGAGCACTAGCTTCTGGATCAGCTGCCATTCGGTGCAGCTCCAAACACGCTGCTCACCGTGCGCTGTCATGTCAGGATGGCCGAGCGGTCTAAGGCGCTGCGTTCAGGTCGCAGTCGCCCCTGGAGGCGTGGGTTCGAATCCCACTTCTGACAGACCTAACCTTTGGTTGCGGGCTCCAGGTAGACTCTTTAACCCTCTGGCAAGTTGACCCAGTAACACGCTAATATTGACGAAGCACTGCAATTCAGTTCATGTCAGAGCCAATGGAAAACTACGGTACCTCTGACCACCGGCATCGCATGAACTTTAAAGTAACACTTTTGTGCCATGTATGGGATTCTGTGGAATTTTCATGCAGTTTCCAGGGAATGTCATGTCCTGACATTTCATGAAATTGGACATGTTTTATAGAATAGCATTCAATGGAATAACATGTTGTGATGTTTACCGGAATGAGAACTTGTTTATGAAAGGGTATTCATGTTTTGTTTGGGGTTTCTTTGGAGGGATGCAATGGGATTCTTGGAGTTTGACTGTGATGTCATGGACTGAAATTTTGGGGGTGCAGTAGAATTTCATTGCAAGGAATTCCTGGAAATCTCTTGGAATGACATGTCATGGGTTTATGGGCTGTGGGATGGAATGTCATGGAATGAGATTCATGGCATGTCAAGCGAAACATTACATCACTACTGACAAGAAACGTCATGAGAATGAAAGAATTATGTTCAGACTGAACAAAACATTGTAGTGACACTGCCCCATTTTAGGTGAATATGAGAGGAATACTATTTCTGCATTTATTCAACATCTGCCCTACAAAATGACTGGATTTCAATCGCATTGCTCATGAAGGAATGGACAATCACACAAAAGGGTATGAAGAAACCCGCTCTTTTGCCTAAACGCTCTTGTGTGCCAAAAAGCACCACTCTGCCCCGTGTGAGGCTCGAACTCACGACCTTCAGATTATGAGACTGACGCGCTGCCTATGAGATTCACAACTCTGTGCGCCAACGAGGCATGTGCTGTGGCCAGTGTGAGTGGTGGAGCACTAGCTTCTGGATCATCTGCCATTCGGTGCAGCTCCAAACACGCTGCTCACCGTGAGCTGTCATGTCAGGATGGCCGAGCGGTCTAAGGCGCTGCGTTCAGGTCGCAGTCTCCCCTGGAGGCGTGGGTTCGAATCCCACTTCTGACAGACCTAACCTTTGGTTGCGGGCTCCAGGTAGAGTCTTTAACCCTCTGGCAAGTTGACCCAGTAACACACTAATATTGACGAAGCACTGCATTTCAGTTCATGTCAAAGCCAATGGAACACTACGGTACCTCTGACCACCGGCATCGTATGAACTTTAAAGTAACACTTTTGTGCCATGTATGGGATTCTGTGGAATTTCCATGCAGTTTCCAGGGAATGTCATGTCCTGACATTTCATGAAATTGGACATGTTTTATAGAATAGCATTCAATGGAATACCATGTTGTGATGTTTACCGGAATGAGAACTTGTTTATGAAAGGGTATTCATGTTTTGTTTGGGGTTTCTTTGGAGGGATGCAATGGGATTCTTGGAGTTTGACTGTGATGTCATGGACTGAAATTTTGGGGGTGCAGTAGAATTTCATGGCAAGGAATTCCTGGAAATCTCTTGGAATGACATGTCATGGGTTTATGGGCTGTGGGATGGAATGTCATGGAATGAGATTCATGGCATGTCAAGCGAAACATTACATCACTACTGACAAGAAACGTCATGAGAATGAAAGAATTATGTTCAGACTGAACAAAACATTGTAGTGACACTGCCCCATTTTAGGTGAATATGAGAGGAATACTATTACTGCATTTGTTCAACATCTGCCCTACAAAATGACTGGATTTCAATCGCATTGCTCATGAAGGAATGGACAATCACACAAAAGGGTATGAAGAAACCCGCTCTTTTGCCTAAACGCTCTTGTGTGCCAAAAAGCACCACTCTGCCCCGTGTGAGGCTCGAACTCACGACCTTCAGATTATGAGACTGACGCGCTGCCTAACTGCGCCAACGAGGCATGTGCTGTGGTCAGTGTGAGTGGTGGAGCACTAGCTTCTGGATCATCTGCCATTCGGAGCAGCTCCAAACACGCTGCTCACCGTGAGCTGTCATGTCAGGATGGCCGAGCGGTCTAAGGCGCTGCGTTCAGGTTGCAGTCTCCCCTGGAGGCGTGGGTTCGAATCCCACTTCTGACAGATCTAACCTTTGGTTGTGGGCTCCAGGTAGAGTCTTTAACCCTCTGGCAAGTTGACCCAGTAACAAGCTAAAATTGACGAAGCACTGCAATTCAGTTCATGTCAGAGCCAATGGAACACTACGGTACCTCTGACCACCGGCATCGCATGAACTTTAAAGTAACACTTTTGTGCCATGTATGGGATTCTGTGGAATTTTCATGCAGTTTCCAGGGAATGTCATGTCCTGACATTTCATGAAATTGGACATGTTTTATAGAATAGCATTCAATGGAATACCATGTTGTGATGTTTACCGGAATGAGAACTTGTTTATGAAAGGGTATTCATGTTTTGTTTGGGGTTTCTTTGGAGGGATGCAATGGGATTCTTGGAGTTTGACTGTGATGTCATGGACTGAAATTTTGGGGGTGCAGTAGAATTTCATGGCAAGGAATTCCTGGAAATCTCTTGGAATGACATGTCATGGGTTTATGGGCTGTGGGATGGAATGTCATGGAATGAGATTCATGGCATGTCAAGCGAAACATTACATCACTACTGACAAGAAACGTCATGAGAATGAAAGAATTATGTTCAGACTGAACAAACATTTGTAGTGACACTGCCCCAGTTTAGGTTAATATGAGAGGAATACTATTTCTGCATTTATTCAACATCTGCCCTACAAAATGACTGGATTTCAATCGCATTGCTCATGAAGGAATGGACAATCACACAAAAGGGTATGAAGAAACCCGCTCTTTTGCCTAAACGCTCTTGTGTGCCAAAAAGCCTCACTTTGCCCCGTGTGAGGCTCGAACTCACGACCTTCAGATTATGAGACTGCCGCGCTGCCTAACTGCGCCAACGAGGCATGTGCTGTGGCCAGTGTGAGTGGTGAAGCACTAGCTTCTGGATCATCTGCCATTCGGTGCAGCTCCAAACACGCTGCTCACCGTGCACTGTAATGTCAGGATGGCCGAGCGGTCTAAGGCGCTGCGTTCAGGTCGCAGTCTCCCCTGGAGGCGTGGGTTCGAATCCCACTTCTGACAGACCTAACCTTTGGTTGCGGGCTCCAGGTAGACTCTTTAACCCTCTGGCAAGTTGACCCAGTAACACGCTAATATTGACGAAGCACTGCAATTCAGTTCATGTCAAAGCCAATGAAACACTACGGTACGTCTGACCACCGGCATGGCATGAACTTTAAAGTAACACTTTTGTGCCATGTATGGGATTCTGTGGAATTTTCATGCAGTGTCCAGGGAATGTCATGTCCTGACATTTCATGAAATTGGACATGTTTTATAGAATAGCATTCAATGGAATACCATGTTGTGATGTTTACCGGAATGAGAACTTGTTTATGAAAGGGTATTCATGTTTTGTTTGGGGTTTCTTTGGAGGGATGCAATGGGATTCTTGGAGTTTGACTGTGATGTCATGGACTGAAATTTTGGGGGTGCAGTAGAATTTCATGGCAAGGAATTCCTGGAAATCTCTTGGAATGACATGTCATGGGTTTATGGGCTGTGGGATGGAATGTCATGGAATGAGATTCATGGCATGTCAAGCGAAACATTACATCACTACTGACAAGAAACGTCATGAGAATGAAAGAATTATGTTCAGACTGAACAAAACATTGTAGTGACACTGCCCCATTTTAGGTGAATATGAGAGGAATACTATTACTGCATTTATTCAACATCTGCCCTACAAAATGACTGGATTTCAATCGCATTGCTCATGAAGGAATGGACAATCACACAAAAGGGTATGAAGAAACCCGCTCTTTTGCCTAAACGCTCTTGTGTGCCAAAAAGCACCACTCTGCCCCGTGTGAGGCTCGAACTCACGACCTTCAGATTATGAGACTGCCGCGCTGCCTAACTGCGCCAACGAGGCATGTGCTGTGGCCAGTGTGAGTGGTGAAGCACTAGCTTCTGGATCATCTGCCATTCGGTGCAGCTCCAAACACGCTGCTCACTGTGAGCTGTCATGTCAGGATGGCCGAGCTAAGGCGCTGCGTTCAGGTCACAGTCTCCCCTGGAGGCGTGGGTTCGAATCCCACTTCTGACAGACCTAACCTTTGGTTGCGGGCTCCAGGTAGACTCTTTAACCCTCTGGCAAGTTGACCCAGTAACACGCTAATATTGACGAAGCACTGCAATTCAGTTCATGTCAGAGCCAATGGAACACTACGGTACCTCTGACCACCGGCATCGCATGAACTTTAAAGTAACACTTTTGTGCCATGTATGGGATTCTGTGGAATTTTCATGCAGTTTCCAGGGAATGTCATGTCCTGACATTTCATGAAATTGGACATGTTTTATAGAATAGCATTCAATGGAATAACATGTTGTGATGTTTACCGGAATGAGAACTTGTTTATGAAAGGGTATTCATGTTTTTTTTGGGGTTTCTTTGGAGGGATGCAATGGGATTCTTGGAGTTTGACTGTGATGTCATGGACTGAAATTTTGGGGGTGCAGTAGAATTTCATGGCAAGGAATTCCTGGAAATCTCTTGGAATGACATGTCATGGGTTTATGGGCTGTGGGATGGAATGTCATGGAATGAGATTCATGGCATGTCAAGCGAAACATTACATCACTACTGACAAGAAACGTCATGAGAATGAAAGAATTATGTTCAGACTGAACAAAACATTGTAGTGACACTGCCCCAGTTTAGGTGAATATGAGAGGAATACTATTTCTGCATTTATTCAACATCTGCCCTACAAAATGACTGGATTTCAATCGCATTGCTCATGAAGGAATGGACAATCACACAAAAGGGTATGAAGAAACCCGCTCTTTTGCCTAAACGCTCTTGTGTGCCAAAAAGCACCACTCTGCCCCGTGTGAGGCTCGAACTCATGAGCTTCAGATTATGAGACTGACGCGCTGCCTAACTGCGCCAACGAGGCATGCGCTGTGGCCAGTGTGAGTGGTGGAACACTAGCTTCTGGATCATCTGCCATTCGGTGCAGCTCCAAACACGCTGCTCACCGTGAGCTTTCATGTCAGGATGGCCGAGCGGTCTAAGGCGCTGCGTTCAAGCTGGGGAACAATAGTCCAACAAAGGCGGGGAAGAAGGGAAGAAAAGGGGGAAGGAAGAAAGGGAGAAGGGGAAGAAGAGAGGGAAAAAATGAAGAAAAGAAAGGGTGAAATGTGACGTTCAGAGATTTTTCTTCCTAAGCATATGTCTTGTGATGCCTTTTCCGGTTACTTCGTGTGGGAAAATCACGCATTTACATTACACTGTTTTCTATTGCAGGTGCTCACCAAGACCGGGGTTCGATTCCAGCAAAAGACAGCTTTTTGTAATATTTATATTTGAATTAAATAAACACATTTTTGGATGCATACTGTTCCAGTGTTAATAAAATACACATATGTAATTAGTTTGTTGTGTTTTTGATATTCTTTCATGAAAAATAAAATTACCAATGTTGTTATTATTTACTAGTTGTTATATATTTGATCTAATCAAGCATTTGTTTTAGGTTACATTCACACAAGACTTTTGCAAATCTGTATTTGAAAGATGCAACCCATTTGCTGAAAAATGTTTGTCACATTAATAAGAAAATGTACAAATTATTTTTTTATTGTTGCAGTGTTATATGAAAGTAAAAAGGTCAACAAAACAAATTTTTGTAATATTTATATTTAAATAAAATAATATATTTTTTAATGTATACTGTTCCAGTTCTAATAAAATACACATAAATAGTTTGTTGTGTTTTTTGATGTTCTTTAAAGAAAAATACAATTATCAATGGAACGGTGTTATTATTATATTATTATAAACAAAGATGCGACCCATTACTGAATAACCAATATGCTGAAAAAGGTCTATCACAAGATCAAGAAATGTACAAATGATCTTTTAATATACAAATGTTTTATTGCTGCAGTGTTATATGAAAGTAAAAAAGTCAAAATGCAATCACTTTGCCAATTTGTTTTTATTTTGCAATTATGCAAACAGAACAGTAATGAATGTTAAATAAAATAAAATGTTAAACAAATTTTCAAACATAAAAGGTCAATAAAATGTTAAATAACAACTTTAAAATATTAAATGTACAATTGTAAAAATCAATAAATAGGTTTTCAAAAACAAGAAAGAAAATGTTAAATAAAGTTTAAAAATATTTCACGCTATATACAATAATATATATATATATACATATTAAAAAAAAGATAAATTATTTAGAAATGGTTCGCCGCATTTCCTCTAACCACACCTCCTTGCAAACTGTCTCAGTCTGTGGGCAATACACCCTGCCCCTGTACTGGCTATGTCCCGTTGCACTGGTTTTGTATTGCCCACATTTTTTGCACGTGTTTGCCTCTACAGTTCTCCTGTAGGGTCTCTTAGGCATGGTTTCTGGTGTAGCAGGCTGTGAGCTGGTTCCCCGCACCACTGTAGGCTGTAACAGTGGCTGGATCATTGGCATTCCTTGTACCATTTGAACACCTTGGACCATTGGGATTCCCTGGACCATTTGGACTCCCTGGTACATTGGCACCTGAAACACTGGCACACCGTGGAACCCTGGTGCTGCTGGTATCATAATATTTGGTACCATCTGCAGTGATGATCCAGGGGCTGATGGTGTCACCAACATCTGGCTCTGCGCTGGTGCCTTGGGTCTGAGAGGGGGTCGCCCAACAGAAGTCTGCCTCTGCTTTGCCTGACCTGCTGTGCTCTCTGGCAGCTTAAACTGGTGCTGTTCCCCTGGTTGTTCTGGCTCAGTCCGTAAGCGTTTAGCAACCTGGAGAGGCTCCTGAGCAACATGGAGGGGCTGAGGCAACTGAATACCCTGAAGCAGCACAGACAGTTCCTGCTTTTTCTGTCTATTGTTGTACCACTGAATCAGGGTGTTCTGGTTAACCTCCACCAGCTGGATTGACGTCCCTCCCATCACCAAGCCGTTGCCCAGTACAAGCTGCCTTATCCTGCGATAGTCTTGCAGGATCAGAGACCATCTCGACAGGGCTCCTTTGCCTTTTCTTTTGGGGCTTGGGTGAGCATTGCAAAGTCTGATGAAGATGGTCTCCACCAGACGGCAACAGTCAGGCCACTGAGCAGCTATGCCACTTGCACCCAGCACACATCTGATGGTGCTCTCTACCCCTGGGTTCTGAGTGGGCCTCTTTGGGACTCTGAAGCGTCCACTCAGCAGTCTCTTTTGGTAACGAGCTGCTTTCACCACCCCTTTCTTGTCCTGGTCATCCAGGTTCTGCCAAAGAGCAATTATTGTGTTGGCTTCCTGGTTGGTCAGGCTGAGGGTTGTGTGACCCCGGAGTTCCACCAGATATTCTGCCAGCCTGTCCACATGCTGATAACCCGGGACATTTTGGTAGTCAACAGCCTATTAAAAATACAAACACACAAACAAAGAAATTACTACATGACATCTATTTGATGCAAAATTCTGTTATTTTCCTGTTTATCACAAAAAAGCTCTTTTGACCCAATATGTATAGATCAAAGCACTATAGAAATAAATCTGACTTGATGCATATTTCCTGCTTACTTATGACTTTAGGCTTTACGTTTACATTTAGAATATGTAGAAAGTCTGGATTTAAAGCAATGGATGTTAATTCATCACTGTTTGAAATATTATACTTGATTTGAAAGAAATACAAAGGAGTGGTATTTACCATCTCTCCATCATCATCATCATCATCATCATCATCGTCGTCGTCATCATCCTGACCAGCATCCTCTGGCTCTGAGGGGAAAGGAGAGACAGCAGTCCCTGAAGGTCCAGCTGATGAATGAGACTGTGTGAGGCCATGTGTGGGGTCAGGGAGCAGTGAAAGGGATGTGGAGCCCAGTGCAGATATGTCACTGCTGGTGACCAGGGTGGGAGAACCCAGTGTGAGTGTGGAGGATGGTGACAGAACAGCTTCCGGATCAGTAATGGTGTGATCCTCGCTGATGTCACAGAAGCCCTCATCTTCATCTCGCTCCTCCACACTGAGGTCCTCAATGAGCTCTGCGGTCTGCTCAGAGTCTGGATTCATGTCCTGCAGTGACTGGCCAGTCTGCTGGAACAGGTACTGCACTCCAATGAGCTCACCTGAAACAAACACAATAAACAAGCAGAAATTAAATGTTGTGTATGATATTTGATAAATTAGGCTTTTGTAGTAGCTCATATAGTGTGATATTGTAAGAATAGAGCTGATAACATTTTTTTATTCAGAGGCGCAAAACCTTTAATTGTGGATGGCAAAACATAATGCAATACAGTGATGATTGAGAGACGTACAAATACATTTTCCTCAAAAGCCTGATCATATTTGATATTTACATGTAACATGATTTTTACTCTGCACTTAAGCCCTCATGTTTGCCATTAGTCTCTAGCCCTTCTCTAGCCCTTGTGTCTAGCCCTTCTCTAGCCCTTGTGTCTAGCCCTTGTGTCTAGCCCTTGTGTCTAGCCCTTCTCTAGCCCTTATGTCTAGCCCTTGTGTCTAGCCCTTATGTCTAGCCCTTATCTCTAGCCCTTGTGTCTAGCCCTTCTCTAGCCCTTGTGTCTAGCCCTTCTCTAGCCCTTGTGTCTAGCCCTTGTGTCAAGCCCTTGTGTCTAGCCCTTCTCTAGCCCTTGTGTCTAGCCCTTCTCTAGCCCTTGTGTCTAGCCCTTGTGTCTAGCCCTTGTGTCTAGCCCTTCTCTAGCCCTTGTGTCTAGCCCTTGTGTCTAGCCCTTATGTCTAGCCCTTATCTCTAGCCCTTGTGTCTAGCCCTTCTCTAGCCCTTGTGTCTAGCCCTTCTCTAGCCCTTGTGTCTAGCCCTTGTGTCTAGCCCTTCTCTAGCCCTTATGTCTAGCCCTTATCTCTAGCCCTTGTGTCTAGCCCTTCTCTAGCCCTTGTGTCTAGCCCTTGTGTCTAGCCCTTCTCTAGCCCTTATGTCTAGCCCTTATCTCTAGCCCTTGTGTCTAGCCCTTCTCTAGCCCTTGTGTCTAGCCCTTGTGTCTAGCCCTTGTGTCTAGCCCTTATGTCTAGCCCTTATCTCTAGCCCTTGTGTCTAGCCCTTCTCTAGCCCTTGTGTCTAGCCCTTCTCTAGCCCTTGTGTCTAGCCCTTGTGTCTAGCCCTTGTGTCTAGCCCTTATGTCTAGCCCTTGTGTCTAGCCCTTATGTCTAGCCCTTATCTCTAGCCCTTGTGTCTAGCCCTTCTCTAGCCCTTGTGTCTAGCCCTTCTCTAGCCCTTGTGTCTAGCCCTTGTGTCTAGCCCTTGTGTCTAGCCCTTGTGTCTAGCCCTTGTGTCTAGCCCTTATGTCTAGCCCTTATGTCTAGCCCTTATCTCTAGCCCTCAGTCTTTGTCTAGCATTGAATGTAAGGTTTTGAACTGCCGTGCTGTTGGAGAGTTTTGTTTAGCCAACGTCAAGTCAACGTCAGTTTCTTGTATTGCCAAGTTTTTTTTAATGTTTTGGATATTTTGATTAAACTGAACTTGGGTTCAGCAAACTTGCTGTCAGTGGACTAACAGGCCTTTAGAAATTTGCATAAGAAATATGATACGGTAGACTATAGAGTTATATCTAATATATTGACTGAGATTACACAGAAATTGCAAAATCATGAACAATAACAAATTCTCTCACCGGTGTAACGTGCAGGGGAACAAAATGTGGGGACCACTTTCCTGCCAAACAGCTTTTCGTAGTTGGTGTTTACACAGTGAACAAGTTCTCCTGTGTAACTACGCAAAGCTGATGGCTCCATTGACAGGGAAGCAGCCTCCCGGTCCTGGTTCCACCGGTGTAGACCCTCCAGCAGATAAATCTGAAAGTTCAGACTGTTCGCACTGGTTCCTGTAAATAGACACAAGCATATGGCGGGTTTTTAAGAAACACAGACACTTAATGAGCTTTCTTTACACATGCACATTGTATGTGACAAAGACATACCTGGGATGAACCGGTTCAGATGTAAATGAAAGGACTCGAGAGAAGTAGAGCCCCTTGCACATCTGTATGTCTTCAGAAGCATGCCTCCCTTGGTTAAGCTCCCCGTCTCTGTATAGAGCACAACACCAGGGGGATCTTGAATGCATTTAACATGCTTCTTCTGGACATTCCAGATGTGCTCCATCCTTTCTCTGTCCAGGAGAGGAACACCCAGGGAGTCATTGCCCCTGCTGCTCAGGAGCTCTGTAAGCAGTCGCTCAAGGAGAAGGATGGTAGTCTCCTCTCCATGGGTCCTCCTCCGGCAATGAAGGGCCAGCTCTCCCCTGGTGAGATGCTTGTGGACATCTTCATCTGTCAGCGCAGGCCAACCCTGGGATATCAGCTGCTCTCTCTTTGCCACGCGAAGCTCAGAAACATCAGCCGCATCCCACTCAAAAATGCATGCTGACAGCCGTGACATGAAGATGGGATACAGTTGATGGGCATCAGTTGTACACCCCAAGGCAATCCTGCGCATAAAATGCCAGATGTCCAAGCGTATCAGGAGATCTGGCCAACCTCTGAATCTAGTTTTGAGCTTGGTCTCGCCCACCTCAGTGCAACAGCCACAGTCCACGTACAATACAGCAGGTGGGTCCACACCAGCCTTCTGGTACCGTTTCACCAGACCATCCACCATAATGTCCAGTCCTGCTCCTTCCTGGGCTGTAAGCACACTTATGAGCACCTGACCAAACTCGTTGCCAACAGAGGTAAGCCAGAGTCCCGTTCCTCTTGCCGTCCCAGCCAGCTTCTTGGTGATCTGTAATATACATGATATGAAGCATGCTGTAAATGTAATGAAACTGCAGACTGCCATGCTTTGATATAGTAAAAAACAACATAAATTAACAAAAATCCACCACTAACCTTTTTAGTGGAATCCATCTTCAAGATAGAGCCATAGGTGGATGTAATCCTTGCATGGATTTCATCCAGCCTTGTCAGGATGTCTTGGCTGTAGACTGTAAGCAGCCACTTACAGCTTGGCACCACTGTAGGCTCTGGGGGTTCCTGAAATTTTACTGGCAACACCCCGGGTCCATTGAGGAAGTCCACACATTGCGTGGTGTACCGGGCCAGCCGCTGGAGCCACTCCTCGCTGTGGTTCTCTCGCAGTTGTTTTATGACCCGGGTGGGACTGTTGCCAAGGCCACGTTCACGGAGAAGCCGAATGACCCTCATATCACAGGCATACCTTAGGAAAAGCAAAATCCACACATTTATATATTTTACATATTTGTTTTGTAAAGTATTTGCTAATAAATGTGATGATGGACTATCAACTGGATGTGGAATGAAAGTGTACTCACTTCCGTGTGAGGATGACCCGAAACTCAGATCGATGGCCCAGATCCAACTGTTGAAGGACAGTCTGACTCCAAGACACATGCGAGGCTTTACACTTGGCACAGATGAGGGTTTCTGTGACCATGTTGTACATCCTGTCGATGTCCAGAACCTGCCGTGCCCTTTTGTGCAGACCGCCTCCTGTCAGCTGGTGCTGTCCACAGGCAGGATTGGGACAGAGAACCTTGACCCTCCACAGCTTGTATGGCATCCACAGCAACAGAGCATGGCAAAAAAATCTGTCTGGAGCTGGAGCCTGATTGTATGTAAGTGCTGGCTGTGGTGGGTAATACCAGAGCTGTAGGTTTTCACGAAGCTCTGGTTTCCCCTTGGGTCCCGATTTAAAAAGTCTGCTGGCAATCCACCTGTGATCTTCCTGTGGCAAGGTCTCCGACCACAAACGATGCAGTCGAACTCCAGATGGAGCTTGCAGCAATGCTCCAGAAGGAGCAGTCTGTGAAAGAAAAATACCAAACATTTAGTTTAGCAAGGTCATTTGTTCAATAAGCACTTTATTTTTCCAAAACTACCCTCACATAAAACAGTGATTATTGCTACATCAAAACTTTAAAATAAAATATAATTTTGTATTAATCACTACTGTCATCCAAAAAGAAATGAATATTCTTAAAGCCAGGAAAGATTATCCTCTGTAATTTTACAAACAACATCTCTTTATTTAAAATATTTTAAACATCTGATTATGTAAATAATAATGTAAATATTTCTTTAAATTTAATATCAAGTTGATCCTTTGGGGAGCCAAGTCCTAACATTATGAGTTTACTTGGTTATTGTTTATTCAGCTTGAAAGTGTTTTAGGAAGCTACTGGAGTGGATGTCAACTACTTACTTTACCGTACATTAATAGAAAAAAATGTATACATATGTTCCAAACATTTTTTAAAACTGTGTCAGCTGCTAACGCTATTTTGTGTTAAGTTACAGTTAATATGCCAATTCAATTACTTTTATAAACCAATAGAATTTTTAAATTACTTACAGAGACAATACTGCACGACTCTGTAGGACTGGTCACATCTGCAGTGGTTCTGGGGACAGAGGCTGGAACTCCAGGGTCTTGTGTCTGTACAATTATAATAAATATGATGTGAAATATAAGTGAAATATAATAGATGTTGTATATATAACAAGAGAAACAGTCAAACATAACTGTCCGATAATTTTAACTCATCCTAGATGAAATTATACAATACTATAATCGTATTTAAAAAAAAAAGAATATTGAAGATTAATATAGTCAAAAACAGTAATACTGGGACATATTATTGCATTTTAAAATCGCGGCTTATTTGAATCTATTTTCAAATGTATTTAATGCATCTTCTTGAATAAAAGTATCAATTTCTTTAAAAACCCCTCACCAACTTTTAAACAGTAGTGTACTGTAGTCGGCTTTGGCTTTTGGCTTGTTCAGTTAGGGACACTTAATATTCAACTATATTACCAATCTGCCCGCATTGACACTATATGATAATTGAAATATAGTATTGTTCATTACGTTGAGATTTCCTGAAATACAAAATATGTTTCTAAAAAGTGCACAGGATTGGAGTGTGTCTTTATAGAATGCAATGTGGATTATGCCAGTACTTACAGAGACAGTGGTGCTTGTTATAGGATCACCGGACACTGCTGGGCTGGGCTGGTCAACAACCTGAGATGGTTTCCTAGCCATACTTAGATTGGGCTTTGCTGCAGCAATGTGGGACCCACCAAATCTTGGCTTGGTAAACTAAAATAGGGAAAAACAATTTCAATGAAAAGATTAAATTTAAATTATATATTAAATTATATAATTGCTGCAACAAATATATAATGACATATTTGGCAAATGAGAAAAAAAATCTATTGTTCCTATATTTTATTGTGTTAATTAAAGGAACTGCTTTCTTGCTGTATAGTTAAATACAATATGCATACTGTTTTCTGTAAAATGGTGTCCCTTAAGTGGTTCATGCTGTATGTTTGCTGAATAACTGAGAAAAAGCTGGACAATGGTATAAAAGTAATTTTTTTGTGTGTGTATTACCACCCTCTTGGTTAAGAGAGCAACCTAGATGAACCTCTTAATTGGTTATTACACTTGTAATGGCCACAAAGTAGATGCTAAATGGCTGAATTTATAATATGTGTATAATTAATGGTGCATAAGTGGAATGTTACCAGAGAAATTAATGGGACAATCTCTGAGGAAACAATTATTAATAATAGAGTTCCACAG
The DNA here is from genome assembly GCF_024679245.1 of Pseudorasbora parva. Taxonomy (NCBI): domain Eukaryota; kingdom Metazoa; phylum Chordata; class Actinopteri; order Cypriniformes; family Gobionidae; genus Pseudorasbora; species Pseudorasbora parva. The sequence goes on along the minus strand of NC_090191.1, from coordinate 16,344,822 downwards.
AGAAGTGTCTTAGGCCCCCTTTTATTTCTGTTATACATGAATGACATGCAAGCTGTTTGTGACTCTAATTTGTTTTTATATGCTGGTAGGTGTGAAAAACATACCAGCCAAAACTCAGCTTTTTACTTTCTGTACTTCATTATATTTCAACTTAACTGTTATACTTTAAAACGTAAAATTTTGAAAAATTTTATTACCCTTGACAAACTTGGTATAATCCTAGATGTCACAGATGGAGTAGTCTTGGGCTGGAGCCGAGGCTGAGGCTGACTCTGCTGTGCTGGCCCAGTAGCGGAAGGCTGTTGTTCCACAACCCTTGGTGCTGGTCCAGTAGAGACAGTGGCCTGTTTAAGACAACCACAAAAATACATACAATAATTTTTTAATGATGAAAAATGTTTAGTAAATTAATACTGTATATATATATATATATATATATATATATATATATATATATATATATATATATATATATATATATATATATATATATATATATATATATATATAATAAAAATAAATTAAAAAAATAAATAAATAAATACTTGCAACATCTTCACATTGTTACCTTTTGAGTGTGAAAACCACACATGCACTTTGGGACTGCTCCAAGTAAAGTTGTCTGGCCGCGAGACTGCATCGGACATTTTTCAATCTGTAAAAATTGACATGTAATACACAATACATGCATTTCTAACTAAACTGGAATGGCAAATTGATTTACTGTCATTTTCCAGGAAGTGTCATATTTATTTTTATATAAATTATTTTTTGTCATATGTTCTTTGAAGGGGAGACACAAAAATGTAAAATTAGAGAAAAAGTGAATGAGTTTGTTTCCCCCATTAAAAGAACAAGAGAGGTACAAGAGAGGAACATTTAATTTCACACCTTCAAACCATCCCCCAACATCCCTGCCCCCTCTCTCTCAAATCTCCACCCAGACCAAAAAAGTCTTCCATGTATTTTTTTAATAGTATGAAATAAATCTCAAATACCTGCAACATTATTTACATAAATATATATATATATATATAAATAAATAATATTGATACCTGGTTTACATTAGTGTAAACCATAAGTAACAGTGCATTGTTCTAATGAATGAGATCAGGTACATGTTTGTACTGAACTCTAATTTGTTGTTCTAATGAATGAGATCAGGTACATGTTTGTACTGAACTCTAATTTGTTGTTCTAATGAATGAGATCAGGTACATGTTTGTACTGAACTCTAATTTGTTGTTCTAATGAAAGAGATCAGGTACATGTTTGTACTGAACTCTAAGTTGTTGCTCTGTTATGCAAATACATTAAACAAACGATTCTAATGTTCAATTATGCAAGTCAACAAACACTTAAGTCGTTTATTTCATGAAAAGGTCACAAAAACTAAGCACACACTCACCCTTTGATACATCTCATACCACTTTTTCTGTCGAGGAGCTGGCCTGTTACCCTCAGTTGATGGCCAAACTCCAGTGCTGGCAAACTTTTTTAGACGAATTATCCATTCATTTTCCGACATGGCTTTATGGGATTTTTTTCCAGACATTTTTTTTGACCTAGGTTAAATCGTTTTGGACAAAACTACCCTTAATAAAATTGTTTCTTTACAAAATAAACTCAACACAACATATTCAAATGTGTAATTTGGTTTCTTACCTGTTCGCGGTGTATTTTTTGTATAAAAAATATACTTTATCCGATGACCTGATCTCCGTAAAAATGATGCTGACCTCCGTGCCAGTGATGCTCCTCTACTGAACTTTTTTTGAACTCTGACACGCCCCCCGAGAACTTTGTCATTACTTCGTGCCACCTTCGGCTCAGCTCGGAAACTTGATTGACAGCTTGACTAGCCTCCTGACACCAACTAGCGGTGACAAGCGTAAACACGCTCGCAACATTTCCTTGAACTCTGATTGGTCAAATGTCGAAAATGTCAAGAAAATGTTAAGAATGGCGCTTTCTGATTGGTTGCAAATGTTATAGTGCTTCGCCGTGATTGGCTGTGGAGTTGAACATTCTTCAACATTTCCCTCAAATTGTCGGACTATCCTTCGGCAGCTGGCGTTCAGGTCGCAGTCTCCCCTGGAGGCGTAGGTTCGAATCCCACTTCTGACAGACCTAACCTTTGGTTGCGGGCTCCAGGTAGAGTCTTTAACCCTCTGGCAAGTTGACCCAGTAACACACTAATATTGACGAAGCACTGCATTTCAGTTCATGTCAGAGCCTATGGAACACTACGGTACCTCTGACCACCGGCATCGTATGAACTTTAAAGTAACACTTTTGTGCCATGTATGGGATTCTGTGGAATTTCCATGCAGTTTCCAGGGAATGTCATGTCCTGACATTTCATGAAATTGGACATGTTTTATAGAATAGCATTCAATGGAATACCATGTTGTGATGTTTACCGGAATGAGAACTTGTTTATGAAAGGGTATTCATGTTTTGTTTGGGGTTTCTTTGGAGGGATGCAATGGGATTCTTGGAGTTTGACTGTGATGTCATGGACTGAAATTTTGGGGGTGCAGTAGAATTTCATTGCAAGGAATTCCTGGAAATCTCTTGGAATGACATGTCATGGGTTTATGGGCTGTGGGATGGAATGTCATGGAATGAGATTCATGGCATGTCAAGCTAAACATTACATCACTACTGACAAGAAACGTCATGAGAATGAAAGAATTATGTTCAGACTGAACAAAACATTGTAGTGACACTGCCCCATTTTAGGTGAATATGAGAGGAATACTATTACTGCATTTATTCAACATCTGCCCTACAAAATGACTGGAATTCAATCGCATTGCTCATGAAGGAATGGACAATCACACAAAAGGGTATGAAGAAACCCGCTCTTTTGCCTAAACGCTCTTGTGTGCTAAAAAGCACAACCCTGCCCCGTGTGAGGCTCGAACTCACGACCTTCAGATTATGAGACTGACGCGCTGCCTAACTGCGCCAACGAGGCATGTGCTGTGGCCAGTGTGAGTGGTGGAGCACTAGCTTCTGGATCATCTGCCATTCGGTGCAGCTCCAAACACACTGCTCACTGTGCACTGTCATGTCATGATGGCCGAGCTGTCTAAGGCGCTGCGTTCAGGTCGCAGTCTCCCCTGGAGGCGTGGGTTCGAATCCCACTTCTGACAGACCTAACCTTTGGTTGCGGGCTCCAGGTAGACTCTTTAACCCTCTGGCAAGTTGACCCAGTAACACGCTAATATTGACGAAGCACTGCAATTCAGTTCATGTCAGAGCCAATGGAACACTACGGTACCTCTGACCACCGGCATCGCATGAACTTTAAAGTAACACTTTTGTGCCATGTATGGGATTCTGTGGAATTTTCATGCAGTTTCCAGGGAATGTCATGTCCTGACATTTCATGAAATTGGACATGTTTTATAGAATAGCATTCAATGGAATAACATGTTGTGATGTTTACCGGAATGAGAACTTGTTTATGAAAGGGTATTCATGTTTTGTTTGGGGTTTCTTTGGAGGGATGCAATGGGATTCTTGGAGTTTGACTGTGATGTCATGGACTGAAATTTTGGGGGTGCAGTAGAATTTCATGGCAAGGAATTCCTGGAAATCTCTTGGAATGACATGTCATGGGTTTATGGGCTGTGGGATGGAATGTCATGGAATGAGATTCATGGCATGTCAAGCGAAACATTACATCACTACTGACAAGAAACGTCATGAGAATGAAAGAATTATGTTCAGACTGAACAAAACATTGTAGTGACACTGCCCCAGTTTAGGTGAATATGAGAGGAATACTATTTCTGCATTTATTCAACATCTGCCCTACAAAATGACTGGATTTCAATCGCATTGCTCATGAAGGAATGGACAATCACACAAAAGGGTATGAAGAAACCCGCTCTTTTGCCTAAACGCTCTTGTGTGCCAAAAAGCACCACTCTGCCCCATGTGAGGCTCGAACTCACGACCTTCAGATTATGAGACTGACGCGCTGCCTAACTGCGCCAACGAGGCATGTGCTGTGGCCAGTGTGAGTGGTGGAGCACTAGCTTCTGGATCATCTGCCATTCGGTGCAGCTCCAAACACACTGCTCACCGTGCACTGTCATGTCAGGATGGCCGAGCTGTCTAAGGCGCTGCGTTCAGGTCGCAGTCTCCCCTGGAGGCGTGGGTTCGAATCCCACTTCTGACAGACCTAACCTTTGGTTGCGGGCTCCAGGTAGACTCTTTAACCCTCTGGCAAGTTGACCCAGTAACACGCTAATATTGACGAAGCACTGCAATTCAGTTCTTGTCAGAGCCAATGGAACACTACGGTACCTCTGACCACCGGCATCGCATGAACTTTAAAGTAACACTTTTGTGCCATGTATGGGATTCTGTGGAATTTTCATGCAGTTTCCAGGGAATGTCATGTCCTGACATTTCATGAAATTGGACATGTTTTATAGAATAGCATTCAATGGAATACCATGTTGTGATGTTTACCGGAATGAGAACTTGTTTATGAAAGGGTATTCATGTTTTGTTTGGGGTTTCTTTGGAGGGATGCAATGGGATTCTTGGAGTTTGACTGTGATGTCATGGACTGAAATTTTGGGGGTGCAGTAGAATTTCATGGCAAGGAATTCCTGGAAATCTCTTGGAATGACATGTCATGGGTTTATGGGCTGTGGGATGGAATGTCATGGAATGAGATTCATGGCATGTCAAGCGAAACATTACATCACTACTGACAAGAAACGTCATGAGAATGAAAGAATTATGTTCAGACTGAACAAAACATTGTAGTGACACTGCCCCAGTTTAGGTGAATATGAGAGGAATACTATTTCTGCATTTATTCAACATCTGCCCTACAAAATGACTGGATTTCAATCGCATTGCTCATGAAGGAATGGACAATCACACAAAAGGGTATGAAGAAACCCGCTCTTTTGCCTAAACGCTCTTGTGTGCCAAAAAGCACCACTCTGCCCCGTGTGAGGCTCGAACTCACGACCTTCAGATTATGAGACTGACGCGCTGCCTAACTGCGCCAACGAGGTATGTGCTGTGGCCAGTGTGAGTGGTGGAGCACTAGCTTCTGGATCATCTGCCATTCGGTGCAGCTCCAAACACGCTGCTCACCGTGAGCTGTCATGTCAGGATGGCCGAGCGGTCTAAGGCGCTGCGTTCAGGTCGCAGTCTCCCCTGGAGGCGTGGGTTCGAATCCCACTTCTGACAGACCTAACCTTTGGTTGCGGGCTCCAGGTAGAGTCTTTAACCATCTGGCAAGTTGACCCAGTAACACACTAATATTGACGAAGCACTGCATTTCAGTTCATGTCAGAGCCAATGGAACACTACGGTACCTCTGACCACCGGCATCGTATGAACTTTAAAGTAACACTTTTGTGCCATGTATGGGATTCTGTGGAATTTCCATGCAGTTTCCAGGGAATGTCATGTCCTGATATTTCATGAAATTGGACATGTTTTATAGAATAGCATTCAATGGAATACCATGTTGCGATGTTTACCGGAATGAGAACTTGTTTATGAAAGGGTATTCATGTTTTGTTTGGGGTTTCTTTGGAGGGATGCAATGGGATTCTTGGAGTTTGACTGTGATGTCATGGACTGAAATTTTGGGGGTGCAGTAGAATTTCATGGCAAGGAATTCCTGGAAATCTCTTGGAATGACATGTCATGGGTTTATGGGCTGTGGGATGGAATGTCATGGAATGAGATTCATGGCATGTCAAGCGAAACATTACATCACTACTGACAAGAAACGTCATGAGAATGAAAGAATTATGTTCAGACTGAACAAAACATTGTAGTGACACTGCCCCAGTTTAGGTGAATATGAGAGGAATACTATTTCTGCATTTATTCAACATCTGCCCTACAAAATGACTGGATTTCAATCGCATTGCTCATGAAGGAATGGACAATCACACAAAAGGGTATGAAGAAACCCGCTCTTTTGCCTAAACGCTCTTGTGTGCCAAAAAGCACCACTCTGCCCCGTGTGAGGCTCGAACTCACGACCTTCAGATTATGAGACTGACGCGCTGCCTAACTGCGCCAACGAGGCATGTGCTATGGCCGGTGTGAGTGGTGGAGCACTAGCTTCTGGATCATCTGCCATTCGGTGCAGCTCCAAACACGCTGCTCACCGTGAGCTGTCATGTCAGGATGGCCGAGCGGTCTAAGGCGCTGCGTTCAGGTCGCAGTCTCCCCTGGAGGCGTGGGTTCGAATCCCACTTCTGACAGACCTAACCTTTGGTTGCGGGCTCCAGGTAGAGTCTTTAACCATCTGGCAAGTTGACCCAGTAACACACTAATATTGACGAAGCACTGCATTTCAGTTCATGTCAGAGCCAATGGAACACTACGGTACCTCTGACCACCGGCATCGTATGAACTTTAAAGTAACACTTTTGTGCCATGTATGGGATTCTGTGGAATTTCCATGCAGTTTCCAGGGAATGTCATGTCCTGATATTTCATGAAATTGGACATGTTTTATAGAATAGCATTCAATGGAATACCATGTTGCGATGTTTCCCGGAATGAGAACTTGTTTATGAAAGGGTATTCATGTTTTGTTTGGGGTTTCTTTGGAGGGATGCAATGGGATTCTTGGAGTTTGACTGTGATGTCATGGACTGAAATTTTGGGGGTGCAGTAGAATTTCATGGCAAGGAATTCCTGGAAATCTCTTGGAATGACATGTCATGGGTTTATGGGCTGTGGGATGGAATGTCATGGAATGAGATTCATGAAATGTCAAGCGAAACATTACATCACTACTGACAAGAAACATCATGAGAATGAAAGAATTATGTTCAACCTGAACAAAACATTGTAGTGACACTGCCCCATTTTAGGTGAATATGAGAGGAATACTATTGCTGCATTTATTCAACATCTGCCCCACAAAATGACTGGATTTCAATCGCATTGCTCATGAAGGAATGGACAATCACACAAAAGGGTATGAAGAAACCCGCTCTTTTGCCTAAACGCTCTTGTGTGCCAAAAAGCACCACTCTGCCCCGTGTGAGGCTCGAACTCACGACCTTCAGATTATGAGACCGACGCGCTGCCTAACTGCGCCAACGAGGCGTGTGCTGTGGCCAGTGTGAGTGGTGGAGCACTAGCTTCTGGATCATCTGCCATTCGGTGCAGCTCCAAACACGCTGCTCCCCGTGCGCTGTCATGTCAGGATGGCCGAGAGGTCTAAGGCGCTGCGTTCAGGTCGCAGTCTCCCCTGGAGGCGTGGGTTCGAATCCCACTTCTGACAGACCTAACCTTTGGTTGCGGGCTCCAGGTAGACTCTTTAACCCTCTGGCAAGTTGACCCAGTAACACGCTAATATTGACGAAGCACTGCAATTCAGTTCATGTCAGAGCCAATGGAACACTACGGTACCTCTGACCACCGGCATCGCATGACCTTTAAAGTAACACTTTTGTGCCATGTATGGGATTCTGTGGAATTTTCATGCAGTTTCCAGGGAATGTCATGTCCTGACATTTCATGAAATTGGACATGTTTTATAGAATAGCATTCAATGGAATACCATGTTGTGATGTTTACCGGAATGAGAACTTGTTTATGAAAGGGTATTCATGTTTTGTTTGGGGTTTCTTTGGAGGGATGCAATGGAATTCTTGGAGTTTGACTGTGATGTCATGGACTGAAATTTTGGGGGTGCAGTAGAATTTCATGGCAAGGAATTCCTGGAAATCTATTGGAATGACATGTCATGGGTTTATGGGCTGTGGGATGGAATGTCATGGAATGAGATTCATGGCATGTCAAGCGAAACATTACATCACTACTGACAAGAAACGTCATGAGAATGAAAGAATTATCTTCAGACTGAACAAAACATTGTAGTGACACTGCCCCATTTTAGGTGAATATGAGAGGAATACTATTTCTGCATTTATTCAACATCTGCCCTACAAAATGACTGGATTTCAATCGCATTGCTCATGAAGGAATGGACAATCACACAAAAGGGTATGAAGAAACCCGCTCTTTTGCCTAAACGCTCTTGTGTGCCAAAAAGCACCACTCTGCCCCGTGTGAGGCTCGAACTCACGACCTTCAGATTATGAGACTGACGCGCTGCCTAACTGCGCCAACGAGGCATGTGCTGTGGTCAGTGTGAGTGGTGGAGCACTAGCTTCTGGATCATCTGCCATTCGGAGCAGCTCCAAACACGCTGCTCACCGTGAGCTGTCATGTCAGGATGGCCGAGCGGTCTAAGGCGCTGCGTTCAGGTTGCAGTCTCCCCTGGAGGCGTGGGTTCGAATCCCACTTCTGACAGATCTAACCTTTGGTTGCGGGCTCCAGGTAGAGTCTTTAACCCTCTGGCAAGTTGACCCAGTAACACGCTAATATTGACGAAGCACTGCAATTCAGTTCATGTCAGAGCCAATGGAACACTACGGTACCTCTGACCACCGGCATCGCATGAACTTTAAAGTAACACTTTTGTGCCATGTATGGGATTCTGTGGAATTTTCATGCAGTTTCCAGGGAATGTCATGTCCTGACATTTCATGAAATTGGACATGTTTTATAGAATAGCATTCAATGGAATACCATGTTGTGATGTTTACCGGAATGAGAACTTGTTTATGAAAGGGTATTCATGTTTTGTTTGGGGTTTCTTTGGAGGGATGCAATGGGATTCTTGGAGTTTGACTGTGATGTCATGGACTGAAATTTTGGGGGTGCAGTAGAATTTCATGGCAAGGAATTCCTGGAAATCTCTTGGAATGACATGTCATGGGTTTATGGGCTGTGGGATGGAATGTCATGGAATGAGATTCATGGCATGTCAAGCGAAACATTACATCACTACTGACAAGAAACGTCATGAGAATGAAAGAATTATGTTCAGACTGAACAAAACATTGTAGTGACACTGCCCCATTTTAGGTGAATATGAGAGGAATACTATTTCTGCATTTATTCAACATCTGCCCTACAAAATGACTGGAATTCAATCGCATTGCTCATGAAGGAATGGACAATCACACAAAAGGGTATGAAGAAACCCGCTCTTTTGCCTAAACGCTCTTGTGTGCTAAAAAGCACCACTCTGCCCCGTGTGAGGCTCGAACTCACGACCTTCAGATTATGAGACTGACGCGCTGCCTAACTGCGCCAACGAGGCATGTGCTGTGGCCAGTGTGAGTGGTGGAGCACTAGCTTCTGGATCATCTGCCATTCGGTGCAGCTCCAAACACACTGCTCACCGTGCACTGTCATGTCAGGATGGCCGAGCTGTCTAAGGCGCTGCGTTCAGGTCGCAGTCTCCCCTGGAGGCGTGGGTTCGAATCCCACTTCTGACAGACCTAACCTTTGGTTGCGGGCTCCAGGTAGACTCTTTAACCCTCTGGCAAGTTGACCCAGTAACACGCTAATATTGACGAAGCACTGCAATTCAGTTCATGTCAGAGCCAATGGAACACTACGGTACCTCTGACCACCGGCATCGCATGAACTTTAAAGTAACACTTTTGTGCCATGTATGGGATTCTGTGGAATTTTCATGCAGTTTCCAGGGAATGTCATGTCCTGACATTTCATGAAATTGGACGTTTTATAGAATAGCATTCAATGGAATACCATGTTGTGATGTTTACCGGAATGAGAACTTGTTTATGAAAGGGTATTCATGTTTTGTTTGGGGTTTCTTTGGAGGGATGCAATGGGATTCTTGGAGTTTGACTGTGATGTCATGGACTGAAATTTTGGGGGTGCAGTAGAATTTCATGGCAAGGAATTCCTGGAAATCTCTTGGAATGACATGTCATGGGTTTATGGGCTGTGGGATGGAATGTCATGGAATGAGATTCATGGCATGTCAAGCGAAACATTACATCACTACTGACAAGAAACGTCATGAGAATGAAAGAATTATGTTCAGACTGAACAAAACATTGTAGTGACACTGCCCCAGTTTAGGTGAATATGAGAGGAATACTATTTCTGCATTTATTCAACATCTGCCCTACAAAATGACTGGATTTCAATCGCATTGCTCATGAAGGAATGGACAATCACACAAAAGGGTATGAAGAAACCCGCTCTTTTGCCTAAACGCTCTTGTGTGCCAAAAAGCACCACTCTGCCCCGTGTGAGGCTCGAACTCACGACCTTCAGATTATGAGACTGACGCGCTGCCTAACTGCGCCAACGAGGCATGTGCTGTGGCCAGTGTGAGTGGTGGAGCACTAGCTTCTGGATCATCTGCCATTCGGTGCAGCTCCAAACACGCTGCTCACCGTGAGCTGTCATGTCAGGATGGCCGAGCGGTCTAAGGCGCTGCGTTCAGGTCGCAGTCTCCCCTGGAGGCGTGGGTTCGAATCCCACTTCTGACAGACCTAACCTTTGGTTGCGGGCTCCAGGTAGAGTCTTTAACCATCTGACAAGTTGACCCAGTAACACACTAATATTGATGAAGCACTGCATTTCAGTTCATGTCAGAGCCAATGGAACACTACGGTACCTCTGACCACCGGCATCGTATGAACTTTAAAGTAACACTTTTGTGCCATGTATGGGATTCTGTGGAATTTCCATGCAGTTTCCAGGGAATGTCATGTCCTGACATTTCATGAAATTGGACATGTTTTATAGAATAGCATTCAATGGAATACCATGTTGCGATGTTTCCCGGAATGAGAACTTGTTTATGAAAGGGTATTCATGTTTTGTTTGGGGTTTCTTTGGAGGGATGCAATGGGATTCTTGGAGTTTGACTGTGATGTCATGGACTGAAATTTTGGGGGTGCAGTAGAATTTCATGGCAAGGAATTCCTGGAAATCTCTTGGAATGACATGTCATGGGTTTATGGGCTGTGGGATGGAATGTCATGGAATGAGATTCATGGCATGTCAAGCGAAACATTACATCACTACTGACAAGAAACATCATGAGAATTAAAGAATTATGTTCAACCTGAACAAAACATTGTAGTGACACTGCCCCATTTTAGGTGAATATGAGAGGAATACTATTGCTGCATTTATTCAACATCTGCCCCACAAAATGACTGGATTTCAATCGCATTGCTCATGAAGGAATGGACAATCACACAAAAGGGTATGAAGAAACCCGCTCTTTTGCCTAAACGCTCTTGTGTGCCAAAAAGCACCACTCTGCCCCGTGTGAGGCTCGAACTCACTACCTTCAGATTATGAGACCGACGCGCTGCCTAACTGCGCCAACGAGGCGTGTGCTGTGGCCAGTGTGAGTGGTGGAGCACTAGCTTCTGGATCATCTGCCATTCGGTGCAGCTCCAAACACGCTGCTCACCGTGCGCTGTCATGTCAGGATGGCCGAGCGGTCTAAGGCGCTGCGTTCAGGTCGCAGTCTCCCCTGGAGGCGTGGGTTCGAATCCCACTTCTGACAGACCTAACCTTTGGTTGCAGGCTCCAGGTAGACTCTTTAACCCTCTGGCAAGTTGACCCAGTAACACGCTAATATTGACGAAGCACTGCAATTCAGTTCATGTCAGAGCCAATGGAACACTACGGTACCTCTGACCACCGGCATCGCATGAACTTTAAAGTAACACTTTTGTGCCATGTATGGGATTCTGTGGAATTTTCATGCAGTTTCCAGGGAATGTCATGTCCTGACATTTCATGAAATTGGACATGTTTTATAGAATAGCATTCAATGGAATACCATGTTGTGATGTTTACCGGAATGAGAACTTGTTTATGAAAGGGTATTCATGTTTTGTTTGGGGTTTCTTTGGAGGGATGCGATGGGATTCTTGGAGTTTGACTGTGATGTCATGGACTGAAATTTTGGGGGTGCAGTAGAATTTCATGGCAAGGAATTCCTGGAAATCTATTGGAATGACATGTCATGGGTTTATGGGCTGTGGGATGGAATGTCATGGAATGAGATTCATGGCATGTCAAGCGAAACATTACATCACTACTGACAAGAAACGTCATGAGAATGAAAGAATTATCTTCAGACTGAACAAAACATTGTAGTGACACTGCCCCATTTTAGGTGAATATGAGAGGAATACTATTTCTGCATTTATTCAACATCTGCCCTACAAAATGACTGGATTTCAATCGCATTGCTCATGAAGGAATGGACAATCACACAAAAGGGTATGAAGAAACCCGCTCTTTTGCCTAAACGCTCTTGTGTGCCAAAAAGCACCACTCTGCCCCGTGTGAGGCTCGAACTCACGACCTTCAGATTATGAGACTGACGCGCTGCCTAACTGCGCCAACGAGGCATGTGCTGTGGTCAGTGTGAGTGGTGGAGCACTAGCTTCTGGATCATCTGCCATTCGGAGCAGCTCCAAACACGCTGCTCACCGTGAGCTGTCATGTCAGGATGGCCGAGCGGTCTAAGGCGCTGCGTTCAGGTTGCAGTCTCCCCTGGAGGTGTGGGTTCGAATCCCACTTCTGACAGATCTAACCTTTGGTTGCGGGCTCCAGGTAGAGTCATTAACCCTCTGGCAAGTTGACCCAGTAACACACTAATATTGACGAAGCACTGCATTTCAGTTCATGTCAGAGCCAATGGAACACTACGGTACCTCTGACCACCGGCATCGTATGAACTTTAAAGTAACACTTTTGTGCCATGTATGGGATTCTGTGGAATTTCCATGCAGTTTCCAGGGAATATCATGTCCTGACATTTCATGAAATTGGACATGTTTTATAGAATAGCATTCAATGGAATACCATGTTGCGATGTTTACCGGAATGAGAACTTGTTTATGAAAGGGTATTCATGTTTTGTTTGGGGTTTCTTTGGAGGGTTGCAATGGGATTCTTGGAGTTTGACTGTGATGTCATGGACTGAAATTTTGGGGGTGCAGTAGAATTTCATGGCAAGGAATTCCTGGAAATCTCTTGGAATGACATGTCATGGGTTTATGGGCTGTGGGATGGAATGTCATGGAATGAGATTCATGGCATGTCAAGCGAAACATTACATCACTACTGACAAGAAACGTCATGAGAATGAAAGAATTATGTTCAGACTGAACAAAACATTGTAGTGACACTGCCCCATTTTAGGTGAATATGAGAGGAATACTATTACTGCATTTATTCAACATCTGCCCTACAAAATGACTGGATTTCAATCGCATTGCTCATGAAGGAATGGACAATCACACAAAAGGGTATGAAGAAACCCGCTCTTTTGCCTAAACGCTCTTGTGTGCTAAAAAGCACAACCCTGCCCCGTGTGAGGCTCGAACTCACGACCTTCAGATTATGAGACTGACGCGCTGCCTAACTGCACCAACGAGCCATGTGCTGTTGCAAGTGTGAGTGGTGGAGCACTAGCTTCTGGATCATCTGCCATTCGGTGCAGCTCCAAACACGCTGCTCACCGTGCGCTGTCATGTCAGGATGGCCGAGCGGTCTAAGGCGCTGCGTTCAGGTCGCAGTCTCCCCTGGAGGCGTGGGTTCGAATCCCACTTCTGACATACCTAACCTTTGGTTGCGGGCTCCAGGTAGACTCTTTAACCCTCTGGCAAGTTGACCCAGTAACACGCTAATATTGACGAAGCACTGCAATTCAGTTCATGTCAGAGCCAATGGAACACTACGGTACCTCTGACCACCGGCATCGCATGAACTTTAAAGTAACACTTTTGTGCCATGTATGGGATTCTGTGGAATTTTGATGCAGTTTCCAGGGAATGTCATGTCCTGACATTTCATGAAATTGGACATGTTTCATAGAATAGCATTCAATGGAATACCATGTTGTGATGTTTACCGGAATGAGAACTTGTTTATGAAAGGGTATTCATGTTTTGTTTGGGGTTTCTTTGGAGGGATGCAATGGGATTCTTGGAGTTTGACTGTGATGTCATGGACTGAAATTTTGGGGGTGCAGTAGAATTTCATGGCAAGGAATTCCTGGAAATCTCTTGGAATGACATGTCATGGGTTTATGGGCTGTGGGATGGAATGTCATGGAATGAGATTCATGGCATGTCAAGCGAAACATTACATCACTACTGACAAGAAACGTCATGAGAATGAAAGAATTATGTTCAGACTGAACAAAACATTGTAGTGACACTGCCCCATTTTAGGTGAATATGAGAGGAATACTATTACTGCATTTATTCAACATCTGCCCTACAAAATGACTGGATTTCAATCGCATTGCTCATGAAGGAATGGACAATCACACAAAAGGGTATGAAGAAACCCGCTCTTTTGCCTAAACGCTCTTGTGTGCCAAAAAGCACCACTCTGCCCCGTGTGAGGCTCGAACTCACGACCTTCAGATTATGAGACTGCCGCGCTGCCTAACTGCGCCAACGAGGCATGTGCTGTGGCCAGTGTGAGTGGTGAAGCACTAGCTTCTGGATCATCTGCCATTCGGTGCAGCTCCAAACACGCTGCTCACTGTGAGCTGTCATGTCAGGATGGCCGAGCTAAGGCGCTGCGTTCAGGTCGCAGTCTCCCCTGGAGGCGTGGGTTCGAATCCCACTTCTGACAGACCTAACCTTTGGTTGCGGGCTCCAGGTAGAGTCTTTAACCCTCTGGCAAGTTGACCCAGTAACACACTAATATTGATGAAGCACTGCATTTCAGTTCATGTCAGATCCAATGGAACACTACGGTACCTCTGACCACCGGCATCGTATGAACTTTAAAGTAACACTTTTGTGCCATGTATGGGATTCTGTGGAATTTCCATGCAGTTTCCAGGGAATGTCATGTCCTGACATTTTATGAAATTGGACATGTTTTATAGAATAGCATTCAATGGAATACCATGTTGCGATGTTTACCGGAATGAGAACTTGTTTATGAAAGGGTATTCATGTTTTGTTTGGGGTTTCTTTGGAGGGATGCAATGGGATTCTTGGAGTTTGACTGTGATGTCGTGGACTGAAATTTTGGGGGTGCAGTAGAATTTAATTGCAAGGAATTCCTGGAAATCTCTTGGAATGACATGTCATGGATTTATGGGCTGTGGGATGGAATGTCATGGAATGAGAATCATGAAATGTCAAGCGAAACATTACATCACTACTGACAAGAAACATCATGAGAATGAAAGAATTATGTTCAACCTGAACAAAACATTGTAGTGACACTGCCCCATTTTAGGTGAATATGAGAGGAATACTATTACTGCATTTATTCAACATCTGCCCTACAAAATGACTGGAATTCAATCGCATTGCTCATGAAGGAATGGACAATCACACAAAAGGGTATGAAGAAACCCGCTCTTTTGCCTGAACGCTCTTGTGTGCTAAAAAGCACAACTCTGCCCCGTGTGAGGCTCGAACTCACGACCTTCAGATTATGAGACTGACGCACTGCCTAACTGCGCCAACGAGGCATGTGCTGTGGCCAGTGTGAGTGGTGGAGCACTAGCTTCTGGATCAGCTGCCATTCGGTGCAGCTCCAAACACGCTGCTCACCGTGCGCTGTCATGTCAGGATGGCCGAGCGGTCTAAGGCGCTGCGTTCAGGTCGCAGTCGCCCCTGGAGGCGTGGGTTCGAATCCCACTTCTGACAGACCTAACCTTTGGTTGCGGGCTCCAGGTAGACTCTTTAACCCTCTGGCAAGTTGACCCAGTAACACGCTAATATTGACGAAGCACTGCAATTCAGTTCATGTCAGAGCCAATGGAAAACTACGGTACCTCTGACCACCGGCATCGCATGAACTTTAAAGTAACACTTTTGTGCCATGTATGGGATTCTGTGGAATTTTCATGCAGTTTCCAGGGAATGTCATGTCCTGACATTTCATGAAATTGGACATGTTTTATAGAATAGCATTCAATGGAATAACATGTTGTGATGTTTACCGGAATGAGAACTTGTTTATGAAAGGGTATTCATGTTTTGTTTGGGGTTTCTTTGGAGGGATGCAATGGGATTCTTGGAGTTTGACTGTGATGTCATGGACTGAAATTTTGGGGGTGCAGTAGAATTTCATTGCAAGGAATTCCTGGAAATCTCTTGGAATGACATGTCATGGGTTTATGGGCTGTGGGATGGAATGTCATGGAATGAGATTCATGGCATGTCAAGCGAAACATTACATCACTACTGACAAGAAACGTCATGAGAATGAAAGAATTATGTTCAGACTGAACAAAACATTGTAGTGACACTGCCCCATTTTAGGTGAATATGAGAGGAATACTATTTCTGCATTTATTCAACATCTGCCCTACAAAATGACTGGATTTCAATCGCATTGCTCATGAAGGAATGGACAATCACACAAAAGGGTATGAAGAAACCCGCTCTTTTGCCTAAACGCTCTTGTGTGCCAAAAAGCACCACTCTGCCCCGTGTGAGGCTCGAACTCACGACCTTCAGATTATGAGACTGACGCGCTGCCTATGAGATTCACAACTCTGTGCGCCAACGAGGCATGTGCTGTGGCCAGTGTGAGTGGTGGAGCACTAGCTTCTGGATCATCTGCCATTCGGTGCAGCTCCAAACACGCTGCTCACCGTGAGCTGTCATGTCAGGATGGCCGAGCGGTCTAAGGCGCTGCGTTCAGGTCGCAGTCTCCCCTGGAGGCGTGGGTTCGAATCCCACTTCTGACAGACCTAACCTTTGGTTGCGGGCTCCAGGTAGAGTCTTTAACCCTCTGGCAAGTTGACCCAGTAACACACTAATATTGACGAAGCACTGCATTTCAGTTCATGTCAAAGCCAATGGAACACTACGGTACCTCTGACCACCGGCATCGTATGAACTTTAAAGTAACACTTTTGTGCCATGTATGGGATTCTGTGGAATTTCCATGCAGTTTCCAGGGAATGTCATGTCCTGACATTTCATGAAATTGGACATGTTTTATAGAATAGCATTCAATGGAATACCATGTTGTGATGTTTACCGGAATGAGAACTTGTTTATGAAAGGGTATTCATGTTTTGTTTGGGGTTTCTTTGGAGGGATGCAATGGGATTCTTGGAGTTTGACTGTGATGTCATGGACTGAAATTTTGGGGGTGCAGTAGAATTTCATGGCAAGGAATTCCTGGAAATCTCTTGGAATGACATGTCATGGGTTTATGGGCTGTGGGATGGAATGTCATGGAATGAGATTCATGGCATGTCAAGCGAAACATTACATCACTACTGACAAGAAACGTCATGAGAATGAAAGAATTATGTTCAGACTGAACAAAACATTGTAGTGACACTGCCCCATTTTAGGTGAATATGAGAGGAATACTATTACTGCATTTGTTCAACATCTGCCCTACAAAATGACTGGATTTCAATCGCATTGCTCATGAAGGAATGGACAATCACACAAAAGGGTATGAAGAAACCCGCTCTTTTGCCTAAACGCTCTTGTGTGCCAAAAAGCACCACTCTGCCCCGTGTGAGGCTCGAACTCACGACCTTCAGATTATGAGACTGACGCGCTGCCTAACTGCGCCAACGAGGCATGTGCTGTGGTCAGTGTGAGTGGTGGAGCACTAGCTTCTGGATCATCTGCCATTCGGAGCAGCTCCAAACACGCTGCTCACCGTGAGCTGTCATGTCAGGATGGCCGAGCGGTCTAAGGCGCTGCGTTCAGGTTGCAGTCTCCCCTGGAGGCGTGGGTTCGAATCCCACTTCTGACAGATCTAACCTTTGGTTGTGGGCTCCAGGTAGAGTCTTTAACCCTCTGGCAAGTTGACCCAGTAACAAGCTAAAATTGACGAAGCACTGCAATTCAGTTCATGTCAGAGCCAATGGAACACTACGGTACCTCTGACCACCGGCATCGCATGAACTTTAAAGTAACACTTTTGTGCCATGTATGGGATTCTGTGGAATTTTCATGCAGTTTCCAGGGAATGTCATGTCCTGACATTTCATGAAATTGGACATGTTTTATAGAATAGCATTCAATGGAATACCATGTTGTGATGTTTACCGGAATGAGAACTTGTTTATGAAAGGGTATTCATGTTTTGTTTGGGGTTTCTTTGGAGGGATGCAATGGGATTCTTGGAGTTTGACTGTGATGTCATGGACTGAAATTTTGGGGGTGCAGTAGAATTTCATGGCAAGGAATTCCTGGAAATCTCTTGGAATGACATGTCATGGGTTTATGGGCTGTGGGATGGAATGTCATGGAATGAGATTCATGGCATGTCAAGCGAAACATTACATCACTACTGACAAGAAACGTCATGAGAATGAAAGAATTATGTTCAGACTGAACAAACATTTGTAGTGACACTGCCCCAGTTTAGGTTAATATGAGAGGAATACTATTTCTGCATTTATTCAACATCTGCCCTACAAAATGACTGGATTTCAATCGCATTGCTCATGAAGGAATGGACAATCACACAAAAGGGTATGAAGAAACCCGCTCTTTTGCCTAAACGCTCTTGTGTGCCAAAAAGCCTCACTTTGCCCCGTGTGAGGCTCGAACTCACGACCTTCAGATTATGAGACTGCCGCGCTGCCTAACTGCGCCAACGAGGCATGTGCTGTGGCCAGTGTGAGTGGTGAAGCACTAGCTTCTGGATCATCTGCCATTCGGTGCAGCTCCAAACACGCTGCTCACCGTGCACTGTAATGTCAGGATGTCCGAGCGGTCTAAGGCGCTGCGTTCAGGTCGCAGTCTCCCCTGGAGGCGTGGGTTCGAATCCCACTTCTGACAGACCTAACCTTTGGTTGCGGGCTCCAGGTAGACTCTTTAACCCTCTGGCAAGTTGACCCAGTAACACGCTAATATTGACGAAGCACTGCAATTCAGTTCATGTCAAAGCCAATGAAACACTACGGTACGTCTGACCACCGGCATGGCATGAACTTTAAAGTAACACTTTTGTGCCATGTATGGGATTCTGTGGAATTTTCATGCAGTGTCCAGGGAATGTCATGTCCTGACATTTCATGAAATTGGACATGTTTTATAGAATAGCATTCAATGGAATACCATGTTGTGATGTTTACCGGAATGAGAACTTGTTTATGAAAGGGTATTCATGTTTTGTTTGGGGTTTCTTTGGAGGGATGCAATGGGATTCTTGGAGTTTGACTGTGATGTCATGGACTGAAATTTTGGGGGTGCAGTAGAATTTCATGGCAAGGAATTCCTGGAAATCTCTTGGAATGACATGTCATGGGTTTATGGGCTGTGGGATGGAATGTCATGGAATGAGATTCATGGCATGTCAAGCGAAACATTACATCACTACTGACAAGAAACGTCATGAGAATGAAAGAATTATGTTCAGACTGAACAAAACATTGTAGTGACACTGCCCCATTTTAGGTGAATATGAGAGGAATACTATTACTGCATTTATTCAACATCTGCCCTACAAAATGACTGGATTTCAATCGCATTGCTCATGAAGGAATGGACAATCACACAAAAGGGTATGAAGAAACCCGCTCTTTTGCCTAAACGCTCTTGTGTGCCAAAAAGCACCACTCTGCCCCGTGTGAGGCTCGAACTCACGACCTTCAGATTATGAGACTGCCGCGCTGCCTAACTGCGCCAACGAGGCATGTGCTGTGGCCAGTGTGAGTGGTGAAGCACTAGCTTCTGGATCATCTGCCATTCGGTGCAGCTCCAAACACGCTGCTCACTGTGAGCTGTCATGTCAGGATGGCCGAGCTAAGGCGCTGCGTTCAGGTCACAGTCTCCCCTGGAGGCGTGGGTTCGAATCCCACTTCTGACAGACCTAACCTTTGGTTGCGGGCTCCAGGTAGAGTCTTTAACCCTCTGGCAAGTTGACCCAGTAACACACTAATATTGATGAAGCACTGCATTTCAGTTCATGTCAGATCCAATGGAACACTACGGTACCTCTGACCACCGGCATCGTATGAACTTTAAAGTAACACTTTTGTGCCATGTATGGGATTCTGTGGAATTTCCATGCAGTTTCCAGGGAATGTCATGTCCTGACATTTTATGAAATTGGACATGTTTTATAGAATAGCATTCAATGGAATACCATGTTGCGATGTTTACCGGAATGAGAACTTGTTTATGAAAGGGTATTCATGTTTTGTTTGGGGTTTCTTTGGAGGGATGCAATGGGATTCTTGGAGTTTGACTGTGATGTCGTGGACTGAAATTTTGGGGGTGCAGTAGAATTTAATTGCAAGGAATTCCTGGAAATCTCTTGGAATGACATGTCATGGATTTATGGGCTGTGGGATGGAATGTCATGGAATGAGAATCATGAAATGTCAAGCGAAACATTACATCACTACTGACAAGAAACATCATGAGAATGAAAGAATTATGTTCAACCTGAACAAAACATTGTAGTGACACTGCCCCATTTTAGGTGAATATGAGAGGAATACTATTACTGCATTTATTCAACATCTGCCCTACAAAATGACTGGAATTCAATCGCATTGCTCATGAAGGAATGGACAATCACACAAAAGGGTATGAAGAAAACCGCTCTTTTGCCTGAACGCTCTTGTGTGCTAAAAAGCACAACTCTGCCCCGTGTGAGGCTCGAACTCACGACCTTCAGATTATGAGACTGATGCACTGCCTAACTACGCCAACGAGGCATGTGCTGTGGCCAGTGTGAGTGGTGGAGCACTAGCTTCTGGATCAGCTGCCATTCGGTGCAGCTCCAAACACGCTGCTCACCGTGCGCTGTCATGTCAGGATGGCCGAGCGGTCTAAGGCGCTGCGTTCAGGTCGCAGTCGCCCCTGGAGGCGTGGGTTCGAATCCCACTTCTGACAGACCTAACCTTTGGTTGCGGGCTCCAGGTAGACTCTTTAACCCTCTGGCAAGTTGACCCAGTAACACGCTAATATTGACGAAGCACTGCAATTCAGTTCATGTCAGAGCCAATGGAACACTACGGTACCTCTGACCACCGGCATCGCATGAACTTTAAAGTAACACTTTTGTGCCATGTATGGGATTCTGTGGAATTTTCATGCAGTTTCCAGGGAATGTCATGTCCTGACATTTCATGAAATTGGACATGTTTTATAGAATAGCATTCAATGGAATAACATGTTGTGATGTTTACCGGAATGAGAACTTGTTTATGAAAGGGTATTCATGTTTTGTTTGGGGTTTCTTTGGAGGGATGCAATGGGATTCTTGGAGTTTGACTGTGATGTCATGGACTGAAATTTTGGGGGTGCAGTAGAATTTCATTGCAAGGAATTCCTGGAAATCTCTTGGAATGACATGTCATGGGTTTATGGGCTGTGGGATGGAATGTCATGGAATGAGATTCATGGCATGTCAAGCGAAACATTACATCACTACTGACAAGAAACGTCATGAGAATGAAAGAATTATGTTCAGACTGAACAAAACATTGTAGTGACACTGCCCCAGTTTAGGTTAATATGAGAGGAATACTATTTCTGCATTTATTCAACATCTGCCCTACAAAATGACTGGATTTCAATCGCATTGCTCATGAAGGAATGGACAATCACACAAAAGGGTATGAAGAAACCCGCTCTTTTGCCTAAACGCTCTTGTGTGCCAAAAAGCACCACTCTGCCCCGTGTGAGGCTCGAACTCACGACCTTCAGATTATGAGACTGACGCGCTGCCTATGAGATTCACAACTCTGTGCGCCAACGAGGCATGTGCTGTGGCCAGTGTGAGTGGTGGAGCACTAGCTTCTGGATCATCTGCCATTCGGTGCAGCTCCAAACACGCTGCTCACCGTGAGCTGTCATGTCAGGATGGCCGAGCGGTCTAAGGCGCTGCGTTCAGGTCGCAGTCTCCCCTGGAGGCGTGGGTTCGAATCCCACTTCTGACAGACCTAACCTTTGGTTGCGGGCTCCAGGTTGAGTCTTTAACCCTCTGGCAAGTTGACCCAGTAACACACTAATATTGACGAAGCACTGCATTTCAGTTCATGTCAAAGCCAATGGAACACTACGGTACCTCTGACCACCGGCATCGTATGAACTTTAAAGTAACACTTTTGTGCCATGTATGGGATTCTGTGGAATTTCCATGCAGTTTCCAGGGAATGTCATGTCCTGACATTTCATGAAATTGGACATGTTTTATAGAATAGCATTCAATGCAATACCATGTTGCGATGTTTACCGGAATGAGAACTTGTTTATGAAAGGGTATTCATGTTTTGTTTGGGGTTTCTTTGGAGGGATGCAATGGGATTCTTGGAGTTTGACTGTGATGTCATGGACTGAAATTTTGGGGGTGCAGTAGAATTTCATGGCAAGGAATTCCTGGAAATCTCTTGGAATGACATGTCATGGGTTTATGGGCTGTGGGATGGAATGTCATGGAATGAGATTCATGAAATGTCAAGCGAAACATTACATCACTACTGACAAGAAACATCATGAGAATGAAAGAGTTATGTTCAACCTGAACAAAACATTGTAGTGACACTGCCCCATTTTAGGTGAATATGAGAGGAATACTATTACTGCATTTATTCAACATCTGCCCCACAAAATGACTGGATTTCAATCGCATTGCTCAAGAAGGAATGGACAATCACACAAAAGGGTATGAAGAAACCCGCTCTTTTGCCTAAACGCTCTTGTGTGCCAAAAAGCACCACTCTGCCCCGTGTGAGGCTCGAACTCACAACCTTCAGATTATGAGACTGACGCCCTGCCTAACTGCGCCAACGAGGCGTGTGCTGTTGTCAGTGTGAGTGGTGGAGCACTAGCTTCTGGATCATCTGCCATTCGGTGCAGCTCCAAACACGTTGCTCACCGTGCGCTGTCATGTTAGGATGGCCGAGCGTTTTAAGGCGCTGCGTTCAGGTCGCAGTCTCCCCTGGAGGCGTGGGTTCGAATCCCACTTCTGACAGACCTAACCTTTGGTTGCGGGCTCCAGGTAGACTCTTTAACCCTCTGGCAAGTTGACCCAGTAACACACTAATATTGATGAAGCACTGCATTTCAGTTCATGTCAGAGCCAATGGAACACTACGGTACCTCTGACCACCGGCATCGTATGAACTTTAAAGTAACACTTTTGTGCCATGTATGGGATTCTGTGGAATTTCCATGCAGTTTCCAGGGAATGTCATGTCCTGACATTTTATGAAATTGGACATGTTTTATAGAATAGCATTCAATGGAATACCATGTTGCAATGTTTACCGGAATGAGAACTTGTTTATGAAAGGGTATTCATGTTTTGTATGGGGTTTCTTTGGAGGGATGCAATGGGATTCTTGGAGTTTGACTGTGATGTCGTGGACTGAAATTTTGGGGGTGCAGTAGAATTTCATTGCAAGGAATTCCTGGAAATCTCTTGGAATGACATGTCATGGGTTTATGGGCTGTGGGATGGAATGTCATGGAATGAGAATCATGAAATGTCAAGCGAAACATTACATCACTACTGACAAGAAACATCATGAGAATGAAAGAATTATGTTCAACCTGAACAAAACATTGTAGTGACACTGCCCCATTTTAGGTGAATATGAGAGGAATACTATTACTGCATTTATTCAACATCTGCCCTACAAAATGACTGGAATTCAATCGCATTGCTCATGAAGGAATGGACAATCACACAAAAGGGTATGAAGAAACCCGCTCTTTTGCCTAAACGCTCTTGTGTGCTAAAAAGCACAACCCTGCCCCGTGTGAGTCTCGAACTCACGACCTTCAGATTATGAGACTGACGCGCTGCCTAACTGCGCCAACAAGGCATGTGCTGTGGCCAGTGTGAGTGGTGGAGCACTAGCTTCTGGATCATCTGCCATTCGGGGCAGCTCCAAACACGCTGCTCACCGTGCGCTGTCATGTCAGGATGGCCGAGCGGTCTAAGGCGCTGCGTTCAGGTCGCAGTCTCCCCTGGAGGCGTGGGTTCGAATCCCACTTCTGACAGACCTAACCTTTGGTTGCGGGCTCCAGGTAGACTCTTTAACCCTCTGGCAAGTTGACCCAGTAACACGCTAATATTGACGAAGCACTGCAATTCAGTTCATGTCAGAGCCAATGGAACACTACGGTACCTCTGACCACCGGCATTGCATGAACTTTAAAGTAACACTTTTGTGCCATGTATGGGATTCTGTGGAATTTTCATGCAGTTTCCAGGGAATGTCATGTCCTGACATTTCATGAAATTGGACATGTTTTATAGAATAGCATTCAATGGAATAACATGTTGTGATGTTTACCGGAATGAGAACTTGTTTATGAAAGGGTATTCATGTTTTGTTTGGGGTTTCTTTGGAGGGATGCAATGGGATTCTTGGAGTTTGACTGTGATGTCATGGACTGAAATTTTGGGGGTGCAGTAGAATTTCATGGCAAGGAATTCCTGGAAATCTCTTGGAATGACATGTCATGGATTTATGGGCTGTGGGATGGAATGTCATGGAATGAGAATCATGAAATGTTTGGGGTTTCTTTGGAGGGATGCAATGGGATTCTTGGAGTTTGACTGTGATGTCATGGACTGAAATTTTGGGGGTGCAGTAGAATTTCATGGCAAGGAATTCCTGGAAATCTCTTGGAATGACATGTCATGGATTTATGGGCTGTGGGATGGAATGTCATGGAATGAGAATCATGAAATGTCAAGCGAAACATTACATCACTACTGACAAGAAACATCATGAGAATGAAAGAATTATGTTCAACCTGAACAAAACATTGTAGTGACACTGCCCCATTTTAGGTGAATATGAGAGGAATACTATTACTGCATTTATTCAACATCTGCCCTACAAAATGACTGGAATTCAATCGCATTGCTCATGAAGGAATGGACAATCACACAAAAGGGTATGAAGAAACCCGCTCTTTTGCCTGAACGCTCTTGTGTGCTAAAAAGCACAACTCTGCCCCGTGTGAGGCTCGAACTCACGACCTTCAGATTATGAGACTGACGCGCTGCCTAACTGCGCCAACGAGGCATGTGCTGTGGCCAGTGTGAGTGGTGGAGCACTAGCTTCTGGATCATCTGCCATTCGGTGCAGCTCCAAACACGCTGCTCACCGTGCACTGTCATGTCAGGATGGCCGAGCGGTCTAAGGCGCTGCGTTCAGGTCGCAGTCTCCCCTGGAGGCGTGGGTTCGAATCCCACTTCTGACAAACCTAACCTTTGGTTGCGGGCTCCAGGTAGACTCTTTAACCCTCTGGCAAGTTGACCCAGTAACACGCTAATATTGACGAAGCACTGCAATTCAGTTCATGTCAGAGCCAATGGAACACTACGGTACCTCTGACCACCGGCATCGCATGAACTTTAAAGTAACACTTTTGTGCCATGTATGGGATTCTGTGGAATTTTCATGCAGTTTCCAGGGAATGTCATGTCCTGACATTTCATGAAATTGGACATGTTTTATAGAATAGCATTCAATGGAATAACATGTTGTGATGTTTACCGGAATGAGAACTTGTTTATGAAAGGGTATTCATGTTTTGTTTGGGGTTTCTTTGGAGGGATGCAATGGGATTCTTGGAGTTTGACTGTGATGTCATGGACTGAAATTTTGGGGGTGCAGTAGAATTTCATAACATGGAATTCCTGGAAATCTCTTGGAATGACATGTCATGGGTTTATGGGCTGTGGGATGGAATGTCATGGAATGAGATTCATGGCATGTCAAGCGAAACATTACATCACTACTGACAAGAAACGTCATGAGAATGAAAGAATTATGTTCAGACTGAACAAAACATTGTAGTGACACTGCCCCAGTTTAGGTTAATATGAGAGGAATACTATTTCTGCATTTATTCAACATCTGCCCTACAAAATGACTGGATTTCAATCGCATTGCTCATGAAGGAATGGACAATCACACAAAAGGGTATGAAGAAACCCGCTCTTTTGCCTAAACGCTCTTGTGTGCCAAAAAGCACCACTCTGCCCCGTGTGAGGCTCGAACTCACGACCTTCAGATTATGAGACTGACGCGCTGCCTAACTGCGCCAACAAGGCATGTGCTGTGGCCAGTGTGAGTGGTGGAGCACTAGCTTCTGGATCATCTGCCATTCGGTGCAGCTCCAAACACGCTGCTCACCGTGAGCTGTCATGTCAGGATGGCCGAGCGGTCTAAGGCGCTGCGTTCAGGTCGCAGTCTCCCCTGGAGGCGTGGGTTCGAATCCCACTTCTGACAGACCTAACCTTTGGTTGCGGGCTCCAGGTAGAGTCTTTAACCCTCTGGCAAGTTGACCCAGTAACACACTAATATTGACGAAGCACTGCATTTCAGTTCATGTCAAAGCCAATGGAACACTACGGTACCTCTGACCACCGGCATCGTATGAACTTTAAAGTAACACTTTTGTGCCATGTATGGGATTCTGTGGAATTTCCATGCAGTTTCCAGGGAATGTCATGTCCTGACATTTCATGAAATTGGACATGTTTTATAGAATAGCATTCAATGGAATACCATGTTGTGATGTTTACCAGAATGAGAACTTGTTTATGAAAGGGTATTCATGTTTTGTTTGGGGTTTCTTTGGAGGGATGCAATGGGATTCTTGGAGTTTGACTGTGATGTCATGGACTGAAATTTTGGGGGTGCAGTAGAATTTCATGGCAAGGAATTCCTGGAAATCTCTTGGAATGACATGTCATGGGTTTATGGGCTGTGGGATGGAATGTCATGGAATGAGATTCATGGCATGTCAAGCGAAACATTACATCACTACTGACAAGAAACGTCATGAGAATGAAAGAATTATGTTCAGACTGAACAAAACATTGTAGTGACACTGCCCCATTTTAGGTGAATATGAGAGGAATACTATTACTGCATTTATTCAACATCTGCCCTACAAAATGACTGGATTTCAATCGCATTGCTCATGAAGGAATGGACAATCACACAAAAGGGTATGAAGAAACCCGCTCTTTTGCCTAAACGCTCTTGTGTGCCAAAAAGCACCAATCTGCCCCGTGTGAGGCTCGAACTCACGACCTTCAGATTATGAGACTGACGCGCTGCCTAACTGCGCCAACGAGGCATGTGCTGTGGTCAGTGTGAGTGGTGGAGCACTAGCTTCTGGATCATCTGCCATTCGGTAGAGCTCCAAACACGCTGCTCACCGTGCGCTTTCATGTCAGGATGGCCGAGCGGTCTAAGGCGCTGCGTTCAGGTCGCAGTCTCCCCTGGAGGCGTGGGTTCGAATCCCACTTCTGACAGACCTAACCTTTGGTTGCGGGCTCCAGGTAGAGTCTTTAACCCTCTGGCAAGTTGACCCAGTAACACACTAATATTGATGAAGCACTGCATTTCAGTTCATGTCAAAGCCAATGGAACACTACGGTACCTCTGACCACCGGCATCGTATGAACTTTAAAGTAACACTTTTGTGCCATGTATGGGATTCTGTGGAATTTCCATGCAGTTTCCAGGGAATGTCATGTCCTGACATTTCATGAAATTGGACATGTTTTATAGAATAGCATTCAATGGAATACCATGTTGTGATGTTTACCGGAATGAGAACTTGTTTATGAAAGGGTATTCATGTTTTGTTTGGGGTTTCTTTGGAGGGATGCAATGGGATTCTTGGAGTTTGACTGTGATGTCATGGACTGAAATTTTGGGGGTGCAGTAGAATTTCATGGCAAGGAATTCCTGGAAATCTCTTGGAATGACATGTCATGGGTTTATGGGCTGTGGGATGGAATGTCATGGAATGAGATTCATGGCATGTCAAGCGAAACATTACATCACTACTGACAAGAAACGTCATGAGAATGAAAGAATTATGTTCAGACTGAACAAAACATTGTAGTGACACTGCCCCATTTTAGGTGAATATGAGAGGAATACTATTACTGCATTTATTCAACATCTGCCCTACAAAATGACTGGATTTCAATCGCATTGCTCATGAAGGAATGGACAATCACACAAAAGGGTATGAAGAAACCCGCTCTTTTGCCTAAACGCTCTTGTGTGCCAAAAAGCACCAATCTGCCCCGTGTGAGGCTCGAACTCACGACCTTCAGATTATGAGACTGACGCGCTGCCTAACTGCGCCAACGAGGCATGTGCTGTGGTCAGTGTGAGTGGTGGAGCACTAGCTTCTGGATCATCTGCCATTCGGTAGAGCTCCAAACACGCTGCTCACCGTGCGCTTTCATGTCAGGATGGCCGAGCGGTCTAAGGCGCTGCGTTCAGGTCGCAGTCTCCCCTGGAGGCGTGGGTTCGAATCCCACTTCTGACAGACCTAACCTTTGGTTGCGGGCTCCAGGTAGACTCTTTAACCCTCTGGCAAGTTGACCCAGTAACACGCTAATATTGACGAAGCACTGCAATTCAGTTCATGTCAGAGCCAATGGAACACTACGGTACCTCTGACCACCGGCATCGCATGAACTTTAAAGTAACACTTTTGTGCCATGTATGGGATTCTGTGGAATTTTCATGCAGTTTCCAGGGAATGTCATGTCCTGACATTTCATGAAATTGGACATGTTTTATAGAATAGCATTCAATGGAATAACATGTTGTGATGTTTACCGGAATGAGAACTTGTTTATGAAAGGGAATTCATGTTTTGTTTGGGGTTTCTTTGGAGGGATGCAATGGGATTCTTGGAGTTTGACTGTGATGTCATGGACTGAAATTTTGGGGGTGCAGTAGAATTTCATGGCAAGGAATTCCTGGAAATCTCTTGGAATGACATGTCATGGGTTTATGGGCTGTGGGATGGAATGTCATGGAATGAGATTCATGGCATGTCAAGCGAAACATTACATCACTACTGACAAGAAACGTCATGAGAATGAAAGAATTATGTTCAGACTGAACAAAACATTGTAGTGACACTGCCCCAGTTTAGGTGAATATGAGAGGAATACTATTTCTGCATTTATTCAACATCTGCCCTACAAAATGACTGGATTTCAATCGCATTGCTCATGAAGGAATGGACAATCACACAAAAGGGTATGAAGAAACCCGCTCTTTTGCCTAAACGCTCTTGTGTGCCAAAAAGCACCCCTCTGCCCCGTGTGAGGCTCGAACTCACGACCTTCAGATTATGAGACTGACGCGCTGCCTAACTGCGCCAACGAGGCATGTGCTGTGGCCAGTGTGAGTGGTGGAGCACTAGCTTCTGGATCATCTGCCATTCGGTGCAGCTCCAAACACGCTGCTCACCGTGAACTGTAATGTCAGGATGGCCGAGCGGTCTAAGGCGCTGCGTTCAGGTCGCAGTCTCCCCTGGAGGCGTGGGTTCGAATCCCACTTCTGACAGACCTAACCTTTGGTTGCGGGCTCCAGGTAGACTCTTTAACCCTCTGGCAAGTTGACCCAGTAACACGCTAATATTGACGAAGCACTGCAATTCAGTTCATGTCAAAGCCAATGGAACACTACGGTACGTCTGACCACCGGCATCGCATGAACTTTAAAGTAACACTTTTGTGCCATGTATGGGATTTTGTGGAATTTTCATGCAGTGTCCAGGGAATGTCATGTCCTGACATTTCATGAAATTGGACATGTTTTATAGAATAGCATTCAATGGAATACCATGTTGTGATGTTTACCGGAATGAGAACTTGTTTATGAAAGGGTATTCATGTTTTGTTTGGGGTTTCTTTGGAGGGATGCAATGGGATTCTTGGAGTTTGACTGTGATGTCATGGACTGAAATTTTGGGGGTGCAGTAGAATTTCATGGCAAGGAATTCCTGGAAATCTCTTGGAATGACATGTCATGGGTTTATGGGCTGTGGGATGGAATGTCATGGAATGAGATTCATGGCATGTCAAGCGAAACATTACATCACTACTGACAAGAAACGTCATGAGAATGAAAGAATTATGTTCAGACTGAACAAAACATTGTAGTGACACTGCCCCATTTTAGGTGAATATGAGAGGAATACTATTACTGCATTTATTCAACATCTGCCCTACAAAATGACTGGATTTCAATAGCATTGCTCATGAAGGAATGGACAATCACACAAAAGGGTATGAAGAAACCCGCTCTTTTGCCTAAACGCTCTTGTGTGCCAAAAAGCACCACTATGCCCCGTGTGAGGCTCAAACTCACGACCTTCAGATTATGAGACTGACGCGCTGCCTAACTGCACCAACAAGGCATGTGCTGTGGCCAGTGTGAGTGGTGGAGCACTAGCTTCTGGATCATCTGCCATTCGGTGCAGCTCCAAACACGCTGCTCACCGTGAGCTGTCATGTCAGGATGGCCGAGCGGTCTAAGGCGCTGCGTTCAGGTCGCAGTCTCCCCTGGAGGCGTGGGTTCGAATCCCACTTCTGACAGACCTAACCTTTGGTTGCGGGCTCCAGGTAGAGTCTTTAACCCTCTGGCAAGTTGACCCAGTAACACACTAATATTGACGAAGCACTGCATTTCAGTTCATGTCAAAGCCAATGGAACACTACGGTACCTCTGACCACCGGCATCGTATGAACTTTAAAGTAACACTTTTGTGCCATGTATGGAATTCTGTGGAATTTCCATGCAGTTTCCAGGGAATGTCATGTCCTGACATTTCATGAAATTGGACATGTTTTATAGAATAGCATTCAATGGAATACCATGTTGTGATGTTTACCGGAATGAGAACTTGTTTATGAAAGGGTATTCATGTTTTGTTTGGGGTTTCTTTGGAGGGATGCAATGGGATTCTTGGAGTTTGACTGTGATGTCATGGACTGAAATTTTGGGGGTGCAGTAGAATTTCATGGCAAGGAATTCCTGGAAATCTCTTGGAATGACATGTCATGGGTTTATGGGCTGTGGGATGGAATGTCATGGAATGAGATTCATGGCATGTCAAGCGAAACATTACATCACTACTGACAAGAAACGTCATGAGAATGAAAGAATTATGTTCAGACTGAACAAAACATTGTAGTGACACTGCCCCATTTTAGGTGAATATGAGAGGAATACTATTACTGCATTTGTTCAACATCTGCCCTACAAAATGACTGGATTTCAATCGCATTGCTCATGAAGGAATGGACAATCACACAAAAGGGTATGAAGAAACCCGCTCTTTTGCCTAAACGCTCTTGTGTGCCAAAAAGCACCACTCTGCCCCGTGTGAGGCTCGAACTCACGACCTTCAGATTATGAGACTGACGCGCTGCCTAACTGCGCCAACGAGGCATGTGCTGTGGTCAGTGTGAGTGGTGGAGCACTAGCTTCTGGATCATCTGCCATTCGGAGCAGCTCCAAACACGCTGCTCACCGTGAGCTGTCATGTCAGGATGGCCGAGCGGTCTAAGGCGCTGCGTTCAGGTTGCAGTCTCCCCTGGAGGCGTGGGTTCGAATCCCACTTCTGACAGATCTAACCTTTGGTTGTGGGCTCCAGGTAGAGTCTTTAACCCTCTGGCAAGTTGACCCAGTAACAAGCTAAAATTGACGAAGCACTGCAATTCAGTTCATGTCAGAGCCAATGGAACACTACGGTACCTCTGACCACCGGCATCGCATGAACTTTAAAGTAACACTTTTGTGCCATGTATGGGATTCTGTGGAATTTTCATGCAGTTTCCAGGGAATGTCATGTCCTGACATTTCATGAAATTGGACATGTTTTATAGAATAGCATTCAATGGAATACCATGTTGTGATGTTTACCGGAATGAGAACTTGTTTATGAAAGGGTATTCATGTTTTGTTTGGGGTTTCTTTGGAGGGATGCAATGGGATTCTTGGAGTTTGACTGTGATGTCATGGACTGAAATTTTGGGGGTGCAGTAGAATTTCATGGCAAGGAATTCCTGGAAATCTCTTGGAATGACATGTCATGGGTTTATGGGCTGTGGGATGGAATGTCATGGAATGAGATTCATGGCATGTCAAGCGAAACATTACATCACTACTGACAAGAAACGTCATGAGAATGAAAGAATTATGTTCAGACTGAACAAACATTTGTAGTGACACTGCCCCAGTTTAGGTTAATATGAGAGGAATACTATTTCTGCATTTATTCAACATCTGCCCTACAAAATGACTGGATTTCAATCGCATTGCTCATGAAGGAATGGACAATCACACAAAAGGGTATGAAGAAACCCGCTCTTTTGCCTAAACGCTCTTGTGTGCCAAAAAGCCTCACTTTGCCCCGTGTGAGGCTCGAACTCACGACCTTCAGATTATGAGACTGCCGCGCTGCCTAACTGCGCCAACGAGGCATGTGCTGTGGCCAGTGTGAGTGGTGAAGCACTAGCTTCTGGATCATCTGCCATTCGGTGCAGCTCCAAACACGCTGCTCACCGTGCACTGTAATGTCAGGATGGCCGAGCTAAGGCGCTGCGTTCAGGTCACAGTCTCCCCTGGAGGCGTGGGTTCGAATCCCACTTCTGACAGACCTAACCTTTGGTTGCGGGCTCCAGGTAGAGTCTTTAACCCTCTGGCAAGTTGACCCAGTAACACACTAATATTGATGAAGCACTGCATTTCAGTTCATGTCAGATCCAATGGAACACTACGGTACCTCTGACCACCGGCATCGTATGAACTTTAAAGTAACACTTTTGTGCCATGTATGGGATTCTGTGGAATTTCCATGCAGTTTCCAGGGAATGTCATGTCCTGACATTTTATGAAATTGGACATGTTTTATAGAATAGCATTCAATGGAATACCATGTTGCGATGTTTACCGGAATGAGAACTTGTTTATGAAAGGGTATTCATGTTTTGTTTGGGGTTTCTTTGGAGGGATGCAATGGGATTCTTGGAGTTTGACTGTGATGTCGTGGACTGAAATTTTGGGGGTGCAGTAGAATTTAATTGCAAGGAATTCCTGGAAATCTCTTGGAATGACATGTCATGGATTTATGGGCTGTGGGATGGAATGTCATGGAATGAGAATCATGAAATGTCAAGCGAAACATTACATCACTACTGACAAGAAACATCATGAGAATGAAAGAATTATGTTCAACCTGAACAAAACATTGTAGTGACACTGCCCCATTTTAGGTGAATATGAGAGGAATACTATTACTGCATTTATTCAACATCTGCCCTACAAAATGACTGGAATTCAATCGCATTGCTCATGAAGGAATGGACAATCACACAAAAGGGTATGAAGAAACCCGCTCTTTTGCCTGAACGCTCTTGTGTGCTAAAAAGCACAACTCTGCCCCGTGTGAGGCTCGAACTCACGACCTTCAGATTATGAGACTGACGCACTGCCTAACTACGCCAACGAGGCATGTGCTGTGGCCAGTGTGAGTGGTGGAGCACTAGCTTCTGGATCAGCTGCCATTCGGTGCAGCTCCAAACACGCTGCTCACCGTGCGCTGTCATGTCAGGATGGCCGAGCGGTCTAAGGCGCTGCGTTCAGGTCGCAGTCGCCCCTGGAGGCGTGGGTTCGAATCCCACTTCTGACAGACCTAACCTTTGGTTGCGGGCTCCAGGTAGACTCTTTAACCCTCTGGCAAGTTGACCCAGTAACACGCTAATATTGACGAAGCACTGCAATTCAGTTCATGTCAGAGCCAATGGAACACTACGGTACCTCTGACCACCGGCATCGCATGAACTTTAAAGTAACACTTTTGTGCCATGTATGGGATTCTGTGGAATTTTCATGCAGTTTCCAGGGAATGTCATGTCCTGACATTTCATGAAATTGGACATGTTTTATAGAATAGCATTCAATGGAATAACATGTTGTGATGTTTACCGGAATGAGAACTTGTTTATGAAAGGGTATTCATGTTTTGTTTGGGGTTTCTTTGGAGGGATGCAATGGGATTCTTGGAGTTTGACTGTGATGTCATGGACTGAAATTTTGGGGGTGCAGTAGAATTTCATTGCAAGGAATTCCTGGAAATCTCTTGGAATGACATGTCATGGGTTTATGGGCTGTGGGATGGAATGTCATGGAATGAGATTCATGGCATGTCAAGCGAAACATTACATCACTACTGACAAGAAACGTCATGAGAATGAAAGAATTATGTTCAGACTGAACAAAACATTGTAGTGACACTGCCCCAGTTTAGGTGAATATGAGAGGAATACTATTTCTGCATTTATTCAACATCTGCCCTACAAAATGACTGGATTTCAATCGCATTGCTCATGAAGGAATGGACAATCACACAAAAGGGTATGAAGAAACCCGCTCTTTTGCCTAAACGCTCTTGTGTGCCAAAAAGCCTCACTTTGCCCCGTGTGAGGCTCGAACTCACGACCTTCAGATTATGAGACTGCCGCGCTGCCTAACTGCGCCAACGAGGCATGTGCTGTGGCCAGTGTGAGTGGTGAAGCACTAGCTTCTGGATCATCTGCCATTCGGTGCAGCTCCAAACACGCTGCTCACCGTGCACTGTAATGTCAGGATGGCCGAGCTAAGGCGCTGCGTTCAGGTCACAGTCTCCCCTGGAGGCGTGGGTTCGAATCCCACTTCTGACAGACCTAACCTTTGGTTGCGGGCTCCAGGTAGAGTCTTTAACCCTCTGGCAAGTTGACCCAGTAACACACTAATATTGATGAAGCACTGCATTTCAGTTCATGTCAGATCCAATGGAACACTACGGTACCTCTGACCACCGGCATCGTATGAACTTTAAAGTAACACTTTTGTGCCATGTATGGGATTCTGTGGAATTTCCATGCAGTTTCCAGGGAATGTCATGTCCTGACATTTTATGAAATTGGACATGTTTTATAGAATAGCATTCAATGGAATACCATGTTGCGATGTTTACCGGAATGAGAACTTGTTTATGAAAGGGTATTCATGTTTTGTTTGGGGTTTCTTTGGAGGGATGCAATGGGATTCTTGGAGTTTGACTGTGATGTCGTGGACTGAAATTTTGGGGGTGCAGTAGAATTTAATTGCAAGGAATTCCTGGAAATCTCTTGGAATGACATGTCATGGATTTATGGGCTGTGGGATGGAATGTCATGGAATGAGAATCATGAAATGTCAAGCGAAACATTACATCACTACTGACAAGAAACATCATGAGAATGAAAGAATTATGTTCAACCTGAACAAAACATTGTAGTGACACTGCCCCATTTTAGGTGAATATGAGAGGAATACTATTACTGCATTTATTCAACATCTGCCCTACAAAATGACTGGAATTCAATCGCATTGCTCATGAAGGAATGGACAATCACACAAAAGGGTATGAAGAAACCCGCTCTTTTGCCTGAACGCTCTTGTGTGCTAAAAAGCACAACTCTGCCCCGTGTGAGGCTCGAACTCACGACCTTCAGATTATGAGACTGACGCACTGCCTAACTACGCCAACGAGGCATGTGCTGTGGCCAGTGTGAGTGGTGGATCACTAGCTTCTGGATCAGCTGCCATTCGGTGCAGCTCCAAACACGCTGCTCACCGTGCGCTGTCATGTCAGGATGGCCGAGCGGTCTAAGGCGCTGCGTTCAGGTCGCAGTCGCCCCTGGAGGCGTGGGTTCGAATCCCACTTCTGACAGACCTAACCTTTGGTTGCGGGCTCCAGGTAGACTCTTTAACCCTCTGGCAAGTTGACCCAGTAACACGCTAATATTGACGAAGCACTGCAATTCAGTTCATGTCAGAGCCAATGGAACACTACGGTACTAAGGAATTCCTGGAAATCTCTTGGAATGACATGTCATGGGTTTATGGGCTGTGGGATGGAATGTCATGGAATGAGATTCATGGCATGTCAAGCGAAACATTACATCACTACTGACAAGAAACGTCATGAGAATGAAAGAATTATGTTCAGACTGAACAAAACATTGTAGTGATACTGCCCCAGTTTAGGTTAATATGAGAGGATTACTATTTCTGCATTTATTCAACATCTGCCCTACAAAATGACTGCACAAAATGACTGCATTTATTCAACATCTGCCCTACAAAATGACTGGAATTCAATCGCATTGCTCATGAAGGAATGGACAATCACACAAAAGGGTATGAAGAAACCCGCTCTTTTGCCTAAACGCTCTTGTGTGCCAAAAAGCACCACTCTGCCCCGTGTGAGGCTCGAACTCACAACCTTCAGATTATGAGACTGACGCGCTGCCTATGAGATTCACAACTCTGTGCGCCAACGAGGCATGTGCTGTGGCCAGTGTGAGTGGTGGAGCACTAGCTTCTGGATCATCTGCCATTCGGTGCAGCTCCAAACACGCTGCTCACCGTGAGCTGTCATGTCAGGATGGCCGAGCGGTCTAAGGCGCTGCGTTCAGGTCGCAGTCTCCCCTGGAGGCGTGGGTTCGAATCCCACTTCTGACAGACCTAACCTTTGGTTGCGGGCTCCAGGTAGAGTCTTTAACCCTCTGGCAAGTTGACCCAGTAACACACTAATATTGACGAAGCACTGCATTTCAGTTCATGTCAAAGCCAATGGAACACTACGGTACCTCTGACCACCGGCATCGTATGAACTTTAAAGTAACACTTTTGTGCCATGTATGGAATTTCCATGCAGTTTCCAGGGAATGTCATGTCCAGACATTTCATGAAATTGGACATGTTTTATAGAATAGCATTCAATGGAATACCATGTTGCGATGTTTACCGGAATGAGAACTTGTTTATGAAAGGGTATTCATGTTTTGTTTGGGGTTTCTTTGGAGGGATGCAATGGGATTCTTGGAGTTTGACTGTGATGTCATGGACTGAAATTTTGGGGGTGCAGTAGAATTTCATGGCAAGGAATTCCTGGAAATCTCTTGGAATGACATGTCATGGGTTTATGGGCTGTGGGATGGAATGTCATGGAATGAGATTCATGAAATGTCAAGCGAAACATTACATCACTACTGACAAGAAACATCATGAGAATGAAAGAGTTATGTTCAACCTGAACAAAACATTGTAGTGACACTGCCCCATTTTAGGTGAATATGAGAGGAATACTATTACTGCATTTATTCAACATCTGCCCCACAAAATGACTGGATTTCAATCGCATTGCTCATGAAGGAATGGACAATCACACAAAAGGGTATGAAGAAACCCGCTCTTTTGCCTAAACGCTCTTGTGTGCCAAAAAGCACCACTCTGCCCCGTGTGAGGCTCGAACTCACAACCTTCAGATTATGAGACTGACGCCCTGCCTAACTGCGCCAACGAGGCGTGTGCTGTTGTCAGTGTGAGTGGTGGAGCACTAGCTTCTGGATCATCTGCCATTCGGTGCAGCTCCAAACACGTTGCTCACCGTGCGCTGTCATGTTAGGATGGCCGAGCGTTTTAAGGCGCTGCGTTCAGGTCGCAGTCTCCCCTGGAGGCGTGGGTTCGAATCCCACTTCTGACAGACCTAACCTTTGGTTGCGGGCTCCAGGTAGACTCTTTAACCCTCTGGCAAGTTGACCCAGTAACACACTAATATTGATGAAGCACTGCATTTCAGTTCATGTCAGAGCCAATGGAACACTACGGTACCTCTGACCACCGGCATCGTATGAACTTTAAAGTAACACTTTTGTGCCATGTATGGGATTCTGTGGAATTTCCATGCAGTTTCCAGGGAATGTCATGTCCTGACATTTTATGAAATTGGACATGTTTTATAGAATAGCATTCAATGGAATACCATGTTGCAATGTTTACCGGAATGAGAACTTGTTTATGAAAGGGTATTCATGTTTTGTATGGGGTTTCTTTGGAGGGATGCAATGGGATTCTTGGAGTTTGACTGTGATGTCGTGGACTGAAATTTTGGGGGTGCAGTAGAATTTCATTGCAAGGAATTCCTGGAAATCTCTTGGAATGACATGTCATGGGTTTATGGGCTGTGGGATGGAATGTCATGGAATGAGAATCATGAAATGTCAAGCGAAACATTACATCACTACTGACAAGAAACATCATGAGAATGAAAGAATTATGTTCAACCTGAACAAAACATTGTAGTGACACTGCCCCATTTTAGGTGAATATGAGAGGAATACTATTACTGCATTTATTCAACATCTGCCCTACAAAATGACTGGAATTCAATCGCATTGCTCATGAAGGAATGGACAATCACACAAAAGGGTATGAAGAAACCCGCTCTTTTGCCTAAACGCTCTTGTGTGCTAAAAAGCACAACCCTGCCCCGTGTGAGTCTCGAACTCACGACCTTCAGATTATGAGACTGACGCGCTGCCTAACTGCGCCAACAAGGCATGTGCTGTGGCCAGTGTGAGTGGTGGAGCACTAGCTTCTGGATCATCTGCCATTCGGGGCAGCTCCAAACACGCTGCTCACCGTGCGCTGTCATGTCAGGATGGCCGAGCGGTCTAAGGCGCTGCGTTCAGGTCGCAGTCTCCCCTGGAGGCGTGGGTTCGAATCCCACTTCTGACAGACCTAACCTTTGGTTGCGGGCTCCAGGTAGACTCTTTAACCCTCTGGCAAGTTGACCCAGTAACACGCTAATATTGACGAAGCACTGCAATTCAGTTCATGTCAGAGCCAATGGAACACTACGGTACCTCTGACCACCGGCATTGCATGAACTTTAAAGTAACACTTTTGTGCCATGTATGGGATTCTGTGGAATTTTCATGCAGTTTCCAGGGAATGTCATGTCCTGACATTTCATGAAATTGGACATGTTTTATAGAATAGCATTCAATGGAATAACATGTTGTGATGTTTACCGGAATGAGAACTTGTTTATGAAAGGGTATTCATGTTTTGTTTGGGGTTTCTTTGGAGGGATGCAATGGGATTCTTGGAGTTTGACTGTGATGTCATGGACTGAAATTTTGGGGGTGCAGTAGAATTTCATGGCAAGGAATTCCTGGAAATCTCTTGGAATGACATGTCATGGATTTATGGGCTGTGGGATGGAATGTCATGGAATGAGAATCATGAAATGTCAAGCGAAACATTACATCACTACTGACAAGAAACATCATGAGAATGAAAGAATTATGTTCAACCTGAACAAAACATTGTAGTGACACTGCCCCATTTTAGGTGAATATGAGAGGAATACTATTACTGCATTTATTCAACATCTGCCCTACAAAATGACTGGAATTCAATCGCATTGCTCATGAAGGAATGGACAATCACACAAAAGGGTATGAAGAAACCCGCTCTTTTGCCTGAACGCTCTTGTGTGCTAAAAAGCACAACTCTGCCCCGTGTGAGGCTCGAACTCACGACCTTCAGATTATGAGACTGACGCGCTGCCTAACTGCGCCAACGAGGCATGTGCTGTGGCCAGTGTGAGTGGTGGAGCACTAGCTTCTGGATCATCTGCCATTCGGTGCAGCTCCAAACACGCTGCTCACCGTGCGCTGTCATGTCAGGATGGCCGAGCGGTCTAAGGCGCTGCGTTCAGGTCGCAGTCTCCCCTGGAGGCGTGGGTTCGAATCCCACTTCTGACAGACCTAACCTTTGGTTGCGGGCTCCAGGTAGACTCTTTAACCCTCTGGCAAGTTGACCCAGTAACACGCTAATATTGACGAAGCACTGCAATTCAGTTCATGTCAGAGCCAATGGAACACTACGGTACCTCTGACCACCGGCATCGCATGAACTTTAAAGTAACACTTTTGTGCCATGTATGGGATTCTGTGGAATTTTCATGCAGTTTCCAGGGAATGTCATGTCCTGACATTTCATGAAATTGGACATGTTTTATAGAATAGCATTCAATGGAATAACATGTTGAGATGTTTACCGGAATGAGAACTTGTTTATGAAAGGGTATTCATGTTTTGTTTGGGGTTTCTTTGGAGGGATGCAATGGGATTCTTGGAGTTTGACTGTGATGTCATGGACTGAAATTTTGGGGGTGCAGTAGAATTTCATAACATGGAATTCCTGGAAATCTCTTGGAATGACATGTCATGGGTTTATGGGCTGTGGGATGGAATGTCATGGAATGAGATTCATGGCATGTCAAGCGAAACATTACATCACTACTGACAAGAAACGTCATGAGAATGAAAGAATTATGTTCAGACTGAACAAAACATTGTAGTGACACTGCCCCAGTTTAGGTTAATATGAGAGGAATACTATTTCTGCATTTATTCAACATCTGCCCTACAAAATGACTGGATTTCAATCGCATTGCTCATGAAGGAATGGACAATCACACAAAAGGGTATGAAGAAACCCGCTCTTTTGCCTAAACGCTCTTGTGTGCCAAAAAGCACCACTCTGCCCCGTGTGAGGCTCGAACTCACGACCTTCAGATTATGAGACTGACGCGCTGCCTAACTGCGCCAACAAGGCATGTGCTGTGGCCAGTGTGAGTGGTGGAGCACTAGCTTCTGGATCATCTGCCATTCGGTGCAGCTCCAAACACGCTGCTCACCGTGAGCTGTCATGTCAGGATGGCCGAGCGGTCTAAGGCGCTGCGTTCAGGTCGCAGTCTCCCCTGGAGGCGTGGGTTCGAATCCCACTTCTGACAGACCTAACCTTTGGTTGCGGGCTCCAGGTAGAGTCTTTAACCCTCTGGCAAGTTGACCCAGTAACACACTAATATTGACGAAGCACTGCATTTCAGTTCATGTCAAAGCCAATGGAACACTACGGTACCTCTGACCACCGGCATCGTATGAACTTTAAAGTAACACTTTTGTGCCATGTATGGGATTCTGTGGAATTTCCATGCAGTTTCCAGGGAATGTCATGTCCTGACATTTCATGAAATTGGACATGTTTTATAGAATAGCATTCAATGGAATACCATGTTGTGATGTTTACCGGAATGAGAACTTGTTTATGAAAGGGTATTCATGTTTTGTTTGGGGTTTCTTTGGAGGGATGCAATGGGATTCTTGGAGTTTGACTGTGATGTCATGGACTGAAATTTTGGGGGTGCAGTAGAATTTCATGGCAAGGAATTCCTGGAAATCTCTTGGAATGACATGTCATGGGTTTATGGGCTGTGGGATGGAAT
Organism: Pseudorasbora parva; assembly: GCF_024679245.1. Classification (NCBI taxonomy): domain Eukaryota; kingdom Metazoa; phylum Chordata; class Actinopteri; order Cypriniformes; family Gobionidae; genus Pseudorasbora; species Pseudorasbora parva. Next base: position 16,304,002 of record NC_090191.1, on the reverse strand, counting down.
GTCATGGAATGAGATTCATGGCATGTCAAGCGAAACATTACATCACTACTGACAAGAAACGTCATGAGAATGAAAGAATTATGTTCAGACTGAACAAAACATTGTAGTGACACTGCCCCATTTTAGGTGAATATGAGAGGAATACTATTACTGCATTTATTCAACATCTGCCCTACAAAATGACTGGATTTCAATCGCATTGCTCATGAAGGAATGGACAATCACACAAAAGGGTATGAAGAAACCCGCTCTTTTGCCTAAACGCTCTTGTGTGCCAAAAAGCACCAATCTGCCCCGTGTGAGGCTCGAACTCACGACCTTCAGATTATGAGACTGACGCGCTGCCTAACTGCGCCAACGAGGCATGTGCTGTGGTCAGTGTGAGTGGTGGAGCACTAGCTTCTGGATCATCTGCCATTCGGTAGAGCTCCAAACACGCTGCTCACCGTGCGCTTTCATGTCAGGATGGCCGAGCGGTCTAAGGCGCTGCGTTCAGGTCGCAGTCTCCCCTGGAGGCGTGGGTTCGAATCCCACTTCTGACAGACCTAACCTTTGGTTGCGGGCTCCAGGTAGACTCTTTAACCCTCTGGCAAGTTGACCCAGTAACACGCTAATATTGACGAAGCACTGCAATTCAGTTCATGTCAGAGCCAATGGAACACTACGGTACCTCTGACCACCGGCATCGCATGAACTTTAAAGTAACACTTTTGTGCCATGTATGGGATTCTGTGGAATTTTCATGCAGTTTCCAGGGAATGTCATGTCCTGACATTTCATGAAATTGGACATGTTTTATAGAATAGCATTCAATGGAATAACATGTTGTGATGTTTACCGGAATGAGAACTTGTTTATGAAAGGGAATTCATGTTTTGTTTGGGGTTTCTTTGGAGGGATGCAATGGGATTCTTGGAGTTTGACTGTGATGTCATGGACTGAAATTTTGGGGGTGCAGTAGAATTTCATGGCAAGGAATTCCTGGAAATCTCTTGGAATGACATGTCATGGGTTTATGGGCTGTGGGATGGAATGTCATGGAATGAGATTCATGGCATGTCAAGCGAAACATTACATCACTACTGACAAGAAACGTCATGAGAATGAAAGAATTATGTTCAGACTGAACAAAACATTGTAGTGACACTGCCCCAGTTTAGGTTAATATGAGAGGAATACTATTTCTGCATTTATTCAACATCTGCCCTACAAAATGACTGGATTTCAATCGCATTGCTCATGAAGGAATGGACAATCACACAAAAGGGTATGAAGAAACCCGCTCTTTTGCCTAAACGCTCTTGTGTGCCAAAAAGCACCACTCTGCCCCGTGTGAGGCTCGAACTCACGACCTTCAGATTATGAGACTGACGCGCTGCCTAACTGCGCCAACGAGGCATGTGCTGTGGACAGTGTGAGTGGTGGAGCACTAGCTTCTGGATCATCTGCCATTCGGTGCAGCTCCAAACACGCTGCTCACCGTGAGCTGTCATGTCAGGATGGCCGAGCGGTCTAAGGCGCTGCGTTCAGGTCGCAGTCTCCCCTGGAGGCGTGGGTTCGAATCCCACTTCTGACAGACCTAACCTTTGGTTGCGGGCTCCAGGTAGAGTCTTTAACCCTCTGGCAAGTTGACCCAGTAACACACTAATATTGACGAAGCACTGCATTTCAGTTCATGTCAGAGCCAATGGAACACTACGGTACCTCTGACCACCGGCATCGTATGAACTTTAAAGTAACACTTTTGTGCCATGTATGGGATTCTGTGGAATTTTCATGCAATTTCCAGGGAATGTCATGTCCTGACATTTCATGAAATTGGACATGTTTTATAGAATAGCATTCAATGGAATAACATGTTGTGATGTTTACCGGAATGAGAACTTGTTTATGAAAGGGTATTCATGTTTTGTTTGGGGTTTCTTTGGAGGGATGCAATGGGATTCTTGGAGTTTGACTGTGATGTCATGGACTGAAATTTTGGGGGTGCAGTAGAATTTCATGGCAAGGAATTCCTGGAAATCTCTTGGAATGACATGTCATGGGTTTATGGGCTGTGGGATGGAATGTCATGGAATGAGATTCATGGCATGTCAAGCGAAACATTACATCACTACTGACAAGAAACGTCATGAGAATGAAAGAATTATGTTCAGACTGAACAAAACATTGTAGTGACACTGCCCCAGTTTAGGTGAATATGAGAGGAATACTATTTCTGCATTTATTCAACATCTGCCCTACAAAATGACTGGATTTCAATCGCATTGCTCATGAAGGAATGGACAATCACACAAAAGGGTATGAAGAAACCCGCTCTTTTGCCTAAACGCTCTTGTGTGCCAAAAAGCACCCCTCTGCCCCGTGTGAGGCTCGAACTCACGACCTTCAGATTATGAGACTGACGCGCTGCCTAACTGCGCCAACGAGGCATGTGCTGTGGCCAGTGTGAGTGGTGGAGCACTAGCTTCTGGATCATCTGCCATTCGGTGCAGCTCCAAACACGCTGCTCACCGTGCACTGTAATGTCAGGATGGCCGAGCGGTCTAAGGCGCTGCGTTCAGGTCGCAGTCTCCCCTGGAGGCGTGGGTTCGAATCCCACTTCTGACAGACCTAACCTTTGGTTGCGGGCTCCAGGTAGACTCTTTAACCCTCTGGCAAGTTGACCCAGTAACACGCTAATATTGACGAAGCACTGCAATTCAGTTCATGTCAAAGCCAATGGAACACTACGGTACGTCTGACCACCGGCATCGCATGAACTTTAAAGTAACACTTTTGTGCCATGTATGGGATTTTGTGGAATTTTCATGCAGTGTCCAGGGAATGTCATGTCCTGACATTTCATGAAATTGGACATGTTTTATAGAATAGCATTCAATGGAATACCATGTTGTGATGTTTACCGGAATGAGAACTTGTTTATGAAAGGGTATTCATGTTTTGTTTGGGGTTTCTTTGGAGGGATGCAATGGGATTCTTGGAGTTTGACTGTGATGTCATGGACTGAAATTTTGGGGGTGCAGTAGAATTTCATGGCAAGGAATTCCTGGAAATCTCTTGGAATGACATGTCATGGGTTTATGGGCTGTGGGATGGAATGTCATGGAATGAGATTCATGGCATGTCAAGCGAAACATTACATCACTACTGACAAGAAACGTCATGAGAATGAAAGAATTATGTTCAGACTGAACAAAACATTGTAGTGACACTGCCCCATTTTAGGTGAATATGAGAGGAATACTATTACTGCATTTATTCAACATCTGCCCTACAAAATGACTGGATTTCAATCGCATTGCTCATGAAGGAATGGACAATCACACAAAAGGGTATGAAGAAACCCGCTCTTTTGCCTAAACGCTCTTGTGTGCCAAAAAGCACCACTCTGCCCTGTGTGAGGCTCGAACTCACGACCTTCAGATTATGAGACTGCCGCGCTGCCTAACTGCGCCAACGAGGCATGTGCTGTGGCCAGTGTGAGTGGTGAAGCACTAGCTTCTGGATCATCTGCCATTCGGTGCAGCTCCAAACACGCTGCTCACCATGCGCTGTCATGTCAGGATGGCCGAGCGGTCTAAGGCGCTGCGTTCAGGTCGCAGTCTCCCCTGGAGGCGTGGGTTCGAATCCCACTTCTGACAGACCTGACCTTTGGTTGCGGGCTCCAGGTAGACTCTTTAACCCTCTGGCAAGTTGACCCAGTAACACGCTAATATTGACGAAGCACTGCAATTCAGTTCATGTCAGAGCCAATGGAACACTACGGAACCTCTGACCACCGGCATCGCATGAACTTTAAAGTAACACTTTTGTGCCATGTATGGGATTCTGTGGAATTTTCATGCAGTTTCCAGGGAATGTCATGTCCTGACATTTCATGAAATTGGACATGTTTTATAGAATAGCATTCAATGGAATAACATGTTGTGATGTTTACCGGAATGAGAACTTGTTTATGAAAGGGTATTCATGTTTTGTTTGGGGTTTCTTTGGAGGGATGCAATGGGATTCTTGGAGTTTGACTGTGATGTCATGGACTGAAATTTTGGGGGTGCAGTAGAATTTCATGGCAAGGAATTCCTGGAAATCTCTTGGAATGACATGTCATGGGTTTATGGGCTGTGGGATGGAATGTCATGGAATGAGATTCATGGCATGTCAAGCGAAACATTACATCACTACTGACAAGAAACGTCATGAGAATGAAAGAATTATGTTCAGACTGAACAAAACATTGTAGTGACACTGCCCCAGTTTAGGTGAATATGAGAGGAATACTATTTCTGCATTTATTCAACATCTGCCCTACAAAATGACTGGATTTCAATCGCATTGCTCATGAAGGAATGGACAATCACACAAAAGGGTATGAAGAAACCCGCTCTTTTGCCTAAACGCTCTTGTGTGCCAAAAAGCACCACTCTGCCCCGTGTGAGGCTCGAACTCACGACCTTCAGATTATGAGACTGACGCGCTGCCTAACTGCGCCAACGAGGCATGTGCTGTGGCCAGTGTGAGTGGTGGAGCACTAGCTTCTGGATCATCTGCCATTCGGTGCAGCTCCAAACACGCTGCTCACCGTGAGCTGTCATGTCAGGATGGCCGAGCGGTCTAAGGCGCTGCGTTCAGGTCGCAGTCTCCCCTGGAGGCGTGGGTTCGAATCCCACTTCTGACAGACCTAACCTTTGGTTGCGGGCTCCAGGTAGAGTCTTTAACCCTCTGGCAAGTTGACCCAGTAACACACTAATATTGACGAAGCACTGCATTTCAGTTCATGTCAGAGCCAATGGAACACTACGGTACCTCTGACCACCGGCATCGTATGAACTTTAAAGTAACACTTTTGTGCCATGTATGGGATTCTGTGGAATTTCCATGCAGTTTCCATGGAATGTCATGTCCTGACATTTCATGAAATTGGACATGTTTTATAGAATAGCATTCAATGGAATACCATGTTGTGATGTTTACCGGAATGAGAACTTGTTTATGAAAGGGTATTCATGTTTTGTTTGGGGTTTCTTTGGAGGGATGCAATGGGATTCTTGGAGTTTGACTGTGATGTCATGGACTGAAATTTTGGGGGTGCAGTAGAATTTCATGGCAAGGAATTCCTGGAAATCTCTTGGAATGACATGTCATGGGTTTATGGGCTGTGGGATGGAATGTCATGGAATGAGATTCATGGCACGTCAAGCGAAACATTACATCACTACTGACAAGAAACGTCATGAGAATGAAAGAATTATGTTCAGACTGAACAAAACATTGTAGTGACACTGCCCCATTTTAGGTGAATATGAGAGGAATACTATTTCTGCATTTATTCAACATCTGCCCTACAAAATGACTGGATTTCAATCGCATTGCTCATGAAGGAATGGACAATCACACAAAAGGGTATGAAGAAACCCGCTCTTTTGCCTAAACGCTCTTGTGTGCTAAAAAGCACAACCCTGCCCCGTGTGAGGCTCGAACTCACGACCTTCAGATTATGAGACTGACGCGCTGCCTAACTGCGCCAACGAGGCATGTGCTGCGGCCAGTGTGAGTGGTGGAGCACTAGCTTCTGGATCATCTGCCATTCGGTGCAGCTCCAAACACGCTGCTCACCGTGCGCTGTCATGTCAGGATGGCCGAGCGGTCTAAGGCGCTGCGTTCAGGTCGCAGTCTCCCCTGGAGGTGTGGGTTCGAATCCCACTTCTGACAGACCTAACCTTTGGTTGCGGGCTCCAGGTAGACTCTTTAACCCTCTGGCAAGTTGACCCAGTTACACGCTAATATTGACGAAGCACTGCAATTCAGTTCATGTCAGAGCCAATGGAACACTACGGTACCTCTGACCACCGGCATCGCATGAACTTTAAAGTAACACTTTTGTGCCATGTATGGGATTCTGTGGAATTTTCATGCAGTTTCCAGGGAATGTCATGTCCTGACATTTCATGAAATTGGACATGTTTTATAGAATAGCATTCAATGGAATAACATGTTGTGATGTTTACCGGAATGAGAACTTGTTTATGAAAGGGTATTCATGTTTTGTTTGGGGTTTCTTTGGAGGGATGCAATGGGATTCTTGGAGTTTGACTGTGATGTCATGGACTGAAATTTTGGGGGTGCAGTAGAATTTCATGGCAAGGAATTCCTGGAAATCTCTTGGAATGACATGTCATGGGTTTATGGGCTGTGGGATGGAATGTCATGGAATGAGATTCATGGCATGTCAAGCGAAACATTACATCACTACTGACAAGAAATGTCATGAGAATGAAAGAATTATGTTCAGACTGAACAAAACATTGTAGTGACACTGCCCCAGTTTAGGTGAATATGAGAGGAATACTATTTCTGCATTTATTCAACATCTGCCCTACAAAATGACTGGATTTCAATCGCATTGCTCATGAAGGAATGGACAATCACACAAAAGGGTATGAAGAAACCCGCTCTTTTGCCTAAACGCTCTTGTGTGCCAAATAGCACCACTCTGCCCCGTGTGAGGCTCGAACTCACGACCTTCAGATTATGAGACTGACGCGCTGCCTAACTGCGCCAACGAGGCATGTGCTTTGGCCAGTGTGAGTGGTGGAGCACTATCTTCTGGATCATCTGCCATTCGGTGCAGCTCCAAACACGCTGCTCACCGTGAGCTGTCATGTCAGGATGGCCGAGCGGTCTAAGGCGCTGCGTTCAGGTCGCAGTCTCCCCTGGAGGCGTGGGTTCGAATCCCACTTCTGACAGACCTAACCTTTGGTTGCGGGCTCCAGGTAGAGTCTTTAACCCTCTGGCAAGTTGACCCAGTAACACACTAATATTGACGAAGCACTGCATTTCAGTTCATGTCAGAGCCAATGGAACACTACGGTACCTCTGACCACCGGCATCGTATGAACTGTAAAGTAACACTTTTGTGCCATGTATGGGATTCTGTGGAATTTCCATGCAGTTTCCAGGGAATGTCATGTCCTGACATTTCATGAAATTGGACATGTTTTATAGAATAGCATTCAATGGAATACCATGTTGTGATGTTTACCGGAATGAGAACTTGTTTATGAAAGGGTATTCATGTTTTGTTTGGGGTTTCTTTGGAGGGATGCAATGGGATTCTTGGAGTTTGACTGTGATGTCATGGACTGAAATTTTGGGGGTGCAGTAGAATTTCATGGCAAGGAATTCCTGGAAATCTCTTGGAATGACATGTCATGGGTTTATGGGCTGTGGGATGGAATGTCATGGAATGAGATTCATGGCATGTCAAGCGAAACATTACATCACTACTGACAAGAAACGTCATGAGAATGAAAGAATTATGTTCAGACTGAACAAAACATTGTAGAGACACTGCCCCATTTTAGGTGAATATGAGAGGAATACTATTACTGCATTTATTCAACATCTGCCCTACAAAATGACTGGATTTCAATCGCATTGCTCACGAAGGAATGGACAATCACACAAAAGGGTATGAAGAAACCCGCTCTTTTGCCTAAACGCTCTTGTGTGCCAAAAAGCACCACTCTGCCCCGTGTGAGGCTCGAACTCACGACCTTCAGATTATGAGACTGACGCGCTGCCTAACTGCGCCAACAAGGCATGTGCTGTGGCCAGTGTGAGTGGTGGAGCACTAGCTTCTGGATCATCTGCCATTCGGTGCAGCTCCAAACACGCTGCTCACCGTGCGCTGTCATGTCAGGATGGCCGAGCGGTCTAAGGCGCTGCGTTCAGGTCGCAGTCTCCCCTGGAGGCGTGGGTTCGAATCCCACTTCTGACAGACCTAACCTTTGGTTGCAGGCTCCAGGTAGACTCTTTAACCCTCTGGCAAGTTGACCCAGTAACACGCTAATATTGACGAAGCACTGCAATTCAGTTCATGTCAGAGCCAATGGAACACTACGGTACCTCTGACCACCGGCATCGCATGAACTTTAAAGTAACACTTTTGTGCCATGTATGGGATTCTGTGGAATTTTCATGCAGTTTCCAGGGAATGTCATGTCCTGACATTTCATGAAATTGGACATGTTTTATAGAATAGCATTCAATGGAATAACATGTTGTGATGTTTACCGGAATGAGAACTTGTTTATGAAAGGGTATTCATGTTTTGTTTGGGGTTTCTTTGGAGGGATGCAATGGGATTCTTGGAGTTTGACTGTGATGTCATGGACTGAAATTTTGGGGGTGCAGTAGAATTTCATGGCAAGGAATTCCTGGAAATCTCTTGGAATGACATGTCATGGGTTTATGGGCTGTGGGATGGAATGTCATGGAATGAGATTCATGGCATGTCAAGCGAAACATTACATCACTACTGACAAGAAATGTCATGAGAATGAAAGAATTATGTTCAGACTGAACAAAACATTGTAGTGACACTGCCCCAGTTTAGGTGAATATGAGAGGAATACTATTTCTGCATTTATTCAACATCTGCCCTACAAAATGACTGGATTTCAATCGCATTGCTCATGAAGGAATGGACAATCACACAAAAGGGTATGAAGAAACCCGCTCTTTTGCCTAAACGCTCTTGTGTGCCAAAAAGCACCACTCTGCCCCGTGTGAGGCTCGAACTCACGACCTTCAGATTATGAGACTGACGCGCTGCCTAACTGCGCCAACGAGGCATGTGCTGTGGCCAGTGTGAGTGGTGGAGCACTAGCTTCTGGATCATCTGCCATTCGGTGCAGCTCCAAACACGCTGCTCACCGTGAGCTGTCATGTCAGGATGGCCGAGCGGTCTAAGGCGCTGCGTTCAGGTCGCAGTCTCCCCTGGAGGCGTGGGTTCGAATCCCACTTCTGACAGACCTAACCTTTGGTTGCGGGCTCCAGGTAGAGTCTTTAACCCTCTGGCAAGTTGACCCAGTAACACGCTAATATTGACGAAGCACTGTATTTCAGTTCATGTCAGAGCCAATGGAACACTACGGTACCTCTGACCACCGGCATCGTATGAACTATAAAGTAACTTTTGTGCCATGTATGGGATTCTGTGGAATTTCCATGCAGTTTCCAGGGAATGTCATGTCCTGACATTTCATGAAATTGGACATGTTTTATAGAATAGCATTCAATGGAATACCATGTTGTGATGTTTACCGGAATGAGAACTTGTTTATGAAAGGGTATTCATGTTTTGTTTGGGGTTTCTTTGGAGGGATGCAATGGGATTCTTGGAGTTTGACTGTGATGTCATGGACTGAAATTTTGGGGGTGCAGTAGAATTTCATGGCAAGGAATTCCTGGAAATCTCTTGGAATGACATGTCATGGGTTTATGGGCTGTGGGATGGAATGTCATGGAATGAGATTCATGGCATGTCAAGCGAAACATTACATCACTACTGACAAGAAACGTCATGAGAATGAAAGAATTATGTTCAGACTGAACAAAACATTGTAGAGACACTGCCCCATTTTAGGTGAATATGAGAGGAATACTATTACTGCATTTATTCAACATCTGCCCTACAAAATGACTGGATTTCAATCGCATTGCTCACGAAGGAATGGACAATCACACAAAAGGGTATGAAGAAACCCGCTCTTTTGCCTAAACGCTCTTGTGTGCCAAAAAGCACCACTCTGCCCCGTGTGAGGCTCGAACTCACGACCTTCAGATTATGAGACTGACGCGCTGCCTAACTGCGCCAACAAGGCATGTGCTGTGGCCAGTGTGAGTGGTGGAGCACTAGCTTCTGGATCATCTGCCATTCGGTGCAGCTCCAAACACGCTGCTCACCGTGCGCTGTCATGTCAGGATGGCCGAGCGGTCTAAGGCGCTGCGTTCAGGTCGCAGTCTCCCCTGGAGGCGTCGGTTCGAATCCCACTTCTGACAGACCTAACCTTTGGTTGCGGGCTCCAGGTAGACTCTTTAACCCTCTGGCAAGTTGACCCAGTAACACGCTAATATTGACGAAGCACTGCAATTCAGTTCATGTCAGAGCCAATGGAACACTACGGTACCTCTGACCACCGGCATCGCATGAACTTTAAAGTAACACTTTTGTGCCATGTATGGGATTCTGTGGAATTTTCATGCAGTTTCCAGGGAATGTCATGTCCTGACATTTCATGAAATTGGACATGTTTTATAGAATAGCATTCAATGGAATAACATGTTGTGATGTTTACCGGAATGAGAACTTGTTTATGAAAGGGTATTCATGTTTTGTTTGGGGTTTCTTTGGAGGGATGCAATGGGATTCTTGGAGTTTGACTGTGATGTCATGGACTGAAATTTTGGGGGTGCAGTAGAATTTCATGGCAAGGAATTCCTGGAAATCTCTTGGAATGACATGTCATGGGTTTATGGGCTGTGGGATGGAATGTCATGGAATGAGATTCATGGCATGTCAAGCGAAACATTACATCACTACTGACAAGAAATGTCATGAGAATGAAAGAATTATGTTCAGACTGAACAAAACATTGTAGTGACACTGCCCCAGTTTATGTGAATATGAGAGGAATACTATTTCTGCATTTATTCAACATCTGCCCTACAAAATGACTGGATTTCAATCGCATTGCTCATGAAGGAATGGACAATCACACAAAAGGGTATGAAGAAACCCGCTCTTTTGCCTAAACGCTCTTGTGTGCCAAAAAGCACCACTCTGCCCCATGTGAGGCTCGAACTGACGACCTTCAGATTATGAGACTGACGCGCTGCCTAACTGCGCCAACGAGGCATGTGCTTTGGCCAGTGTGAGTGGTGGAGCACTAGCTTCTGGATCATCTGCCATTCGGTGCAGCTCCAAACACGCTGCTCACCGTGAGCTGTCATGTCAGGATGGCCGAGCGGTCTAAGGCGCTGCGTTCAGGTCGCAGTCTCCCCTGGAGGCGTGGGTTCGAATCCCACTTCTGACAGACCTAACCTTTGGTTGCGGGCTCCAGGTAGAGTCTTTAACCCTCTGGCAAGTTGACCCAGTAACACACTAATATTGACGAAGCACTGCATTTCAGTTCATGTCAGAGCCAATGGAACACTACGGTACCTCTGACCACCGGCATCGTATGAACTGTAAAGTAACACTTTTGTGCCATGTATGGGATTCTGTGGAATTTCCATGCAGTTTCCAGGGAATGTCATGTCCTGACATTTCATGAAATTGGACATGTTTTATAGAATAGCATTCAATGGAATACCATGTTGTGATGTTTACCGGAATGAGAACTTGTTTATGAAAGGGTATTCATGTTTTGTTTGGGGTTTCTTTGGAGGGATGCAATGGGATTCTTGGAGTTTGACTGTGATGTCATGGACTGAAATTTTGGGGGTGCAGTAGAATTTCATGGCAAGGAATTCCTGGAAATCTCTTGGAATGACATGTCATGGGTTTATGGGCTGTGGGATGGAATGTCATGGAATGAGATTCATGGCATGTCAAGCGAAACATTACATCACTACTGACAAGAAACGTCATGAGAATGAAAGAATTATGTTCAGACTGAACAAAACATTGTAGAGACACTGCCCCATTTTAGGTGAATATGAGAGGAATACTATTACTGCATTTATTCAACATCTTCCCTACAAAATGACTGGATTTCAATCGCATTGCTCACGAAGGAATGGACAATCACACAAAAGGGTATGAAGAAACCCGCTCTTTTGCCTAAACGCTCTTGTGTGCCAAAAAGCACCACTCTGCCCCGTGTGAGGCTCGAACTCACGACCTTCAGATTATGAGACTGACGCGCTGCCTAACTGCGCCAACAAGGCATGTGCTGTGGCCAGTGTGAGTGGTGGAGCACTAGCTTCTGGATCATCTGCCATTCGGTGCAGCTCCAAACACGCTGCTCACCGTGCGCTGTCATGTCAGGATGGCCGAGCGGTCTAAGGCGCTGCGTTCAGGTCGCAGTCTCACCTGGAGGCGTAGGTTCGAATCCCACTTCTGACAGACCTAACCTTTGGTTGTGGGCTCCAGGTAGAGTCTTTAACCATCTGGCAAGTTGACCCAGTAACACACTAATATTGACGAAGCACTGCATTTCAGTTCATGTCAGAGCCAATGGAACACTACGGTACCTCTGACCACTGGCATCGTATGAACTTTAAAGTAACACTTTTGTGCCATGTATGGGATTCTGTGGAATTTCCATGCAGTTTCCAGGGAATGTCATGTCCTGACATTTCATGAAATTGGACATGTTTTATAGAATAGCATTCAATGGAATACCATGTTGCGATGTTTACCGGAATGAGAACTTGTTTATGAAAGGGTATTCATGTTTTGTTTGGGGTTTCTTTGGAGGGATGCAATGGGATTCTTGGAGTTTGACTGTGATGTCATGGACTGAAATTTTGGGGGTGCAGTAGAATTTCATGGCAAGGAATTCCTGGAAATCTCTTGGAATGACATGTCATGGGTTTATGGGCTGTGGGATGGAATGTCATGGAATGAGATTCATGGCATGTCAAGCGAAACATTACATCACTACTGACAAGAAACGTCATGAGAATGAAAGAATTATGTTCAGACTGAACAAAACATTGTAGTGACACTGCCCCATTTTAGGTGAATATAAGAGGAATACTATTACTGCATTTATTCAACATCTGCCCTACAAAATGACTGGATTTCAATCGCATTGCTCATGAAGGAATGGACAATCACACAAAAGGGTATGAAGAAACCCGCTCTTTTGCCTAAACGCTCTTGTGTGCCAAAAAGCACCACTCTGCCCCGTGTGAGGCTCGAACTCACGACCTTCAGATTATGAGACTGACGCGCTGCCTAACTGCGCCAACGAGGCATGTGCTGTGGCCAGTGTGAGTGGTGAAGCACTAGCTTCTGGATCATCTGCCATTCGGTGCAGCTCCAAACACGCTGCTCACCGTGAGCTGTCATGTCAGGATGGCCGAGCGGTCTAAGGCGCTGCGTTCAGGTCGCAGTCTCCCCTGGAGGCGTGGGTTCGAATCCCACTTCTGACAGACCTAACCTTTGGTTGCGGGCTCCAGGTAGAGTCTTTAACCCTCTGGCAAGTTGACCCAGTAACACACTAATATTGATGAAGCACTGCATTTCAGTTCATGTCAGATCCAATGGAACACTACGGTACCTCTGACCACCGGCATCGTATGAACTTTAAAGTAACACTTTTGTGCCATGTATGGGATTCTGTGGAATTTCCATGCAGTTTCCAGGGAATGTCATGTCCTGACATTTTATGAAATTGGACATGTTTTATAGAATAGCATTCAATGGAATACCATGTTGCGATGTTTACCGGAATGAGAACTTGTTTATGAAAGGGTATTCATGTTTTGTTTGGGGTTTCTTTGGAGGGATGCAATGGGATTCTTGGAGTTTGACTGTGATGTCGTGGACTGAAATTTTGGGGGTGCAGTAGAATTTCATTGCAAGGAATTCCTGGAAATCTCTTGGAATGACATGTCATGGATTTATGGGCTGTGGGATGGAATGTCATGGAATGAGAATCATGAAATGTCAAGCGAAACATTACATCACTACTGACAAGAAACATCATGAGAATGAAAGAATTATGTTCAACCTGAAAAAAACATTGTAGTGACACTGCCCCATTTTAGGTGAATATGAGAGGAATACTATTACTGCATTTATTCAACATCTGCCCTACAAAATGACTGGAATTCAATCGCATTGCTCATGAAGGAATGGACAATCACACAAAAGGGTATGAAGAAACCCGCTCTTTTGCCTGAACGCTCTTGTGTGCTAAAAAGCACAACTCTGCCCCGTGTGAGGCTCGAACTCACGACCTTCAGATTATGAGACTGACGCGCTGCCTAACTGCGCCAACGAGGCATGTGCTGTGGCCAGTGTGAGTGGTGGAGCACTAGCTTCTGGATCATCTGCCATTCGGTGCAGCTCCAAACACGCTGCTCACCGTGCTCTGTCATGTCAGGATGGCCGAGCGGTCTAAGGCGCTGCGTTCAGGTCGCAGTCTCCCCTGGAGGTGTGGGTTCGAATCCCACTTCTGACAGACCTAACCTTTGGTTGCGGGCTCCAGGTAGACTCTTTAACCCTCTGGCAAGTTGACCCAGTAACACGCTAATATTGACGAAGCACTGCAATTCAGTTCATGTCAGAGCAAATGGCACACTACGGTACCTCTGACCACCGGCATCGCATGAACTTTAAAGTAACACTTTTGTGCCATGTATGGGATTATGTGGAATTTTCATGCAGTTTCCAGGGAATGTCATGTCCTGACATTTCATGAAATTGGACATGTTTTATAGAATAGCATTCAATGGAATAACATGTTGTGATGTTTACCGGAATGAGAACTTGTTTATGAAAGGGTATTCATGTTTTGTTTGGGGTTTCTTTGGAGGGATGCAATGGGATTCTTGGAGTTTGACTGTGATGTCATGGACTGAAATTTTGGGGGTGCAGTAGAATTTCATGGCAAGGAATTCCTGGAAATCTCTTGGAATGACATGTCATGGGTTTATGGGCTGTGGGATGGAATGTCATGGAATGAGATTCATGGCATGTCAAGCGAAACATTACATCACTACTGACAAGAAACGTCATGAGAATGAAAGAATTATGTTCAGACTGAACAAAACATTGTAGTGACACTGCCCCAGTTTAGGTTAATATGAGAGGAATACTATTTCTGCATTTATTCAACATCTGCCCTACAAAATGACTGGATTTCAATCGCATTGCTCATGAAGGAATGGACAATCACACAAAAGGGTATGAAGAAACCCGCTCTTTTGCCTAAACGCTCTTGTGTGCCAAAAAGCACCACTCTGCCCCGTGTGAGGCTCGAACTCACGACCTTCAGATTATGAGACTGACGCGCTGCCTAACTGCGCCAACAAGGCATGTGCTGTGGCCAGTGTGAGTGGTGGAGCACTAGCTTCTGGATCATCTGCCATTCGGTGCAGCTCCAAACACGCTGCTCACCGTGAGCTGTCATGTCAGGATGGCCGAGCGGTCTAAGGCGCTGCGTTCAGGTCACAGTCTCCCCTGGAGGCGTGGGTTCGAATCCCACTTCTGACAGACCTAACCTTTGGTTGCGGGCTCCAGGTAGAGTCTTTAACCCTCTGGCAAGTTGACCCAGTAACACACTAATATTGACGAAGCACTGCATTTCAGTTCATGTCAAAGCCAATGGAACACTACGGTACTTCTGACCACCGGCATCGTATGAACTTTAAAGTAACACTTTTGTGCCATGTATGGGATTCTGTGGAATTTCCATGCAGTTTCCAGGGAATGTCATGTCCTGACATTTCATGAAATTGGACATGTTTTATAGAATAGCATTCAATGGAATACCATGTTGTGATGTTTACCGGAATGAGAACTTGTTTATGAAAGGGTATTCATGTTTTGTTTGGGGTTTCTTTGGAGGGATGCAATGGGATTCTTGGAGTTTGACTGTGATGTCATGGACTGAAATTTTGGGGGTGCAGTAGAATTTCATGGCAAGGAATTCCTGGAAATCTCTTGGAATGACATGTCATGGGTTTATGGGCTGTGGGATGGAATGTCATGGAATGAGATTCATGGCATGTCAAGCGAAACATTACATCACTACTGACAAGAAACGTCATGAGAATGAAAGAATTATGTTCAGACTGAACAAAACATTGTAGTGACACTGCCCCATTTTAGGTGAATATGAGAGGAATACTATTACTGCATTTATTCAACATCTGCCCTACAAAATGACTGGAATTCAATCGCATTGCTCATGAAGGAATGGACAATCACAGAAAAGGGTATGAAGAAACCCGCTCTTTTGCCTGAACGCTCTTGTGTGCTAAAAAGCACAACTCTGCCCCGTGTGAGGCTCGAACTCACGACCTTCAGATTATGAGACTGACGCGCTGCCTAACTGCGCCAACAAGGCATGTGCTGTGGCCAGTGTGAGTGGTGGAGCACTAGCTTCTGGATCATCTGCCATTCGGTGCAGCTCCAAACACGCTGCTCACCGTGCGCTTTCATGTCAGGATGGCCGAGCGGTCTAAGGCGCTGCGTTCAGGTCGCAGTCTCCCCTGGAGGCGTGGGTTCGAATCCCACTTCTGACAGACCTAACCTTTGGTTGCGGGCTCCAGGTAGACTCTTTAACCCTCTGGCAAGTTGACCCAGTAACACGCTAATATTGACGAAGCACTGCAATTCAGTTCATGTCAGAGCCAATGGAACACTACGGTACCTCTGACCACCGGCATCGCATGAACTTTAAAGTAACACTTTTGTGCCATGTATGGGATTCTGTGGAATTTTCCTGCAGTTTCCAGGGAATGTCATGTCCTGACATTTCATGAAATTGGACATGTTTTATAGAATAGCATTCAATGGAATAACATGTTGTGATGTTTACCGGAATGAGAACTTGTTTATGAAAGGGTATTCATGTTTTGTTTGGGGTTTCTTTGGAGGGATGCAATGGGATTCTTGGAGTTTGACTGTGATGTCATGGACTGAAATTTTGGGGGTGCAGTAGAATTTCATGGCAAGGAATTCCTGGAAATCTCTTGGAATGACATGTCATGGGTTTATGGGCTGTGGGATGGAATGTCATGTAATGAGATTCATGGCATGTCAAGCGAAACATTACATCACTACTGACAAGAAACGTCATGAGAATGAAAGAATTATGTTCAGACTGAACAAAACATTGTAGTGACACTGCCCCAGTTTAGGTTAATATGAGAGGAATACTATTTCTGCATTTATTCAACATCTGCCCTACAAATTTACTGGATTTCAATCGCATTGCTCATGAAGGAATGGACAATCACACAAAAGGGTATGAAGAAACCCACTCTTTTGCCTAAACGCTCTTGTGTGCCAAAAAGCACCACTCTGCCCCGTGTGAGGCTCGAACTCACGACCTTCAGATTATGAGACTGACGCGCTGCCTAACTGCGCCAACGAGGCATGTGCAGTGGCCAGTGTGAGTGGTGGAGCACTAGCTTCTGGATCATCTGCCATTCGGTGCAGCTCCAAACACGCTGCTCACCGTGAGCTGTCATGTCAGGATGGCCGAGCGGTCTAAGGCGCTGCGTTCAGGTCGCAGTCTCCCCTGGAGGCGTGGGTTCGAATCCCACTTCTGACAGACCTAACCTTTGGTTGCGGGCTCCAGGTAGAGTCTTTAACCCTCTGGCAAGTTGACCCAGTAACACACTAATATTGACAAAGCACTGCATTTCAGTTCATGTCAAAGCCAATGGAACACTACGGTACCTCTGACCACCGGCATCGTATGAACTTTAAAGTAACACTTTTGTGCCATGTATGGGATTCTGTGGAATTTCCATGCAGTTTCCAGGGAATGTCATGTCCTGACATTTCATGAAATTGGACATGTTTTATAGAATAGCATTCAATGGAATACCATGTTGTGATGTTTACCGGAATGAGAACTTGTTTATGAAAGGGTATTCATGTTTTGTTTGGGCTTTCTTTGGAGGGATGCAATGGGATTCTTGGAGTTTGACTGTGATGTCATGGACTGAAATTTTGGGGGTGCAGTAGAATTTCATGGCAAGGAATTCCTGGAAATCTCTTGGAATGACATGTCATGGGTTTATGGGCTGTGGGATGGAATGTCATGGAATGAGATTCATGGCATGTCAAGCGAAACATTACATCACTACTGACAAGAAACGTCATGAGAATGAAAGAATTATGTTCAGACTGAACAAAACATTGTAGTGACACTGCCCCATTTTAGGTGAATATGAGAGGAATACTATTACTGCATTTATTCAACATCTGCCCTACAAAATGACTGGATTTCAATCGCATTGCTCATGAAGGAATGGACAATCACACAAAAGGGTATGAAGAAACCCGCTCTTTTGCCTAAACGCTCTTGTGTGCCAAAAAGCACCACTCTGCCCCGTGTGAGGCTCGAACTCACGACCTTCAGATTATGAGACTGCCGCGCTGCCTAACTGCGCCAACGAGGCATGTGCTGTGGCCAGTGTGAGTGGTGAAACACTAGCTTCTGGATCATCTGCCATTCGGTGCAGCTCCAAACACGCTGCTCACCGTGAGCTGTCATGTCAGGATGGCCGAGCTAAGGCGCTGCGTTGAGGTCGCAGTCTCCCCTGGAGGCGTGGGTTCGAATCCCACTTCTGACAGACCTAACCTTTGGTTGCGGGCTCCAGGTAGAGTCTTTAACCCTCTGGCAAGTTGACCCAGTAACACACTAATATTGATGAAGCACTGCATTTCAGTTCATGTCAGATCCAATGGAACACTACGGTACCTCTGACCACCGGCATCGTATGAACTTTAAAGTAACACTTTTGTGCCATGTATGGGATTCTGTGGAATTTCCATGCAGTTTCCAGGGAATGTCATGTCCTGACATTTTATGAAATTGGACATGTTTTATAGAATAGCATTCAATGGAATACCATGTTGCGATGTTTACCGGAATGAGAACTTGTTTATGAAAGGGTATTCATGTTTTGTTTGGGGTTTCTTTGGAGGGATGCAATGGGATTCTTGGAGTTTGACTGTGATGTCGTGGACTGAAATTTTGGGGGTGCAGTAGAATTTCATTGCAAGGAATTCCTGGAAATCTCTTGGAATGACATGTCATGGATTTATGGGCTGTGGGATGGAATGTCATGGAATGAGAATCATGAAATGTCAAGCGAAACATTACATCACTACTGACAAGAAACATCATGAGAATGAAAGAATTATGTTCAACCTGAAAAAAACATTGTAGTGACACTGCCCCATTTTAGGTGAATATGAGAGGAATACTATTACTGCATTTATTCAACATCTGCCCTACAAAATGACTGGAATTCAATCGCATTGCTCATGAAGGAATGGACAATCACACAAAAGGGTATGAAGAAACCCGCTCTTTTGCCTGAACGCTCTTGTGTGCTAAAAAGCACAACTCTGCCCCGTGTGAGGCTCGAACTCACGACCTTCAGATTATGAGACTGACGCGCTGCCTAACTGCGCCAACGAGGCATGTGCTGTGGCCAGTGTGAGTGGTGGAGCACTAGCTTCTGGATCATCTGCCATTCGGTGCAGCTCCAAACACGCTGCTCACCGTGCGCTGTCATGTCAGGATGGCCGAGCGGTCTAAGGCGCTGCGTTCAGGTCGCAGTCTCCCCTGGAGGTGTGGGTTCGAATCCCACTTCTGACAGACCTAACCTTTGGTTGCGGGCTCCAGGTAGACTCTTTAACCCTCTGGCGAGTTGACCCAGTAACACGCTAATATTGACGAAGCACTGCAATTCAGTTCATGTCAGAGCCAATGGAACACTACGGTACCTCTGACCACCGGCATCGCATGAACTTTAAAGTAACACTTTTGTGCCATGTATGGGATTCTGTGGAATTTTCATGCAGTTTCCAGGGAATGTCATGTCCTGACATTTCATGAAATTGGACATGTTTTATAGAATAGCATTCAATGGAATAACATGTTGTGATGTTTACCGGAATGAGAACTTGTTTATGAAAGGGTATTCATGTTTTGTTTGGGGTTTCTTTGGAGGGATGCAATGGGATTCTTGGAGTTTGACTGTGATGTCATGGACTGAAATTTTGGGGGTGCAGTAGAATTTCATGGCAAGGAATTCCTGGAAATCTCTTGGAATGACATGTCATGGGTTTATGGGCTGTGGGATGGAATGTCATGGAATGAGATTCATGGCATGTCAAGCGAAACATTACATCACTACTGACAAGAAACGTCATGAGAATGAAAGAATTATGTTCAGACTGAACAAAACATTGTAGTGACACTGCCCCAGTTTAGGTTAATATGAGAGGAATACTATTTCTGCATTTATTCAACATCTGCGCTACAAAATGACTGGATTTCAATCGCATTGCTCATGAAGGAATGGAAAATCACACAAAAGGGTATGAAGAAACCCGCTCTTTTGCCTAAACGCTCTTGTGTGCCAAAAAGCACCACTCTGCCCCGTGTGAGGCTCGAACTCACGACCTTCAGATTATGAGACTGACGCGCTGCCTAACTGCGCCAACGAGGCATGTGCTGTGGCCAGTGTGAGTGGTGGAGCACTAGCTTCTGGATCATCTGCCATTCGGTGCAGCTCCAAACACGCTGCTCACCGTGAGCTGTCATGTCAGGATGGCCGAGCGGTCTAAGGCGCTGCGTTCAGGTCGCAGTCTCCCCTGGAGGCGTGGGTTCGAATCCCACTTCTGACAGACCTAACCTTTGGTTGCGGGCTCCAGGTAGAGTCTTTAACCCTCTGGCAAGTTGACCCAGTAACACACTAATATTGACGAAGCACTGCATTTCAGTTCATGTCAAAGCCAATGGAACACTACGGTACCTCTGACCACCGGCATCGTATGAACTTTAAAGTAACACTTTTGTGCCATGTATGGGATTCTGTGGAATTTCCATGCAGTTTCCAGGGAATGTCATGTCCTGACATTTCATGAAATTGGACATGTTTTATAGAATAGCATTCAATGGAATACCATGTTGTGATGTTTACCGGAATGAGAACTTGTTTATGAAAGGGTATTCATGTTTTGTTTGGGGTTTCTTTGGAGGGATGCAATGGGATTCTTGGAGTTTGACTGTGATGTCATGGACTGAAATTTTGGGGGTGCAGTAGAATTTCATGGCAAGGAATTCCTGGAAATCTCTTGGAATGACATGTCATGGGTTTATGGGCTGTGGGATGGAATGTCATGGAATGAGATTCATGGCATGTCAAGCGAAACATTACATCACTACTGACAAGAAACGTCATGAGAATGAAAGAATTATGTTCAGACTGAACAAAACATTGTAGTGACACTGCCCCAGTTTAGGTGAATATGAGAGGAATACTATTTCTGCATTTATTCAACATCTGCCCTACAAAATGACTGGATTTCAATCGCATTGCTCATGAAGGAATGGACAATCACACAAAAGGGTATGAAGAAACCCGCTCTTTTGCCTAAACGCTCTTGTGTGCCAAAAAGCACCACTCTGCCCCGTGTGAGGCTCGAACTCACGACCTTCAGATTATGAGACTGACGCGCTGCCTAACTGCGCCAACGAGGCATGTGCTGTGGACAGTGTGAGTGGTGGAGCACTAGCTTCTGGATCATCTGCCATTCGGTGCAGCTCCAAACACGCTGCTCACCGTGAGCAGTCATGTCAGGATGGCCGAGCGGTCTAAGGCGCTGCGTTCAGGTCGCAGTCTCCCCTGGAGGTGTGGGTTCGAATCCCACTTCTGACAGACCTAACCTTTGGTTGCGGGCTCCATGTAGAGTCTTTAACCCTCTGGCAAGTTGACCCAGTAACACACTAATATTGATAAAGCACTGCATTTCAGTTCATGTCAGAGCCAATGGAACACTACGGTACCTCTGACCACCGGCATCGTATGAACTTTAAAGTAACACTTTTGTGCCATGTATGGGATTCTGTGGAATTTCCATGCAGTTTCCAGGGAATGACATGTCCTGACATTTCATGAAATTGGACATGTTTTATAGAATAGCATTCAATGGAATACCATGTTGTGATGTTTACCGGAATGAGAACTTGTTTATGAAAGGGTATTCATGTTTTGTTTGGGGTTTCTTTGGAGGGATGCAATGGGATTCTTGGAGTTTGACTGTGATGTCATGGACTGAAATTTTGGGGGTGCAGTAGAATTTCATGGCAAGGAATTCCTGGAAATCTCTTGGAATGACATGTCATGGGTTTATGGGCTGTGGGATGGAATGTCATGGAATGAGATTCATGACATGTCAAGCGAAACATTACATCACTACTGACAAGAAACGTCATGAGAATGAAAGAATTATGTTCAGACTGAACAAAACATTGTAGTGACACTGCCCCATTTTAGGTGAATATGAGAGGAATACTATTACTGCATTTATTCAACATCTGCCCTACAAAATGACTGGAATTCAATCGCATTGCTCATGAAGGAATGGACAATCACACAAAAGGGTATGAAGAAACCCGCTCTTTTGCCTAAACGCTCTTGTGTGCTAAAAAGCACAACCCTGCCCCGTGTGAGGCTCGAACTCACGACCTTCAGATTATGAGACTGACGCGCTGCCTAACTGCGCCAACGAGGCATGTGCTGTGGCCAGTGTGAGTGGTGGAGCCCTAGCTTCTGGATCATCTGCCATTCGGTGCAGCTCCAAACACGCTGCTCACCGTGCGCAGTCATGTCAGGATGGCCGAGCGGTCTAAGGCGCTGCGTTCAGGTCGCAGTCTCCCCTGGAGGCGTGGGTTCGAATCCCACTTCTGACAGACCTAACCTTTGGTTGCGGGCTCCAGGTAGACTCTTTAACCCTCTGGCAAGTTGACCCAGTAACACGCTAATTTTGACGAAGCACTGCAATTCAGTTCATGTCAGAGCCAATGGAACACTACGGTACCTCTGACCACCGGCATCGCATGAACTTTAAAGTAACACTTTTGTGCCATTTATGGGATTCTGTGGAATTTTCATGCAGTTTCCAGGGAATGTCATGTCCTGACATTTCATGAAATTGGACATGTTTTATAGAATAGCATTCAATGGAATAACATGTTGTGATGTTTACCGGAATGAGAACTTGTTTATGAAAGGGTATTCATGTTTTGTTTGGGGTTTCTTTGGAGGGATGCAATGGGATTCTTGGAGTTTGACTGTGATGTCATGGACTGAAATTTTGGGGGTGCAGTAGAATTTCATGGCAAGGAATTCCTGGAAATCTCTTGGAATGACATGTCATGGGTTTATGGGCTGTGGGATGGAATGTCATGGAATGAGATTCATGGCATGTCAAGCGAAACATTACATCACTACTGACAAGAAACGTCATGAGAATGAAAGAATTATGTTCAGACTGAACAAAACATTGTAGTGACACTGCCCCAGTTTAGGTGAATATGAGAGGAATACTATTTCTGCATTTATTCAACATCTGCCCTACAAAATGACTGGATTTCAATCGCATTGCTCATGAAGGAATGGACAATCACACAAAAGGGTATGAAGAAACCCGCTCTTTTGCCTAAACGCTCTTGTGTGCCAAAAAGCACCACTCTGCCCCGTGTGAGGCTCAAACTCACGACCTTCAGATTATGAGACTGACGCGCTGCCTAACTGCGCCAACGAGGCATGTGCTGTGGCCAGTGTGAGTGGTGGAGCACTAGCTTCTGGATCATCGTCCATTCGGTGCAGCTCCAAACACGCTGCTCACCGTGAGCTGTCATGTCAGGATGGCCGAGCGGTCTAAGGCGCTGTGTTCAGGTCGCAGTCTCCCCTGGAGGCGTGGGTTCGAATCCCACTTCTGACAGACCTAACCTTTGGTTGCGGGCTCCAGGTAGAGTCTTTAACCCTCTGGCAAGTTGACCCAGTAACACACTAATATTGACGAAGCACTGCATTTCAGTTCATGTCAGAGCCAATGGAACACTACGGTACCTCTGACCACCGGCATCGTATGAACTGTAAAGTAACACTTTTGTGCCATGTATGGGATTCTGTGGAATTTCCATGCAGTTTCCAGGGAATGTCATGTCCTGACATTTCATGAAATTGGACATGTTTTATAGAATGTCATGTCCTGACATTTCATGAAATTGGACATGTTTTATAGAATAGCATTCAATGGAATACCATGTTGTGATGTTTACCGGAATGAGAACTTGTTTATGAAAGGGTATTCATGTTTTGTTTGGGGTTTCTTTGGAGGGATGCAATGGGATTCTTGGAGTTTGACTGTGATGTCATGGACTGAAATTTTGGGGGTGCAGTAGAATTTCATGGCAAGGAATTCCTGGAAATCTCTTGGAATGACATGTCATGGGTTTATGGGCTGTGGGATGGAATGTCATGGAATGAGATTCATGGCATGTCAAGCGAAACATTACATCACTACTGACAAGAAACGTCATGAGAATGAAAGAATTATGTTCAGACTGAACAAAACATTGTAGTGACACTGCCCCATTTTAGGTGAATATGAGAGGAATACTATTACTGCATTTATTCAACATCTGCCCTACAAAATGACTGGAATTCAATCGCATTGCTCATGAAGGAATGGACAATCACACAAAAGGGTATGAAGAAACCCGCTCTTTTGCCTAAACGCTCTTGTGTGCCAAAAAGCACCACTCTGCCCCGTGTGAGGCTCGAACTCACGACCTTCAGATTATGAGACTGACGCGCTGCCTAACTGCGCCAACGAGGCATGTGCTGTGGTCAGTGTGAGTGGTGGAGCACTAGCTTCTGGATCATCTGCCATTCGGAGCAGCTCCAAACACGCTGCTCACCGTGAGCTGTCATGTCAGGATGGCCGAGCGGTCTAAGGCGCTGCGTTCAGGTTGCAGTCTCCCCTGGAGGCGTGAGTTCGAATCCCACTTCTGACAGATCTAACCTTTGGTTGCGGGCTCCAGGTAGAGTCTTTAACCCTCTGGCAAGTTGACCCAGTAACACACTAATATTGACGAAGCACTGCATTTCAGTTCATGTCAGAGCCAATGGAACACTACGGTACCTCTGACCACCGGCATCGTATGAACTTTAAAGTAACACTTTTGTGCCATGTATGGGATTCTGTGGAATTTCCATGCAGTTTCCAGGGAATGTCATGTCCTGACATTTCATGAAATTGGACATGTTTTATAGAATAGCATTCAATGGAATACCATGTTGCGATGTTTACCGGAATGAGAACTTGTTTATGAAAGGGTATTCATGTTTTGTTTGGGGTTTCTTTGGAGGGATGCAATGGGATTCTTTGAGTTTGACTGTGATGTCATGGACTGAAATTTTGGGGGTGCAGTAGAATTTCATGGCAAGGAATTCCTGGAAATCTCTTGGAATGACATGTCATGGGTTTATGGGCTGTGGGATGGAATGTCATGGAATGAGATTCATGAAATGTCAAGCGAAACATTACATCACTACTGACAAGAAACATCATGAGAATGAAAGAGTTATGTTCAACCTGAACAAAACATTGTAGTGACACTGCCCCATTTTAGGTGAATATGAGAGGAATACTATTACTGCATTTATTCAACATCTGCCCCACAAAATGACTGGATTTCAATCGCATTGCTCATGAAGGAATGGACAATCACACAAAAGGGTATGAAGAAACCCGCTCTTTTGCCTAAACGCTCTTGTGTGCCAAAAAGCACCACTCTGCCCCGTGTGAGGCTCGAACTCACAACCTTCAGATTATGAGACTGACGCGCTGCCTAACTGCGCCAACGAGGCATGTGCTGTGGCCAGTGTGAGTGGTGAAGCACTAGCTTCTGGATCATCTGCCATTCGGTGCAGCTCCAAACACGCTGCTCACCGTGAGCTGTCATGTCAGGATGGCCGAGCTAAGGCGCTGCGTTGAGGTCGCAGTCTCCCCTGGAGGCGTGGGTTCGAATCCCACTTCTGACAGACCTAACCTTTGGTTGCGGGCTCCAGGTAGAGTCTTTAACCCTCTGGCAAGTTGACCCAGTAACACACTAATATTGATGAAGCACTGCATTTCAGTTCATGTCAGATCCAATGGAACACTACGGTACCTCTGACCACCGGCATCGTATGAACTTTAAAGTAACACTTTTGTGCCATGTATGGGATTCTGTGGAATTTCCATGCAGTTTCCAGGGAATGTCATGTCCTGACATTTTATGAAATTGGACATGTTTTATAGAATAGCATTCAATGGAATACCATGTTGCGATGTTTACCGGAATGAGAACTTGTTTATGAAAGGGTATTCATGTTTTGTTTGGGGTTTCTTTGGAGGGATGCAATGGGATTCTTGGAGTTTGACTGTGATGTCGTGGACTGAAATTTTGGGGGTGCAGTAGAATTTCATTGCAAGGAATTCCTGGAAATCTCTTGGAATGACATGTCATGGATTTATGGGCTGTGGGATGGAATGTCATGGAATGAGAATCATGAAATGTCAAGCGAAACATTACATCACTACTGACAAGAAACATCATGAGAATGAAAGAATTATGTTCAACCTGAAAAAAACATTGTAGTGACACTGCCCCATTTTAGGTGAATATGAGAGGAATACTATTACTGCATTTATTCAACATCTGCCCTACAAAATGACTGGAATTGAATCGCATTGCTCATGAAGGAATGGACAATCACACAAAAGGGTATGAAGAAACCCGCTCTTTTGCCTGAACGCTCTTGTGTGCTAAAAAGCACAACTCTGCCCCGTGTGAGGCTCGAACTCACGACCTTCAGATTATGAGACTGACGCGCTGCCTAACTGCGCCAACGAGGCATGTGCTGTGGCCAGTGTGAGTGGTGGAGCACTAGCTTCTGGATCATCTGCCATTCGGTGCAGCTCCAAACACGCTGCTCACCATGCGCTGTCATGTCAGGATGGCCGAGCGGTCTAAGGTGCTGCGTTCAGGTCGCAGTCTCCCCTGGAGGTGTGGGTTCGAATCCCACTTCTGACAGACCTAACCTTTGGTTGCGGGCTCCAGGTAGACTCTTTAACCCTCTGGCAAGTTGACCCAGTAACACGCTAATATTGACGAAGCACTGCAATTCAGTTCATGTCAGAGCCAATGGAACACTACGGTACCTCTGACCACCGGCATCGCATGAACTTTAAAGTAACACTTTTGTGCCATGTATGGGATTCTGTGGAATTTTCATGCAGTTTCCAGGGAATGTCATGTCCTGACATTTCATGAAATTGGACATGTTTTATAGAATAGCATTCAATGGAATAACATGTTGTGATGTTTACCGGAATGAGAACTTGTTTATGAAAGGGTATTCATGTTTTGTTTGGGGTTTCTTTGGAGGGATGCAATGGGATTCTTGGAGTTTGACTGTGATGTCATGGACTGAAATTTTGGGGGTGCAGTAGAATTTCATGGCAAGGAATTCCTGGAAATCTCTTGGAATGACATGTCATGGGTTTATGGGCTGTGGGATGGAATGTCATGGAATGAGATTCATGGCATGTCAAGCGAAACATTACATAAATACTGACAAGAAACGTCATGAGAATGAAAGAATTATGTTCAGACTGAACAAAACATTGTAGTGACACTGCCCCAGTTTAGGTTAATATGAGAGGAATACTATTTCTGCATTTATTCAACATCTGCGCTACAAAATGACTGGATTTCAATCGCATTGCTCATGAAGGAATGGACAATAACACAAAAGGGTATGAAGAAACCCGCTCTTTTGCCTAAACGCTCTTGTGTGCCAAAAAGCACCACTCTGCCCCGTGTGAGGCTCGAACTCACGACCTTCAGATTATGAGACTGACGCGCTGCCTAACTGCGCCAACGAGGCATGTGCTGTGGACAGTGTGAGTGGTGGAGCACTAGCTTCTGGATCATCTGCCATTCGGTGCAGCTCCAAACACGCTGCTCACCGTGAGCTGTCATGTCAGGATGGCCGAGCGGTCTAAGGCGCTGCGTTCAGGTCGCAGTCTCCCCTGGAGGCGTGGGTTCGAATCCCACTTCTGACAGACCTAACCTTTGGTTGCGGGCTCTATGTAGAGTCTTTAACCCTCTGGCAAGTTGACCCAGTAACACACTAATATTGATGAAGCACTGCATTTCAGTTCATGTCAGAGCCAATGGAACACTACGGTACCTCTGACCACCGGCATCGTATGAACTTTAAAGTAACACTTTTGTGCCATGTATGGGATTCTGTGGAATTTCCATGCAGTTTCCAGGGAATGACATGTCCTGACATTTCATGAAATTGGACATGTTTTATAGAATAGCATTCAATGGAATACCATGTTGTGATGTTTACCGGAATGAGAACTTGTTTATGAAAGGGTATTCATGTTTTGTTTGGGGTTTCTTTGGAGGGATGCAATGGGATTCTTGGAGTTTGACTGTGATGTCATGGACTGAAATTTTGGGGGTGCAGTAGAATTTCATGGCAAGGAATTCCTGGAAATCTCTTGGAATGACATGTCATGGGTTTATGGGCTGTGGGATGGAATGTCATGGAATGAGATTCATGGCATGTCAAGCGAAACATTACATCACTACTGACAAGAAACGTCATGAGAATGAAAGAATTATGTTCAGACTGAACAAAACATTGTAGTGACACTGCCCAATTTTAGGTGAATATGAGAGGAATACTATTACTGCATTTATTCAACATCTGCCCTACAAAATGACTGGAATTCAATCGCATTGCTCATGAAGGAATGGACAATCACACAAAAGGGTATGAAGAAACCCGCTCTTTTGCCTAAACGCTCTTGTGTGCTAAAAAGCACAACCCTGCCCCGTGTGAGGCTCGAACTCACGACCTTCAGATTATGAGACTGACGCGCTGCCTAACTGCGCCAACGAGGCATGTGCTGTGGCCAGTGTGAGTGGTGGAGCCCTAGCTTCTGGATCATCTGCCATTCGGTGCAGCTCCAAACACGCTGCTCACCGTGCGCAGTCATGTCAGGATGGCCGAGCGGTCTAAGGCGCTGCGTTCAGGTCGCAGTCTCCCCTGGAGGCGTGGGTTCGAATCCCACTTCTGACAGACCTAACCTTTGGTTGCGGGCTCCAGGTAGACTCTTTAACCCTCTGGCAAGTTGACCCAGTAACACGCTAATTTTGACGAAGCACTGCAATTCAGTTCATGTCAGAGCCAATGGAACACTACGGTACCTCTGACCACCGGCATCGCATGAACTTTAAAGTAACACTTTTGTGCCATGTATGGGATTCTGTGGAATTTTCATGCAGTTTCCAGGGAATGTCATGTCCTGACATTTCATGAAATTGGACATGTTTTATAGAATAGCATTCAATGGAATAACATGTTGTGATGTTTACCGGAATGAGAACTTGTTTATGAAAGGGTATTCATGTTTTGTTTGGGGTTTCTTTGGAGGGATGCAATGGGATTCTTGGAGTTTTACTGTGATGTCATGGACTGAAATTTTGGGGGTGCAGTAGAATTTCATGGCAAGGAATTCCTGGAAATCTCTTGGAATGACATGTCATGGGTTTATGGGCTGTGGGATGGAATGTCATGGAATGAGATTCATGGCATGTCAAGCGAAACATTACATCACTACTGACAAGAAACGTCATGAGAATGAAAGAATTATGTTCAGACTGAACAAAACATTGTAGTGACACTGCCCCATTTTAGGTGAATATGAGAGGAATACTATTACTGCATTTATTCAACATCTGCCCTACAAAATGACTGGAATTCAATCGCATTGCTCATGAAGGAATGGACAATCACACAAAAGGGTATGAAGAAACCCGCTCTTTTGCCTAAACGCTCTTGTGTGCCAAAAAGCACCACTCTGCCCCGTGTGAGGCTCGAACTCACGACCTTCAGATTATGAGACTGACGCGCTGCCTAACTGCGCCAACGAGGCATGTGCTGTGGCCAGTGTGAGTGGTGGAGCACTAGCTTCTGGATCATCTGCCATTCGGTGCAGCTCCAAACACGCTGCTCACCGTGAACTGTCATGTCAGGATGGCCGAGCGGTCTAAGGCGCTGTGTTCAGGTCGCAGTCTCCCCTGGAGGCGTGGGTTCGAATCCCACTTCTGACAGACCTAACCTTTGGTTGCGGGCTCCAGGTAGAGTCTTTAACCCTCTGGCAAGTTGACCCAGTAACACACTAATATTGACGAAGCACTGCATTTCAGTTCATGTCAGAGCCAATGGAACACTACGGTACCTCTGACCACCGGCATCGTATGAACTGTAAAGTAACACTTTTGTGCCATGTATGGGATTCTGTGGAATTTCCATGCAGTTTCCAGGGAATGTCATGTCCTGACATTTCATGAAATTGGACATGTTTTATAGAATGTCATGTCCTGACATTTCATGAAATTGGACATGTTTTATAGAATAGCATTCAATGGAATACCATGTTGTGATGTTTACCGGAATGAGAACTTGTTTATGAAAGGGTATTCATGTTTTGTTTGGGGTTTCTTTGGAGGGATGCAATGGGATTCTTGGAGTTTTACTGTGATGTCATGGACTGAAATTTTGGGGGTGCAGTAGAATTTCATGGCAAGGAATTCCTGGAAATCTCTTGGAATGACATGTCATGGGTTTATGGGCTGTGGGATGGAATGTCATGGAATGAGATTCATGGCATGTCAAGCGAAACATTACATCACTACTGACAAGAAACGTCATGAGAATGAAAGAATTATGTTCAGACTGAACAAAACATTGTAGTGACACTGCCCCATTTTAGGTGAATATGAGAGGAATACTATTACTGCATTTATTCAACATCTGCCCTACAAAATGACTGGAATTCAATCGCATTGCTCATGAAGGAATGGACAATCACACAAAAGGGTATGAAGAAACCCGCTCTTTTGCCTAAACGCTCTTGTGTGCCAAAAAGCACCACTCTGCCCCGTGTGAGGCTCGAACTCACGACCTTCAGATTATGAGACTGACGCGCTGCCTAACTGCGCCAACGAGGCATGTGCTGTGGTCAGTGTGAGTGGTGGAGCACTAGCTTCTGGATCATCTGCCATTCGGAGCAGCTCCAAACACGCTGCTCACCGTGAGCTGTCATGTCAGGATGGCCGAGCGGTCTAAGGCGCTGCGTTCAGGTTGCAGTCTCCCCTGGAGGCGTGGGTTCGAATCCCACTTCTGACAGATCTAACCTTTGGTTGCGGGCTCCAGGTAGAGTCTTTAACCCTCTGGCAAGTTGACCCAGTAACACACTAATATTGACGAAGCACTGCATTTCAGTTCATGTCAGAGCCAATGGAACACTACGGTACCTCTGACCACCGGCATCGTATGAACTTTAAAGTAACACTTTTGTGCCATGTATGGGATTCTGTGGAATTTCCATGCAGTTTCCAGGGAATGTCATGTCCTGACATTTCATGAAATTGGACATGTTTTATAGAATAGCATTCAATGGAATACCATGTTGCGATGTTTACCGGAATGAGAACTTGTTTATGAAAGGGTATTCATGTTTTGTTTGGGGTTTCTTTGGAGGGATGCAATGGGATTCTTGGAGTTTGACTGTGATGTCATGGACTGAAATTTTGGGGGTGCAGTAGAATTTCATGGCAAGGAATTCCTGGAAATCTCTTGGAATGACATGTCATGGGTTTATGGGCTGTGGGATGGAATGTCATGGAATGAGATTCATGAAATGTCAAGCGAAACATTACATCACTACTGACAAGAAACATCATGAGAATGAAAGAGTTATGTTCAACCTGAACAAAACATTGTAGTGACACTGCCCCATTTTAGGTGAATATGAGAGGAATACTATTACTGCATTTATTCAACATCTGCCCTACAAAATGACTGGAATTCAATCGCATTGCTCATGAAGGAATGGACAATCACACAAAAGGGTATGAAGAAACCCGCTCTTTTGCCTGAACGCTCTTGTGTGCTAAAAAGCACAACTCTGCCCCGTGTGAGGCTCGAACTCACGACCTTCAGATTATGAGAGTGACGCGCTGCCTAACTGCGCCAACGAGGCATGTGCTGTGGCCAGTGTGAGTGGTGGAGCACTAGCTTCTGGATCATCTGCCATTCGGTGCAGCTCCAAACACGCTGCTCACCGTGCGCGGTCATGTCAGGATGGCCGAGCGGTCTAAGGCGCTGCGTTCAGGTCGCAGTCTCCCCTGGAGGCGTGCGTTCGAATCCCACTTCTGACAGACCTAACCTTTGGTTGCGGGCTCCAGGTAGACTCTTTAACCCTCTGGCACGTTGACCCAGTAACACGCTAATATTGACGAAGCACTGCAATTCAGTTCATGTCAGAGCCAATGGAAGACTACGGTACCTCTGACCACCGGCATCGCATGAACTTTAAAGTAACACTTTTGTGCCATGTATGGGATTCTGTGGAATTTTCATGCAGTTTCCAGGGAATGTCATGTCCTGACATTTCATGAAATTGGACATGTTTTATAGAATAGCATTCAATGGAATAACATGTTGTGATGTTTACCGGAATGAGAACTTGTTTATGAAAGGGTATTCATGTTTTGTTTGGGGTTTCTTTGGAGGGATGCAATGGGATTCTTGGAGTTTGACTTTGATGTCATGGACTGAAATTTTGGGGGTGCAGTAGAATTTCATGGCAAGGAATTCCTGGAAATCTCTTGGAATGACATGTCATGGGTTTATGGGCTGTGGGATGGAATGTCATGGAATGAGATTCATGGCATGTCAAGCGAAACATTACATCACTACTGACAAGAAACGTCATGAGAATGAAAGAATTATGTTCAGACTGAACAAAACATTGTAGTGACACTGCCCCAGTTTAGGTGAATATGAGAGGAATACTATTTCTGCATTTATTCAACATCTGCCCTACAAAATGACTGGATTTCAATCGCATTGCTCATGAAGGAATGGACAATCACACAAAAGGGTATGAAGAAACACGCTATTTTGCCTAAACGCTCTTGTGTGCCAAAAAGCACCACTCTACCCCGTGTGAGGCTCGAACTCACGACCTTCAGATTATGAGACTGACGCGCTGCCTAACTGCGCCAACAAGGCATGTGCTGTGGCCAGTGTGAGTGGTGGAGCACTAGCTTCTGGATCATCTGCCATTCGGTGCAGCTCCAAACACGCTGCTCACCGTGCGCTTTTATGTCAGGATGGCCGAGCGGTCTAAGGCGCTGCGTTCAGGTCGCAGTCTCCCCTGGAGGCGTGGGTTCGAATCCCACTTCTGACAGACCTAACCTTTGGTTGCGGGCTCCAGGTAGAGTCTTTAACCCTCTGGCAAGTTGACCCAGTAACACACTAATATTGACGAAGCACTGCATTTCAGTTCATGTCAAAGCCAATGGAACACTACGGTACCTCTGACCACCGACATCGTATGAACTTTAAAGTAACACTTTTGTGCCATGTATGGGATTCTGTGGAATTTCCATGCAGTTTCCAGGGAATGTCATGTCCTGACATTTCATGAAATTGGACATGTTTTATAGAATAGCATTCAATGGAATACCATGTTGTGATGTTTACCGGAATGAGAACTTGTTTATGAAAGGGTATTCATGTTTTGTTTGGGGTTTCTTTGGAGGGATGCAATGGGATTCTTGGAGTTTGACTGTGATGTCATGGACTGAAATTTTGGGGGTGCAGTAGAATTTCATGGCAAGGAATTCCTGGAAATCTCTTGGAATGACATGTCATGGGTTTATGGGCTGTGGGATGGAATGTCATGGAATGAGATTCATGGCATGTCAAGCGAAACATTACATCACTACTGACAAGAAACGTCATGAGAATGAAAGAATTATGTTCAGACTGAACAAAACATTGTAGTGACACTGCCCCATTTTAGGTGAATATGAGAGGAATACTATTACTGCATTTATTCAACATCTGCCCTACAAAATGACTGGATTTCAATCGCATTGCTCATGAAGGAATGGACAATCACACAAAAGGGTATGAAGAAACCCGCTCTTTTGCCTAAACGCTCTTGTGTGCCAAAAAGCACCAATCTGCCCCGTGTGAGGCTCGAACTCACGACCTTCAGATTATGAGACTGACGCGCTGCCTAACTGCGCCAACGAGGCATGTGCTGTGGTCAGTGTGAGTGGTGGAGCACTAGCTTCTGGATCATCTGCCATTTGGTGCAGCTCCAAACACGCTGCTCACCGTGCGCTTTCATGTCAGGATGGCCGAGCGGTCTAAGGCGCTGCGTTCAGGTCGCAGTCTCCCCTGGAGGCGTGGGTTCGAATCCCACTTCTGACAGACCTAACCTTTGGTTGCGGGCTCCAGGTAGACTCTTTAACCCTCTGGCAAGTTGACCCAGTAACACGCTAATATTGACGAAGCACTGCAATTCAGTTCATGTCAGAGCCAATGGAACACTACGGTACCTCTGACCACCGGCATCGCATGAACTTTAAAGTAACACTTTTGTGCCATGTATGGGATTCTGTGGAATTTTCATGCAGTTTCCAGGGAATGTCATGTCCTGACATTTCATGAAATTGGACATGTTTTATAGAATAGCATTCAATGGAATAACATGTTGTGATGTTTACCGGAATGAGAACTTGTTTATGAAAGGGAATTCATGTTTTGTTTGGGGTTTCTTTGGAGGGATGCAATGGGATTCTTGGAGTTTGACTGTGATGTCATGGACTGAAATTTTGGGGGTGCAGTAGAATTTCATGGCAAGGAATTCCTGGAAATCTCTTGGAATGACATGTCATGGGTTTATGGGCTGTGGGATGGAATGTCATGGAATGAGATTCATGGCATGTCAAGCGAAACATTACATCACTACTGACAAGAAACGTCATGAGAATGAAAGAATTATGTTCAGACTGAACAAAACATTGTAGTGACACTGCCCCAGTTTAGGTTAGTATGAGAGGAATACTATTTCTGCATTTATTCAACATCTGCCCTACAAAATGACTGGATTTCAATCGCATTGCTCATGAAGGAATGGACAATCACACAAAAGGGTATGAAGAAACCCGCTCTTTTGCCTAAACGCTCTTGTGTGCCAAAAAGCACCACTCTGCCCCGTGTGAGGCTCGAACTCACGACCTTCAGATTATGAGACTGACGCGCTGCCTAACTGCGCCAACGAGGCATGTGCTGTGGACAGTGTGAGTGGTGGAGCACTAGCTTCTGGATCATCTGCCATTCGGTGCAGCTCCAAACACGCTGCTCACCGTGAGCTGTCATGTCAGGATGGCCGAGCGGTCTAAGGCGCTGCGTTCAGGTCGCAGTCTCCCCTGGAGGCGTGGGTTCGAATCCCACTTCTGACAGACCTAACCTTTGGTTGCGGGCTCCAGGTAGAGTCTTTAACCCTCTGGCAAGTTGACCCAGTAACACACTAATATTGACGAAGCACTGCATTTCAGTTCATGTCAGAGCCAATGGAACACTACGGTACCTCTGACCACCGGCATCGTATGAACTTTAAAGTAACACTTTTGTGCCATGTATGGGATTCTGTGGAATTTTCATGCAGCTTCCAGGGAATGTCATGTCCTGACATTTCATGAAATTGGACATGTTTTATAGAATAGCATTCAATGGAATAACATGTTGTGATGTTTACCGGAATGAGAACTTGTTTATGAAAGGGTATTCATGTTTTGTTTGGGGTTTCTTTGGAGGGATGCAATGGGATTCTTGGAGTTTGACTGTGATGTCATGGACTGAAATGTTGGGGGTGCAGTAGAATTTCATGGCAAGGAATTCCTGGAAATCTCTTGGAATGACATGTCATGGGTTTATGGGCTGTGGGATGGAATGTCATGGAATGAGATTCATGGCATGTCAAGCGAAACATTACATCACTACTGACAAGAAACGTCATGAGAATGAAAGAATTATGTTCAGACTGAACAAAACATTGTAGTGACACTGCCCCAGTTTAGGTGAATATGAGAGGAATACTATTTCTGCATTTATTCAACATCTGCCCTACAAAATGACTGGATTTCAATCGCATTGCTCATGAAGGAATGGACAATCACACAAAAGGGTATGAAGAAACCCGCTCTTTTGCCTAAACGCTCTTGTGTGCCAAAAAGCACCACTCTGCCCCGTGTGAGGCTCGAACTCACGACCTTCAGATTATGAGACTGACGCGCTGCCTAACTGCGCCAACGAGGCATGTGCTGTGGCCAGTGTGAGTGGTGGAGCACTAGCTTCTGGATCATCTGCCATTCGGTGCAGCTCCAAACACGCTGCTCACCGTGAGCTGTCATGTCAGGATGGCCGAGCGGTCTAAGGCGCTGCGTTCAGGTCGCAGTCTCCCCTGGAGGCGTGGGTTCGAATCCCACTTCTGACAGACCTAACCTTTGGTTGCGGGCTCCAGGTAGAGTCTTTAACCCTCTGGCAAGTTGACCCAGTAACACACTAATATTGACGAAGCACTGCATTTCAGTTCATGTCAGAGCCAATGGAACACTACGATACCTCTGACCACCGGCATCGTATGAACTGTAAAGTAACACTTTTGTGCCATGTATGGGATTCTGTGGAATTTCCATGCAGTTTCCAGGGAATGTCATGTCCTGACATTTCATGAAATTGGACATGTTTTATAGAATAGCATTCAATGGAATACCATGTTGTGATGTTTACCGGAATGAGAACTTGTTTATGAAAGGGTATTCATGTTTTGTTTGGGGTTTCTTTGGAGGGATGCAATGGGATTCTTGGAGTTTGACTGTGATGTCATGGACTGAAATTTTGGGGGTGCAGTAGAATTTCATGGCAAGGAATTCCTGGAAATCTCTTGGAATGACATGTCATGGGTTTATGGGCTGTGGGATGGAATGTCATGGAATGAGATTCATGGCATGTCAAGCGAAACATTACATCACTACTGACAAGAAACGTCATGAGAATGAAAGAATTATGTTCAGACTGAACAAAACATTGTAGAGACACTGCCCCATTTTAGGTGAATATGAGAGGAATACTATTACTGCATTTATTCAACATCTGCCCTACAAAATGACTGGATTTCAATCGCATTGCTCATGAAGGAATGGACAATCACACAAAAGGGTATGAAGAAACCCGCTCTTTTGCCTAAACGCTCTTGTGTGCCAAAAAGCACCACTCTGCCCCGTGTGAGGCTCGAACTCACGACCTTCAGATTATGAGACTGACGCGCTGCCTAACTGCACCAACAAGGCATGTGCTGTGGCCAGTGTGAGTGGTGGAGCACTAGCTTCTGGATCATCTGCCATTCGGTGCAGCTCCAAATACGCTGCTCACCGTGTGCTGTCATGTCAGGATGGCCGAGCGGTCTAAGGCGCTGCGTTCAGGTCGCAGTCTCACCTGGAGGCGTAGGTTCGAATCCCACTTCTGACAGACCTAACCTTTGATTGTGGGCTCCAGGTAGAGTCTTTAACCATCTGGCAAGTTGACCCAGTAACACACTAATATTGACGAAGCACTGCATTTCAGTTCTTGTCAGAGCCAATGGAACACTACGGTACCTCTGACCACTGGCATCGTATGAACTTTAAAGTAACACTTTTGTGCCATGTATGGGATTCTGTGGAATTTCCATGCAGTTTCCAGGGAATGTCATGTCCTGACATTTCATGAAATTGGACATGTTTTATAGAATAGCATTCAATGGAATACCATGTTGCGATGTTTACCGGAATGAGAACTTGTTTATGAAAGGGTATTCATGTTTTGTTTGGGGTTTCTTTGGAGGGATGCAATGGGATTCTTGGAGTTTGACTGTGATGTCATGGACTGAAATTTTGGGGGTGCAGTAGAATTTCATGGCAAGGAATTCCTGGAAATCTCTTGGAATGACATGTCATGGGTTTATGGGCTGTGGGATGGAATGTCATGGAATGAGATTCATGAAATGTCAAGCGAAACATTACATCACTACTGACAAGAAACATCATGAGAATGAAAGAATTATGTTCAACCTGAACAAAACATTGTAGTGACACTGCCCCATTTTAGGTGAATATGAGAGGAATACTATTACTGCATTTATTCAACATCTGCCCCACAAAATGACTGGATTTCAATCGCATTGCTCATGAAGGAATGGACAATCACACAAAAGGGTATGAAGAAACCCGCTCTTTTGCCTAAACGCTCTTGTGTGCCAAAAAGCACCACTCTGCCCCGTGTGAGGCTCGAACTCACGACCTTCAGATTATGAGACTGCCGCGCTGCCTAACTGCGCCAACGAGGCATGTGCTGTGGCCAGTGTGAATGGTGAAGCACTAGCTTCTGGATCATCTGCCATTCGGTGCAGCTCCAAACACGCTGCTCACCGTGAGCTGTCATGTCAGGATGGCCGAGCTAAGGCGCTGCGTTAAGGTCGCAGTCTCCCCTGGAGGCGTGGGTTCGAATCCCACTTCTGACAGACCTAACCTTTGGTTGCGGGCTCCAGGTAGAGTCTTTAACCCTCTGGCAAGTTGACCCAGTAACACACTAATATTGATGAAGCACTGCATTTCAGTTCATGTCAGATCCAATGGAACACTACGGTACCTCTGACCACCGGCATCGTATGAACTTTAAAGTAACACTTTTGTGCCATGTATGGGATTCTGTGGAATTTCCATGCAGTTTCCAGGGAATGTCATGTCCTGACATTTTATGAAATTGGACATGTTTTATAGAATAGCATTCAATGGAATACCATGTTGCGATGTTTACCGGAATGAGAACTTGTTTATGAAAGGGTATTCATGTTTTGTTTGGGGTTTCTTTGGAGGGATGCAATGGGATTCTTGGAGTTTGACTGTGATGTCGTGGACTGAAATTTTGGGGGTGCAGTAGAATTTCATTGCAAGGAATTCCTGGAAATCTCTTGGAATGACATGTCATGGATTTATGGGCTGTGGGATGGAATGTCATGGAATGAGAATCATGAAATGTCAAGCGAAACATTACATCACTACTGACAAGAAACATCATGAGAATGAAAGAATTATGTTCAACCTGAACAAAACATTGTAGTGACACTGCCCCATTTTAGGTGAATATGAGAGGAATACTATTTCTGCATTTATTCAACATCTGCCCTACAAAATGACTGGATTTCAATCGCATTGCTCATGAAGGAATGGACAATCACACAAAAGGGTATGAAGAAACCCGCTCTTTTGCCTAAACGCTCTTGTGTGCCAAAAAGCACCACTCTGCCCCGTGTGAGGCTCGAACTCACGACCTTCAGATTATGAGACTGACGCGCTGCCTAACTGCGCCAACAAGGCATGTGCTGTGGCCCGTGTGAGTGGTGGAGCACTAGCTTCTGGATCATCTGCCATTCGGTGCAGCTCCAAACACGCTGCTCACCGTGAGCTGTCATGTCAGGATGGCCGAGCGGTCTAAGGCGCTGCGTTCAGGTCGCAGTCTCCCCTGGAGGCGTGGGTTCGAATCCCACTTCTGACAGACCTAACCTTTGGTTGCGGGTTCCAGGTAGAGTATTTAACCCTCTGGCAAGTTGACCCAGTAACACACTAATATTGACGAAGCACTGCATTTCAGTTCATGTCAAAGCCAATGGAACACTACGGTACCTCTGACCACCGGCATCGTATGAACTTTAAAGTAACACTTTTGTGCCATGTATGGAATTCTGTGGAATTTCCATGCAGTTTCCAGGGAATGTCATGTCCTGACATTTCATGAAATTGGACATGTTTTATAGAATAGCATTCAATGGAATACCATGTTGTGATGTTTACCGGAATGAGAACTTGTTTATGAAAGGGTATTCATGTTTTGTTTGGGGTTTCTTTGGAGGGATGCAATGGGATTCTTGGAGTTTGACTGTGATGTCATGGACTGAAATTTTGGGGGTGCAGTAGAATTTCATGGCCAGGAATTCCTGGAAATCTCTTGGAATGACATGTCATGGGTTTATGGGCTGTGGGATGGAATGTCATGGAATGAGATTCATGGCATGTCAAGCGAAACATTACATCACTACTGACAAGAAACGTCATGAGAATGAAAGAATTATGTTCAGACTGAACAAAACATTGTAGTGACACTGCCCCATTTTAGGTGAATATGAGAGGAATACTATTACTGCATTTATTCAACATCTGCCCTACAAAATGACTGGATTTCAATCGCATTGCTCATGAAGGAATGGACAATCACACAAAAGGGTATGAAGAAACCCGCTCTTTTGCCTAAACGCTCTTGTGTGCCAAAAAGCACCACTCTGCCCCGTGTGAGGCTCGAACTCACGACCTTCAGATTATGAGACTGCCGCGCTGCCTAACTGCGCCAACGAGGCATGTGCTGTGGCCAGAGTGAGTGGTGAAACACTAGCTTCTGGATCATCTGCCATTCGGTGCAGCTCCAAACACGCTGCTCACCGTGAGCTGTCATGTCAGGATGGCCGAGCTAAGGCGCTGCGTTGAGGTCGCAGTCTCCCCTGGAGGCGTGGGTTCGAATCCCACTTCTGACAGACCTAACCTTTGGTTGCGGGCTCCAGGTAGAGTCTTTAACCCTCTGGCAAGTTGACCCAGTAACACACTAATATTGATGAAGTACTGCATTTCAGTTCATGTCAGATCCAATGGAACACTACGGTACCTCTGACCACCGGCATCGTATGAACTTTAAAGTAACACTTTTGTGCCATGTATGGGATTCTGTGGAATTTCCATGCAGTTTCCAGGGAATGTCATGTCCTGACATTTTATGAAATTGGACATGTTTTATAGAATAGCATTCAATGGAATACCATGTTGCGATGTTTACCGGAATGAGAACTTGTTTATGAAAGGGTATTCATGTTTTGTTTGGGGTTTCTTTGGAGGGATGCAATGGGATTCTTGGAGTTTGACTGTGATGTCGTGGACTGAAATTTTGGGGGTGCAGTAGAATTTCATTGCAAGGAATTCCTGGAAATCTCTTGGAATGACATGTCATGGATTTATGGGCTGTGGGATGGAATGTCATGGAATGAGAATCATGAAATGTCAAGCGAAACATTACATCACTACTGACAAGAAACATCATGAGAATGAAAGAATTATGTTCAACCTGAACAAAACATTGTAGTGACACTGCCCCATTTTAGGTGAATATGAGAGGAATACTATTACTGCATTTATTCAACATCTGCCCTACAAAATGACTGGATTTCAATCGCATTGCTCATGAAGGAATGGACAATCACACAAAAGGGTATGAAGAAACCCGCTCTTTTGCCTGAACGCTCTTGTGTGCTAAAAAGCACAACTCTGCCCCGTGTGAGGCTCGAACTCACGACCTTCAGATTATGAGACTGAGGCGCTGCCTAACTGCGCCAACGAGGCATGTGCTGTGGCCAGTGTGAGTGGTGGAGCACTAGCTTCTGGATCATCTGCCATTCGGTGCAGCTCCAAACACGCTGCTCACCGTGCGCTTTCATGTCAGGATGGCCGAGCGGTCTAAGGCGCTGCGTTCAGGTCGCAGTCTCCCCTGGAGGCGTGGGTTCGAATCCCACTTCTGACAGACCTAACCTTTGGTTGCGGGCTCCAGGTACAGTCTTTAACCCTCTGGCAAGTTGACCCAGTAACACACTAATATTGACGAAGCACTGCATTTCAGTTCATGTCAAAGCCAATGGAACAATACGGTACCTCTGACCACCGGCATCGTATGAACTTTAAAGTAACACTTTTGTGCCATGTATGGAATTCTGTGGAATTTCCATGCAGTTTCCAGGGAATGTCATGTCCTGACATTTCATGAAATTGGACATGTTTTATAGAATAGCATTCAATGGAATACCATGTTGTGATGTTTACCGGAATGAGAACTTGTTTATGAAAGGGTATTCATGTTTTGTTTGGGGTTTCTTTGGAGGGATGCAATGGGATTCTTGGAGTTTGACTGTGATGTCATGGACTGAAATTTTGGGGGTGCAGTAGAATTTCATGGCAAGGAATTCCTGGAAATCTCTTGGAATGACATGTCATGGGTTTATGGGCTGTGGGATGGAATGTCATGGAATGAGATTCATGGCATGTCAAGCGAAACATTACATCACTACTGACAAGAAACGTCATGAGAATGAAAGAATTATGTTCAGACTGAACAAAACATTGTAGTGACACTGCCCCATTTTAGGTGAATATGAGAGGAATACTATTACTGCATTTATTCAACATCTGCCCTACAAAATGACTGGATTTCAATCGCATTGCTCATGAAGGAATGGACAATCACACAAAAGGGTATGAAGAAACCCGCTCTTTTGCCTAAACGCTCTTGTGTGCCAAAAAGCACCACTCTGCCCCGTGTGAGGCTCGAACTCACGACCTTCAGATTATGAGACTGCCGCGCTGCCTAACTGCGCCAACGAGGCATGTGCTGTGGCCAGTGTGAGTGGTGAAGCACTAGCTTCTGGATCATCTGCCATTCGGTGCAGCTCCAAACACGCTGCTCACCGTGAGCTGTCATGTCAGGATGGCCGAGCTAAGGCGCTGCGTTGAGGTCGCAGTCTCCCCTGGAGGCGTGGGTTCGAATCCCACTTCTGACAGACCTAACCTTTGGTTGCGGGCTCCAGGTAGAGTCTTTAACCCTCTGGCAAGTTGACCCAGTAACACACTAATATTGATGAAGCACTGCATTTCAGTTCATGTCAGATCCAATGGAACACTACGGTACCTCTGACCACCGGCATCGTATGAACTTTAAAGTAACACTTTTGTGCCATGTATGGGATTCTGTGGAATTTCCATGCAGTTTCCAGGGAATGTCATGTCCTGACATTTTATGAAATTGGACATGTTTTATAGAATAGCATTCAATGGAATACCATGTTGCGATGTTTACCGGAATGAGAACTTGTTTATGAAAGGGTATTCATGTTTTGTTTGGGGTTTCTTTGGAGGGATGCAATGGGATTCTTGGAGTTTGACTGTGATGTCGTGGACTGAAATTTTGGGGGTGCAGTAGAATTTCATTGCAAGGAATTCCTGGAAATCTCTTGGAATGACATGTCATGGATTTATGGGCTGTGGGATGGAATGTCATGGAATGAGAATCATGAAATGTCAAGCGAAACATTACATCACTACTGACAAGAAACATCATGAGAATGAAAGAATTATGTTCAACCTGAACAAAACATTGTAGTGACACTGCCCCATTTTAGGTGAATATGAGAGGAATACTATTACTGCATTTATTCAACATCTGCCCTACAAAATGACTGGAATTCAATCGCATTGCTCATGAAGGAATGGACAATCACACAAAAGGGTATGAAGAAACCCGCTCTTTTGCCTGAACGCTCTTGTGTGCTAAAAAGCACAACTCTGCCCCGTGTGAGGCTCGAACTCACGACCTTCAGATTATGAGACTGACGCGCTGCCTAACTGCGCCAACGAGGCATGTGCTGTGGCCAGTGTGAGTGGTGGAGCACTAGCTTCTGGATCATCTGCCATTCGGTGCAGCTCCAAACACGCTGCTCACCGTGCACTGTCATGTCAGGATGGCCGAGCGGTCTAAGGCGCTGCGTTCAGGTCGCAGTCTCCCCTGGAGGCGTGGGTTCGAATCCCACTTCTGACAGACCTAACCTTTGGTTGCGGGCTCCAGGTAGACTCTTTAACCCTCTGGCAAGTTGACCCAGTAACACGCTAATATTGACGAAGCACTGCAATTCAGTTCATGTCAGAGCCAATGGAACACTACGGTACCTCTGACCACCGGCATCGCATGAACTTTAAAGTAACACTTTTGTGCCATGTATGGGATTCTGTGGAATTTTCATGCAGTTTCCAGGGAATGTCATGTCCTGACATTTCATGAAATTGGACATGTTTTATAGAATAGCATTCAATGGAATAACATGTTGTGATGTTTACCGGAATGAGAACTTGTTTATGAAAGGGTATTCATGTTTTGTTTGGGGTTTCTTTGGAGGGATGCAATGGGATTCTTGGAGTTTGACTGTGATGTCATGGACTGAAATTTTGGGGGTGCAGTAGAATTTCATGGCAAGGAATTCCTGGAAATCTCTTGGAATGACATGTCATGGGTTTATGGGCTGTGGGATGGAATGTCATGGAATGAGATTCATGGCATGTCAAGCGAAACATTACATCACTACTGACAAGAAACGTCATGAGAATGAAAGAATTATGTTCAGACTGAACAAAACATTGTAGTGACACTGCCCCAGTTTAGGTTAATATGAGAGGAATACTATTTCTGCATTTATTCAACATCTGCCCTACAAAATGACTGGATTTCAATCGCATTGCTCATGAAGGAATGGACAATCACACAAAAGGGTATGAAGAAACCCGCTCTTTTGCCTAAACGCTCTTGTGTGCCAAAAAGCACCACTCTGCCCCGTGTGAGGCTCGAACTCACGACCTTCAGATTATGAGACTGCCGCGCTGCCTAACTGCGCCAACGAGGCATGTGCTGTGGCCAGTGTGAGTGGTGGAGCACTAGCTTCTGGATCATCTGCCATTCGGTGCAGCTCCAAACACGCTGCTCACCGTGAGCTGTCATGTCAGGATGGCCGAGCTAAGGCGCTGCGTTCAGGTCGCAGTCTCCCCTGGAGGCGTGG
Organism: Pseudorasbora parva; assembly: GCF_024679245.1. Lineage (NCBI taxonomy): Eukaryota > Metazoa > Chordata > Actinopteri > Cypriniformes > Gobionidae > Pseudorasbora > Pseudorasbora parva. The sequence continues at coordinate 16,259,991 of NC_090191.1, read as the reverse complement.
GTTCGAATCCCACTTCTGACAGACCTAACCTTTGGTTGCGGGCTCCAGGTAGAGTCTTTAACCCTCTGGCAAGTTGACCCAGTAACACACTAATATTGATGAAGCACTGCATTTCAGTTCATGTCAGATCCAATGGAACACTACGGTACCTCTGACCACCGGCATCGTATGAACTTTAAAGTAACACTTTTGTGCCATGTATGGAATTCTGTGGAATTTCCATGCAGTTTCCAGGGAATGTCATGTCCTGACATTTCATGAAATTGGACATGTTTTATAGAATAGCATTCAATGGAATACCATGTTGTGATGTTTACCGGAATGAGAACTTGTTTATGAAAGGGTATTCATGTTTTGTTTGGGGTTTCTTTGGAGGGATGCAATGGGATTCTTGGAGTTTGACTGTGATGTCATGGACTGAAATTTTGGGGGTGCAGTAGAATTTCATGGCAAGGAATTCCTGGAAATCTCTTGGAATGACATGTCATGGGTTTATGGGCTGTGGGATGGAATGTCATGGAATGAGATTCATGGCATGTCAAGCGAAACATTACATCACTACTGACAAGAAACGTCATGAGAATGAAAGAATTATGTTCAGACTGAACAAAACATTGTAGTGACACTGCCCCATTTTAGGTGAATATGAGAGGAATACTATTACTGCATTTATTCAACATCTGCCCTACAAAATGACTGGATTTCAATCGCATTGCTCATGAAGGAATGGACAATCACACAAAAGGGTATGAAGAAACCCGCTCTTTTGCCTAAACGCTCTTGTGTGCCAAAAAGCACCACTCTGCCCCGTGTAAGGCTCGAACTCACGACCTTCAGATTATGAGACTGCCGCGCTGCCTAACTGCGCCAACGAGGCATGTGCTGTGGCCAGTGTGAGTGGTGAAACACTAGCTTCTGGATCATCTGCCATTCGGTGCAGCTCCAAACACGCTGCTCACCGTGAGCTGTCATGTCAGGATGGCCGAGCTAAGGCGCTGCGTTGAGGTCGCAGTCTCCCCTGGAGGCGTGGGTTCGAATCCCACTTCTGACAGACCTAACCTTTGGTTGCGGGCTCCAGGTAGAGTCTTTAACCCTCTGGCAAGTTGACCCAGTAACACACTAATATTGATGAAGCACTGCATTTCAGTTCATGTCAGATCCAATGGAACACTACGGTACCTCTGACCACCGGCATCGTATGAACTTTAAAGTAACACTTTTGTGCCATGTATGGGATTCTGTGGAATTTCCATGCAGTTTCCAGGGAATGTCATGTCCTGACATTTTATGAAATTGGACATGTTTTATAGAATAGCATTCAATGGAATACCATGTTGCGATGTTTACCGGAATGAGAACTTGTTTATGAAAGGGTATTCATGTTTTGTTTGGGGTTTCTTTGGAGGGATGCAATGGGATTCTTGGAGTTTGACTGTGATGTCGTGGACTGAAATTTTGGGGGTGCAGTAGAATTTCATTGCAAGGAATTCCTGGAAATCTCTTGGAATGACATGTCATGGATTTATGGGCTGTGGGATGGAATGTCATGGAATGAGAATCATGAAATGTCAAGCGAAACATTACATCACTACTGACAAGAAACATCATGAGAATGAAAGAATTATGTTCAACCTGAACAAAACATTGTAGTGACACTGCCCCATTTTAGGTGAATATGAGAGGAATACTATTACTGCATTTATTCAACATCTGCCCTACAAAATGACTGGAATTCAATCGCATTGCTCATGAAGGAATGGACAATCACACAAAAGGGTATGAAGAAACCCGCTCTTTTGCCTGAACGCTCTTGTGTGCTAAAAAGCACAACTCTGCCCCGTGTGAGGCTCGAACTCACGACCTTCAGATTATGAGACTGACGCGCTGCCTAACTGCGCCAACGAGGCATGTGCTGTGGCCAGTGTGAGTGGTGGAGCACTAGCTTCTGGATCATCTGCCATTCGGTGCAGCTCCAAACACGCTGCTCACCGTGCGCTGTCATGTCAGGATGGCCGAGCGGTCTAAGGCGCTGCGTTCAGGTCGCAGTCTCCCCTGGAGGCGTGGGTTCGAATCCCACTTCTGACAGACCTAACCTTTGGTTGCGGGCTCCAGGTAGACTCTTTAACCCTCTGGCAAGTTGACCCAGTAACACGCTAATATTGACGAAGCACTGCAATTCAGTTCATGTCAGAGCCAATGGAACACTACGGTACCTCTGACCACCGGCATCGCATGAACTTTAAAGTAACACTTTTGTGCCATGTATGGGATTCTGTGGAATTTTCATGCAGTTTCCAGGGAATGTCATGTCCTGACATTTCATGAAATTGGACATGTTTTATAGAATAGCATTCAATGGAATAACATGTTGTGATGTTTACCGGAATGAGAACTTGTTTATGAAAGGGTATTCATGTTTTGTTTGGGGTTTCTTTGGAGGGATGCAATGGGATTCTTGGAGTTTAACTGTGATGTCATGGACTGAAATTTTGGGGGTGCAGTAGAATTTCATGGCAAGGAATTCCTGGAAATCTCTTGGAATGACATGTCATGGGTTTATGGGCTGTGGGATGGAATGTCATGGAATGAGATTCATGGCATGTCAAGCGAAACATTACATCACTACTGACAAGAAACGTCATGAGAATGAAAGAATTATGTTCAGACTGAACAAAACATTGTAGTGACACTGCCCCATTTTAGGTGAATATGAGAGGAATACTATTACTGCATTTATTCAACATCTGCCCTACAAAATGACTGGATTTCAATCGCATTGCTCATGAAGGAATGGACAATCACACAAAAGGGTATGAAGAAACCCGCTCTTTTGCCTAAACGCTCTTGTGTGCCAAAAAGCACCACTCTGCCCCGTGTGAGGCTCGAACTCACGACCTTCAGATTATGAGACTGCCGCGCTGCCTAACTGCGCCAACGAGGCATGTGCTGTGGCCAGTGTGAGTGGTGAAGCACTAGCTTCTGGATCATCTGCCATTCGGTGCAGCTCCAAACACGCTGCTCACCGTGAGCTGTCATGTCAGGATGGCCGAGCTAAGGCGCTGCGTTGAGGTCGCAGTCTCCCCTGGAGGCGTGGGTTCGAATCCCACTTCTGACAGACCTAACCTTTGGTTGCGGGCTCCAGGTAGAGTCTTTAACCCTCTGGCAAGTTGACCCAGTAACACACTAATATTGATGAAGCACTGCATTTCAGTTCATGTCAGATCCAATGGAACACTACGGTACCTCTGACCACCGGCATCGTATGAACTTTAAAGTAACACTTTTGTGCCATGTATGGGATTCTGTGGAATTTCCATGCAGTTTCCAGGGAATGTCATGTCCTGACATTTTATGAAATTGGACATGTTTTATAGAATAGCATTCAATGGAATACCATGTTGCGATGTTTACCGGAATGAGAACTTGTTTATGAAAGGGTATTCATGTTTTGTTTGGGGTTTCTTTGGAGGGATGCAATGGGATTCTTGGAGTTTGACTGTGATGTCGTGGACTGAAATTTTGGGGGTGCAGTAGAATTTCATTGCAAGGAATTCCTGGAAATCTCTTGGAATGACATGTCATGGATTTATGGGCTGTGGGATGGAATGTCATGGAATGAGAATCATGAAATGTCAAGCGAAACATTACATCACTACTGACAAGAAACATCATGAGAATGAAAGAATTATGTTCAACCTGAACAAAACATTGTAGTGACACTGCCCCATTTTAGGTGAATATGAGAGGAATACTATTACTGCATTTATTCAACATCTGCCCTACAAAATGACTGGAATTCAATCGCATTGCTCATGAAGGAATGGACAATCACACAAAAGGGTATGAAGAAACCCGCTCTTTTGCCTGAACGCTCTTGTGTGCTAAAAAGCACAACTCTGCCCCGTGTGAGGCTCGAACTCACGACCTTCAGATTATGAGACTGACGCGCTGCCTAACTGCGCCAACGAGGCATGTGCTGTGGCCAGTGTGAGTGGTGGAGCACTAGCTTCTGGATCATCTGCCATTCGGTGCAGCTCCAAACACGCTGCTCACCGTGCGCTGTCATGTCAGGATGGCCGAGCGGTCTAAGGCGCTGCGTTCAGGTCGCAGTCTCCCCTGGAGGCGTGGGTTCGAATCCCACTTCTGACAGACCTAACCTTTGGTTGTGGGCTCCAGGTAGAGTCTTTAACCCTCTGGCAAGTTGACCCAGTAACACACTAATATTGACGAAGCACTGCATTTCAGTTCATGTCAAAGCCAATGGAACACTACGGTACCTCTGACCACCGGCATCGTATGAACTTTAAAGTAACACTTTTGTGCCATGTATGGGATTCTGTGGAATTTCCATGCAGTTTCCAGGGAATGTCATGTCCTGACATTTCATGAAATTGGACATGTTTTATAGAATAGCATTCAATGGAATACCATGTTGTGATGTTTACCGGAATGAGAACTTGTTTATGAAAGGGTATTCATGTTTTGTTTGGGGTTTCTTTGGAGGGATGCAATGGGATTCTTGGAGTTTGACTGTGATGTCATGGACTGAAATTTTGGGGGTGCAGTAGAATTTCATGGCAAGGAATTCCTGGAAATCTCTTGGAATGACATGTCATGGGTTTATGGGCTGTGGGATGGAATGTCATGGAATGAGATTCATGGCATGTCAAGCGATACATTACATCACTACTGACAAGAAACGTCATGAGAATGAAAGAATTATGTTCATACTGAACAAAACATTGTAGTGACACTGCCCCATTTTAGGTGAATATGAGAGGAATACTATTACTGCATTTATTCAACATCTGCCCTACAAAATGACTGGATTTCAATCGCATTGCTCATGAAGGAATGGACAATCACACAAAAGGGTATGAAGAAACCCGCTCTTTTGCCTAAACGCTCTTGTGTGCCAAAAAGCACCACTCTGCCCCGTGTGAGGCTCGAACTCACGACCTTCAGATTATGAGACTGCCGCGCTGCCTAACTGCGCCAACGAGGCATGTGCTGTGGCCAGTGTGAGTGGTGAAGCACTAGCTTCTGGATCATCTGCCATTCGGTGCAGCTCCAAACACACTGCTCACCGTGAGCTGTCATGTCAGGATGGCCGAGCTAAGGCGCTGCGTTCAGGTCGCAGTCTCCCCTGGAGGCGTGGGTTCGAATCCCACTTCTGACAGACCTAACCTTTGGTTGCGGGCTCCAGGTAGACTCTTTAACCCTCTGGCAAGTTGACCCAGTAACACACTAATATTGATGAAGCACTGCATTTCAGTTCATGTCAAATCCAATGGAACACTACGGTACCTCTGACCACCGGCATCGTATGAACTTTAAAGTAACACTTTTGTGCCATGTATGGGATTCTGTGGAATTTCCATGCAGTTTCCAGGGAATGTCATGTCCTGACATTTTATGAAATTGGACATGTTTTATAGAATAGCATTCAATGGAATACCATGTTGCAATGTTTACCGGAATGAGAACTTGTTTATGAAAGGGTATTCATGTTTTGTATGGGGTTTCTTTGGAGGGATGCAATGGGATTCTTGGAGTTTGACTGTGATGTCGTGGACTGAAATTTTGGGGGTGCAGTAGAATTTCATTGCAAGGAATTCCTGGAAATCTCTTGGAATGACATGTCATGGGTTTATGGGCTGTGGGATGGAATGTCATGGAATGAGAATCATGAAATGTCAAGCGAAACATTACATCACTACTGACAAGAAACATCATGAGAATGAAAGAATTATGTTCAACCTGAACAAAACATTGTAGTGACACTGCCCCATTTTAGGTGAATATGAGAGGAATACTATTACTGCATTTATTCAACATCTGCCCTACAAAATGACTGGAATTCAATCGCATTGCTCATGAAGGAATGGACAATCACACAAAAGGGTATGAAGAAACCCGCTCTTTTGCCTAAACGCTCTTGTGTGCTAAAAAGCACAACTCTGCCCCGCGTGAGGCTCGAACTCACGACCTTCAGATAATGAGACTGACGCGCTGCCTAACTGCGCCAACGAGGCATGTGCTGTGGCCAGTGTGAGTGGTGGAGCACTAGCTTCTGGATCATCTGCCATTCGGTGCAGCTCCAAACACGCTGCTCACCGTGCGCTGTCATGTCAGGATGGCCGAGCGGTCTAAGGCGCTGCGTTCAGGTCGCAGTCTCCCCTGGAGGCGTCGGTTTGAATCCCACTTCTGACAGACCTGACCTTTGGTTGCGGGCTCCAGGTAGACTCTTTAACCCTCTGGCAAGTTGACCCAGTAACACGCTAATATTGACGAAGCACTGCAATTCAGTTCATGTCAGAGCCAATGGAACACTACGGTACCTCTGACCACCGGCATCGCATGAACTTTAAAGTAACACTTTTGTGCCATGTATGGGATTCTGTGGAATTTTCATGCAGTTTCCAGGGAATGTCATGTCCTGACATTTCATGAAATTGGACATGTTTTATAGAATAGCATTCAATGGAATAACATGTTGTGATGTTTACCGGAATGAGAACTTGTTTATGAAAGGGTATTCATGTTTTGTTTGGGGTTTCTTTGGAGGGATGCAATGGGATTCTTGGAGTTTGACTGTGATGTCATGGACTGAAATTTTGGGGGTGCAGTAGAATTTCATGGCAAGGAATTCCTGGAAATCTCTTGGAATGACATGTCATGGGTTTATGGGCTGTGGGATGGAATGTCATGGAATGAGATTCATGGCATGTCAAGCGAAACATTACATCACTACTGACAAGAAACGTCATGAGAATGAAAGAATTATGTTCAGACTGAACAAAACATTGTAGTGACACTGCCCCATTTTAGGTGAATATGAGAGGAATACTATTACTGCATTTATTCAACATCTGCCCTACAAAATGACTGGATTTCAATCGCATTGCTCATGAAGGAATGGACAATCACACAAAAGGGTATGAAGAAACCCGCTCTTTTGCCTAAACGCTCTTGTGTGCCAAAAAGCACCACTCTGCCCCGTGTGAGGCTCGAACTCACGACCTTCAGATTATGAGACTGACGCGCTGCCTAACTGCGCCAACGAGGCATGTGCTGTGGTCAGTGTGAGTGGTGGAGCACTAGCTTCTGGATCATCTGCCATTCGGTGCAGCTCCAAACACGCTGCTCACCGTGCGCTTTCATGTCAGGATGGCCGAGCGGTCTAAGGCGCTGCGTTCAGGTCGCAGTCTCCCCTGGAGGCGTGGGTTCGAATCCCACTTCTGACAGACCTAACCTTTGGTTGCGGGCTCCAGGTAGAGTCTTTAACCCTCTGGCAAGTTGACCCAGTAACACACTAATATTGACGAAGCACTGCATTTCAGTTCATGTCAGAGCCAATGGAACACTACGGTACCTCTGACCACCGGCATCGTATGATCTTTAAAGTAACACTTTTGTGCCATGTATGGGATTCTGTGGAATTTCCATGCAGTTTCCAGGGAATGTCATGTCCTGACATTTCATGAAATTGGACATGTTTTATAGAATAGCATTCAATGGAATACCATGTTGTGATGTTTACCGGAATGAGAACTTGTTTATGAAAGGGTATTCATGTTTTGTTTGGGGTTTCTTTGGAGGGATGCAATGGGATTCTTGGAGTTTGACTGTGATGTCATGGACTGAAATTTTGGGGGTGCAGTAGAATTTCATGGCAAGGAATTCCTGGAAATCTCTTGAAATGACATGTCATGGGTTTATGGGCTGTGGGATGGAATGTCATGGAATGAGATTCATGGCATGTCAAGCGAAACATTACATCACTACTGACAAGAAACGTCATGAGAATGAAAGAATTATGTTCAGACTGAACAAAACATTGTAGTGACACTGCCCCATTTTAGGTGAATATGAGAGGAATACTATTACTGCATTTATTCAACATCTGCCCTACAAAATGACTGGAATTCAATTGCATTGCTCATGAAGGAATGGACAATCACACAAAAGGGTATGAAGAAACCCGCTCTTTTGCCTAAACGCTCTTGTGTGCTAAAAAGCACAACCCTGCCCCGTGTGAGGCTCGAACTCACGACCTTCAGATTATGAGACTGACGCGCTGCCTAACTGCGCCAACGAGGCATGTGCTGTGGCCAGTGTGAGTGGTGGAGCACTAGCTTCTGGATCATCTGCCATTCGGTGCAGCTCCAAACACGCTGCTCACCGTGTGCTGTCATGTCAGGATGGCCGAGCGGTCTAAGGCGCTGCGTTCAGGTCGCAGTCTACCCTGGGGGCGTGGGTTCGAATCCCACTTCTGACAGACCTAACCTTTGGTTGCGGGCTCCAGGTAGACTCTTTAACCCTCTGGCAAGTTGACCCAGTAACACGCTAATATTGACGAAGCACTGCAATTCAGTTCATGTCAGAGCCAATGGAACACTACGGTACCTCTGACCACCGGCATCGCATGAACTTTAAAGTAACACTTTTGTGCCATGTATGGGATTCTGTGGAATTTTCATGCAGTTTCCAGGGAATGTCATGTCCTGACATTTCATGAAATTGGACATGTTTTATAGAATAGCATTCAATGGAATAACATGTTGTGATGTTTACCGGAATGAGAACTTGTTTATGAAAGGGTATTCATGTTTTGTTTGGGGTTTCTTTGGAGGGATGCAATGGGATTCTTGGAGTTTGACTGTGATGTCATGGACTGAAATTTTGGGGGTGCAGTAGAATTTCATGGCAAGGAATTCCTGGAAATCTCTTGGAATGACATGTCATGGATTTATGGGCTGTGGGATGGAATGTCATGGAATGAGAATCATGAAATGTCAAGCGAAACATTACATCACTACTGACAAGAAACATCATGAGAATGAAAGAATTATGTTCAACCTGAACAAAACATTGTAGTGACACTGCCCCATTTTAGGTGAATATGAGAGAAATACTATTACTACATTTATTCAACATCTGCCCTACAAAATGACTGGAATTCAATCGCATTGCTCATGAAGGAATGGACAATCACACAAAAGGGTATGAAGAAACCCGCTCTTTTGCCTGAACGCTCTTGTGTGCTAAAAAGCACAACTCTGCCCCGTGTGAGGCTCGAACTCACGACCTTCAGATTATGAGACTGACGCGCTAGCTAACTGCGCCAACGAGGCATGTGCTGTGGCCAGTGTGAGTGGTGGAGCACTAGCTTCTGGATCATCTGCCATTCGGTGCAGCTCCAAACACGCTGCTCACCGTGAGCTGTCATGTCAGGATGGCGGAGCGGTCTAAGGCGCTGCGTTCAGGTCGCAGTCTCCCCTGGAGGCGTGGGTTCGAATCCCACTTCTGACAGACCTAACCTTTGGTTGCGGGCTCCAGGTAGAGTCTTTAACCCTCTGGCAAGTTGACCCAGTAACACACTAATATTGACGAAGCACTGCATTTCAGTTCATGTCAAAGCCAATGGAACACTACAGTACCTCTGACCACCGGCATCGTATGAACTTTAAAGTAACACTTTTGTGCCATGTATGGGATTCTGTGGAATTTCCATGCAGTTTCCAGGGAATGTCATGTCCTGACATTTCATGAAATTGGACATGTTTTATAGAATAGCATTCAATGGAATACCATGTTGTGATGTTTACCGGAATGAGAACTTGTTTATGAAAGGGTATTCATGTTTTGTTTGGGGTTTCTTTGGAGGGATGCAATGGGATTCTTGGAGTTTGACTGTGATGTCATGGACTGAAATTTTGGGGGTGCAGTAGAATTTCATGGCAAGGAATTCCTGGAAATCTCTTGGAATGACATGTCATGGGTTTATGGGCTGTGGGATGGAATGTCATGGAATGAGATTCATGGCATGTCAAGCGATACATTACATCACTACTGACAAGAAACGTCATGAGAATGAAAGAATTATGTTCATACTGAACAAAACATTGTAGTGACACTGCCCCATTTTAGGTGAATATGAGAGGAATACTATTACTGCATTTATTCAACATCTGCCCTACAAAATGACTGGATTTCAATCGCATTGCTCATGAAGGAATGGACAATCACACAAAAGGGTATGAAGAAACCCGCTCTTTTGCCTAAACGCTCTTGTGTGCCAAAAAGCACCACTCTGCCCCGTGTGAGGCTCGAACTCACAACCTTCAGATTATGAGACTGCCGCGCTGCCTAACTGCGCCAACGAGGCATGTGCTGTGGCCAGTGTGAGTGGTGAAGCACTAGCTTCTGGATCATCTGCCATTCGGTGCAGCTCCAAACACACTGCTCACCGTGAGCTGTCATGTCAGGATGGCCGAGCTAAGGCGCTGCGTTCAGGTCGCAGTCTCCCCTGGAGGCGTGGGTTCGAATCCCACTTCTGACAGACCTAACCTTTGGTTGCGGGCTCCAGGTAGACTCTTTAACCCTCTGGCAAGTTGACCCAGTAACACACTAATATTGATGAAGCACTGCATTTCAGTTCATGTCAGATCCAATGGAACACTACGGTACCTCTGACCACCGGCATCGTATGAACTTTAAAGTAACACTTTTGTGCCATGTATGGGATTCTGTGGAATTTCCATGCAGTTTCCAGGGAATGTCATGTCCTGACATTTTATGAAATTGAACATGTTTTATAGAATAGCATTCAATGGAATACCATGTTGCAATGTTTACCGGAATGAGAACTTGTTTATGAAAGGGTATTCATGTTTTGTATGGGGTTTCTTTGGAGGGATGCAATGGGATTCTTGGAGTTTGACTGTGATGTCGTGGACTGAAATTTTGGGGGTGCAGTAGAATTTCATTGCAAGGAATTCCTGGAAATCTCTTGGAATGACATGTCATGGGTTTATGGGCTGTGGGATGGAATGTCATGGAATGAGAATCATGAAATGTCAAGCGAAACATTACATCACTACTGACAAGAAACATCATGAGAATGAAAGAATTATGTTCAACCTGAACAAAACATTGTAGTGACACTGCCCCATTTTAGGTGAATATGAGAGGAATACTATTACTGCATTTATTCAACATCTGCACTACAAAATGACTGGAATTCAATCGCATTGCTCATGAAGGAATGGACAATCACACAAAAGGGTATGAAGAAACCCGCTCTTTTGCCTAAACGCTCTTGTGTGCTAAAAAGCACAACTCTGCCCCGCGTGAGGCTCGAACTCACGACCTTCAGATAATGAGACTGACGCGCTGCCTAACTGCGCCAACGAGGCATGTGCTGTGGCCAGTGTGAGTGGTGGAGCACTAGCTTCTGGATCATCTGCCATTCGGTGCAGCTCCAAACACGCTGCTCACCGTGCGCTGTCATGTCAGGATGGCCGAGCGGTCTAAGGCGCTGCGTTCAGGTCGCAGTCTCCCCTGGTGGCGTGGGTTCGAATCCCACTTCTGACAGACCTGACCTTTGGTTGCGGGCTCCAGGTAGACTCTTTAACCCTCTGGCAAGTTGACCCAGTAACACGCTAATATTGACGAAGCACTGCAATTCAGTTCATGTCAGAGCCAATGGAACACTACGGTACCTCTGACCACCGGCATCGCATGAACTTTAAAGTAACACTTTTGTGCCATGTATGGGATTCTGTGGAATTTTCATGCAGTTTCCAGGGAATGTCATGTCCTGACATTTCATGAAATTGGACATGTTTTATAGAATAGCATTCAATGGAATAACATGTTGTGATGTTTACCGGAATGAGAACTTGTTTATGAAAGGGTATTCATGTTTTGTTTGGGGTTTCTTTGGAGGGATGCAATGGGATTCTTGGAGTTTGACTGTGATGTCATGGACTGAAATTTTGGGGGTGCAGTAGAATTTCATGGCAAGGAATTCCTGGAAATCTCTTGGAATGACATGTCATGGGTTTATGGGCTGTGGGATGGAATGTCATGGAATGAGATTCATGGCATGTCAAGCGAAACATTACATCACTACTGACAAGAAACGTCATGAGAATGAAAGAATTATGTTCAGACTGAACAAAACATTGTAGTGACACTGCCCCAGTTTAGGTTAATATGAGAGGAATACTATTTCTGCATTTATTCAACATCTGCCCTACAAAATGACTGGATTTCAATCGCATTGCTCATGAAGGAATGGACAATCACACAAAAGGGTATGAAGAAACCCGCTCTTTTGCCTAAACGCTCTTGTGTGCCAAAAAGCACCACTCTGCCCCGTGTGAGGCTCGAACTCACGACCTTCAGATTATGAGACTGACGCGCTGCCTAACTGCGCCAACAAGGCATGTGCTGTGGCCAGTGTGAGTGGTGGAGCACTAGTTTCTGGATCATCTGCCATTCGGTGCAGCTCCAAACACGCTGCTCACCGTGAGCTGTCATGTCAGGATGGCCGAGCGGTCTAAGGCGCTGCGTTCAGGTCGCAGTCTCCCCTGGAGGCGTGGGTTCGAATCCCACTTCTGACAGACCTAACCTTTGGTTGCGGGCTCCAGGTAGACTCTTTAACCCTCTGGCAAGTTGACCCAGTAACACACTAATATTGATGAAGCACTGCATTTCAGTTCATGTCAGATCCAATGGAACACTACGGTACCTCTGACCACCGGCATCGTATGAACTTTAAAGTAACACTTTTGTGCCATGTATGGGATTCTGTGGAATTTCCATGCAGTTTCCAGGGAATGTCATGTCCTGACATTTTATGAAATTGGACATGTTTTATAGAATAGCATTCAATGGAATACCATGTTGCAATGTTTACCGGAATGAGAACTTGTTTATGAAAGGGTATTCATGTTTTGTATGGGGTTTCTTTGGAGGGATGCAATGGGATTCTTGGAGTTTGACTGTGATGTCGTGGACTGAAATTTTGGGGGTGCAGTAGAATTTCATTGCAAGGAATTCCTGGAAATCTCTTGGAATGACATGTCATGGGTTTATGGGCTGTGGGATGGAATGTCATGGAAGGAGAATCATGAAATGTCAAGCGAAACATTACATCACTACTGACAAGAAACATCATGAGAATGAAAGAATTATGTTCAACCTGAACAAAACATTGTAGTGACACTGCCCCATTTTAGGTGAATATGAGAGGAATACTATTACTGCATTTATTCAACATCTGCCCTACAAAATGACTGGAATTCAATCGCATTGCTCATGAAGGAATGGACAATCACACAAAAGGGTATGAAGAAACCCGCTCTTTTGCCTAAACGCTTTTGTGTGCTAAAAAGCACAACTCTGCCCCGCGGGAGGCTCGAACTCACGACCTTCAGATAATGAGACTGAGGCGCTGCCTAACTGCGCCAACGAGGCATGTGCTGTGGCCAGTGTGAGTGGTGGAGCACTAGCTTCTGGATCATCTGCCATTCGGTGCAGCTCCAAACACGCTGCTCACCGTGCACTGTCATGTCAGGATGGCCGAGCGGTCTAAGGCGCTGCGTTCAGGTCGCAGTCTCCCCTGGAGGCGTGGGTTCGAATCCCACTTCTGACAGACCTGACCTTTGGGTGCGGGCTCCAGGTAGACTCTTTAACCCTCTGGCAAGTTGACCCAGTAACACGCTAATATTGACGAAGCACTGCAATTCAGTTCATGTCAGAGCCAATGGAACACTACGGTACCTCTGACCACCGGCATCGCATGAACTTTAAAGTAACACTTTTGTGCCATGTATGGGATTCTGTGGAATTTTCATGCAGTTTCCACGGAATGTCATGTCCTGACATTTCATGAAATTGGACATGTTTTATAGAATAGCATTCAATGGAATAACATGTTGTGATGATTACCGGAATGAGAACTTGTTTATGAAAGGGTATTCATGTTTTGTTTGGGGTTTCTTTGGAGGGATGCAATGGGATTCTTGGAGTTTGACTGTGATGTCATGGACTGAAATTTTGGGGGTGCAGTAGAATTTCATGGCAAGGAATTCCTGGAAATCTCTTGGAATGACATGTCATGGGTTTATGGGCTGTGGGATGGAATGTCATGGAATGAGATTCATGGCATGTCAAGCGAAACATTACATCACTACTGACAAGAAACGTCATGAGAATGAAAGAATTATGTTCAGACTGAACAAAACATTGTAGTGACACTGCCCCAGTTTAGGTTAATATGAGAGGAATACTATTTCTGCATTTATTCAACATCTGCCCTACAAAATGACTGGATTTCAATCGCATTGCTCATGAAGGAATGGACAATCACACAAAAGGGTATGAAGAAACCCGCTCTTTTGCCTAAACGCTCTTGTGTGCCAAAAAGCACCACTCTGCCCCGTGTGAGGCTCGAACTCACGACCTTCAGATTATGAGACTGACGCGCTGCCTAACTGCGCCAACAAGGCATGTGCTGTGGCCAGTGTGAGTGGTGGAGCACTAGCTTCTGGATCATCTGCCATTCGGTGCACCTCCAAACACGCTGCTCACCGTGAGCTGTCATGTCAGGATGGCCGAGCGGTCTAAGGCGCTGCGTTCAGGTCGCAGTCTCCCCTGGAGGCGTGGGTTCGAATCCCACTTCTGACAGACCTAACCTTTGGTTGCGGGCTCCAGGTAGAGTCTTTAACCCTCTGGCAAGTTGACCCAGTAACACACTAATATTGACGAAGCACTGCATTTCAGTTCATGTCAAAGCCAATGGAACACTACGGTACCTCTGACCACCGGCATCGTATGAACTTTAAAGTAACACTTTTGTGCCATGTATGGAATTCTGTGGAATTTCCATGCAGTTTCCAGGGAATGTCATGTCCTGACATTTCATGAAATTGGACATGTTTTATAGAATAGCATTCAATGGAATACCATGTTGTGATGTTTACCGGAATGAGAACTTGTTTATGAAAGGGTATTCATGTTTTGTTTGGGGTTTCTTTGGAGGGATGCAATGGGATTCTTGGAGTTTGACTGTGATGTCATGGACTGAAATTTTGGGGGTGCAGTAGAATTTCATGGCAAGGAATTCCTGGAAATCTCTTGGAATGACATGTCATGGGTTTATGGGCTGTGGGATGGAATGTCATGGAATGAGATTCATGGCATGTCAAGCGAAACATTACATCACTACTGACAAGAAACGTCATGAGAATGAAAGAATTATGTTCAGACTGAACAAAACATTGTAGTGACACTGCCCCATTTTAGGTGAATATGAGAGGAATACTATTACTGCATTTATTCAACATCTGCCCTACAAAATGACTGGATTTCAATCGCATTGCTCATGAAGGAATGGACAATCACACAAAAGGGTATGAAGAAACCCGCTCTTTTGCCTAAACGCTCTTGTGTGCCAAAAAGCACCACTCTGCCCCGTGTGAGGCTCGAACTCACGACCTTCAGATTATGAGACTGCCGCGCTGCCTAACTGCGCCAACGAGGCATGTGCTGTGGCCAGTGTGAGTGGTGAAGCACTAGCTTCTGGATCATCTGCCATTCGGTGCAGCTCCAAACACGCTGCTCACCGTGAGCTGTCATGTCAGGATGGCCGAGCTAAGGCGCTGCGTTCAGGTCGCAGTCTCCCCTGGAGGCGTGGGTTCGAATCCCACTTCTGACAGACCTAACCTTTGGTTGCGGGCTCCAGGTAGAGTCTTTAACCCTCTGGCAAGTTGACCCAGTAACACACTAATATTGATGAAGCACTGCATTTCAGTTCATGTCAGATCCAATGGAACACTACGGTACCTCTGACCACCGGCATCGTATGAACTTTAAAGTAACACTTTTGTGCCATGTATGGGATTCTGTGGAATTTCCATGCAGTTTCCAGGGAATGTCATGTCCTGACATTTTATGAAATTGGACATGTTTTATAGAATAGCATTCAATGGAATACCATGTTGCAATGTTTACCGGAATGAGAACTTGTTTATGAAAGGGTATTCATGTTTTGTATGGGGTTTCTTTGGAGGGATGCAATGGGATTCTTGGAGTTTGACTGTGATGTCGTGGACTGAAATTTTGGGGGTGCAGTAGAATTTCATTGCAAGGAATTCCTGGAAATCTCTTGGAATGACATGTCATGGGTTTATGGGCTGTGGGATGGAATGTCATGGAATGAGAATCATGAAATGTCAAGCGAAACATTACATCACTACTGACAAGAAACATCATGAGAATGAAAGAATTATGTTCAACCTGAACAAAACATTGTAGTGACACTGCCCCATTTTAGGTGAATATGAGAGGAATACTATTACTGCATTTATTCAACATCTGCCCTACAAAATGACTGGAATTCAATCGCATTGCTCATGAAGGAATGGACAATCACACAAAAGGGTATGAAGTCACTCCCGCTCTTTTGCCTAAACGCTCTTGTGTGCTAAAAAGCACAACTCTGCCCCGCGTGAGGCTCGTACTCACGACCTTCAGATAATGACACTGACGCGCTGCCTAACTGCGCCAACGAGGCATGTGCTGTGGCCAGTGTGAGTGGTGGAGCACTAGCTTCTGGATCATCTGCCATTCGGTGCAGCTCCAAACACGCTGCTCACCGTGCGCTGTCATGTCAGGATGGCCGAGCGGTCTAAGGCGCTGCGTTCAGGTCGCAGTCTCCCCTGGAGGCGTGGGTTCGAATCCCACTTCTGACAGACCTGACCTTTGGTTGCGGGCTCCAGGTAGACTCTTTAACCCTCTGGCAAGTTGACCCAGTAACACGCTAATATTGACGAAGCACTGCAATTCAGTTCATGTCAGAGCCAATGGAACACTACGGTACCTCTGACCACCGGCATCGCATGAACTTTAAAGTAACACTTTTGTGCCATGTATGGGATTCTGTGGAATTTTCATGCAGTTTCCAGGGAATGTCATGTCCTGACATTTCATGAAATTGGACATGTTTTATAGAATAGCATTCAATGGAATAACATGTTGTGATGTTTACCGGAATGAGAACTTGTTTATGAAAGGGTATTCATGTTTTGTTTGGGGTTTCTTTGGAGGGATGCAATGGGATTCTTGGAGTTTGACTGTGATGTCATGGACTGAAATTTTGGGGGTGCAGTAGAATTTCATGGCAAGGAATTCCTGGAAATCTCTTGGAATGACATGTCATGGGTTTATGGGCTGTGGGATGGAATGTCATGGAATGAGATTCATGGCATGTCAAGCGAAACATTACATCACTACTGACAAGAAACGTCATGAGAATGAAAGAATTATGTTCAGACTGAACAAAACATTGTAGTGACACTGCCCCAGTTTAGGTGAATATGAGAGGAATACTATTTCTGCATTTATTCAACATCTGCCCTACAAAATGACTGGATTTCAATCGCATTGCTCATGAAGGAATGGACAATCACACAAAAGGGTATGAAGAAACCCGCTCTTTTGCCTAAACGCTCTTGTGTGCCAAAAAGCACCACTCTGCCCCGTGTGAGGCTCGAACTCACGACCTTCAGATTATGAGACTGATGCGCTGCCTAACTGCGCCAACGAGGCATGTGCTGTGGCCAGTGTGAGTGGTGGAACACTAGCTTCTGGATCATCTGCCATTCGGTGCAGCTCCAAACACGCTGCTCACCGTGAGCTGTCATGTCAGGATGGCCGAGCGGTCTAAGGCGCTGCGTTCAGGTCGCAGTCTCCCCTGGAGGCGTGGGTTCGAATCCCACTTCTGACAGACCTAACCTTTGGTTGCGGGCTCCAGGTAGAGTCTTTAACCCTCTGGCAAGCTGACCCAGTAACACACTAATATTGACGAAGCACTGCATTTCAGTTCATGTCAGAGCCAATGGAACACTACGGTACCTCTGACCACCGGCATCGTATGAACTTTAAAGTAACACTTTTGTGCCATGTATGGGATTCTGTGGAATTTTCATGCAGTTTCCAGGGAATGTCATGTCCTGACATTTCATGAAATTGGACATGTTTTATAGAATGGCATTCAATGGAATAACATGTTGTGATGTTTACCGGAATGAGAACTTGTTTATGAAAGGGTATTCATGTTTTGTTTGGGGTTTCTTTGGAGGGATGCAATGGGATTCTTGGAGTTTGACTGTGATGTCATGGACTGAAATTTTGGGGGTGCAGTAGAATTTCATGGCAAGGAATTCCTGGAAATCTCTTGGAATGACATGTCATGGGTTTATGGGCTGTGGGATGGAATGTCATGGAATGAGATTCATGGCATGTCAAGCGAAACATTACATCACTACTGACAAGAAATGTCATGAGAATGAAAGAATTATGTTCAGACTGAACAAAACATTGTAGTGACACTGCCCCAGTTTAGGTGAATATGAGAGGAATACTATTTCTGCATTTATTCAACATCTGCCCTACAAAATGACTGGATTTCAATCGCATTGCTCATGAAGGAATGGACAATCACACAAAAGGGTATGAAGAAACCCGCTCTTTTGCCTAAACGCTCTTGTGTGCCAAAAAGCACCACTCTGCCCCGTGTGAGGCTCGAACTCACGACCTTCAGATTATGAGACTGACGCGCTGCCTAACTGCGCCAACGAGGCATGTGCTTTGGCCAGTGTGAGTGGTGGAGCACTAGCTTCTGGATCATCTGCCATTCGGTGCAGCTCCAAACACGCTGCTCACCGTGAGCTGTCATGTCAGGATGGCCGAGCGGTCTAAGGCGCTGTGTTCAGGTCGCAGTCTCCCCTGGAGGCGTGGGTTCGAATCCCACTTCTGACAGACCTAACCTTTGGTTGCGGGCTCCAGGTAGACTCTTTAACCCTCTGGCAAGTTGACCCAGTAACACACTAATATTGACGAAGCACTGCATTTCAGTTCATGTCAGAGCCAATGGAACACTACGGTACCTCTGACCACCGGCATCGTATGAACTGTAAAGTAACACTTTTGTGCCATGTATGGGATTCTGTGGAATGTCCACGCAGTTTCCAGGGAATGTCATGTCCTGACATTTCATGAAATTGGACATGTTTTATAGAATAGCATTCAATGGAATACCATGTTGTGATGTTTACCGGAATGAGAACTTGTTTATGAAAGGGTATTCATGTTTTGTTTGGGGTTTCTTTGGAGGGATGCAATGGGATTCTTGGAGTTTGACTGTGATGTCATGGACTGAAATTTTGGGGGTGCAGTAGAATTTCATGGCAAGGAATTCCTGGAAATCTCTTGGAATGACATGTCATGGGTTTATGGGCTGTGGGATGGAATGTCATGGAATGAGATTCATGGCATGTCAAGCGAAACATTACATCACTACTGACAAGAAACGTCATGAGAATGAAAGAATTATGTTCAGACTGAACAAAACATTGTAGAGACATTGCCCCATTTTAGGTGAATATGAGAGGAATACTATTACTGCATTTATTCAACATCTGCCCTACAAAATGACTGGATTTCAATCGCATTGCTCACGAAGGAATGGACAATCACACAAAAGGGTATGAAGAAACCCGCTCTTTTGCCTAAACGCTCTTGTGTGCCAAAAAGCACCACTCTGCCCCGCGTGAGGCTCGAACTCACGACCTTCAGATTATGAGACTGACGCGCTGCCTAACTGCGCCAACAAGGCATGTGCTGTGGCCAGTGTGAGTGGTGGAGCACTAGCTTCTGGATCATCTGCCATTCGGTGCAGCTCCAAACACGCTGCTCACCGTGCGCTGTCATGTCAGGATGGCCGAGCGGTCTAAGGCTGCGTTCAGGTCGCAGTCTCCCCTGGAGGCGTGGGTTCGAATCCCACTTCTGACAGACCTAACCTTTGGTTGCGGGCTCCAGGTAGACTCTTTAACCCTCTGGCAAGTTGACCCAGTAACACGCTAATATTGACGAAGCACTGCAATTCAGTTCATGTCAGAGCCAATGGAACACTACGGTATCTCTGACCACCGGCATCGCATGAACTTTAAAGTAACACTTTTGTGCCATGTATGGGATTCTGTGGAATTTTCATGCAGTTTCCAGGGAATGTCATGTCCTGACATTTCATGAAATTGGACATGTTTTATAGAATAGCATTCAATGGAATAACATGTTGTGATGTTTACCGGAATGAGAACTTGTTTATGAAAGGGTATTCATGTTTTGTTTGGGGTTTCTTTGGAGGGATGCAATGGGATTCTTGGAGTTTGACTGTGATGTCATGGACTGAAATTTTGGGGGTGCAGTAGAATTTCATGGCAAGGAATTCCTGGAAATCTCTTGGAATGACATGTCATGGGTTTATGGGCTGTGGGATGGAATGTCATGGAATGAGATTCATGGCATGTCAAGCGAAACATTACATCACTACTGACAAGAAACGTCATGAGAATGAAAGAATTATGTTCAGACTGAACAAAACATTGTAGTGACACTGCCCCAGTTTAGGTGAATATGAGAGGAATACTATTTCTGCATTTATTCAACATCTGCCCTACAAAATGACTGGATTTCAATCGCATTGCTCATGAAGGAATGGACAATCACACAAAAGGGTATGAAGAAACCCGCTCTTTTGCCTAAACGCTCTTGTGTGCCAAAAAGCACCACTCTGCCCCGTGTGAGGCTCGAACTCACGACCTTCAGATTATGAGACTGACGCGCTGCCTAACTGCGCCAACAAGGCATGTGCTGTGGACAGTGTGAGTGGTGGAGCACTAGCTTCTGGATCATCTGCCATTCGGTGCAGCTCCAAACACGCTGCTCACCGTGCGCTTTTATGTCAGGATGGCCGAGCGGTCTAAGGCGCTGCGTTCAGGTCGCAGTCTCCCTTGGAGGCGTGGGTTCGAATCCCACTTCTGACAGACCTAACCTTTGGTTGCGGGCTCCAGGTAGAGTCTTTAACCCTCTGGCAAGTTGACCCAGTAACACACTAATATTGACGAAGCACTGCATTTCAGTTCATGTCAAAGCCAATGGAACACTACGGTACCTCTGACCACCGGCATCGTATGAACTTTAAAGTAACACTTTTGTGCCATGTATGGGATTCTGTGGAATTTCCATGCAGTTTCCAGGGAATGTCATGTCCTGACATTTCATGAAATTGGACATGTTTTATAGAATAGCATTCAATGGAATACCATGTTGTGATGTTTACCGGAATGAGAACTTGTTTATGAAAGGGTATTCATGTTTTGTTTGGGGTTTCTTTGGAGGGATGCAATGGGATTCTTGGAGTTTGACTGTGATGTCATGGACTGAAATTTTGGGGGTGCAGTAGAATTTCATGGCAAGGAATTCCTGGAAATCTCTTGGAATGACATGTCATGGGTTTATGGGCTGTGGGATGGAATGTCATGGAATGAGATTCATGGCATGTCAAGCGAAACATTACATCACTACTGACAAGAAACGTCATGAGAATGAAAGAATTATGTTCAGACTGAACAAAACATTGTAGTGACACTGCCCCATTTTAGGTGAATATGAGAGGAATACTATTACTGCATTTATTCAACATCTGCCCTACAAAATGACTGGATTTCAATCGCATTGCTCATGAAGGAATGGACAATCACACAAAAGGGTATGAAGAAACCCGCTCTTTTGCCTAAACGCTCTTGTGTGCCAAAAAGCACCAATCTGCCCCGTGTGAGGCTCGAACTCACGACCTTCAGATTATGAGACTGACGCGCTGCCTAACTGCGCCAACGAGGCATGTGCTGTGGTCAGTGTGAGTGGTGGAGCACTAGCTTCTGGATCATCTGCCATTCGGTGCAGCTCCAAACACGCTGCTCAACGTGCGCTTTCATGTCAGGATGGCCGAGCGGTCTAAGGCGCTGCGTTCAGGTCGCAGTCTCCCCTGGAGGCGTGGGTTCGAATCCCACTTCTGACAGACCTAACCTTTGGTTGCGGGCTCCAGGTAGACTCTTTAACCCTCTGGCAAGTTGACCCAGTAACACGCTAATATTGACGAAGCACTGCAATTCAGTTCATGTCAGAGCCAATGGAACACTACGGTACCTCTGACCACCGGCATCGCATGAACTTTAAAGTAACACTTTTGTGCCATGTATGGGATTCTGTGGAATTTTCATGCAGTTTCCAGGGAATGTCATGTCCTGACATTTCATGAAATTGGACATGTTTTATAGAATAGCATTCAATGGAATAACATGTTGTGATGTTTACCGGAATGAGAACTTGTTTATGAAAGGGAATTCATGTTTTGTTTGGGGTTTCTTTGGAGGGATGCAATGGGATTCTTGGAGTTTGACTGTGATGTCATGGACTGAAATTTTGGGGGTGCAGTAGAATTTCATGGCAAGGAATTCCTGGAAATCTCTTGGAATGACATGTCATGGGTTTATGGGCTGTGGGATGGAATGTCATGGAATGAGATTCATGGCATGTCAAGCGAAACATTACATCACTACTGACAAGAAACGTCATTAGAATGAAAGAATTATGTTCAGACTGAACAAAACATTGTAGTGACACTGCCCCAGTTTAGGTTAATATGAGAGGAATACTATTTCTGCATTTATTCAACATCTGCCCTACAAAATGACTGGATTTCAATCGCATTGCTCATGAAGGAATGGACAATCACACAAAAGGGTATGAAGAAACCCGCTCTTTTGCCTAAACGCTCTTGTGTGCCAAAAAGCACCACTCTGCCCCGTGTGAGGCTCGAACTCACGACCTTCAGATTATGAGACTGACGCGCTGCCTAACTGCGCCAACGAGGCATGTGCTGTGGACAGTGTGAGTGGTGGAGCACTAGCTTCTGGATCATCTGCCATTCGGTGCAGCTCCAAACACGCTGCTCACCGTGAGCTGTCATGTCAGGATGGCCGAGCGGTCTAAGGCGCTGCGTTCAGGTCGCAGTCTCCCCTGGAGGCGTGGGTTCGAATCCCACTTCTGACAGACCTAACCTTTGGTTGCGGGCTCCAGGTAGAGTCTTTAACCCTCTGGCAAGTTGACCCAGTAACACACTAATATTGACGAAGCACTGCATTTCAGTTCATGTCAGAGCCAATGGAACACTACGGTACCTCTGACCACCGGCATCGTATGAACTTTAAAGTAACACTTTTGTGCCATGTATGGGATTCTGTGGAATTTTCATGCAGCTTCCAGGGAATGTCATGTCCTGACATTTCATGAAATTGGACATGTTTTATAGAATAGCATTCAATGGAATAACATGTTGTGATGTTTACCGGAATGAGAACTTGTTTATGAAAGGGTATTCATGTTTTGTTTGGGGTTTCTTTGGAGGGATTCAATGGGATTCTTGGAGTTTGACTGTGATGTCATGGACTGAAATTTTGGGGGTGCAGTAGAATTTCATGGCAAGGAATTCCTGGAAATCTCTTGGAATGACATGTCATGGGTTTATGGGCTGTGGGATGGAATGTCATGGAATGAGATTCATGGCATGTCAAGCGAAACATTACATCACTACTGACAAGAAACGTCATGAGAATGAAAGAATTATGTTCAGACTGAACAAAACATTGTAGTGACACTGCCCCAGTTTAGGTGAATATGAGAGGAATACTATTTCTGCATTTATTCAACATCTGCCCTACAAAATGACTGGATTTCAATCGCATTGCTCATGAAGGAATGGACAATCACACAAAAGGGTATGAAGAAACCCGCTCTTTTGCCTAAACGCTCTTGTGTGCCAAAAAGCACCACTCTGCCCCGTGTGAGGCTCGAACTCACGACCTTCAGATTATGAGACTGACGCGCTGCCTAACTGCGCCAACGAGGCATGTGCTGTGGCCAGTGTGAGTGGTGGAGCACTAGCTTCTGGATCATCTGCCATTCGGTGCAGCTCCAAACACGCTGCTCACCGTGAGCTGTCATGTCAGGATGGCCGAGCGGTCTAAGGCGCTGCGTTCAGGTCGCAGTCTCCCCTGGAGGCGTGGGTTCGAATCCCACTTCTGACAGACCTAACCTTTGGTTGCGGGCTCCAGGTAGAGTCTTTAACCCTCTGGCAAGTTGACCCAGTAACACACTAATATTGACGAAGCACTGCATTTCAGTTCATGTCAGAGCCAATGGAACACTACGGTACCTCTGACCACCGGCATCGTATGAACTGTAAAGTAACACTTTTGTGCCATGTATGGGATTCTGTGGAATTTCCATGCAGTTTCCAGGGAATGTCATGTCCTGACATTTCATGAAATTGGACATGTTTTATAGAATAGCATTCAATGGAATACCATGTTGTGATGTTTACCGGAATGAGAACTTGTTTATGAAAGGGTATTCATGTTTTGTTTGGGGTTTCTTTGGAGGGATGCAATGGGATTCTTGGAGTTTGACTGTGATGTCATGGACTGAAATTTTGGGGGTGCAGTAGAATTTCATGGCAAGGAATTCCTGGAAATCTCTTGGAATGACATGTCATGGGTTTATGGGCTGTGGGATGGAATGTCATGGAATGAGATTCATGGCATGTCAAGCGAAACATTACATCACTACTGACAAGAAACGTCATGAGAATGAAAGAATTATGTTCAGACTGAACAAAACATTGTAGAGACACTGCCCCATTTTAGGTGAATATGAGAGGAATACTATTACTGCATTTATTCAACATCTGCCCTACAAAATGACTGGATTTCAATCGCATTGCTCATGAAGGAATGGACAATCACACAAAAGGGTATGAAGAAACCCGCTCTTTTGCCTAAACGCTCTTGTGTGCCAAAAAGCACCACTCTGCCCCGTGTGAGGCTCGAACTCACGACCTTCAGATTATGAGACTGACGCGCTGCCTAACTGCGCCAACAAGGCATGTGCTGTGGCCAGTGTGAGTGGTGGAGCACTAGCTTCTGGATCATCTGCCATTCGGTGCAGCTCCAAATAGGCTGCTCACCGTGTGCTGTCATGTCAGGATGGCCGAGCGGTCTAAGGCGCTGCGTTCAGGTCGCAGTCTCACCTGGAGGCGTAGGTTCGAATCCCACTTCTGACAGACCTAACCTTTGATTGTGGGCTCCAGGTAGAGTCTTTAACCATCTGGCAAGTTGACCCAGTAACACACTAATATTGACGAAGCACTGCATTTCAGTTCATGTCAGAGCCAATGGAACACTACGGTACCTCTGACCACTGGCATCGTATGAACTTTAAAGTAACACTTTTGTGCCATGTATGGGATTCTGTGGAATTTCCATGCAGTTTCCAGGGAATGTCATGTCCTGACATTTCATGAAATTGGACATGTTTTATAGAATAGCATTCAATGGAATACCATGTTGCGATGTTTACCGGAATGAGAACTTGTTTATGAAAGGGTATTCATGTTTTGTTTGGGGTTTCTTTGGAGGGATGCAATGGGATTCTTGGAGTTTGACTGTGATGTCATGGACTGAAATTTTGGGGGTGCAGTAGAATTTCATGGCAAGGAATTCCTGGAAATCTCTTGGAATGACATGTCATGGGTTTATGGGCTGTGGGATGGAATGTCATGGAATGAGATTCATGGCATGTCAAGCGAAACATTACATCACTACTGACAAGAAACGTCATGAGAATGAAAGAATTATGTTCAGACTGAACAAAACATTGTAGTGACACTGCCCCAGTTTAGGTGAATATGAGAGGAATACTATTTCTGCATTTATTCAACATCTGCCCTACAAAATGACTGGATTTCAATCGCATTGCTCATGAAGGAATGGACAATCACACAAAAGGGTATGAAGAAACCCGCTCTTTTGCCTAAACGCTCTTGTGTGCCAAAAAGCACCACTCTGCCCCGTGTGAGGCTCGAACTCACGACCTTCAGATTATGAGACTGACGCGCTGCCTAACTGCGCCAACGAGGCATGTGCTGTGGCCAGTGTGAGTGGTGGAGCACTAGCTTCTGGATCATCTGCCATTCGGTGCAGCTCCAAACACGCTGCTCACCGTGAGCTGTCATGTCAGGATGGCCGAGCGGTCTAAGGCGCTGCGTTCAGGTCGCAGTCTCCCCTGGAGGCGTGGGTTCGAATCCCACTTCTGACAGACCTAACCTTTGGTTGCGGGCTCCAGGTAGAGTCTTTAACCCTCTGGCAAGTTGACCCAGTAACACACTAATATTGACGAAGCACTGCATTTCAGTTCATGTCAGAGCCAATGGAACACTACGGTACCTCTGACCACCGGCATCGTATGAACTGTAAAGTAACACTTTTGTGCCATGTATGGGATTCTGTGGAATTTCCATGCAGTTTCCAGGGAATGTCATGTCCTGACATTTCATGAAATTGGACATGTTTTATAGAATAGCATTCAATGGAATACCATGTTGTGATGTTTACCGGAATGAGAACTTGTTTATGAAAGGGTATTCATGTTTTGTTTGGGGTTTCTTTGGAGGGATGCAATGGGATTCTTGGAGTTTGACTGTGATGTCATGGACTGAAATTTTGGGGGTGCAGTAGAATTTCATGGCAAGGAATTCCTGGAAATCTCTTGGAATGACATGTCATGGGTTTATGGGCTGTGGGATGGAATGTCATGGAATGAGATTCATGGCATGTCAAGCGAAACATTACATCACTACTGACAAGAAACGTCATGAGAATGAAAGAATTATGTTCAGACTGAACAAAACATTGTAGAGACACTGCCCCATTTTAGGTGAATATGAGAGGAATACTATTACTGCATTTATTCAACATCTGCCCTACAAAATGACTGGATTTCAATCGCATTGCTCATGAAGGAATGGACAATCACACAAAAGGGTATGAAGAAACCCGCTCTTTTGCCTAAACGCTCTTGTGTGCCAAAAAGCACCACTCTGCCCCGTGTGAGGCTCGAACTCACGACCTTCAGATTATGAGACTGACGCGCTGCCTAACTGCACCAACAAGGCATGTGCTGTGGCCAGTGTGAGTGGTGGAGCACTAGCTTCTGGATCATCTGCCATTCGGTGCAGCTCCAAATACGCTGCTCACCGTGCGCTGTCATGTCAGGATGGCCAGGCGGTCTAAGGTGCTGCGTTCAGGTCGCAGTCTCACCTGGAGGCGTAGGTTCGAATCCCACTTCTGACAGACCTAACCTTTGATTGTGGGCTCCAGGTAGAGTCTTTAACCATCTGGCAAGTTGACCCAGTAACACACTAATATTGACGAAGCACTGCATTTCAGTTCTTGTCAGAGCCAATGGAACACTACGGTACCTCTGACCACTGGCATCGTATGAACTTTAAAGTAACACTTTTGTGCCATGTATGGGATTCTGTGGAATTTCCATGCAGTTTCCAGGGAATGTCATGTCCTGACATTTCATGAAATTGGACATGTTTTATAGAATAGCATTCAATGGAATACCATGTTGCGATGTTTACCGGAATGAGAACTTGTTTATGAAAGGGTATTCATGTTTTGTTTGGGGTTTCTTTGGAGGGATGCAATGGGATTCTTGGAGTTTGACTGTGATGTCATGGACTGAAATTTTGGGGGTGCAGTAGAATTTCATGGCAAGGAATTCCTGGAAATCTCTTGGAATGACATGTCATGGGTTTATGGGCTGTGGGATGGAATGTCATGGAATGAGATTCATGAAATGTCAAGCGAAACATTACATCACTACTGACAAGAAACATCATGAGAATGAAAGAATTATGTTCAACCTGAACAAAACATTGTAGTGACACTGCCCCATTTTAGGTGAATATGAGAGGAATACTATTACTGCATTTATTCAACATCTGCCCCACAAAATGACTGGATTTCAATCGCATTGCTCATGAAGGAATGGACAATCACACAAAAGGGTATGAAGAAACCCGCTCTTTTGCCTAAACGCTCTTGTGTGCCAAAAAGCACCACTCTGCCCCGTGTGAGGCTCGAACTCACGACCTTCAGATTATGAGACTGACGCGCTGCCTAACTGCGCCAACGAGGCATGTGCTGTGGCCAGTGTGAGTGGTGGAGCACTAGCTTCTGGATCATCTGCCATTCGGTGCAGCTCCAAACACGCTGCTCACCGTGCACTGTAATGTCAGGATGGCCGAGCGGTCTAAGGCGCTGCGTTCAGGTCGCAGTCTCCCCTGGAGGCGTGGGTTCGAATCCCACTTCTGACAGACCTAACCTTTGGTTGCGGGCTCCAGGTAGACTCTTTAACCCTCCGGCAAGTTGACCCAGTAACACGCTAATATTGACGAAGCACTGCAATTCAGTTCATGTCAAAGCCAATGGAACACTACGGTACGTCTGACCACCGGCATCGCATGAACTTTAAAGTAACACTTTTGTGCCATGTATGGGATTCTGTGGAATTTTCATGCAGTGTCCAGGGAATGTCATGTCCTGACATTTCATGAAATTGGACATGTTTTATAGAATAGCATTCAATGGAATACCATGTTGTGATGTTTACCGGAATGAGAACTTGTTTATGAAAGGGTATTCATGTTTTGTTTGGGGTTTCTTTGGAGGGATGCAATGGGATTCTTGGAGTTTGACTGTGATGTCATGGACTGAAATTTTGGGGGTGCAGTAGAATTTCATGGCAAGGAATTCCTGGAAATCTCTTGGAATGACATGTCATGGGTTTATGGGCTGTGGGATGGAATGTCATGGAATGAGATTCATGGCATGTCAAGCGAAACATTACATCACTACTGACAAGAAACGTCATGAGAATGAAAGAATTATGTTCAGACTGAACAAAACATTGTAGTGACACTGCCCCATTTTAGGTGAATATGAGAGGAATACTATTACTGCATTTATTCAACATCTGCCCTACAAAATGACTGGATTTCAATCGCATTGCTCATGAAGGAATGGACAATCACACAAAAGGGTATGAAGAAACCCGCTCTTTTGCCTAAACGCTCTTGTGTGCCAAAAAGCACCACTCTGCCCCGTGTGAGGCTCGAACTCACGACCTTCAGATTATGAGACTGCCGCGCTGCCTAACTGCGCCAACGAGGAATGTGCTGTGGCCAGTGTGAGTGGTGAACCACTAGCTTCTGGATCATCTGCCATTCGGTGCAGCTCCAAACACGCTGCTCACCGTGAGCTGTCATGTCAGGATGGCCGAGCTAAGGCGCTGCGTTGAGGTCGCAGTCTCCCCTGGAGGCGTGGGTTCAAATCCCACTTCTGACAGACCTAACCTTTGGTTGCGGGCTCCAGGTAGAGTCTTTAACCCTCTGGCAAGTTGACCCAGTAACACACTAATATTGATGAAGCACTGCATTTCAGTTCATGTCAGATCCAATGGAACACTACGGTACCTCTGACCACCGGCATCGTATGAACTTTAAAGTAACACTTTAGTGCCATGTATGGGATTCTGTGGAATTTCCATGCAGTTTCCAGGGAATGTCATGTCCTGACATTTTATGAAATTGGACATGTTTTATAGAATAGCATTCAATGGAATACCATGTTGCGATGTTTACCGGAATGAGAACTTGTTTATGAAAGGGTATTCATGTTTTGTTTGGGGTTTCTTTGGAGGGATGCAATGGGATTCTTGGAGTTTGACTGTGATGTCGTGGACTGAAATTTTGGGGGTGCAGTAGAATTTCATTGCAAGGAATTCCTGGAAATCTCTTGGAATGACATGTCATGGATTTATGGGCTGTGGGATGGAATGTCATGGAATGAGAATCATGAAATGTCAAGCGAAACATTACATCACTACTGACAAGAAACATCATGAGAATGAAAGAATTATGTTCAACCTGAACAAAACATTGTAGTGACACTGCCCCATTTTAGGTGAATATGAGAGGAATACTATTACTGCATTTATTCAACATCTGCCCTACAAAATGACTGGATTTCAATCGCATTGCTCATGAAGGAATGGACAATCACACAAAAGGGTATGAAGAAACCCGCTCTTTTGCCTAAACGCTCTTGTGTGCCAAAAAGCACCACTCTGCCCCGTGTGAGGCTCGAACTCACGACCTTCAGATTATGAGACTGCCGCGCTGCCTAACTGCGCCAACGAGGCATGTGCTGTGGCCAGTGTGAGTGGTGAACCACTAGCTTCTGGATCATCTGCCATTCGGTGCAGCTCCAAACACGCTGCTCACCGTGAGCTGTCATGTCAGGATGGCCGAGCTAAGGCGCTGCGTTGAGGTCGCAGTCTCCCCTGGAGGCGTGGGTTCGAATCCCACTTCTGACAGACCTAACCTTTGGTTGCGGGCTCCAGGTAGAGTCTTTAACCCTCTGGCAAGTTGACCCAGTAACACACTAATATTGATGAAGCACTGCATTTCAGTTCATGTCAGATCCAATGGAACACTACGGTACCTCTGACCACCGGCATCGTATGAACTTTAAAGTAACACTTTAGTGCCATGTATGGGATTCTGTGGAATTTCCATGCAGTTTCCAGGGAATGTCATGTCCTGACATTTTATGAAATTGGACATGTTTTATAGAATAGCATTCAATGGAATACCATGTTGCGATGTTTACCGGAATGAGAACTTGTTTATGAAAGGGTATTCATGTTTTGTTTGGGGTTTCTTTGGAGGGATGCAATGGGATTCTTGGAGTTTGACTGTGATGTCGTGGACTGAAATTTTGGGGGTGCAGTAGAATTTCATTGCAAGGAATTCCTGGAAATCTCTTGGAATGACATGTCATGGATTTATGGGCTGTGGGATGGAATGTCATGGAATGAGAATCATGAAATGTCAAGCGAAACATTACATCACTACTGACAAGAAACATCATGAGAATGAAAGAATTATGTTCAACCTGAACAAAACATTGTAGTGACACTGCCCCATTTTAGGTGAATATGAGAGGAATACTATTACTGCATTTATTCAACATCTGCCCTACAAAATGACTGGAATTCAATCGCATTGCTCATGAAGGAATGGACAATCACACAAAAGGGTATGAAGAAACCCGCTCTTTTGCCTGAACGCTCTTGTGTGCTAAAAAGCACAACTCTGCCCTGTGTGAGGCTCGAACTCACGACCTTCAGATTATGAGACTGATGCGCTGCCTAACTGCGCCAACGAGGCATGTGCTGTGGCTAGTGTGAGTGGTGGAGCACTAGCTTCTGGATCATCTGCCATTCGGTGCAGCTCCAAACACGCTGCTCACCGTGCGCTGTCATGTCAGGATGGCCGAGCGGTCTAAGGCGCTGCGTTCAGGTCGCAGTCTCCCCTGGAGGCGTGGGTTCGAATCCCACTTCTGACAGACCTAACCTTTGGTTGCGGGCTCCAGGTAGACTCTTTAACCCTCTGGCAAGTTGACCCAGTAACACGCTAATATTGACGAAGCACTGCAATTCAGTTCATGTCAGAGCCAATGGAACACTACGGTACCTCTGACCACCGGCATCGCATGAACTTTAAAGTAACACTTTTGTGCCATGTATGGGATTCTGTGGAATTTTCATGCAGTTTCCAGGGAATGTCATGTCCTGACATTTCATGAAATTGGACATGTTTTATAGAATAGCATTCAATGGAATAACATGTTGTGATGTTTACCGGAATGAGAACTTGTTTATGAAAGGGTATTCATGTTTTGTTTGGGGTTTCTTTGGAGGGATGCAATGGGATTCTTGGAGTTTGACTGTGATGTCATGGACTGAAATTTTGGGGGTGCAGTAGAATTTCATGGCAAGGAATTCCTGGAAATCTCTTGGAATGACATGTCATGGGTTTATGGGCTGTGGGATGGAATGTCATGGAATGAGATTCATGGCATGTCAAGCGAAACATTACATCACTACTGACAAGAAACGTCATGAGAATGAAAGAATTATGTTCAGACTGAACAAAACATTGTAGTGACACTGCCCCAGTTTAGGTTAATATGAGAGGAATACTATTTCTGCATTTATTCAACATCTGCCCTACAAAATGACTGGATTTCAATCGCATTGCTCATGAAGGAATGGACAATCACACAAAAGGGTATGAAGAAACCCGCTCTTTTGCCTAAACGCTCTTGTGTGCCAAAAAGCACCACTCTGCCCCGTGTGAGGCTCGAACTCACGACCTTCAGATTATGAGACTGCCGCGCTGCCTAACTGCGCCAACAAGGCATGTGCTGTGGCCAGTGTGAGTGGTGGAGCACTAGCTTCTGGATCATCTGCCATTCGGTGCAGCTCCAAACACGCTGCTCACCGTGAGCTGTCATGTCAGGATGGCCGAGCGGTCTAAGGCGCTGCGTTCAGGTCGCAGTCTCCCCTGGAGGCGTGGGTTCGAATCCCACTTCTGACAGACCTAACCTTTGGTTGCGGGCTCCAGGTAGAGTCTTTAACCCTCTGGCAAGTTGACCCAGTAACACACTAATATTGACGAAGCACTGCATTTCAGTTCATGTCAAAGCCAATGGAACACTACGGTACCTCTGACCACCGGCATCGTATGAACTTTAAAGTAACACTTTTGTGCCATGTATGGAATTCCGTGGAATTTCCATGCAGTTTCCAGGGAATGTCATGTCCTGACATTTCATGAAATTGGACATGTTTTATAGAATAGCATTCAATGGAATACCATGTTGTGATGTTTACCGGAATGAGAACTTGTTTATGAAAGGGTATTCATGTTTTGTTTGGGGTTTCTTTGGAGGGATGCAATGGGATTCTTGGAGTTTGACTGTGATGTCATGGACTGAAATTTTGGGGGTGCAGTAGAATTTCATGGCAAGGAATTCCTGGAAATCTCTTGGAATGACATGTCATGGGTTTATGGGCTGTGGGATGGAATGTCATGGAATGAGATTCATGGCATGTCAAGCGAAACATTACATCAGTACTGACAAGAAACGTCATGAGAATGAAAGAATTATGTTCAGACTGAACAAAACATTGTAGTGACACTGCCCCATTTTAGGTGAATATGAGAGGAATACTATTACTGCATTTATTCAACATCTGCCCTACAAAATGACTGGATTTCAATCGCATTGCTCATGAAGGAATGGACAATCACACAAAAGGGTATGAAGAAACCCGCTCTTTTGCCTAAACGCTCTTGTGTGCCAAAAAGCACCACTCTGCCCCGTGTGAGGCTCGAACTCACGACCTTCAGATTATGAGACTGCCGCGCTGCCTAACTGCGCCAACGAGGCATGTGCTGTGGCCAGTGTGAGTGGTGAAGCACTAGCTTCTGGATCATCTGCCATTCGGTGCAGCTCCAAACACGCTGCTCACCGTGCGCTTTCATGTCAGGATGGCCGAGCGGTCTAAGGCGCTGCGTTCAGGTCGCAGTCTCCCCTGGAGGCGTGGGTTCGAATCCCACTTCTGACAGACCTAACCTTTGGTTGCGGGCTCCAGGTAGACTCTTTAACCCTCTGGCAAGTTGACCCAGTAACACGCTAATATTGACGAAGCACTGCAATTCAGTTCATGTCAGAGCCAATGGAACACTACGGTACCTCTGACCACCGGCATCGCATGAACTTTAAAGTAACACTTTTGTGCCATGTATGGGATTCTGTGGAATTTTCATGCAGTTTCCAGGGAATGTCATGTCCTGACATTTCATGAAATTGGACATGTTTTATAGAATAGCATTCAATGGAATAACATGTTGTGATGTTTACCGGAATGAGAACTTGTTTATGAAAGGGAATTCATGTTTTGTTTGGGGTTTCTTTGGAGGGATGCAATGGGATTCTTGGAGTTTGACTGTGATGTCATGGACTGAAATTTTGGGGGTGCAGTAGAATTTCATGGCAAGGAATTCCTGGAAATCTCTTGGAATGACATGTCATGGGTTTATGGGCTGTGGGATGGAATGTCATGGAATGAGATTCATGGCATGTCAAGCGAAACATTACATCACTACTGACAAGAAACGTCATGAGAATGAAAGAATTATGTTCAGACTGAACAAAACATTGTAGTGACACTGCCCCAGTTTAGGTTAATATGAGAGGAATACTATTTCTGCATTTATTCAACATCTGCCCTACAAAATGACTGGATTTCAATCGCATTGCTCATGAAGGAATGGACAATCACACAAAAGGGTATGAAGAAACCCGCTCTTTTGCCTAAACGCTCTTGTGTGCCAAAAAGCACCACTCTGCCCCGTGTGAGGCTCGAACTCACGACATTCAGATTATGAGACTGACGCGCTGCCTAACTGCGCCAACGAGGCATGGGCTGTGGCCAGTGTGAGTGGTGGAGCACTAGCTTCTGGATCATCTGCCATTCGGTGCAGCTCCAAACACGCTGCTCACTGTGAGCTGTCATGTCAGGATGGCCGAGCGGTCTAAGGCGCTGCGTTCAGGTCGCAGTCTCCCCTGGAGGCGTGGGTTCGAATCCCACTTCTGACAGACCTAACCTTTGGTTGCGGGCTCCAGGTAGAGTCTTTAACCCTCTGGCAAGTTGACCCAGTAACACACTAATATTGACGAAGCACTGCATTTCAGTTCATGTCAGAGCCAATGGAACACTACGGTACCTCTGACCACCGGCATCGTATGAACTGTAAAGTAACACTTTTGTGCCATGTATGGGATTCTGTGGAATTTCCATGCAGTTTCCAGGGAATGTCATGTCCTGACATTTCATGAAATTGGACATGTTTTATAGAATAGCATTCAATGGAATACCATGTTGTGATGTTTACCGGAATGAGAACTTGTTTATGAAAGGGTATTCATGTTTTGTTTGGGGTTTCTTTGGAGGGATGCAATGGGATTCTTGGAGTTTGACTGTGATGTCATGGACTGAAATTTTGGGGGTGCAGTAGAATTTCATGGCAAGGAATTCCTGGAAATCTCTTGGAATGACATGTCATGGGTTTATGGGCTGTGGGATGGAATGTCATGGAATGAGATTCATGAAATGTCAAGCGAAACATTACATCACTACTGACAAGAAACATCATGAGAATGAAAGAATTATGTTCAACCTGAACAAAACATTGTAGTGACACTGCCCCATTTTAGGTGAATATGAGAGGAATACTATTACTGCATTTATTCAACATCTGCCCCACAAAATGACTGGATTTCAATCGCATTGCTCATGAAGGAATGGACAATCACACAAAAGGGTATGAAGAAACCCGCTCTTTTGCCTAAACGCTCTTGTGTGCCAAAAAGCACCACTCTGCCCCGTGTGAGGCTCGAACTCACGACCTTCAGATTATGAGACTGACGCGCTGCCTAACTGCGCCAACGAGGCATGTGCTGTGGCCAGTGTGAGTGGTGGAGCACTAGCTTCTGGATCATCTGCCATTCGGTGCAGCTCCAAACACGCTGCTCACCGTGCACTGTAATGTCAGGATGGCCGAGCGGTCTAAGGCGCTGCGTTCAGGTTGCAGTCTCCCCTGGAGGCGTGGGTTCGAATCCCACTTCTGACAGACCTAACCTTTGGTTGCGGGCTCCAGGTAGACTCTTTAACCCTCTGGCAAGTTGACCCAGTAACACGCTAATATTGACGAAGCACTGCAATTCAGTTCATGTCAAAGCCAATGGAACACTACGGTACGTCTGACCACCGGCATCGCATGAACTTTAAAGTAACACTTTTGTGCCATGTATGGGATTCTGTGGAATTTTCATGCAGTGTCCAGGGAATGTCATGTCCTGACATTTCATGAAATTGGACATGTTTTATAGAATAGCATTCAATGGAATACCATGTTGTGATGTTTACCGGAATGAGAACTTGTTTATGAAAGGGTATTCATGTTTTGTTTGGGGTTTCTTTGGAGGGATGCAATGGGATTCTTGGAGTTTGACTGTGATGTCATGGACTGAAATTTTGGGGGTGCAGTAGAATTTCATGGCAAGGAATTCCTGGAAATCTCTTGGAATGACATGTCATGGGTTTATGGGCTGTGGGATGGAATGTCATGGAATGAGATTCATGGCATGTCAAGCGAAACATTACATCACTACTGACAAGAAACGTCATGAGAATGAAAGAATTATGTTCAGACTGAACAAAACATTGTAGTGACACTGCCCCATTTTAGGTGAATATGAGAGGAATACTATTACTGCATTTATTCAACATCTGCCCTACAAAATGACTGGATTTCAATCGCATTGCTCATGAAGGAATGGACAATCACACAAAAGGGTATGAAGAAACCCGCTCTTTTGCCTAAACGCTCTTGTGTGCCAAAAAGCACCACTCTGCCCCGTGTGAGGCTCGAACTCACGACCTTCAGATTATGAGACTGCCGCGCTGCCTAACTGCGCCAACGAGGCATGTGCTGTGGCCAGTGTGAGTGGTGAAGCACTAGCTTCTGGATCATCTGCCATTCGGTGCAGCTCCAAACACGCTGCTCACCGTGAGCTGTCATGTCAGGATGGCCGAGCTAAGGCGCTGCGTTGAGGTCGCAGTCTCCCCTGGAGGCGTGGGTTCGAATCCCACTTCTGACAGACCTAACCTTTGGTTGCGGGCTCCAGGTAGAGTCTTTAACCCTCTGGCAAGTTGACCCAGTAACACACTAATATTGATGAAGCACTGCATTTCAGTTCATGTCAGATCCAATGGAACACTACGGTACCTCTGACCACCGGCATCGTATGAACTTTAAAGTAACACTTTTGTGCCATGTATGGAATTCTGTGGAATTTCCATGCAGTTTCCAGGGAATGTCATGTCCTGACATTTCATGAAATTGGACATGTTTTATAGAATAGCATTCAATGGAATACCATGTTGTGATGTTTACCGGAATGAGAACTTGTTTATGAAAGGGTATTCATGTTTTGTTTGGGGTTTCTTTGGAGGGATGCAATGGGATTCTTGGAGTTTGACTGTGATGTCATGGACTGAAATTTTGGGGGTGCAGTAGAATTTCATGGCAAGGAATTCCTGGAAATCTCTTGGAATGACATGTCATGGGTTTATGGGCTGTGGGATGGAATGTCATGGAATGAGATTCATGGCATGTCAAGCGAAACATTACATCACTACTGACAAGAAACGTCATGAGAATGAAAGAATTATGTTCAGACTGAACAAAACATTGTAGTGACACTGCCCCATTTTAGGTGAATATGAGAGGAATACTATTACTGCATTTATTCAACATCTGCCCTACAAAATGACTGGATTTCAATCGCATTGCTCATGAAGGAATGGACAATCACACAAAAGGGTATGAAGAAACCCGCTCTTTTGCCTAAACGCTCTTGTGTGCCAAAAAGCACCACTCTGCCCCGTGTGAGGCTCGAACTCACGACCTTCAGATTATGAGACTGCCGCGCTGCCTAACTGCGCCAACGAGGCATGTGCTGTGGCCAGTGTGAGTGGTGAAGCACTAGCTTCTGGATCATCTGCCATTCGGTGCAGCTCCAAACACGCTGCTCACCGTGCGCTTTCATGTCAGGATGGCCGAGCGGTCTAAGGCGCTGCGTTCAGGTCGCAGTCTCCCCTGGAGGCGTGGGTTCGAATCCCACTTCTGACAGACCTAACCTTTGGTTGCGGGCTCCAGGTAGACTCTTTAACCCTCTGGCAAGTTGACCCAGTAACACGCTAATATTGACGAAGCACTGCAATTCAGTTCATGTCAGAGCCAATGGAACACTACGGTACCTCTGACCACCGGCATCGCATGAACTTTAAAGTAACACTTTTGTGCCATGTATGGGATTCTGTGGAATTTTCATGCAGTTTCCAGGGAATGTCATGTCCTGACATTTCATGAAATTGGACATGTTTTATAGAATAGCATTCAATGGAATAACATGTTGTGATGTTTACCGGAATGAGAACTTGTTTATGAAAGGGAATTCATGTTTTGTTTGGGGTTTCTTTGGAGGGATGCAATGGGATTCTTGGAGTTTGACTGTGATGTCATGGACTGAAATTTTGGGGGTGCAGTAGAATTTCATGGCAAGGAATTCCTGGAAATCTCTTGGAATGACATGTCATGGGTTTATGGGCTGTGGGATGGAATGTCATGGAATGAGATTCATGGCATGTCAAGCGAAACATTACATCACTACTGACAAGAAACGTCATGAGAATGAAAGAATTATGTTCAGACTGAACAAAACATTGTAGTGACACTGCCCCATTTTAGGTGAATATGAGAGGAATACTATTACTGCATTTATTCAACATCTGCCCTACAAAATGACTGGATTTCAATCGCATTGCTCATGAAGGAATGGACAATCACACAAAAGGGTATGAAGAAACCCGCTCTTTTGCCTAAACGCTCTTGTGTGCCAAAAAGCACCACTCTGCCCCGTGTGAGGCTCGAACTCACGACCTTCAGATTATGAGACTGCCGCGCTGCCTAACTGCGCCAACGAGGCATGTGCTGTGGCCAGTGTGAGTGGTGAAGCACTAGCTTCTGGATCATCTGCCATTCGGTGCAGCTCCAAACACGCTGCTCACCGTGAGCTGTCATGTCAGGATGGCCGAGCTAAGGCGCTGCGTTCAGGTCGCAGTCTCCCCTGGAGGCGTGGGTTCGAATCCCACTTCTGACAGACCTAACCTTTGGTTGCGGGCTCCAGGTAGAGTCTTTAACCCTCTGGCAAGTTGACCCAGTAACACACTAATATTGATGAAGCACTGCATTTCAGTTCATGTCAGATCCAATGGAACACTACGGTACCTCTGACCACCGGCATCGTATGAACTTTAAAGTAACACTTTTGTGCCATGTATGGGATTCTGTGGAATTTCCATGCAGTTTCCAGGGAATGTCATGTCCTGACATTTTATGAAATTGGACATGTTTTATAGAATAGCATTCAATGGAATACCATGTTGCGATGTTTACCGGAATGAGAACTTGTTTATGAAAGGGTATTCATGTTTTGTATGGGGTTTCTTTGGAGGGATGCAATGGGATTCTTGGAGTTTGACTGTGATGTCGTGGACTGAAATTTTGGGGGTGCAGTAGAATTTCATTGCAAGGAATTCCTGGAAATCTCTTGGAATGACATGTCATGGGTTTATGGGCTGTGGGATGGAATGTCATGGATTGAGAATCATGAAATGTCAAGCGAAACATTACATCACTACTGACAAGAAACATCATGAGAATGAAAGAATTATGTTCAACCTGAACAAAATATTGTAGTGACACTGCCCCATTTTAGGTGAATATGAGAGGAATACTATTACTGCATTTATTCAACATCTGCCCTACAAAATGACTGGAATTCAATCGCATTGCTCATGAAGGAATGGACAATCACACAAAAGGGTATGAAGAAACCCGCTCTTTTGCCTAAATGCTCTTGTGTGCTAAAAAGCACAACTCTGCCCCGCGGGAGGCTCGAACTCACGACCTTCAGATAATGAGACTGACGCGCTGCCTAACTGCGCCAACGAGGCATGTGCTGTGGCCAGTGTGAGTGGTGGAGCACTAGCTTCTGGATCATCTGCCATTCGGTGCAGCTCCAAACACGCTGCTCACCGTGCGCTGTCATGTCAGGATGGCCGAGCGGTCTAAGGCGCTGCGTTCAGGTCGCAGTCTCCCCTGGAGGCGTGGGTTCGAATCCCACTTCTGACAGACCTGACCTTTGGTTGCGGGCTCCAGGTAGACTCTTTAACCCTCTGGCAAGTTGACCCAGTAACACGCTAATATTGACGAAGCACTGCAATTCAGTTCATGTCAGAGCCAATGGAACACTACGGTACCTCTGACCACCGGCATCGCATGAACTTTAAAGTAACACTTTTGTGCCATGTATGGGATTCTGTGGAATTTTCATGCAGTTTCCACGGAATGTCATGTCCTGACATTTCATGAAATTGGACATGTTTTATAGAATAGCATTCAATGGAATAACATGTTGTGATGTTTACCGGAATGAGAACTTGTTTATGAAAGGGTATTCATGTTTTGTTTGGGGTTTCTTTGGAGGGATGCAATGGGATTCTTGGAGTTTGACTGTGATGTCATGGACTGAAATTTTGGGGGTGCAGTAGAATTTCATGGCAAGGAATTCCTGGAAATCTCTTGGAATGACATGTCATGGGTTTATGGGCTGTGGGATGGAATGTCATGGAATGAGATTCATGGCATGTCAAGCGAAACATTACATCACTACTGACAAGAAACGTCATGAGAATGAAAGAATTATGTTCAGACTGAACAAAACATTGTAGTGACACTGCCCCAGTTTAGGTTAATATGAGAGGAATACTATTACTGCATTTATTCAACATCTGCCCTACAAAATGACTGGATTTCAATCGCATTGCTCATGAAGGAATGGACAATCACACAAAAGGGTATGAAGAAACCCGCTCTTTTGCCTAAACGCTCTTGTGTGCTAAAAAGCACAACTCTGCCCCGCGTGAGGCTCGAACTCACGACCTTCAGATTATGAGACTGACGCGCTGCCTAACTGCGCCAACGAGGCATGTGCTGTGGCCAGTGTGAGTGGTGGAGCACTAGCTTCTGGATCATCTGCCATTCGGTGCAGGTCCAAACACGCTGCTCACCGTGCGCTGTCATGTCAGGATGGCCGAGCGGTCTAAGGCGCTGCGTTCAGGTCGCAGTCTCCCCTGGAGGCGTGGGTTCGAATCCCACTTCTGACAGACCTGACCTTTGGTTGCGGGCTCCAGGTAGATTCTTTAACCCTCTGGCAAGTTGACCCAGTAACACGCTAATATTGACGAAGCACTGCAATTCAGTTCATGTCAGAGCCAATGGAACACTACGGTACCTCTGACCACCGGCATCGCATGAACTTTAAAGTAACACTTTTGTGCCATGTATGGGATTCTGTGGAATTTTCATGCAGTTTCCAGGGAATGTCATGTCCTGACATTTCATGAAATTGGACATGTTTTATAGAATAGCATTTAATGGAATAACATGTTGTGATGTTTACCGGAATGAGAACTTGTTTATGAAAGGGTATTCATGTTTTGTTTGGGGTTTCTTTGGAGGGATGCAATGGGATTCTTGGAGTTTGACTGTGATGTCATGGACTGAAATTTTGGGGGTGCAGTAGAATTTCATGGCAAGGAATTCCTGGAAATCTCTTGGAATGACATGTCATGGGTTTATGGGCTGTGGGATGGAATGTCATGGAATGAGATTCATGGCATGTCAAGCGAAACATTACATCACTACTGACAAGAAACGTCATGAGAATGAAAGAATTATGTTCAGACTGAACAAAACATTGTAGTGACACTGCCCCAGTTTAGGTGAATATGAGAGGAATACTATTTCTGCATTTATTCAACATCTGCCCTACAAAATGACTGGATTTCAATCGCATTGCTCATGAAGGAATGGACAATCACACAAAAGGGTATGAAGAAACCCGCTCTTTTGCCTAAACGCTCTTGTGTGCCAAAAAGCACCACTCTGCCCCGTGTGAGGCTCGAACTCACGACCTTCAGATTATGAGACTGACGCGCTGCCTAACTGCGCCAACGAGGCATGTGCTGTGGTCAGTGTGAGTGGTGGAACACTAGCTTCTTGATCATCTGCCATTCGGTGCAGCTCCAAACACGCTGCTCACCGTGAGCTGTCATGTCAGGATGGCCGAGCGGTCTAAGGCGCTGCGTTCAGGTCGCAGTCTCCCCTGGAGGCGTGGGTTCGAATCCCACTTCTGACAGACCTAACCTTTGGTTGCGGGCTCCAGGTAGAGTCTTTAACCCTCTGGCAAGCTGACCCAGTAACACACTAATATTGACGAAGCACTGCATTTCAGTTCATGTCAGAGCCAATGGAACACTACGGTACTTCTGACCACCGGCATCGTATGAACTTTAAAGTAACACTTTTGTGCCATGTATGGGATTCTGTGGAATTTTCATGCAGTTTCCAGGGAATGTCATGTCCTGACATTTCATGAAATTGGACATGTTTTATAGAATAGCATTCAATGGAATAACATGTTGTGATGTTTACCGGAATGAGAACTTGTTTATGAAAGGGTATTCATGTTTTGTTTGGGGTTTCTTTGGAGGGATGCAATGGGATTCTTGGAGTTTGACTGTGATGTCATGGACTGAAATTTTGGGGGTGCAGTAGAATTTCATGGCAAGGAATTCCTGGAAATCTCTTGGAATGACATGTCATGGGTTTATGGGCTGTGGGATGGAATGTCATGGAATGAGATTCATGGCATGTCAAGCGAAACATTACATCACTACTGACAAGAAATGTCATGAGAATGAAAGAATTATGTTCAGACTGAACAAAACATTGTAGTGACACTGCCCCAGTTTAGGTGAATATGAGAGGAATACTATTTCTGCATTTATTCAACATCTGCCCTACAAAATGACTGGATTTCAATCGCATTGCTCATGAAGGAATGGACAATCACACAAAAGGGTATGAAGAAACCCGCTCTTTTGCCTAAACGCTCTTGTGTGCCAAAAAGCACCACTCTGCCCCGTGTGAGGCTCGAACTCACGACCTTCAGATTATGAGACTGACGCGCTGCCTAACTGCGCCAACGAGGCATGTGCTTTGGCCAGTGTGAGTGGTGGAGCACTAGCTTCTGGATCATCTGCCATTCGGTGCAGCTCCAAACACGCTGCTCACCGTGAGCTGTCATGTCAGGATGGCCGAGCGGTCTAAGGCGCTGCGTTCAGGTCGCAGTCTCCCCTGGAGGCGTGGGTTCGAATCCCACTTCTGACAGACCTAACCTTTGGTTGCGGGCTCCAGGTAGAGTCTTTAACCCTCTGGCAAGTTGACCCAGTAACACACTAATATTGACGAAGCACTGCATTTCAGTTCATGTCAGAGCCAATGGAACACTACGGTACCTCTGACCACCGGCATCGTATGAACTGTAAAGTAACACTTTTGTGCCATGTATGGGATTCTGTGGAATGTCCATGCAGTTTCCAGGGAATGTCATGTCCTGACATTTCATGAAATTGGACATGTTTTATAGAATAGCATTCAATGGAATACCATGTTGTGATGTTTACCGGAATGAGAACTTGTTTATGAAAGGGTATTCATGTTTTGTTTGGGGTTTCTTTGGAGGGATGCAATGGGATTCTTGGAGTTTGACTGTGATGTCATGGACTGAAATTTTGGGGGTGCAGTAGAATTTCATGGCAAGGAATTCCTGGAAATCTCTTGGAATGACATGTCATGGGTTTATGGGCTGTGGGATGGAATGTCATGGAATGAGATTCATGGCATGTCAAGCGAAACATTACATCACTACTGACAAGAAACGTCATGAGAATGAAAGAATTATGTTCAGACTGAACAAAACATTGTAGAGACATTGCCCCATTTTAGGTGAATATGAGAGGAATACTATTACTGCATTTATTCAACATCTGCCCTACAAAATGACTGGATTTCAATCGCATTGCTCACGAAGGAATGGACAATCACACAAAAGGGTATGAAGAAACCCGCTCTTTTGCCTAAACGCTCTTGTGTGCCAAAAAGCACC
This sequence comes from Pseudorasbora parva, assembly GCF_024679245.1. Classification (NCBI taxonomy): domain Eukaryota; kingdom Metazoa; phylum Chordata; class Actinopteri; order Cypriniformes; family Gobionidae; genus Pseudorasbora; species Pseudorasbora parva. The sequence continues at coordinate 16,216,834 of NC_090191.1, read as the reverse complement.
ACTCTGCCCCGTGTGAGGCTCGAACTCACGACCTTCAGATTATGAGACTGACGCGCTGCCTAATTGCGCCAACAAGGCATGTGCTGTGGCCAGTGTGAGTGGTGGAGCACTAGCTTCTGGATCATCTGCCATTCGGTGCAGCTCCAAACACGCTGCTCACCGTGCGCTGTCATGTCAGGATGGCCGAGCGGTCTAAGGCGCTGCGTTCAGGTCGCAGTCTCCCCTGGAGGCGTGGGTTCGAATCCCACTTCTGACAGACCTAACCTTTGGTTGCGGGCTCCAGGTAGACTCTTTAACCCTCTGGCAAGTTGACCCAGTAACACGCTAATATTGACGAAGCACTGCAATTCAGTTCATGTCAGAGCCAATGGAACACTACGGTATCTCTGACGACCGGCATCGCATGAACTTTAAAGTAACACTTTTGTGCCATGTATGGGATTCTGTGGAATTTTCATGCAGTTTCCAGGGAATGTCATGTCCTGACATTTCATGAAATTGGACATGTTTTATAGAATAGCATTCAATGGAATAACATGTTGTGATGTTTACCGGAATGAGAACTTGTTTATGAAAGGGTATTCATGTTTTGTTTGGGGTTTCTTTGGAGGGATGCAATGGGATTCTTGGAGTTTGACTGTGATGTCATGGACTGAAATTTTGGGGGTGCAGTAGAATTTCATGGCAAGGAATTCCTGGAAATCTCTTGGAATGACATGTCATGGGTTTATGGGCTGTGGGATGGAATGTCATGGAATGAGATTCATGGCATGTCAAGCGAAACATTACATCACTACTGACAAGAAACGTCATGAGAATGAAAGAATTATGTTCAGACTGAACAAAACATTGTAGTGACACTGCCCCAGTTTAGGTGAATATGAGAGGAATACTATTTCTGCATTTATTCAACATCTGCCCTACAAAATGACTGGATTTCAATCGCATTGCTCATGAAGGAATGGACAATCACACAAAAGGGTATGAAGAAACCCGCTCTTTTGCCTAAACGCTCTTGTGTGCCAAAAAGCACCACTCTGCCCCGTGTGAGGCTCGAACTCACGACCTTCAGATTATGAGACTGACGCGCTGCCTAACTGCGCCAACAAGGCATGTGCTGTGGCCAGTGTGAGTGGTGGAGCACTAGCTTCTGGATCATCTGCCATTCGGTGCAGCTCCAAACACGCTGCTCACCGTGCGCTTTTATGTCAGGATGGCCGAGCGGTCTAAGGCGCTGCGTTCAGGTCGCAGTCTCCCCTGGAGGCGTGGGTTCGAATCCCACTTCTGACAGACCTAACCTTTGGTTGCGGGCTCCAGGTAGAGTCTTTAACCCTCTGGCAAGTTGACCCAGTAACACACTAATATTGACGAAGCACTGCATTTCAGTTCATGTCAAAGCCAATGGAACACTACGGTACCTCTGACCACCGGCATCGTATGAACTTTAAAGTAACACTTTTGTGCCATGTATGGGATTCTGTGGAATTTCCATGCAGTTTCCAGGGAATGTCATGTCCTGACATTTCATGAAATTGGACATGTTTTATAGAATAGCATTCAATGGAATACCATGTTGTGATGTTTACCGGAATGAGAACTTGTTTATGAAAGGGTATTCATGTTTTGTTTGGGGTTTCTTTGGAGGGATGCAATGGGATTCTTGGAGTTTGACTGTGATGTCATGGACTGAAATTTTGGGGGTGCAGTAGAATTTCATGGCAAGGAATTCCTGGAAATCTCTTGGAATGACATGTCATGGGTTTATGGGCTGTGGGATGGAATGTCATGGAATGAGATTCATGGCATGTCAAGCGAAACATTACATCACTACTGACAAGAAACGTCATGAGAATGAAAGAATTATGTTCAGACTGAACAAAACATTGTAGTGACACTGCCCCATTTTAGGTGAATATGAGAGGAATACTATTACTGCATTTATTCAACATCTGCCCTACAAAATGACTGGATTTCAATCGCATTGCTCATGAAGGAATGGACAATCACACAAAAGGGTATGAAGAAACCCGCTCTTTTGCCTAAACGCTCTTGTGTGCCAAAAAGCACCAATCTGCCCCGTGTGAGGCTCGAACTCACGACCTTCAGATTATGAGACTGACGCGCTGCCTAACTGCGCCAACGAGGCATGTGCTGTGGTCAGTGTGAGTGGTGGAGCACTAGCTTCTGGATCATCTGCCATTCGGTGCAGCTCCAAACACGCTGCTCACCGTGCGCTTTCATGTCAGGATGGCCGAGCGGTCTAAGGCGCTGCGTTCAGGTCGCAGTCTCCCCTGGAGGCGTGGGTTCGAATCCCACTTCTGACAGACCTAACCTTTGGTTGCGGGCTCCAGGTAGACTCTTTAACCCTCTGGCAAGTTGACCCAGTAACACGCTAATATTGACGAAGCACTGCAATTCAGTTCATGTCAGAGCCAATGGAACACTACGGTACCTCTGACCACCGGCATCGCATGAACTTTAAAGTAACACTTTTGTGCCATGTATGGGATTCTGTGGAATTTTCATGCAGTTTCCAGGGAATGTCATGTCCTGACATTTCATGAAATTGGACATGTTTTATAGAATAGCATTCAATGGAATACCATGTTGTGATGTTTACCGGAATGAGAACTTGTTTATGAAAGGGTATTCATGTTTTGTTTGGGGTTTCTTTGGAGGGATGCAATGGGATTCTTGGAGTTTGACTGTGATGTCATGGACTGAAATTTTGGGGGTGCAGTAGAATTTCATGGCAAGGAATTCCTGGAAATCTCTTGGAATGACATGTCATGGGTTTATGGGCTGTGGGATGGAATGTCATGGAATGAGATTCATGGCATGTCAAGCGAAACATTACATCACTACTGACAAGAAACGTCATGAGAATGAAAGAATTATGTTCAGACTGAACAAAACATTGTAGTGACACTGCCCCATTTTAGGTGAATATGAGAGGAATACTATTACTGCATTTATTCAACATCTGCCCTACAAAATGACTGGATTTCAATCGCATTGCTCATGAAGGAATGGACAATCACACAAAAGGGTATGAAGAAACCCGCTCTTTTGCCTAAACGCTCTTGTGTGCCAAAAAGCACCAATCTGCCCCGTGTGAGGCTCGAACTCACGACCTTCAGATTATGAGACTGACGCGCTGCCTAACTGCGCCAACGAGGCATGTGCTGTGGTCAGTGTGAGTGGTGGAGCACTAGCTTCTGGATCATCTGCCATTCGGTGCAGCTCCAAACACGCTGCTCACCGTGCGCTTTCATGTCAGGATGGCCGAGCGGTCTAAGGCGCTGCGTTCAGGTCGCAGTCTCCCCTGGAGGCGTGGGTTCGAATCCCACTTCTGACAGACCTAACCTTTGGTTGCGGGCTCCAGGTAGACTCTTTAACCCTCTGGCAAGTTGACCCAGTAACACGCTAATATTGACGAAGCACTGCAATTCAGTTCATGTCAGAGCCAATGGAACACTACGGTACCTCTGACCACCGGCATCGCATGAACTTTAAAGTAACACTTTTGTGCCATGTATGGGATTCTGTGGAATTTTCATGCAGTTTCCAGGGAATGTCATGTCCTGACATTTCATGAAATTGGACATGTTTTATAGAATAGCATTCAATGGAATAACATGTTGTGATGTTTACCGGAATGAGAACTTGTTTATGAAAGGGAATTCATGTTTTGTTTGGGGTTTCTTTGGAGGGATGCAATGGGATTCTTGGAGTTTGACTGTGATGTCATGGACTGAAATTTTGGGGGTGCAGTAGAATTTCATGGCAAGGAATTCCTGGAAATCTCTTGGAATGACATGTCATGGGTTTATGGGCTGTGGGATGGAATGTCATGGAATGAGATTCATGGCATGTCAAGCGAAACATTACATCACTACTGACAAGAAACGTCATGAGAATGAAAGAATTATGTTCAGACTGAACAAAACATTGTAGTGACACTGCCCCATTTTAGGTTAATATGAGAGGAATACTATTTCTGCATTTATTCAACATCTGCCCTACAAAATGACTGGATTTCAATCGCATTGCTCATGAAGGAATGGACAATCACACAAAAGGGTATGAAGAAACCCGCTCTTTTGCCTAAACGCTCTTGTGTGCCAAAAAGCACCACTCTGCCCCGTGTGAGGCTCGAACTCACGACCTTCAGATTATGAGACTGCCGCGCTGCCTAACTGCGCCAACGAGGCATGTGCTGTGGCCAGTGTGAGTGGTGAAGCACTAGCTTCTGGATCATCTGCCATTCGGTGCAGCTCCAAACACGCTGCTCACCGTGAGCTGTCATGTCAGGATGGCCGAGCTAAGGCGCTGCGTTGAGGTCGCAGTCTCCCCTGGAGGCGTGGGTTCGAATCCCACTTCTGACAGACCTAACCTTTGGTTGCGGGCTCCAGGTAGAGTCTTTAACCCTCTGGCAAGTTGACCCAGTAACACACTAATATTGATGAAGCACTGCATTTCAGTTCATGTCAGATCCAATGGAACACTACGGTACCTCTGACCACCGGCATCGTATGAACTTTAAAGTAACACTTTTGTGCCATGTATGGGATTCTGTGGAATTTCCATGCAGTTTCCAGGGAATGTCATGTCCTGACATTTTATGAAATTGGACATGTTTTATAGAATAGCATTCAATGGAATACCATGTTGCGATGTTTACCGGAATGAGAACTTGTTTATGAAAGGGTATTCATGTTTTGTTTGGGGTTTCTTTGGAGGGATGCAATGGGATTCTTGGAGTTTGACTGTGATGTCGTGGACTGAAATTTTGGGGGTGCAGTAGAATTTCATTGCAAGGAATTCCTGGAAATCTCTTGGAATGACATGTCATGGATTTATGGGCTGTGGGATGGAATGTCATGGAATGAGAATCATGAAATGTCAAGCGAAACATTACATCACTACTGACAAGAAACATCATGAGAATGAAAGAATTATGTTCAACCTGAACAAAACATTGTAGTGACACTGCCCCATTTTAGGTGAATATGAGAGGAATACTATTACTGCATTTATTCAACATCTGCCCTACAAAATGACTGGAATTCAATCGCATTGCTCATGAAGGAATGGACAATCACACAAAAGGGTATGAAGAAACCCGCTCTTTTGCCTGAACGCTCTTGTGTGCTAAAAAGCACAACTCTGCCCCGTGTGAGGCTCGAACTCACGACCTTCAGATTATGAGACTGACGCGCTGCCTAACTGCGCCAACGAGGCATGTGCTGTGGCCAGTGTGAGTGGTGGAGCACTAGCTTCTGGATCATCTGCCATTCGGTGCAGCTCCAAACACGCTGCTCACCGTGCGCTGTCATGTCAGGATGGCCGAGCGGTCTAAGGCGCTGCGTTCAGGTCGCAGTCTCCCCTGGAGGCGTGGGTTCGAATCCCACTTCTGACAGACCTAACCTTTGGTTGCGGGCTCCAGGTAGACTCTTTAACCCTCTGGCAAGTTGACCCAGTAACACGCTAATATTGACGAAGCACTGCAATTCAGTTCATGTCAGAGCCAATGGAACACTACGGTACCTCTGACCACCGGCATCGCATGAACTTTAAAGTAACACTTTTGTGCCATGTATGGGATTCTGTGGAATTTTCATGCAGTTTCCAGGGAATGTCATGTCCTGACATTTCATGAAATTGGACATGTTTTATAGAATAGCATTCAATGGAATAACATGTTGTGATGTTTACCGGAATGAGAACTTGTTTATGAAAGGGTATTCATGTTTTGTTTGGGGTTTCTTTGGAGGGATGCAATGGGATTCTTGGAGTTTGACTGTGATGTCATGGACTGAAATTTTGGGGGTGCAGTAGAATTTCATGGCAAGGAATTCCTGGAAATCTCTTGGAATGACATGTCATGGGTTTATGGGCTGTGGGATGGAATGTCATGGAATGAGATTCATGGCATGTCAAGCGAAACATTACATCACTACTGACAAGAAACGTCATGAGAATGAAAGAATTATGTTCAGACTGAACAAAACATTGTAGTGACACTGCCCCAGTTTAGGTTAATATGAGAGGAATACTATTTCTGCATTTATTCAACATCTGCCCTACAAAATGACTGGATTTCAATCGCATTGCTCAAGAAGGAATGGACAATCACACAAAAGGGTATGAAGAAACCCGCTCTTTTGCCTAAACGCTCTTGTGTGCCAAAAAGCACCACTCTGCCCCGTGTGAGGCTCGAACTCACGACCTTCAGATTATGAGACTGACGCGCTGCCTAACTGCGCCAACAAGGCATGTGCTGTGGCCAGTGTGAGTGGTGGAGCACTAGCTTCTGGATCATCTGCCATTCGGTGCAGCTCCAAACACGCTGCTCACCGTGAGCTGTCATGTCAGGATGGCCGAGCGGTCTAAGGTGCTGCGTTCAGGTCGCAGTCTCCCCTGGAGGCGTGGGTTCGAATCCCACTTCTGACAGACCTAACCTTTGGTTGCGGGCTCCAGGTAGAGTCTTTAACCCTCTGGCAAGTTGACCCAGTAACACACTAATATTGACGAAGCACTGCATTTCAGTTCATGTCAAAGCCAATGGAACACTACGGTACCTCTGACCACCGGCATCGTATGAACTTTAAAGTAACACTTTTGTGCCATGTATGGAATTCTGTGGAATTTCCATGCAGTTTCCAGGGAATGTCATGTCCTGACATTTCATGAAATTGGACATGTTTTATAGAATAGCATTCAATGGAATACCATGTTGTGATGTTTACCGGAATGAGAACTTGTTTATGAAAGGGTATTCATGTTTTGTTTGGGGTTTCTTTGGAAGGATGCAATGGGATTCTTGGAGTTTGACTGTGATGTCATGGACTGAAATTTTGGGGGTGCAGTAGAATTTCATGGCAAGGAATTCCTGGAAATCTCTTGGAATGACATGTCATGGGTTTATGGGCTGTGGGATGGAATGTCATGGAATGAGATTCATGGCATGTCAAGCGAAACATTACATCAGTACTGACAAGAAACGTCATGAGAATGAAAGAATTATGTTCAGACTGAACAAAACATTGTAGTGACACTGCCCCATTTTAGGTGAATATGAGAGGAATACTATTACTGCATTTATTCAACATCTGCCCTACAAAATGACTGGATTTCAATCGCATTGCTCATGAAGGAATGGACAATCACACAAAAGGGTATGAAGAAACCCGCTCTTTTGCCTAAACGCTCTTGTGTGCCAAAAAGCACCACTCTGCCCCGTGTGAGGCTCGAACTCACGACCTTCAGATTATGAGACTGCCGCGCTGCCTAACTGCGCCAACGAGGCATGTGCTGTGGCCAGTGTGAGTGGTGAAGCACTAGCTTCTGGATCATCTGCCATTCGGTGCAGCTCCAAACACGCTGCTCACCGTGAGCTGTCATGTCAGGATGGCCGAGCTAAGGCGCTGCGTTGAGGTCGCAGTCTCCCCTGGAGGCGTGGGTTCGAATCCCACTTCTGACAGACCTAACCTTTGGTTGCGGGCTCCAGGTAGAGTCTTTAACCCTCTGGCAAGTTGACCCAGTAACACACTAATATTGATGAAGCACTGCATTTCAGTTCATGTCAGATCCAATGGAACACTACGGTACCTCTGACCACCGGCATCGTATGAACTTTAAAGTAACACTTTTGTGCCATGTATGGGATTCTGTGGAATTTCCATGCAGTTTCCAGGGAATGTCATGTCCTGACATTTTATGAAATTGGACATGTTTTATAGAATAGCATTCAATGGAATACCATGTTGCGATGTTTACCGGAATGAGAACTTGTTTATGAAAGGGTATTCATGTTTTGTTTGGGGTTTCTTTGGAGGGATGCAATGGGATTCTTGGAGTTTGACTGTGATGTCGTGGACTGAAATTTTGGGGGTGCAGTAGAATTTCATTGCAAGGAATTCCTGGAAATCTCTTGGAATGACATGTCATGGATTTATGGGCTGTGGGATGGAATGTCATGGAATGAGAATCATGAAATGTCAAGCGAAACATTACATCACTACTGACAAGAAACATCATGAGAATGAAAGAATTATGTTCAACCTGAACAAAACATTGTAGTGACACTGCCCCATTTTAGGTGAATATGAGAGGAATACTATTACTGCATTTATTCAACATCTGCCCTACAAAATGACTGGAATTCAATCGCATTGCTCATGAAGGAATGGACAATCACACAAAAGGGTATGAAGAAACCCGCTCTTTTGCCTGAACGCTCTTGTGTGCTAAAAAGCACAACTCTGCCCCGTGTGAGGCTCGAACTCATGACCTTCAGATTATGAGACTGACGCGCTGCCTAACTGCGCCAACGAGGCATGTGCTGTGGCCAGTGTGAGTGGTGGAGCACTAGCTTCTGGATCATCTGCCATTCGGTGCAGCTCCAAACACGCTGCTCACCGTGCGCTGTCATGTCAGGATGGCCGAGCGGTCTAAGGCGCTGCGTTCAGGTCGCAGTCTCCCCTGGAGACGTGGGTTCGAATCCCACTTCTGACAGACCTAACCTTTGTTTGCGGGCTCCAGGTAGACTCTTTAACCCTCTGGCAAGTTGACCCAGTAACACGCTAATATTGACGAAGCACTGCAATTCAGTTCATGTCAGAGCCAATGGAACACTACGGTACCTCTGACCACCGGCATCGCATGAACTTTAAAGTAACACTTTTGTGCCATGTATGGGATTCTGTGGAATTTTCATGCAGTTTCCAGGGAATGTCATGTCCTGACATTTCATGAAATTGGACATGTTTTATAGAATAGCATTCAATGGAATAACATGTTGTGATGTTTACCGGAATGAGAACTTGTTTATGAAAGGGTATTCATGTTTTGTTTGGGGTTTCTTTGGAGGGATGCAATGGGATTCTTGGAGTTTGACTGTGATGTCATGGACTGAAATTTTGGGGGTGCAGTAGAATTTCATGGCAAGGAATTCCTGGAAATCTCTTGGAATGACATGTCATGGGTTTATGGGCTGTGGGATGGAATTTCATGGAATGAGATTCATGGCATGTCAAGCGAAACATTACATCACTACTGACAAGAAACGTCATGAGAATGAAAGAATTATGTTCAGACTGAACAAAACATTGTAGTGACACTGCCCCAGTTTAGGTTAATATGAGAGGAATACTATTTCTGCATTTATTCAACATCTGCCCTACAAAATGACTGGATTTCAATCGCATTGCTCATGAAGGAATGGACAATCACACAAAAGGGTATGAAGAAACCCGCTCTTTTGCCTAAACGCTCTTGTGTGCCAAAAAGCACCACTCTGCCCCGTGTGAGGCTCGAACTCACGACCTTCAGATTATGAGACTGACGCGCTGCCTAACTGCGCCAACAAGGCATGTGCTGTGGCCAGTGTGAGTGGTGGAGCACTAGCTTCTGGATCATCTGCCATTCGGTGCAGCTCCAAACACGCTGCTCACCGTGAGATGTCATGTCAGGATGGCCGAGCGGTCTAAGGCGCTGCGTTCAGGTCGCAGTCTCCCCTGGAGGCGTGGGTTCGAATCCCACTTCTGACAGACCTAACCTTTGGTTGCGGGCTCCAGGTAGACTCTTTAACCCTCTGGCAAGTTGACCCAGTAACACACTAATATTGACGAAGCACTGCATTTCAGTTCATGTCAGAGCCAATGGAACACTACGGTACCTCTGACCACCGGCATCGTATGAACTTTAAAGTAACACTTTTGTGCCATGTATGGGATTCTGTGGAATTTTCATGCAGTTTCCAGGGAATGTCATGTCCTGACATTTCATGAAATTGGACATGTTTTATAGAATAGCATTCAATGGAATAACATGTTGTGATGTTTACCGGAATGAGAACTTGTTTATGAAAGGGTATTCATGTTTTGTTTGGGGTTTCTTTGGAGGGATGCAATGGGATTCTTGGAGTTTGACTGTGATGTCATGGAATGAAATTTTGGGGGTGCAGTAGAATTTCATGGCAAGGAATTCCTGGAAATCTCTTGGAATGACATGTCATGGGTTTATGGGCTGTGGGATGGAATGTCATGGAATGAGATTCATGGCATGTCAAGCGAAACATTACATCACTACTGACAAGAAATGTCATGAGAATGAAAGAATTATGTTCAGACTGAACAAAACATTGTAGTGACACTGCCCCAGTTTAGGTGAATATGAGAGGAATACTATTTCTGCATTTATTCAACATCTGCCCTACAAAATGACTGGATTTCAATCGCATTGCTCATGAAGGAATGGACAATCACACAAAAGGGTATGAAGAAACCCGCTCTTTTGCCTAAACGCTCTTGTGTGCCAAAAAGCACCACTCTGCCCCGTGTGAGGCTCGAACTCACGACCTTCAGATTATGAGACTGACGCGCTGCCTAACTGCGCCAACGAGGCATGTGCTTTGGCCAGTGTGAGTGGTGGAGCACTAGCTTCTGGATCATCTGCCATTCGGTGCAGCTCCAAACACGCTGCTCACCGTGAGCTGTCATGTCAGGATGGCCGAGCGGTCTAAGGCGCTGCGTTCAGGTCGCAGTCTCCCCTGGAGGCGTGGGTTCGAATCCCACTTCTGACAGACCTAACCTTTGGTTGCGGGCTCCAGGTAGAGTCTTTAACCCTCTGGCAAGTTGACCCAGTAACACACTAATATTGACGAAGCACTGCATTTCAGTTCATGTCAGAGCCAATGGAACACTACGGTACCTCTGACCACCGGCATCGTATGAACTGTAAAGTAACACTTTTGTGCCATGTATGGGATTCTGTGGAATGTCCATGCAGTTTCCAGGGAATGTCATGTCCTGACATTTCATGAAATTGGACATGTTTTATAGAATAGCATTCAATGGAATACCATGTTGTGATGTTTACCGGAATGAGAACTTGTTTATGAAAGGGTATTCATGTTTTGTTTGGGGTTTCTTTGGAGGGATGCAATGGGATTCTTGGAGTTTGACTGTGATGTCATGGACTGAAATTTTGGGGGTGCAGTAGAATTTCATGGCAAGGAATTCCTGGAAATCTCTTGGAATGACATGTCATGGGTTTATGGGCTGTGGGATGGAATGTCATGGAATGAGATTCATGGCATGTCAAGCGAAACATTACATCACTACTGACAAGAAACGTCATGAGAATGAAAGAATTATGTTCAGACTGAACAAAACATTGTAGAGACATTGCCCCATTTTAGGTGAATATGAGAGGAATACTATTACTGCATTTATTCAACATCTGCCCTACAAAATGACTGGATTTCAATCGCATTGCTCACGAAGGAATGGACAATCACACAAAAGGGTATGAAGAAACCCGCTCTTTTGCCTAAACGCTCTTGTGTGCCAAAAAGCACCACTCTGCCCCGTGTGAGGCTCGAACTCACGACCTTCAGATTATGAGACTGACGCGCTGCCTAACTGCGCCAACAAGGCATGTGCTGTGGCCAGTGTGAGTGGTGGAGCACTAGCTTCTGGATCATCTGCCATTCGGTGCAGCTCCAAACACGCTGCTCACCGTGCGCTGTCATGTCAGGATGGCCGAGCGGTCTAAGGCGCTGCGTTCAGGTCGCAGTCTCCCCTGGAGGCGTGGGTTCGAATCCCACTTCTGACAGACCTAACCTTTGGTTGCGGGCTCCAGGTAGACTCTTTAACCCTCTGGCAAGTTGACCCAGTAACACGCTAATATTGACGAAGCACTGCAATTCAGTTCATGTCAGAGCCAATGGAACACTACGGTATCTCTGACGACCGGCATCGCATGAACTTTAAAGTAACACTTTTGTGCCATGTATGGGATTCTGTGGAATTTTCATGCAGTTTCCAGGGAATGTCATGTCCTGACATTTCATGAAATTGGACATGTTTTATAGAATAGCATTCAATGGAATAACATGTTGTGATGTTTACCGGAATGAGAACTTGTTTATGAAAGGGTATTCATGTTTTGTTTGGGGTTTCTTTGGAGGGATGCAATGGGATTCTTGGAGTTTGACTGTGATGTCATGGACTGAAATTTTGGGGGTGCAGTAGAATTTCATGGCAAGGAATTCCTGGAAATCTCTTGGAATGACATGTCATGGGTTTATGGGCTGTGGGATGGAATGTCATGGAATGAGATTCATGGCATGTCAAGCGAAACATTACATCACTACTGACAAGAAACGTCATGAGAATGAAAGAATTATGTTCAGACTGAACAAAACATTGTAGTGACACTGCCCCATTTTAGGTGAATATGAGAGGAATACTATTACTGCATTTATTCAACATCTGCCCTACAAAATGACTGGATTTCAATCGCATTGCTCATGAAGGAATGGACAATCACACAAAAGGGTATGAAGAAACCCGCTCTTTTGCCTAAACGCTCTTGTGTGCCAAAAAGCACCACTCTGCCCCGTGTGAGGCTCGAACTCACGACCTTCAGATTATGAGACTGCCGCGCTGCCTAACTGCGCCAACGAGGCATGTGCTGTGGCCAGTGTGAGTGGTGAAGCACTAGCTTCTGGATCATCTGCCATTCGGTGCAGCTCCAAACACGCTGCTCACCGTGCGCTTTCATGTCAGGATGGCCGAGCGGTCTAAGGCGCTGCGTTCAGGTCGCAGTCTCCCCTGGAGGCGTGGGTTCGAATCCCACTTCTGACAGACCTAACCTTTGGTTGCGGGCTCCAGGTAGACTCTTTAACCCTCTGGCAAGTTGACCCAGTAACACGCTAATATTGACGAAGCACTGCAATTCAGTTCATGTCAGAGCCAATGGAACACTACGGTACCTCTGACCACCGGCATCGCATGAACTTTAAAGTAACACTTTTGTGCCATGTATGGGATTCTGTGGAATTTTCATGCAGTTTCCAGGGAATGTCATGTCCTGACATTTCATGAAATTGGACATGTTTTATAGAATAGCATTCAATGGAATAACATGTTGTGATGTTTACCGGAATGAGAACTTGTTTATGAAAGGGAATTCATGTTTTGTTTGGGGTTTCTTTGGAGGGATGCAATGGGATTCTTGGAGTTTGACTGTGATGTCATGGACTGAAATTTTGGGGGTGCAGTAGAATTTCATGGCAAGGAATTCCTGGAAATCTCTTGGAATGACATGTCATGGGTTTATGGGCTGTGGGATGGAATGTCATGGAATGAGATTCATGGCATGTCAAGCGAAACATTACATCACTACTGACAAGAAACGTCATGAGAATGAAAGAATTATGTTCAGACTGAACAAAACATTGTAGTGACACTGCCCCAGTTTAGGTTAATATGAGAGGAATACTATTTCTGCATTTATTCAACATCTGCCCTACAAAATGACTGGATTTCAATCGCATTGCTCATGAAGGAATGGACAATCACACAAAAGGGTATGAAGAAACCCGCTCTTTTGCCTAAACGCTCTTGTGTGCCAAAAAGCACCACTCTGCCCCGTGTGAGGCTCGAACTCACGACATTCAGATTATGAGACTGACGCGCTGCCTAACTGCGCCAACGAGGCATGGGCTGTGGCCAGTGTGAGTGGTGGAGCACTAGCTTCTGGATCATCTGCCATTCGGTGCAGCTCCAAACACGCTGCTCACTGTGAGCTGTCATGTCAGGATGGCCGAGCGGTCTAAGGCGCTGCGTTCAGGTCGCAGTCTCCCCTGGAGGCGTGGGTTCGAATCCCACTTCTGACAGACCTAACCTTTGGTTGCGGGCTCCAGGTAGAGTCTTTAACCCTCTGGCAAGTTGACCCAGTAACACACTAATATTGACGAAGCACTGCATTTCAGTTCATGTCAGAGCCAATGGAACACTACGGTACCTCTGACCACCGGCATCGTATGAACTGTAAAGTAACACTTTTGTGCCATGTATGGGATTCTGTGGAATTTCCATGCAGTTTCCAGGGAATGTCATGTCCTGACATTTCATGAAATTGGACATGTTTTATAGAATAGCATTCAATGGAATACCATGTTGTGATGTTTACCGGAATGAGAACTTGTTTATGAAAGGGTATTCATGTTTTGTTTGGGGTTTCTTTGGAGGGATGCAATGGGATTCTTGGAGTTTGACTGTGATGTCATGGACTGAAATTTTGGGGGTGCAGTAGAATTTCATGGCAAGGAATTCCTGGAAATCTCTTGGAATGACATGTCATGGGTTTATGGGCTGTGGGATGGAATGTCATGGAATGAGATTCATGAAATGTCAAGCGAAACATTACATCACTACTGACAAGAAACATCATGAGAATGAAAGAATTATGTTCAACCTGAACAAAACATTGTAGTGACACTGCCCCATTTTAGGTGAATATGAGAGGAATACTATTACTGCATTTATTCAACATCTGCCCCACAAAATGACTGGATTTCAATCGCATTGCTCATGAAGGAATGGACAATCACACAAAAGGGTATGAAGAAACCCGCTCTTTTGCCTAAACGCTCTTGTGTGCCAAAAAGCACCACTCTGCCCCGTGTGAGGCTCGAACTCACGACCTTCAGATTATGAGACTGACGCGCTGCCTAACTGCGCCAACGAGGCATGTGCTGTGGCCAGTGTGAGTGGTGGAGCACTAGCTTCTGGATCATCTGCCATTCGGTGCAGCTCCAAACACGCTGCTCACCGTGCACTGTAATGTCAGGATGGCCGAGCGGTCTAAGGCGCTGCGTTCAGGTTGCAGTCTCCCCTGGAGGCGTGGGTTCGAATCCCACTTCTGACAGACCTAACCTTTGGTTGCGGGCTCCAGGTAGACTCTTTAACCCTCTGGCAAGTTGACCCAGTAACACGCTAATATTGACGAAGCACTGCAATTCAGTTCATGTCAAAGCCAATGGAACACTACGGTACGTCTGACCACCGGCATCGCATGAACTTTAAAGTAACACTTTTGTGCCATGTATGGGATTCTGTGGAATTTTCATGCAGTGTCCAGGGAATGTCATGTCCTGACATTTCATGAAATTGGACATGTTTTATAGAATAGCATTCAATGGAATACCATGTTGTGATGTTTACCGGAATGAGAACTTGTTTATGAAAGGGTATTCATGTTTTGTTTGGGGTTTCTTTGGAGGGATGCAATGGGATTCTTGGAGTTTGACTGTGATGTCATGGACTGAAATTTTGGGGGTGCAGTAGAATTTCATGGCAAGGAATTCCTGGAAATCTCTTGGAATGACATGTCATGGGTTTATGGGCTGTGGGATGGAATGTCATGGAATGAGATTCATGGCATGTCAAGCGAAACATTACATCACTACTGACAAGAAACGTCATGAGAATGAAAGAATTATGTTCAGACTGAACAAAACATTGTAGTGACACTGCCCCATTTTAGGTGAATATGAGAGGAATACTATTACTGCATTTATTCAACATCTGCCCTACAAAATGACTGGATTTCAATCGCATTGCTCATGAAGGAATGGACAATCACACAAAAGGGTATGAAGAAACCCGCTCTTTTGCCTAAACGCTCTTGTGTGCCAAAAAGCACCACTCTGCCCCGTGTGAGGCTCGAACTCACGACCTTCAGATTATGAGACTGCCGCGCTGCCTAACTGCGCCAACGAGGCATGTGCTGTGGCCAGTGTGAGTGGTGAAGCACTAGCTTCTGGATCATCTGCCATTCGGTGCAGCTCCAAACACGCTGCTCACCGTGAGCTGTCATGTCAGGATGGCCGAGCTAAGGCGCTGCGTTGAGGTCGCAGTCTCCCCTGGAGGCGTGGGTTCGAATCCCACTTCTGACAGACCTAACCTTTGGTTGCGGGCTCCAGGTAGAGTCTTTAACCCTCTGGCAAGTTGACCCAGTAACACACTAATATTGATGAAGCACTGCATTTCAGTTCATGTCAGATCCAATGGAACACTACGGTACCTCTGACCACCGGCATCGTATGAACTTTAAAGTAACACTTTTGTGCCATGTATGGAATTCTGTGGAATTTCCATGCAGTTTCCAGGGAATGTCATGTCCTGACATTTCATGAAATTGGACATGTTTTATAGAATAGCATTCAATGGAATACCATGTTGTGATGTTTACCGGAATGAGAACTTGTTTATGAAAGGGTATTCATGTTTTGTTTGGGGTTTCTTTGGAGGGATGCAATGGGATTCTTGGAGTTTGACTGTGATGTCATGGACTGAAATTTTGGGGGTGCAGTAGAATTTCATGGCAAGGAATTCCTGGAAATCTCTTGGAATGACATGTCATGGGTTTATGGGCTGTGGGATGGAATGTCATGGAATGAGATTCATGGCATGTCAAGCGAAACATTACATCACTACTGACAAGAAACGTCATGAGAATGAAAGAATTATGTTCAGACTGAACAAAACATTGTAGTGACACTGCCCCATTTTAGGTGAATATGAGAGGAATACTATTACTGCATTTATTCAACATCTGCCCTACAAAATGACTGGATTTCAATCGCATTGCTCATGAAGGAATGGACAATCACACAAAAGGGTATGAAGAAACCCGCTCTTTTGCCTAAACGCTCTTGTGTGCCAAAAAGCACCACTCTGCCCCGTGTGAGGCTCGAACTCACGACCTTCAGATTATGAGACTGCCGCGCTGCCTAACTGCGCCAACGAGGCATGTGCTGTGGCCAGTGTGAGTGGTGAAGCACTAGCTTCTGGATCATCTGCCATTCGGTGCAGCTCCAAACACGCTGCTCACCGTGCGCTTTCATGTCAGGATGGCCGAGCGGTCTAAGGCGCTGCGTTCAGGTCGCAGTCTCCCCTGGAGGCGTGGGTTCGAATCCCACTTCTGACAGACCTAACCTTTGGTTGCGGGCTCCAGGTAGACTCTTTAACCCTCTGGCAAGTTGACCCAGTAACACGCTAATATTGACGAAGCACTGCAATTCAGTTCATGTCAGAGCCAATGGAACACTACGGTACCTCTGACCACCGGCATCGCATGAACTTTAAAGTAACACTTTTGTGCCATGTATGGGATTCTGTGGAATTTTCATGCAGTTTCCAGGGAATGTCATGTCCTGACATTTCATGAAATTGGACATGTTTTATAGAATAGCATTCAATGGAATAACATGTTGTGATGTTTACCGGAATGAGAACTTGTTTATGAAAGGGAATTCATGTTTTGTTTGGGGTTTCTTTGGAGGGATGCAATGGGATTCTTGGAGTTTGACTGTGATGTCATGGACTGAAATTTTGGGGGTGCAGTAGAATTTCATGGCAAGGAATTCCTGGAAATCTCTTGGAATGACATGTCATGGGTTTATGGGCTGTGGGATGGAATGTCATGGAATGAGATTCATGGCATGTCAAGCGAAACATTACATCACTACTGACAAGAAACGTCATGAGAATGAAAGAATTATGTTCAGACTGAACAAAACATTGTAGTGACACTGCCCCATTTTAGGTGAATATGAGAGGAATACTATTACTGCATTTATTCAACATCTGCCCTACAAAATGACTGGATTTCAATCGCATTGCTCATGAAGGAATGGACAATCACACAAAAGGGTATGAAGAAACCCGCTCTTTTGCCTAAACGCTCTTGTGTGCCAAAAAGCACCACTCTGCCCCGTGTGAGGCTCGAACTCACGACCTTCAGATTATGAGACTGCCGCGCTGCCTAACTGCGCCAACGAGGCATGTGCTGTGGCCAGTGTGAGTGGTGAAGCACTAGCTTCTGGATCATCTGCCATTCGGTGCAGCTCCAAACACGCTGCTCACCGTGAGCTGTCATGTCAGGATGGCCGAGCTAAGGCGCTGCGTTCAGGTCGCAGTCTCCCCTGGAGGCGTGGGTTCGAATCCCACTTCTGACAGACCTAACCTTTGGTTGCGGGCTCCAGGTAGAGTCTTTAACCCTCTGGCAAGTTGACCCAGTAACACACTAATATTGATGAAGCACTGCATTTCAGTTCATGTCAGATCCAATGGAACACTACGGTACCTCTGACCACCGGCATCGTATGAACTTTAAAGTAACACTTTTGTGCCATGTATGGGATTCTGTGGAATTTCCATGCAGTTTCCAGGGAATGTCATGTCCTGACATTTTATGAAATTGGACATGTTTTATAGAATAGCATTCAATGGAATACCATGTTGCGATGTTTACCGGAATGAGAACTTGTTTATGAAAGGGTATTCATGTTTTGTATGGGGTTTCTTTGGAGGGATGCAATGGGATTCTTGGAGTTTGACTGTGATGTCGTGGACTGAAATTTTGGGGGTGCAGTAGAATTTCATTGCAAGGAATTCCTGGAAATCTCTTGGAATGACATGTCATGGGTTTATGGGCTGTGGGATGGAATGTCATGGATTGAGAATCATGAAATGTCAAGCGAAACATTACATCACTACTGACAAGAAACATCATGAGAATGAAAGAATTATGTTCAACCTGAACAAAATATTGTAGTGACACTGCCCCATTTTAGGTGAATATGAGAGGAATACTATTACTGCATTTATTCAACATCTGCCCTACAAAATGACTGGAATTCAATCGCATTGCTCATGAAGGAATGGACAATCACACAAAAGGGTATGAAGAAACCCGCTCTTTTGCCTAAATGCTCTTGTGTGCTAAAAAGCACAACTCTGCCCCGCGGGAGGCTCGAACTCACGACCTTCAGATAATGAGACTGACGCGCTGCCTAACTGCGCCAACGAGGCATGTGCTGTGGCCAGTGTGAGTGGTGGAGCACTAGCTTCTGGATCATCTGCCATTCGGTGCAGCTCCAAACACGCTGCTCACCGTGCGCTGTCATGTCAGGATGGCCGAGCGGTCTAAGGCGCTGCGTTCAGGTCGCAGTCTCCCCTGGAGGCGTGGGTTCGAATCCCACTTCTGACAGACCTGACCTTTGGTTGCGGGCTCCAGGTAGACTCTTTAACCCTCTGGCAAGTTGACCCAGTAACACGCTAATATTGACGAAGCACTGCAATTCAGTTCATGTCAGAGCCAATGGAACACTACGGTACCTCTGACCACCGGCATCGCATGAACTTTAAAGTAACACTTTTGTGCCATGTATGGGATTCTGTGGAATTTTCATGCAGTTTCCACGGAATGTCATGTCCTGACATTTCATGAAATTGGACATGTTTTATAGAATAGCATTCAATGGAATAACATGTTGTGATGTTTACCGGAATGAGAACTTGTTTATGAAAGGGTATTCATGTTTTGTTTGGGGTTTCTTTGGAGGGATGCAATGGGATTCTTGGAGTTTGACTGTGATGTCATGGACTGAAATTTTGGGGGTGCAGTAGAATTTCATGGCAAGGAATTCCTGGAAATCTCTTGGAATGACATGTCATGGGTTTATGGGCTGTGGGATGGAATGTCATGGAATGAGATTCATGGCATGTCAAGCGAAACATTACATCACTACTGACAAGAAACGTCATGAGAATGAAAGAATTATGTTCAGACTGAACAAAACATTGTAGTGACACTGCCCCAGTTTAGGTTAATATGAGAGGAATACTATTACTGCATTTATTCAACATCTGCCCTACAAAATGACTGGATTTCAATCGCATTGCTCATGAAGGAATGGACAATCACACAAAAGGGTATGAAGAAACCCGCTCTTTTGCCTAAACGCTCTTGTGTGCTAAAAAGCACAACTCTGCCCCGCGTGAGGCTCGAACTCACGACCTTCAGATTATGAGACTGACGCGCTGCCTAACTGCGCCAACGAGGCATGTGCTGTGGCCAGTGTGAGTGGTGGAGCACTAGCTTCTGGATCATCTGCCATTCGGTGCAGGTCCAAACACGCTGCTCACCGTGCGCTGTCATGTCAGGATGGCCGAGCGGTCTAAGGCGCTGCGTTCAGGTCGCAGTCTCCCCTGGAGGCGTGGGTTCGAATCCCACTTCTGACAGACCTGACCTTTGGTTGCGGGCTCCAGGTAGATTCTTTAACCCTCTGGCAAGTTGACCCAGTAACACGCTAATATTGACGAAGCACTGCAATTCAGTTCATGTCAGAGCCAATGGAACACTACGGTACCTCTGACCACCGGCATCGCATGAACTTTAAAGTAACACTTTTGTGCCATGTATGGGATTCTGTGGAATTTTCATGCAGTTTCCAGGGAATGTCATGTCCTGACATTTCATGAAATTGGACATGTTTTATAGAATAGCATTCAATGGAATAACATGTTGTGATGTTTACCGGAATGAGAACTTGTTTATGAAAGGGTATTCATGTTTTGTTTGGGGTTTCTTTGGAGGGATGCAATGGGATTCTTGGAGTTTGACTGTGATGTCATGGACTGAAATTTTGGGGGTGCAGTAGAATTTCATGGCAAGGAATTCCTGGAAATCTCTTGGAATGACATGTCATGGGTTTATGGGCTGTGGGATGGAATGTCATGGAATGAGATTCATGGCATGTCAAGCGAAACATTACATCACTACTGACAAGAAACGTCATGAGAATGAAAGAATTATGTTCAGACTGAACAAAACATTGTAGTGACACTGCCCCAGTTTAGGTGAATATGAGAGGAATACTATTTCTGCATTTATTCAACATCTGCCCTACAAAATGACTGGATTTCAATCGCATTGCTCATGAAGGAATGGACAATCACACAAAAGGGTATGAAGAAACCCGCTCTTTTGCCTAAACGCTCTTGT
Source organism: Pseudorasbora parva (assembly GCF_024679245.1). Classification (NCBI taxonomy): domain Eukaryota; kingdom Metazoa; phylum Chordata; class Actinopteri; order Cypriniformes; family Gobionidae; genus Pseudorasbora; species Pseudorasbora parva. The sequence continues at coordinate 16,196,185 of NC_090191.1, read as the reverse complement.
GTGCCAAAAAGCACCACTCTGCCCCGTGTGAGGCTCGAACTCACGACCTTCAGATTATGAGACTGACGCGCTGCCTAACTGCGCCAACGAGGCATGTGCTGTGGTCAGTGTGAGTGGTGGAACACTAGCTTCTTGATCATCTGCCATTCGGTGCAGCTCCAAACACGCTGCTCACCGTGAGCTGTCATGTCAGGATGGCCGAGCGGTCTAAGGCGCTGCGTTCAGGTCGCAGTCTCCCCTGGAGGCGTGGGTTCGAATCCCACTTCTGACAGACCTAACCTTTGGTTGCGGGCTCCAGGTAGAGTCTTTAACCCTCTGGCAAGCTGACCCAGTAACACACTAATATTGACGAAGCACTGCATTTCAGTTCATGTCAGAGCCAATGGAACACTACGGTACTTCTGACCACCGGCATCGTATGAACTTTAAAGTAACACTTTTGTGCCATGTATGGGATTCTGTGGAATTTTCATGCAGTTTCCAGGGAATGTCATGTCCTGACATTTCATGAAATTGGACATGTTTTATAGAATAGCATTCAATGGAATAACATGTTGTGATGTTTACCGGAATGAGAACTTGTTTATGAAAGGGTATTCATGTTTTGTTTGGGGTTTCTTTGGAGGGATGCAATGGGATTCTTGGAGTTTGACTGTGATGTCATGGACTGAAATTTTGGGGGTGCAGTAGAATTTCATGGCAAGGAATTCCTGGAAATCTCTTGGAATGACATGTCATGGGTTTATGGGCTGTGGGATGGAATGTCATGGAATGAGATTCATGGCATGTCAAGCGAAACATTACATCACTACTGACAAGAAATGTCATGAGAATGAAAGAATTATGTTCAGACTGAACAAAACATTGTAGTGACACTGCCCCAGTTTAGGTGAATATGAGAGGAATACTATTTCTGCATTTATTCAACATCTGCCCTACAAAATGACTGGATTTCAATCGCATTGCTCATGAAGGAATGGACAATCACACAAAAGGGTATGAAGAAACCCGCTCTTTTGCCTAAACGCTCTTGTGTGCCAAAAAGCACCACTCTGCCCCGTGTGAGGCTCGAACTCACGACCTTCAGATTATGAGACTGACGCGCTGCCTAACTGCGCCAACGAGGCATGTGCTTTGGCCAGTGTGAGTGGTGGAGCACTAGCTTCTGGATCATCTGCCATTCGGTGCAGCTCCAAACACGCTGCTCACCGTGAGCTGTCATGTCAGGATGGCCGAGCGGTCTAAGGCGCTGCGTTCAGGTCGCAGTCTCCCCTGGAGGCGTGGGTTCGAATCCCACTTCTGACAGACCTAACCTTTGGTTGCGGGCTCCAGGTAGAGTCTTTAACCCTCTGGCAAGTTGACCCAGTAACACACTAATATTGACGAAGCACTGCATTTCAGTTCATGTCAGAGCCAATGGAACACTACGGTACCTCTGACCACCGGCATCGTATGAACTGTAAAGTAACACTTTTGTGCCATGTATGGGATTCTGTGGAATGTCCATGCAGTTTCCAGGGAATGTCATGTCCTGACATTTCATGAAATTGGACATGTTTTATAGAATAGCATTCAATGGAATACCATGTTGTGATGTTTACCGGAATGAGAACTTGTTTATGAAAGGGTATTCATGTTTTGTTTGGGGTTTCTTTGGAGGGATGCAATGGGATTCTTGGAGTTTGACTGTGATGTCATGGACTGAAATTTTGGGGGTGCAGTAGAATTTCATGGCAAGGAATTCCTGGAAATCTCTTGGAATGACATGTCATGGGTTTATGGGCTGTGGGATGGAATGTCATGGAATGAGATTCATGGCATGTCAAGCGAAACATTACATCACTACTGACAAGAAACGTCATGAGAATGAAAGAATTATGTTCAGACTGAACAAAACATTGTAGAGACATTGCCCCATTTTAGGTGAATATGAGAGGAATACTATTACTGCATTTATTCAACATCTGCCCTACAAAATGACTGGATTTCAATCGCATTGCTCACGAAGGAATGGACAATCACACAAAAGGGTATGAAGAAACCCGCTCTTTTGCCTAAACGCTCTTGTGTGCCAAAAAGCACCACTCTGCCCCGTGTGAGGCTCGAACTCACGACCTTCAGATTATGAGACTGACGCGCTGCCTAATTGCGCCAACAAGGCATGTGCTGTGGCCAGTGTGAGTGGTGGAGCACTAGCTTCTGGATCATCTGCCATTCGGTGCAGCTCCAAACATGCTGCTCACCGTGCGCTGTCATGTCAGGATGGCCGAGCGGTCTAAGGCGCTGCGTTCAGGTCGCAGTCTCCCCTGGAGGCGTGGGTTCGAATCCCACTTCTGACAGACCTAACCTTTGGTTGCGGGCTCCAGGTAGACTCTTTAACCCTCTGGCAAGTTGACCCAGTAACACGCTAATATTGACGAAGCACTGCAATTCAGTTCATGTCAGAGCCAATGGAACACTACGGTATCTCTGACGACCGGCATCGCATGAACTTTAAAGTAACACTTTTGTGCCATGTATGGGATTCTGTGGAATTTTCATGCAGTTTCCAGGGAATGTCATGTCCTGACATTTCATGAAATTGGACATGTTTTATAGAATAGCATTCAATGGAATAACATGTTGTGATGTTTACCGGAATGAGAACTTGTTTATGAAAGGGTATTCATGTTTTGTTTGGGGTTTCTTTGGAGGGATGCAATGGGATTCTTGGAGTTTGACTGTGATGTCATGGACTGAAATTTTGGGGGTGCAGTAGAATTTCATGGCAAGGAATTCCTGGAAATCTCTTGGAATGACATGTCATGGGTTTATGGGCTGTGGGATGGAATGTCATGGAATGAGATTCATGGCATGTCAAGCGAAACATTACATCACTACTGACAAGAAACGTCATGAGAATGAAAGAATTATGTTCAGACTGAACAAAACATTGTAGTGACACTGCCCCAGTTTAGGTGAATATGAGAGGAATACTATTTCTGCATTTATTCAACATCTGCCCTACAAAATGACTGGATTTCAATCGCATTGCTCATGAAGGAATGGACAATCACACAAAAGGGTATGAAGAAACCCGCTCTTTTGCCTAAACGCTCTTGTGTGCCAAAAAGCACCACTCTGCCCCGTGTGAGGCTCGAACTCACGACCTTCAGATTATGAGACTGACGCGCTGCCTAACTGCGCCAACAAGGCATGTGCTGTGGCCAGTGTGAGTGGTGGAGCACTAGCTTCTGGATCATCTGCCATTCGGTGCAGCTCCAAACACGCTGCTCACCGTGCGCTTTTATGTCAGGATGGCCGAGCGGTCTAAGGCGCTGCGTTCAGGTCGCAGTCTCCCCTGGAGGCGTGGGTTCGAATCCCACTTCTGACAGACCTAACCTTTGGTTGCGGGCTCCAGGTAGAGTCTTTAACCCTCTGGCAAGTTGACCCAGTAACACACTAATATTGACGAAGCACTGCATTTCAGTTCATGTCAAAGCCAATGGAACACTACGGTACCTCTGACCACCGGCATCGTATGAACTTTAAAGTAACACTTTTGTGCCATGTATGGGATTCTGTGGAATTTCCATGCAGTTTCCAGGGAATGTCATGTCCTGACATTTCATGAAATTGGACATGTTTTATAGAATAGCATTCAATGGAATACCATGTTGTGATGTTTACCGGAATGAGAACTTGTTTATGAAAGGGTATTCATGTTTTGTTTGGGGTTTCTTTGGAGGGATGCAATGGGATTCTTGGAGTTTGACTGTGATGTCATGGACTGAAATTTTGGGGGTGCAGTAGAATTTCATGGCAAGGAATTCCTGGAAATCTCTTGGAATGACATGTCATGGGTTTATGGGCTGTGGGATGGAATGTCATGGAATGAGATTCATGGCATGTCAAGCGAAACATTACATCACTACTGACAAGAAACGTCATGAGAATGAAAGAATTATGTTCAGACTGAACAAAACATTGTAGTGACACTGCCCCATTTTAGGTGAATATGAGAGGAATACTATTACTGCATTTATTCAACATCTGCCCTACAAAATGACTGGATTTCAATCGCATTGCTCATGAAGGAATGGACAATCACACAAAAGGGTATGAAGAAACCCGCTCTTTTGCCTAAACGCTCTTGTGTGCCAAAAAGCACCAATCTGCCCCGTGTGAGGCTCGAACTCACGACCTTCAGATTATGAGACTGACGCGCTGCCTAACTGCGCCAACGAGGCATGTGCTGTGGTCAGTGTGAGTGGTGGAGCACTAGCTTCTGGATCATCTGCCATTCGGTGCAGCTCCAAACACGCTGCTCACCGTGCGCTTTCATGTCAGGATGGCCGAGCGGTCTAAGGCGCTGCGTTCAGGTCGCAGTCTCCCCTGGAGGCGTGGGTTCGAATCCCACTTCTGACAGACCTAACCTTTGGTTGCGGGCTCCAGGTAGACTCTTTAACCCTCTGGCAAGTTGACCCAGTAACACGCTAATATTGACGAAGCACTGCAATTCAGTTCATGTCAGAGCCAATGGAACACTACGGTACCTCTGACCACCGGCATCGCATGAACTTTAAAGTAACACTTTTGTGCCATGTATGGGATTCTGTGGAATTTTCATGCAGTTTCCAGGGAATGTCATGTCCTGACATTTCATGAAATTGGACATGTTTTATAGAATAGCATTCAATGGAATAACATGTTGTGATGTTTACCGGAATGAGAACTTGTTTATGAAAGGGAATTCATGTTTTGTTTGGGGTTTCTTTGGAGGGATGCAATGGGATTCTTGGAGTTTGACTGTGATGTCATGGACTGAAATTTTGGGGGTGCAGTAGAATTTCATGGCAAGGAATTCCTGGAAATCTCTTGGAATGACATGTCATGGGTTTATGGGCTGTGGGATGGAATGTCATGGAATGAGATTCATGGCATGTCAAGCGAAACATTACATCACTACTGACAAGAAACGTCATGAGAATGAAAGAATTATGTTCAGACTGAACAAAACATTGTAGTGACACTGCCCCATTTTAGGTTAATATGAGAGGAATACTATTTCTGCATTTATTCAACATCTGCCCTACAAAATGACTGGATTTCAATCGCATTGCTCATGAAGGAATGGACAATCACACAAAAGGGTATGAAGAAACCCGCTCTTTTGCCTAAACGCTCTTGTGTGCCAAAAAGCACCACTCTGCCCCGTGTGAGGCTCGAACTCACGACCTTCAGATTATGAGACTGCCGCGCTGCCTAACTGCGCCAACGAGGCATGTGCTGTGGCCAGTGTGAGTGGTGAAGCACTAGCTTCTGGATCATCTGCCATTCGGTGCAGCTCCAAACACGCTGCTCACCGTGAGCTGTCATGTCAGGATGGCCGAGCTAAGGCGCTGCGTTGAGGTCGCAGTCTCCCCTGGAGGCGTGGGTTCGAATCCCACTTCTGACAGACCTAACCTTTGGTTGCGGGCTCCAGGTAGAGTCTTTAACCCTCTGGCAAGTTGACCCAGTAACACACTAATATTGATGAAGCACTGCATTTCAGTTCATGTCAGATCCAATGGAACACTACGGTACCTCTGACCACCGGCATCGTATGAACTTTAAAGTAACACTTTTGTGCCATGTATGGGATTCTGTGGAATTTCCATGCAGTTTCCAGGGAATGTCATGTCCTGACATTTTATGAAATTGGACATGTTTTATAGAATAGCATTCAATGGAATACCATGTTGCGATGTTTACCGGAATGAGAACTTGTTTATGAAAGGGTATTCATGTTTTGTTTGGGGTTTCTTTGGAGGGATGCAATGGGATTCTTGGAGTTTGACTGTGATGTCGTGGACTGAAATTTTGGGGGTGCAGTAGAATTTCATTGCAAGGAATTCCTGGAAATCTCTTGGAATGACATGTCATGGATTTATGGGCTGTGGGATGGAATGTCATGGAATGAGAATCATGAAATGTCAAGCGAAACATTACATCACTACTGACAAGAAACATCATGAGAATGAAAGAATTATGTTCAACCTGAACAAAACATTGTAGTGACACTGCCCCATTTTAGGTGAATATGAGAGGAATACTATTACTGCATTTATTCAACATCTGCCCTACAAAATGACTGGAATTCAATCGCATTGCTCATGAAGGAATGGACAATCACACAAAAGGGTATGAAGAAACCCGCTCTTTTGCCTGAACGCTCTTGTGTGCTAAAAAGCACAACTCTGCCCCGTGTGAGGCTCGAACTCACGACCTTCAGATTATGAGACTGACGCGCTGCCTAACTGCGCCAACGAGGCATGTGCTGTGGCCAGTGTGAGTGGTGGAGCACTAGCTTCTGGATCATCTGCCATTCGGTGCAGCTCCAAACACGCTGCTCACCGTGCGCTGTCATGTCAGGATGGCCGAGCGGTCTAAGGCGCTGCGTTCAGGTCGCAGTCTCCCCTGGAGGCGTGGGTTCGAATCCCACTTCTGACAGACCTAACCTTTGGTTGCGGGCTCCAGGTAGACTCTTTAACCCTCTGGCAAGTTGACCCAGTAACACGCTAATATTGACGAAGCACTGCAATTCAGTTCATGTCAGAGCCAATGGAACACTACGGTACCTCTGACCACCGGCATCGCATGAACTTTAAAGTAACACTTTTGTGCCATGTATGGGATTCTGTGGAATTTTCATGCAGTTTCCAGGGAATGTCATGTCCTGACATTTCATGAAATTGGACATGTTTTATAGAATAGCATTCAATGGAATAACATGTTGTGATGTTTACCGGAATGAGAACTTGTTTATGAAAGGGTATTCATGTTTTGTTTGGGGTTTCTTTGGAGGGATGCAATGGGATTCTTGGAGTTTGACTGTGATGTCATGGACTGAAATTTTGGGGGTGCAGTAGAATTTCATGGCAAGGAATTCCTGGAAATCTCTTGGAATGACATGTCATGGGTTTATGGGCTGTGGGATGGAATGTCATGGAATGAGATTCATGGCATGTCAAGCGAAACATTACATCACTACTGACAAGAAACGTCATGAGAATGAAAGAATTATGTTCAGACTGAACAAAACATTGTAGTGACACTGCCCCAGTTTAGGTTAATATGAGAGGAATACTATTTCTGCATTTATTCAACATCTGCCCTACAAAATGACTGGATTTCAATCGCATTGCTCAAGAAGGAATGGACAATCACACAAAAGGGTATGAAGAAACCCGCTCTTTTGCCTAAACGCTCTTGTGTGCCAAAAAGCACCACTCTGCCCCGTGTGAGGCTCGAACTCACGACCTTCAGATTATGAGACTGACGCGCTGCCTAACTGCGCCAACAAGGCATGTGCTGTGGCCAGTGTGAGTGGTGGAGCACTAGCTTCTGGATCATCTGCCATTCGGTGCAGCTCCAAACACGCTGCTCACCGTGAGCTGTCATGTCAGGATGGCCGAGCGGTCTAAGGTGCTGCGTTCAGGTCGCAGTCTCCCCTGGAGGCGTGGGTTCGAATCCCACTTCTGACAGACCTAACCTTTGGTTGCGGGCTCCAGGTAGAGTCTTTAACCCTCTGGCAAGTTGACCCAGTAACACACTAATATTGACGAAGCACTGCATTTCAGTTCATGTCAAAGCCAATGGAACACTACGGTACCTCTGACCACCGGCATCGTATGAACTTTAAAGTAACACTTTTGTGCCATGTATGGAATTCTGTGGAATTTCCATGCAGTTTCCAGGGAATGTCATGTCCTGACATTTCATGAAATTGGACATGTTTTATAGAATAGCATTCAATGGAATACCATGTTGTGATGTTTACCGGAATGAGAACTTGTTTATGAAAGGGTATTCATGTTTTGTTTGGGGTTTCTTTGGAAGGATGCAATGGGATTCTTGGAGTTTGACTGTGATGTCATGGACTGAAATTTTGGGGGTGCAGTAGAATTTCATGGCAAGGAATTCCTGGAAATCTCTTGGAATGACATGTCATGGGTTTATGGGCTGTGGGATGGAATGTCATGGAATGAGATTCATGGCATGTCAAGCGAAACATTACATCAGTACTGACAAGAAACGTCATGAGAATGAAAGAATTATGTTCAGACTGAACAAAACATTGTAGTGACACTGCCCCATTTTAGGTGAATATGAGAGGAATACTATTACTGCATTTATTCAACATCTGCCCTACAAAATGACTGGATTTCAATCGCATTGCTCATGAAGGAATGGACAATCACACAAAAGGGTATGAAGAAACCCGCTCTTTTGCCTAAACGCTCTTGTGTGCCAAAAAGCACCACTCTGCCCCGTGTGAGGCTCGAACTCACGACCTTCAGATTATGAGACTGCCGCGCTGCCTAACTGCGCCAACGAGGCATGTGCTGTGGCCAGTGTGAGTGGTGAAGCACTAGCTTCTGGATCATCTGCCATTCGGTGCAGCTCCAAACACGCTGCTCACCGTGAGCTGTCATGTCAGGATGGCCGAGCTAAGGCGCTGCGTTGAGGTCGCAGTCTCCCCTGGAGGCGTGGGTTCGAATCCCACTTCTGACAGACCTAACCTTTGGTTGCGGGCTCCAGGTAGAGTCTTTAACCCTCTGGCAAGTTGACCCAGTAACACACTAATATTGATGAAGCACTGCATTTCAGTTCATGTCAGATCCAATGGAACACTACGGTACCTCTGACCACCGGCATCGTATGAACTTTAAAGTAACACTTTTGTGCCATGTATGGGATTCTGTGGAATTTCCATGCAGTTTCCAGGGAATGTCATGTCCTGACATTTTATGAAATTGGACATGTTTTATAGAATAGCATTCAATGGAATACCATGTTGCGATGTTTACCGGAATGAGAACTTGTTTATGAAAGGGTATTCATGTTTTGTTTGGGGTTTCTTTGGAGGGATGCAATGGGATTCTTGGAGTTTGACTGTGATGTCGTGGACTGAAATTTTGGGGGTGCAGTAGAATTTCATTGCAAGGAATTCCTGGAAATCTCTTGGAATGACATGTCATGGATTTATGGGCTGTGGGATGGAATGTCATGGAATGAGAATCATGAAATGTCAAGCGAAACATTACATCACTACTGACAAGAAACATCATGAGAATGAAAGAATTATGTTCAACCTGAACAAAACATTGTAGTGACACTGCCCCATTTTAGGTGAATATGAGAGGAATACTATTACTGCATTTATTCAACATCTGCCCTACAAAATGACTGGAATTCAATCGCATTGCTCATGAAGGAATGGACAATCACACAAAAGGGTATGAAGAAACCCGCTCTTTTGCCTGAACGCTCTTGTGTGCTAAAAAGCACAACTCTGCCCTGTGTGAGGCTCGAACTCACGACCTTCAGATTATGAGACTGATGCGCTGCCTAACTGCGCCAACGAGGCATGTGCTGTGGCCAGTGTGAGTGGTGGAGCACTAGCTTCTGGATCATCTGCCATTCGGTGCAGCTCCAAACACGCTGCTCACCGTGCGCTGTCATGTCAGGATGGCCGAGCGGTCTAAGGCGCTGCGTTCAGGTCGCAGTCTCCCCTGGAGGCGTGGGTTCGAATCCCACTTCTGACAGACCTAACCTTTGGTTGCGGGCTCCAGGTAGACTCTTTAACCCTCTGGCAAGTTGACCCAGTAACACGCTAATATTGACGAAGCACTGCAATTCAGTTCATGTCAGAGCCAATGGAACACTACGGTACCTCTGACCACCGGCATCGCATGAACTTTAAAGTAACACTTTTGTGCCATGTATGGGATTCTGTGGAATTTTCATGCAGTTTCCAGGGAATGTCATGTCCTGACATTTCATGAAATTGGACATGTTTTATAGAATAGCATTCAATGGAATAACATGTTGTGATGTTTACCGGAATGAGAACTTGTTTATGAAAGGGTATTCATGTTTTGTTTGGGGTTTCTTTGGAGGGATGCAATGGGATTCTTGGAGTTTGACTGTGATGTCATGGACTGAAATTTTGGGGGTGCAGTAGAATTTCATGGCAAGGAATTCCTGGAAATCTCTTGGAATGACATGTCATGGGTTTATGGGCTGTGGGATGGAATGTCATGGAATGAGATTCATGGCATGTCAAGCGAAACATTACATCACTACTGACAAGAAACGTCATGAGAATGAAAGAATTATGTTCAGACTGAACAAAACATTGTAGTGACACTGCCCCAGTTTAGGTTAATATGAGAGGAATACTATTTCTGCATTTATTCAACATCTGCCCTACAAAATGACTGGATTTCAATCACATTGCTCATGAAGGAATGGACAATCACACAAAAGGGTATGAAGAAACCCGCTCTTTTGCCTAAACGCTCTTGTGTGCCAAAAAGCACCACTCTGCCCCGTGTGAGGCTCGAACTCACGACCTTCAGATTATGAGACTGCCGCGCTGCCTAACTGCGCCAACAAGGCATGTGCTGTGGCCAGTGTGAGTGGTGGAGCACTAGCTTCTGGATCATCTGCCATTCGGTGCAGCTCCAAACACGCTGCTCACCGTGAGCTGTCATGTCAGGATGGCCGAGCGGTCTAAGGCGCTGCGTTCAGGTCGCAGTCTCCCCTGGAGGCGTGGGTTCGAATCCCACTTCTGACAGACCTAACCTTTGGTTGCGGGCTCCAGGTAGAGTCTTTAACCCTCTGGCAAGTTGACCCAGTAACACACTAATATTGACGAAGCACTGCATTTCAGTTCATGTCAAAGCCAATGGAACACTACGGTACCTCTGACCACCGGCATCGTATGAACTTTAAAGTAACACTTTTGTGCCATGTATGGAATTCCGTGGAATTTCCATGCAGTTTCCAGGGAATGTCATGTCCTGACATTTCATGAAATTGGACATGTTTTATAGAATAGCATTCAATGGAATACCATGTTGTGATGTTTACCGGAATGAGAACTTGTTTATGAAAGGGTATTCATGTTTTGTTTGGGGTTTCTTTGGAGGGATGCAATGGGATTCTTGGAGTTTGACTGTGATGTCATGGACTGAAATTTTGGGGGTGCAGTAGAATTTCATGGCAAGGAATTCCTGGAAATCTCTTGGAATGACATGTCATGGGTTTATGGGCTGTGGGATGGAATGTCATGGAATGAGATTCATGGCATGTCAAGCGAAACATTACATCACTACTGACAAGAAACGTCATGAGAATGAAAGAATTATGTTCAGACTGAACAAAACATTGTAGTGACACTGCCCCATTTTAGGTGAATATGAGAGGAATACTATTACTGCATTTATTCAACATCTGCCCTACAAAATGACTGGATTTCAATCGCATTGCTCATGAAGGAATGGACAATCACACAAAAGGGTATGAAGAAACCCGCTCTTTTGCCTAAACGCTCTTGTGTGCCAAAAAGCACCACTCTGCCCCGTGTGAGGCTCGAACTCACGACCTTCAGATTATGAGACTGCCGCGCTGCCTAACTGCGCCAACGAGGCATGTGCTGTGGCCAGTGTGAGTGGTGAAGCACTAGCTTCTGGATCATCTGCCATTCGGTGCAGCTCCAAACACGCTGCTCACCGTGCGCTTTCATGTCAGGATGGCCGAGCGGTCTAAGGCGCTGCGTTCAGGTCGCAGTCTCCCCTGGAGGCGTGGGTTCGAATCCCACTTCTGACAGACCTAACCTTTGGTTGCGGGCTCCAGGTAGACTCTTTAACCCTCTGGCAAGTTGACCCAGTAACACGCTAATATTGACGAAGCACTGCAATTCAGTTCATGTCAGAGCCAATGGAACACTACGGTACCTCTGACCACCGGCATCGCATGAACTTTAAAGTAACACTTTTGTGCCATGTATGGGATTCTGTGGAATTTTCATGCAGTTTCCAGGGAATGTCATGTCCTGACATTTCATGAAATTGGACATGTTTTATAGAATAGCATTCAATGGAATAACATGTTGTGATGTTTACCGGAATGAGAACTTGTTTATGAAAGGGAATTCATGTTTTGTTTGGGGTTTCTTTGGAGGGATGCAATGGGATTCTTGGAGTTTGACTGTGATGTCATGGACTGAAATTTTGGGGGTGCAGTAGAATTTCATGGCAAGGAATTCCTGGAAATCTCTTGGAATGACATGTCATGGGTTTATGGGCTGTGGGATGGAATGTCATGGAATGAGATTCATGGCATGTCAAGCGAAACATTACATCACTACTGACAAGAAACGTCATGAGAATGAAAGAATTATGTTCAGACTGAACAAAACATTGTAGTGACACTGCCCCAGTTTAGGTTAATATGAGAGGAATACTATTTCTGCATTTATTCAACATCTGCCCTACAAAATGACTGGATTTCAATCGCATTGCTCATGAAGGAATGGACAATCACACAAAAGGGTATGAAGAAACCCGCTCTTTTGCCTAAACGCTCTTGTGTGCCAAAAAGCACCACTCTGCCCCGTGTGAGGCTCGAACTCACGACATTCAGATTATGAGACTGACGCGCTGCCTAACTGCGCCAACGAGGCATGGGCTGTGGCCAGTGTGAGTGGTGGAGCACTAGCTTCTGGATCATCTGCCATTCGGTGCAGCTCCAAACACGCTGCTCACTGTGAGCTGTCATGTCAGGATGGCCGAGCGGTCTAAGGCGCTGCGTTCAGGTCGCAGTCTCCCCTGGAGGCGTGGGTTCGAATCCCACTTCTGACAGACCTAACCTTTGGTTGCGGGCTCCAGGTAGAGTCTTTAACCCTCTGGCAAGTTGACCCAGTAACACACTAATATTGACGAAGCACTGCATTTCAGTTCATGTCAGAGCCAATGGAACACTACGGTACCTCTGACCACCGGCATCGTATGAACTGTAAAGTAACACTTTTGTGCCATGTATGGGATTCTGTGGAATTTCCATGCAGTTTCCAGGGAATGTCATGTCCTGACATTTCATGAAATTGGACATGTTTTATAGAATAGCATTCAATGGAATACCATGTTGTGATGTTTACCGGAATGAGAACTTGTTTATGAAAGGGTATTCATGTTTTGTTTGGGGTTTCTTTGGAGGGATGCAATGGGATTCTTGGAGTTTGACTGTGATGTCATGGACTGAAATTTTGGGGGTGCAGTAGAATTTCATGGCAAGGAATTCCTGGAAATCTCTTGGAATGACATGTCATGGGTTTATGGGCTGTGGGATGGAATGTCATGGAATGAGATTCATGAAATGTCAAGCGAAACATTACATCACTACTGACAAGAAACATCATGAGAATGAAAGAATTATGTTCAACCTGAACAAAACATTGTAGTGACACTGCCCCATTTTAGGTGAATATGAGAGGAATACTATTACTGCATTTATTCAACATCTGCCCCACAAAATGACTGGATTTCAATCGCATTGCTCATGAAGGAATGGACAATCACACAAAAGGGTATGAAGAAACCCGCTCTTTTGCCTAAACGCTCTTGTGTGCCAAAAAGCACCACTCTGCCCCGTGTGAGGCTCGAACTCACGACCTTCAGATTATGAGACTGACGCGCTGCCTAACTGCGCCAACGAGGCATGTGCTGTGGCCAGTGTGAGTGGTGGAGCACTAGCTTCTGGATCATCTGCCATTCGGTGCAGCTCCAAACACGCTGCTCACCGTGCACTGTAATGTCAGGATGGCCGAGCGGTCTAAGGCGCTGCGTTCAGGTTGCAGTCTCCCCTGGAGGCGTGGGTTCGAATCCCACTTCTGACAGACCTAACCTTTGGTTGCGGGCTCCAGGTAGACTCTTTAACCCTCTGGCAAGTTGACCCAGTAACACGCTAATATTGACGAAGCACTGCAATTCAGTTCATGTCAAAGCCAATGGAACACTACGGTACGTCTGACCACCGGCATCGCATGAACTTTAAAGTAACACTTTTGTGCCATGTATGGGATTCTGTGGAATTTTCATGCAGTGTCCAGGGAATGTCATGTCCTGACATTTCATGAAATTGGACATGTTTTATAGAATAGCATTCAATGGAATACCATGTTGTGATGTTTACCGGAATGAGAACTTGTTTATGAAAGGGTATTCATGTTTTGTTTGGGGTTTCTTTGGAGGGATGCAATGGGATTCTTGGAGTTTGACTGTGATGTCATGGACTGAAATTTTGGGGGTGCAGTAGAATTTCATGGCAAGGAATTCCTGGAAATCTCTTGGAATGACATGTCATGGGTTTATGGGCTGTGGGATGGAATGTCATGGAATGAGATTCATGGCATGTCAAGCGAAACATTACATCACTACTGACAAGAAACGTCATGAGAATGAAAGAATTATGTTCAGACTGAACAAAACATTGTAGTGACACTGCCCCATTTTAGGTGAATATGAGAGGAATACTATTACTGCATTTATTCAACATCTGCCCTACAAAATGACTGGATTTCAATCGCATTGCTCATGAAGGAATGGACAATCACACAAAAGGGTATGAAGAAACCCGCTCTTTTGCCTAAACGCTCTTGTGTGCCAAAAAGCACCACTCTGCCCCGTGTGAGGCTCGAACTCACGACCTTCAGATTATGAGACTGCCGCGCTGCCTAACTGCGCCAACGAGGCATGTGCTGTGGCCAGTGTGAGTGGTGAAGCACTAGCTTCTGGATCATCTGCCATTCGGTGCAGCTCCAAACACGCTGCTCACCGTGAGCTGTCATGTCAGGATGGCCGAGCTAAGGCGCTGCGTTGAGGTCGCAGTCTCCCCTGGAGGCGTGGGTTCGAATCCCACTTCTGACAGACCTAACCTTTGGTTGCGGGCTCCAGGTAGAGTCTTTAACCCTCTGGCAAGTTGACCCAGTAACACACTAATATTGATGAAGCACTGCATTTCAGTTCATGTCAGATCCAATGGAACACTACGGTACCTCTGACCACCGGCATCGTATGAACTTTAAAGTAACACTTTTGTGCCATGTATGGAATTCTGTGGAATTTCCATGCAGTTTCCAGGGAATGTCATGTCCTGACATTTCATGAAATTGGACATGTTTTATAGAATAGCATTCAATGGAATACCATGTTGTGATGTTTACCGGAATGAGAACTTGTTTATGAAAGGGTATTCATGTTTTGTTTGGGGTTTCTTTGGAGGGATGCAATGGGATTCTTGGAGTTTGACTGTGATGTCATGGACTGAAATTTTGGGGGTGCAGTAGAATTTCATGGCAAGGAATTCCTGGAAATCTCTTGGAATGACATGTCATGGGTTTATGGGCTGTGGGATGGAATGTCATGGAATGAGATTCATGGCATGTCAAGCGAAACATTACATCACTACTGACAAGAAACGTCATGAGAATGAAAGAATTATGTTCAGACTGAACAAAACATTGTAGTGACACTGCCCCATTTTAGGTGAATATGAGAGGAATACTATTACTGCATTTATTCAACATCTGCCCTACAAAATGACTGGATTTCAATCGCATTGCTCATGAAGGAATGGACAATCACACAAAAGGGTATGAAGAAACCCGCTCTTTTGCCTAAACGCTCTTGTGTGCCAAAAAGCACCACTCTGCCCCGTGTGAGGCTCGAACTCACGACCTTCAGATTATGAGACTGCCGCGCTGCCTAACTGCGCCAACGAGGCATGTGCTGTGGCCAGTGTGAGTGGTGAAGCACTAGCTTCTGGATCATCTGCCATTCGGTGCAGCTCCAAACACGCTGCTCACCGTGCGCTTTCATGTCAGGATGGCCGAGCGGTCTAAGGCGCTGCGTTCAGGTCGCAGTCTCCCCTGGAGGCGTGGGTTCGAATCCCACTTCTGACAGACCTAACCTTTGGTTGCGGGCTCCAGGTAGACTCTTTAACCCTCTGGCAAGTTGACCCAGTAACACGCTAATATTGACGAAGCACTGCAATTCAGTTCATGTCAGAGCCAATGGAACACTACGGTACCTCTGACCACCGGCATCGCATGAACTTTAAAGTAACACTTTTGTGCCATGTATGGGATTCTGTGGAATTTTCATGCAGTTTCCAGGGAATGTCATGTCCTGACATTTCATGAAATTGGACATGTTTTATAGAATAGCATTCAATGGAATAACATGTTGTGATGTTTACCGGAATGAGAACTTGTTTATGAAAGGGAATTCATGTTTTGTTTGGGGTTTCTTTGGAGGGATGCAATGGGATTCTTGGAGTTTGACTGTGATGTCATGGACTGAAATTTTGGGGGTGCAGTAGAATTTCATGGCAAGGAATTCCTGGAAATCTCTTGGAATGACATGTCATGGGTTTATGGGCTGTGGGATGGAATGTCATGGAATGAGATTCATGGCATGTCAAGCGAAACATTACATCACTACTGACAAGAAACGTCATGAGAATGAAAGAATTATGTTCAGACTGAACAAAACATTGTAGTGACACTGCCCCATTTTAGGTGAATATGAGAGGAATACTATTACTGCATTTATTCAACATCTGCCCTACAAAATGACTGGATTTCAATCGCATTGCTCATGAAGGAATGGACAATCACACAAAAGGGTATGAAGAAACCCGCTCTTTTGCCTAAACGCTCTTGTGTGCCAAAAAGCACCACTCTGCCCCGTGTGAGGCTCGAACTCACGACCTTCAGATTATGAGACTGCCGCGCTGCCTAACTGCGCCAACGAGGCATGTGCTGTGGCCAGTGTGAGTGGTGAAGCACTAGCTTCTGGATCATCTGCCATTCGGTGCAGCTCCAAACACGCTGCTCACCGTGAGCTGTCATGTCAGGATGGCCGAGCTAAGGCGCTGCGTTCAGGTCGCAGTCTCCCCTGGAGGCGTGGGTTCGAATCCCACTTCTGACAGACCTAACCTTTGGTTGCGGGCTCCAGGTAGAGTCTTTAACCCTCTGGCAAGTTGACCCAGTAACACACTAATATTGATGAAGCACTGCATTTCAGTTCATGTCAGATCCAATGGAACACTACGGTACCTCTGACCACCGGCATCGTATGAACTTTAAAGTAACACTTTTGTGCCATGTATGGGATTCTGTGGAATTTCCATGCAGTTTCCAGGGAATGTCATGTCCTGACATTTTATGAAATTGGACATGTTTTATAGAATAGCATTCAATGGAATACCATGTTGCGATGTTTACCGGAATGAGAACTTGTTTATGAAAGGGTATTCATGTTTTGTATGGGGTTTCTTTGGAGGGATGCAATGGGATTCTTGGAGTTTGACTGTGATGTCGTGGACTGAAATTTTGGGGGTGCAGTAGAATTTCATTGCAAGGAATTCCTGGAAATCTCTTGGAATGACATGTCATGGGTTTATGGGCTGTGGGATGGAATGTCATGGATTGAGAATCATGAAATGTCAAGCGAAACATTACATCACTACTGACAAGAAACATCATGAGAATGAAAGAATTATGTTCAACCTGAACAAAATATTGTAGTGACACTGCCCCATTTTAGGTGAATATGAGAGGAATACTATTACTGCATTTATTCAACATCTGCCCTACAAAATGACTGGAATTCAATCGCATTGCTCATGAAGGAATGGACAATCACACAAAAGGGTATGAAGAAACCCGCTCTTTTGCCTAAATGCTCTTGTGTGCTAAAAAGCACAACTCTGCCCCGCGGGAGGCTCGAACTCACGACCTTCAGATAATGAGACTGACGCGCTGCCTAACTGCGCCAACGAGGCATGTGCTGTGGCCAGTGTGAGTGGTGGAGCACTAGCTTCTGGATCATCTGCCATTCGGTGCAGCTCCAAACACGCTGCTCACCGTGCGCTGTCATGTCAGGATGGCCGAGCGGTCTAAGGCGCTGCGTTCAGGTCGCAGTCTCCCCTGGAGGCGTGGGTTCGAATCCCACTTCTGACAGACCTGACCTTTGGTTGCGGGCTCCAGGTAGACTCTTTAACCCTCTGGCAAGTTGACCCAGTAACACGCTAATATTGACGAAGCACTGCAATTCAGTTCATGTCAGAGCCAATGGAACACTACGGTACCTCTGACCACCGGCATCGCATGAACTTTAAAGTAACACTTTTGTGCCATGTATGGGATTCTGTGGAATTTTCATGCAGTTTCCACGGAATGTCATGTCCTGACATTTCATGAAATTGGACATGTTTTATAGAATAGCATTCAATGGAATAACATGTTGTGATGTTTACCGGAATGAGAACTTGTTTATGAAAGGGTATTCATGTTTTGTTTGGGGTTTCTTTGGAGGGATGCAATGGGATTCTTGGAGTTTGACTGTGATGTCATGGACTGAAATTTTGGGGGTGCAGTAGAATTTCATGGCAAGGAATTCCTGGAAATCTCTTGGAATGACATGTCATGGGTTTATGGGCTGTGGGATGGAATGTCATGGAATGAGATTCATGGCATGTCAAGCGAAACATTACATCACTACTGACAAGAAACGTCATGAGAATGAAAGAATTATGTTCAGACTGAACAAAACATTGTAGTGACACTGCCCCAGTTTAGGTTAATATGAGAGGAATACTATTACTGCATTTATTCAACATCTGCCCTACAAAATGACTGGATTTCAATCGCATTGCTCATGAAGGAATGGACAATCACACAAAAGGGTATGAAGAAACCCGCTCTTTTGCCTAAACGCTCTTGTGTGCTAAAAAGCACAACTCTGCCCCGCGTGAGGCTCGAACTCACGACCTTCAGATTATGAGACTGACGCGCTGCCTAACTGCGCCAACGAGGCATGTGCTGTGGCCAGTGTGAGTGGTGGAGCACTAGCTTCTGGATCATCTGCCATTCGGTGCAGGTCCAAACACGCTGCTCACCGTGCGCTGTCATGTCAGGATGGCCGAGCGGTCTAAGGCGCTGCGTTCAGGTCGCAGTCTCCCCTGGAGGCGTGGGTTCGAATCCCACTTCTGACAGACCTGACCTTTGGTTGCGGGCTCCAGGTAGATTCTTTAACCCTCTGGCAAGTTGACCCAGTAACACGCTAATATTGACGAAGCACTGCAATTCAGTTCATGTCAGAGCCAATGGAACACTACGGTACCTCTGACCACCGGCATCGCATGAACTTTAAAGTAACACTTTTGTGCCATGTATGGGATTCTGTGGAATTTTCATGCAGTTTCCAGGGAATGTCATGTCCTGACATTTCATGAAATTGGACATGTTTTATAGAATAGCATTCAATGGAATAACATGTTGTGATGTTTACCGGAATGAGAACTTGTTTATGAAAGGGTATTCATGTTTTGTTTGGGGTTTCTTTGGAGGGATGCAATGGGATTCTTGGAGTTTGACTGTGATGTCATGGACTGAAATTTTGGGGGTGCAGTAGAATTTCATGGCAAGGAATTCCTGGAAATCTCTTGGAATGACATGTCATGGGTTTATGGGCTGTGGGATGGAATGTCATGGAATGAGATTCATGGCATGTCAAGCGAAACATTACATCACTACTGACAAGAAACGTCATGAGAATGAAAGAATTATGTTCAGACTGAACAAAACATTGTAGTGACACTGCCCCAGTTTAGGTGAATATGAGAGGAATACTATTTCTGCATTTATTCAACATCTGCCCTACAAAATGACTGGATTTCAATCGCATTGCTCATGAAGGAATGGACAATCACACAAAAGGGTATGAAGAAACCCGCTCTTTTGCCTAAACGCTCTTGTGTGCCAAAAAGCACCACTCTGCCCCGTGTGAGGCTCGAACTCACGACCTTCAGATTATGAGACTGCCGCGCTGCCTAACTGCGCCAACGAGGCATGTGCTGTGGCCAGTGTGAGTGGTGAAGCACTAGCTTCTGGATCATCTGCCATTCGGTGCAGCTCCAAACACGCTGCTCACCGTGCGCTTTCATGTCAGGATGGCCGAGCGGTCTAAGGCGCTGCGTTCAGGTCGCAGTCTCCCCTGGAGGCGTGGGTTCGAATCCCACTTCTGACAGACCTAACCTTTGGTTGCGGGCTCCAGGTAGACTCTTTAACCCTCTGGCAAGTTGACCCAGTAACACGCTAATATTGACGAAGCACTGCATTTCAGTTCATGTCAGAGCCAATGGAACACTACGGTACTTCTGACCACCGGCATCGTATGAACTTTAAAGTAACACTTTTGTGCCATGTATGGGATTCTGTGGAATTTTCATGCAGTTTCCAGGGAATGTCATGTCCTGACATTTCATGAAATTGGACATGTTTTATAGAATAGCATTCAATGGAATAACATGTTGTGATGTTTACCGGAATGAGAACTTGTTTATGAAAGGGTATTCATGTTTTGTTTGGGGTTTCTTTGGAGGGATGCAATGGGATTCTTGGAGTTTGACTGTGATGTCATGGACTGAAATTTTGGGGGTGCAGTAGAATTTCATGGCAAGGAATTCCTGGAAATCTCTTGGAATGACATGTCATGGGTTTATGGGCTGTGGGATGGAATGTCATGGAATGAGATTCATGGCATGTCAAGCGAAACATTACATCACTACTGACAAGAAATGTCATGAGAATGAAAGAATTATGTTCAGACTGAACAAAACATTGTAGTGACACTGCCCCAGTTTAGGTGAATATGAGAGGAATACTATTTCTGCATTTATTCAACATCTGCCCTACAAAATGACTGGATTTCAATCGCATTGCTCATGAAGGAATGGACAATCACACAAAAGGGTATGAAGAAACCCGCTCTTTTGCCTAAACGCTCTTGTGTGCCAAAAAGCACCACTCTGCCCCGTGTGAGGCTCGAACTCACGACCTTCAGATTATGAGACTGACGCGCTGCCTAACTGCGCCAACGAGGCATGTGCTTTGGCCAGTGTGAGTGGTGGAGCACTAGCTTCTGGATCATCTGCCATTCGGTGCAGCTCCAAACACGCTGCTCACCGTGAGCTGTCATGTCAGGATGGCCGAGCGGTCTAAGGCGCTGCGTTCAGGTCGCAGTCTCCCCTGGAGGCGTGGGTTCGAATCCCACTTCTGACAGACCTAACCTTTGGTTGCGGGCTCCAGGTAGAGTCTTTAACCCTCTGGCAAGTTGACCCAGTAACACACTAATATTGACGAAGCACTGCATTTCAGTTCATGTCAGAGCCAATGGAACACTACGGTACCTCTGACCACCGGCATCGTATGAACTGTAAAGTAACACTTTTGTGCCATGTATGGGATTCTGTGGAATGTCCATGCAGTTTCCAGGGAATGTCATGTCCTGACATTTCATGAAATTGGACATGTTTTATAGAATAGCATTCAATGGAATACCATGTTGTGATGTTTACCGGAATGAGAACTTGTTTATGAAAGGGTATTCATGTTTTGTTTGGGGTTTCTTTGGAGGGATGCAATGGGATTCTTGGAGTTTGACTGTGATGTCATGGACTGAAATTTTGGGGGTGCAGTAGAATTTCATGGCAAGGAATTCCTGGAAATCTCTTGGAATGACATGTCATGGGTTTATGGGCTGTGGGATGGAATGTCATGGAATGAGATTCATGGCATGTCAAGCGAAACATTACATCACTACTGACAAGAAACGTCATGAGAATGAAAGAATTATGTTCAGACTGAACAAAACATTGTAGAGACATTGCCCCATTTTAGGTGAATATGAGAGGAATACTATTACTGCATTTATTCAACATCTGCCCTACAAAATGACTGGATTTCAATCGCATTGCTCACGAAGGAATGGACAATCACACAAAAGGGTATGAAAAAACCCGCTCTTTTGCCTAAACGCTCTTGTGTGCCAAAAAGCACCACTCTGCCCCGTGTGAGGCTCGAACTCACGACCTTCAGATTATGAGACTGACGCGCTGCCTAATTGCGCCAACAAGGCATGTGCTGTGGCCAGTGTGAGTGGTGGAGCACTAGCTTCTGGATCATCTGCCATTCGGTGCAGCTCCAAACACGCTGCTCACCGTGCGCTGTCATGTCAGGATGGCCGAGCGGTCTAAGGCGCTGCGTTCAGGTCGCAGTCTCCCCTGGAGGCGTGGGTTCGAATCCCACTTCTGACAGACCTAACCTTTGGTTGCGGGCTCCAGGTAGACTCTTTAACCCTCTGGCAAGTTGACCCAGTAACACGCTAATATTGACGAAGCACTGCAATTCAGTTCATGTCAGAGCCAATGGAACACTACGGTATCTCTGACGACCGGCATCGCATGAACTTTAAAGTAACACTTTTGTGCCATGTATGGGATTCTGTGGAATTTTCATGCAGTTTCCAGGGAATGTCATGTCCTGACATTTCATGAAATTGGACATGTTTTATAGAATAGCATTCAATGGAATAACATGTTGTGATGTTTACCGGAATGAGAACTTGTTTATGAAAGGGTATTCATGTTTTGTTTGGGGTTTCTTTGGAGGGATGCAATGGGATTCTTGGAGTTTGACTGTGATGTCATGGACTGAAATTTTGGGGGTGCAGTAGAATTTCATGGCAAGGAATTCCTGGAAATCTCTTGGAATGACATGTCATGGGTTTATGGGCTGTGGGATGGAATGTCATGGAATGAGATTCATGGCATGTCAAGCGAAACATTACATCACTACTGACAAGAAACGTCATGAGAATGAAAGAATTATGTTCAGACTGAACAAAACATTGTAGTGACACTGCCCCAGTTTAGGTGAATATGAGAGGAATACTATTTCTGCATTTATTCAACATCTGCCCTACAAAATGACTGGATTTCAATCGCATTGCTCATGAAGGAATGGACAATCACACAAAAGGGTATGAAGAAACCCGCTCTTTTGCCTAAACGCTCTTGTGTGCCAAAAAGCACCACTCTGCCCCGTGTGAGGCTCGAACTCACGACCTTCAGATTATGAGACTGACGCGCTGCCTAACTGCGCCAACAAGGCATGTGCTGTGGCCAGTGTGAGTGGTGGAGCACTAGCTTCTGGATCATCTGCCATTCGGTGCAGCTCCAAACACGCTGCTCACCGTGCGCTTTTATGTCAGGATGGCCGAGCGGTCTAAGGCGCTGCGTTCAGGTCGCAGTCTCCCCTGGAGGCGTGGGTTCGAATCCCACTTCTGACAGACCTAACCTTTGGTTGCGGGCTCCAGGTAGAGTCTTTAACCCTCTGGCAAGTTGACCCAGTAACACACTAATATTGACGAAGCACTGCATTTCAGTTCATGTCAAAGCCAATGGAACACTACGGTACCTCTGACCACCGGCATCGTATGAACTTTAAAGTAACACTTTTGTGCCATGTATGGGATTCTGTGGAATTTCCATGCAGTTTCCAGGGAATGTCATGTCCTGACATTTCATGAAATTGGACATGTTTTATAGAATAGCATTCAATGGAATACCATGTTGTGATGTTTACCGGAATGAGAACTTGTTTATGAAAGGGTATTCATGTTTTGTTTGGGGTTTCTTTGGAGGGATGCAATGGGATTCTTGGAGTTTGACTGTGATGTCATGGACTGAAATTTTGGGGGTGCAGTAGAATTTCATGGCAAGGAATTCCTGGAAATCTCTTGGAATGACATGTCATGGGTTTATGGGCTGTGGGATGGAATGTCATGGAATGAGATTCATGGCATGTCAAGCGAAACATTACATCACTACTGACAAGAAACGTCATGAGAATGAAAGAATTATGTTCAGACTGAACAAAACATTGTAGTGACACTGCCCCATTTTAGGTGAATATGAGAGGAATACTATTACTGCATTTATTCAACATCTGCCCTACAAAATGACTGGATTTCAATCGCATTGCTCATGAAGGAATGGACAATCACACAAAAGGGTATGAAGAAACCCGCTCTTTTGCCTAAACGCTCTTGTGTGCCAAAAAGCACCAATCTGCCCCGTGTGAGGCTCGAACTCACGACCTTCAGATTATGAGACTGACGCGCTGCCTAACTGCGCCAACGAGGCATGTGCTGTGGTCAGTGTGAGTGGTGGAGCACTAGCTTCTGGATCATCTGCCATTCGGTGCAGCTCCAAACACGCTGCTCACCGTGCGCTTTCATGTCAGGATGGCCGAGCGGTCTAAGGCGCTGCGTTCAGGTCGCAGTCTCCCCTGGAGGCGTGGGTTCGAATCCCACTTCTGACAGACCTAACCTTTGGTTGCGGGCTCCAGGTAGACTCTTTAACCCTCTGGCAAGTTGACCCAGTAACACGCTAATATTGACGAAGCACTGCAATTCAGTTCATGTCAGAGCCAATGGAACACTACGGTACCTCTGACCACCGGCATCGCATGAACTTTAAAGTAACACTTTTGTGCCATGTATGGGATTCTGTGGAATTTTCATGCAGTTTCCAGGGAATGTCATGTCCTGACATTTCATGAAATTGGACATGTTTTATAGAATAGCATTCAATGGAATAACATGTTGTGATGTTTACCGGAATGAGAACTTGTTTATGAAAGGGAATTCATGTTTTGTTTGGGGTTTCTTTGGAGGGATGCAATGGGATTCTTGGAGTTTGACTGTGATGTCATGGACTGAAATTTTGGGGGTGCAGTAGAATTTCATGGCAAGGAATTCCTGGAAATCTCTTGGAATGACATGTCATGGGTTTATGGGCTGTGGGATGGAATGTCATGGAATGAGATTCATGGCATGTCAAGCGAAACATTACATCACTACTGACAAGAAACGTCATGAGAATGAAAGAATTATGTTCAGACTGAACAAAACATTGTAGTGACACTGCCCCATTTTAGGTTAATATGAGAGGAATACTATTTCTGCATTTATTCAACATCTGCCCTACAAAATGACTGGATTTCAATCGCATTGCTCATGAAGGAATGGACAATCACACAAAAGGGTATGAAGAAACCCGCTCTTTTGCCTAAACGCTCTTGTGTGCCAAAAAGCACCACTCTGCCCCGTGTGAGGCTCGAACTCACGACCTTCAGATTATGAGACTGCCGCGCTGCCTAACTGCGCCAACGAGGCATGTGCTGTGGCCAGTGTGAGTGGTGAAGCACTAGCTTCTGGATCATCTGCCATTCGGTGCAGCTCCAAACACGCTGCTCACCGTGAGCTGTCATGTCAGGATGGCCGAGCTAAGGCGCTGCGTTGAGGTCGCAGTCTCCCCTGGAGGCGTGGGTTCGAATCCCACTTCTGACAGACCTAACCTTTGGTTGCGGGCTCCAGGTAGAGTCTTTAACCCTCTGGCAAGTTGACCCAGTAACACACTAATATTGATGAAGCACTGCATTTCAGTTCATGTCAGATCCAATGGAACACTACGGTACCTCTGACCACCGGCATCGTATGAACTTTAAAGTAACACTTTTGTGCCATGTATGGGATTCTGTGGAATTTCCATGCAGTTTCCAGGGAATGTCATGTCCTGACATTTTATGAAATTGGACATGTTTTATAGAATAGCATTCAATGGAATACCATGTTGCGATGTTTACCGGAATGAGAACTTGTTTATGAAAGGGTATTCATGTTTTGTTTGGGGTTTCTTTGGAGGGATGCAATGGGATTCTTGGAGTTTGACTGTGATGTCGTGGACTGAAATTTTGGGGGTGCAGTAGAATTTCATTGCAAGGAATTCCTGGAAATCTCTTGGAATGACATGTCATGGATTTATGGGCTGTGGGATGGAATGTCATGGAATGAGAATCATGAAATGTCAAGCGAAACATTACATCACTACTGACAAGAAACATCATGAGAATGAAAGAATTATGTTCAACCTGAACAAAACATTGTAGTGACACTGCCCCATTTTAGGTGAATATGAGAGGAATACTATTACTGCATTTATTCAACATCTGCCCTACAAAATGACTGGAATTCAATCGCATTGCTCATGAAGGAATGGACAATCACACAAAAGGGTATGAAGAAACCCGCTCTTTTGCCTGAACGCTCTTGTGTGCTAAAAAGCACAACTCTGCCCCGTGTGAGGCTCGAACTCACGACCTTCAGATTATGAGACTGACGCGCTGCCTAACTGCGCCAACGAGGCATGTGCTGTGGCCAGTGTGAGTGGTGGAGCACTAGCTTCTGGATCATCTGCCATTCGGTGCAGCTCCAAACACGCTGCTCACCGTGCGCTGTCATGTCAGGATGGCCGAGCGGTCTAAGGCGCTGCGTTCAGGTCGCAGTCTCCCCTGGAGGCGTGGGTTCGAATCCCACTTCTGACAGACCTAACCTTTGGTTGCGGGCTCCAGGTAGACTCTTTAACCCTCTGGCAAGTTGACCCAGTAACACGCTAATATTGACGAAGCACTGCAATTCAGTTCATGTCAGAGCCAATGGAACACTACGGTACCTCTGACCACCGGCATCGCATGAACTTTAAAGTAACACTTTTGTGCCATGTATGGGATTCTGTGGAATTTTCATGCAGTTTCCAGGGAATGTCATGTCCTGACATTTCATGAAATTGGACATGTTTTATAGAATAGCATTCAATGGAATAACATGTTGTGATGTTTACCGGAATGAGAACTTGTTTATGAAAGGGTATTCATGTTTTGTTTGGGGTTTCTTTGGAGGGATGCAATGGGATTCTTGGAGTTTGACTGTGATGTCATGGACTGAAATTTTGGGGGTGCAGTAGAATTTCATGGCAAGGAATTCCTGGAAATCTCTTGGAATGACATGTCATGGGTTTATGGGCTGTGGGATGGAATGTCATGGAATGAGATTCATGGCATGTCAAGCGAAACATTACATCACTACTGACAAGAAACGTCATGAGAATGAAAGAATTATGTTCAGACTGAACAAAACATTGTAGTGACACTGCCCCAGTTTAGGTTAATATGAGAGGAATACTATTTCTGCATTTATTCAACATCTGCCCTACAAAATGACTGGATTTCAATCGCATTGCTCAAGAAGGAATGGACAATCACACAAAAGGGTATGAAGAAACCCGCTCTTTTGCCTAAACGCTCTTGTGTGCCAAAAAGCACCACTCTGCCCCGTGTGAGGCTCGAACTCACGACCTTCAGATTATGAGACTGACGCGCTGCCTAACTGCGCCAACAAGGCATGTGCTGTGGCCAGTGTGAGTGGTGGAGCACTAGCTTCTGGATCATCTGCCATTCGGTGCAGCTCCAAACACGCTGCTCACCGTGAGCTGTCATGTCAGGATGGCCGAGCGGTCTAAGGTGCTGCGTTCAGGTCGCAGTCTCCCCTGGAGGCGTGGGTTCGAATCCCACTTCTGACAGACCTAACCTTTGGTTGCGGGCTCCAGGTAGAGTCTTTAACCCTCTGGCAAGTTGACCCAGTAACACACTAATATTGACGAAGCACTGCATTTCAGTTCATGTCAAAGCCAATGGAACACTACGGTACCTCTGACCACCGGCATCGTATGAACTTTAAAGTAACACTTTTGTGCCATGTATGGAATTCTGTGGAATTTCCATGCAGTTTCCAGGGAATGTCATGTCCTGACATTTCATGAAATTGGACATGTTTTATAGAATAGCATTCAATGGAATACCATGTTGTGATGTTTACCGGAATGAGAACTTGTTTATGAAAGGGTATTCATGTTTTGTTTGGGGTTTCTTTGGAAGGATGCAATGGGATTCTTGGAGTTTGACTGTGATGTCATGGACTGAAATTTTGGGGGTGCAGTAGAATTTCATGGCAAGGAATTCCTGGAAATCTCTTGGAATGACATGTCATGGGTTTATGGGCTGTGGGATGGAATGTCATGGAATGAGATTCATGGCATGTCAAGCGAAACATTACATCAGTACTGACAAGAAACGTCATGAGAATGAAAGAATTATGTTCAGACTGAACAAAACATTGTAGTGACACTGCCCCATTTTAGGTGAATATGAGAGGAATACTATTACTGCATTTATTCAACATCTGCCCTACAAAATGACTGGATTTCAATCGCATTGCTCATGAAGGAATGGACAATCACACAAAAGGGTATGAAGAAACCCGCTCTTTTGCCTAAACGCTCTTGTGTGCCAAAAAGCACCACTCTGCCCCGTGTGAGGCTCGAACTCACGACCTTCAGATTATGAGACTGCCGCGCTGCCTAACTGCGCCAACGAGGCATGTGCTGTGGCCAGTGTGAGTGGTGAAGCACTAGCTTCTGGATCATCTGCCATTCGGTGCAGCTCCAAACACGCTGCTCACCGTGAGCTGTCATGTCAGGATGGCCGAGCTAAGGCGCTGCGTTGAGGTCGCAGTCTCCCCTGGAGGCGTGGGTTCGAATCCCACTTCTGACAGACCTAACCTTTGGTTGCGGGCTCCAGGTAGAGTCTTTAACCCTCTGGCAAGTTGACCCAGTAACACACTAATATTGATGAAGCACTGCATTTCAGTTCATGTCAGATCCAATGGAACACTACGGTACCTCTGACCACCGGCATCGTATGAACTTTAAAGTAACACTTTTGTGCCATGTATGGGATTCTGTGGAATTTCCATGCAGTTTCCAGGGAATGTCATGTCCTGACATTTTATGAAATTGGACATGTTTTATAGAATAGCATTCAATGGAATACCATGTTGCGATGTTTACCGGAATGAGAACTTGTTTATGAAAGGGTATTCATGTTTTGTTTGGGGTTTCTTTGGAGGGATGCAATGGGATTCTTGGAGTTTGACTGTGATGTCGTGGACTGAAATTTTGGGGGTGCAGTAGAATTTCATTGCAAGGAATTCCTGGAAATCTCTTGGAATGACATGTCATGGATTTATGGGCTGTGGGATGGAATGTCATGGAATGAGAATCATGAAATGTCAAGCGAAACATTACATCACTACTGACAAGAAACATCATGAGAATGAAAGAATTATGTTCAACCTGAACAAAACATTGTAGTGACACTGCCCCATTTTAGGTGAATATGAGAGGAATACTATTACTGCATTTATTCAACATCTGCCCTACAAAATGACTGGAATTCAATCGCATTGCTCATGAAGGAATGGACAATCACACAAAAGGGTATGAAGAAACCCGCTCTTTTGCCTGAACGCTCTTGTGTGCTAAAAAGCACAACTCTGCCCCGTGTGAGGCTCGAACTCATGACCTTCAGATTATGAGACTGACGCGCTGCCTAACTGCGCCAACGAGGCATGTGCTGTGGCCAGTGTGAGTGGTGGAGCACTAGCTTCTGGATCATCTGCCATTCGGTGCAGCTCCAAACACGCTGCTCACCGTGCGCTGTCATGTCAGGATGGCCGAGCGGTCTAAGGCGCTGCGTTCAGGTCGCAGTCTCCCCTGGAGACGTGGGTTCGAATCCCACTTCTGACAGACCTAACCTTTGTTTGCGGGCTCCAGGTAGACTCTTTAACCCTCTGGCAAGTTGACCCAGTAACACGCTAATATTGACGAAGCACTGCAATTCAGTTCATGTCAGAGCCAATGGAACACTACGGTACCTCTGACCACCGGCATCGCATGAACTTTAAAGTAACACTTTTGTGCCATGTATGGGATTCTGTGGAATTTTCATGCAGTTTCCAGGGAATGTCATGTCCTGACATTTCATGAAATTGGACATGTTTTATAGAATAGCATTCAATGGAATAACATGTTGTGATGTTTACCGGAATGAGAACTTGTTTATGAAAGGGTATTCATGTTTTGTTTGGGGTTTCTTTGGAGGGATGCAATGGGATTCTTGGAGTTTGACTGTGATGTCATGGACTGAAATTTTGGGGGTGCAGTAGAATTTCATGGCAAGGAATTCCTGGAAATCTCTTGGAATGACATGTCATGGGTTTATGGGCTGTGGGATGGAATGTCATGGAATGAGATTCATGGCATGTCAAGCGAAACATTACATCACTACTGACAAGAAACGTCATGAGAATGAAAGAATTATGTTCAGACTGAACAAAACATTGTAGTGACACTGCCCCAGTTTAGGTTAATATGAGAGGAATACTATTTCTGCATTTATTCAACATCTGCCCTACAAAATGACTGGATTTCAATCGCATTGCTCATGAAGGAATGGACAATCACACAAAAGGGTATGAAGAAACCCGCTCTTTTGCCTAAACGCTCTTGTGTGCCAAAAAGCACCACTCTGCCCCGTGTGAGGCTCGAACTCACGACCTTCAGATTATGAGACTGACGCGCTGCCTAACTGCGCCAACAAGGCATGTGCTGTGGCCAGTGTGAGTGGTGGAGCACTAGCTTCTGGATCATCTGCCATTCGGTGCAGCTCCAAACACGCTGCTCACAGTGAGATGTCATGTCAGGATGGCCGAGCGGTCTAAGGCGCTGCGTTCAGGTCGCAGTCTCCCCTGGAGGCGTGGGTTCGAATCCCACTTCTGACAGACCTAACCTTTGGTTGCGGGCTCCAGGTAGACTCTTTAACCCTCTGGCAAGTTGACCCAGTAACACACTAATATTGACGAAGCACTGCATTTCAGTTCATGTCAGAGCCAATGGAACACTACGGTACCTCTGACCACCGGCATCGTATGAACTTTAAAGTAACACTTTTGTGCCATGTATGGGATTCTGTGGAATTTTCATGCAGTTTCCAGGGAATGTCATGTCCTGACATTTCATGAAATTGGACATGTTTTATAGAATAGCATTCAATGGAATAACATGTTGTGATGTTTACCGGAATGAGAACTTGTTTATGAAAGGGTATTCATGTTTTGTTTGGGGTTTCTTTGGAGGGATGCAATGGGATTCTTGGAGTTTGACTGTGATGTCATGGAATGAAATTTTGGGGGTGCAGTAGAATTTCATGGCAAGGAATTCCTGGAAATCTCTTGGAATGACATGTCATGGGTTTATGGGCTGTGGGATGGAATGTCATGGAATGAGATTCATGGCATGTCAAGCGAAACATTACATCACTACTGACAAGAAATGTCATGAGAATGAAAGAATTATGTTCAGACTGAACAAAACATTGTAGTGACACTGCCCCAGTTTAGGTGAATATGAGAGGAATACTATTTCTGCATTTATTCAACATCTGCCCTACAAAATGACTGGATTTCAATCGCATTGCTCATGAAGGAATGGACAATCACACAAAAGGGTATGAAGAAACCCGCTCTTTTGCCTAAACGCTCTTGTGTGCCAAAAAGCACCACTCTGCCCCGTGTGAGGCTCGAACTCACGACCTTCAGATTATGAGACTGACGCGCTGCCTAACTGCGCCAACGAGGCATGTGCTTTGGCCAGTGTGAGTGGTGGAGCACTAGCTTCTGGATCATCTGCCATTCGGTGCAGCTCCAAACACGCTGCTCACCGTGAGCTGTCATGTCAGGATGGCCGAGCGGTCTAAGGCGCTGCGTTCAGGTCGCAGTCTCCCCTGGAGGCGTGGGTTCGAATCCCACTTCTGACAGACCTAACCTTTGGTTGCGGGCTCCAGGTAGAGTCTTTAACCCTCTGGCAAGTTGACCCAGTAACACACTAATATTGACGAAGCACTGCATTTCAGTTCATGTCAGAGCCAATGGAACACTACGGTACCTCTGACCACCGGCATCGTATGAACTGTAAAGTAACACTTTTGTGCCATGTATGGGATTCTGTGGAATGTCCATGCAGTTTCCAGGGAATGTCATGTCCTGACATTTCATGAAATTGGACATGTTTTATAGAATAGCATTCAATGGAATACCATGTTGTGATGTTTACCGGAATGAGAACTTGTTTATGAAAGGGTATTCATGTTTTGTTTGGGGTTTCTTTGGAGGGATGCAATGGGATTCTTGGAGTTTGACTGTGATGTCATGGACTGAAATTTTGGGGGTGCAGTAGAATTTCATGGCAAGGAATTCCTGGAAATCTCTTGGAATGACATGTCATGGGTTTATGGGCTGTGGGATGGAATGTCATGGAATGAGATTCATGGCATGTCAAGCGAAACATTACATCACTACTGACAAGAAACGTCATGAGAATGAAAGAATTATGTTCAGACTGAACAAAACATTGTAGAGACATTGCCCCATTTTAGGTGAATATGAGAGGAATACTATTACTGCATTTATTCAACATCTGCCCTACAAAATGACTGGATTTCAATCGCATTGCTCACGAAGGAATGGACAATCACACAAAAGGGTATGAAGAAACCCGCTCTTTTGCCTAAACGCTCTTGTGTGCCAAAAAGCACCACTCTGCCCCGTGTGAGGCTCGAACTCACGACCTTCAGATTATGAGACTGACGCGCTGCCTAACTGCGCCAACAAGGCATGTGCTGTGGCCAGTGTGAGTGGTGGAGCACTAGCTTCTGGATCATCTGCCATTCGGTGCAGCTCCAAACACGCTGCTCACCGTGCGCTGTCATGTCAGGATGGCCGAGCGGTCTAAGGCGCTGCGTTCAGGTCGCAGTCTCCCCTGGAGGCGTGGGTTCGAATCCCACTTCTGACAGACCTAACCTTTGGTTGCGGGCTCCAGGTAGACTCTTTAACCCTCTGGCAAGTTGACCCAGTAACACGCTAATATTGACGAAGCACTGCAATTCAGTTCATGTCAGAGCCAATGGAACACTACGGTATCTCTGACGACCGGCATCGCATGAACTTTAAAGTAACACTTTTGTGCCATGTATGGGATTCTGTGGAATTTTCATGCAGTTTCCAGGGAATGTCATGTCCTGACATTTCATGAAATTGGACATGTTTTATAGAATAGCATTCAATGGAATAACATGTTGTGATGTTTACCGGAATGAGAACTTGTTTATGAAAGGGTATTCATGTTTTGTTTGGGGTTTCTTTGGAGGGATGCAATGGGATTCTTGGAGTTTGACTGTGATGTCATGGACTGAAATTTTGGGGGTGCAGTAGAATTTCATGGCAAGGAATTCCTGGAAATCTCTTGGAATGACATGTCATGGGTTTATGGGCTGTGGGATGGAATGTCATGGAATGAGATTCATGGCATGTCAAGCGAAACATTACATCACTACTGACAAGAAACGTCATGAGAATGAAAGAATTATGTTCAGACTGAACAAAACATTGTAGTGACACTGCCCCAGTTTAGGTGAATATGAGAGGAATACTATTTCTGCATTTATTCAACATCTGCCCTACAAAATGACTGGATTTCAATCGCATTGCTCATGAAGGAATGGACAATCACACAAAAGGGTATGAAGAAACCCGCTCTTTTGCCTAAACGCTCTTGTGTGCCAAAAAGCACCACTCTGCCCCGTGTGAGGCTCGAACTCACGACCTTCAGATTATGAGACTGACGCGCTGCCTAACTGCGCCAACAAGGCATGTGCTGTGGCCAGTGTGAGTGGTGGAGCACTAGCTTCTGGATCATCTGCCATTCGGTGCAGCTCCAAACACGCTGCTCACCGTGCGCTTTTATGTCAGGATGGCCGAGCGGTCTAAGGCGCTGCGTTCAGGTCGCAGTCTCCCCTGGAGGCGTGGGTTCGAATCCCACTTCTGACAGACCTAACCTTTGGTTGCGGGCTCCAGGTAGAGTCTTTAACCCTCTGGCAAGTTGACCCAGTAACACACTAATATTGACGAAGCACTGCATTTCAGTTCATGTCAAAGCCAATGGAACACTACGGTACCTCTGACCACCGGCATCGTATGAACTTTAAAGTAACACTTTTGTGCCATGTATGGGATTCTGTGGAATTTCCATGCAGTTTCCAGGGAATGTCATGTCCTGACATTTCATGAAATTGGACATGTTTTATAGAATAGCATTCAATGGAATACCATGTTGTGATGTTTACCGGAATGAGAACTTGTTTATGAAAGGGTATTCATGTTTTGTTTGGGGTTTCTTTGGAGGGATGCAATGGGATTCTTGGAGTTTGACTGTGATGTCATGGACTGAAATTTTGGGGGTGCAGTAGAATTTCATGGCAAGGAATTCCTGGAAATCTCTTGGAATGACATGTCATGGGTTTATGGGCTGTGGGATGGAATGTCATGGAATGAGATTCATGGCATGTCAAGCGAAACATTACATCACTACTGACAAGAAACGTCATGAGAATGAAAGAATTATGTTCAGACTGAACAAAACATTGTAGTGACACTGCCCCATTTTAGGTGAATATGAGAGGAATACTATTACTGCATTTATTCAACATCTGCCCTACAAAATGACTGGATTTCAATCGCATTGCTCATGAAGGAATGGACAATCACACAAAAGGGTATGAAGAAACCCGCTCTTTTGCCTAAACGCTCTTGTGTGCCAAAAAGCACCAATCTGCCCCGTGTGAGGCTCGAACTCACGACCTTCAGATTATGAGACTGACGCGCTGCCTAACTGCGCCAACGAGGCATGTGCTGTGGTCAGTGTGAGTGGTGGAGCACTAGCTTCTGGATCATCTGCCATTCGGTGCAGCTCCAAACACGCTGCTCACCGTGCGCTTTCATGTCAGGATGGCCGAGCGGTCTAAGGCGCTGCGTTCAGGTCGCAGTCTCCCCTGGAGGCGTGGGTTCGAATCCCACTTCTGACAGACCTAACCTTTGGTTGCGGGCTCCAGGTAGACTCTTTAACCCTCTGGCAAGTTGACCCAGTAACACGCTAATATTGACGAAGCACTGCAATTCAGTTCATGTCAGAGCCAATGGAACACTACGGTACCTCTGACCACCGGCATCGCATGAACTTTAAAGTAACACTTTTGTGCCATGTATGGGATTCTGTGGAATTTTCATGCAGTTTCCAGGGAATGTCATGTCCTGACATTTCATGAAATTGGACATGTTTTATAGAATAGCATTCAATGGAATAACATGTTGTGATGTTTACCGGAATGAGAACTTGTTTATGAAAGGGAATTCATGTTTTGTTTGGGGTTTCTTTGGAGGGATGCAATGGGATTCTTGGAGTTTGACTGTGATGTCATGGACTGAAATTTTGGGGGTGCAGTAGAATTTCATGGCAAGGAATTCCTGGAAATCACTTGGAATGACATGTCATGGGTTTATGGGCTGTGGGATGGAATGTCATGGAATGAGATTCATGGCATGTCAAGCGAAACATTACATCACTACTGACAAGAAACGTCATGAGAATGAAAGAATTATGTTCAGACTGAACAAAACATTGTAGTGACACTGCCCCATTTTAGGTTAATATGAGAGGAATACTATTTCTGCATTTATTCAACATCTGCCCTACAAAATGACTGGATTTCAATCGCATTGCTCATGAAGGAATGGACAATCACACAAAAGGGTATGAAGAAACCCGCTCTTTTGCCTAAACGCTCTTGTGTGCCAAAAAGCACCACTCTGCCCCGTGTGAGGCTCGAACTCACGACCTTCAGATTATGAGACTGCCGCGCTGCCTAACTGCGCCAACGAGGCATGTGCTGTGGCCAGTGTGAGTGGTGAAGCACTAGCTTCTGGATCATCTGCCATTCGGTGCAGCTCCAAACACGCTGCTCACCGTGAGCTGTCATGTCAGGATGGCCGAGCTAAGGCGCTGCGTTGAGGTCGCAGTCTCCCCTGGAGGCGTGGGTTCGAATCCCACTTCTGACAGACCTAACCTTTGGTTGCGGGCTCCAGGTAGAGTCTTTAACCCTCTGGCAAGTTGACCCAGTAACACACTAATATTGATGAAGCACTGCATTTCAGTTCATGTCAGATCCAATGGAACACTACGGTACCTCTGACCACCGGCATCGTATGAACTTTAAAGTAACACTTTTGTGCCATGTATGGGATTCTGTGGAATTTCCATGCAGTTTCCAGGGAATGTCATGTCCTGACATTTTATGAAATTGGACATGTTTTATAGAATAGCATTCAATGGAATACCATGTTGCGATGTTTACCGGAATGAGAACTTGTTTATGAAAGGGTATTCATGTTTTGTTTGGGGTTTCTTTGGAGGGATGCAATGGGATTCTTGGAGTTTGACTGTGATGTCGTGGACTGAAATTTTGGGTGTGCAGTAGAATTTCATTGCAAGGAATTCCTGGAAATCTCTTGGAATGACATGTCATGGATTTATGGGCTGTGGGATGGAATGTCATGGAATGAGAATCATGAAATGTCAAGCGAAACATTACATCACTACTGACAAGAAACATCATGAGAATGAAAGAATTATGTTCAACCTGAACAAAACATTGTAGTGACACTGCCCCATTTTAGGTGAATATGAGAGGAATACTATTACTGCATTTATTCAACATCTGCCCTACAAA
This sequence comes from Pseudorasbora parva, assembly GCF_024679245.1. Taxonomy (NCBI): domain Eukaryota; kingdom Metazoa; phylum Chordata; class Actinopteri; order Cypriniformes; family Gobionidae; genus Pseudorasbora; species Pseudorasbora parva. Next base: position 16,160,115 of record NC_090191.1, on the reverse strand, counting down.
ATGACTGGAATTCAATCGCATTGCTCATGAAGGAATGGACAATCACACAAAAGGGTATGAAGAAACCCGCTCTTTTGCCTGAACGCTCTTGTGTGCTAAAAAGCACAACTCTGCCCCGTGTGAGGCTCGAACTCACGACCTTCAGATTATGAGACTGACGCGCTGCCTAACTGCGCCAACGAGGCATGTGCTGTGGCCAGTGTGAGTGGTGGAGCACTAGCTTCTGGATCATCTGCCATTCGGTGCAGCTCCAAACACGCTGCTCACCGTGCGCTGTCATGTCAGGATGGCCGAGCGGTCTAAGGCGCTGCGTTCAGGTCGCAGTCTCCCCTGGAGGCGTGGGTTCGAATCCCACTTCTGACAGACCTAACCTTTGGTTGCGGGCTCCAGGTAGACTCTTTAACCCTCTGGCAAGTTGACCCAGTAACACGCTAATATTGACGAAGCACTGCAATTCAGTTCATGTCAGAGCCAATGGAACACTACGGTACCTCTGACCACCGGCATCGCATGAACTTTAAAGTAACACTTTTGTGCCATGTATGGGATTCTGTGGAATTTTCATGCAGTTTCCAGGGAATGTCATGTCCTGACATTTCATGAAATTGGACATGTTTTATAGAATAGCATTCAATGGAATAACATGTTGTGATGTTTACCGGAATGAGAACTTGTTTATGAAAGGGTATTCATGTTTTGTTTGGGGTTTCTTTGGAGGGATGCAATGGGATTCTTGGAGTTTGACTGTGATGTCATGGACTGAAATTTTGGGGGTGCAGTAGAATTTCATGGCAAGGAATTCCTGGAAATCTCTTGGAATGACATGTCATGGGTTTATGGGCTGTGGGATGGAATGTCATGGAATGAGATTCATGGCATGTCAAGCGAAACATTACATCACTACTGACAAGAAACGTCATGAGAATGAAAGAATTATGTTCAGACTGAACAAAACATTGTAGTGACACTGCCCCATTTTAGGTGAATATGAGAGGAATACTATTTCTGCATTTATTCAACATCTGCCCTACAAAATGACTGGATTTCAATCGCATTGCTCAAGAAGGAATGGACAATCACACAAAAGGGTATGAAGAAACCCGCTCTTTTGCCTAAACGCTCTTGTGTGCCAAAAAGCACCACTCTGCCCCGTGTGAGGCTCGAACTCACGACCTTCAGATTATGAGACTGACGCGCTGCCTAACTGCGCCAACAAGGCATGTGCTGTGGCCAGTGTGAGTGGTGGAGCACTAGCTTCTGGATCATCTGCCATTCGGTGCAGCTCCAAACACGCTGCTCACCGTGAGCTGTCATGTCAGGATGGCCGAGCGGTCTAAGGTGCTGCGTTCAGGTCGCAGTCTCCCCTGGAGGCGTGGGTTCGAATCCCACTTCTGACAGACCTAACCTTTGGTTGCGGGCTCCAGGTAGAGTCTTTAACCCTCTGGCAAGTTGACCCAGTAACACACTAATATTGACGAAGCACTGCATTTCAGTTCATGTCAAAGCCAATGGAACACTACGGTACCTCTGACCACCGGCATCGTATGAACTTTAAAGTAACACTTTTGTGCCATGTATGGAATTCTGTGGAATTTCCATGCAGTTTCCAGGGAATGTCATGTCCTGACATTTCATGAAATTGGACATGTTTTATAGAATAGCATTCAATGGAATACCATGTTGTGATGTTTACCGGAATGAGAACTTGTTTATGAAAGGGTATTCATGTTTTGTTTGGGGTTTCTTTGGAAGGATGCAATGGGATTCTTGGAGTTTGACTGTGATGTCATGGACTGAAATTTTGGGGGTGCAGTAGAATTTCATGGCAAGGAAATCCTGGAAATCTCTTGGAATGACATGTCATGGGTTTATGGGCTGTGGGATGGAATGTCATGGAATGAGATTCATGGCATGTCAAGCGAAACATTACATCAGTACTGACAAGAAACGTCATGAGAATGAAAGAATTATGTTCAGACTGAACAAAACATTGTAGTGACACTGCCCCATTTTAGGTGAATATGAGAGGAATACTATTACTGCATTTATTCAACATCTGCCCTACAAAATGACTGGATTTCAATCGCATTGCTCATGAAGGAATGGACAATCACACAAAAGGGTATGAAGAAACCCGCTCTTTTGCCTAAACGCTCTTGTGTGCCAAAAAGCACCACTCTGCCCCGTGTGAGGCTCGAACTCACGACCTTCAGATTATGAGACTGCCGCGCTGCCTAACTGCGCCAACGAGGCATGTGCTGTGGCCAGTGTGAGTGGTGAAGCACTAGCTTCTGGATCATCTGCCATTCGGTGCAGCTCCAAACACGCTGCTCACCGTGAGCTGTCATGTCAGGATGGCCGAGCTAAGGCGCTGCGTTGAGGTCGCAGTCTCCCCTGGAGGCGTGGGTTCGAATCCCACTTCTGACAGACCTAACCTTTGGTTGCGGGCTCCAGGTAGAGTCTTTAACCCTCTGGCAAGTTGACCCAGTAACACACTAATATTGATGAAGCACTGCATTTCAGTTCATGTCAGATCCAATGGAACACTACGGTACCTCTGACCACCGGCATCGTATGAACTTTAAAGTAACACTTTTGTGCCATGTATGGGATTCTGTGGAATTTCCATGCAGTTTCCAGGGAATGTCATGTCCTGACATTTTATGAAATTGGACATGTTTTATAGAATAGCATTCAATGGAATACCATGTTGCGATGTTTACCGGAATGAGAACTTGTTTATGAAAGGGTATTCATGTTTTGTTTGGGGTTTCTTTGGAGGGATGCAATGGGATTCTTGGAGTTTGACTGTGATGTCGTGGACTGAAATTTTGGGGGTGCAGTAGAATTTCATTGCAAGGAATTCCTGGAAATCTCTTGGAATGACATGTCATGGATTTATGGGCTGTGGGATGGAATGTCATGGAATGAGAATCATGAAATGTCAAGCGAAACATTACATCACTACTGACAAGAAACATCATGAGAATGAAAGAATTATGTTCAACCTGAACAAAACATTGTAGTGACACTGCCCCATTTTAGGTGAATATGAGAGGAATACTATTACTGCATTTATTCAACATCTGCCCTACAAAATGACTGGAATTCAATCGCATTGCTCATGAAGGAATGGACAATCACACAAAAGGGTATGAAGAAACCCGCTCTTTTGCCTGAACGCTCTTGTGTGCTAAAAAGCACAACTCTGCCCCGTGTGAGGCTCGAACTCACGACCTTCAGATTATGAGACTGACGCGCTGCCTAACTGCGCCAACGAGGCATGTGCTGTGGCCAGTGTGAGTGGTGGAGCACTAGCTTCTGGATCATCTGCCATTCGGTGCAGCTCCAAACACGCTGCTCACCGTGCGCTGTCATGTCAGGATGGCCGAGCGGTCTAAGGCGCTGCGTTCAGGTCGCAGTCTCCCCTGGAGGCGTGGGTTCGAATCCCACTTCTGACAGACCTAACCTTTGGTTGCGGGCTCCAGGTAGACTCTTTAACCCTCTGGCAAGTTGACCCAGTAACACGCTAATATTGACGAAGCACTGCAATTCAGTTCATGTCAGAGCCAATGGAACACTACGGTACCTCTGACCACCGGCATCGCATGAACTTTAAAGTAACACTTTTGTGCCATGTATGGGATTCTGTGGAATTTTCATGCAGTTTCCAGGGAAACTCATGTCCTGACATTTCATGAAATTGGACATGTTTTATAGAATAGCATTCAATGGAATACCATGTTGTGATGTTTACCGGAATGAGAACTTGTTTATGAAAGGGTATTCATGTTTTGTTTGGGGTTTCTTTGGAGGGATGCAATGGGATTCTTGGAGTTTGACTGTGATGTCATGGACTGAAATTTTGGGGGTGCAGTAGAATTTCATGGCAAGGAATTCCTGGAAATCTCTTGGAATGACATGTCATGGGTTTATGGGCTGTGGGATGGAATGTCATGGAATGAGATTCATGGCATGTCAAGCGAAACATTACATCACTACTGACAAGAAACGTCATGAGAATGAAAGAATTATGTTCAGACTGAACAAAACATTGTAGTGACACTGCCCCATTTTAGGTGAATATGAGAGGAATACTATTACTGCATTTATTCAACATCTGCCCTACAAAATGACTGGATTTCAATCGCATTGCTCATGAAGGAATGGACAATCACACAAAAGGGTATGAAGAAACCCGCTCTTTTGCCTAAACGCTCTTGTGTGCCAAAAAGCACCAATCTGCCCCGTGTGAGGCTCGAACTCACGACCTTCAGATTATGAGACTGACGCGCTGCCTAACTGCGCCAACGAGGCATGTGCTGTGGTCAGTGTGAGTGGTGGAGCACTAGCTTCTGGATCATCTGCCATTCGGTGCAGCTCCAAACACGCTGCTCACCGTGCGCTTTCATGTCAGGATGGCCGAGCGGTCTAAGGCGCTGCGTTCAGGTCGCAGTCTCCCCTGGAGGCGTGGGTTCGAATCCCACTTCTGACAGACCTAACCTTTGGTTGCGGGCTCCAGGTAGACTCTTTAACCCTCTGGCAAGTTGACCCAGTAACACGCTAATATTGACGAAGCACTGCAATTCAGTTCATGTCAGAGCCAATGGAACACTACGGTACCTCTGACCACCGGCATCGCATGAACTTTAAAGTAACACTTTTGTGCCATGTATGGGATTCTGTGGAATTTTCATGCAGTTTCCAGGGAATGTCATGTCCTGACATTTCATGAAATTGGACATGTTTTATAGAATAGCATTCAATGGAATAACATGTTGTGATGTTTACCGGAATGAGAACTTGTTTATGAAAGGGAATTCATGTTTTGTTTGGGGTTTCTTTGGAGGGATGCAATGGGATTCTTGGAGTTTGACTGTGATGTCATGGACTGAAATTTTGGGGGTGCAGTAGAATTTCATGGCAAGGAATTCCTGGAAATCTCTTGGAATGACATGTCATGGGTTTATGGGCTGTGGGATGGAATGTCATGGAATGAGATTCATGGCATGTCAAGCGAAACATTACATCACTACTGACAAGAAACGTCATGAGAATGAAAGAATTATGTTCAGACTGAACAAAACATTGTAGTGACACTGCCCCATTTTAGGTTAATATGAGAGGAATACTATTTCTGCATTTATTCAACATCTGCCCTACAAAATGACTGGATTTCAATCGCATTGCTCATGAAGGAATGGACAATCACACAAAAGGGTATGAAGAAACCCGCTCTTTTGCCTAAACGCTCTTGTGTGCCAAAAAGCACCACTCTGCCCCGTGTGAGGCTCGAACTCACGACCTTCAGATTATGAGACTGCCGCGCTGCCTAACTGCGCCAACGAGGCATGTGCTGTGGCCAGTGTGAGTGGTGAAGCACTAGCTTCTGGATCATCTGCCATTCGGTGCAGCTCCAAACACGCTGCTCACCGTGAGCTGTCATGTCAGGATGGCCGAGCTAAGGCGCTGCGTTGAGGTCGCAGTCTCCCCTGGAGGCGTGGGTTCGAATCCCACTTCTGACAGACCTAACCTTTGGTTGCGGGCTCCAGGTAGAGTCTTTAACCCTCTGGCAAGTTGACCCAGTAACACACTAATATTGATGAAGCACTGCATTTCAGTTCATGTCAGATCCAATGGAACACTACGGTACCTCTGACCACCGGCATCGTATGAACTTTAAAGTAACACTTTTGTGCCATGTATGGGATTCTGTGGAATTTCCATGCAGTTTCCAGGGAATGTCATGTCCTGACATTTTATGAAATTGGACATGTTTTATAGAATAGCATTCAATGGAATACCATGTTGCGATGTTTACCGGAATGAGAACTTGTTTATGAAAGGGTATTCATGTTTTGTTTGGGGTTTCTTTGGAGGGATGCAATGGGATTCTTGGAGTTTGACTGTGATGTCGTGGACTGAAATTTTGGGGGTGCAGTAGAATTTCATTGCAAGGAATTCCTGGAAATCTCTTGGAATGACATGTCATGGATTTATGGGATGTGGGATGGAATGTCATGGAATGAGAATCATGAAATGTCAAGCGAAACATTACATCACTACTGACAAGAAACATCATGAGAATGAAAGAATTATGTTCAACCTGAACAAAACATTGTAGTGACACTGCCCCATTTTAGGTGAATATGAGAGGAATACTATTACTGCATTTATTCAACATCTGCCCTACAAAATGACTGGAATTCAATCGCATTGCTCATGAAGGAATGGACAATCACACAAAAGGGTATGAAGAAACCCGCTCTTTTGCCTGAACGCTCTTGTGTGCTAAAAAGCACAACTCTGCCCCGTGTGAGGCTCGAACTCACGACCTTCAGATTATGAGACTGACGCGCTGCCTAACTGCGCCAACGAGGCATGTGCTGTGGCCAGTGTGAGTGGTGGAGCACTAGCTTCTGGATCATCTGCCATTCGGTGCAGCTCCAAACACGCTGCTCACCGTGCGCTGTCATGTCAGGATGGCCGAGCGGTCTAAGGTGCTGCGTTCAGGTCGCAGTCTCCCCTGGAGGCGTGGGTTCGAATCCCACTTCTGACAGACCTAACCTTTGGTTGCGGGCTCCAGGTAGAGTCTTTAACCCTCTGGCAAGTTGACCCAGTAACACACTAATATTGACGAAGCACTGCATTTCAGTTCATGTCAAAGCCAATGGAACACTACGGTACCTCTGACCACCGGCATCGTATGAACTTTAAAGTAACACTTTTGTGCCATGTATGGAATTCTGTGGAATTTCCATGCAGTTTCCAGGGAATGTCATGTCCTGACATTTCATGAAATTGGACATGTTTTATAGAATAGCATTCAATGGAATACCATGTTGTGATGTTTACCGGAATGAGAACTTGTTTATGAAAGGGTATTCATGTTTTGTTTGGGGTTTCTTTGGAAGGATGCAATGGGATTCTTGGAGTTTGACTGTGATGTCATGGACTGAAATTTTGGGGGTGCAGTAGAATTTCATGGCAAGGAATTCCTGGAAATCTCTTGGAATGACATGTCATGGGTTTATGGGCTGTGGGATGGAATGTCATGGAATGAGATTCATGGCATGTCAAGCGAAACATTACATCAGTACTGACAAGAAACGTCATGAGAATGAAAGAATTATGTTCAGACTGAACAAAACATTGTAGTGACACTGCCCCATTTTAGGTGAATATGAGAGGAATACTATTACTGCATTTATTCAACATCTGCCCTACAAAATGACTGGATTTCAATCGCATTGCTCATGAAGGAATGGACAATCACACAAAAGGGTATGAAGAAACCCGCTCTTTTGCCTAAACGCTCTTGTGTGCCAAAAAGCACCACTCTGCCCCGTGTGAGGCTCGAACTCACGACCTTCAGATTATGAGACTGCCGCGCTGCCTAACTGCGCCAACGAGGCATGTGCTGTGGCCAGTGTGAGTGGTGAAGCACTAGCTTCTGGATCATCTGCCATTCGGTGCAGCTCCAAACACGCTGCTCACCGTGAGCTGTCATGTCAGGATGGCCGAGCTAAGGCGCTGCGTTGAGGTCGCAGTCTCCCCTGGAGGCGTGGGTTCGAATCCCACTTCTGACAGACCTAACCTTTGGTTGCGGGCTCCAGGTAGAGTCTTTAACCCTCTGGCAAGTTGACCCAGTAACACACTAATATTGATGAAGCACTGCATTTCAGTTCATGTCAGATCCAATGGAACACTACGGTACCTCTGACCACCGGCATCGTATGAACTTTAAAGTAACACTTTTGTGCCATGTATGGGATTCTGTGGAATTTCCATGCAGTTTCCAGGGAATGTCATGTCCTGACATTTTATGAAATTGGACATGTTTTATAGAATAGCATTCAATGGAATACCATGTTGCGATGTTTACCGGAATGAGAACTTGTTTATGAAAGGGTATTCATGTTTTGTTTGGGGTTTCTTTGGAGGGATGCAATGGGATTCTTGGAGTTTGACTGTGATGTCGTGGACTGAAATTTTGGGGGTGCAGTAGAATTTCATTGCAAGGAATTCCTGGAAATCTCTTGGAATGACATGTCATGGATTTATGGGCTGTGGGATGGAATGTCATGGAATGAGAATCATGAAATGTCAAGCGAAACATTACATCACTACTGACAAGAAACATCATGAGAATGAAAGAATTATGTTCAACCTGAACAAAACATTGTAGTGACACTGCCCCATTTTAGGTGAATATGAGAGGAATACTATTACTGCATTTATTCAACATCTGCCCTACAAAATGACTGGAATTCAATCGCATTGCTCATGAAGGAATGGACAATCACACAAAAGGGTATGAAGAAACCCGCTCTTTTGCCTGAACGCTAAACGCTCTTGTGTGCTAAAAAGCACAACTCTGCCCCGCGTGAGGCTCGAACTCAAGACCTTCAGATAATGAGACTGACGCGCTCCCTAACTGCGCCAACGAGGCATGTGCTGTGGCCAGTGTGAGTGGTGGAGCACTAGCTTCTGGATCATCTGCCATTCGGTGCAGCTCCAAACACGCTGCTCACCGTACGCTGTCATGTCAGGATGGCCGAGCTAAGGCGCTGCGTTCAGGTCGCAGTCTCCCCTGGAGGCGTGGGTTCGAATCCCACTTCTGACAGACCTAACCTTTGGTTGCGGGCTCCAGGTAGAGTCTTTAACCCTCTGGCAAGTTGACCCAGTAACACACTAATATTGATGAAGCACTGCATTTCAGTTCATGTCAGATCCAATGGAACACTACGGTACCTCTGACCACCGGCATCGTATGAACTTTAAAGTAACACTTTTGTGCCATGTATGGGATTCTGTGGAATTTCCATGCAGTTTCCAGGGAATGTCATGTCCTGACATTTTATGAAATTGGACATGTTTTATAGAATAGCATTCAATGGAATACCATGTTGCAATGTTTACCGGAATGAGAACTTGTTTATGAAAGGGTATTCATGTTTTGTATGGGGTTTCTTTGGAGGGATGCAATGGGATTCTTGGAGTTTGACTGTGATGTCGTGGACTGAAATTTTGGGGGTGCAGTAGAATTTCATTGCAAGGAATTCCTGGAAATCTCTTGGAATGACATGTCATGGGTTTATGGGCTGTGGGATGGAATGTCATGGAATGAGAATCATGAAATGTCAAGCGAAACATTACATCACTACTGACAAGAAACATCATGAGAATGAAAGAATTATGTTCAACCTGAACAAAACATTGTAATGACAGTGCCCCATTTTAGGTGAATATGAGAGGAATACTATTACTGCATTTATTCAACATCTGCCCTACAAAATGACTGGATTTCAATCGCATTGCTCATGAAGGAATGGACAATCACACAAAAGGGTATTAAGAAACCCGCTCTTTTGCCTAAACGCTCTTGTGTGCTAAAAAGCACAACTCTGCCCCGCGTGAGGCTCGAACTCACGACCTTCAGATAATGAGACTGACGCGCTGCCTAACTGCGCCAACGAGGCATGTGCTGTGGCCAGTGTGAGTGGTGGAGCACTAGCTTCTGGATCATCTGCCATTCGGTGCAGCTCCAAACACGCTGCTCACCGTACGCTGTCATGTCAGGATGGCCGAGCGGTCTAAGGCGCTGCGTTCAGGTCGCAGTCTCCCCCGGAATGCGTGGGTTCGAATCCCACTTCTGACAGACCTGAACTTTGGTTGCGGGCTCCATGTAGACTCTTTAACCCTCTGGCAAGTTGACCCAGTAACACGCTAATATTGACGAAGCACTGCAATTCAGTTCATGTAAGAGCCAATGGAACACTACGGTACCTCTGACCACCGGCATCGCATGAACTTTAAAGTAACACTTTTGTGCCATGTATGGGATTCTGTGGAATTTTCATGCAGTTTCCAGGGAATGTCATGTCCTGACATTTCATGAAATTGGACATGTTTTATAGAATAGCATTCAATGGAATAACATGTTGTGATGTTTACCGGAATGAGAACTTGTTTATGAAAGGGTATTCATGTTTTGTTTGGGTTTTCTTTGGAGGGATGCAATGGGATTCTTGGAGTTTGACTGTGATGTCATGGACTGAAATTTTGGGTGTGCAGTAGAATTTCATGGCAAGGAATTCCTGGAAATCTCTTGGAATGACATGTCATGGGTTTATGGGCTGTGGGATGGAATGTCATGGAATGAGATTCATGGCATGTCAAGCGAAACATTACATCACTACTGACAAGAAACGTCATGAGAATGAAAGAATTATGTTCAGACTGAACAAAACATTGTAGTGACACTGCCCCAGTTTAGGTGAATATGAGAGGAATACTATTTCTGCATTTATTCAACATCTGCCCTACAAAATGACTGGATTTCAATCGCATTGCTCATGAAGGAATGGACAATCACACAAAAGGGTATGAAGAAACCCGCTCTTTTGCCTAAACGCTCTTGTGTGCCAAAAAGCACCACTCTGCCCCGTGTGAGGCTCGAACTCACGACCTTCAGATTATGAGACTGCCGCGCTGCCTAACTGCGCCAACGAGGCATGTGCTGTGGCCAGTGTGAGTGGTGAAGCACTAGCTTCTGGATCATCTGCCATTCGGTGCAGCTCCAAACACACTGCTCACCGTGAGCTGTCATGTCAGGATGGCCGAGCTAAGGCGCTGCGTTCAGGTCGCAGTCTCCCCTGGAGGCGTGGGTTCGAATCCCACTTCTGACAGACCTAACCTTTGGTTGCGGGCTCCAGGTAGACTCTTTAACCCTCTGGCAAGTTGACCCAGTAACACACTAATATTGATGAAGCACTGCATTTCAGTTCATGTCAGATCCAATGGAACACTACGGTACCTCTGACCACCGGCATCGTATGAACTTTAAAGTAACACTTTTGTGCCATGTATGGGATTCTGTGGAATTTCCATGCAGTTTCCAGGGAATGTCATGTCCTGACATTTTATGAAATTGGACATGTTTTATAGAATAGCATTCAATGGAATACCATGTTGCAATGTTTACCGGAATGAGAACTTGTTTATGAAAGGGTATTCATGTTTTGTATGGGGTTTCTTTGGAGGGATGCAATGGGATTCTTGGAGTTTGACTGTGATGTCGTGGACTGAAATTTTGGGGGTGCAGTAGAATTTCATTGCAAGGAATTCCTGGAAATCTCTTGGAATGACATGTCATGGGTTTATGGGCTGTGGGATGGAATGTCATGGAATGAGAATCATGAAATGTCAAGCGAAACATTACATCACTACTGACAAGAAACATCATGAGAATGAAAGAATTATGTTCAACCTGAACAAAACATTGTAGTGACACTGCCCCATTTTAGGTGAATATGAGAGGAATACTATTACTGCATTTATTCAACATCTGCCCTACAAAATGACTGGAATTCAATCGCATTGCTCATGAAGGAATGGACAATCACACAAAAGGGTATGAAGAAACCCGCTCTTTTGCCTAAACGCTCTTGTGTGCTAAAAAGCACAACTCTGCCCCGCGTGAGGCTCGAACTCACAACCTTCAGATAATGAGACTGACGCGCTGCCTAACTGCGCCAACGAGGCATGTGCTGTGGCCAGTGTGAGTGGTGGAGCACTAGCTTCTGGATCATCTGCCATTCGGTGCAGCTCCAAACACGCTGCTCACCGTGCGCTGTCATGTCAGGATGGCCGAGCGGTCTAAGGCGCTGCGTTCAGGTCGCAGTCTCCCCTGGAGGCGTGGGTTCGAATCCCACTTCTGACAGACCTGACCTTTGGTTGCGGGCTCCAGGTAGACTCTTTAACCCTCTGGCAAGTTGACCCAGTAACACGCTAATATTGACGAAGCACTGCAATTCAGTTCATGTCAGAGCCAATGGAACACTACGGTACCTCTGACCACCGGCATCGCATGAACTTTAAAGTAACACTTTTGTGCCATGTATGGGATTCTGTGGAATTTTCATGCAGTTTCCAGGGAATGTCATGTCCTGACATTTCATGAAATTGGACATGTTTTATAGAATAGCATTCAATGGAATAACATGTTGTGATGTTTACCGGAATGAGAACTTGTTTATGAAAGGGTATTCATGTTTTGTTTGGGGTTTCTTTGGAGGGATGCAATGGGATTCTTGGAGTTTGACTGTGATGTCATGGACTGAAATTTTGGGGGTGCAGTAGAATTTCATGGCAAGGAATTCCTGGAAATCTCTTGGAATGACATGTCATGGATTTATGGGCTGTGGGATGGAATGTCATGGAATGAGAATCATGAAATGTCAAGCGAAACATTACATCACTACTGACAAGAAACATCATGAGAATGAAAGAATTATGTTCAACCTGAACAAAACATTGTAGTGACACTAACCCATTTTAGGTGAATATGAGAGAAATACTATTACTACATTTATTCAACATCTGCCCTACAAAATGACTGGAATTCAATCGCATTGCTCATGAAGGAATGGACAATCACACAAAAGGGTATGAAGAAACCCGCTCTTTTGCCTGAACGCTCTTGTGTGCTAAAAAGCACAACTCTGCCCCGTGTGAGGCTCGAACTCACGACCTTCAGATTATGAGACTGACGCGCTAGCTAACTGCGCCAACGAGGCATGTGCTGTGGCCAGTGTGAGTGGTGGAGCACTAGCTTCTGGATCATCTGCCATTCGGTGCAGCTCCAAACACGCTGCTCACCGTGCGCTGTCATGTAAGGATGGCCGAGCGGTCTAAGGCGCTGCGTTCAGGTCGCAGTCTCCCCTGGAGGCGTGGGTTCGAATCCCACTTCTGACAGACCTAACCTTTGGTTGCGGGCTCCAGGTAGACTCTTTAACCCTCTGGCAAGTTGACCCAGTAACACGCTAATATTGACGAAGCACTGCAATTCAGTTCATGTCAGAGCCAATGGAACACTACGGTACCTCTGACCACCGGCATCGCATGAACTTTAAAGTAACACTTTTGTGCCATGTATGGGATTCTGTGGAATTTTCATGCAGTTTCCAGGGAATGTCATGTCCTGACATTTCATGAAATTGGACATGTTTTATAGAATAGCATTCAATGGAATAACATGTTGTGATGTTTACCGGAATGAGAACTTGTTTATGAAAGGGTATTCATGTTTTGTTTGGGGTTTCTTTGGAGGGATGCAATGGGATTCTAGGAGTTTGACTGTGATGTCATGGACTGAAATTTTGGGGGTGCAGTAGAATTTCATGGCAAGGAATTCCTGGAAATCTCTTGGAATGACATGTCATGGGTTTATGGGCTGTGGGATGGAATGTCATGGAATGAGATTCATGGCATGTCAAGCGAAACATTACATCACTACTGACAAGAAACGTCATGAGAACGAAAGAATTATGTTCAGACTGAACAAAACATTGTAGTGACACTGCCCCAGTTTAGGTTAATATGAGAGGAATACTATTTCTGCATTTATTCAACATCTGCCCTACAAAATGACTGGATTTCAATCGCATTGCTCATGAAGGAATGGACAATCACACAAAAGGGTATGAAGAAACCCGCTCTTTTGCCTAAACGCTCTTGTGTGCCAAAAAGCACCACTCTGCCCCGTGTGAGGCTCGAACTCACGACCTTCAGATTATGAGACTGACGCGCTGCCTAACTGCGCCAACAAGGCATGTGCTGTGGCCAGTGTGAGTGGTGGAGCACTAGCTTCTGGATCATCTGCCATTCGGTGCAGCTCCAAACACGCTGCTCACCGTGAGCTGTCATGTCAGGATGGCCGAGCGGTCTAAGGCGCTGCGTTCAGGTCGCAGTCTCCCCTGGAGGCGTGGGTTCGAATCCCACTTCTGACAGACCTAACCTTTGGTTGCGGGCTCCAGGTAGAGTCTTTAACCCTCTGGCAAGTTGACCCAGTAACACACTAATATTGACGAAGCACTGCATTTCAGTTCATGTCAAAGCCAATGGAACACTACGGTACCTCTGACCACCGGCATCGTATGAACTTTAAAGTAACACTTTTGTGCCATGTATGGGATTCTGTGGAATTTCCATGCAGTTTCCAGGGAATGTCATGTCCTGACATTTCATGAAATTGGACATGTTTTATAGAATAGCATTCAATGGAATACCATGTTGTGATGTTTACCGGAATGAGAACTTGTTTATGAAAGGGTATTCATGTTTTGTTTGGGGTTTCTTTGGAGGGATGCAATGGGATTCTTGGAGTTTGACTGTGATGTCATGGACTGAAATTTTGGGGGTGCAGTAGAATTTCATGGCAAGGAATTCCTGGAAATCTCTTGGAATGACATGTCATGGGTTTATGGGCTGTGGGATGGAATGTCATGGAATGAGATTCATGGCATGTCAAGCGAAACATTACATCACTACTGACAAGAAACGTCATGAGAATGAAAGAATTATGTTCAGACTGAACAAAACATTGTAGTGACACTGCCCCATTTTAGGTGAATATGAGAGGAATACTATTACTGCATTTATTCAACATCTGCCCTACAAAATGACTGGATTTCAATCGCATTGCTCATGAAGGAATGGACAATCACACAAAAGGGTATGAAGAAACCCGCTCTTTTGCCTAAACGCTCTTGTGTGCCAAAAAGCACCAATCTGCCCCGTGTGAGGCTCGAACTCACGACCTTCAGATTATGAGACTGACGCGCTGCCTAACTGCGCCAACGAGGCATGTGCTGTGGTCAGTGTGAGTGGTGGAGCACTAGCTTCTGGATCATCTGCCATTCGGTGCAGCTCCAAACACGCTGCTCACCGTGCACTTTCATGTCAGGATGGCCGAGCGGTCTAAGGCGCTGCGTTCAGGTCGCAGTCTCCCCTGGAGGCGTGGGTTCGAATCCCACTTCTGACAGACCTAACCTTTGGTTGCGGGCTCCAGGTAGACTCTTTAACCCTCTGGCAAGTTGACCCAGTAACACGCTAATATTGACGAAGCACTGCAATTCAGTTCATGTCAGAGCCAATGGAACACTACGGTACCTCTGACCACCGGCATCGCATGAACTTTAAAGTAACACTTTTGTGCCATGTATGGGATTCTGTGGAATTTTCATGCAGTTTCCAGGGAATGTCATGTCCTGACATTTCATGAAATTGGACATGTTTTATAGAATAGCATTCAATGGAATAACATGTTGTGATGTTTACCGGAATGAGAACTTGTTTATGAAAGGGAATTCATGTTTTGTTTGGGGTTTCTTTGGAGGGATGCAATGGGATTCTTGGAGTTTGACTGTGATGTCATGGACTGAAATTTTGGGGGTGCAGTAGAATTTCATGGCAAGGAATTCCTGGAAATCTCTTGGAATGACATGTCATGGGTTTATGGGCTGTGGGATGGAATGTCATGGAATGAGATTCATGTCATGTCAAGCGAAACATTACATCACTACTGACAAGAAACGTCATGAGAATGAAAGAATTATGTTCAGACCGAACAAAACATTGTAGTGACACTGCCCCAGTTTAGGTTAATATGAGAGGAATACTATTTCTGCATTTATTCAACATCTGCCCTACAAAATGACTGGATTTCAATCGCATTGCTCATGAAGGAATGGACAATCACACAAAAGGGTATGAAGAAACCCGCTCTTTTGCCTAAACGCTCTTGTGTGCCAAAAAGCACCACTCTGCCCCGTGTGAGGCTCGAACTCACGACATTCAGATTATGAGACTGACGCGCTGCCTAACTGCGCCAACGAGGCATGTGCTGTGGACAGTGTGAGTGGTGGAGCACTAGCTTCTGGATCATCTGCCATTCGGTGCAGCTCCAAACACGCTGCTCACCGTGAGCTGTCATGTCAGGATGGCCGAGCGGTCTAAGGCGCTGTGTTCAGGTCGCAGTCTCCCCTGGAGGCGTGGGTTCGAATCCCACTTCTGACAGACCTAATCTTTGGTTGCGGGCTCCAGGTAGAGTCTTTAACCCTCTGGCAAGTTGACCCAGTAACACACTAATATTGACGAAGCACTGCATTTCAGTTCATGTCAGAGCCAATGGAACACTACGGTACCTCTGACCACCGGCATCGTATGAACTTTAAAGTAACACTTTTGTGCCATGTATGGGATTCTGTGGAATTTTCATGCAGTTTCCAGGGAATGTCATGTCCTGACATTTCATGAAATTGGACATGTTTTATAGAATAGCATTCAATGGAATAACATGTTGTGATGTTTACCGGAATGAGAACTTGTTTATGAAAGGGTATTCATGTTTTGTTTGGGGTTTCTTTGGAGGGATGCAATGGGATTCTTGGAGTTTGACTGTGATGTCATGGACTGAAATTTTGGGGGTGCAGTAGAATTTCATGGCAAGGAATTCCTGGAAATCTCTTGGAATGACATGTCATGGGTTTATGGGCTGTGGGATGGAATGTCATGGAATGAGATTCATGGCATGTCAAGCGAAACATTACATCACTACTGACAAGAAACGTCATGAGAATGAAAGAATTATGTTCAGACTGAACAAAACATTGTAGTGACACTGCCCCAGTTTAGGTGAATATGAGAGGAATACTATTTCTGCATTTATTCAACATCTGCCCTACAAAATGACTGGATTTCAATCGCATTGCTCATGAAGGAATGGACAATCACACAAAAGGGTATGAAGAAACCCGCTCTTTTGCCTAAACGCTCTTGTGTGCCAAAAAGCACCACTCTGCCCCGTGTGAGGCTCGAACTCACGACCTTCAGATTATGAGACTGACGCGCTGCCTAACTGCGCCAACGAGGCATGGGCTGTGGCCAGTGTGAGTGGTGGAGCACTAGCTTCTGGATCATCTGCCATTCGGTGCAGCTCCAAACACGCTGCTCACCGTGAGCTGTCATGTCAGGATGGCAGAGCGGTCTAAGGCGCTGCGTTCAGGTCGCAGTCTCTCCTGGAGGCGTGGGTTCGAATCCCACTTCTGACAGACCTAACCTTTGGTTGCGGGCTCCAGGTAGAGTCTTTAACCCTCTGGCAAGTTGACCCAGTAACACACTAATATTGACGAAGCACTGCATTTCAGTTCATGTCAGAGCCAATGGAACACTACGGTACCTCTGACCACCGGCATCGTATGAACTGTAAAGTAACACTTTTTTGTGCCATGTATGGGATTCTGTGGAATTTCCATGCAGTTTCCAGGGAATGTCATGTCCTGACATTTCATGAAATTGGACATGTTTTATAGAATAGCATTCAATGGAATACCATGTTGTGATGTTTACCGGAATGAGAACTTGTTTATGAAAGGGTATTCATGTTTTGTTTGGGGTTTCTTTGGAGGGATGCAATGGGATTCTTGGAGTTTGACTGTGATGTCATGGACTGAAATTTTGGGGGTGCAGTAGAATTTCATGGCAAGGAATTCCTGGAAATCTCTTGGAATGACATGTCATGGGTTTATGGGCTGTGGGATGGAATGTCATGGAATGAGATTCATGGCATGTCAAGCGAAACATTACATCACTACTGACAAGAAACGTCATGAGAATGAAAGAATTATGTTCAGACTGAACAAAACATTGTAGAGACACTGCCCCATTTTAGGTGAATATGAGAGGAATACTATTACTGCATTTATTCAACATCTGCCCTACAAAATGACTGGATTTCAATCGCATTGCTCATGAAGGAATGGACAATCACACAAAAGGGTATGAAGAAACCCGCTCTTTTGCCTAAACGCTCTTGTGTGCCAAAAAGCACCACTCTGCCCCGTGTGAGGCTCGAACTCACGACCTTCAGATTATGAGACTGACGCGCTGCCTAACTGCGCCAACAAGGCATGTGCTGTGGCCAGTGTGAGTGGTGGAGCACTAGCTTCTGGATCATCTGCCATTCGGTGCAGCTCCAAACACGCTGCTCACCGTGCGCTGTCATGTCAGGATGGCCGAGCGGTCTAAGGCGCTGCGTTCAGGTCGCAGTCTCACCTGGAGGCGTAGGTTCAAATCCCACTTCTGACAGACCTAACCTTTGATTGTGGGCTCCAGGTAGAGTCTTTAACCATCTGGCAAGTTGACCCAGTAACACACTAATATTGACGAAGCACTGCATTTCAGTTCATGTCAGAGCCAATGGAACACTACGGTACCTCTGACCACTGGCATCGTATGAACTTTAAAGTAACACTTTTGTGCCATGTATGGGATTCTGTGGAATTTCCATGCAGTGTCCAGGGAATGTCATGTCCTGACATTTCATGAAATTGGACATGTTTTATAGAATAGCATTCAATGGAATACCATGTTGCGATGTTTACCGGAATGAGAACTTGTTTATGAAAGGGTATTCATGTTTTGTTTGGGGTTTCTTTGGAGGGATGCAATGGGATTCTTGGAGTTTGACTGTGATGTCATGGACTGAAATTTTGGGGGTGCAGTAGAATTTCATGGCAAGGAATTCCTGGAAATCTCTTGGAATGACATGTCATGGGTTTATGGGCTGTGGGATGGAATGTCATGGAATGAGATTCATGGCATGTCAAGCGAAACATTACATCACTACTGACAAGAAACGTCATGAGAATGAAAGAATTATGTTCAGACTGAACAAAACATTGTAGTGACACTGCCCCATTTTAGGTGAATATGAGAGGAATACTATTACTGCATTTATTCAACATCTGCCCTACAAAATGACTGGATTTCAATCGCATTGCTCATGAAGGAATGGACAATCACACAAAAGGGTATGAAGAAACCCGCTCTTTTGCCTAAACGCTCTTGTGTGCCAAAAAGCACCACTCTGCCCCGTGTGAGGCTCGAACTCACGACCTTCAGATTATGAGACTGCCGCGCTGCCTAACTGCGCCAACGAGGCATGTGCTGTGGCCAGTGTGAGTGGTGAAGCACTAGCTTCTGGATCATCTGCCATTCGGTGCAGCTCCAAACACGCTGCTCACCGTGAGCTGTCATGTCAGGATGGCCGAGCTAAGGCGCTGCGTTGAGGTCGCAGTCTCCCCTGGAGGCGTGGGTTCGAATCCCACTTCTGACAGACCTAACCTTTGGTTGCGGGCTCCAGGTAGAGTCTTTAACCCTCTGGCAAGTTGACCCAGTAACACACTAATATTGGTGAAGCACTGCATTTCAGTTCATGGTCCTGTACCATGAAGCTGGTTTAGCAGGCTAGCCAGATTTGTTTAAGCTTAGTTTGTGCCAATCCTGGGTTTTAGGTACCATTAAAGTGGTTTGGCTTTTAGCTGTGTTCATCACCATAGTAACTTACGCTCCAGAGCTAACCTGCTCTGGGGCAGGTTATGTTCTGGATTAGAGATCTCAATCTGAAATTGGACCAATCAGCTGTGAGTAAAGTGACACACCTCTGATGCAATAAAGTCACTCCCCCTGTTTCTACTCCAAATTAAAGGTAACTGCATAGTAAATGGTTTTTAAAGACTAAAGTGTCTGGCTTTTAACAATGCTTATTTATAAAAAAAATAATAATTTTGAATGATTTAGATATAACTTATGTAATTATTATACCTTTAATAAATTACACATTTATCATTTTAGTTAATCAATCATTAATAGGCACTTTGTTAAAATTAATACATAAGTCATATAAATAACATCACCTGCATAAAGTCATATGGATAAGCTTTAAAATCATTAAATAAAACTTGCCTATTAAAAAAAAAGAAGCTTACTAAGCTTAAATGTTCAATTTTCTCTATATCAACTAAACTAACTTCATAACTTTTACTTGCATTGACGTATACTATTTTTCTTAAAGTTGTCCTCTTTCATAGACAGCTTTTCTTCTTGCTGTGTATTTGTTTTATTTTAACTCTCAATATTTTTCAATCATGCAATATTCTGCAGAATAGAGAAATTAATCTCACTGATTGTCTCGCGAGAAGTTCATCTCAGTTCCACAGCGTGTGATTGGCTGTTCACTACTGATGTCACAGCTAAACTCCTGAACTCAGGATCAAAGCCTGAGTTGACAAAGAAAGTAGATGATCAGCATCATGGGACCAACAAAGCCTTAATACAATGGTTTGGTTTTGTCAACTCAAAACTAATCCTTTAACCCTGAGTTTGTTAAACTACCATCATGGTACAGGCCCCATGTCAGATCCAATGGAACACTACGGTACCTCTGACCACCGGCATCGTATGAACTTTAAAGTAACACTTTTGTGCCATGTATGGGATTCTGTGGAATTTCCATGCAGTTTCCAGGGAATGTCATGTCCTGACATTTCATGAAATTGGACATCTTTTATAGAATAGCATTCAATGGAATACCATGTTGTGATGTTTACCGGAATGAGAACTTGTTTATGAAAGGGTATTCATGTTTTGTTTGGGGTTTCTTTGGAGGGATGCAATGGGATTCTTGGAGTTTGACTGTGATGTCATGGACTGAAATTTTGGGGGTGCAGTAGAATTTCATGGCAAGGAATTCCTGGAAATCTCTTGAAATGACATGTCATGGGTTTATGGGCTGTGGGATGGAATGTCATGGAATGAGATTCATGGCATGTCAAGCGATACATTACATCACTACTGACAAGAAACGTCATGAGAATGAAAGAATTATGTTCATACTGAACAAAACATTGTAGTGACACTGCCCCATTTTAGGTGAATATGAGAGGAATACTATTACTGCATTTATTCAACATCTGCCCTACAAAATGACTGGATTTCAATCGCATTGCTCATGAAGGAATGGACAATCACACAAAAGGGTATGAAGAAACCCGCTCTTTTGCCTAAACGCTCTTGTGTGCCAAAAAGCACCAATCTGCCCCGTGTGAGGCTCGAACTCACGACCTTCAGATTATGAGACTGACGCGCTGCCTAACTGCGCCAACGAGGCATGTGCTGTGGTCAGTGTGAGTGGTGGAGCACTAGCTTCTGGATCATCTGCCATTCGGTGCAGCTCCAAACACGCTGCTCACCGTGCACTTTCATGTCAGGATGGCCGAGCGGTCTAAGGCGCTGCGTTCAGGTCGCAGTCTCCCCTGGAGGCGTGGGTTTGAATCCCACTTCTGACAGACCTAACCTTTGGTTGCGGGCTCCAGGTAGACTCTTTAACCCTCTGGCAAGTTGACCCAGTAACACGCTAATATTGACGAAGCACTGCAATTCAGTTCATGTCAGAGCCAATGGAACACTACGGTACCTCTGACCACCGGCATCGCATGAACTTTAAAGTAACACTTTTGTGCCATGTATGGGATTCTGTGGAATTTTCATGCAGTTTCCAGGGAATGTCATGTCCTGACATTTCATGAAATTGGACATGTTTTATAGAATAGCATTCAATGGAATAACATGTTGTGATGTTTACCGGAATGAGAACTTGTTTATGAAAGGGAATTCATGTTTTGTTTGGGGTTTCTTTGGAGGGATGCAATGGGATTCTTGGAGTTTGACTGTGATGTCATGGACTGAAATTTTGGGGGTGCAGTAGAATTTCATGGCAAGGAATTCCTGGAAATCTCTTGGAATGACATGTCATGGGTTTATGGGCTGTGGGATGGAATGTCATGGAATGAGATTCATGTCATGTCAAGCGAAACATTACATCACTACTGACAAGAAACGTCATGAGAATGAAAGAATTATGTTCAGACCGAACAAAACATTGTAGTGACACTGCCCCAGTTTAGGTTAATATGAGAGGAATACTATTTCTGCATTTATTCAACATCTGCCCTACAAAATGACTGGATTTCAATCGCATTGCTCATGAAGGAATGGACAATCACACAAAAGGGTATGAAGAAACCCGCTCTTTTGCCTAAACGCTCTTGTGTGCCAAAAAGCACCACTCTGCCCCGTGTGAGGCTCGAACTCACGACATTCAGATTATGAGACTGACGCGCTGCCTAACTGCGCCAACGAGGCATGTGCTGTGGACAGTGTGAGTGGTGGAGCACTAGCTTCTGGATCATCTGCCATTCGGTGCAGCTCCAAACACGCTGCTCACCGTGAGCTGTCATGTCAGGATGGCCGAGCGGTCTAAGGCGCTGCGTTCAGGTCGCAGTCTCCCCTGGAGGCGTGGGTTCGAATCCCACTTCTGACAGACCTAATCTTTGGTTGCGGGCTCCAGGTAGAGTCTTTAACCCTCTGGCAAGTTGACCCAGTAACACACTAATATTGACGAAGCACTGCATTTCAGTTCATGTCAGAGCCAATGGAACACTACGGTACCTCTGACCACCGGCATCGTATGAACTTTAAAGTAACACTTTTGTGCCATGTATGGGATTCTGTGGAATTTTCATGCAGTTTCCAGGGAATGTCATGTCCTGACATTTCATGAAATTGGACATGTTTTATAGAATAGCATTCAATGGAATAACATGTTGTGATGTTTACCGGAATGAGAACTTGTTTATGAAAGGGTATTCATGTTTTGTTTGGGGTTTCTTTGGAGGGATGCAATGGGATTCTTGGAGTTTGACTGTGATGTCATGGACTGAAATTTTGGGGGTGCAGTAGAATTTCATGGCAAGGAATTCCTGGAAATCTCTTGGAATGACATGTCATGGGTTTATGGGCTGTGGGATGGAATGTCATGGAATGAGATTCATGGCATGTCAAGCGAAACATTACATCACTACTGACAAGAAACGTCATGAGAATGAAAGAATTATGTTCAGACTGAACAAAACATTGTAGTGACACTGCCCCAGTTTAGGTGAATATGAGAGGAATACTATTTCTGCATTTATTCAACATCTGCCCTACAAAATGACTGGATTTCAATCGCATTGCTCATGAAGGAATGGACAATCACACAAAAGGGTATGAAGAAACCCGCTCTTTTGCCTAAACGCTCTTGTGTGCCAAAAAGCACCACTCTGCCCCGTGTGAGGCTCGAACTCACGACCTTCAGATTATGAGACTGACGCGCTGCCTAACTGCGCCAACGAGGCATGGGCTGTGGCCAGTGTGAGTGGTGGAGCACTAGCTTCTGGATCATCTGCCATTCGGTGCAGCTCCAAACACGCTGCTCACCGTGAGCTGTCATGTCAGGATGGCAGAGCGGTCTAAGGCGCTGCGTTCAGGTCGCAGTCTCTCCTGGAGGCGTGGGTTCGAATCCCACTTCTGACAGACCTAACCTTTGGTTGCGGGCTCCAGGTAGAGTCTTTAACCCTCTGGCAAGTTGACCCAGTAACACACTAATATTGACGAAGCACTGCATTTCAGTTCATGTCAGAGCCAATGGAACACTACGGTACCTCTGACCACCGGCATCGTATGAACTGTAAAGTAACACTTTTTTGTGCCATGTATGGGATTCTGTGGAATTTCCATGCAGTTTCCAGGGAATGTCATGTCCTGACATTTCATGAAATTGGACATGTTTTATAGAATAGCATTCAATGGAATACCATGTTGTGATGTTTACCGGAATGAGAACTTGTTTATGAAAGGGTATTCATGTTTTGTTTGGGGTTTCTTTGGAGGGATGCAATGGGATTCTTGGAGTTTGACTGTGATGTCATGGACTGAAATTTTGGGGGTGCAGTAGAATTTCATGGCAAGGAATTCCTGGAAATCTCTTGGAATGACATGTCATGGGTTTATGGGCTGTGGGATGGAATGTCATGGAATGAGATTCATGGCATGTCAAGCGAAACATTACATCACTACTGACAAGAAACGTCATGAGAATGAAAGAATTATGTTCAGACTGAACAAAACATTGTAGAGACACTGCCCCATTTTAGGTGAATATGAGAGGAATACTATTACTGCATTTATTCAACATCTGCCCTACAAAATGACTGGATTTCAATCGCATTGCTCATGAAGGAATGGACAATCACACAAAAGGGTATGAAGAAACCCGCTCTTTTGCCTAAACGCTCTTGTGTGCCAAAAAGCACCACTCTGCCCCGTGTGAGGCTCGAACTCACGACCTTCAGATTATGAGACTGACGCGCTGCCTAACTGCGCCAACAAGGCATGTGCTGTGGCCAGTGTGAGTGGTGGAGCACTAGCTTCTGGATCATCTGCCATTCGGTGCAGCTCCAAACACGCTGCTCACCGTGTGCTGTCATGTCAGGATGGCCGAGCGGTCTAAGGCGCTGCGTTCAGGTCGCAGTCTCACCTGGAGGCGTAGGTTCAAATCCCACTTCTGACAGACCTAACCTTTGATTGTGGGCTCCAGGTAGAGTCTTTAACCATCTGGCAAGTTGACCCAGTAACACACTAATATTGACGAAGCACTGCATTTCAGTTCATGTCAGAGCCAATGGAACACTACGGTACCTCTGACCACTGGCATCGTATGAACTTTAAAGTAACACTTTTGTGCCATGTATGGGATTCTGTGGAATTTCCATGCAGTGTCCAGGGAATGTCATGTCCTGACATTTCATGAAATTGGACATGTTTTATAGAATAGCATTCAATGGAATACCATGTTGCGATGTTTACCGGAATGAGAACTTGTTTATGAAAGGGTATTCATGTTTTGTTTGGGGTTTCTTTGGAGGGATGCAATGGGATTCTTGGAGTTTGACTGTGATGTCATGGACTGAAATTTTGGGGGTGCAGTAGAATTTCATGGCAAGGAATTCCTGGAAATCTCTTGGAATGACATGTCATGGGTTTATGGGCTGTGGGATGGAATGTCATGGAATGAGATTCATGGCATGTCAAGCGAAACATTACATCACTACTGACAAGAAACGTCATGAGAATGAAAGAATTATGTTCAGACTGAACAAAACATTGTAGTGACACTGCCCCATTTTAGGTGAATATGAGAGGAATACTATTACTGCATTTATTCAACATCTGCCCTACAAAATGACTGGATTTCAATCGCATTGCTCATGAAGGAATGGACAATCACACAAAAGGGTATGAAGAAACCCGCTCTTTTGCCTAAACGCTCTTGTGTGCCAAAAAGCACCACTCTGCCCCGTGTGAGGCTCGAACTCACGACCTTCAGATTATGAGACTGCCGCGCTGCCTAACTGCGCCAACGAGGCATGTGCTGTGGCCAGTGTGAGTGGTGAAGCACTAGCTTCTGGATCATCTGCCATTCGGTGCAGCTCCAAACACGCTGCTCACCGTGAGCTGTCATGTCAGGATGGCCGAGCTAAGGCGCTGCGTTGAGGTCGCAGTCTCCCCTGGAGGCGTGGGTTCGAATCCCACTTCTGACAGACCTAACCTTTGGTTGCGGGCTCCAGGTAGAGTCTTTAACCCTCTGGCAAGTTGACCCAGTAACACACTAATATTGGTGAAGCACTGCATTTCAGTTCATGTCAGATCCAATGGAACACTACGGTACCTCTGACCACCGGCATCGTATGAACTTTAAAGTAACACTTTTGTGCCATGTATGGGATTCTGTGGAATTTCCATGCAGTTTCCAGGGAATGTCATGTCCTGACATTTTATGAAATTGGACATGTTTTATAGAATAGCATTCAATGGAATACCATGTTGCGATGTTTACCGGAATGAGAACTTGTTTATGAAAGGGTATTCATGTTTTGTTTGGGGTTTCTTTGGAGGGATGCAATGGGATTCTTGGAGTTTGACTGTGATGTCGTGGACTGAAATTTTGGGGTTGCAGTAGAATTTCATTGCAAGGAATTCCTGGAAATCTCTTGGAATGACATGTCATGGATTTATGGGCTGTGGGATGGAATGTCATGGAATGAGAATCATGAAATGTCAAGCGAAACATTACATAACTACTGACAAGAAACATCATGAGAATGAAAGAATTATGTTCAACCTGAACAAAACATTGTAGTGACACTGCCCCATTTTAGGTGAATATGAGAGGAATACTATTACTGCATTTATTCAACATCTGCCCTACAAAATGACTGGAATTCAATCGCATTGCTCATGAAGGAATGGACAATCACACAAAAGGGTATGAAGAAACCCGCTCTTTTGCCTGAACGCTCTTGTGTGCTAAAAAGCACAACTCTGCCCCGTGTGAGGCTCGAACTCACGACCTTAAGATTATGAGACTGACGCGCTGCCTAACTGCGCCAACGAAGAATGTGCTGTGGCCAGTGTGAGTGGTGGAGCACTAGCTTCTGGATCATCTGCCATTCGGTGCAGCTCCAAACACGCTGCTCACCGTGCACTGTCATGTCAGGATGGCCGAGCGGTCTAAGGCGCTGCGTTCAGGTCGCAGTCTCCCCTGGAGGCGTGGGTTCGAATCCCACTTCTGACAGACCTAACCTTTGGTTGCGGGCTCCAGGTAGACTCTTTAACCCTCTGGCAAGTTGACCCAGTAACACGCTAATATTGACGAAGCACTGCAATTCAGTTCATGTCAGAGCCAATGGAACACTACGGTACCTCTGACCACCGGCATCGCATGAACTTTAAAGTAACACTTTTGTGCCATGTATGGGATTCTGTGGAATTTTCATGCAGTTTCCAGGGAATGTCATGTCCTGACATTTCATGAAATTGGACATGTTTTATAGAATAGCATTCAATGGAATAACATGTTGTGATGTTTACCGGAATGAGAACTTGTTTATGAAAGGGTATTCATGTTTTGTTTGGGGTTTCTTTGGAGGGATGCAATGGGATTCTTGGAGTTTGACTGTGATGTCATGGACTGAAATTTTGGGGGTGCAGTAGAATTTCATGGCAAGGAATTCCTGGAAATCTCTTGGAATGACATGTCATGGGTTTATGGGCTGTGGGATGGAATGTCATGGAATGAGATTCATGGCATGTCAAGCGAAACATTACATCACTACTGACAAGAAACGTCATGAGAATGAAAGAATTATGTTCAGACTGAACAAAACATTGTAGAGACACTGCCCCATTTTAGGTGAATATGAGAGGAATACTATTACTGCATTTATTCAACATCTGCCCTACAAAATGACTGGATTTCAATCGCATTGCTCATGAAGGAATGGACAATCACACAAAAGGGTATGAAGAAACCCGCTCTTTTGCCTAAACGCTCTTGTGTGCCAAAAAGCACCACTCTGCCCCGTGTGAGGCTCGAACTCACGACCTTCAGATTATGAGACTGACGCGCTGCCTAACTGCGCCAACAAGGCATGTGCTGTGGCCAGTGTGAGTGGTGGAGCACTAGCTTCTGGATCATCTGCCATTCGGTGCAGCTCCAAATAGGCTGCTCACCGTGTGCTGTCATGTCAGGATGGCCGAGCGGTCTAAGGCGCTGCGTTCAGGTCGCAGTCTCACCTGGAGGCGTAGGTTCGAATCCCACTTCTGACAGACCTAACCTTTGATTGTGGGCTCCAGGTAGAGTCTTTAACCATCTGGCAAGTTGACCCAGTAACACACTAATATTGACGAAGCACTGCATTTCAGTTCATGTCAGAGCCAATGGAACACTACGGTACCTCTGACCACTGGCATCGTATGAACTTTAAAGTAACACTTTTGTGCCATGTATGGGATTCTGTGGAATTTCCATGCAGTTTCCAGGGAATGTCATGTCCTGACATTTCATGAAATTGGACATGTTTTATAGAATAGCATTCAATGGAATACCATGTTGCGATGTTTACCGGAATGAGAACTTGTTTATGAAAGGGTATTCATGTTTTGTTTGGGGTTTCTTTGGAGGGATGCAATGGGATTCTTGGAGTTTGACTGTGATGTCATGGACTGAAATTTTGGGGGTGCAGTAGAATTTCATGGCAAGGAATTCCTGGAAATCTCTTGGAATGACATGTCATGGGTTTATGGGCTGTGGGATGGAATGTCATGGAATGAGATTCATGGCATGTCAAGCGAAACATTACATCACTACTGACAAGAAACGTCATGAGAATGAAAGAATTATGTTCAGACTGAACAAAACATTGTAGAGACACTGCCCCATTTTAGGTGAATATGAGAGGAATACTATTACTGCATTTATTCAACATCTGCCCTACAAAATGACTGGATTTCAATCGCATTGCTCATGAAGGAATGGACAATCACACAAAAGGGTATGAAGAAACCCGCTCTTTTGCCTAAACGCTCTTGTGTGCCAAAAAGCACCACTCTGCCCCGTGTGAGGCTCGAACTCACGACCTTCAGATTATGAGACTGAAGCGCTGCCTAACTGCACCAACAAGGCATGTGCTGTGGCCAGTGTGAGTGGTGGAGCACTAGCTTCTGGATCATCTGCCATTCGGTGCAGCTCCAAATACGCTGCTCACCGTGCGCTGTCATGTCAGGATGGCCGAGCGGTCTAAGGCGCTGCGTTCAGGTCGCAGTCTCACCTGGAGGCGTAGGTTCGAATCCCACTTCTGACAGACCTAACCTTTGATTGTGGGCTCCAGGTAGAGTCTTTAACCATCTGGCAAGTTGACCCAGTAACACACTAATATTGACGAAGCACTGCATTTCAGTTCTTGTCAGAGCCAATGGAACACTACGGTACCTCTGACCACTGGCATCGTATGAACTTTAAAGTAACACTTTTGTGCCATGTATGGGATTCTGTGGAATTTCCATGCAGTTTCCAGGGAATGTCATGTCCTGACATTTCATGAAATTGGACATGTTTTATAGAATAGCATTCAATGGAATACCATGTTGCGATGTTTACCGGAATGAGAACTTGTTTATGAAAGGGTATTCATGTTTTGTTTGGGGTTTCTTTGGAGGGATGCAATGGGATTCTTGGAGTTTGACTGTGATGTCATGGACTGAAATTTTGGGGGTGCAGTAGAATTTCATGGCAAGGAATTCCTGGAAATCTCTTGGAATGACATGTCATGGGTTTATGGGCTGTGGGATGGAATGTCATGGAATGAGATTCATGAAATGTCAAGCGAAACATTACATCACTACTGACAAGAAACGTCATGAGAATGAAAGAATTATGTTCAGACTGAACAAAACATTGTAGTGACACTGCCCCAGTTTAGGTTAATATGAGAGGAATACTATTTCTGCATTTATTCAACATCTGCCCTACAAAATGACTGGATTTCAATCGCATTGCTCAAGAAGGAATGGACAATCACACAAAAGGGTATGAAGAAACCCGCTCTTTTGCCTAAACGCTCTTGTGTGCCAAAAAGCACCACTCTGCCCCGTGTGAGGCTCGAACTCACGACCTTCAGATTATGAGACTGACGCGCTGCCTAACTGCGCCAACAAGGCATGTGCTGTGGCCAGTGTGAGTGGTGGAGCACTAGCTTCTGGATCATCTGCCATTCGGTGCAGCTCCAAACACGCTGCTCACCGTGAGCTGTCATGTCAGGATGGCCGAGCGGTCTAAGGCGCTGTGTTCAGGTCGCAGTCTCCCCTGGAGGCGTGGGTTCGAATCCCACTTCTGACAGACCTAACCTTTGGTTGCGGGCTCCAGGTAGAGTCTTTAACCCTCTGGCAAGTTGACCCAGTAACACACTAATATTGACGAAGCACTGCATTTCAGTTCATGTCAAAGCCAATGGAACACTACGGTACCTCTGACCACCGGCATCGTATGAACTTTAAAGTAACACTTTTGTGCCATGTATGGAATTCTGTGGAATTTCCATGCAGTTTCCAGGGAATGTCATGTCCTGACATTTCATGAAATTGGACATGTTTTATAGAATAGCATTCAATGGAATACCATGTTGTGATGTTTACCGGAATGAGAACTTGTTTATGAAAGGGTATTCATGTTTTGTTTGGGGTTTCTTTGGAGGGATGCAATGGGATTCTTGGAGTTTGACTGTGATGTCATGGACTGAAATTTTGGGGGTGCAGTAGAATTTCATGGCAAGGAATTCCTGGAAATCTCTTGGAATGACATGTCATGGGTTTATGGGCTGTGGGATGGAATGTCATGGAATGAGATTCATGGCATGTCAAGCGAAACATTACATCACTACTGACAAGAAACGTCATGAGAATGAAAGAATTATGTTCAGACTGAACAAAACATTGTAGTGACACTGCCACATTTTAGGTGAATATGAGAGGAATACTATTACTGCATTTATTCAACATCTGCCCTACAAAATGACTGGATTTCAATCGCATTGCTCATGAAGGAATGGACAATCACACAAAAGGGTATGAAGAAACCCGCTCTTTTGCCTAAACGCTCTTGTGTGCCAAAAAGCACCACTCTGCCCCGTGTGAGGCTCGAACTCACGACCTTCAGATTATGAGACTGCCGCGCTGCCTAACTGCGCCAACGAGGCATGTGCTGTGGCCAGTGTGAGTGGTGAAGCACTAGCTTCTGGATCATCTGCCATTCGGTGCAGCTCCAAACACGCTGCTCACCGTGCGCTTTCATGTCAGGATGGCCGAGCGGTCTAAGGCGCTGCGTTCAGGTCGCAGTCTCCCCTGGAGGCGTGGGTTCGAATCCCACTTCTGACAGACCTAACCTTTGGTTGCGGGCTCCAGGTAGACTCTTTAACCCTCTGGCAAGTTGACCCAGTAACACGCTAATATTGACGAAGCACTGCAATTCAGTTCATGTCAGAGCCAATGGAACACTACGGTACCTCTGACCACCGGCATCGCATGAACTTTAAAGTAACACTTTTGTGCCATGTATGGGATTCTGTGGAATTTTCATGCAGTTTCCAGGGAATGTCATGTCCTGACATTTCATGAAATTGGACATGTTTTATAGAATAGCATTCAATGGAATAACATGTTGTGATGTTTACCGGAATGAGAACTTGTTTATGAAAGGGAATTCATGTTTTGTTTGGGGTTTCTTTGGAGGGATGCAATGGGATTCTTGGAGTTTGACTGTGATGTCATGGACTGAAATTTTGGGGGTGCAGTAGAATTTCATGGCAAGGAATTCCTGGAAATCTCTTGGAATGACATGTCATGGGTTTATGGGCTGTGGGATGGAATGTCATGGAATGAGATTCATGGCATGTCAAGCGAAACATTACATCACTACTGACAAGAAACTTCATAAGAATGAAAGAATTATGTTCAGACTGAACAAAACATTGTAGTGACACTGCCCCAGTTTAGGTTAATATGAGAGGAATACTATTTCTGCATTTATTCAACATCTGCCCTACAAAATGACTGGATTTCAATCGCATTGCTCATGAAGGAATGGACAATCACACAAAAGGGTATGAAGAAACCCGCTCTTTTGCCTAAACGCTCTTGTGTGCCAAAAAGCACCACTCTGCCCCGTGTGAGGCTCGAACTCACGACATTCAGATTATGAGACTGACGCGCTGCCTAACTGCGCCAACGAGGCATGTGCTGTGGACAGTGTGAGTGGTGGAGCACTAGCTTCTGGATCATCTGCCATTCGGTGCAGCTCCAAACACGCTGCTCACCGTGAGCTGTCATGTCAGGATGGCCGAGCGGTCTAAGTCGCTGCGTTCAGGTCGCAGTCTCCCCTGGAGGCGTGGGTTCGAATCCCACTTCTGACAGACCTAACCTTTGGTTGCGGGCTCCAGGTAGAGTCTTTAACCCTCTGGCAAGTTGACCCAGTAACACACTAATATTGACGAAGCACTGCATTTCAGTTCATGTCAAAGCCAATGGAACACTACGGTACCTCTGACCACCGGCATCGTATGAACTTTAAAGTAACACTTTTGTGCCATGTATGGGATTCTGTGGAATTTCCATGCAGTTTCCAGGGAATGTCATGTCCTGACATTTTATGAAATTGGACATGTTTTATAGAATAGCATTCAATGGAATACCATGTTGCAATGTTTACCGGAATGAGAACTTGTTTATGAAAGGGTATTCATGTTTTGTATGGGGTTTCTTTGGAGGGATGCAATGGGATTCTTGGAGTTTGACTGTGATGTCGTGGACTGAAATTTTGGGGGTGCAGTAGAATTTCATTGCAAGGAATTCCTGGAAATCTCTTGGAATGACATGTCATGGGTTTATGGGCTGTGGGATGGAATGTCATGGAATGAGAATCATGAAATGTCAAGCGAAACATTACATCACTACTGACAAGAAACATCATGAGAATGAAAGAATTATGTTCAACCTGAACAAAACATTGTAGTGACACTGCCCCATTTTAGGTGAATATGAGAGGAATACTATTACTGCATTTATTCAACATCTGCCCTACAAAATGACTGGAATTCAATCGCATTGCTCATGAAGGAATGGACAATCACACAAAAGGGTATGAAGAAACCAGCTCTTTTGCCTAAACGCTCTTGTGTGCTAAAAAGCACAACTCTGCCCCGCGTGAGGCTCGAACTCACGACCTTCAGATAATGAGACTGACGCGCTGCCTAACTGCGCCAACGAGGCATGTGCTGTGGCCAGTGTGAGTGGTGGAGCACTAGCTTCTGGATCATCTGCCATTCGGTGCAGCTCCAAACACGCTGCTCACCGTGCGCTGTCATGTCAGGATGGCCGAGCGGTCTAAGGCGCTGCGTTCAGGTCGCAGTCTCCCCTGGAGGCGTGGGTTCGAATCCCACTTCTGACAGACCTGACCTTTGGTTGCGGGCTCCAGGTAGACTCTTTAACCCTCTGGCAAGTTGACCCAGTAACACGCTAATATTGACGAAGCACTGCAATTCAGTTCATGTCAGAGCCAATGGAACACTACGGTACCTCTGACCACCGGCATCGCATGAACTTTAAAGTAACACTTTTGTGCCATGTATGGGATTCTGTGGAATTTTCATGCAGTTTCCAGGGAATGTCATGTCCTGACATTTCATGAAATTGGACATGTTTTATAGAATAGCATTCAATGGAATAACATGTTGTGATGTTTACCGGAATGAGAACTTGTTTATGAAAGGGTATTCATGTTTTGTTTGGGGTTTCTTTGGAGGGATGCAATGGGATTCTTGGAGTTTGACTGTGATGTCATGGACTGAAATTTTGGGGGTGCAGTAGAATTTCATGGCAAGGAATTCCTGGAAATCTCTTGGAATGACATGTCATGGGTTTATGGGCTGTGGGATGGAATGTCATGGAATGAGATTCATGGCATGTCAAGCGAAACATTACATCACTACTGACAAGAAACGTCATGAGAATGAAAGAATTATGTTCAGACTGAACAAAACATTGTAGTGACACTGCCCCAGTTTAGGTGAATATGAGAGGAATACTATTTCTGCATTTATTCAACATCTGCCCTACAAAATGACTGGATTTCAATCGCATTGCTCATGAAGGAATGGACAATCACACAAAAGGGTATGAAGAAACCCGCTCTTTTGCCTAAACGCTCTTGTGTGCCAAAAAGCACCACTCTGCCCCGTGTGAGGCTCGAACTCACGACCTTCAGATTATGAGACTGACGCGCTGCCTAACTGCGCCAACGAGGCATGTGCTGTGGTCAGTGTGAGTGGTGGAACACTAGCTTCTTGATCATCTGCCATTCGGTGCAGCTCCAAACACGCTGCTCACCGTGAGCTGTCATGTCAGGATGGCCGAGCGGTCTAAGGCGCTGCGTTCAGGTCGCAGTCTCCCCTGGAGGCGTGGGTTCGAATCCCACTTCTGACAGACCTAACCTTTGGTTGCGGGCTCCAGGTAGAGTCTTTAACCCTCTGGCAAGCTGACCCAGTAACACACTAATATTGACGAAGCACTGCATTTCAGTTCATGTCAGAGCCAATGGAACACTACGGTACCTCTGACCACCGGCATCGTATGAACTTTAAAGTAACACTTTTGTGCCATGTATGGGATTCTGTGGAATTTTCATGCAGTTTCCAGGGAATGTCATGTCCTGACATTTCATGAAATTGGACATGTTTTATAGAATAGCATTCAATGGAATAACATGTTGTGATGTTTACCGGAATGAGAACTTGTTTATGAAAGGGTATTCATGTTTTGTTTGGGGTTTCTTTGGAGGGATGCAATGGGATTCTTGGAGTTTGACTGTGATGTCATGGACTGAAATTTTGGGGGTGCAGTAGAATTTCATGGCAAGGAATTCCTGGAAATCTCTTGGAATGACATGTCATGGGTTTATGGGCTGTGGGATGGAATGTCATGGAATGAGATTCATGGCATGTCAAGCGAAACATTACATCACTACTGACAAGAAATGTCATGAGAATGAAAGAATTATGTTCAGACTGAACAAAACATTGTAGTGACACTGCCCCAGTTTAGGTGAATATGAGAGGAATACTATTTCTGCATTTATTCAACATCTGCCCTACAAAATGACTGGATTTCAATCGCATTGCTCATGAAGGAATGGACAATCACACAAAAGGGTATGAAGAAACCCGCTCTTTTGCCTAAACGCTCTTGTGTGCCAAAAAGCACCACTCTGCCCCGTGTGAGGCTCGAACTCACGACCTTCAGATTATGAGACTGACGCGCTGCCTAACTGCGCCAACGAGGCATGTGCTTTGGCCAGTGTGAGTGGTGGAGCACTAGCTTCTGGATCATCTGCCATTCGGTGCAGCTCCAAACACGCTGCTCACAGTGCGCTGTCATGTCAGGATGGCCGAGCGGTCTAAGGCGCTGCGTTCAGGTCGCAGTCTCCCCTGGAGGCGTGGGTTCGAATCCCACTTCTGACAGACCTAACCTTTGGTTGCGGGCTCCAGGTAGACTCTTTAACCCTCTGGCAAGTTGACCCAGTAACACGCTAATATTGACGAAGCACTGCAATTCAGTTCATGTCAGAGCCAATGGAACACTACGGTATCTCTGACCACCGGCATCGCATGAACTTTAAAGTAACACTTTTGTGCCATGTATGGGATTCTGTGGAATTTTCATGCAGTTTCCAGGGAATGTCATGTCCTGACATTTCATGAAATTGGACATGTTTTATAGAATAGCATTCAATGGAATAACATGTTGTGATGTTTACCGGAATGAGAACTTGTTTATGAAAGGGTATTCATGTTTTGTTTGGGGTTTCTTTGGAGGGATGCAATGGGATTCTTGGAGTTTGACTGTGATGTCATGGACTGAAATTTTGGGGGTGCAGTAGAATTTCATGGCAAGGAATTCCTGGAAATCTCTTGGAATGACATGTCATGGGTTTATGGGCTGTGGGATGGAATGTCATGGAATGAGATTCATGGCATGTCAAGCGAAACATTACATCACTACTGACAAGAAACGTCATGAGAATGAAAGAATTATGTTCAGACTGAACAAAACATTGTAGTGACACTGCCCCAGTTTAGGTGAATATGAGAGGAATACTATTTCTGCATTTATTCAACATCTGCCCTACAAAATGACTGGATTTCAATCGCATTGCTCATGAAGGAATGGACAATCACACAAAAGGGTATGAAGAAACCCGCTCTTTTGCCTAAACGCTCTTGTGTGCCAAAAAGCACCACTCTGCCCCGTGTGAGGCTCGAACTCACGACCTTCAGATTATGAGACTGACGCGCTGCCTAACTGCGCCAACAAGGCATGTGCTGTGGCCAGTGTGAGTGGTGGAGCACTAGCTTCTGGATCATCTGCCATTCGGTGCAGCTCCAAACACGCTGCTCACCGTGCGCTTTTATGTCAGGATGGCCGAGCGGTCTAAGGCGCTGCGTTCAGGTCGCAGTCTCCCCTGGAGGCGTGGGTTCGAATCCCACTTCTGACAGACCTAACCTTTGGTTGCGGGCTCCAGGTAGAGTCTTTAACCCTCTGGCAAGTTGACCCAGTAACACACTAATATTGACGAAGCACTGCATTTCAGTTCATGTCAAAGCCAATGGAACACTACGGTACCTCTGACCACCGGCATCGTATGAACTTTAAAGTAACACTTTTGTGCCATGTATGGGATTCTGTGGAATTTCCATGCAGTTTCCAGGGAATGTCATGTCCTGACATTTCATGAAATTGGACATGTTTTATAGAATAGCATTCAATGGAATACCATGTTGTGATGTTTACCGGAATGAGAACTTGTTTATGAAAGGGTATTCATGTTTTGTTTGGGGTTTCTTTGGAGGGATGCAATGGGATTCTTGGAGTTTGACTGTGATGTCATGGACTGAAATTTTGGGGGTGCAGTAGAATTTCATGGCAAGGAATTCCTGGAAATCTCTTGGAATGACATGTCATGGGTTTATGGGCTGTGGGATGAAATGTCATGGAATGAGATTCATGGCATGTCAAGCGAAACATTACATCACTACTGACAAGAAACGTCATGAGAATGAAAGAATTATGTTCAGACTGAACAAAACATTGTAGTGACACTGCCCCATTTTAGGTGAATATGAGAGGAATACTATTACTGCATTTATTCAACATCTGCCCTACAAAATGACTGGATTTCAATCGCATTGCTCATGAAGGAATGGACAATCACACAAAAGGGTATGAAGAAACCCGCTCTTTTGCCTAAACGCTCTTGTGTGCCAAAAAGCACCACTCTGCCCCGTGTGAGGCTCGAACTCGCGACATTCAGATTATGAGACTGCCGCGCTGCCTAACTGCGCCAACGAGGCATGTGCTGTGGCCAGTGTGAGTGGTGAAGCACTAGCTTCTGGATCATCTGCCATTCGGTGCAGCTCCAAACACGCTGCTCACCGTGAGCTGTCATGTCAGGATGGCCGAGCTAAGGCGCTGCGTTGAGGTCGCAGTCTCCCCTGGAGGCGTGGGTTCGAATCCCACTTCTGACAGACCTAACCTTTGGTTGCGGGCTCCAGGTAGAGTCTTTAACCCTCTGGCAAGTTGACCCAGTAACACACTAATATTGACGAAGCACTGCATTTCAGTTCATGTCAAAGCCAATGGAACACTACGGTACCTCTGACCACCGGCATCGTATGAACTTTAAAGTAACACTTTTGTGCCATGTATGGGATTCTGTGGAATTTCCATGCAGTTTCCAGGGAATGTCATGTCCTGACATTTCATGAAATTGGACATGTTTTATAGAATAGCATTCAATGGAATACCATGTTGTGATGTTTACCGGAATGAGAACTTGTTTATGAAAGGGTATTCATGTTTTGTTTGGGGTTTCTTTGGAGGGATGCAATGGGATTCTTGGAGTTTGACTGTGATGTCATGGACTGAAATTTTGGGGGTGCAGTAGAATTTCATGGCAAGGAATTCCTGGAAATCTCTTGGAATGACATGTCATGGGTTTATGGGCTGTGGGATGAAATGTCATGGAATGAGATTCATGGCATGTCAAGCGAAACATTACATCACTACTGACAAGAAACGTCATGAGAATGAAAGAATTATGTTCAGACTGAACAAAACATTGTAGTGACACTGCCCCATTTTAGGTGAATATGAGAGGAATACTATTACTGCATTTATTCAACATCTGCCCTACAAAATGACTGGATTTCAATCGCATTGCTCATGAAGGAATGGACAATCACACAAAAGGGTATGAAGAAACCCGCTCTTTTGCCTAAACGCTCTTGTGTGCCAAAAAGCACCACTCTGCCCCGTGTGAGGCTCGAACTCACGACATTCAGATTATGAGACTGCCGCGCTGCCTAACTGCGCCAACGAGGCATGTGCTGTGGCCAGTGTGAGTGGTGAAGCACTAGCTTCTGGATCATCTGCCATTCGGTGCAGCTCCAAACACGCTGCTCACCGTGAGCTGTCATGTCAGGATGGCCGAGCTAAGGCGCTGCGTTGAGGTCGCAGTCTCCCCTGGAGGCGTGGGTTCGAATCCCACTTCTGACAGACCTAACCTTTGGTTGCGGGCTCCAGGTAGAGTCTTTAACCCTCTGGCAAGTTGACCCAGTAACACACTAATATTGACGAAGCACTGCATTTCAGTTCATGTCAAAGCCAATGGAACACTACGGTACCTCTGACCACCGGCATCGTATGAACTTTAAAGTAACACTTTTGTGCCATGTATGGGATTCTGTGGAATTTCCATGCAGTTTCCAGGGAATGTCATGTCCTGACATTTCATGAAATTGGACATGTTTTATAGAATAGCATTCAATGGAATACCATGTTGTGATGTTTACCGGAATGAGAACTTGTTTATGAAAGGGTATTCATGTTTTGTTTGGGGTTTCTTTGGAGGGATGCAATGGGATTCTTGGAGTTTGACTGTGATGTCATGGACTGAAATTTTGGGGGTGCAGTAGAATTTCATGGCAAGGAATTCCTGGAAATCTCTTGGAATGACATGTCATGGGTTTATGGGCTGTGGGATGAAATGTCATGGAATGAGATTCATGGCATGTCAAGCGAAACATTACATCACTACTGACAAGAAACGTCATGAGAATGAAAGAATTATGTTCAGACTGAACAAAACATTGTAGTGACAGTGCCCCATTTTAGGTGAATATGAGAGGAATACTATTACTGCATTTATTCAACATCTGCCCTACAAAATGACTGGATTTCAATCGCATTGCTCATGAAGGAATGGACAATCACACAAAAGGGTATGAAGAAACCCGCTCTTTTGCCTAAACGCTCTTGTGTGCCAAAAAGCACCACTCTGCCCCGTGTGAGGCTCGAACTCACGACATTCAGATTATGAGACTGCCGCGCTGCCTAACTGCGCCAACGAGGCATGTGCTGTGGCCAGTGTGAGTGGTGAAGCACTAGCTTCTGGATCATCTGCCATTCGGTGCAGCTCCAAACACGCTGCTCACCGTGAGCTGTCATGTCAGGATGGCCGAGCTAAGGCGCTGCGTTGAGGTCGCAGTCTCCCCTGGAGGCGTGGGTTCGAATCCCACTTCTGACAGACCTAACCTTTGGTTGCGGGCTCCAGGTAGAGTCTTTAACCCTCTGGCAAGTTGACCCAGTAACACACTAATATTGATGAAGCACTGCATTTCAGTTCATGTCAGATCCAATGGAACACTACGGTACCTCTGACCACCGGCATCGTATGAACTTTAAAGTAACACTTTTGTGCCATGTATGGGATTCTGTGGAATTTCCATGCAGTTTCCAGGGAATGTCATGTCCTGACATTTTATGAAATTGGACATGTTTTATAGAATAGCATTCAATGGAATACCATGTTGCGATGTTTACCGGAATGAGAACTTGTTTATGAAAGGGTATTCATGTTTTGTTTGGGGTTTCTTTGGAGGGATGCAATGGGATTCTTGGAGTTTGACTGTGATGTCATGGACTGAAATTTTGGGGGTGCAGTAGAATTTCATGGCAAGGAATTCCTGGAAATCTCTTGGAATGACATGTCATGGGTTTATGGGCTGTGGGATGGAATGTCATGGAATGAGATTCATGGCATGTCAAGCGAAACATTACATCACTACTGACAAGAAACGTCATGAGAATGAAAGAATTATGTTCAGACTGAACAAAACATTGTAGTGACACTGCCCCAGTTTAGGTTAATATGAGAGGAATACTATTTCTGCATTTATTCAACATCTGCCCTACAAAATGACTGGATTTCAATCGCATTGCTCATGAAGGAATGGACAATCACACAAAAGGGTATGAAGAAACCCGCTCTTTTGCCTAAACTCTCTTGTGTGCCAAAAAGCACCACTCTGCCCCGTGTGAGGCTCGAACTCACGACCTTCAGATTATGAGACTGACGCGCTGCCATAACTGCGCCAACAAGGCATGTGCTGTGGCCAGTGTGAGTGGTGGAGCACTAGCTTCTGGATCATCTGCCATTCGGTGCAGCTCCAAACACGCTGCTCACCGTGAGCTGTCATGTCAGGATGGCCGAGCGGTCTAAGGTGCTGCGTTCAGGTCGCAGTCTCCCCTGGAGGCGTGGGTTCGAATCCCACTTCTGACAGACCTAACCTTTGGTTGCGGGCTCCAGGTAGACTCTTTAACCCTCTGGCAAGTTGACCCAGTAACACGCTAATATTGACGAAGCACTGCAATTCAGTTCATGTCAGAGCCAATGGAACACTACGGTACCTCTGACCACCGGCATCGCATGAACTTTAAAGTAACACTTTTGTGCCATGTATGGGATTCTGTGGAATTTTCATGCAGTTTCCAGGGAATGTCATGTCCTGACATTTCATGAAATTGGACATGTTTTATAGAATAGCATTCAATGGAATAACATGTTGTGATGTTTACCGGAATGAGAACTTGTTTATGAAAGGGTATTCATGTTTTGTTTGGGGTTTCTTTGGAGGGATGCAATGGGATTCTTGGAGTTTGACTGTGATGTCATGGACTGAAATTTTGGGGGTGCAGTAGAATTTCATGGCAAGGAATTCCTGGAAATCTCTTGGAATGACATGTCATGGGTTTATGGGCTGTGGGATGGAATGTCATGGAATGAGATTCATGGCATGTCAAGCGAAACATTACATCACTACTGACAAGAAACGTCATGAGAA
This sequence comes from Pseudorasbora parva, assembly GCF_024679245.1. NCBI lineage: Eukaryota > Metazoa > Chordata > Actinopteri > Cypriniformes > Gobionidae > Pseudorasbora > Pseudorasbora parva. The sequence continues at coordinate 16,119,982 of NC_090191.1, read as the reverse complement.
TGAAAGAATTATGTTCAGACTGAACAAAACATTGTAGTGACACTGCCCCAGTTTAGGTTAATATGAGAGGAATACTATTTCTGCATTTATTCAACATCTGCCCTACAAAATGACTGGATTTCAATCGCATTGCTCATGAAGGAATGGACAATCACACAAAAGGGTATGAAGAAACCCGCTCTTTTGCCTAAACTCTCTTGTGTGCCAAAAAGCACCACTCTGCCCCGTGTGAGGCTCGAACTCACGACCTTCAGATTATGAGACTGACGCGCTGCCATAACTGCGCCAACAAGGCATGTGCTGTGGCCAGTGTGAGTGGTGGAGCACTAGCTTCTGGATCATCTGCCATTCGGTGCAGCTCCAAACACGCTGCTCACCGTGAGCTGTCATGTCAGGATGGCCGAGCGGTCTAAGGCGCTGCGTTCAGGTCGCAGTCTCCCCTGGAGGCGTGGGTTCGAATCCCACTTCTGACAGACCTAACCTTTGGTTGCGGGCTCCAGGTAGAGTCTTTAACCCTCTGGCAAGTTGACCCAGTAACACACTAATATTGACGAAGCACTGCATTTCAGTTCATGTCAAAGCCAATGGAACACTACGGTATCTCTGACCACCGGCATCGTATGAACTTTAAAGTAACACTTTTGTGCCATGTATGGGATTCTGTGGAATTTCCATGCAGTTTCCAGGGAATGTCATGTCCTGACATTTCATGAAATTGGACATGTTTTATAGAATAGCATTCAATGGAATACCATGTTGTGATGTTTACCGGAATGAGAACTTGTTTATGAAAGGGTATTCATGTTTTGTTTGGGGTTTCTTTGGAGGGATGCAATGGGATTCTTGGAGTTTGACTGTGATGTCATGGACTGAAATTTTGGGGGTGCAGTAGAATTTCATGGCAAGGAATTCCTGGAAATCTCTTGGAATGACATGTCATGGGTTTATGGGCTGTGGGATGGAATGTCATGGAATGAGATTCATGGCATGTCAAGCGAAACATTACATCACTACTGACAAGAAACGTCATGAGAATGAAAGAATTATGTTCAGACTGAACAAAACATTGTAGAGACACTGCCCCATTTTAGGTGAATATGAGAGGAATACTATTACTGCATTTATTCAACATCTGCCCTACAAAATGACTGGATTTCAATCGCATTGCTCATGAAGGAATGGACAATCACACAAAAGGGTATGAAGAAACCCGCTCTTTTGCCTAAACGCTCTTGTGTGCCAAAAAGCACCACTCTGCCCCGTGTGAGGCTCGAACTCACGACCTTCAGATTATGAGACTGACGCGCTGCCTAACTGCGCCAACGAGGCATGTGCTGTGGTCAGTGTGAGTGGTGGAGCACTAGCTTCTGGATCATCTGCCATTCGGTGCAGCTCCAAATACGCTGCTCACCGTACGCTTTCATGTCAGGATGGCCGAGCGGTCTAAGGCGCTGCGTTCAGGTCGCTGTCTCCCCTGGAGGCGTGGGTTCGAATCCCACTTCTGACAAACCTAACCTTTGGTTGCGGGCTCCAGGTAGACTCTTTAACCCTCTGGCAAGTTGACCCAGTAACACGCTAATATTGACGAAGCACTGCAATTCAGTTCATGTCAGAGCCAATGGAACACTACGGTACCTCTGACCACCGGCATCGCATGAACTTTAAAGTAACACTTTTGTGCCATGTATGGGATTCTGTGGAATTTTCATGCAGTTTCCAGGGAATGTCATGTCCTGACATTTCATGAAATTGGACATGTTTTATAGAATAGCATTCAATGGAATAACATGTTGTGATGTTTACCGGAATGAGAACTTGTTTATGAAAGGGTATTCATGTTTTGTTTGGGGTTTCTTTGGAGGGATGCAATGGGATTCTTGGAGTTTGACTGTGATGTCATGGACTGAAATTTTGGGGGTGCAGTAGAATTTCATGGCAAGGAATTCCTGGAAATCTCTTGGAATGACATGTCATGGGTTTATGGGCTGTGGGATGGAATGTCATGGAATGAGATTCATGGCATGTCAAGCGAAACATTACATCACTACTGACAAGAAACGTCATGAGAATGAAAGAATTATGTTCAGACTGAACAAAACATTGTAGAGACACTGCCCCATTTTAGGTGAATATGAGAGGAATACTATTACTGCATTTATTCAACATCTGCCCTACAAAATGACTGGATTTCAATCGCATTGCTCATGAAGGAATGGACAATCACACAAAAGGGTATGAAGAAACCCGCTCTTTTGCCTAAACGCTCTTGTGTGCCAAAAAGCACCACTCTGCCCCGTGTGAGGCTCGAACTCACGACCTTCAGATTATGAGACTGACGCGCTGCCTAACTGCGCCAACGAGGCATGTGCTGTGGTCAGTGTGAGTGGTGGAGCACTAGCTTCTGGATCATCTGCCATTCGGTGCAGCTCCAAATACGCTGCTCACCGTACGCTTTCATGTCAGGATGGCCGAGCGGTCTAAGGCGCTGCGTTCAGGTCGCTGTCTCCCCTGGAGGCGTGGGTTCGAATCCCACTTCTGACAAACCTAACCTTTGGTTGCGGGCTCCAGGTAGACTCTTTAACCCTCTGGCAAGTTGACCCAGTAACACGCTAATATTGACGAAGCACTGCAATTCAGTTCATGTCAGAGCCAATGGAACACTACGGTACCTCTGACCACCGGCATCGCATGAACTTTAAAGTAACACTTTTGTGCCATGTATGGGATTCTGTGGAATTTTCATGCAGTTTCCAGGGAATGTCATGTCCTGACATTTCATGAAATTGGACATGTTTTATAGAATAGCATTCAATGGAATAACATGTTGTGATGTTTACCGGAATGAGAACTTGTTTATGAAAGGGTATTCATGTTTTGTTTGGGGTTTCTTTGGAGGGATGCAATGGGATTCTTGGAGTTTGACTGTGATGTCATGGACTGAAATTTTGGGGGTGCAGTAGAATTTCATGGCAAGGAATTCCTGGAAATCTCTTGGAATGACATGTCATGGGTTTATGGGCTGTGGGATGGAATGTCATGGAATGAGATTCATGGCATGTCAAGCGAAACATTACATCACTACTGACAAGAAACGTCATGAGAATGAAAGAATTATGTTCAGACTGAACAAAACATTGTAGTGACACTGCCCCAGTTTAGGTTAATATGAGAGGAATACTATTTCTGCATTTATTCAACATCTGCCCTACAAAATGACTGGATTTCAATCGCATTGCTCATGAAGGAATGGACAATCACACAAAAGGGTATGAAGAAACCCGCTCTTTTGCCTAAACGCTCTTGTGTGCCAAAAAGCACCACTCTGCCCTGTGTGAGGCTCAAACTCACGACCTTCAGATTATGAGACTGACGCGCTGCCTAACTGCGCCAACGAGGCATGTGCTGTGGCCAGCGTGAGTGGTGGAGCACTAGCTTCTGGATCATCTGCCATTCGGTGCAGCTCCAAACAAGCTGCTCATCGTGAGCTGTCATGTCAGGATGGCCGAGCGGTCTAAGGCGCTGCGTTCAGGTCGCAGTCTCCCCTGGAGGCGTGGGTTCGAATCCCACTTCTGACAGATCTAACCTTTGGTTGCGGGCTCCAGGTAGAGTCTTTAACCCTCTGGCAAGTTGACCCAGTAACACACTAATATTGACGAAGCACTGCATTTCAGTTCATGTCAGAGCCAATGGAACACTACGGTACCTCTGACCACCGGCATCGTATGAACTTTAAAGTAACACTTTTGTGCCATGTATGGGATTCTGTGGAATTTTCATGCAGTTTCCAGGGAATGTCATGTCCTGACATTTCATGAAATTGGACATGTTTTATAGAATAGCATTCAATGGAATACCATGTTGTGATGTTTACCGGAACGAGAACTTGTTTATGAAAGGGTATTCATGTTTTGTTTGGGGTTTCTTTGGAGGGATGCAATGGGATTCTTGGAGTTTGACTGTGATGTCATGGACTGAAATTTTGGGGGTGCAGTAGAATTTCATGGCAAGGAATTCCTGGAAATCTCTTGGAATGACATGTCATGGGTTTATGGGCTGTGGGATGGAATGTCATGGAATGAGATTCATGGCATGTCAAGCGAAACATTACATCAGTACTGACAAGAAACGTCATGAGAATGAAAGAATTATGTTCAGACTGAACAAAACATTGTAGTGACACTGCCCCATTTTAGGTGAATATGAGAGGAATACTATTACTGCATTTATTCAACATCTGCCCTACAAAATGACTGGATTTCAATCGCATTGCTCATGAAGGAATGGACAATCACACAAAAGGGTATGAAGAAACCCGCTCTTTTGCCTAAACGCTCTTGTGTGCCAAAAAGCACCACTCTGCCCCGTGTGAGGCTCGAACTCACGACCTTCAGATTATGAGACTGCCGCGCTGCCTAACTGCGCCAACGAGGCATGTGCTGTGGCCAGTGTGAGTGGTGAAGCACTAGCTTCTGGATCATCTGCCATTCGGTGCAGCTCCAAACACGCTGCTCACCGTGAGCTGTCATGTCAGGATGGCCGAGCTAAGGCGCTGCGTTCAGGTCGGAGTCTCCCCTGGAGGCGTGGGTTCGAATCCCACTTCTGACAGACCTAACCTTTGGTTGCGGGCTCCAGGTAGAGTCTTTAACCCTCTGGCAAGTTGACCCAGTAACACACTAATATTGATGAAGCACTGCATTTCAGTTCATGTCAGATCCAATGGAACACTACGGTACCTCTGACCACCGGCATCGTATGAACTTTAAAGTAACACTTTTGTGCCATGTATGGGATTCTGTGGAATTTCCATGCAGTTTCCAGGGAATGTCATGTCCTGACATTTCATGAAATTGGACATGTTTTATAGAATAGCATTCAATGGAATAACATGTTGTGATGTTTACCGGAATGAGAACTTGTTTATGAAAGGGTATTCATGTTTTGTTTGGGGTTTCTTTGGAGGGATGCAATGGGATTCTTGGAGTTTGACTGTGATGTCATGGACTGAAATTTTGGGGGTGCAGTAGAATTTCATGGCAAGGAATTCCTGGAAATCTCTTGGAATGACATGTCATGGGTTTATGGGCTGTGGGATGGAATGTCATGGAATGAGATTCATGGCATGTCAAGCGAAACATTACATCACTACTGACAAGAAACGTCATGAGAATGAAAGAATTATGTTCAGACTGAACAAAACATTGTAGAGACACTGCCCCATTTTAGGTGAATATGAGAGGAATACTATTACTGCATTTATTCAACATCTGCCCTACAAAATGACTGGATTTCAATCGCATTGCTCATGAAGGAATGGACAATCACACAAAAGGGTATGAAGAAACCCGCTCTTTTGCCTAAACGCTCTTGTGTGCCAAAAAGCACCACTCTGCCCCGTGTGAGGCTCGAACTCACGACCTTCAGATTATGAGACTGACGCGCTGCCTAACTGCGCCAACAAGGCATGTGCTGTGGCCAGTGTGAGTGGTGGAGCACTAGCTTCTGGATCATCTGCCATTCGGTGCAGCTCCAAATAGGCTGCTCACCGTGTGCTGTCATGTCAGGATGGCCGAGCGGTCTAAGGCGCTGCGTTCAGGTCGCAGTCTCACCTGGAGGCGTAGGTTCGAATCCCACTTCTGACAGACCTAACCTTTGATTGTGGGCTCCAGGTAGAGTCTTTAACCATCTGGCAAGTTGACCCAGTAAAACACTAATATTGACGAAGCACTGCATTTCAGTTCATGTCAGAGCCAATGGAACACTACGGTACCTCTGACCACTGGCATCGTATGAACTTTAAAGTAACACTTTTGTGCCATGTATGGGATTCTGTGGAATTTCCATGCAGTTTCCAGGGAATGTCATGTCCTGACATTTCATGAAATTGGACATGTTTTATAGAATAGCATTCAATGGAATACCATGTTGCGATGTTTACCGGAATGAGAACTTGTTTATGAAAGGGTATTCATGTTTTGTTTGGGGTTTCTTTGGAGGGATGCAATGGGATTCTTGGAGTTTGACTGTGATGTCATGGACTGAAATTTTGGGGGTGCAGTAGAATTTCATGGCAAGGAATTCCTGGAAATCTCTTGGAATGACATGTCATGGGTTTATGGGCTGTGGGATGGAATGTCATGGAATGAGATTCATGGCATGTCAAGCGAAACATTACATCACTACTGACAAGAAACGTCATGAGAATGAAAGAATTATGTTCAGACTGAACAAAACATTGTAGAGACACTGCCCCATTTTAGGTGAATATGAGAGGAATACTATTACTGCATTTATTCAACATCTGCCCTACAAAATGACTGGATTTCAATCGCATTGCTCATGAAGGAATGGACAATCACACAAAAGGGTATGAAGAAACCCGCTCTTTTGCCTAAACGCTCTTGTGTGCCAAAAAGCACCACTCTGCCCCGTGTGAGGCTCGAACTCACGACCTTCAGATTATGAGACTGAAGCGCTGCCTAACTGCACCAACAAGGCATGTGCTGTGGCCAGTGTGAGTGGTGGAGCACTAGCTTCTGGATCATCTGCCATTCGGTGCAGCTCCAAATACGCTGCTCACCGTGCGCTGTCATGTCAGGATGGCCGAGCGGTCTAAGGCGCTGCGTTCAGGTCGCAGTCTCACCTGGAGGCGTAGGTTCGAATCCCACTTCTGACAGACCTAACCTTTGATTGTGGGCTCCAGGTAGAGTCTTTAACCATCTGGCAAGTTGACCCAGTAACACACTAATATTGACGAAGCACTGCATTTCAGTTCTTGTCAGAGCCAATGGAACACTACGGTACCTCTGACCACTGGCATCGTATGAACTTTAAAGTAACACTTTTGTGCCATGTATGGGATTCTGTGGAATTTCCATGCAGTTTCCAGGGAATGTCATGTCCTGACATTTCATGAAATTGGACATGTTTTATAGAATAGCATTCAATGGAATACCATGTTGCGATGTTTACCGGAATGAGAACTTGTTTATGAAAGGGTATTAATGTTTTGTTTGGGGTTTCTTTGGAGGGATGCAATGGGATTCTTGGAGTTTGACTGTGATGTCATGGACTGAAATTTTGGGGGTGCAGTAGAATTTCATGGCAAGGAATTCCTGGAAATCTCTTGGAATGACATGTCATGGGTTTATGGGCTGTGGGATGGAATGTCATGGAATGAGATTCATGAAATGTCAAGCGAAACATTACATCACTACTGACAAGAAACATCATGAGAATGAAAGAATTATGTTCAACCTGAACAAAACATTGTAGTGACACTGCCCCATTTTAGGTGAATATGAGAGGAATACTATTACTGCATTTATTCAACATCTGCCCTACAAAATGACTGGATTTCAATAGCATTGCTCATGAAGGAATGGACAATCACACAAAAGGGTATGAAGAAACCCGCTCTTTTGCCTAAACGCTCTTGTGTGCCAAAAAGCACCACTCTGCCCCGTGTGAGGCTCGAACTCACGACCTTCAGATTATGAGACTGCCGCGCTGCCTAACTGCGCCAACGAGGCATGTGCTGTGGCCAGTGTGAGTGGTGAAGCACTAGCTTCTGGATCATCTGCCATTCGGTGCAGCTCCAAACACGCTGCTCACCGTGAGCTGTCATGTCAGGATGGCCGAGCTAAGGCGCTGCGTTGAGGTCGCAGTCTCCCCTGGAGGCGTGGGTTCGAATCCCACTTCTGACAGACCTAACCTTTGGTTGCGGGCTCCAGGTAGAGTCTTTAACCCTCTGGCAAGTTGACCCAGTAACACACTAATATTGATGAAGCACTGCATTTCAGTTCATGTCAGATCCAATGGAACACTACGGTACCTCTGACCACCGGCATCGTATGAACTTTAAAGTAACACTTTTGTGCCATGTATGGGATTCTGTGGAATTTCCATGCAGTTTCCAGGGAATGTCATGTCCTGACATTTTATGAAATTGGACATGTTTTATAGAATAGCATTCAATGGAATACCATGTTGCGATGTTTACCGGAATGAGAACTTGTTTATGAAAGGGTATTCATGTTTTGTTTGGGGTTTCTTTGGAGGGATGCAATGGGATTCTTGGAGTTTGACTGTGATGTCGTGGACTGAAATTTTGGGGGTGCAGTAGAATTTCATTGCAAGGAATTCCTGGAAATCTCTTGGAATGACATGTCATGGATTTATGGGCTGTGGGATGGAATGTCATGGAATGAGAATCATGAAATGTCAAGCGAAACATTACATCACTACTGACAAGAAACATCATGAGAATGAAAGAATTATGTTCAACCTGAACAAAACATTGTAGTGACACTGCCCCATTTTAGGTGAATATGAGAGGAATACTATTACTGCATTTATTCAACATCTGCCCTACAAAATGACTGGAATTCAATCGCATTGCTCATGAAGGAATGGACAATCACACAAAAGGGTATGAAGAAACCCGCTCTTTTGCCTGAACGCTCTTGTGTGCTAAAAAGCACAACTCTGCCCCGTGTGAGGCTCGAACTCACGACCTTCAGATTATGAGACTGACGCGCTGCCTAACTGCGCCAACGAGGCATGTGCTGTGGCCAGTGTGAGTGGTGGAGCACTAGCTTCTGGATCATCTGCCATTCGGTGCAGCTCCAAACACGCTGCTCACCGTGCGCTGTCATGTCAGGATGGCCGAGCGGTCTAAGGCGCTGCGTTCAGGTCGCAGTCTCCCCTGGAGGCGTGGGTTCGAATCCCACTTCTGACAGACCTAACCTTTGGTTGCGGGCTCCAGGTAGACTCTTTAACCCTCTGGCAAGTTGACCCAGTAACACGCTAATATTGACGAAGCACTGCAATTCAGTTCATGTCAGAGCCAATGGAACACTACGGTACCTCTGACCACCGGCATCGCATGAACTTTAAAGTAACACTTTTGTGCCATGTATGGGATTCTGTGGAATTTTCATGCAGTTTCCAGGGAATGTCATGTCCTGACATTTCATGAAATTGGACATGTTTTATAGAATAGCATTCAATGGAATAACATGTTGTGATGTTTACCGGAATGAGAACTTGTTTATGAAAGGGTATTCATGTTTTGTTTGGGGTTTCTTTGGAGGGATGCAATGGGATTCTTGGAGTTTGACTGTGATGTCATGGACTGAAATTTTGGGGGTGCAGTAGAATTTCATGGCAAGGAATTCCTGGAAATCTCTTGGAATGACATGTCATGGGTTTATGGGCTGTGGGATGGAATGTCATGGAATGAGATTCATGGCATGTCAAGCGAAACATTACATCACTACTGACAAGAAACGTCATGAGAATGAAAGAATTATGTTCAGACTGAACAAAACATTGTAGTGACACTGCCCCAGTTTAGGTTAATATGAGAGGAATACTATTTCTGCATTTATTCAACATCTGCCCTACAAAATGACTGGATTTCAATCGCATTGCTCAAGAAGGAATGGACAATCACACAAAAGGGTATGAAGAAACCCGCTCTTTTGCCTAAACGCTCTTGTGTGCCAAAAAGCACCACTCTGCCCCGTGTGAGGCTCGAACTCACGACCTTCAGATTATGAGACTGACGCGCTGCCTAACTGCGCCAACAAGGCATGTGCTGTGGCCAGTGTGAGTGGTGGAGCACTAGCTTCTGGATCATCTGCCATTCGGTGCAGCTCCAAACACGCTGCTCACCGTGAGCTGTCATGTCAGGATGGCCGAGCGGTCTAAGGCGCTGTGTTCAGGTCGCAGTCTCCCCTGGAGGCGTGGGTTCGAATCCCACTTCTGACAGACCTAACCTTTGGTTGCGGGCTCCAGGTAGAGTCTTTAACCCTCTGGCAAGTTGACCCAGTAACACACTAATATTGACGAAGCACTGCATTTCAGTTCATGTCAAAGCCAATGGAACACTACGGTACCTCTGACCACCGGCATCGTATGAACTTTAAAGTAACACTTTTGTGCCATGTATGGAATTCTGTGGAATTTCCATGCAGTTTCCAGGGAATGTCATGTCCTGACATTTCATGAAATTGGACATGTTTTATAGAATAGCATTCAATGGAATACCATGTTGTGATGTTTACCGGAATGAGAACTTGTTTATGAAAGGGTATTCATGTTTTGTTTGGGGTTTCTTTGGAGGGATGCAATGGGATTCTTGGAGTTTGACTGTGATGTCATGGACTGAAATTTTGGGGGTGCAGTAGAATTTCATGGCAAGGAATTCCTGGAAATCTCTTGGAATGACATGTCATGGGTTTATGGGCTGTGGGATGGAATGTCATGGAATGAGATTCATGGCATGTCAAGCGAAACATTACATCACTACTGACAAGAAACGTCATGAGAATGAAAGAATTATGTTCAGACTGAACAAAACATTGTAGTGACACTGCCACATTTTAGGTGAATATGAGAGGAATACTATTACTGCATTTATTCAACATCTGCCCTACAAAATGACTGGATTTCAATCGCATTGCTCATGAAGGAATGGACAATCACACAAAAGGGTATGAAGAAACCCGCTCTTTTGCCTAAACGCTCTTGTGTGCCAAAAAGCACCACTCTGCCCCGTGTGAGGCTCGAACTCACGACCTTCAGATTATGAGACTGCCGCGCTGCCTAACTGCGCCAACGAGGCATGTGCTGTGGCCAGTGTGAGTGGTGAAGCACTAGCTTCTGGATCATCTGCCATTCGGTGCAGCTCCAAACACGCTGCTCACCGTGCGCTTTCATGTCAGGATGGCCGAGCGGTCTAAGGCGCTGCGTTCAGGTCGCAGTCTCCCCTGGAGGCGTGGGTTCGAATCCCACTTCTGACAGACCTAACCTTTGGTTGCGGGCTCCAGGTAGACTCTTTAACCCTCTGGCAAGTTGACCCAGTAACACGCTAATATTGACGAAGCACTGCAATTCAGTTCATGTCAGAGCCAATGGAACACTACGGTACCTCTGACCACCGGCATCGCATGAACTTTAAAGTAACACTTTTGTGCCATGTATGGGATTCTGTGGAATTTTCATGCAGTTTCCAGGGAATGTCATGTCCTGACATTTCATGAAATTGGACATGTTTTATAGAATAGCATTCAATGGAATAACATGTTGTGATGTTTACCGGAATGAGAACTTGTTTATGAAAGGGAATTCATGTTTTGTTTGGGGTTTCTTTGGAGGGATGCAATGGGATTCTTGGAGTTTGACTGTGATGTCATGGACTGAAATTTTGGGGGTGCAGTAGAATTTCATGGCAAGGAATTCCTGGAAATCTCTTGGAATGACATGTCATGGGTTTATGGGCTGTGGGATGGAATGTCATGGAATGAGATTCATGGCATGTCAAGCGAAACATTACATCACTACTGACAAGAAACTTCATAAGAATGAAAGAATTATGTTCAGACTGAACAAAACATTGTAGTGACACTGCCCCAGTTTAGGTTAATATGAGAGGAATACTATTTCTGCATTTATTCAACATCTGCCCTACAAAATGACTGGATTTCAATCGCATTGCTCATGAAGGAATGGACAATCACACAAAAGGGTATGAAGAAACCCGCTCTTTTGCCTAAACGCTCTTGTGTGCCAAAAAGCACCACTCTGCCCCGTGTGAGGCTCGAACTCACGACATTCAGATTATGAGACTGACGCGCTGCCTAACTGCGCCAACGAGGCATGTGCTGTGGACAGTGTGAGTGGTGGAGCACTAGCTTCTGGATCATCTGCCATTCGGTGCAGCTCCAAACACGCTGCTCACCGTGAGCTGTCATGTCAGGATGGCCGAGCGGTCTAAGTCGCTGCGTTCAGGTCGCAGTCTCCCCTGGAGGCGTGGGTTCGAATCCCACTTCTGACAGACCTAACCTTTGGTTGCGGGCTCCAGGTAGAGTCTTTAACCCTCTGGCAAGTTGACCCAGTAACACACTAATATTGACGAAGCACTGCATTTCAGTTCATGTCAAAGCCAATGGAACACTACGGTACCTCTGACCACCGGCATCGTATGAACTTTAAAGTAACACTTTTGTGCCATGTATGGGATTCTGTGGAATTTCCATGCAGTTTCCAGGGAATGTCATGTCCTGACATTTTATGAAATTGGACATGTTTTATAGAATAGCATTCAATGGAATACCATGTTGCAATGTTTACCGGAATGAGAACTTGTTTATGAAAGGGTATTCATGTTTTGTATGGGGTTTCTTTGGAGGGATGCAATGGGATTCTTGGAGTTTGACTGTGATGTCGTGGACTGAAATTTTGGGGGTGCAGTAGAATTTCATTGCAAGGAATTCCTGGAAATCTCTTGGAATGACATGTCATGGGTTTATGGGCTGTGGGATGGAATGTCATGGAATGAGAATCATGAAATGTCAAGCGAAACATTACATCACTACTGACAAGAAACATCATGAGAATGAAAGAATTATGTTCAACCTGAACAAAACATTGTAGTGACACTGCCCCATTTTAGGTGAATATGAGAGGAATACTATTACTGCATTTATTCAACATCTGCCCTACAAAATGACTGGAATTCAATCGCATTGCTCATGAAGGAATGGACAATCACACAAAAGGGTATGAAGAAACCCGCTCTTTTGCCTAAACGCTCTTGTGTGCTAAAAAGCACAACTCTGCCCCGCGTGAGGCTCGAACTCACGACCTTCAGATAATGAGACTGACGCGCTGCCTAACTGCGCCAACGAGGCATGTGCTGTGGCCAGTGTGAGTGGTGGAGCACTAGCTTCTGGATCATCTGCCATTCGGTGCAGCTCCAAACACGCTGCTCACCGTGCGCTGTCATGTCAGGATGGCCGAGCGGTCTAAGGCGCTGCGTTCAGGTCGCAGTCTCCCCTGGAGGCGTGGGTTCGAATCCCACTTCTGACAGACCTGACCTTTGGTTGCGGACTCCAGGTAGACTCTTTAACCCTCTGGCAAGTTGACCCAGTAACACGCTAATATTGACGAAGCACTGCAATTCAGTTCATGTCAGAGCCAATGGAACACTACGGTACCTCTGACCACCGGCATCGCATGAACTTTAAAGTAACACTTTTGTGCCATGTATGGGATTCTGTGGAATTTTCATGCAGTTTCCAGGGAATGTCATGTCCTGACATTTCATGAAATTGGACATGTTTTATAGAATAGCATTCAATGGAATAACATGTTGTGATGTTTACCGGAATGAGAACTTGTTTATGAAAGGGTATTCATGTTTTGTTTGGGGTTTCTTTGGAGGGATGCAATGGGATTCTTGGAGTTTGACTGTGATGTCATGGACTGAAATTTTGGGGGTGCAGTAGAATTTCATGGCAAGGAATTCCTGGAAATCTCTTGGAATGACATGTCATGGGTTTATGGGCTGTGGGATGGAATGTCATGGAATGAGATTCATGGCATGTCAAGCGAAACATTACATCACTACTGACAAGAAACGTCATGAGAATGAAAGAATTATGTTCAGACTGAACAAAACATTGTAGTGACACTGCCCCAGTTTAGGTGAATATGAGAGGAATACTATTTCTGCATTTATTCAACATCTGCCCTACAAAATGACTGGATTTCAATCGCATTGCTCATGAAGGAATGGACAATCACACAAAAGGGTATGAAGAAACCCGCTCTTTTGCCTAAACGCTCTTGTGTGCCAAAAAGCACCACTCTGCCCCGTGTGAGGCTCGAACTCACGACCTTCAGATTATGAGACTGACGCGCTGCCTAACTGCGCCAACGAGGCATGTGCTGTGGTCAGTGTGAGTGGTGGAACACTAGCTTCTTGATCATCTGCCATTCGGTGCAGCTCCAAACACGCTGCTCACCGTGAGCTGTCATGTCAGGATGGCCGAGCGGTCTAAGGCGCTGCGTTCAGGTCGCAGTCTCCCCTGGAGGCGTGGGTTCGAATCCCACTTCTGACAGACCTAACCTTTGGTTGCGGGCTCCAGGTAGAGTCTTTAACCCTCTGGCAAGCTGACCCAGTAACACACTAATATTGACGAAGCACTGCATTTCAGTTCATGTCAGAGCCAATGGAACACTACGGTACCTCTGACCACCGGCATCGTATGAACTTTAAAGTAACACTTTTGTGCCATGTATGGGATTCTGTGGAATTTTCATGCAGTTTCCAGGGAATGTCATGTCCTGACATTTCATGAAATTGGACATGTTTTATAGAATAGCATTCAATGGAATAACATGTTGTGATGTTTACCGGAATGAGAACTTGTTTATGAAAGGGTATTCATGTTTTGTTTGGGGTTTCTTTGGAGGGATGCAATGGGATTCTTGGAGTTTGACTGTGATGTCATGGACTGAAATTTTGGGGGTGCAGTAGAATTTCATGGCAAGGAATTCCTGGAAATCTCTTGGAATGACATGTCATGGGTTTATGGGCTGTGGGATGGAATGTCATGGAATGAGATTCATGGCATGTCAAGCGAAACATTACATCACTACTGACAAGAAACGTCATGAGAATGAAAGAATTATGTTCAGACTGAACAAAACATTGTAGTGACACTGCCCCAGTTTAGGTGAATATGAGAGGAATACTATTTCTGCATTTATTCAACATCTGCCCTACAAAATGACTGGATTTCAATCGCATTGCTCATGAAGGAATGGACAATCACACAAAAGGGTATGAAGAAACCCGCTCTTTTGCCTAAACGCTCTTGTGTGCCAAAAAGCACCACTCTGCCCCGTGTGAGGCTCGAACTCACGACCTTCAGATTATGAGACTGACGCGCTGCCTAACTGCGCCAACGAGGCATGTGCTTTGGCCAGTGTGAGTGGTGGAGCACTAGCTTCTGGATCATCTGCCATTCGGTGCAGCTCCAAACACGCTGCTCACAGTGCGCTGTCATGTCAGGATGGCCGAGCGGTCTAAGGCGCTGCGTTCAGGTCGCAGTCTCCCCTGGAGGCGTGGGTTCGAATCCCACTTCTGACAGACCTAACCTTTGGTTGCGGGCTCCAGGTAGACTCTTTAACCCTCTGGCAAGTTGACCCAGTAACACGCTAATATTGACGAAGCACTGCAATTCAGTTCATGTCAGAGCCAATGGAACACTACGGTATCTCTGACCACCGGCATCGCATGAACTTTAAAGTAACACTTTTGTGCCATGTATGGGATTCTGTGGAATTTTCATGCAGTTTCCAGGGAATGTCATGTCCTGACATTTCATGAAATTGGACATGTTTTATAGAATAGCATTCAATGGAATAACATGTTGTGATGTTTACCGGAATGAGAACTTGTTTATGAAAGGGTATTCATGTTTTGTTTGGGGTTTCTTTGGAGGGATGCAATGGGATTCTTGGAGTTTGACTGTGATGTCATGGACTGAAATTTTGGGGGTGCAGTAGAATTTCATGGCAAGGAATTCCTGGAAATCTCTTGGAATGACATGTCATGGGTTTATGGGCTGTGGGATGGAATGTCATGGAATGAGATTCATGGCATGTCAAGCGAAACATTACATCACTACTGACAAGAAACGTCATGAGAATGAAAGAATTATGTTCAGACTGAACAAAACATTGTAGTGACACTGCCCCAGTTTAGGTGAATATGAGAGGAATACTATTTCTGCATTTATTCAACATCTGCCCTACAAAATGACTGGATTTCAATCGCATTGCTCATGAAGGAATGGACAATCACACAAAAGGGTATGAAGAAACCCGCTCTTTTGCCTAAACGCTCTTGTGTGCCAAAAAGCACCACTCTGCCCCGTGTGAGGCTCGAACTCACGACCTTCAGATTATGAGACTGACGCGCTGCCTAACTGCGCCAACAAGGCATGTGCTGTGGCCAGTGTGAGTGGTGGAGCACTAGCTTCTGGATCATCTGCCATTCGGTGCAGCTCCAAACACGCTGCTCACCGTGCGCTTTTATGTCAGGATGGCCGAGCGGTCTAAGGCGCTGCGTTCAGGTCGCAGTCTCCCCTGGAGGCGTGGGTTCGAATCCCACTTCTGACAGACCTAACCTTTGGTTGCGGGCTCCAGGTAGAGTCTTTAACCCTCTGGCAAGTTGACCCAGTAACACACTAATATTGACGAAGCACTGCATTTCAGTTCATGTCAAAGCCAATGGAACACTACGGTACCTCTGACCACCGGCATCGTATGAACTTTAAAGTAACACTTTTGTGCCATGTATGGGATTCTGTGGAATTTCCATGCAGTTTCCAGGGAATGTCATGTCCTGACATTTCATGAAATTGGACATGTTTTATAGAATAGCATTCAATGGAATACCATGTTGTGATGTTTACCGGAATGAGAACTTGTTTATGAAAGGGTATTCATGTTTTGTTTGGGGTTTCTTTGGAGGGATGCAATGGGATTCTTGGAGTTTGACTGTGATGTCATGGACTGAAATTTTGGGGGTGCAGTAGAATTTCATGGCAAGGAATTCCTGGAAATCTCTTGGAATGACATGTCATGGGTTTATGGGCTGTGGGATGAAATGTCATGGAATGAGATTCATGGCATGTCAAGCGAAACATTACATCACTACTGACAAGAAACGTCATGAGAATGAAAGAATTATGTTCAGACTGAACAAAACATTGTAGTGACACTGCCCCATTTTAGGTGAATATGAGAGGAATACTATTACTGCATTTATTCAACATCTGCCCTACAAAATGACTGGATTTCAATCGCATTGCTCATGAAGGAATGGACAATCACACAAAAGGGTATGAAGAAACCCGCTCTTTTGCCTAAACGCTCTTGTGTGCCAAAAAGCACCACTCTGCCCCGTGTGAGGCTCGAACTCACGACATTCAGATTATGAGACTGCCGCGCTGCCTAACTGCGCCAACGAGGCATGTGCTGTGGCCAGTGTGAGTGGTGAAGCACTAGCTTCTGGATCATCTGCCATTCGGTGCAGCTCCAAACACGCTGCTCACCGTGAGCTGTCATGTCAGGATGGCCGAGCTAAGGCGCTGCGTTGAGGTCGCAGTCTCCCCTGGAGGCGTGGGTTCGAATCCCACTTCTGACAGACCTAACCTTTGGTTGCGGGCTCCAGGTAGAGTCTTTAACCCTCTGGCAAGTTGACCCAGTAACACACTAATATTGACGAAGCACTGCATTTCAGTTCATGTCAAAGCCAATGGAACACTACGGTACCTCTGACCACCGGCATCGTATGAACTTTAAAGTAACACTTTTGTGCCATGTATGGGATTCTGTGGAATTTCCATGCAGTTTCCAGGGAATGTCATGTCCTGACATTTCATGAAATTGGACATGTTTTATAGAATAGCATTCAATGGAATACCATGTTGTGATGTTTACCGGAATGAGAACTTGTTTATGAAAGGGTATTCATGTTTTGTTTGGGGTTTCTTTGGAGGGATGCAATGGGATTCTTGGAGTTTGACTGTGATGTCATGGACTGAAATTTTGGGGGTGCAGTAGAATTTCATGGCAAGGAATTCCTGGAAATCTCTTGGAATGACATGTCATGGGTTTATGGGCTGTGGGATGAAATGTCATGGAATGAGATTCATGGCATGTCAAGCGAAACATTACATCACTACTGACAAGAAACGTCATGAGAATGAAAGAATTATGTTCAGACTGAACAAAACATTGTAGTGACACTGCCCCATTTTAGGTGAATATGAGAGGAATACTATTACTGCATTTATTCAACATCTGCCCTACAAAATGACTGGATTTCAATCGCATTGCTCATGAAGGAATGGACAATCACACAAAAGGGTATGAAGAAACCCGCTCTTTTGCCTAAACGCTCTTGTGTGCCAAAAAGCACCACTCTGCCCCGTGTGAGGCTCGAACTCACGACATTCAGATTATGAGACTGCCGCGCTGCCTAACTGCGCCAACGAGGCATGTGCTGTGGCCAGTGTGAGTGGTGAAGCACTAGCTTCTGGATCATCTGCCATTCGGTGCAGCTCCAAACACGCTGCTCACCGTGAGCTGTCATGTCAGGATGGCCGAGCTAAGGCGCTGCGTTGAGGTCGCAGTCTCCCCTGGAGGCGTGGGTTCGAATCCCACTTCTGACAGACCTAACCTTTGGTTGCGGGCTCCAGGTAGAGTCTTTAACCCTCTGGCAAGTTGACCCAGTAACACACTAATATTGACGAAGCACTGCATTTCAGTTCATGTCAAAGCCAATGGAACACTACGGTACCTCTGACCACCGGCATCGTATGAACTTTAAAGTAACACTTTTGTGCCATGTATGGGATTCTGTGGAATTTCCATGCAGTTTCCAGGGAATGTCATGTCCTGACATTTCATGAAATTGGACATGTTTTATAGAATAGCATTCAATGGAATACCATGTTGTGATGTTTACCGGAATGAGAACTTGTTTATGAAAGGGTATTCATGTTTTGTTTGGGGTTTCTTTGGAGGGATGCAATGGGATTCTTGGAGTTTGACTGTGATGTCATGGACTGAAATTTTGGGGGTGCAGTAGAATCTCATGGCAAGGAATTCCTGGAAATCTCTTGGAATGACATGTCATGGGTTTATGGGCTGTGGGATGAAATGTCATGGAATGAGATTCATGGCATGTCAAGCGAAACATTACATCACTACTGACAAGAAACGTCATGAGAATGAAAGAATTATGTTCAGACTGAACAAAACATTGTAGTGACAGTGCCCCATTTTAGGTGAATATGAGAGGAATACTATTACTGCATTTATTCAACATCTGCCCTACAAAATGACTGGATTTCAATCGCATTGCTCATGAAGGAATGGACAATCACACAAAAGGGTATGAAGAAACCCGCTCTTTTGCCTAAACTCTCTTGTGTGCCAAAAAGCACCACTCTGCCCCGTGTGAGGCTCGAACTCACGACCTTCAGATTATGAGACTGACGCGCTGCCATAACTGCGCCAACAAGGCATGTGCTGTGGCCAGTGTGAGTGGTGGAGCACTAGCTTCTGGATCATCTGCCATTCGGTGCAGCTCCAAACACGCTGCTCACCGTGAGCTGTCATGTCAGGATGGCCGAGCGGTCTAAGGCGCTGCGTTCAGGTCGCAGTCTCCCCTGGAGGCGTGGGTTCGAATCCCACTTCTGACAGACCTAACCTTTGGTTGCGGGCTCCAGGTAGAGTCTTTAACCCTCTGGCAAGTTGACCCAGTAACACACTAATATTGACGAAGCACTGCATTTCAGTTCATGTCAAAGCCAATGGAACACTACGGTATCTCTGACCACCGGCATCGTATGAACTTTAAAGTAACACTTTTGTGCCATGTATGGGATTCTGTGGAATTTCCATGCAGTTTCCAGGGAATGTCATGTCCTGACATTTCATGAAATTGGACATGTTTTATAGAATAGCATTCAATGGAATACCATGTTGTGATGTTTACCGGAATGAGAACTTGTTTATGAAAGGGTATTCATGTTTTGTTTGGGGTTTCTTTGGAGGGATGCAATGGGATTCTTGGAGTTTGACTGTGATGTCATGGACTGAAATTTTGGGGGTGCAGTAGAATTTCATGGCAAGGAATTCCTGGAAATCTCTTGGAATGACATGTCATGGGTTTATGGGCTGTGGGATGGAATGTCATGGAATGAGATTCATGGCATGTCAAGCGAAACATTACATCACTACTGACAAGAAACGTCATGAGAATGAAAGAATTATGTTCAGACTGAACAAAACATTGTAGAGACACTGCCCCATTTTAGGTGAATATGAGAGGAATACTATTACTGCATTTATTCAACATCTGCCCTACAAAATGACTGGATTTCAATCGCATTGCTCATGAAGGAATGGACAATCACACAAAAGGGTATGAAGAAACCCGCTCTTTTGCCTAAACGCTCTTGTGTGCCAAAAAGCACCACTCTGCCCCGTGTGAGGCTCGAACTCACGACCTTCAGATTATGAGACTGACGCGCTGCCTAACTGCGCCAACGAGGCATGTGCTGTGGTCAGTGTGAGTGGTGGAGCACTAGCTTCTGGATCATCTGCCATTCGGTGCAGCTCCAAACACGCTGCTCACCGTACGCTTTCATGTCAGGATGGCCGAGCGGTCTAAGGCGCTGCGTTCAGGTCGCTGTCTCCCCTGGAGGCGTGGGTTCGAATCCCACTTCTGACAAACCTAACCTTTGGTTGCGGGCTCCAGGTAGACTCTTTAACCCTCTGGCAAGTTGACCCAGTAACACGCTAATATTGACGAAGCACTGCAATTCAGTTCATGTCAGAGCCAATGGAACACTACGGTACCTCTGACCACCGGCATCGCATGAACTTTAAAGTAACACTTTTGTGCCATGTATGGGATTCTGTGGAATTTTCATGCAGTTTCCAGGGAATGTCATGTCCTGACATTTCATGAAATTGGACATGTTTTATAGAATAGCATTCAATGGAATAACATGTTGTGATGTTTACCGGAATGAGAACTTGTTTATGAAAGGGTATTCATGTTTTGTTTGGGGTTTCTTTGGAGGGATGCAATGGGATTCTTGGAGTTTGACTGTGATGTCATGGACTGAAATTTTGGGGGTGCAGTAGAATTTCATGGCAAGGAATTCCTGGAAATCTCTTGGAATGACATGTCATGGGTTTATGGGCTGTGGGATGGAATGTCATGGAATGAGATTCATGGCATGTCAAGCGAAACATTACATCACTACTGACAAGAAACGTCATGAGAATGAAAGAATTATGTTCAGACTGAACAAAACATTGTAGTGACACTGCCCCAGTTTAGGTTAATATGAGAGGAATACTATTTCTGCATTTATTCAACATCTGCCCTACAAAATGACTGGATTTCAATCGCATTGCTCATGAAGGAATGGACAATCACACAAAAGGGTATGAAGAAACCCGCTCTTTTGCCTAAACGCTCTTGTGTGCCAAAAAGCACCACTCTGCCCTGTGTGAGGCTCAAACTCACGACCTTCAAATTATGAGACTGACGCGCTGCCTAACTGCGCCAACGAGGCATGTGCTGTGGCCAGTGTGAGTGGTGGAGCACTAGCTTCTGGATCATCTGCCATTCGGTGCAGCTCCAAACAAGCTGCTCATCGTGAGCTGTCATGTCAGGATGGCCGAGCGGTCTAAGGCGCTGCGTTCAGGTCGCAGTCTCCCCTGGAGGCGTGGGTTCGAATCCCACTTCTGACAGATCTAACCTTTGGTTGCGGGCTCCAGGTAGAGTCTTTAACCCTCTGGCAAGTTGACCCAGTAACACACTAATATTGACGAAGCACTGCATTTCAGTTCATGTCAGAGCCAATGGAACACTACGGTACCTCTGACCACCGGCATCGTATGAACTTTAAAGTAACACTTTTGTGCCATGTATGGGATTCTGTGGAATTTTCATGCAGTTTCCAGGGAATGTCATGTCCTGACATTTCATGAAATTGGACATGTTTTATAGAATAGCATTCAATGGAATACCATGTTGTGATGTTTACCGGAACGAGAACTTGTTTATGAAAGGGTATTCATGTTTTGTTTGGGGTTTCTTTGGAGGGATGCAATGGGATTCTTGGAGTTTGACTGTGATGTCATGGACTGAAATTTTGGGGGTGCAGTAGAATTTCATGGCAAGGAATTCCTGGAAATCTCTTGGAATGACATGTCATGGGTTTATGGGCTGTGGGATGGAATGTCATGGAATGAGATTCATGGCATGTCAAGCGAAACATTACATCAGTACTGACAAGAAACGTCATGAGAATGAAAGAATTATGTTCAGACTGAACAAAACATTGTAGTGACACTGCCCCATTTTAGGTGAATATGAGAGGAATACTATTACTGCATTTATTCAACATCTGCCCTACAAAATGACTGGATTTCAATCGCATTGCTCATGAAGGAATGGACAATCACACAAAAGGGTATGAAGAAACCCGCTCTTTTGCCTAAACTCTCTTGTGTGCCAAAAAGCACCACTCTGCCCCGTGTGAGGCTCGAACTCACGACCTTCAGATTATGAGACTGCCGCGCTGCCTAACTGCGCCAACGAGGCATGTGCTGTGGCCAGTGTGAGTGGTGAAGCACTAGCTTCTGGATCATCTGCCATTCGGTGCAGCTCCAAACACGCTGCTCACCGTGAGCTGTCATGTCAGGATGGCCGAGCTAAGGCGCTGCGTTCAGGTCGCAGTCTCCCCTGGAGGCGTGGGTTCGAATCCCACTTCTGACAGACCTAACCTTTGGTTGCGGGCTCCAGGTAGAGTCTTTAACCCTCTGGCAAGTTGACCCAGTAACACACTAATATTGATGAAGCACTGCATTTCAGTTCATGTCAGATCCAATGGAACACTACGGTACCTCTGACCACCGGCATCGTATGAACTTTAAAGTAACACTTTTGTGCCATGTATGGGATTCTGTGGAATTTCCATGCAGTTTCCAGGGAATGTCATGTCCTGACATTTTATGAAATTGGACATGTTTTATAGAATAGCATTCAATGGAATACCATGTTGCAATGTTTACCGGAATGAGAACTTGTTTATGAAAGGGTATTCATGTTTTGTATGGGGTTTCTTTGGAGGGATGCAATGGGATTCTTGGAGTTTGACTGTGATGTCGTGGACTGAAATTTTGGGGGTGCAGTAGAATTTCATTGCAAGGAATTCCTGGAAATCTCTTGGAATGACATGTCATGGGTTTATGGGCTGTGGGATGGAATGTCATGGAATGAGAATCATGAAATGTCAAGCGAAACATTACATCACTACTGACAAGAAACATCATGAGAATGAAAGAATTATGTTCAACCTGAACAAAACATTGTAGTGACACTGCCCCATTTTAGGTGAATATGAGAGGAATACTATTACTGCATTTATTCAACATCTGCCCTACAAAATGACTGGAATTCAATCGCATTGCTCATGAAGGAATGGACAATCACACAAAACGGTATGAAGAAACCCGCTCTTTTGCCTAAACGCTCTTGTGTGCTAAAAAGCACAACTCTGCCCCGCGTGAGGCTCGAACTCACGACCTTCAGATAATGAGACTGACGCGCTGCCTAACTGCGCCAACGAGGCATGTGCTGTGGCCAGTGTGAGTGGTGGAGCACTAGCTTCTGGATCATCTGCCATTCGGTGCAGCTCCAAACACGCTGCTCACCGTGCGCTGTCATGTCAGGATGGCCGAGCGGTCTAAGGCGCTGCGTTCAGGTCGCAGTCTCCCCTGAAGGCGTGGGTTAGAATCCCACTTCTGACAGACCTGACCTTTGGTTGCGGGCTCCAGGTAGACTCTTTAACCCTCTGGCAAGTTGACCCAGTAACACGCTAATATTGACGAAGCACTGCAATTCAGTTCATGTCAAAGCCAATGGAACACTACGGTACGTCTGACCACCGGCATCGCATGAACTTTAAAGTAACACTTTTGTGCCATGTATGGGATTCTGTGGAATTTTCATGCAGTGTCCAGGGAATGTCATGTCCTGACATTTCATGAAA
Source organism: Pseudorasbora parva (assembly GCF_024679245.1). NCBI lineage: Eukaryota > Metazoa > Chordata > Actinopteri > Cypriniformes > Gobionidae > Pseudorasbora > Pseudorasbora parva. The sequence goes on along the minus strand of NC_090191.1, from coordinate 16,096,538 downwards.
TTGGACATGTTTTATAGAATAGCATTCAATGGAATACCATGTTGTGATGTTTACCGGAATGAGAACTTGTTTATGAAAGGGTATTCATGTTTTGTTTGGGGTTTCTTTGGAGGGATGCAATGGGATTCTTGGAGTTTGACTGTGATGTCATGGACTGAAATTTTGGGGGTGCAGTAGAATTTCATGGCAAGGAATTCCTGGAAATCTCTTGGAATGACATGTCATGGGTTTATGGGCTGTGGGATGGAATGTCATGGAATGAGATTCATGGCATGTCAAGCGAAACATTACATCACTACTGACAAGAAACGTCATGAGAATGAAAGAATTATGTTCAGACTGAACAAAACATTGTAGTGACACTGCCCCAGTTTAGGTTAATATGAGAGGAATACTATTTCTGCATTTATTCAACATCTGCCCTACAAAATGACTGGATTTCAATCGCATTGCTCATGAAGGAATGGACAATCACACAAAAGGGTATGAAGAAACCCGCTCTTTTGCCTAAACTCTCTTGTGTGCCAAAAAGCACCACTCTGCCCCGTGTGAGGCTCGAACTCACGACCTTCAGATTATGAGACTGACGCGCTGCCATAACTGCGCCAACAAGGCATGTGCTGTGGCCAGTGTGAGTGGTGGAGCACTAGCTTCTGGATCATCTGCCATTCGGTGCAGCTCCAAACACGCTGCTCACCGTGAGCTGTCATGTCAGGATGGCCGAGCGGTCTAAGGCGCTGCGTTCAGGTCGCAGTCTCCCCTGGAGGCGTGGGTTCGAATCCCACTTCTGACAGACCTAACCTTTGGTTGCGGGCTCCAGGTAGAGTCTTTAACCCTCTGGCAAGTTGACCCAGTAACACACTAATATTGACGAAGCACTGCATTTCAGTTCATGTCAAAGCCAATGGAACACTACGGTATCTCTGACCACCGGCATCGTATGAACTTTAAAGTAACACTTTTGTGCCATGTATGGGATTCTGTGGAATTTCCATGCAGTTTCCAGGGAATGTCATGTCCTGACATTTCATGAAATTGGACATGTTTTATAGAATAGCATTCAATGGAATACCATGTTGTGATGTTTACCGGAATGAGAACTTGTTTATGAAAGGGTATTCATGTTTTGTTTGGGGTTTCTTTGGAGGGATGCAATGGGATTCTTGGAGTTTGACTGTGATGTCATGGACTGAAATTTTGGGGGTGCAGTAGAATTTCATGGCAAGGAATTCCTGGAAATCTCTTGGAATGACATGTCATGGGTTTATGGGCTGTGGGATGGAATGTCATGGAATGAGATTCATGGCATGTCAAGCGAAACATTACATCACTACTGACAAGAAACGTCATGAGAATGAAAGAATTATGTTCAGACTGAACAAAACATTGTAGAGACACTGCCCCATTTTAGGTGAATATGAGAGGAATACTATTACTGCATTTATTCAACATCTGCCCTACAAAATGACTGGATTTCAATCGCATTGCTCATGAAGGAATGGACAATCACACAAAAGGGTATGAAGAAACCCGCTCTTTTGCCTAAACGCTCTTGTGTGCCAAAAAGCACCACTCTGCCCCGTGTGAGGCTCGAACTCACGACCTTCAGATTATGAGACTGACGCGCTGCCTAACTGCACCAACGAGGCATGTGCTGTGGTCAGTGTGAGTGGTGGAGCACTAGCTTCTGGATCATCTGCCATTCGGTGCAGCTCCAAACACGCTGCTCACCGTACGCTTTCATGTCAGGATGGCCGAGCGGTCTAAGGCGCTGCGTTCAGGTCGCAGTCTCCCCTGGAGGCGTGGGTTCGAATCCCACTTCTGACAAACCTAACCTTTGGTTGCGGGCTCCAGGTAGACTCTTTAACCCTCTGGCAAGTTGACCCAGTAACACGCTAATATTGACGAAGCACTGCAATTCAGTTCATGTCAGAGCCAATGGAACACTACGGTACCTCTGACCACCGGCATCGCATGAACTTTAAAGTAACACTTTTGTGCCATGTATGGGATTCTGTGGAATTTTCATGCAGTTTCCAGGGAATGTCATGTCCTGACATTTCATGAAATTGGACATGTTTTATAGAATAGCATTCAATGGAATAACATGTTGTGATGTTTACCGGAATGAGAACTTGTTTATGAAAGGGTATTCATGTTTTGTTTGGGGTTTCTTTGGAGGGATGCAATGGGATTCTTGGAGTTTGACTGTGATGTCATGGACTGAAATTTTGGGGGTGCAGTAGAATTTCATGGCAAGGAATTCCTGGAAATCTCTTGGAATGACATGTCATGGGTTTATGGGCTGTGGGATGGAATGTCATGGAATGAGATTCATGGCATGTCAAGCGAAACATTACATCACTACTGACAAGAAACGTCATGAGAATGAAAGAATTATGTTCAGACTGAACAAAACATTGTAGTGACACTGCCCCAGTTTAGGTTAATATGAGAGGAATACTATTTCTGCATTTATTCAACATCTGCCCTACAAAATGACTGGATTTCAATCGCATTGCTCATGAAGGAATGGACAATCACACAAAAGGGTATGAAGAAACCCGCTCTTTTGCCTAAACGCTCTTGTGTGCCAAAAAGCACCACTCTGCCCTGTGTGAGGCTCAAACTCACGACCTTCAGATTATGAGACTGACGCGCTGCCTAACTGCGCCAACGAGGCATGTGCTGTGGCCAGTGTGAGTGGTGGAGCACTAGCTTCTGGATCATCTGCCATTCGGTGCATCTCCAAACACGCTGCTCACAGTACGCTTTCATGTCAGGATGGCCGAGCGGTCTAAGGCGCTGCGTTCAGGTCGCAGTCTCCCCTGGAGGCGTGGGTTCGAATCCCACTTCTGACAAACCTAACCTTTGGTTGCGGGCTCCAGGTAGACTCTTTAACCCTCTGGCAAGTTGACCCAGTAACACGCTAATATTGACGAAGCACTGCAATTCAGTTCATGTCAGAGCCAATGGAACACTACGGTACCTCTGACCACCGGCATCGCATGAACTTTAAAGTAACACTTTTGTGCCATGTATGGGATTCTGTGGAATTTTCATGCAGTTTCCAGGGAATGTCATGTCCTGACATTTCATGAAATTGGACATGTTTTATAGAATAGCATTCAATGGAATAACATGTTGTGATGTTTACCGGAATGAGAACTTGTTTATGAAAGGGTATTCATGTTTTGTTTGGGGTTTCTTTGGAGGGATGCAATGGGATTCTTGGAGTTTGACTGTGATGTCATGGACTGAAATTTTGGGGGTGCAGTAGAATTTCATGGCAAGGAATTCCTGGAAATCTCTTGGAATGACATGTCATGGGTTTATGGGCTGTGGGATGGAATGTCATGGAATGAGATTCATGGCATGTCAAGCGAAACATTACATCACTACTGACAAGAAACGTCATGAGAATGAAAGAATTATGTTCAGACTGAACAAAACATTGTAGTGACACTGCCCCAGTTTAGGTTAATATGAGAGGAATACTATTTCTGCATTTATTCAACATCTGCCCTACAAAATGACTGGATTTCAATCGCATTGCTCATGAAGGAATGGACAATCACACAAAAGGGTATGAAGAAACCCGCTCTTTTGCCTAAACGCTCTTGTGTGCCAAAAAGCACCACTCTGCCCTGTGTGAGGCTCAAACTCACGACCTTCAGATTATGAGACTGACGCGCTGCCTAACTGCGCCAACGAGGCATGTGCTGTGGCCAGTGTGAGTGGTGGAGCACTAGCTTCTGGATCATCTGCCATTCGGTGCAGCTCCAAACACGCTGCTCATCGTGAGCTGTCATGTCAGGATGGCCGAGCGGTCTAAGGCGCTGCGTTCAGGTCGCAGTCTCCCCTGGAGGCGTGGGTTCGAATCCCACTTCTGACAGATCTAACCTTTGGTTGCGGGCTCCAGGTAGAGTCTTTAACCCTCTGGCAAGTTGACCCAGTAACACACTAATATTGATGAAGCACTGCATTTCAGTTCATGTCAGATCCAATGGAACACTACGGAACCTCTGACCACCGGCATCGTATGAACTTTAAAGTAACACTTTTGTGCCATGTATGGGATTCTGTGGAATTTCCATGCAGTTTCCAGGGAATGTCATGTCCTGACATTTTATGAAATTGGACATGTTTTATAGAATAGCATTCAATGGAATACCATGTTGCGATGTTTACCGGAATGAGAACTTGTTTATGAAAGGGTATTCATGTTTTGTTTGGGGTTTCTTTGGAGGGATGCAATGGGATTCTTGGAGTTTGACTGTGATGTCGTGGACGGAAATTTTGGGGGTGCAGTAGAATTTCATTGCAAGGAATTCCTGGAAATCTCTTGGAATGACATGTCATGGATTTATGGGCTGTGGGATGGAATGTCATGGAATGAGAATCATGAAATGTCAAGCGAAACATTACATCACTACTGACAAGAAACATCATGAGAATGAAAGAATTATGTTCAACCTGAACAAAACATTGTAGTGACACTGCCCCATTTTAGGTGAATATGAGAGGAATACTATTACTGCATTTATTCAACATCTGCCCTACAAAATGACTGGAATTCAATCGCATTGCTCATGAAGGAATGGACAATCACACAAAAGGGTATGAAGAAACCCGCTCTTTTGCGCTAAAAAGCACAACCCTGCCCCGTGTGAGGCTCAAACTCACGACCTTCAGATTATGAGACTGACGCGCTGCCTAACTGCGCCAACGAGGCATGTGCTGTGGCCAGTGTGAGTGGTGGAGCACTAGCTTCTGGATCATCTGCCATTCGGTGCAGCTCCAAACACGCTGCTCACCGTGTGCTGTCATGTCAGGATGGCGGAGCGCTCTAAGGCGCTGCGTTCAGGTCGCAGTCTCCCCTGGAGGCGTGGGTTCGAATCCCACTTCTGACAGACCTAACCTTTGGTTGCGGGCTCCAGGTAGACTCTTTAACCCTCTGGCAAGTTGACCCAGTAACACGCTAATATTGACGAAGCACTGCAATTCAGTTCATGTCAGAGCCAATGGAACACTACGGTACCTCTGACCACCGGCATCGCATGAACTTTAAAGTAACACTTTTGTGCCATGTATGGGATTCTGTGGAATTTTCATGCAGTTTCCAGGGAATGTCATGTCCTGACATTTCATGAAATTGGACATGTTTTATAGAATAGCATTCAATGGAATAACATGTTGTGATGTTTACCGGAATGAGAACTTGTTTATGAAAGGGTATTCATGTTTTGTTTGGGGTTTCTTTGGAGGGATGCAATGGGATTCTTGGAGTTTGACTGTGATGTCATGGACTGAAATTTTGGGGGTGCAGTAGAATTTCATGGCAAGGAATTCCTGGAAATCTCTTGGAATGACATGTCATGGGTTTATGGGCTGTGGGATGGAATGTCATGGAATGAGATTCATGGCATGTCAAGCGAAACATTACATCACTACTGCCAAGAAACGTCATGAGAATGAAAGAATTATGTTCAGACTGAACAAAACATTGTAGTGACACTGCCCCAGTTTAGGTGAATATGAGAGGAATACTATTTCTGCATTTATTCAACATCTACCCTACAAAATGACTGGATTTCAATCGCATTGCTCATGAAGGAATGGACAATCACACAAAAGGGTATGAAGAAACCCGCACTTTTGCCTAAACGCTCTTGTGTGCCAAAAAGCACCACTCTGCCCCGTGTGAGGCTCGAACTCACGACCTTCAGATTATGAGACTGACGCGCTGCCTAACTGCGCCAACGAGGCATGTGCTGTGGCCAGTGTGAGTGGTGGAGCACTAGCTTCTGGATCATCTGCCATTCGGTGCAGCTCCAAACACGCTGCTCACCGTGTGCTGTCATGTCAGGATGGCGGAGCGCTCTAAGGCGCTGCGTTCAGGTCGCAGTCTCCCCTGGAGGCGTGGGTTCGAATCCCACTTCTGACAGACCTAACCTTTGGTTGCGGGCTCCAGGTAGACTCTTTAACCCTCTGGCAAGTTGACCCAGTAACACGCTAATATTGACGAAGCACTGCAATTCAGTTCATGTCAGAGCCAATGGAACACTACGGTACCTCTGACCACCGGCATCGCATGAACTTTAAAGTAACACTTTTGTGCCATGTATGGGATTCTGTGGAATTTTCATGCAGTTTCCAGGGAATGTCATGTCCTGACATTTCATGAAATTGGACATGTTTTATAGAATAGCATTCAATGGAATAACATGTTGTGATGTTTACCGGAATGAGAACTTGTTTATGAAAGGGTATTCATGTTTTGTTTGGGGTTTCTTTGGAGGGATGCAATGGGATTCTTGGAGTTTGACTGTGATGTCATGGACTGAAATTTTGGGGGTGCAGTAGAATTTCATGGCAAGGAATTCCTGGAAATCTCTTGGAATGACATGTCATGGGTTTATGGGCTGTGGGATGGAATGTCATGGAATGAGATTCATGGCATGTCAAGCGAAACATTACATCACTACTGACAAGAAACGTCATGAGAATGAAAGAATTATGTTCAGACTGAACAAAACATTGTAGTGACACTGCCCCAGTTTAGGTGAATATGAGAGGAATACTATTTCTGCATTTATTCAACATCTGCCCTACAAAATGACTGGATTTCAATCGCATTGCTCATGAAGGAATGGACAATCACACAAAAGGGTATGAAGAAACCCGCACTTTTGCCTAAACGCTCTTGTGTGCCAAAAAGCACCACTCTGCCCCGTGTGAGGCTCGAACTCACGACCTTCAGATTATGAGACTGACGCGCTGCCTAACTGCGCCAACGAGGCATGTGCTGTGGCCAGTGTGAGTGGTGGAGCACTAGCTTCTGGATCATCTGCCATTCGGTGCAGCTCCAAACACGCTGCTCACCGTGAGCTGTCATGTCAGGATGGCCGAGCGGTCTAAGGCGCTGCGTTCAGGTCGCAGTCTCCCCTGGAGGCGTGGGTTCGAATCCCACTTCTGACAGACCTAACCTTTGGTTGCGGGCTCCAGGTAGAGTCTTTAACCCTCTGGCAAGTTGACCCAGTAACACACTAATATTGACGAAGCACTGCATTTCAGTTCATGTCAGAGCCAATGGAACACTACGGTACCTCTGACCACCGGCATCGTATGAACTTTAAAGTAACACTTTTGTGCCATGTATGGGATTCTGTGGAATTTCCATGCAGTTTCCAGGGAATGTCATGTCCTGACATTTCATGAAATTGGACATGTTTTATAGAATAGCATTCAATGGAATACCATGTTGTGATGTTTACCGGAATGAGAACTTGTTTATGAAAGGGTATTCATGTTTTGTTTGGGGTTTCTTTGGAGGGATGCAATGGGATTCTTGGAGTTTGACTGTGATGTCATGGACTGAAATTTTGGGGGTGCAGTAGAATTTCATGGCAAGGAATTCCTGGAAATCTCTTGGAATGACATGTCATGGGTTTATGGGCTGTGGGATGGAATGTCATGGAATGAGATTCATGGCATGTCAAGCGAAACATTATATCACTACTGACAAGAAACGTCATGAGAATGAAAGAATTATGTTCAGACTGAACAAAACATTGTAGTGACACTGCCCCATTTTAGGTGAATATGAGAGGAATACTATTACTGCATTTATTCAACATCTGCCCTACAAAATGACTGGATTTCAATCGCATTGCTCATGAAGGAATGAACAATCACACAAAAGGGTATGAAGAAACCCGCTCTTTTGCCTAAACGCTCTTGTGTGCCAAAAAGCACCACTCTGCCCCGTGTGAGGCTCGAACTCACGACCTTCAGATTATGAGACTGACGCGCTGCCTAACTGCGCCAACGAGGCATGTGCTGTGGCCAGTGTGAGTGGTGGAGCACTAGCTTCTGGATCATCTGCCATTCGGTGCAGCTCCAAACACGCTGCTCACCGTGCACTGTCATGTCAGGATGGCAGAGCAGTCTAAGGCGCTGCGTTCAGGTCGCAGTCTCCCCTGGAGGCGTGGGTTCGAATCCCACTTCTGACAGACCTGACCTTTGGTTGCGGGCTCCAGGTAGACTCTTTAACCCTCTGGCAAGTTGACCCAGTAACACGCTAATATTGACGAAGCACTGCAATTCAGTTCATGTCAGAGCCAATGGAACACTACGGTACCTCTGACCACCGGCATCGCATGAACTTTAAAGTAACACTTTTGTGCCATGTATGGGATTCTGTGGAATTTTCATGCAGTTTCCAGGGAATGTCATGTCCTGACATTTCATGAAATTGGACATGTTTTATAGAATAGCATTCAATGGAATAACATGTTGTGATGTTTACCGGAATGAGAACTTGTTTATGAAAGGGTATTCATGTTTTGTTTGGGGTTTCTTTGGAGGGATGCAATGGGATTCTTGGAGTTTGACTGTGATGTCATGGACTGAAATTTTGGGGGTGCAGTAGAATTTCATGGCAAGGAATTCCTGGAAATCTCTTGGAATGACATGTCATGGGTTTATGGGCTGTGGGATGGAATGTCATGGAATGAGATTCATGGCATGTCAAGCGAAACATTACATCACTACTGACAAGAAACGTCATGAGAATGAAAGAATTATGTTCAGACTGAACAAAACATTGTAGTGACACTGCCCCAGTTTAGGTGAATATGAGAGGAATACTATTTCTGCATTTATTCAACATCTGCCCTACAAAATGACTGGATTTCAATCGCATTGCTCATGAAGGAATGGACAATCACACAAAAGGGTATGAAGAAACCCGCTCTTTTGCCTAAACGCTCTTGTGTGCCAAAAAGCACCACTCTGCCCCGTGAGAGGCTCGAACTCACGACCTTCAGATTATGAGACTGACGCGCTGCCTAACTGCGCCAACGAGGCATGTGCTGTGGCCAGTGTGAGTGGTGGAGCACTAGCTTCTGGATCATCTGCCATTCGGTGCAGCTCCAAACACGCTGCTCACCGTGAGCTTTCTTGTCAGGATGGCCGAGCGGTCTAAGGCGCTGCGTTCAGGTCGCAGTCTCCCCTGGAGGAGTGGGTTCGAATCCCACTTCTGACAGACCTAACCTTCGGTTGCGGGCTCCAGGTAGAGTCTTTAACCCTCTGGCAAGTTGACCCAGTAACACACTAATATTGACGAAGCACTGCATTTTAGTTCATGTCAGAGCCAATGGAACACTACGGTACCTCTGACCACCGGCATCGTATGAACTTTAAAGTAACACTTTTGTGCCATGTATGGGATTCTGTGGAATTTCCATGCAGTTTCCAGGGAATGTCATGTCCTGACATTTCATGAAATTGGACATGTTTTATAGAATAGCATTCAATGGAATACCATGTTGTGATGTTTACCGGAATGAGAACTTGTTTATGAAAGGGTATTCATGTTTTGTTTGGGGTTTCTTTGGAGGGATGCAATGGGATTCTTGGAGTTTGACTGTGATGTCATGGACTGAAATTTTGGGGGTGCAGTAGAATTTCATTGCAAGGAATTCCTGGAAATCTCTTGGAATGACATGTCATGGGTTTATGGGCTGTGGGATGGAATGTCATGGAATGAGATTCATGGCATGTCAAGCGAAACATTACATCACTACTGACAAGAAACGTCTTGAGAATGAAAGAATTATGTTCAGACTGAACAAAACATTGTAGTGACACTGCCCCATTTTAGGTGAATATGAGAGGAATACTATTACTGCATTTATTCAACATCTGCCCTACAAAATGACTGGAATTCAATCGCATTGCTCATGAAGGAATGGACAATCACACAAAAGGGTATGAAGAAACCCGCTCTTTTGCCTAAACGCTCTTGTGTGCTAAAAAGTACAACCCTGCCCCATGTGAGGCTCGAACTCACGACCTTCAGATTATGAGACTGACGCGCTGCCTAACTGCGCCAACGAGGCATGTGCTGTCGCCAGTGTGAGTGGTGGAGCACTAGCTTCTGGATTATCTGCCATTCGGTGCAGCTCCAAACACGCTGCTCACCGTGCGCTGTCATGTCAGGATGGCCGAGCGGTCTAAGGCGCTGCGTTCAGGTCGCAGTCTCCCCTGGAGGCGTGGGTTCGAATCCCACTTCTGACAGACCTACCCTTTGGTTGCGGGCTCCAGGTAGACTCTTTAACCCTCTGGCAAGTTGACCCAGTAACACGCTAATATTGACGAAGCACTGCAATTCAGTTCATGTCAGAGCCAATGGAACACTACGGTACCTCTGACCACCGGCATCGCATGAACTTTAAAGTAACACTTTTGTGCCATGTATGGGATTCTGTGGAATTTTCATGCAGTTTCCAGGGAATGTCATGTCCTGACATTTCATGAAATTGGACATGTTTTATAGAATAGCATTCAATGGAATACCATGTTGTGATGTTTACCGGAATGAGAACTTGTTTATGAAAGGGTATTCATGTTTTGTTTGGGGTTTCTTTGGAGGGATGCAATGGGATTCTTGGAGTTTGACTGTGATGTCATGGACTGAAATTTTGGGGGTGCAGTAGAATTTCATGGCAAGGAATTCCTGGAAATCTCTTGGAATGACATGTCATGGGTTTATGGGCTGTGGGATGGAATGTCATGGAATGAGATTCATGGCATGTCAAGCGAAACATTACATCACTACTGACAAGAAACGTCATGAGAATGAAAGAATTATGTTCAGACTGAACAAAAAATTGTAGTGACACTGCCCCAGTTTAGGTGAATATGAGAGGAATACTATTTCTGCATTTATTCAACATCTGCCCTACAAAATGACTGGATTTCAATCGCATTGCTCATGAAGGAATGGACAATCACACAAAAGGGTATGAAGAAACCCGCTCTTTTGCCTAAACGCTCTTGTGTGCCAAAAAGCACCACTCTGCCCCGTGTGAGGCTCGAACTCACGACCTTCAGATTATGAGACTGACGCGCTGCCTAACTGCGCCAACGAGGCATGTGCTGTGGCCAGTGTGAGTGGTGGAGCACTAGCTTCTGGATCAGCTGCCATTCGGTGCAGCTCCAAACACGCTGCTCACCGTGAGCTGTCATGTCAGGATGGCCGAGCGGTCTAAGGCGCTGCGTTCAGGTCGCAGTCTCCCCTGGAGGCGTAGGTTCGAATCCCACTTCTGACAGACCTAACCTTTGGTTGCGGGCTCCAGGTAGAGTCTTTAACCATCTGGCAAGTTGACCCAGTAACACACTAATATTGACGAAGCACTGCATTTTAGTTCATGTCAGAGCCAATGGAACACTACGGTACCTCTGACCACCGGCATCGTATGAACTTTAAAGTAACACTTTTGTGCCATGTATGGGATTCTGTGGAATTTCCATGCAGTTTCCAGGGAATGTCATGTCCTGACATTTCATGAAATTGGACATGTTTTATAGAATAGCATTCAATGGAATACCATGTTGCGATGTTTACCGGAATGAGAACTTGTTTATGAAAGGGTATTCATGTTTTGTTTGGGGTTTCTTTGGAGGGATGCAATGGGATTCTTGGAGTTTGACTGTGATGTCATGGACTGAAATTTTGGGGGTGCAGTAGAATTTCATGGCAAGGAATTCCTGGAAATCTCTTGGAATGACATGTCATGGGTTTATGGGCTGTGGGATGGAATGTCATGGAATGAGATTCATGAAATGTCAAGCGAAACATTACATCACTACTGACAAGAAACATCATGAGAATGAAAGAATTATGTTCAGACTGAACAAAACATTGTAGTGACACTGCCCCAGTTTAGGTGAATATGAGAGGAATACTATTTCTGCATTTATTCAACATCTGCCCTACAAAATGACTGGATTTCAATCGCATTGCTCATGAAGGAATGGACAATCACACAAAAGGGTATGAAGAAACCCGCACTTTTGCCTAAACGCTCTTGTGTGCCAAAAAGCACCACTCTGCCCCGTGTGAGGCTCAAACTCACGACCTTCAGATTATGAGACTGACGCGCTGCCTAACTGCGCCAACGAGGCATGTGCTGTGGCCAGTGTGAGTGGTGGAGCACTAGCTTCTGGATCATCTGCCATTCGGTGCAGCTCCAAACACGCTGCTCACCGTGTGCTGTCATGTCAGGATGGCGGAGCGCTCTAAGGCGCTGCGTTCAGGTCGCAGTCTCCCCTGGAGGCGTGGGTTCGAATCCCACTTCTGACAGACCTAACCTTTGGTTGCGGGCTCCAGGTAGACTCTTTAACCCTCTGGCAAGTTGACCCAGTAACACGCTAATATTGACGAAGCACTGCAATTCAGTTCATGTCAGAGCCAATGGAACACTACGGTACCTCTGACCACCGGCATCGCATGAACTTTAAAGTAACACTTTTGTGCCATGTATGGGATTCTGTGGAATTTTCATGCAGTTTCCAGGGAATGTCATGTCCTGACATTTCATGAAATTGGACATGTTTTATAGAATAGCATTCAATGGAATAACATGTTGTGATGTTTACCGGAATGAGAACTTGTTTATGAAAGGGTATTCATGTTTTGTTTGGGGTTTCTTTGGAGGGATGCAATGGGATTCTTGGAGTTTGACTGTGATGTCATGGACTGAAATTTTGGGGGTGCAGTAGAATTTCATGGCAAGGAATTCCTGGAAATCTCTTGGAATGACATGTCATGGGTTTATGGGCTGTGGGATGGAATGTCATGGAATGAGATTCATGGCATGTCAAGCGAAACATTACATCACTACTGACAAGAAACGTCATGAGAATGAAAGAATTATGTTCAGACTGAACAAAACATTGTAGTGACACTGCCCCAGTTTAGGTTAATATGAGAGGAATACTATTTCTGCATTTATTCAACATCTGCCCTACAAAATGACTGGATTTCAATCGCATTGCTCATGAAGGAATGGACAATCACACAAAAGGGTATGAAGAAACCCGCACTTTTGCCTAAACGCTCTTGTGTGCCAAAAAGCACCACTCTGCCCCGTGTGAGGCTCGAACTCACGACCTTCAGATTATGAGACTGACGCGCTGCCTAACTGCGCCAACGAGGCATGTGCTGTGGCCAGTGTGAGTGGTGGAGCACTAGCTTCTGGATCATCTGCCATTCGGTGCAGCTCCAAACACGCTGCTCACCGTGAGCTGTCATGTCAGGATGGCCGAGCGGTCTAAGGCGCTGCGTTCAGGTCGCAGTCTCCCCTGGAGGCGTGGGTTTGAATCCCACTTCTGACAGACCTAACCTTTGGTTGCGGGCTCCAGGTAGAGTCTTTAACCCTCTGGCAAGTTGACCCAGTAACACACTAATATTGACGAAGCACTGCATTTCAGTTCATGTCAGAGCCAATGGAACACTACGGTACCTCTGACCACCGGCATCGTATGAACTTTAAAGTAACACTTTTGTGCCATGTATGGGATTCTGTGGAATTTCCATGCAGTTTCCAGGGAATGTCATGTCCTGACATTTCATGAAATTGGACATGTTTTATAGAATAGCATTCAATGGAATACCATGTTGTGATGTTTACCGGAATGAGAACTTGTTTATGAAAGGGTATTCATGTTTTGTTTGGGGTTTCTTTGGAGGGATGCAATGGGATTCTTGGAGTTTGACTGTGATGTCATGGACTGAAATTTTGGGGGTGCAGTAGAATTTCATGGCAAGGAATTCCTGGAAATCTCTTGGAATGACATGTCATGGGTTTATGGGCTGTGGGATGGAATGTCATGGAATGAGATTCATGGCATGTCAAGCGAAACATTATATCACTACTGACAAGAAACGTCATGAGAATGAAAGAATTATGTTCAGACTGAACAAAACATTGTAGTGACACTGCCCCATTTTAGGTGAATATGAGAGGAATACTATTACTGCATTTATTCAACATCTGCCCTACAAAATGACTGGATTTCAATCGCATTGCTCATGAAGGAATGGACAATCACACAAAAGGGTATGAAGAAACCCGCTCTTTTGCCTAAACGCTCTTGTGTGCCAAAAAGCACCACTCTGCCCCGTGTGAGGCTCGAACTCACAACCTTCAGATTATGAGACTGACGCGCTGCCTAACTGCGCCAACGAGGCATGTGCTGTGGCCAGTGTGAGTGGTGGAGCACTAGCTTCTGGATCATCTGCCATTCGGTGCAGCTCCAAACACGCTGCTCACCGTGCACTGTCATGTCAGGATGGCAGAGCAGTCTAAGGCGCTGCGTTCAGGTCGCAGTCTCCCCTGGAGGCGTGGGTTCGAATCCCACTTCTGACAGACCTGACCTTTGGTTGCGGGCTCCAGGTAGACTCTTTAACCCTCTGGCAAGTTGACCCAGTAACACGCTAATATTGACGAAGCACTGCAATTCAGTCCATGTCAGAGCCAATGGAACACTACGGTACCTCTGACCACCGGCATCGCATGAACTTTAAAGTAACACTTTTGTGCCATGTATGGGATTCTGTGGAATTTTCATGCAGTTTCCAGGGAATGTCATGTCCTGACATTTCATGAAATTGGACATGTTTTATAGAATAGCATTCAATGGAATAACATGTTGTGATGTTTACCGGAATGAGAACTTGTTTATGAAAGGGTATTCATGTTTTGTTTGGGGTTTCTTTGGAGGGATGCAATGGGATTCTTGGAGTTTGACTGTGATGTCATGGACTGAAATTTTGGGGGTGCAGTAGAATTTCATGGCAAGGAATTCCTGGAAATCTCTTGGAATGACATGTCATGGGTTTATGGGCTGTGGGATGGAATGTCATGGAATGAGATTCATGGCATGTCAAGCGAAACATTACATCACTACTGACAAGAAACGTCATGAGAATGAAAGAATTATGTTCAGACTGAACAAAACATTGTAGTGACACTGCCCCAGTTTAGGTGAATATGAGAGGAATACTATTTCTGCATTTATTCAACATCTGCCCTACAAAATGACTGGATTTCAATCGCATTGCTCATGAAGGAATGGACAATCACACAAAAGGGTATGAAGAAACCCGCTCTTTTGCCTAAACGCTCTTGTGTGCCAAAAAGCACCACTCTGCCCCGTGTGAGGCTCGAACTCACGACCTTCAGATTATGAGACTGACGCGCTGCCTAACTGCGCCAACGAGGCATGTGCTGTGGCCAGTGTGAGTGGTGGAGCACTAGCTTCTGGATCATCTGCCATTCGGTGCAGCTCCAAACACGCTGCTCACCGTGAGCTTTCTTGTCAGGATGGCCGAGCGGTCTAAGGCGCTGCGTTCAGGTCGCAGTCTCCCCTGGAGGAGTGGGTTCGAATCCCACTTCTGACAGACCTAACCTTTGGTTGCGGGCTCCAGGTAGAGTCTTTAACCCTCTGGCAAGTTGACCCAGTAACACGCTAATATTGACGAAGCACTGCAATTCAGTTCATGTCAGAGCCAATGGAACACTACGGTACCTCTGACCACCGGCATCGCATGAACTTTAAAGTAACACTTTTGTGCCATGTATGGGATTCTGTGGAATTTTCATGCAGTTTCCAGGGAATGTCATGTCCTGACATTTCATGAAATTGGACATGTTTTATAGAATAGCATTCAATGGAATAACATGTTGTGATGTTTACCGGAATGAGAACTTGTTTATGAAAGGGTATTCATGTTTTGTTTGGGGTTTCTTTGGAGGGATGCAATGGGATTCTTGGAGTTTGACTGTGATGTCATGGACTGAAATTTTGGGGGTGCAGTAGAATTTCATGGCAAGGAATTCCTGGAAATCTCTTGGAATGACATGTCATGGGTTTATGGGCTGTGGGATGGAATGTCATGGAATGAGATTCATGGCATGTCAAGCGAAACATTACATCACTACTGACAAGAAACGTCATGAGAATGAAAGAATTATGTTCAGACTGAACAAAACATTGTAGTGACACTGCCCCAGTTTAGGTTAATATGAGAGGAATACTATTTCTGCATTTATTCAACATCTGCCCTACAAAATGACTGGATTTCAATCGCATTGCTCATGAAGGAATGGACAATCACACAAAAGGGTATGAAGAAACCCGCACTTTTGCCTAAACGCTCTTGTGTGCCAAAAAGCACCACTCTGCCCCGTGTGAGGCTCGAACTCACGACCTTCAGATTATGAGACTGACGCGCTGCCTAACTGCGCCAACGAGGCATGTGCTGTGGCCAGTGTGAGTGGTGGAGCACTAGCTTCTGGATCATCTGCCATTCGGTGCAGCTCCAAACACGCTGCTCACCGTGAGCTGTCATGTCAGGATGGCCGAGCGGTCTAAGGCGCTGCGTTCAGGTCGCAGTCTCCCCTGGAGGCGTGGGTTTGAATCCCACTTCTGACAGACCTAACCTTTGGTTGCGGGCTCCAGGTAGAGTCTTTAACCCTCTGGCAAGTTGACCCAGTAACACACTAATATTGACGAAGCACTGCATTTCAGTTCATGTCAGAGCCAATGGAACACTACGGTACCTCTGACCACCGGCATCGTATGAACTTTAAAGTAACACTTTTGTGCCATGTATGGGATTCTGTGGAATTTCCATGCAGTTTCCAGGGAATGTCATGTCCTGACATTTCATGAAATTGGACATGTTTTATAGAATAGCATTCAATGGAATACCATGTTGTGATGTTTACCGGAATGAGAACTTGTTTATGAAAGGGTATTCATGTTTTGTTTGGGGTTTCTTTGGAGGGATGCAATGGGATTCTTGGAGTTTGACTGTGATGTCATGGACTGAAATTTTGGGGGTGCAGTAGAATTTCATGGCAAGGAATTCCTGGAAATCTCTTGGAATGACATGTCATGGGTTTATGGGCTGTGGGATGGAATGTCATGGAATGAGATTCATGGCATGTCAAGCGAAACATTATATCACTACTGACAAGAAACGTCATGAGAATGAAAGAATTATGTTCAGACTGAACAAAACATTGTAGTGACACTGCCCCATTTTAGGTGAATATGAGAGGAATACTATTACTGCATTTATTCAACATCTGCCCTACAAAATGACTGGATTTCAATCGCATTGCTCATGAAGGAATGGACAATCACACAAAAGGGTATGAAGAAACCCGCTCTTTTGCCTAAACGCTCTTGTGTGCCAAAAAGCACCACTCTGCCCCGTGTGAGGCTCGAACTCACAACCTTCAGATTATGAGACTGACGCGCTGCCTAACTGCGCCAACGAGGCATGTGCTGTGGCCAGTGTGAGTGGTGGAGCACTAGCTTCTGGATCATCTGCCATTCGGTGCAGCTCCAAACACGCTGCTCACCGTGCACTGTCATGTCAGGATGGCAGAGCAGTCTAAGGCGCTGCGTTCAGGTCGCAGTCTCCCCTGGAGGCGTGGGTTCGAATCCCACTTCTGACAGACCTGACCTTTGGTTGCGGGCTCCAGGTAGACTCTTTAACCCTCTGGCAAGTTGACCCAGTAACACGCTAATATTGACGAAGCACTGCAATTCAGTCCATGTCAGAGCCAATGGAACACTACGGTACCTCTGACCACCGGCATCGCATGAACTTTAAAGTAACACTTTTGTGCCATGTATGGGATTCTGTGGAATTTTCATGCAGTTTCCAGGGAATGTCATGTCCTGACATTTCATGAAATTGGACATGTTTTATAGAATAGCATTCAATGGAATAACATGTTGTGATGTTTACCGGAATGAGAACTTGTTTATGAAAGGGTATTCATGTTTTGTTTGGGGTTTCTTTGGAGGGATGCAATGGGATTCTTGGAGTTTGACTGTGATGTCATGGACTGAAATTTTGGGGGTGCAGTAGAATTTCATGGCAAGGAATTCCTGGAAATCTCTTGGAATGACATGTCATGGGTTTATGGGCTGTGGGATGGAATGTCATGGAATGAGATTCATGGCATGTCAAGCGAAACATTACATCACTACTGACAAGAAACGTCATGAGAATGAAAGAATTATGTTCAGACTGAACAAAACATTGTAGTGACACTGCCCCAGTTTAGGTGAATATGAGAGGAATACTATTTCTGCATTTATTCAACATCTGCCCTACAAAATGACTGGATTTCAATCGCATTGCTCATGAAGGAATGGACAATCACACAAAAGGGTATGAAGAAACCCGCTCTTTTGCCTAAACGCTCTTGTGTGCCAAAAAGCACCACTCTGCCCCGTGTGAGGCTCGAACTCACGACCTTCAGATTATGAGACTGACGCGCTGCCTAACTGCGCCAACGAGGCATGTGCTGTGGCCAGTGTGAGTGGTGGAGCACTAGCTTCTGGATCATCTGCCATTCGGTGCAGCTCCAAACACGCTGCTCACCGTGAGCTTTCTTGTCAGGATGGCCGAGCGGTCTAAGGCGCTGCGTTCAGGTCGCAGTCTCCCCTGGAGGAGTGGGTTCGAATCCCACTTCTGACAGACCTAACCTTTGGTTGCGGGCTCCAGGTAGAGTCTTTAACCCTCTGGCAAGTTGACCCAGTAACACACTAATATTGACGAAGCACTGCATTTTAGTTCATGTCAGAGCCAATGGAACACTACGGTACCTCTGACCACCGGCATCGTATGAACTTTAAAGTAACACTTTTGTGCCATGTATGGGATTCTGTGGAATTTCCATGCAGTTTTCAGGGAATGTCATGTCCTGACATTTCATGAAATTGGACATGTTTTATAGAATAGCATTCAATGGAATACCATGTTGTGATGTTTACCGGAATGAGAACTTGTTTATGAAAGGGTATTCATGTTTTGTTTGGGGTTTCTTTGGAGGGATGCAATGGGATTCTTGGAGTTTGACTGTGATGTCATGGACTGAAATTTTGGGGGTGCAGTAGAATTTCATTGCAAGGAATTCCTGGAAATCTCTTGGAATGACATGTCATGGGTTTATGGGCTGTGGGATGGAATGTCATGGAATGAGATTCATGGCATGTCAAGCGAAACATTACATCACTACTGACAAGAAACGTCTTGAGAATGAAAGAATTATGTTCAGACTGAACAAAACATTGTAGTGACACTGCCCCATTTTAGGTGAATATGAGAGGAATACTATTACTGCATTTATTCAACATCTGCCCTACAAAATGACTGGAATTCAATCGCATTGCTCATGAAGGAATGGACAATCACACAAAAGGGTATGAAGAAACCCGCTCTTTTGCCTAAACGCTCTTGTGTGCTAAAAAGCACAACCCTGCCCCATGTGAGGCTCGAACTCACGACCTTCAGATTATGAGACTGACGCGCTGCCTAACTGCGCCAACGAGGCATGTGCTGTCGCCAGTGTGAGTGGTGGAGCACTAGCTTCTGGATCATCTGCCATTCGGTGCAGCTCCAAACACGCTGCTCACCGTGCGCTGTCATGTCAGGATGGCCGAGCGGTCTAAGGCGCTGCGTTCAGGTCGCAGTCTCCCCTGGAGGCGTGGGTTCGAATCCCACTTCTGACAGACCTACCCTTTGGTTGCGGGCTCCAGGTAGACTCTTTAACCCTCTGGCAAGTTGACCCAGTAACACGCTAATATTGACGAAGCACTGCAATTCAGTTCATGTCAGAGCCAATGGAACACTACGGTACCTCTGACCACCGGCATCGCATGAACTTTAAAGTAACACTTTTGTGCCATGTATGGGATTCTGTGGAATTTTCATGCAGTTTCCAGGGAATGTCATGTCCTGACATTTCATGAAATTGGACATGTTTTATAGAATAGCATTCAATGGAATAACATGTTGTGATGTTTACCGGAATGAGAACTTGTTTATGAAAGGGTATTCATGTTTTGTTTGGGGTTTCTTTGGAGGGATGCAATGGGATTCTTGGAGTTTGACTGTGATGTCATGGACTGAAATTTTGGGGGTGCAGTAGAATTTCATGGCAAGGAATTCCTGGAAATCTCTTGGAATGACATGTCATGGGTTTATGGGCTGTGGGATGGAATGTCATGGAATGAGATTCATGGCATGTCAAGCGAAACATTACATCACTACTGACAAGAAACGTCATGAGAATGAAAGAATTATGTTCAGACTGAACAAAACATTGTAGTGACACTGCCCCAGTTTAGGTTAATATGAGAGGAATACTATTTCTGCATTTATTCAACATCTGCCCTACAAAATGACTGGATTTCAATCGCATTGCTCATGAAGGAATGGACAATCACACAAAAGGGTATGAAGAAACCCGCACTTTTGCCTAAACGCTCTTGTGTGCCAAAAAGCACCACTCTGCCCCGTGTGAGGCTCGAACTCACGACCTTCAGATTATGAGACTGACGCGCTGCCTAACTGCGCCAACGAGGCATGTGCTGTGGCCAGTGTGAGTGGTGGAGCACTAGCTTCTGGATCATCTGCCATTCGGTGCATCTCCAAACACGCTGCTCACCGTGAGCTGTCATGTCAGGATGGCCGAGCGGTCTAAGGCGCTGCGTTCAGGTCGCAGTCTCCCCTGGAGGCGTGGGTTTGAATCCCACTTCTGACAGACCTAACCTTTGGTTGCGGGCTCCAGGTAGAGTCTTTAACCCTCTGGCAAGTTGACCCAGTAACACACTAATATTGACGAAGCACTGCATTTCAGTTCATGTCAGAGCCAATGGAACACTACGGTACCTCTGACCACCGGCATCGTATGAACTTTAAAGTAACACTTTTGTGCCATGTATGGGATTCTGTGGAATTTCCATGCAGTTTCCAGGGAATGTCATGTCCTGACATTTCATGAAATTGGACATGTTTTATAGAATAGCATTCAATGGAATACCATGTTGTGATGTTTACCGGAATGAGAACTTGTTTATGAAAGGGTATTCATGTTTTGTTTGGGGTTTCTTTGGAGGGATGCAATGGGATTCTTGGAGTTTGACTGTGATGTCATGGACTGAAATTTTGGGGGTGCAGTAGAATTTCATGGCAAGGAATTCCTGGAAATCTCTTGGAATGACATGTCATGGGTTTATGGGCTGTGGGATGGAATGTCATGGAATGAGATTCATGGCATGTCAAGCGAAACATTATATCACTACTGACAAGAAACGTCATGAGAATGAAAGAATTATGTTCAGACTGAACAAAACATTGTAGTGACACTGCCCCATTTTAGGTGAATATGAGAGGAATACTATTACTGCATTTATTCAACATCTGCCCTACAAAATGACTGGATTTCAATCGCATTGCTCATGAAGGAATGGACAATCACACAAAAGGGTATGAAGAAACCCGCTCTTTTGCCTAAACGCTCTTGTGTGCCAAAAAGCACCACTCTGCCCCGTGTGAGGCTCGAACTCACAACCTTCAGATTATGAGACTGACGCGCTGCCTAACTGCGCCAACGAGGCATGTGCTGTGGCCAGTGTGAGTGGTGGAGCACTAGCTTCTGGATCATCTGCCATTCGGTGCAGCTCCAAACACGCTGCTCACCGTGCACTGTCATGTCAGGATGGCAGAGCAGTCTAAGGCGCTGCGTTCAGGTCGCAGTCTCCCCTGGAGGCGTGGGTTCGAATCCCACTTCTGACAGACCTGACCTTTGGTTGTGGGCTCCAGGTAGACTCTTTAACCCTCTGGCAAGTTGACCCAGTAACACGCTAATATTGACGAAGCACTGCAATTCAGTCCATGTCAGAGCCAATGGAACACTACGGTACCTCTGACCACCGGCATCGCATGAACTTTAAAGTAACACTTTTGTGCCATGTATGGGATTCTGTGGAATTTTCATGCAGTTTCCAGGGAATGTCATGTCCTGACATTTCATGAAATTGGACATGTTTTATAGAATAGCATTCAATGGAATAACATGTTGTGATGTTTACCGGAATGAGAACTTGTTTATGAAAGGGTATTCATGTTTTGTTTGGGGTTTCTTTGGAGGGATGCAATGGGATTCTTGGAGTTTGACTGTGATGTCATGGACTGAAATTTTGGGGGTGCAGTAGAATTTCATGGCAAGGAATTCCTGGAAATCTCTTGGAATGACATGTCATGGGTTTATGGGCTGTGGGATGGAATGTCATGGAATGAGATTCATGGCATGTCAAGCGAAACATTACATCACTACTGACAAGAAACGTCATGAGAATGAAAGAATTATGTTCAGACTGAACAAAACATTGTAGTGACACTGCCCCAGTTTAGGTGAATATGAGAGGAATACTATTTCTGCATTTATTCAACATCTGCCCTACAAAATGACTGGATTTCAATCGCATTGCTCATGAAGGAATGGACAATCACACAAAAGGGTATGAAGAAACCCGCTCTTTTGCCTAAACGCTCTTGTGTGCCAAAAAGCACCACTCTGCCCCGTGTGAGGCTCGAACTAACGACCTTCAGATTATGAGACTGACGCGCTGCCTAACTGCGCCAACGAGGCATGTGCTGTGGCCAGTGTGAGTGGTGGAGCACTAGCTTCTGGATCATCTGCCATTCGGTGCAGCTCCAAACACGCTGCTCACCGTGAGCTTTCTTGTCAGGATGGCCGAGCGGTCTAAGGCGCTGCGTTCAGGTCGCAGTCTCCCCTGGAGGAGTGTGTTCGAATCCCACTTCTGACAGACCTAACCTTTGGTTGCGGGCTCCAGGTAGAGTCTTTAACCCTCTGGCAAGTTGACCCAGTAACACACTAATATTGACGAAGCACTGCATTTTAGTTCATGTCAGAGCCAATGGAACACTACGGTACCTCTGACCACCGGCATCGTATGAACTTTAAAGTAACACTTTTGTGCCATGTATGGGATTCTGTGGAATTTCCATGCAGTTTTCAGGGAATGTCATGTCCTGACATTTCATGAAATTGGACATGTTTTATAGAATAGCATTCAATGGAATACCATGTTGTGATGTTTACCGGAATGAGAACTTGTTTATGAAAGGGTATTCATGTTTTGTTTGGGGTTTCTTTGGAGGGATGCAATGGGATTCTTGGAGTTTGACTGTGATGTCATGGACTGAAATTTTGGGGGTGCAGTAGAATTTCATTGCAAGGAATTCCTGGAAATCTCTTGGAATGACATGTCATGGGTTTATGGGCTGTGGGATGGAATGTCATGGAATGAGATTCATGGCATGTCAAGCGAAACATTACATCACTACTGACAAGAAACGTCTTGAGAATGAAAGAATTATGTTCAGACTGAACAAAACATTGTAGTGACACTGCCCCATTTTAGGTTAATATGAGAGGAATACTATTTCTGCATTTATTCAACATCTGCCCTACAAAATGACTGGATTTCAATCGCATTGCTCATGAAGGAATGGACAATCACACAAAAGGGTATGAAGAAACCCGCACTTTTGCCTAAACGCTCTTGTGTGCCAAAAAGCACCACTCTGCCCCGTGTGAGGCTCGAACTCACGACCTTCAGATTATGAGACTGACGCGCTGCCTAACTGCGCCAACGAGGCATGTGCTGTGGCCAGTGTGAGTGGTGGAGCACTAGCTTCTGGATCATCTGCCATTCGGTGCAGCTCCAAACACGCTGCTCACCGTGAGCTGTCATGTCAGGATGGCCGAGCGGTCTAAGGCGCTGCGTTCAGGTCGCAGTCTCCCCTGGAGGCGTGGGTTTGAATCCCACTTCTGACAGACCTAACCTTTGGTTGCGGGCTCCAGGTAGAGTCTTTAACCCTCTGGCAAGTTGACCCAGTAACACACTAATATTGACGAAGCACTGCATTTCAGTTCATGTCAGAGCCAATGGAACACTACGGTACCTCTGACCACCGGCATCGTATGAACTTTAAAGTAACACTTTTGTGCCATGTATGGGATTCTGTGGAATTTCCATGCAGTTTCCAGGGAATGTCATGTCCTGACATTTCATGAAATTGGACATGTTTTATAGAATAGCATTCAATGGAATACCATGTTGTGATGTTTACCGGAATGAGAACTTGTTTATGAAAGGGTATTCATGTTTTGTTTGGGGTTTCTTTGGAGGGATGCAATGGGATTCTTGGAGTTTGACTGTGATGTCATGGACTGAAATTTTGGGGGTGCAGTAGAATTTCATGGCAAGGAATTCCTGGAAATCTCTTGGAATGACATGTCATGGGTTTATGGGCTGTGGGATGGAATGTCATGGAATGAGATTCATGGCATGTCAAGCGAAACATTATATCACTACTGACAAGAAACGTCATGAGAATGAAAGAATTATGTTCAGACTGAACAAAACATTGTAGTGACACTGCCCCATTTTAGGTGAATATGAGAGGAATACTATTACTGCATTTATTCAACATCTGCCCTACAAAATGACTGGATTTCAATCGCATTGCTCATGAAGGAATGGACAATCACACAAAAGGGTATGAAGAAACCCGCTCTTTTGCCTAAACGCTCTTGTGTGCCAAAAAGCACCACTCTGCCCCGTGTGAGGCTCGAACTCACAACCTTCAGATTATGAGACTGACGCGCTGCCTAACTGCGCCAACGAGGCATGTGCTGTGGCCAGTGTGAGTGGTGGAGCACTAGCTTCTGGATCATCTGCCATTCGGTGCAGCTCCAAACACGCTGCTCACCGTGCACTGTCATGTCAGGATGGCAGAGCAGTCTAAGGCGCTGCGTTCAGGTCGCAGTCTCCCCTGGAGGCGTGGGTTCGAATCCCACTTCTGACAGACCTGACCTTTGGTTGCGGGCTCCAGGTAGACTCTTTAACCCTCTGGCAAGTTGACCCAGTAACACGCTAATATTGACGAAGCACTGCAATTCAGTCCATGTCAGAGCCAATGGAACACTACGGTACCTCTGACCACCGGCATCGCATGAACTTTAAAGTAACACTTTTGTGCCATGTATGGGATTCTGTGGAATTTTCATGCAGTTTCCAGGGAATGTCATGTCCTGACATTTCATGAAATTGGACATGTTTTATAGAATAGCATTCAATGGAATAACATGTTGTGATGTTTACCGGAATGAGAACTTGTTTATGAAAGGGTATTCATGTTTTGTTTGGGGTTTCTTTGGAGGGATGCAATGGGATTCTTGGAGTTTGACTGTGATGTCATGGACTGAAATTTTGGGGGTGCAGTAGAATTTCATGGCAAGGAATTCCTGGAAATCTCTTGGAATGACATGTCATGGGTTTATGGGCTGTGGGATGGAATGTCATGGAATGAGATTCATGGCATGTCAAGCGAAACATTACATCACTACTGACAAGAAACGTCTTGAGAATGAAAGAATTATGTTCAGACTGAACAAAACATTGTAGTGACACTGCCCCATTTTAGGTGAATATGAGAGGAATACTATTACTGCATTTATTCAACATCTGCCCTACAAAATGACTGGAATTCAATCGCATTGCTCATGAAGGAATGGACAATCACACAAAAGGGTATGAAGAAACCCGCTCTTTTGCCTAAACGCTCTTGTGTGCTAAAAAGCACAACCCTGCCCCGTGTGAGGCTCGAACTCACGACCTTCAGATTATGAGACTGACGCGCTGCCTAACTGCGCCAACGAGGCATGTGCTGTCGCTAGTGTGAGTGGTGGAGCACTAGCTTCTGGATCATCTGCCATTCGGTGCAGCTCCAAACACGCTGCTCACCGTGCGCTGTCATGTCAGGATGGCCGAGCGGTCTAAGGCGCTGCGTTCAGGTCGCAGTCTCCCCTGGAGGCGTGGGTTCGAATCCCACTTCTGACAGACCTAACCTTTGGTTGCGGGCTCCAGGTAGACTCTTTAACCCTCTGGCAAGTTGACCCAGTAACACGCTAATATTGACGAAGCACTGCAATTCAGTTCATGTCAGAGCCAATGGAACACTACGGTACCTCTGACCACCGGCAACGCATGAACTTTAAAGTAACACTTTTGTGCCTTGTATGGGATTCTGTGGAATTTTCATGCAGTTTCCAGGGAATGTCATGTCCTGACATTTCATGAAATTGGACATGTTTTATAGAATAGCATTCAATGGAATACCATGTTGTGATGTTTACCGGAATGAGAACTTGTTTATGAAAGGGTATTCATGTTTTGTTTGGGGTTTCTTTGGAGGGATGCAATGGGATTCTTGGAGTTTGACTGTGATGTCATGGACTGAAATTTTGGGGGTGCAGTAGAATTTCATGGCAAGGAATTCCTGGAAATCTCTTGGAATGACATGTCATGGGTTTATGGGCTGTGGGATGGAATGTCATGGAATGAGATTCATGGCATGTCAAGCGAAACATTACATCACTACTGACAAGAAACGTCATGAGAATGAAAGAATTATGTTCAGACTGAACAAAAAATTGTAGTGACACTGCCCCAGTTTAGGTGAATATGAGAGGAATACTATTTCTGCATTTATTCAACATCTGCCCTACAAAATGACTGGATTTCAATCGCATTGCTCATGAAGGAATGGACAATCACACAAAAGGGTATGAAGAAACCCGCTCTTTTGCCTAAACGCTCTTGTGTGCCAAAAAGCACCACTCTGCCCCGTGTGAGGCTCGAACTCACGACTTTCAGATTATGAGACTGACGCGCTGCCTAACTGCGCCAACGAGGCATGTGCTGTGGCCAGTGTGAGTGGTGGAGCACTAGCTTCTGGATCAGCTGCCATTCGGTGCAGCTCCAAACACGCTGCTCACCGTGAGCTGTCATGTCAGGATGGCCGAGCGGTCTAAGGCGCTGCGTTCAGGTCGCAGTCTCCCCTGGAGGCGTGGGTTCGAATCCCACTTCTGACAGACCTAACCTTTGGTTGCGGGCTCCAGGTAGAGTCTTTAACCATCTGGCAAGTTGACCCAGTAACACACTAATATTGACGAAGCACTGCAATTCAGTTCATGTCAGAGCCAATGGAACACTACGGTACCTCTGACCACCGGCATCGTATGAACTTTAAAGTAACACTTTTGTGCCATGTATGGGATTCTGTGGAATTTCCATGCAGTTTCCAGGGAATGTCATGTCCTGACATTTCATGAAATTGGACATGTTTTATAGAATAGCATTCAATGGAATACCATGTTGCGATGTTTACCGGAATGAGAACTTGTTTATGAAAGGGTATTCATGTTTTGTTTGGGGTTTCTTTGGAGGGATGCAATGGGATTCTTGGAGTTTGACTGTGATGTCATGGACTGAAATTTTGGGGGTGCAGTAGAATTTCATGGCAAGGAATTCCTGGAAATCTCTTGGAATGACATGTCATGGGTTTATGGGCTGTGGGATGGAATGTCATGGAATGAGATTCATGAAATGTCAAGCGAAACATTACATCACTACTGACAAGAAACGTCATGAGAATGAAAGAATTATGTTCAGACTGAACAAAACATTGTAGTGACACTGCCCCAGTTTAGGTGAATATGAGAGGAATACTATTTCTGCATTTATTCAACATCTGCCCTACAAAATGACTGGATTTCAATCGCATTGCTCATGAAGGAATGGACAATCACACAAAAGGGTATGAAGAAACCCGCTCTTTTGCCTAAACGCTCTTGTGTGCCAAAAAGCACCACTCTGCCCCGTGTGAGGCTCGAACTCACGACCTTCAGATTTTGAGACTGACGCGCTGCCTAACTGCGCCAACGAGGCATGTGCTGTGGCCAGTGTGAGTGGTGGAGCACTAGCTTCTGGATCATCTGCCATTCGGTGCAGCTCCAAACACGCTGCTCACCGTGAGCTTTCTTGTCAGGATGGCCGAGCGGTCTAAGGCGCTGCGTTCAGGTCGCAGTCTCCCCTGGAGGAGTGGGTTCGAATCCCACTTCTGACAGACCTAACCTTTGGTTGCGGGCTCCAGGTAGAGTCTTTAACCCTCTGGCAAGTTGACCCAGTAACACACTAATATTGACGAAGCACTGCATTTTAGTTCATGTCAGAGCCAATGGAACACTACGGTACCTCTGACCACCGGCATCGTATGAACTTTAAAGTAACACTTTTGTGCCATGTATGGGATTCTGTGGAATTTCCATGCAGTTTCCAGGGAATGTCATGTCCTGACATTTCATGAAATTGGACATGTTTTATAGAATAGCATTCAATGGAATACCATGTTGTGATGTTTACCGGAATGAGAACTTGTTTATGAAAGGGTATTCATGTTTTGTTTGGGGTTTCTTTGGAGGGATGCAATGGGATTCTTGGAGTTTGACTGTGATGTCATGGACTGAAATTTTGGGGGTGCAATAGAATTTCATTGCAAGGAATTCCTGGAAATCTCTTGGAATGACATGTCATGGGTTTATGGGCTGTGGGATGGAATGTCATGGAATGAGATTCATGGCATGTCAAGCGAAACATTACATCACTACTGACAAGAAACGTCTTGAGAATGAAAGAATTATGTTCAGACTGAACAAAACATTGTAGTGACACTGCCCCATTTTAGGTGAATATGAGAGGAATACTATTACTGCATTTATTCAACATCTGCCCTACAAAATGACTGGAATTCAATCGCATTGCTCATGAAGGAATGGACAATCACACAAAAGGGTATGAAGAAACCCGCTCTTTTGCCTAAACGCTCTTGTGTGCTAAAAAGCACAACCCTGCCCCGTGTGAGGCTCGAACTCACGACCTTCAGATTATGAGACTGACGCGCTGCCTAACTGCGCCAACGAGGCATGTGCTGTCGCCAGTGTGAGTGGTGGAGCACTAGCTTCTGGATCATCTGCCATTCGGTGCAGCTCCAAACACGCTGCTCACCGTGCGCTGTCATGTCAGGATGGCCGAGCGGTCTAAGGCGCTGCGTTCAGGTCGCAGTCTCCCCTGGAGGCGTGGGTTCGAATCCCACTTCTGACAGACCTAACCTTTGGTTGCGGGCTCCAGGTAGACTCTTTAACCCTCTGGCAAGTTGACCCAGTAACACGCTAATATTGACGAAGCACTGCAATTCAGTTCATGTCAGAGCCAATGGAACACTACGGTACCTCTGACCACCGGCATCGCATGAACTTTAAAGTAACACTTTTGTGCCATGTATGGGATTCTGTGGAATTTTCATGCAGTTTCCAGGGAATGTCATGTCCTGACATTTCATGAAATTGGACATGTTTTATAGAATAGCATTCAATGGAATACCATGTTGTGATGTTTACCGGAATGAGAACTTGTTTATGAAAGGGTATTCATGTTTTGTTTGGGGTTTCTTTGGAGGGATGCAATGGGATTCTTGGAGTTTGACTGTGATGTCATGGACTGAAATTTTGGGGGTGCAGTAGAATTTCATGGCAAGGAATTCCTGGAAATCTCTTGGAATGACATGTCATGGGTTTATGGGCTGTGGGATGGAATGTCATGGAATGAGATTCATGGCATGTCAAGCGAAACATTACATCACTACTGACAAGAAACGTCATGAGAATGAAAGAATTATGTTCAGACTGAACAAAACATTGTAGTGACACTGCCCCAGTTTAGGTGAATATGAGAGGAATACTATTTCTGCATTTATTCAACATCTGCCCTACAAAATGACTGGATTTCAATCGCATTGCTCATGAAGGAATGGACAATCACACAAAAGGGTATGAAGAAACCCGCTCTTTTGCCTAAACGCTCTTGTGTGCCAAAAAGCACCACTCTGCCCCGTGTGAGGCTCGAACTCACGACCTTCAGATTATGAGACTGACGCGCTGCCTAACTGCGCCAACGAGGCATGTGCTGTGGCCAGTGTGAGTGGTGGAGCACTAGCTTCTGGATCATCTGCCATTCGGTGCAGCTCTAAACACGCTGCTCACCGTGAGCTTTCTTGTCAGGATGGCCGAGCGGTCTAAGGCGCTGCGTTCAGGTCGCAGTCTCCCCTGGAGGAGTGGGTTCGAATCCCACTTCTGACAGACCTAACCTTTGGTTGCGGGCTCCAGGTAGAGTCTTTAACCCTCTGGCAAGTTGACCCAGTAACACACTAATATTGACGAAGCACTGCATTTTAGTTCATGTCAGAGCCAATGGAACACTACGGTACCTCTGACCACCGGCATCGTATGAACTTTAAAGTAACACTTTTGTGCCATGTATGGGATTCTGTGGAATTTCCATGCAGTTTCCAGGGAATGTCATGTCCTGACATTTCATGAAATTGGACATGTTTTATAGAATAGCATTCAATGGAATACCATGTTGTGATGTTTACCGGAATGAGAACTTGTTTATGAAAGGGTATTCATGTTTTGTTTGGGGTTTCTTTGGAGGGATGAAATGGGATTCTTGGAGTTTGACTGTGATGTCATGGACTGAAATTTTGGGGGTGCAGTAGAATTTCATTGCAAGGAATTCCTGGAAATCTCTTGGAATGACATGTCATGGGTTTATGGGCTGTGGGATGGAATGTCATGGAATGAGATTCATGGCATGTCAAGCGAAACATTACATCACTACTGACAAGAAACGTCTTGAGAATGAAAGAATTATGTTCAGACTGAACAAAACATTGTAGTGACACTGCCCCATTTTAGGTGAATATGAGAGGAATACTATTACTGCATTTATTCAACATCTGCCCTACAAAATGACTGGAATTCAATCGCATTGCTCATGAAGGAATGGAAAATCACACAAAAGGGTATGAAGAAACCCGCTCTTTTGCCTAAACGCTCTTGTGTGCTAAAAAGCACAACCCTGCCCCGTGTGAGGCTCGAACTCACGACCTTCAGATTATGAGACTGACGCGCTGCCTAACTGCACCAACGAGGCATGTGCTGTCGCCAGTGTGAGTGGTGGAGCACTAGCTTCTGGATCATCTGCCATTCGGTGCAGCTCCAAACACGCTGCTCACCGTGCACTGTCATGTCAGGATGGCCGAGCGGTCTAAGGCGCTGCGTTCAGGTCGCAGTCTCCCCTGGAGGCGTGGGTTCGAATCCCACTTCTGACAGACCTAACCTTTGGTTGCGGGCTCCAGGTAGACTCTTTAACCCTCTGGCAAGTTGACCCAGTAACACGCTAATATTGACGAAGCACTGCAATTCAGTTCATGTCAGAGCCAATGGAACACTACGGTACCTCTGACCACCGGCATCGCATGAACTTTAAAGTAACACTTTTGTGCCATGTATGGGATTCTGTGGAATTTTCATGCAGTTTCCAGGGAATGTCATGTCCTGACATTTCATGAAATTGGACATGTTTTATAGAATAGCATTCAATGGAATACCATGTTGTGATGTTTACCGGAATGAGAACTTGTTTATGAAAGGGTATTCATGTTTTGTTTGGGGTTTCTTTGGAGGGATGCAATGGGATTCTTGGAGTTTGACTGTGATGTCATGGACTGAAATTTTGGGGGTGCAGTAGAATTTCATGGCAAGGAATTCCTGGAAATCTCTTGGAATGACATGTCATGGGTTTATGGGCTGTGGGATGGAATGTCATGGAATGAGATTCATGGCATGTCAAGCGAAACATTACATCACTACTGACAAGAAACGTCATGAGAATGAAAGAATTATGTTCAGACTGAACAAAAAATTGTAGTGACACTGCCCCAGTTTAGGTGAATATGAGAGGAATACTATTTCTGCATTTATTCAACATCTGCCCTACAAAATGACTGGATTTCAATCGCATTGCTCATGAAGGAATGGACAATCACACAAAAGGGTATGAAGAAACCCGCTCTTTTGCCTAAACGCTCTTGTGTGCCAAAAAGCACCACTCTGCCCCGTGTGAGGCTCGAACTCACGACCTTCAGATTATGAGACTGACGCGCTGCCTAACTGCGCCAACGAGGCATGTGCTGTGGCCAGTGTGAGTGGTGGAGCACTAGCTTCTGGATCAGCTGCCATTCGGTGCAGCTCCAAACACGCTGCTCACCGTGAGCTGTCGTGTCAGGATGGCCGAGCGGTCTAAGGCGCTGCGTTCAGGTCGCAGTCTCCCCTGGAGGCGTGTGTTCGAATCCCACTTCTGACAGACCTAACCTTTGGTTGTGGGCTCCAGGTAGAGTCTTTAACCCTCTGGCAAGTTGACCCAGTAACACACTAATATTGACGAAGCACTGCATTTTAGTTCATGTCAGAGCCAATGGAACACTACGGTACCTCTGACCACCGGCATCGTATGAACTTTAAAGTAACACTTTTGTGCCATGTATGGGATTCTGTGGAATTTCCATGCAGTTTCCAGGGAATGTCATGTCCTGACATTTCATGAAATTGGACATGTTTTATAGAATAGCATTCAATGGAATACCATGTTGTGATGTTTACCGGAATGAGAACTTGTTTATGAAAGGGTATTCATGTTTTGTTTGGGGTTTCTTTGGAGGGATGCAATGGGATTCTTGGAGTTTGACTGTGATGTCATGGACTGAAATTTTGGGGGTGCAGTAGAATTTCATTGCAAGGAATTCCTGGAAATCTCTTGGAATGACATGTCATGGGTTTATGGGCTGTGGGATGGAATGTCATGGAATGAGATTCATGGCATGTCAAGCGAAACATTACATCACTACTGACAAGAAACGTCTTGAGAATGAAAGAATTATGTTCAGACTGAACAAAACATTGTAGTGACACTGCCCCATTTTAGGTGAATATGAGAGGAATACTATTACTGCATTTATTCAACATCTGCCCTACAAAATGACTGGAATTCAATCGCATTGCTCATGAAGGAATGGACAATCACACAAAAGGGTATGAAGAAACCCGCTCTTTTGCCTAAACGCTCTTGTGTGCTAAAAAGCACAACCCTGCCCCGTGTGAGGCTCGAACTCACGACCTTCAGATTATGAGACTGACGCGCTGCCTAACTGCGCCAACGAGGCATGTGCTGTCGCCAGTGTGAGTGGTGGAGCACTAGCTTCTGGATCATCTGCCATTCGGTGCAGCTCCAAACACGCTGCTCACCGTGCGCTGTCATGTCAGGATGGCCGAGCGGTCTAAGGCGCTGCGTTCAGGTCGCAGTCTCCCCTGGAGGCGTGGGTTCGAATCCCACTTCTGACAGACCTAACCTTTGGTTGCGGGCTCCAGGTAGACTCTTTAACCCTCTGGCAAGTTGACCCAGTAACACGCTAATATTGACGAAGCACTGCAATTCAGTTCATGTCAGAGCCAATGGAACACTACGGTACCTCTGACCACCGGCATCGCATGAACTTTAAAGTAACACTTTTGTGCCATGTATGGGATTCTGTGGAATTTTCATGCAGTTTCCAGGGAATGTCATGTCCTGACATTTCATGAAATTGGACATGTTTTATAGAATAGCATTCAATGGAATACCATGTTGTGATGTTTACCGGAATGAGAACTTGTTTATGAAAGGGTATTCATGTTTTGTTTGGGGTTTCTTTGGAGGGATGCAATGGGATTCTTGGAGTTTGACTGTGATGTCATGGACTGAAATTTTGGGGGTGCAGTAGAATTTCATGGCAAGGAATTCCTGGAAATCTCTTGGAATGACATGTCATGGGTTTATGGGCTGTGGGATGGAATGTCATGGAATGAGATTCATGGCATGTCAAGCGAAACATTACATCACTACTGACAAGAAACGTCATGAGAATGAAAGAATTATGTTCAGACTGAACAAAAAATTGTAGTGACACTGCCCCAGTTTAGGTGAATATGAGAGGAATACTATTTCTGCATTTATTCAACATCTGCCCTACAAAATGACTGGATTTCAATCGCATTGCTCATGAAGGAATGGACAATCACACAAAAGGGTATGAAGAAACCCGCTCTTTTGCCTAAACGCTCTTGTGTGCTAAAAAGCACAACCCTGCCCCGTGTGAGGCTCGAACTCACGACCTTCAGATTATGAGACTGACGCGCTGCCTAACTGCACCAACGAGGCATGTGCTGTCGCCAGTGTGAGTGGTGGAGCACTAGCTTCTGGATCATCTGCCATTCGGTGCAGCTCCAAACACGCTGCTCACCGTGCACTGTCATGTCAGGATGGCCGAGCGGTCTAAGGCGCTGCGTTCAGGTCGCAGTCTCCCCTGGAGGCGTGGGTTCGAATCCCACTTCTGACAGACCTAACCTTTGGTTGCGGGCTCCAGGTAGACTCTTTAACCCTCTGGCAAGTTGACCCAGTAACACGCTAATATTGACGAAGCACTGCAATTCAGTTCATGTCAGAGCCAATGGAACACTACGGTACCTCTGACCACCGGCATCGCATGAACTTTAAAGTAACACTTTTGTGCCATGTATGGGATTCTGTGGAATTTTCATGCAGTTTCCAGGGAATGTCATGTCCTGACATTTCATGAAATTGGACATGTTTTATAGAATAGCATTCAATGGAATACCATGTTGTGATGTTTACCGGAATGAGAACTTGTTTATGAAAGGGTATTCATGTTTTGTTTGGGGTTTCTTTGGAGGGATGCAATGGGATTCTTGGAGTTTGACTGTGATGTCATGGACTGAAATTTTGGGGGTGCAGTAGAATTTCATGGCAAGGAATTCCTGGAAATCTCTTGGAATGACATGTCATGGGTTTATGGGCTGTGGGATGGAATGTCATGGAATGAGATTCATGGCATGTCAAGCGAAACATTACATCACTACTGACAAGAAACGTCATGAGAATGAAAGAATTATGTTCAGACTGAACAAAAAATTGTAGTGACACTGCCCCAGTTTAGGTGAATATGAGAGGAATACTATTTCTGCATTTATTCAACATCTGCCCTACAAAATGACTGGATTTCAATCGCATTGCTCATGAAGGAATGGACAATCACACAAAAGGGTATGAAGAAACCCGCTCTTTTGCCTAAACGCTCTTGTGTGCCAAAAAGCACCACTCTGCCCCGTGTGAGGCTCGAACTCACGACCTTCAGATTATGAGACTGACGGGCTGCCTAACTGCGCCAACGAGGCATGTGCTGTGGCCAGTGTGAGTGGTGGAGCACTAGCTTCTGGATCAGCTGCCATTCGGTGCAGCTCCAAACACGCTGCTCACCGTGAGCTGTCATGTCAGGATGGCCGAGCGGTCTAAGGCGCTGCGTTCAGGTCGCAGTCTCCCCTGGAGGCGTGTGTTCGAATCCCACTTCTGACAGACCTAACCTTTGGTTGCGGGCTCCAGGTAGAGTCTTTAACCATCTGGCAAGTTGACCCAGTAACACACTAATATTGACGAAGCACTGCAATTCAGTTCATGTCAGAGCCAATGGAACACTACGGTACCTCTGACCACCGGCATCGTATGAACTTTAAAGTAACACTTTTGTGCCATGTATGGGATTCTGTGGAATTTCCATGCAGTTTCCAGGGAATGTCATGTCCTGACATTTCATGAAATTGGACATGTTTTATAGAATAGCATTCAATGGAATACCATGTTGCGATGTTTACCGGAATGAGAACTTGTTTATGAAAGGGTATTCATGTTTTGTTTGGGGTTTCTTTGGAGGGATGCAATGGGATTCTTGGAGTTTGACTGTGATGTCATGGACTGAAATTTTGGGGGTGCAGTAGAATTTCATGGCAAGGAATTCCTGGAAATCTCTTGGAATGACATGTCATGGGTTTATGGGCTGTGGGATGGAATGTCATGGAATGAGATTCATGAAATGTCAAGCGAAACATTACATCACTACTGACAAGAAACGTCATGAGAATGAAAGAATTATGTTCAGACTGAACAAAACATTGTAGTGACACTGCCCCAGTTTAGGTGAATATGAGAGGAATACTATTTCTGCATTTATTCAACATCTGCCCTACAAAATGACTGGATTTCAATCGCATTGCTCATGAAGGAATGGACAATCACACAAAAGGGTATGAAGAAACCCGCTCTTTTGCCTAAACGCTCTTGTGTGCCAAAAAGCACCACTCTGCCCCGTGTGAGGCTCGAACTCACGACCTTCAGATTTTGAGACTGACGCGCTGCCTAACTGCGCCAACGAGGCATGTGCTGTGGCCAGTGTGAGTGGTGGAGCACTAGCTTCTGGATCATCTGCCATTCGGTGCAGCTCCAAACACGCTGCTCACCGTGAGCTTTCTTGTCAGGATGGCCGAGCGGTCTAAGGCGCTGCGTTCAGGTCGCAGTCTCCCCTGGAGGAGTGGGTTCGAATCCCACTTCTGACAGACCTAACCTTTGGTTGCGGGCTCCAGGTAGAGTCTTTAACCCTCTGGCAAGTTGACCCAGTAACACACTAATATTGACGAAGCACTGCATTTTAGTTCATGTCAGAGCCAATGGAACACTACGGTACCTCTGACCACCGGCATCGTATGAACTTTAAAGTAACACTTTTGTGCCATGTATGGGATTCTGTGGAATTTCCATGCAGTTTCCAGGGAATGTCATGTCCTGACATTTCATGAAATTGGACATGTTTTATAGAATAGCATTCAATGGAATACCATGTTGTGATGTTTACCGGAATGAGAACTTGTTTATGAAAGGGTATTCATGTTTTGTTTGGGGTTTCTTTGGAGGGATGCAATGGGATTCTTGGAGTTTGACTGTGATGTCATGGACTGAAATTTTGGGGGTGCAGTAGAATTTCATTGCAAGGAATTCCTGGAAATCTCTTGGAATGACATGTCATGGGTTTATGGGCTGTGGGATGGAATGTCATGGAATGAGATTCATGGCATGTCAAGCGAAACATTACATCACTACTGACAAGAAACGTCTTGAGAATGAAAGAATTATGTTCAGACTGAACAAAACATTGTAGTGACACTGCCCCATTTTAGGTGAATATGAGAGGAATACTATTACTGCATTTATTCATTATCTGCCCTACAAAATGACTGGAATTCAATCGCATTGCTCATGAAGGAATGGACAATCACACAAAAGGGTATGAAGAAACCCGCTCTTTTGCCTAAACGCTCTTGTGTGCTAAAAAGCACAACCCTGCCCCGTGTGAGGCTCGAACTCACGACCTTCAGATTATGAGACTGACGCGCTGCCTAACTGCGCCAACGAGGCATGTGCTGTCGCCAGTGTGAGTGGTGGAGCACTAGCTTCTGGATCATCTGCCATTCGGTGCAGCTCCAAACACGCTGCTCACCGTGCGCTGTCATGTCAGGATGGCCGAGCGGTCTAAGGCGCTGCGTTCAGGTCGCAGTCTCCCCTGGAGGCGTGGGTTCGAATCCCACTTCTGACAGACCTAACCTTTGGTTGCGGGCTCCAGGTAGACTCTTTAACCCTCTGGCAAGTTGACCCAGTAACACGCTAATATTGACGAAGCACTGCAATTCAGTTCATGTCAGAGCCAATGGAACACTACGGTACCTCTGACCACCGGCATCGCATGAACTTTAAAGTAACACTTTTGTGCCATGTATGGGATTCTGTGGAATTTTCATGCAGTTTCCAGGGAATGTCATGTCCTGACATTTCATGAAATTGGACATGTTTTATAGAATAGCATTCAATGGAATACCATGTTGTGATGTTTACCGGAATGAGAACTTGTTTATGAAAGGGTATTCATGTTTTGTTTGGGGTTTCTTTGGAGGGATGCAATGGGATTCTTGGAGTTTGACTGTGATGTCATGGACTGAAATTTTGGGGGTGCAGTAGAATTTCATGGCAAGGAATTCCTGGAAATCTCTTGGAATGACATGTCATGGGTTTATGGGCTGTGGGATGGAATGTCATGGAATGAGATTCATGGCATGTCAAGCGAAACATTACATCACTACTGACAAGAAACGTCATGAGAATGAAAGAATTATGTTCAGACTGAACAAAAAATTGTAGTGACACTGCCCCAGTTTAGGTGAATATGAGAGGAATACTATTTCTGCATTTATTCAACATCTGCCCTACAAAATGACTGGATTTCAATCGCATTGCTCATGAAGGAATGGACAATCACACAAAAGGGTATGAAGAAACCCGCTCTTTTGCCTAAACGCTCTTGTGTGCCAAAAAGCACCACTCTGCCCCGTGTGAGGCTCGAACTCACGACCTTCAGATTATGAGACTGACGCGCTGCCTAACTGCGCCAACGAGGCATGTGCTGTGGCCAGTGTGAGTGGTGGAGCACTAGCTTCTGGATCAGCTGCCATTCGGTGCAGCTCCAAACACGCTGCTCACCGTGAGCTTTCATGTCAGGATGGCCGAGCGGTCTAAGGCGCTGCGTTCAGGTCGCAGTCTCCCCTGGAGGCGTGTGTTCGAATCCCACTTCTGACAGACCTAACCTTTGGTTGCGGGCTCCAGGTAGAGTCTTTAACCATCTGGCAAGTTGACCCAGTAACACACTAATATTGACGAAGCACTGCAATTCAGTTCATGTCAGAGCCAATGGAACACTACGGTACCTCTGACCACCGGCATCGTATGAACTTTAAAGTAACACTTTTGTGCCATGTATGGGATTCTGTGGAATTTCCATGCAGTTTCCAGGGAATGTCATGTCCTGACATTTCATGAAATTGGACATGTTTTATAGAATAGCATTCAATGGAATACCATGTTGCGATGTTTACCGGAATGAGAACTTGTTTATGAAAGGGTATTCATGTTTTGTTTGGGGTTTCTTTGGAGGGATGCAATGGGATTCTTGGAGTTTGACTGTGATGTCATGGACTGAAATTTTGGGGGTGCAGTAGAATTTCATGGCAAGGAATTCCTGGAAATCTCTTGGAATGACATGTCATGGGTTTATGGGCTGTGGGATGGAATGTCATGGAATGAGATTCATGAAATGTCAAGCGAAACATTACATCACTACTGACAAGAAACGTCATGAGAATGAAAGAATTATGTTCAGACTGAACAAAACATTGTAGTGACACTGCCCCAGTTTAGGTGAATATGAGAGGAATACTATTTCTGCATTTATTCAACATCTGCCCTACAAAATGACTGGATTTCAATCGCATTGCTCATGAAGGAATGGACAATCACACAAAAGGGTATGAAGAAACCCGCTCTTTTGCCTAAACGCTCTTGTGTGCTAAAAAGCACAACCCTGCCCCGTGTGAGGCTCGAACTCACGACCTTCAGATTATGAGACTGACGCGCTGCCTAACTGCGCCAACGAGGCATGTGCTGTCGCCAGTGTGAGTGGTGGAGCACTAGCTTCTGGATCATCTGCCATTCGGTGCAGCTCCAAACACGCTGCTCACCGTGCGCTGTCATGTCAGGATGGCCGAGCGGTCTAAGGCGCTGCGTTCAGGTCGCAGTCTCCCCTGGAGGCGTGGGTTCGAATCCCACTTCTGACAGACCTAACCTTTGGTTGCGGGCTCCAGGTAGACTCTTTAACCCTCTGGCAAGTTGACCCAGTAACACGCTAATATTGACGAAGCACTGCAATTCAGTTCATGTCAGAGCCAATGGAACACTACGGTACCTCTGACCACCGGCATCGCATGAACTTTAAAGTAACACTTTTGTGCCATGTATGGGATTCTGTGGAATTTTCATGCAGTTTCCAGGGAATGTCATGTCCTGACATTTCATGAAATTGGACATGTTTTATAGAATAGCATTCAATGGAATACCATGTTGTGATGTTTACCGGAATGAGAACTTGTTTATGAAAGGGTATTCATGTTTTGTTTGGGGTTTCTTTGGAGGGATGCAATGGGATTCTTGGAGTTTGACTGTGATGTCATGGACTGAAATTTT
Source organism: Pseudorasbora parva (assembly GCF_024679245.1). Taxonomy (NCBI): domain Eukaryota; kingdom Metazoa; phylum Chordata; class Actinopteri; order Cypriniformes; family Gobionidae; genus Pseudorasbora; species Pseudorasbora parva. The sequence continues at coordinate 16,057,097 of NC_090191.1, read as the reverse complement.
GGGGGTGCAGTAGAATTTCATGGCAAGGAATTCCTGGAAATCTCTTGGAATGACATGTCATGGGTTTATGGGCTGTGGGATGGAATGTCATGGAATGAGATTCATGGCATGTCAAGCGAAACATTACATCACTACTGACAAGAAACGTCATGAGAATGAAAGAATTATGTTCAGACTGAACAAAAAATTGTAGTGACACTGCCCCAGTTTAGGTGAATATGAGAGGAATACTATTTCTGCATTTATTCAACATCTGCCCTACAAAATGACTGGATTTCAATCGCATTGCTCATGAAGGAATGGACAATCACACAAAAGGGTATGAAGAAACCCGCTCTTTTGCCTAAACGCTCTTGTGTGCTAAAAAGCACAACCCTGCCCCATGTGAGGCTCGAACTCACGACCTTCAGATTATGAGACTGACGCGCTGCCTAACTGCACCAACGAGGCATGTGCTGTCGCCAGTGTGAGTGGTGGAGCACTAGCTTCTGGATCATCTGCCATTCGGTGCAGCTCCAAACACGCTGCTCACCGTGCACTGTCATGTCAGGATGGCCGAGCGGTCTAAGGCGCTGCGTTCAGGTCGCAGTCTCCCCTGGAGGCGTGGGTTCGAATCCCACTTCTGACAGACCTAACCTTTGGTTGCGGGCTCCAGGTAGACTCTTTAACCCTCTGGCAAGTTGACCCAGTAACACGCTAATATTGACGAAGCACTGCAATTCAGTTCATGTCAGAGCCAATGGAACACTACGGTACCTCTGACCACCGGCATCGCATGAACTTTAAAGTAACACTTTTGTGCCATGTATGGGATTCTGTGGAATTTTCATGCAGTTTCCAGGGAATGTCATGTCCTGACATTTCATGAAATTGGACATGTTTTATAGAATAGCATTCAATGGAATACCATGTTGTGATGTTTACCGGAATGAGAACTTGTTTATGAAAGGGTATTCATGTTTTGTTTGGGGTTTCTTTGGAGGGATGCAATGGGATTCTTGGAGTTTGACTGTGATGTCATGGACTGAAATTTTGGGGGTGCAGTAGAATTTCATGGCAAGGAATTCCTGGAAATCTCTTGGAATGACATGTCATGGGTTTATGGGCTGTGGGATGGAATGTCATGGAATGAGATTCATGGCATGTCAAGCGAAACATTACATCACTACTGACAAGAAACGTCATGAGAATGAAAGAATTATGTTCAGACTGAACAAAAAATTGTAGTGACACTGCCCCAGTTTAGGTGAATATGAGAGGAATACTATTTCTGCATTTATTCAACATCTGCCCTACAAAATGACTGGATTTCAATCGCATTGCTCATGAAGGAATGGACAATCACACAAAAGGGTATGAAGAAACCCGCTCTTTTGCCTAAACGCTCTTGTGTGCCAAAAAGCACCACTCTGCCCCGTGTGAGGCTCGAACTCACGACCTTCAGATTATGAGACTGACGGGCTGCCTAACTGCGCCAACGAGGCATGTGCTGTGGCCAGTGTGAGTGGTGGAGCACTAGCTTCTGGATCAGCTGCCATTCGGTGCAGCTCCAAACACGCTGCTCACCGTGAGCTGTCATGTCAGGATGGCCGAGCGGTCTAAGGCGCTGCGTTCAGGTCGCAGTCTCCCCTGGAGGCGTGTGTTCGAATCCCACTTCTGACAGACCTAACCTTTGGTTGCGGGCTCCAGGTAGAGTCTTTAACCCTCTGGCAAGTTGACCCAGTAACACACTAATATTGACGAAGCACTGCAATTCAGTTCATGTCAGAGCCAATGGAACACTACGGTACCTCTGACCACCGGCATCGTATGAACTTTAAAGTAACACTTTTGTGCCATGTATGGGATTCTGTGGAATTTCCATGCAGTTTCCAGGGAATGTCATGTCCTGACATTTCATGAAATTGGACATGTTTTATAGAATAGCATTCAATGGAATACCATGTTGCGATGTTTACCGGAATGAGAACTTGTTTATGAAAGGGTATTCATGTTTTGTTTGGGGTTTCTTTGGAGGGATGCAATGGGATTCTTGGAGTTTGACTGTGATGTCATGGACTGAAATTTTGGGGGTGCAGTAGAATTTCATGGCAAGGAATTCCTGGAAATCTCTTGGAATGACATGTCATGGGTTTATGGGCTGTGGGATGGAATGTCATGGAATGAGATTCATGAAATGTCAAGCGAAACATTACATCACTACTGACAAGAAACGTCATGAGAATGAAAGAATTATGTTCAGACTGAACAAAACATTGTAGTGACACTGCCCCAGTTTAGGTGAATATGAGAGGAATACTATTTCTGCATTTATTCAACATCTGCCCTACAAAATGACTGGATTTCAATCGCATTGCTCATGAAGGAATGGACAATCACACAAAAGGGTATGAAGAAACCCGCTCTTTTGCCTAAACGCTCTTGTGTGCCAAAAAGCACCACTCTGCCCCGTGTGAGGCTCGAACTCACGACCTTCAGATTTTGAGACTGACGCGCTGCCTAACTGCGCCAACGAGGCATGTGCTGTGGCCAGTGTGAGTGGTGGAGCACTAGCTTCTGGATCATCTGCCATTCGGTGCAGCTCCAAACACGCTGCTCACCGTGAGCTTTCTTGTCAGGATGGCCGAGCGGTCTAAGGCGCTGCGTTCAGGTCGCAGTCTCCCCTGGAGGAGTGGGTTCGAATCCCACTTCTGACAGACCTAACCTTTGGTTGCGGGCTCCAGGTAGAGTCTTTAACCCTCTGGCAAGTTGACCCAGTAACACACTAATATTGACGAAGCACTGCATTTTAGTTCATGTCAGAGCCAATGGAACACTACGGTACCTCTGACCACCGGCATCGTATGAACTTTAAAGTAACACTTTTGTGCCATGTATGGGATTCTGTGGAATTTCCATGCAGTTTCCAGGGAATGTCATGTCCTGACATTTCATGAAATTGGACATGTTTTATAGAATAGCATTCAATGGAATACCATGTTGTGATGTTTACCGGAATGAGAACTTGTTTATGAAAGGGTATTCATGTTTTGTTTGGGGTTTCTTTGGAGGGATGCAATGGGATTCTTGGAGTTTGACTGTGATGTCATGGACTGAAATTTTGGGGGTGCAGTAGAATTTCATTGCAAGGAATTCCTGGAAATCTCTTGGAATGACATGTCATGGGTTTATGGGCTGTGGGATGGAATGTCATGGAATGAGATTCATGGCATGTCAAGCGAAACATTACATCACTACTGACAAGAAACGTCATGAGAATGAAAGAATTATGTTCAGACTGAACAAAAAATTGTAGTGACACTGCCCCAGTTTAGGTGAATATGAGAGGAATACTATTTCTGCATTTATTCAACATCTGCCCTACAAAATGACTGGATTTCAATCGCATTGCTCATGAAGGAATGGACAATCACACAAAAGGGTATGAAGAAACCCGCTCTTTTGCCTAAACGCTCTTGTGTCACAAAAAGCACCACTCTGCCCCGTGTGAGGCTTGAACTCACGACCTTCAGATTATGAGACTGACGCGCTGCCTAACTGCGCCAACGAGGCATGTGCTGTGGCCAGTGTGAGTGGTGGAGCACTAGCTTCTGGATCAGCTGCCATTCGGTGCAGCTCCAAACACGCTGCTCACCGTGAGCTGTCATGTCAGGATGGCCGAGCGGTCTAAGGCGCTGCGTTCAGGTCGCAGTCTCCCCTGGAGGCGTGGGTTCGAATCCCACTTCTGACAGACCTAACCTTTGGTTGCGGGCTCCAGGTAGACTCTTTAACCCACTGGCAAGTTGACCCAGTAACACGCTAATATTGACGAAGCACTGCAATTCAGTTCATGTCAGAGCCAATGGAACACTACGGTACCTCTGACCACCGGCATCGCATGAACTTTAAAGTAACACTTTTGTGCCATGTATGGGATTCTGTGGAATTTTCATGCATTTTCCAGGGAATGTCATGTCCTGACATTTCATGAAATTGGACATGTTTTATAGAATAGCATTCAATGGAATAACATGTTGTGATGTTTACCGGAATGAGAACTTGTTTATGAAAGGGTATTCATGTTTTGTTTGGGGTTTCTTTGGAGGGATGTAATGGGATTCTTGGAGTTTGACTGTGATGTCATGGACTGAAATTTTGGGGGTGCAGTAGAATTTCATGGCAAGGAATTCCTGGAAATCTCTTGGAATGACATGTCATGGGTTTATGGGCTGTGGGATGGAATGTCATGGAATGAGATTCATGGCATGTCAAGCGAAACATTACATCACTACTGACAAGAAACGTCATGAGAATGAAAGAATTATGTTCAGACTGAACAAAACATTGTAGTGACACTGCCCCAGTTTAGGTTAATATGAGAGGAATACTATTTCTGCATTTATTCAACATCTGCCCTACAAAATGACTGGATTTCAATCGCATTGCTCATGAAGGAATGGACAATCACACAAAAGGGTATGAAGAAACCCGCTCTTTTGCCTAAACGCTCTTGTGTGCCAAAAAGCACCACTCTGCCCCGTGTGAGGCTCGAACTCACGACCTTCAGATTATGAGACTGACGCGCTGCCTAACTGCGCCAACGAGGCATGTGCTGTGGCCAGTGTGAGTGGTGGAGCACTAGCTTCTGGATCATCTGCCATTCGGTGCAGCTCCAAACACGCTGCTCACCGTGAGCTGTCATGTCAGGATGGCCGAGCGGTCTAAGGCGCTGCGTTCAGGTCGCAGTCTCCCCTGGAGGCGTGGGTTCGAATCCCACTTCTGACAGACCTAACCTTTGGTTGCGGGCTCCAGGTAGAGTCTTTAACCCTCTGGCAAGTTGACCCAGTAACACACTAATATTGACGAAGCACTGCATTTCAGTTCATGTCAGAGCCAATGGAACACTACGGTACCTCTGACCACCGGCATCGTATGAACTTTAAAGTAACACTTTTGTGCCATGTATGGGATTCTGTGGAATTTCCATGCAGTTTCCAGGGAATGTCATGTCCTGACATTTCATGAAATTGGACATGTTTTATAGAATAGCATTCAATGGAATACCATGTTGTGATGTTTACCGGATGAGAACTTGTTTATGAAAGGGTATTCATGTTTTGTTTGGGGTTTCTTTGGAGGGATGCAATGGGATTCTTGGAGTTTGACTGTGATGTCATGGACTGAAATTTTGGGGGTGCAGTAGAATTTCATGGCAAGGAATTCCTGGAAATCTCTTGGAATGACATGTCATGGGTTTATGGGCTGTGGGATGGAATGTCATGGAATGAGATTCATGAAATGTCAAGCGAAACATTACATCACTACTGACAAGAAACATCATGAGAATGAAAGAGTTATGTTCAACCTGAACAAAACATTGTAGTGACACTGCCCCATTTTAGGTGAATATGAGAGGAATACTATTACTGCATTTATTCAACATCTGCCCCACAAAATGACTGGATTTCAATCGCATTGCTCATGAAGGAATGGACAATCACACAAAAGGGTATGAAGAAACCCGCTCTTTTGCCTAAACGCTCTTGTGTGCTAAAAAGCACAACCCTGCCCCGTGTGAGGCTCGAACTCACGACCTTCAGATTATGAGACTGACGCGCTGCCTAACTGCGCCAACGAGGCATGTGCTGTGGCCAGTGTGAGTGGTGGAGCACTAGCTTCTGGATCATCTGCCATTCGGTGCAGCTCCAAACACGCTGCTCACCGTGCGCTGTCATGTCAGGATGGCCGAGCGGTCTAAGGCGCTGCGTTCAGGTCGCAGTCTCCCCTGGAGGCGTGGGTTCGAATCCCACTTCTGACAGACCTAACCTTTGGTTGCGGGCTCCAGGTAGACTCTTTAACCCTCTGGCAAGTTGACCCAGTAACACGCTAATATTGACGAAGCACTGCAATTCAGTTCATGTTAGAGCCAATGGAACACTACGGTACCTCTGACCACCGGCATCGCATGAACTTTAAAGTAACACTTTTGTGCCATGTATGGGATTCTGTGGAATTTTCATGCAGTTTCCAGGGAATGTCATGTCCTGACATTTCATGAAATTGGACATGTTTTATAGAATAGCATTCAATGGAATAACATGTTGTGATGTTTACCGGAATGAGAACTTGTTTATGAAAGGGTATTCATGTTTTGTTTGGGGTTTCTTTGGAGGGATGCAATGGGATTCTTGGAGTTTGACTGTGATGTCATGGACTGAAATTTTGGGGGGTGCAGTAGAATTTCATGGCAAGGAATTCCTGGAAATCTCTTGGAATGACATGTCATGGGTTTATGGGCTGTGGGATGGAATGTCATGGAATGAGATTCATGGCATGTCAAGCGAAACATTACATCACTACTGACAAGAAACGTCATGAGAATGAAAGAATTATGTTCAGACTGAACAAAACATTGTAGTGACACTGCCCCAGTTTAGGTTAATATGAGAGGAATACTATTTCTGCATTTATTCAACATCTGCCCTACAAAATGACTGGATTTCAATCGCATTGCTCATGAAGGAATGGACAATCACACAAAAGGGTATGAAGAAACCCGCTCTTTTGCCTAAACGCTCTTGTGTGCCAAAAAGCACCACTCTGCCCCGTGTGAGGCTCGAACTCACGACCTTCAGATATTGAGACTGACGCGCTGCCTAACTGCGCCAACGAGGCATGTGCTGTGGCCAGTGTGAGTGGTGGAGCACTAGCTTCTGGATCATCTGCCATTCGGTGCAGCTCCAAACACGCTGCTCACCGTGAGCTGTCATGTCAGGATGGCCGAGCGGTCTAAGGCGCTGCGTTCAGGTCACAGTCTCCCCTGGAGGCGTGGGTTCGAATCCCACTTCTGACAGACCTAACCTTTGGTTGCGGGCTCCAGGTAGAGTCTTTAACCCTCTGGCAAGTTGACCCAGTAACACACTAATATTGACGAAGCACTGCATTTCAGTTCATGTCAGAGCCAATGGAACACTACGGTACCTCTGACCACCGGCATCGTATGAACTTTAAAGTAACACTTTTGTGCCATGTATGGGATTCTGTGGAATTTCCATGCAGTTTCCAGGGAATGTCATGTCCTGACATTTCATGAAATTGGACATGTTTTATAGAATAGCATTCAATGGAATACCATGTTGTGATGTTTACCGGAATGAGAACTTGTTTATGAAAGGGTATTCATGTTTTGTTTGGGGTTTCTTTGGAGGGATGCAATGGGATTCTTGGAGTTTGACTGTGATGTCGTGGACTGAAATTTTGGGGGTGCAGTAGAATTTAATTGCAAGGAATTCCTGGAAATCTCTTGGAATGACATGTCATGGGTTTATGGGCTGTGGGATGGAATGTCATGGAATGAGAATCATGAAATGTCAAGCAAAACATTACATCACTACTGACAAGAAACATCATGAGAATGAAAGAATTATGTTCAACCTGAACAAAACATTGTAGTGACACTGCCCCATTTTAGGTGAATATGAGAGGAATACTATTACTGCATTTATTCAACATCTGCCCTACAAAATGACTGGAATTCAATCGCATTGCTCATGAAGGAATGGACAATCACACAAAAGGGTATGAAGAAACCCGCTCTTTTGCCTAAACGCTCTTGTGTGCTAAAAAGCACAACTCTGCCCCGCGTGAGGCTCGAATTCACGACCTTCAGATAATGAGACTGACGCGCTGCCTAACTGCGCCAACGAGGCATGTGCTGTGGCCAGTGTGAGTGGTGGAGCACTAGCTTCTGGATCATCTGCCATTCGGTGCAGCTCCAAACACGCTGCTCACCGTGCGCTGTCATGTCAGGATGGCCGAGCGGTCTAAGGCGCTGCGTTCAGGTCGCAGTCTCCCCTGGAGGCGTGGGTTCGAATCCCACTTCTGACAGACCTGACCTTTGGTTGCGGGCTCCAGGTAGACTCTTTAACCCTCTGGCAAGTTGACCCAGTAACACGCTAATATTGACGAAGCACTGCAATTCAGTTCATGTCAGAGCCGATGGAACACTACGGTACCTCTGACCACCGGCATCGCATGAACTTTAAAGTAACACTTTTGTTCCATGTATGGGATTCTGTGGAATTTTCATGCAGTTTCCAGGGAATGTCATGTCCTGACATTTCATGAAATTGGACATGTTTTATAGAATAGCATTCAATGGAATAACATGTTGTGATGTTTACCGGAATGAGAACTTGTTTATGAAAGGGTATTCATGTTTTGTTTGGGGTTTCTTTGGAGGGATGCAATGGGATTCTTGGAGTTTGACTGTGATGTCATGGACTGAAATTTTGGGGGTGCAGTAGAATTTCATGGCAAGGAATTCCTGGAAATCTCTTGGAATGACATGTCATGGGTTTATGGGCTGTGGGATGGAATGTCATGGAATGAGATTCATGGCATGTCAAGCGAAACATTACATCACTACTGACAAGAAACGTCATGAGAATGAAAGAATTATGTTCAGACTGAACAAAACATTGTAGTGACACTGCCCAAGTTTAGGTGAATATGAGAGGAATACTATTTCTGCATTTATTCAACATCTGCCCTACAAAATGACTGGATTTCAATCGCATTGCTCATGAAGGAATGGACAATCACACAAAAGGGTATGAAGAAACCCGCTCTTTTGCCTAAACGCTCTTGTGTGCCAAAAAGCACCACTCTGCCCCGTGTGAGGCTCGAAATCACGACCTTCAGATTATGAGACTGACGCGCTGCCTAACTGCGCCAACGAGGCATGTGCTGTGACCAGTGTGAGTGGTGGAGCACTAGCTTCTGGATCATCTGCCATTCGGTGCAGCTCCAAACACGCTGCTCACCGTGAGCTGTCATGTCAGGATGGCCGAGCGGTCTAAGGCGCTGCGTTCAGGTCGCAGTCTCCCCTGGAGGCGTGAGTTCGAATCCCACTTCTGACAGACCTAACCTTTGGTTGCGGGCTCCATGTAGAGTCTTTAACCCTCTGGCAAGTTGACCCAGTAACACACTAATATTGACGAAGCACTGCATTTCAGTTCATGTCAGAGCCAATGGAACACTACGGTACCTCTGACCACCGGCATCGTATGAACTTTAAAGTAACACTTTTGTGCCATGTATGGGATTCTGTGGAATTTTCCTGCAGTTTCCAGGGAATGTCATGTCCTGACATTTCATGAAATTGGACATGTTTTATAGAATAGCATTCAATGGAATAACATGTTGTGATGTTTACCGGAATGAGAACTTGTTTATGAAAGGGTATTCATGTTTTGTTTGGGGTTTCTTTGGAGGGATGCAATGGGATTCTTGGAGTTTGACTGTGATGTCATGGACTGAAATTTTGGGGGTGCAGTAGAATTTCATGGCAAGGAATTCCTGGAAATCTCTTGGAATGACATGTCATGGGTTTATGGGCTGTGGGATGGAATGTCATGGAATGAGATTCATGGCATGTCAAGCGAAACATTACATCACTACTGACAAGAAACGTCATGAGAATGAAAGAATTATGTTCAGACTGAACAAAACATTGTAGTGACACTGCCCCAGTTTAGGTGAATATGAGAGGAATACTATTTCTGCATTTATTCAACATCTGCCCTACAAAATGACTGGATTTCAATCGCATTGCTCATGAAGGAATGGACAATCACACAAAAGGGTATGAAGAAACCCGCTCTTTTGCCTAAACGCTCTTGTGTGCCAAAAAGCACCACTCTGCCCCGTGTGAGGCTCGAACTCACGACCTTCAGATTATGAGACTGACGCGCTGCCTAACTGCGCCAACGAGGCATGTGCTGTGGCCAGTGTGAGTGGTGGAGCACTAGCTTCTGGATCATCTGCCATTCGGTGCAGCTCCAAACACGCTGCTCACCGTGAGCTTTCTTGTCAGGATGGCCGAGCGGTCTAAGGCGCTGCGTTCAGGTCGCAGTCTCCCCTGGAGGAGTGGGTTCGAATCCCACTTCGGACAGACCTAACCTTTGGTTGCGGGCTCCAGGTAGACTCTTTAACCCTCTGGCAAGTTGACCCAGTAACACGCTAATATTGACGAAGCACTGCAATTCAGTTCATGTCAGAGCCAATGGAACACTACGGTACCTCTGACCTCCGGCATCGCATGAACTTTAAAGTAACACTTTTGTGCCATGTATGGGATTCTGTGGAATTTTCATGCAGTTTCCAGGGAATGTCATGTCCTGACATTTCATGAAATTGGACATGTTTTATAGAATAGCATTCAATGGAATAACATGTTGTGATGTTTACCGGAATGAGAACTTGTTTATGAAAGGGTATTCATGTTTTGTTTGGGGTTTCTTTGGAGGGATGCAATGGGATTCTTGGAGTTTGACTGTGATGTCATGGACTGAAATTTTGGGGGTGCAGTAGAATTTCATGGCAAGGAATTCCTGGAAATCTCTTGGAATGACATGTCATGGGTTTATGGGCTGTGGGATGGAATGTCATGGAATGAGATTCATGGCATGTCAAGCGAAACATTACATCACTACTGACAAGAAACGTCATGAGAATGAAAGAATTATGTTCAGACTGAACAAAACATTGTAGTGACACTGCCCCAGTTTAGGTGAATATGAGAGGAATACTATTACTGCATTTATTCAACATCTGCCCTACAAAATGACTGGAATTCAATCGCATTGCTCATGAAGGAATGGACAATCACACAAAAGGGTATGAAGAAACCCGCTCTTTTGCCTAAACGCTCTTGTGTGCTAAAAAGCACAACTCTGCCCCGTGTGAGGCTCGAACTCACGACCTTCAGATTATGAGACTGACGCGCTGCCTAACTGCGCCAACGAGGCATGTGCTGTGGCCAGTGTGAGTGGTGGAGCACTAGCTTCTGGATCATCTGCCATTCGGTGCAGCTCCAAACACGCTGCTCACCGTGCACTGTCATGTCAGGATGGCCGAGCGGTCTAAGGCGCTGCGTTCAGGTCGCAGTCTCCCCTGGAGGCGTGGGTTCGAATCCCACTTCTGACAGACATAACCTTTGGTTGCGGGCTCCAGGTAGACTCTTTAACCCACTGGCAAGTTGACCCAGTAACACGCTAATATTGACGAAGCACTGCAATTCAGTTCATGTCAGAGCCAATGGAACACTACGGTACCTCTTACCACCGGCATCGCATGAACTTTAAAGTAACACTTTTGTGCCATGTATGGGATTCTGTGGAATTTTTTTAATGCAGTTTCCAGGGAATGTCATGTCCTGACATTTCATGAAATTGGACATGTTTTATAGAATAGCATTCAATGGAATAACATGTTGTGATGTTTACCGGAATGAGAACTTGTTTATGAAAGGGTATTCATGTTTTGTTTGGGGTTTCTTTGGAGGGATGCAATGGGATTCTTGGAGTTTGACTGTGATGTCATGGACTGAAATTTTGGGGGTGCAGTAGAATTTCATGGCAAGGAATTCCTGGAAATCTCTTGGAATGACATGTCATGGGTTTATGGGCTGTGGGATGGAATGTCATGGAATGAGATTCATGGCATGTCAAGCGAAACATTACATCACTACTGACAAGAAACGTCATGAGAATGAAAGAATTATGTTCAGACTGAACAAAACATTGTAGTGACACTGCCCCAGTTTAGGTTAATATGAGAGGAATACTATTTCTGCATTTATTCAACATCTGCCCTACAAAATGACTGGATTATAATCGCATTGCTCATGAAGGAATGGACAATCACACAAAAGGGTATGAAGAAACCCGCTCTTTTGCCTAAACGCTCTTGTGTGCCAAAAAGCACTACTCTGCCCCGTGTGAGGCTCGAACTCAGGACCTTCAGATTATGAGACTGACGCGCTGCCTAACTGCGTCAATGAGGCATGTGCTGTGGCCAGTGTGAGTGGTGGAGCACTAGCTTCTGGATCATCTGCCATTCGGTGCAGCTCCAAACACGCTGCTCACCGTAAGCTGTCATGTCAGGATGGCCGTGCGGTCTAAGGCGCTGCGTTCAGGTCGCAGTCTCCCCTGGAGGCGTGGGTTCGAATCCCACTTCTGACAGACCTAACCTTTGGTTGCGGGCTCCAGGTAGAGTCTTTAACCCTCTGGCAAGTTGACCCAGTAACACACTAATATTGACGAAGCACTGCATTTCAGTTCATGTCAGAGCCAATGGAACACTACGGTACCTCTGACCACCGGCATCGTATGAACTTTAAAGTAACACTTTTGTGCCATGTATGGGATTCTGTGGAATTTCCATGCAGTTTCCAGGGAATGTCATGTCCTGACATTTCATGAAATTGGACATGTTTTATAGAATAGCATTCAATGGAATACCATGTTGTGATTTTTACCGGAATGAGAACTTGTTTATGAAAGGGTATTCATGTTTTGTTTGGGGTTTCTTTGGAGGGATGCAATGGGATTCTTGGAGTTTGACTGTGATGTCGTGGACTGAAATTTTGGGGGTGCAGTAGAATTTCATTGCAAGGAATTCCTGGAAATCTCTTGGAATGACATGTCATGGGTTTATGGGCTGTGGGATGGAATGTCATGGAATGAGAATCATGAAATGTCAAGCGAAACATTACATCACTACTGACAAGAAACATCATGAGAATGAAAGAATTATGTTCAACCTGAACAAAACATTGTAGTGACACTGCCCCATTTTAGGTGAATATGAGAGGAATACTATTACTGCATTTATTCAACATCTGCCCTACAAAATGACTGGAATTCAATCGCATTGCTCATGAAGGAATGGACAATCACACAAAAGGGTATGAAGAAACCCGCTCTTTTGCCTAAACACTCTTGTGTGCTAAAAAGCACAACTCTGCCCCGCGTGAGGCTCGAATTCACGACCGTCAGATTATGAGACTGACGCGCTGCCTAACTGCGCCAACGAGGCATGTGCTGTGGCCAGTGTGAGTGGTGGAGCACTAGCTTCTGGATCATCTGCCATTCGGTGCAGCTCCAAACACGCTGCTCACCGTGCGCTGTCATGTCAGGATGGCCGAGCGGTCTAAGGCGCTGCGTTCAGGTCGCAGTCTCCCCTGGAGGCGTGGGTTCGAATCCCACTTCTGACAGACCTGACCTTTGGTTGCGGGCTCCAGGTAGACTCTTTAACCCTCTGGCAAGTTGACCCAGTAACACGCTAATATTGACGAAGCACTGCAATTCAGTTCATGTCAGAGCCAATGGAACACTACGGTACCTCTGACCACCGGCATCGCATGAACTTTAAAGTAACACTTTTGTTCCATGTATGGGATTCTGTGGAATTTCCATGCAGTTTCCAGGGAATGTCATGTCCTGACATTTCATGAAATTGGACATGTTTTATAGAATAGCATTCAATGGAATAACATGTTGTGATGTTTACCGGAATGAGAACTTGTTTATGAAAGGGTATTCATGTTTTGTTTGGGGTTTCTTTGGAGGGATGCAATGGGATTCTTGGAGTTTGACTGTGATGTCATGGACTGAAATTTTGGGGGTGCAGTAGAATTTCATGGCAAGGAATTCCTGGAAATCTCTTGGAATGACATGTCATGGGTTTATGGGCTGTGGGATGGAATGTCATGGAATGAGATTCATGAAATGTCAAGCGAAACATTACATCACTACTGACAAGAAACATCATGAGAATGAAAGAATTATGTTCAACCTGAACAAAACATTGTAGTGACACTGCCCCATTTTAGGTGAATATGAGAGGAATACTATTGCTGCATTTATTCAACATCTGCCCCACAAAATGACTGGATTTCAATCGCATTGCTCATGAAGGAATGGACAATCACACAAAAGGGTATGAAGAAACCCGCTCTTTTGCCTAAACGCTCTTGTGTGCCAAAAAGCACCACTCTGCCCCGTGTGAGGCTCGAACTCACGACCTTCAGATTATGAGACTGACGCGCTGCCTAACTGCGCCAACGAGGCGTGTGCTGTGGCCAGTGTGAGTGGTGGAGCACTAGCTTCTGGATCATCTGCCATTCGGTGCAGCTCCAAACACGCTGCTCACCGGGCGCTGTCATGTCAGAATGGCCGAGCGGTCTAAGGCGCTGCGTTCAGGTCGCAGTCTCCCCTGGAGGCGTGGGTTCGAATCCCACTTCTGACAGACCTAACCTTTGGTTGCGGGCTCCAGGTAGACTCTTTAACCCTCTGGCAAGTTGACCCAGTAACACGCTAATATTGACGAAGCACTGCAATTCAGTTCATGTCAGAGCCAATGGAACACTACGGTACCTCTGACCACCGGCATCGCATGAACTTTAAAGTAACACTTTTGTGCCATGTATGGGATTCTGTGGAATTTTCATGCAGTTTCCAGGGAATGTCATGTCCTGACATTTCATGAAATTGGACATGTTTTATAGAATAGCATTCAATGGAATACCATGTTGTGATGTTTACCGGAATGAGAACTTGTTTATGAAAGGGTATTCATGTTTTGTTTGGGGTTTCTTTGGAGGGATGCAATGGGATTCTTGGAGTTTGACTGTGATGTCATGGACTGAAATTTTGGGGGTGCAGTAGAATTTCATGGCAAGGAATTCCTGGAAATCTATTGGAATGACATGTCATGGGTTTATGGGCTGTGGGATGGAATGTCATGGAATGAGATTCATGGCATGTCAAGCGAAACATTACATAACAACTGACAAGAAACGTCATGAGAATGAAAGAATTATGTTCAGACTGAACAAAACATTGTAGTGACACTGCCCCAGTTTAGGTGAATATGAGAGGAATACTATTTCTGCATTTATTCAACATCTGCCCTACAAAATGACTGGATTTCAATCGCATTGCTCATGAAGGAATGGACAATCACACAAAAGGGTATGAAGAAACCCGCTCTTTTGCCTAAACGCTCTTGTGTGCCAAAAAGCACCACTCTGCCCCGTGTGAGGCTCGAACTCACGACCTTCAGATTATGAGACTGACGCGCTGCCTAACTGCGCCAACGAGGCATGTGCTGTGGCCAGTGTGAGTGGTGGAGCACTAGCTTCTGGATCATCTGCCATTCGGTGCAGCTCCAAACACGCTGCTCACCATGAGCTTTCTTGTCAGGATGGCCGAGCGGTCTAAGGCGCTGCGTTCAGGTCGCAGTCTCCCCTGGAGGAGTGGGTTCGAATCCCACTTCTGACAGACCTAACCTTTGGTTGCGGGCTCCAGGTAGAGTCTTTAACCCTCTGGCAAGTTGACCCAGTAACACACTAATATTGACGAAGCACTGCATTTCAGTTCATGTCAGAGCCAATGGAACACTACGGTACCTCTGACCACCGGCATCGTATGAACTTTAAAGTAACACTTTTGTGCCATGTATGGGATTCTGTGGAATTTCCATGCAGTTTCCAGGGAATGTCATGTCCTGACATTTCATGAAATTGGACATGTTTTATAGAATAGCATTCAATGGAATACCATGTTGTGATGTTTACCGGAATGAGAACTTGTTTATGAAAGGGTATTCATGTTTTGTTTGGGGTTTCTTTGGAGGGATGCAATGGGATTCTTGGAGTTTGACTGTGATGTCATGGACTGAAATTTTGGGGGTGCAGTAGAATTTCATGGCAAGGAATTCCTGGAAATCTCTTGGAATGACATGTCATGGGTTTATGGGCTGTGGGATGGAATGTCATGGAATGAGATTCATGGCATGTCAAGCGAAACATTACATCACTACTGACAAGAAACGTCATGAGAATGAAAGAATTATGTTCAGACTGAACAAAACATTGTAGTGACACTGCCCCAGTTTAGGTGAATATGAGAGGAATACTATTTCTGCATTTATTCAACATCTGCCCTACAAAATGACTGGATTTCAATCGCATTGCTCATGAAGGAATGGACAATCACACAAAAGGGTATGAAGAAACCCGCTCTTTTGCCTAAACGCTCTTGTGTGCCAAAAAGCACCACTCTGCCCCGTGTGAGGCTCGAACTCACGACCTTCAGATTATGAGACTGACGCGCTGCCTAACTGCGCCAACGAGGCATGTGCTGTGGCCAGTGTGAGTGGTGGAGCACTAGCTTCTGGATCATCTGCCATTCGGTGCAGCTCCAAACACGCTGCTCACCGTGAGCTGTCATGTCAGGATGGCCGAGCGGTCTAAGGCGCTGCGTTCAGGTCGCAGTCTCCCCTGGAGGCGTGGGTTCGAATCCCACTTCTGACAGACCTAACCTTTGGTTGCGGGCTCCAGGTAGAGTCTTTAACCATCTGGCAAGTTGACCCAGTAACACACTAATATTGACGAAGCACTGCATTTTAGTTCATGTCAGAGCCAATGGAACACTACGGTACCTCTGACCACCGGCATCGTATGAACTTTAAAGTAACACTTTTGTGCCATGTATGGGATTCTGTGGAATTTCCATGCAGTTTCCAGGGAATGTCATGTCCTGACATTTCATGAAATTGGACATGTTTTATAGAATAGCATTCAATGGAATACCATGTTGCGATGTTTACCGGAATGAGAACTTGTTTATGAAAGGGTATTCATGTTTTGTTTGGGGTTTCTTTGGAGGGATGCAATGGGATTCTTGGAGTTTGACTGTGATGTCATGGACTGAAATTTTGGGGGTGCAGTAGAATTTCATGGCAAGGAATTCCTGGAAATCTCTTGGAATGACATGTCATGGGTTTATGGGCTGTGGGATGGAATGTCATGGAATGAGATTCATGAAATGTCAAGCGAAACATTACATCACTACTGACAAGAAACATCATGAGAATGAAAGAATTATGTTCAACCTGAACAAAACATTGTAGTGACACTGCCCCATTTTAGGTGAATATGAGAGGAATACTATTGCTGCATTTATTCAACATCTGCCCCACAAAATGACTGGATTTCAATCGCATTGCTCATGAAGGAATGGACAATCACACAAAAGGGTATGAAGAAACCCGCTCTTTTGCCTAAACGCTCTTGTGTGCCAAAAAGCACCACTCTGCCCCGTGTGAGGCTCGAACTCACGACCTTCAGATTATGAGACTGACGCGCTGCCTAACTGCGCCAACGAGGCGTGTGCTGTGGCCAGTGTGAGTGGTGGAGCACTAGCTTCTGGATCATCTGCCATTCGGTGCAGCTCCAAACACGCTGCTCACCGTGAGCTGTCATGTCAGGATGGCCGAGCGGTCTAAGGCGCTGCGTTCAGGTTGCAGTCTCCCCTGGAGGCGTGGGTTCGAATCCCACTTCTGACAGACCTAACCTTTGGTTGCGGGCTCCAGGTAGACTCTTTAACCCTCTGGCAAGTTGACCCAGTAACACGCTAATATTGACGAAGCACTGCAATTCAGTTCATGTCAGAGCCAATGGAACACTACGGTACCTCTGACCACCGGCATCGCATGAACTTTAAAGTAACACTTTTGTGCCATGTATGGGATTCTGTGGAATTTTCATGCAGTTTCCAGGGAATGTCATGTCCTGACATTTCATGAAATTGGACATGTTTTATAGAATAGCATTCAATGGAATAACATGTTGTGATGTTTACCGGAATGAGAACTTGTTTATGAAAGGGTATTCATGTTTTGTTTGGGGTTTCTTTGGAGGGATGCAATGGGATTCTTGGAGTTTGACTGTGATGTCATGGACTGAAATTTTGGGGGTGCAGTAGAATTTCATGGCAAGGAATTCCTGGAAATCTCTTGGAATGACATGTCATGGGTTTATGGGCTGTGGGATGGAATGTCATGGAATGAGAATCATGAAATGTCAAGCGAAACATTACATCACTACTGACAAGAAACATCATGAGAATGAAAGAATTATGTTCAACCTGAACAAAACATTGTAGTGACACTGCCCCATTTTAGGTGAATATGAGAGGAATACTATTACTGCATTTATTCAACATCTGCCCTACAAAATGACTGGAATTCAATCGCATTGCTCATGAAGGAATGGACAATCACACAAAAGGGTATGAAGAAACCCGCTCTTTTGCCTAAACGCTCTTGTGTGCTAAAAAGCACAACTCTGCCCCGTGTGAGGCTCGAACTCACGACCTTCAGATTATGAGACTGACGCGCTGCCTAACTGCGCCAACGAGGCATGTGCTGTGGCCAGTGTGAGTGGTGGAGCACTAGCTTCTGGATCATCTGCCATTCGGTGCAGCTCCAAACACGCTGCTCACCGTGCACTGTCATGTCAGGATGGCCGAGCGGTCTAAGGCGCTGCGTTCAGGTCGCAGTCTCCCCTGGAGGCGTGGGTTCGAATCCCACTTCTGACAGACATAACCTTTGGTTGCGGGCTCCAGGTAGACTCTTTAACCCACTGGCAAGTTGACCCAGTAACACGCTAATATTGACGAAGCACTGCAATTCAGTTCATGTCAGAGCCAATGGAACACTACGGTACCTCTTACCACCGGCATCGCATGAACTTTAAAGTAACACTTTTGTGCCATGTATGGGATTCTGTGGAATTTTTTTAATGCAGTTTCCAGGGAATGTCATGTCCTGACATTTCATGAAATTGGACATGTTTTATAGAATAGCATTCAATGGAATAACATGTTGTGATGTTTACCGGAATGAGAACTTGTTTATGAAAGGGTATTCATGTTTTGTTTGGGGTTTCTTTGGAGGGATGCAATGGGATTCTTGGAGTTTGACTGTGATGTCATGGACTGAAATTTTGGGGGTGCAGTAGAATTTCATGGCAAGGAATTCCTGGAAATCTCTTGGAATGACATGTCATGGGTTTATGGGCTGTGGGATGGAATGTCATGGAATGAGATTCATGGCATGTCAAGCGAAACATTACATCACTACTGACAAGAAACGTCATGAGAATGAAAGAATTATGTTCAGACTGAACAAAACATTGTAGTGACACTGCCCCAGTTTAGGTTAATATGAGAGGAATACTATTTCTGCATTTATTCAACATCTGCCCTACAAAATGACTGGATTATAATCGCATTGCTCATGAAGGAATGGACAATCACACAAAAGGGTATGAAGAAACCCGCTCTTTTGCCTAAACGCTCTTGTGTGCCAAAAAGCACTACTCTGCCCCGTGTGAGGCTCGAACTCAGGACCTTCAGATTATGAGACTGACGCGCTGCCTAACTGCGTCAATGAGGCATGTGCTGTGGCCAGTGTGAGTGGTGGAGCACTAGCTTCTGGATCATCTGCCATTCGGTGCAGCTCCAAACACGCTGCTCACCGTAAGCTGTCATGTCAAGATGGCCGTGCGGTCTAAGGCGCTGCGTTCAGGTCGCAGTCTCCCCTGGAGGCTTGGTTTCTAATCCCACTTCTGACAGACCTAACCTTTGGTTGCGGGCTCCAGGTAGAGTCTTTAACCCTCTGGCAAGTTGACCCAGTAACACACTAATATTGACGAAGCACTGCATTTCAGTTCATGTCAGAGCCAATGGAACACTACGGTACCTCTGACCACCGGCATCGTATGAACTTTAAAGTAACACTTTTGTGCCATGTATGGGATTCTGTGGAATTTCCATGCAGTTTCCAGGGAATGTCATGTCCTGACATTTCATGAAATTGGACATGTTTTATAGAATAGCATTCAATGGAATACCATGTTGTGATTTTTACCGGAATGAGAACTTGTTTATGAAAGGGTATTCATGTTTTGTTTGGGGTTTCTTTGGAGGGATGCAATGGGATTCTTGGAGTTTGACTGTGATGTCGTGGACTGAAATTTTGGGGGTGCAGTAGAATTTCATTGCAAGGAATTCCTGGAAATCTCTTGGAATGACATGTCATGGGTTTATGGGCTGTGGGATGGAATGTCATGGAATGAGAATCATGAAATGTCAAGCGAAACATTACATCACTACTGACAAGAAACATCATGAGAATGAAAGAATTATGTTCAACCTGAACAAAACATTGTAGTGACACTGCCCCATTTTAGGTGAATATGAGAGGAATACTATTACTGCATTTATTCAACATCTGCCCTACAAAATGACTGGAATTCAATCGCATTGCTCATGAAGGAATGGACAATCACACAAAAGGGTATGAAGAAACCCGCTCTTTTGCCTAAACACTCTTGTGTGCTAAAAAGCACAACTCTGCCCCGCGTGAGGCTCGAATTCACGACCGTCAGATTATGAGACTGACGCGCTGCCTAACTGCGCCAACGAGGCATGTGCTGTGGCCAGTGTGAGTGGTGGAGCACTAGCTTCTGGATCATCTGCCATTCGGTGCAGCTCCAAACACGCTGCTCACCGTGCGCTGTCATGTCAGGATGGCCGAGCGGTCTAAGGCGCTGCGTTCAGGTCGCAGTCTCCCCTGGAGGCGTGGGTTCGAATCCCACTTCTGACAGACCTGACCTTTGGTTGCGGGCTCCAGGTAGACTCTTTAACCCTCTGGCAAGTTGACCCAGTAACACGCTAATATTGACGAAGCACTGCAATTCAGTTCATGTCAGAGCCAATGGAACACTACGGTACCTCTGACCACCGGCATCGCATGAACTTTAAAGTAACACTTTTGTTCCATGTATGGGATTCTGTGGAATTTCCATGCAGTTTCCAGGGAATGTCATGTCCTGACATTTCATGAAATTGGACATGTTTTATAGAATAGCATTCAATGGAATAACATGTTGTGATGTTTACCGGAATGAGAACTTGTTTATGAAAGGGTATTCATGTTTTGTTTGGGGTTTCTTTGGAGGGATGCAATGGGATTCTTGGAGTTTGACTGTGATGTCATGGACTGAAATTTTGGGGGTGCAGTAGAATTTCATGGCAAGGAATTCCTGGAAATCTCTTGGAATGACATGTCATGGGTTTATGGGCTGTGGGATGGAATGTCATGGAATGAGATTCATGAAATGTCAAGCGAAACATTACATCACTACTGACAAGAAACATCATGAGAATGAAAGAATTATGTTCAACCTGAACAAAACATTGTAGTGACACTGCCCCATTTTAGGTGAATATGAGAGGAATACTATTGCTGCATTTATTCAACATCTGCCCCACAAAATGACTGGATTTCAATCGCATTGCTCATGAAGGAATGGACAATCACACAAAAGGGTATGAAGAAACCCGCTCTTTTGCCTAAACGCTCTTGTGTGCCAAAAAGCACCACTCTGCCCCGTGTGAGGCTCGAACTCACGACCTTCAGATTATGAGACTGACGCGCTGCCTAACTGCGCCAACGAGGCGTGTGCTGTGGCCAGTGTGAGTGGTGGAGCACTAGCTTCTGGATCATCTGCCATTCGGTGCAGCTCCAAACACGCTGCTCACCGTGCGCTGTCATGTCAGGATGGCCGAGCGGTCTAAGGCGCTGCGTTCAGGTCGCAGTCTCCCCTGGAGGCGTGGGTTCGAATCCCACTTCTGACAGACCTAACCTTTGGTTGCGGGCTCCAGGTAGACTCTTTAACCCTCTGGCAAGTTGACCCAGTAACACGCTAATATTGACGAAGCACTGCAATTCAGTTCATGTCAGAGCCAATGGAACACTACGGTACCTCTGACCACCGGCATCGCATGAACTTTAAAGTAACACTTTTGTGCCATGTATGGGATTCTGTGGAATTTTCATGCAGTTTCCAGGGAATGTCATGTCCTGACATTTCATGAAATTGGACATGTTTTATAGAATAGCATTCAATGGAATACCATGTTGTGATGTTTACCGGAATGAGAACTTGTTTATGAAAGGGTATTCATGTTTTGTTTGGGGTTTCTTTGGAGGGATGCAATGGGATTCTTGGAGTTTGACTGTGATGTCATGGACTGAAATTTTGGGGGTGCAGTAGAATTTCATGGCAAGGAATTCCTGGAAATCTATTGGAATGACATGTCATGGGTTTATGGGCTGTGGGATGGAATGTCATGGAATGAGATTCATGGCATGTCAAGCGAAACATTACATAACAACTGACAAGAAACGTCATGAGAATGAAAGAATTATGTTCAGACTGAACAAAACATTGTAGTGACACTGCCCCAGTTTAGGTGAATATGAGAGGAATACTATTTCTGCATTTATTCAACATCTGCCCTACAAAATGACTGGATTTCAATCGCATTGCTCATGAAGGAATGGACAATCACACAAAAGGGTATGAAGAAACCCGCTCTTTTGCCTAAACGCTCTTGTGTGCCAAAAAGCACCACTCTGCCCCGTGTGAGGCTCGAACTCACGACCTTCAGATTATGAGACTGACGCGCTGCCTAACTGCGCCAACGAGGCATGTGCTGTGGCCAGTGTGAGTGGTGGAGCACTAGCTTCTGGATCATCTGCCATTCGGTGCAGCTCCAAACACGCTGCTCACCATGAGCTTTCTTGTCAGGATGGCCGAGCGGTCTAAGGCGCTGCGTTCAGGTCGCAGTCTCCCCTGGAGGAGTGGGTTCGAATCCCACTTCTGACAGACCTAACCTTTGGTTGCGGGCTCCAGGTAGAGTCTTTAACCCTCTGGCAAGTTGACCCAGTAACACACTAATATTGACGAAGCACTGCATTTCAGTTCATGTCAGAGCCAATGGAACACTACGGTACCTCTGACCACCGGCATCGTATGAACTTTAAAGTAACACTTTTGTGCCATGTATGGGATTCTGTGGAATTTCCATGCAGTTTCCAGGGAATGTCATGTCCTGACATTTCATGAAATTGGACATGTTTTATAGAATAGCATTCAATGGAATACCATGTTGTGATGTTTACCGGAATGAGAACTTGTTTATGAAAGGGTATTCATGTTTTGTTTGGGGTTTCTTTGGAGGGATGCAATGGGATTCTTGGAGTTTGACTGTGATGTCATGGACTGAAATTTTGGGGGTGCAGTAGAATTTCATTGCAAGGAATTCCTGGAAATCTCTTGGAATGACATGTCATGGGTTTATGGGCTGTGGGATGGAATGTCATGGAATGAGATTCATGGCATGTCAAGCGAAACATTACATCACTACTGACAAGAAACGTCTTGAGAATGAAAGAATTATGTTCAGACTGAACAAAACATTGTAGTGACACTGCCCCATTTTAGGTGAATATGAGAGGAATACTATTACTGCATTTATTCAACATCTGCCCTACAAAATGACTGGAATTCAATCGCATTGCTCATGAAGGAATGGACAATCACACAAAAGGGTATGAAGAAACCCGCTCTTTTGCCTAAACGCTCTTGTGTGCTAAAAAGCACAACCCTGCCCCGTGTGAGGCTCGAACTCACGACCTTCAGATTATGAGACTGACGCGCTGCCTAACTGCGCCAACGAGGCATGTGCTGTGGCCAGTGTGAGTGGTGGAGCACTAGCTTCTGGATCATCTGCCATTCGGTGCAGCTCCAAACACGCTGCTCACCGTGCGCTGTCATGTCAGGATGGCCGAGCGGTCTAAGGCGCTGCGTTCAGGTCGCAGTCTCCCCTGGAGGCGTGGGTTCGAATCCCACTTCTGACAGACCTAACCTTTGGTTGCGGGCTCCAGGTAGACTCTTTAACCCTCTGGCAAGTTGACCCAGTAACACGCTAATATTGACGAAGCACTGCAATTCAGTTCATGTCAGAGCCAATGGAACACTACGGTACCTCTGACCACCGGCATCGCATGAACTTTAAAGTAACACTTTTGTGCCATGTATGGGATTCTGTGGAATTTTCATGCAGTTTCCAGGGAATGTCATGTCCTGACATTTCATGAAATTGGACATGTTTTATAGAATAGCATTCAATGGAATAACATGTTGTGATGTTTACCGGAATGAGAACTTGTTTATGAAAGGGTATTCATGTTTTGTTTGGGGTTTCTTTGGAGGGATGCAATGGGATTCTTGGAGTTTGACTGTGATGTCATGGACTGAAATTTTGGGGGTGCAGTAGAATTTCATGGCAAGGAATTCCTGGAAATCTCTTGGAATGACATGTCATGGGTTTATGGGCTGTGGGATGGAATGTCATGGAATGAGATTCATGGCATGTCAAGCGAAACATTACATCACTACTGACAAGAAACGTCATGAGAATGAAAGAATTATGTTCAGACTGAACAAAACATTGTAGTGACACTGCCCCAGTTTAGGTGAATATGAGAGGAATACTATTTCTGCATTTATTCAACATCTGCCCTACAAAATGACTGGATTTCAATCGCATTGCTCATGAAGGAATGGACAATCACACAAAAGGGTATGAAGAAACCCGCTCTTTTGCCTAAACGCTCTTGTGTGCCAAAAAGCACCACTCTGCCCCGTGTGAGGCTCGAACTCACGACCTTCAGATTATGAGACTGACGCGCTGCCTAACTGCGCCAACGAGGCATGTGCTGTGGCCAGTGTGAGTGGTGGAGCACTAGCTTCTGGATCATCTGCCATTCGGTGCAGCTCCAAACACGCTGCTCACCGTGAGCTGTCATGTCAGGATGGCCGAGCGGTCTAAGGCGCTGCGTTCAGGTCGCAGTCTCCCCTGGAGGCGTGGGTTCGAATCCCACTTCTGACAGACCTAACCTTTGGTTGCGGGCTCCAGGTAGAGTCTTTAACCATCTGGCAAGTTGACCCAGTAACACACTAATATTGACGAAGCACTGCATTTTAGTTCATGTCAGAGCCAATGGAACACTACGGTACCTCTGACCACCGGCATCGTATGAACTTTAAAGTAACACTTTTGTGCCATGTATGGGATTCTGTGGAATTTCCATGCAGTTTCCAGGGAATGTCATGTCCTGACATTTCATGAAATTGGACATGTTTTATAGAATAGCATTCAATGGAATACCATGTTGCGATGTTTACCGGAATGAGAACTTGTTTATGAAAGGGTATTCATGTTTTGTTTGGGGTTTCTTTGGAGGGATGCAATGGGATTCTTGGAGTTTGACTGTGATGTCATGGACTGAAATTTTGGGGGTGCAGTAGAATTTCATGGCAAGGAATTCCTGGAAATCTCTTGGAATGACATGTCATGGGTTTATGGGCTGTGGGATGGAATGTCATGGAATGAGATTCATGAAATGTCAAGCGAAACATTACATCACTACTGACAAGAAACATCATGAGAATGAAAGAATTATGTTCAACCTGAACAAAACATTGTAGTGACACTGCCCCATTTTAGGTGAATATGAGAGGAATACTATTGCTGCATTTATTCAACATCTGCCCCACAAAATGACTGGATTTCAATCGCATTGCTCATGAAGGAATGGACAATCACACAAAAGGGTATGAAGAAACCCGCTCTTTTGCCTAAACGCTCTTGTGTGCCAAAAAGCACCACTCTGCCCCGTGTGAGGCTCGAACTCACGACCTTCAGATTATGAGACTGACGCGCTGCCTAACTGCGCCAACGAGGCGTGTGCTGTGGCCAGTGTGAGTGGTGGAGCACTAGCTTCTGGATCATCTGCCATTCGGTGCAGCTCCAAACACGCTGCTCACCGTGAGCTGTCATGTCAGGATGGCCGAGCGGTCTAAGGCGCTGCGTTCAGGTTGCAGTCTCCCCTGGAGGCGTGGGTTCGAATCCCACTTCTGACAGACCTAACCTTTGGTTGCGGGCTCCAGGTAGACTCTTTAACCCTCTGGCAAGTTGACCCAGTAACACGCTAATATTGACGAAGCACTGCAATTCAGTTCATGTCAGAGCCAATGGAACACTACGGTACCTCTGACCACCGGCATCGCATGAACTTTAAAGTAACACTTTTGTGCCATGTATGGGATTCTGTGGAATTTCCATGCAGTTTCCAGGGAATGTCATGTCCTGACATTTCATGAAATTGGACATGTTTTATAGAATAGCATTCAATGGAATACCATGTTGTGATTTTTACCGGAATGAGAACTTGTTTATGAAAGGGTATTCATGTTTTGTTTGGGGTTTCTTTGGAGGGATGCAATGGGATTCTTGGAGTTTGACTGTGATGTCGTGGACTGAAATTTTGGGGGTGCAGTAGAATTTCATTGCAAGGAATTCCTGGAAATCTCTTGGAATGACATGTCATGGGTTTATGGGCTGTGGGATGGAATGTCATGGAATGAGAATCATGAAATGTCAAGCGAAACATTACATCACTACTGACAAGAAACATCATGAGAATGAAAGAATTATGTTCAACCTGAACAAAACATTGTAGTGACACTGCCCCATTTTAGGTGAATATGAGAGGAATACTATTACTGCATTTATTCAACATCTGCCCTACAAAATGACTGGAATTCAATCGCATTGCTCATGAAGGAATGGACAATCACACAAAAGGGTATGAAGAAACCCGCTCTTTTGCCTAAACACTCTTGTGTGCTAAAAAGCACAACTCTGCCCCGCGTGAGGCTCGAATTCACGACCGTCAGATTATGAGACTGACGCGCTGCCTAACTGCGCCAACGAGGCATGTGCTGTGGCCAGTGTGAGTGGTGGAGCACTAGCTTCTGGATCATCTGCCATTCGGTGCAGCTCCAAACACGCTGCTCACCGTGCGCTGTCATGTCAGGATGGCCGAGCGGTCTAAGGCGCTGCGTTCAGGTCGCAGTCTCCCCTGGAGGCGTGGGTTCGAATCCCACTTCTGACAGACCTGACCTTTGGTTGCGGGCTCCAGGTAGACTCTTTAACCCTCTGGCAAGTTGACCCAGTAACACGCTAATATTGACGAAGCACTGCAATTCAGTTCATGTCAGAGCCAATGGAACACTACGGTACCTCTGACCACCGGCATCGCATGAACTTTAAAGTAACACTTTTGTTCCATGTATGGGATTCTGTGGAATTTCCATGCAGTTTCCAGGGAATGTCATGTCCTGACATTTCATGAAATTGGACATGTTTTATAGAATAGCATTCAATGGAATAACATGTTGTGATGTTTACCGGAATGAGAACTTGTTTATGAAAGGGTATTCATGTTTTGTTTGGGGTTTCTTTGGAGGGATGCAATGGGATTCTTGGAGTTTGACTGTGATGTCATGGACTGAAATTTTGGGGGTGCAGTAGAATTTCATGGCAAGGAATTCCTGGAAATCTCTTGGAATGACATGTCATGGGTTTATGGGCTGTGGGATGGAATGTCATGGAATGAGATTCATGAAATGTCAAGCGAAACATTACATCACTACTGACAAGAAACATCATGAGAATGAAAGAATTATGTTCAACCTGAACAAAACATTGTAGTGACACTGCCCCATTTTAGGTGAATATGAGAGGAATACTATTGCTGCATTTATTCAACATCTGCCCCACAAAATGACTGGATTTCAATCGCATTGCTCATGAAGGAATGGACAATCACACAAAAGGGTATGAAGAAACCCGCTCTTTTGCCTAAACGCTCTTGTGTGCCAAAAAGCACCACTCTGCCCCGTGTGAGGCTCGAACTCACGACCTTCAGATTATGAGACTGACGCGCTGCCTAACTGCGCCAACGAGGCGTGTGCTGTGGCCAGTGTGAGTGGTGGAGCACTAGCTTCTGGATCATCTGCCATTCGGTGCAGCTCCAAACACGCTGCTCACCGTGCGCTGTCATGTCAGAATGGCCGAGCGGTCTAAGGCGCTGCGTTCAGGTCGCAGTCTCCCCTGGAGGCGTGGGTTCGAATCCCACTTCTGACAGACCTAACCTTTGGTTGCGGGCTCCAGGTAGACTCTTTAACCCTCTGGCAAGTTGACCCAGTAACACGCTAATATTGACGAAGCACTGCAATTCAGTTCATGTCAGAGCCAATGGAACACTACGGTACCTCTGACCACCGGCATCGCATGAACTTTAAAGTAACACTTTTGTGCCATGTATGGGATTCTGTGGAATTTTCATGCAGTTTCCAGGGAATGTCATGTCCTGACATTTCATGAAATTGGACATGTTTTATAGAATAGCATTCAATGGAATACCATGTTGTGATGTTTACCGGAATGAGAACTTGTTTATGAAAGGGTATTCATGTTTTGTTTGGGGTTTCTTTGGAGGGATGCAATGGGATTCTTGGAGTTTGACTGTGATGTCATGGACTGAAATTTTGGGGGTGCAGTAGAATTTCATGGCAAGGAATTCCTGGAAATCTATTGGAATGACATGTCATGGGTTTATGGGCTGTGGGATGGAATGTCATGGAATGAGATTCATGGCATGTCAAGCGAAACATTACATAACAACTGACAAGAAACGTCATGAGAATGAAAGAATTATGTTCAGACTGAACAAAACATTGTAGTGACACTGCCCCAGTTTAGGTGAATATGAGAGGAATACTATTTCTGCATTTATTCAACATCTGCCCTACAAAATGACTGGATTTCAATCGCATTGCTCATGAAGGAATGGACAATCACACAAAAGGGTATGAAGAAACCCGCTCTTTTGCCTAAACGCTCTTGTGTGCCAAAAAGCACCACTCTGCCCCGTGTGAGGCTCGAACTCACGACCTTCAGATTATGAGACTGACGCGCTGCCTAACTGCGCCAACGAGGCATGTGCTGTGGCCAGTGTGAGTGGTGGAGCACTAGCTTCTGGATCATCTGCCATTCGGTGCAGCTCCAAACACGCTGCTCACCATGAGCTTTCTTGTCAGGATGGCCGAGCGGTCTAAGGCGCTGCGTTCAGGTCGCAGTCTCCCCTGGAGGAGTGGGTTCGAATCCCACTTCTGACAGACCTAACCTTTGGTTGCGGGCTCCAGGTAGAGTCTTTAACCCTCTGGCAAGTTGACCCAGTAACACACTAATATTGACGAAGCACTGCATTTCAGTTCATGTCAGAGCCAATGGAACACTACGGTACCTCTGACCACCGGCATCGTATGAACTTTAAAGTAACACTTTTGTGCCATGTATGGGATTCTGTGGAATTTCCATGCAGTTTCCAGGGAATGTCATGTCCTGACATTTCATGAAATTGGACATGTTTTATAGAATAGCATTCAATGGAATACCATGTTGTGATGTTTACCGGAATGAGAACTTGTTTATGAAAGGGTATTCATGTTTTGTTTGGGGTTTCTTTGGAGGGATGCAATGGGATTCTTGGAGTTTGACTGTGATGTCATGGACTGAAATTTTGGGGGTGCAGTAGAATTTCATGGCAAGGAATTCCTGGAAATCTCTTGGAATGACATGTCATGGGTTTATGGGCTGTGGGATGGAATGTCATGGAATGAGATTCATGGCATGTCAAGCGAAACATTACATCACTACTGACAAGAAACGTCATGAGAATGAAAGAATTATGTTCAGACTGAACAAAACATTGTAGTGACACTGCCCCAGTTTAGGTGAATATGAGAGGAATACTATTTCTGCATTTATTCAACATCTGCCCTACAAAATGACTGGATTTCAATCGCATTGCTCATGAAGGAATGGACAATCACACAAAAGGGTATGAAGAAACCCGCTCTTTTGCCTAAACGCTCTTGTGTGCCAAAAAGCACCACTCTGCCCCGTGTGAGGCTCGAACTCACGACCTTCAGATTATGAGACTGACGCGCTGCCTAACTGCGCCAACGAGGCATGTGCTGTGGCCAGTGTGAGTGGTGGAGCACTAGCTTCTGGATCATCTGCCATTCGGTGCAGCTCCAAACACGCTGCTCACCGTGAGCTGTCATGTCAGGATGGCCGAGCGGTCTAAGGCGCTGCGTTCAGGTCGCAGTCTCCCCTGGAGGCGTGGGTTCGAATCCCACTTCTGACAGACCTAACCTTTGGTTGCGGGCTCCAGGTAGAGTCTTTAACCATCTGGCAAGTTGACCCAGTAACACACTAATATTGACGAAGCACTGCATTTTAGTTCATGTCAGAGCCAATGGAACACTACGGTACCTCTGACCACCGGCATCGTATGAACTTTAAAGTAACACTTTTGTGCCATGTATGGGATTCTGTGGAATTTCCATGCAGTTTCCAGGGAATGTCATGTCCTGACATTTCATGAAATTGGACATGTTTTATAGAATAGCATTCAATGGAATACCATGTTGCGATGTTTACCGGAATGAGAACTTGTTTATGAAAGGGTATTCATGTTTTGTTTGGGGTTTCTTTGGAGGGATGCAATGGGATTCTTGGAGTTTGACTGTGATGTCATGGACTGAAATTTTGGGGGTGCAGTAGAATTTCATGGCAAGGAATTCCTGGAAATCTCTTGGAATGACATGTCATGGGTTTATGGGCTGTGGGATGGAATGTCATGGAATGAGATTCATGAAATGTCAAGCGAAACATTACATCACTACTGACAAGAAACATCATGAGAATGAAAGAATTATGTTCAACCTGAACAAAACATTGTAGTGACACTGCCCCATTTTAGGTGAATATGAGAGGAATACTATTGCTGCATTTATTCAACATCTGCCCCACAAAATGACTGGATTTCAATCGCATTGCTCATGAAGGAATGGACAATCACACAAAAGGGTATGAAGAAACCCGCTCTTTTGCCTAAACGCTCTTGTGTGCCAAAAAGCACCACTCTGCCCCGTGTGAGGCTCGAACTCACGACCTTCAGATTATGAGACTGACGCGCTGCCTAACTGCGCCAACGAGGCGTGTGCTGTGGCCAGTGTGAGTGGTGGAGCACTAGCTTCTGGATCATCTGCCATTCGGTGCAGCTCCAAACACGCTGCTCA
The DNA here is from genome assembly GCF_024679245.1 of Pseudorasbora parva. Lineage (NCBI taxonomy): Eukaryota > Metazoa > Chordata > Actinopteri > Cypriniformes > Gobionidae > Pseudorasbora > Pseudorasbora parva. The sequence continues at coordinate 16,026,574 of NC_090191.1, read as the reverse complement.
CCGTGAGCTGTCATGTCAGGATGGCCGAGCGGTCTAAGGCGCTGCGTTCAGGTTGCAGTCTCCCCTGGAGGCGTGGGTTCGAATCCCACTTCTGACAGACCTAACCTTTGGTTGCGGGCTCCAGGTAGACTCTTTAACCCTCTGGCAAGTTGACCCAGTAACACGCTAATATTGACGAAGCACTGCAATTCAGTTCATGTCAGAGCCAATGGAACACTACGGTACCTCTGACCACCGGCATCGCATGAACTTTAAAGTAACACTTTTGTGCCATGTATGGGATTCTGTGGAATTTTCATGCAGTTTCCAGGGAATGTCATGTCCTGACATTTCATGAAATTGGACATGTTTTATAGAATAGCATTCAATGGAATAACATGTTGTGATGTTTACCGGAATGAGAACTTGTTTATGAAAGGGTATTCATGTTTTGTTTGGGGTTTCTTTGGAGGGATGCAATGGGATTCTTGGAGTTTGACTGTGATGTCATGGACTGAAATTTTGGGGGTGCAGTAGAATTTCATGGCAAGGAATTCCTGGAAATCTCTTGGAATGACATGTCATGGGTTTATGGGCTGTGGGATGGAATGTCATGGAATGAGAATCATGAAATGTCAAGCGAAACATTACATCACTACTGACAAGAAACATCATGAGAATGAAAGAATTATGTTCAACCTGAACAAAACATTGTAGTGACACTGCCCCATTTTAGGTGAATATGAGAGGAATACTATTACTGCATTTATTCAACATCTGCCCTACAAAATGACTGGAATTCAATCGCATTGCTCATGAAGGAATGGACAATCACACAAAAGGGTATGAAGAAACCCGCTCTTTTGCCTAAACGCTCTTGTGTGCTAAAAAGCACAACTCTGCCCCGTGTGAGGCTCGAACTCACGACCTTCAGATTATGAGACTGACGCGCTGCCTAACTGCGCCAACGAGGCATGTGCTGTGGCCAGTGTGAGTGGTGGAGCACTAGCTTCTGGATCATCTGCCATTCGGTGCAGCTCCAAACACGCTGCTCACCGTGCACTGTCATGTCAGGATGGCCGAGCGGTCTAAGGCGCTGCGTTCAGGTCGCAGTCTCCCCTGGAGGCGTGGGTTCGAATCCCACTTCTGACAGACATAACCTTTGGTTGCGGGCTCCAGGTAGACTCTTTAACCCACTGGCAAGTTGACCCAGTAACACGCTAATATTGACGAAGCACTGCAATTCAGTTCATGTCAGAGCCAATGGAACACTACGGTACCTCTTACCACCGGCATCGCATGAACTTTAAAGTAACACTTTTGTGCCATGTATGGGATTCTGTGGAATTTTTTTAATGCAGTTTCCAGGGAATGTCATGTCCTGACATTTCATGAAATTGGACATGTTTTATAGAATAGCATTCAATGGAATAACATGTTGTGATGTTTACCGGAATGAGAACTTGTTTATGAAAGGGTATTCATGTTTTGTTTGGGGTTTCTTTGGAGGGATGCAATGGGATTCTTGGAGTTTGACTGTGATGTCATGGACTGAAATTTTGGGGGTGCAGTAGAATTTCATGGCAAGGAATTCCTGGAAATCTCTTGGAATGACATGTCATGGGTTTATGGGCTGTGGGATGGAATGTCATGGAATGAGATTCATGGCATGTCAAGCGAAACATTACATCACTACTGACAAGAAACGTCATGAGAATGAAAGAATTATGTTCAGACTGAACAAAACATTGTAGTGACACTGCCCCAGTTTAGGTTAATATGAGAGGAATACTATTTCTGCATTTATTCAACATCTGCCCTACAAAATGACTGGATTATAATCGCATTGCTCATGAAGGAATGGACAATCACACAAAAGGGTATGAAGAAACCCGCTCTTTTGCCTAAACGCTCTTGTGTGCCAAAAAGCACTACTCTGCCCCGTGTGAGGCTCGAACTCAGGACCTTCAGATTATGAGACTGACGCGCTGCCTAACTGCGTCAATGAGGCATGTGCTGTGGCCAGTGTGAGTGGTGGAGCACTAGCTTCTGGATCATCTGCCATTCGGTGCAGCTCCAAACACGCTGCTCACCGTAAGCTGTCATGTCAGGATGGCCGTGCGGTCTAAGGCGCTGCGTTCAGGTCGCAGTCTCCCCTGGAGGCTTGGTTTCTAATCCCACTTCTGACAGACCTAACCTTTGGTTGCGGGCTCCAGGTAGAGTCTTTAACCCTCTGGCAAGTTGACCCAGTAACACACTAATATTGACGAAGCACTGCATTTCAGTTCATGTCAGAGCCAATGGAACACTACGGTACCTCTGACCACCGGCATCGTATGAACTTTAAAGTAACACTTTTGTGCCATGTATGGGATTCTGTGGAATTTCCATGCAGTTTCCAGGGAATGTCATGTCCTGACATTTCATGAAATTGGACATGTTTTATAGAATAGCATTCAATGGAATACCATGTTGTGATTTTTACCGGAATGAGAACTTGTTTATGAAAGGGTATTCATGTTTTGTTTGGGGTTTCTTTGGAGGGATGCAATGGGATTCTTGGAGTTTGACTGTGATGTCGTGGACTGAAATTTTGGGGGTGCAGTAGAATTTCATTGCAAGGAATTCCTGGAAATCTCTTGGAATGACATGTCATGGGTTTATGGGCTGTGGGATGGAATGTCATGGAATGAGAATCATGAAATGTCAAGCGAAACATTACATCACTACTGACAAGAAACATCATGAGAATGAAAGAATTATGTTCAACCTGAACAAAACATTGTAGTGACACTGCCCCATTTTAGGTGAATATGAGAGGAATACTATTACTGCATTTATTCAACATCTGCCCTACAAAATGACTGGAATTCAATCGCATTGCTCATGAAGGAATGGACAATCACACAAAAGGGTATGAAGAAACCCGCTCTTTTGCCTAAACACTCTTGTGTGCTAAAAAGCACAACTCTGCCCCGCGTGAGGCTCGAATTCACGACCGTCAGATTATGAGACTGACGCGCTGCCTAACTGCGCCAACGAGGCATGTGCTGTGGCCAGTGTGAGTGGTGGAGCACTAGCTTCTGGATCATCTGCCATTCGGTGCAGCTCCAAACACGCTGCTCACCGTGCGCTGTCATGTCAGGATGGCCGAGCGGTCTAAGGCGCTGCGTTCAGGTCGCAGTCTCCCCTGGAGGCGTGGGTTCGAATCCCACTTCTGACAGACCTGACCTTTGGTTGCGGGCTCCAGGTAGACTCTTTAACCCTCTGGCAAGTTGACCCAGTAACACGCTAATATTGACGAAGCACTGCAATTCAGTTCATGTCAGAGCCAATGGAACACTACGGTACCTCTGACCACCGGCATCGCATGAACTTTAAAGTAACACTTTTGTTCCATGTATGGGATTCTGTGGAATTTCCATGCAGTTTCCAGGGAATGTCATGTCCTGACATTTCATGAAATTGGACATGTTTTATAGAATAGCATTCAATGGAATAACATGTTGTGATGTTTACCGGAATGAGAACTTGTTTATGAAAGGGTATTCATGTTTTGTTTGGGGTTTCTTTGGAGGGATGCAATGGGATTCTTGGAGTTTGACTGTGATGTCATGGACTGAAATTTTGGGGGTGCAGTAGAATTTCATGGCAAGGAATTCCTGGAAATCTCTTGGAATGACATGTCATGGGTTTATGGGCTGTGGGATGGAATGTCATGGAATGAGATTCATGAAATGTCAAGCGAAACATTACATCACTACTGACAAGAAACATCATGAGAATGAAAGAATTATGTTCAACCTGAACAAAACATTGTAGTGACACTGCCCCATTTTAGGTGAATATGAGAGGAATACTATTGCTGCATTTATTCAACATCTGCCCCACAAAATGACTGGATTTCAATCGCATTGCTCATGAAGGAATGGACAATCACACAAAAGGGTATGAAGAAACCCGCTCTTTTGCCTAAACGCTCTTGTGTGCCAAAAAGCACCACTCTGCCCCGTGTGAGGCTCGAACTCACGACCTTCAGATTATGAGACTGACGCGCTGCCTAACTGCGCCAACGAGGCGTGTGCTGTGGCCAGTGTGAGTGGTGGAGCACTAGCTTCTGGATCATCTGCCATTCGGTGCAGCTCCAAACACGCTGCTCACCGTGCGCTGTCATGTCAGAATGGCCGAGCGGTCTAAGGCGCTGCGTTCAGGTCGCAGTCTCCCCTGGAGGCGTGGGTTCGAATCCCACTTCTGACAGACCTAACCTTTGGTTGCGGGCTCCAGGTAGACTCTTTAACCCTCTGGCAAGTTGACCCAGTAACACGCTAATATTGACGAAGCACTGCAATTCAGTTCATGTCAGAGCCAATGGAACACTACGGTACCTCTGACCACCGGCATCGCATGAACTTTAAAGTAACACTTTTGTGCCATGTATGGGATTCTGTGGAATTTTCATGCAGTTTCCAGGGAATGTCATGTCCTGACATTTCATGAAATTGGACATGTTTTATAGAATAGCATTCAATGGAATACCATGTTGTGATGTTTACCGGAATGAGAACTTGTTTATGAAAGGGTATTCATGTTTTGTTTGGGGTTTCTTTGGAGGGATGCAATGGGATTCTTGGAGTTTGACTGTGATGTCATGGACTGAAATTTTGGGGGTGCAGTAGAATTTCATGGCAAGGAATTCCTGGAAATCTATTGGAATGACATGTCATGGGTTTATGGGCTGTGGGATGGAATGTCATGGAATGAGATTCATGGCATGTCAAGCGAAACATTACATAACAACTGACAAGAAACGTCATGAGAATGAAAGAATTATGTTCAGACTGAACAAAACATTGTAGTGACACTGCCCCAGTTTAGGTGAATATGAGAGGAATACTATTTCTGCATTTATTCAACATCTGCCCTACAAAATGACTGGATTTCAATCGCATTGCTCATGAAGGAATGGACAATCACACAAAAGGGTATGAAGAAACCCGCTCTTTTGCCTAAACGCTCTTGTGTGCCAAAAAGCACCACTCTGCCCCGTGTGAGGCTCGAACTCACGACCTTCAGATTATGAGACTGACGCGCTGCCTAACTGCGCCAACGAGGCATGTGCTGTGGCCAGTGTGAGTGGTGGAGCACTAGCTTCTGGATCATCTGCCATTCGGTGCAGCTCCAAACACGCTGCTCACCATGAGCTTTCTTGTCAGGATGGCCGAGCGGTCTAAGGCGCTGCGTTCAGGTCGCAGTCTCCCCTGGAGGAGTGGGTTCGAATCCCACTTCTGACAGACCTAACCTTTGGTTGCGGGCTCCAGGTAGAGTCTTTAACCCTCTGGCAAGTTGACCCAGTAACACACTAATATTGACGAAGCACTGCATTTCAGTTCATGTCAGAGCCAATGGAACACTACGGTACCTCTGACCACCGGCATCGTATGAACTTTAAAGTAACACTTTTGTGCCATGTATGGGATTCTGTGGAATTTCCATGCAGTTTCCAGGGAATGTCATGTCCTGACATTTCATGAAATTGGACATGTTTTATAGAATAGCATTCAATGGAATACCATGTTGTGATGTTTACCGGAATGAGAACTTGTTTATGAAAGGGTATTCATGTTTTGTTTGGGGTTTCTTTGGAGGGATGCAATGGGATTCTTGGAGTTTGACTGTGATGTCATGGACTGAAATTTTGGGGGTGCAGTAGAATTTCATTGCAAGGAATTCCTGGAAATCTCTTGGAATGACATGTCATGGGTTTATGGGCTGTGGGATGGAATGTCATGGAATGAGATTCATGGCATGTCAAGCGAAACATTACATCACTACTGACAAGAAACGTCTTGAGAATGAAAGAATTATGTTCAGACTGAACAAAACATTGTAGTGACACTGCCCCATTTTAGGTGAATATGAGAGGAATACTATTACTGCATTTATTCAACATCTGCCCTACAAAATGACTGGAATTCAATCGCATTGCTCATGAAGGAATGGACAATCACACAAAAGGGTATGAAGAAACCCGCTCTTTTGCCTAAACGCTCTTGTGTGCTAAAAAGCACAACCCTGCCCCGTGTGAGGCTCGAACTCACGACCTTCAGATTATGAGACTGACGCGCTGCCTAACTGCGCCAACGAGGCATGTGCTGTGGCCAGTGTGAGTGGTGGAGCACTAGCTTCTGGATCATCTGCCATTCGGTGCAGCTCCAAACACGCTGCTCACCGTGCGCTGTCATGTCAGGATGGCCGAGCGGTCTAAGGCGCTGCGTTCAGGTCGCAGTCTCCCCTGGAGGCGTGGGTTCGAATCCCACTTCTGACAGACCTAACCTTTGGTTGCGGGCTCCAGGTAGACTCTTTAACCCTCTGGCAAGTTGACCCAGTAACACGCTAATATTGACGAAGCACTGCAATTCAGTTCATGTCAGAGCCAATGGAACACTACGGTACCTCTGACCACCGGCATCGCATGAACTTTAAAGTAACACTTTTGTGCCATGTATGGGATTCTGTGGAATTTTCATGCAGTTTCCAGGGAATGTCATGTCCTGACATTTCATGAAATTGGACATGTTTTATAGAATAGCATTCAATGGAATAACATGTTGTGATGTTTACCGGAATGAGAACTTGTTTATGAAAGGGTATTCATGTTTTGTTTGGGGTTTCTTTGGAGGGATGCAATGGGATTCTTGGAGTTTGACTGTGATGTCATGGACTGAAATTTTGGGGGTGCAGTAGAATTTCATGGCAAGGAATTCCTGGAAATCTCTTGGAATGACATGTCATGGGTTTATGGGCTGTGGGATGGAATGTCATGGAATGAGATTCATGGCATGTCAAGCGAAACATTACATCACTACTGACAAGAAACGTCATGAGAATGAAAGAATTATGTTCAGACTGAACAAAACATTGTAGTGACACTGCCCCAGTTTAGGTGAATATGAGAGGAATACTATTTCTGCATTTATTCAACATCTGCCCTACAAAATGACTGGATTTCAATCGCATTGCTCATGAAGGAATGGACAATCACACAAAAGGGTATGAAGAAACCCGCTCTTTTGCCTAAACGCTCTTGTGTGCCAAAAAGCACCACTCTGCCCCGTGTGAGGCTCGAACTCACGACCTTCAGATTATGAGACTGACGCGCTGCCTAACTGCGCCAACGAGGCATGTGCTGTGGCCAGTGTGAGTGGTGGAGCACTAGCTTCTGGATCATCTGCCATTCGGTGCAGCTCCAAACACACTGCTCACCGTGAGCTGTCATGTCAGGATGGCCGAGCGGACTAAGGCGCTGCGTTCAGGTCGCAGTCTCCCCTGGAGGCGTGGGTTCGAATCCCACTTCTGACAGACCTAACCTTTGGTTGCGGGCTCCAGGTAGAGTCTTTAACCATCTGGCAAGTTGACCCAGTAACACACTAATATTGACGAAGCACTGCATTTTAGTTCATGTCAGAGCCAATGGAACACTACGGTACCTCTGACCACCGGCATCGTATGAACTTTAAAGTAACACTTTTGTGCCATGTATGGGATTCTGTGGAATTTCCATGCAGTTTCCAGGGAATGTCATGTCCTGACATTTCATGAAATTGGACATGTTTTATAGAATAGCATTCAATGGAATACCATGTTGCGATGTTTACCGGAATGAGAACTTGTTTATGAAAGGGTATTCATGTTTTGTTTGGGGTTTCTTTGGAGGGATGCAATGGGATTCTTGGAGTTTGACTGTGATGTCATGGACTGAAATTTTGGGGGTGCAGTAGAATTTCATGGCAAGGAATTCCTGGAAATCTCTTGGAATGACATGTCATGGGTTTATGGGCTGTGGGATGGAATGTCATGGAATGAGATTCATGAAATGTCAAGCGAAACATTACATCACTACTGACAAGAAACATCATGAGAATGAAAGAATTATGTTCAACCTGAACAAAACATTGTAGTGACACTGCCCCATTTTAGGTGAATATGAGAGGAATACTATTGCTGCATTTATTCAACATCTGCCCCACAAAATGACTGGATTTCAATCGCATTGCTCATGAAGGAATGGACAATCACACAAAAGGGTATGAAGAAACCCGCTCTTTTGCCTAAACGCTCTTGTGTGCCAAAAAGCACCACTCTGCCCCGTGTGAGGCTCGAACTCACGACCTTCAGATTATGAGACTGACGCGCTGCCTAACTGCGCCAACGAGGCGTGTGCTGTGGCCAGTGTGAGTGGTGGAGCACTAGCTTCTGGATCATCTGCCATTCGGTGCAGCTCCAAACACGCTGCTCACCGTGAGCTGTCATGTCAGGATGGCCGAGCGGTCTAAGGCGCTGCGTTCAGGTTGCAGTCTCCCCTGGAGGCGTGGGTTCGAATCCCACTTCTGACAGACCTAACCTTTGGTTGCGGGCTCCAGGTAGACTCTTTAACCCTCTGGCAAGTTGACCCAGTAACACGCTAATATTGACGAAGCACTGCAATTCAGTTCATGTCAGAGCCAATGGAACACTACGGTACCTCTGACCACCGGCATCGCATGAACTTTAAAGTAACACTTTTGTGCCATGTATGGGATTCTGTGGAATTTTCATGCAGTTTCCAGGGAATGTCATGTCCTGACATTTCATGAAATTGGACATGTTTTATAGAATAGCATTCAATGGAATAACATGTTGTGATGTTTACCGGAATGAGAACTTGTTTATGAAAGGGTATTCATGTTTTGTTTGGGGTTTCTTTGGAGGGATGCAATGGGATTCTTGGAGTTTGACTGTGATGTCATGGACTGAAATTTTGGGGGTGCAGTAGAATTTCATGGCAAGGAATTCCTGGAAATCTCTTGGAATGACATGTCATGGGTTTATGGGCTGTGGGATGGAATGTCATGGAATGAGAATCATGAAATGTCAAGCGAAACATTACATCACTACTGACAAGAAACATCATGAGAATGAAAGAATTATGTTCAACCTGAACAAAACATTGTAGTGACACTGCCCCATTTTAGGTGAATATGAGAGGAATACTATTACTGCATTTATTCAACATCTGCCCTACAAAATGACTGGAATTCAATCGCATTGCTCATGAAGGAATGGACAATCACACAAAAGGGTATGAAGAAACCCGCTCTTTTGCCTAAACGCTCTTGTGTGCTAAAAAGCACAACTCTGCCCCGTGTGAGGCTCGAACTCACGACCTTCAGATTATGAGACTGACGCGCTGCCTAACTGCGCCAACGAGGCATGTGCTGTGGCCAGTGTGAGTGGTGGAGCACTAGCTTCTGGATCATCTGCCATTCGGTGCAGCTCCAAACACGCTGCTCACCGTGCACTGTCATGTCAGGATGGCCGAGCGGTCTAAGGCGCTGCGTTCAGGTCGCAGTCTCCCCTGGAGGCGTGGGTTCGAATCCCACTTCTGACAGACATAACCTTTGGTTGCGGGCTCCAGGTAGACTCTTTAACCCACTGGCAAGTTGACCCAGTAACACGCTAATATTGACGAAGCACTGCAATTCAGTTCATGTCAGAGCCAATGGAACACTACGGTACCTCTTACCACCGGCATCGCATGAACTTTAAAGTAACACTTTTGTGCCATGTATGGGATTCTGTGGAATTTTTTTAATGCAGTTTCCAGGGAATGTCATGTCCTGACATTTCATGAAATTGGACATGTTTTATAGAATAGCATTCAATGGAATAACATGTTGTGATGTTTACCGGAATGAGAACTTGTTTATGAAAGGGTATTCATGTTTTGTTTGGGGTTTCTTTGGAGGGATGCAATGGGATTCTTGGAGTTTGACTGTGATGTCATGGACTGAAATTTTGGGGGTGCAGTAGAATTTCATGGCAAGGAATTCCTGGAAATCTCTTGGAATGACATGTCATGGGTTTATGGGCTGTGGGATGGAATGTCATGGAATGAGATTCATGGCATGTCAAGCGAAACATTACATCACTACTGACAAGAAACGTCATGAGAATGAAAGAATTATGTTCAGACTGAACAAAACATTGTAGTGACACTGCCCCAGTTTAGGTTAATATGAGAGGAATACTATTTCTGCATTTATTCAACATCTGCCCTACAAAATGACTGGATTATAATCGCATTGCTCATGAAGGAATGGACAATCACACAAAAGGGTATGAAGAAACCCGCTCTTTTGCCTAAACGCTCTTGTGTGCCAAAAAGCACTACTCTGCCCCGTGTGAGGCTCGAACTCAGGTTCTTCAGATTATGAGACTGACGCGCTGCCTAACTGCGTCAATGAGGCATGTGCTGTGGCCAGTGTGAGTGGTGGAGCACTAGCTTCTGGATCATCTGCCATTCGGTGCAGCTCCAAACACGCTGCTCACCGTAAGCTGTCATGTCAGGATGGCCGAGCGGTCTAAGGCGCTGCGTTCAGGTCGCAGTCTCCCCTGGAGGCGTGGGTTCGAATCCCACTTCTGACAGACCTGACCTTTGGTTGCGGGCTCCAGGTAGACTCTTTAACCCTCTGGCAAGTTGACCCAGTAACACGCTAATATTGACGAAGCACTGCAATTCAGTTCATGTCAGAGCCAATGGAACACTACGGTACCTCTGACCACCGGCATCGCATGAACTTTAAAGTAACACTTTTGTTCCATGTATGGGATTCTGTGGAATTTCCATGCAGTTTCCAGGGAATGTCATGTCCTGACATTTCATGAAATTGGACATGTTTTATAGAATAGCATTCAATGGAATAACATGTTGTGATGTTTACCGGAATGAGAACTTGTTTATGAAAGGGTATTCATGTTTTGTTTGGGGTTTCTTTGGAGGGATGCAATGGGATTCTTGGAGTTTGACTGTGATGTCATGGACTGAAATTTTGGGGGTGCAGTAGAATTTCATGGCAAGGAATTCCTGGAAATCTCTTGGAATGACATGTCATGGGTTTATGGGCTGTGGGATGGAATGTCATGGAATGAGATTCATGAAATGTCAAGCGAAACATTACATCACTACTGACAAGAAACATCATGAGAATGAAAGAATTATGTTCAACCTGAACAAAACATTGTAGTGACACTGCCCCATTTTAGGTGAATATGAGAGGAATACTATTGCTGCATTTATTCAACATCTGCCCCACAAAATGACTGGATTTCAATCGCATTGCTCATGAAGGAATGGACAATCACACAAAAGGGTATGAAGAAACCCGCTCTTTTGCCTAAACGCTCTTGTGTGCCAAAAAGCACCACTCTGCCCCGTGTGAGGCTCGAACTCACGACCTTCAGATTATGAGACTGACGCGCTGCCTAACTGCGCCAACGAGGCGTGTGCTGTGGCCAGTGTGAGTGGTGGAGCACTAGCTTCTGGATCATCTGCCATTCGGTGCAGCTCCAAACACGCTGCTCACCGTGCGCTGTCATGTCAGAATGGCCGAGCGGTCTAAGGCGCTGCGTTCAGGTCGCAGTCTCCCCTGGAGGCGTGGGTTCGAATCCCACTTCTGACAGACCTAACCTTTGGTTGCGGGCTCCAGGTAGACTCTTTAACCCTCTGGCAAGTTGACCCAGTAACACGCTAATATTGACGAAGCACTGCAATTCAGTTCATGTCAGAGCCAATGGAACACTACGGTACCTCTGACCACCGGCATCGCATGAACTTTAAAGTAACACTTTTGTGCCATGTATGGGATTCTGTGGAATTTTCATGCAGTTTCCAGGGAATGTCATGTCCTGACATTTCATGAAATTGGACATGTTTTATAGAATAGCATTCAATGGAATACCATGTTGTGATGTTTACCGGAATGAGAACTTGTTTATGAAAGGGTATTCATGTTTTGTTTGGGGTTTCTTTGGAGGGATGCAATGGGATTCTTGGAGTTTGACTGTGATGTCATGGACTGAAATTTTGGGGGTGCAGTAGAATTTCATGGCAAGGAATTCCTGGAAATCTATTGGAATGACATGTCATGGGTTTATGGGCTGTGGGATGGAATGTCATGGAATGAGATTCATGGCATGTCAAGCGAAACATTACATAACAACTGACAAGAAACGTCATGAGAATGAAAGAATTATGTTCAGACTGAACAAAACATTGTAGTGACACTGCCCCAGTTTAGGTGAATATGAGAGGAATACTATTTCTGCATTTATTCAACATCTGCCCTACAAAATGACTGGATTTCAATCGCATTGCTCATGAAGGAATGGACAATCACACAAAAGGGTATGAAGAAACCCGCTCTTTTGCCTAAACGCTCTTGTGTGCCAAAAAGCACCACTCTGCCCCGTGTGAGGCTCGAACTCACGACCTTCAGATTATGAGACTGACGCGCTGCCTAACTGCGCCAACGAGGCATGTGCTGTGGCCAGTGTGAGTGGTGGAGCACTAGCTTCTGGATCATCTGCCATTCGGTGCAGCTCCAAACACGCTGCTCACCGTGCGCTGTCATGTCAGGATGGCCGAGCGGTCTAAGGCGCTGCGTTCAGGTCGCAGTCTCCCCTGGAGGCGTGGGTTCGAATCCCACTTCTGACAGACCTAACCTTTGGTTGCGGGCTCCAGGTAGACTCTTTAACCCTCTGGCAAGTTGACCCAGTAACACGCTAATATTGACGAAGCACTGCAATTCAGTTCATGTCAGAGCCAATGGAACACTACGGTACCTCTGACCACCGGCATCGCATGAACTTTAAAGTAACACTTTTGTGCCATGTATGGGATTCTGTGGAATTTTCATGCAGTTTCCAGGGAATGTCATGTCCTGACATTTCATGAAATTGGACATGTTTTATAGAATAGCATTCAATGGAATAACATGTTGTGATGTTTACCGGAATGAGAACTTGTTTATGAAAGGGTATTCATGTTTTGTTTGGGGTTTCTTTGGAGGGATGCAATGGGATTCTTGGAGTTTGACTGTGATGTCATGGACTGAAATTTTGGGGGTGCAGTAGAATTTCATGGCAAGGAATTCCTGGAAATCTCTTGGAATGACATGTCATGGGTTTATGGGCTGTGGGATGGAATGTCATGGAATGAGAATCATGAAATGTCAAGCGAAACATTACATCACTACTGACAAGAAACGTCATGAGAATGAAAGAATTATGTTCAGACTGAACAAAACATTGTAGTGACACTGCCCCAGTTTAGGTTAATATGAGAGGAATACTATTTCTGCATTTATTCAACATCTGCCCTACAAAATGACTGGATTATAATCGCATTGCTCATGAAGGAATGGACAATCACACAAAAGGGTATGAAGAAACCCGCTCTTTTGCCTAAACGCTCTTGTGTGCCAAAAAGCACTACTCTGCCCCGTGTGAGGCTCGAACTCAGGACCTTCAGATTATGAGACTGACGCGCTGCCTAACTGCGTCAATGAGGCATGTGCTGTGGCCAGTGTGAGTGGTGGAGCACTAGCTTCTGGATCATCTGCCATTCGGTGCAGCTCCAAACACGCTGCTCACCGTAAGCTGTCATGTCAGGATGGCCGTGCGGTCTAAGGCGCTGCGTTCAGGTCGCAGTCTCCCCTGGAGGCTTGGTTTCTAATCCCACTTCTGACAGACCTAACCTTTGGTTGCGGGCTCCAGGTACAGTCTTTAACCCTCTGGCAAGTTGACCCAGTAACACACTAATATTGACGAAGCACTGCATTTCAGTTCATGTCAGAGCCAATGGAACACTACGGTACCTCTGACCACCGGCATCGTATGAACTTTAAAGTAACACTTTTGTGCCATGTATGGGATTCTGTGGAATTTCCATGCAGTTTCCAGGGAATGTCATGTCCTGACATTTCATGAAATTGGACATGTTTTATAGAATAGCATTCAATGGAATACCATGTTGTGATTTTTACCGGAATGAGAACTTGTTTATGAAAGGGTATTCATGTTTTGTTTGGGGTTTCTTTGGAGGGATGCAATGGGATTCTTGGAGTTTGACTGTGATGTCGTGGACTGAAATTTTGGGGGTGCAGTAGAATTTCATTGCAAGGAATTCCTGGAAATCTCTTGGAATGACATGTCATGGGTTTATGGGCTGTGGGATGGAATGTCATGGAATGAGAATCATGAAATGTCAAGCGAAACATTACATCACTACTGACAAGAAACATCATGAGAATGAAAGAATTATGTTCAACCTGAACAAAACATTGTAGTGACACTGCCCCATTTTAGGTGAATATGAGAGGAATACTATTACTGCATTTATTCAACATCTGCCCTACAAAATGACTGGAATTCAATCGCATTGCTCATGAAGGAATGGACAATCACACAAAAGGGTATGAAGAAACCCGCTCTTTTGCCTAAACGCTCTTGTGTGCTAAAAAGCACAACTCTGCCCCGCGTGAGGCTCGAATTCACGACCGTCAGATAATGAGACTGACGCGCTGCCTAACTGCGCCAACGAGGCATGTGCTGTGGCCAGTGTGAGTGGTGGAGCACTAGCTTCTGGATCATCTGCCATTCGGTGCAGCTCCAAACACGCTGCTCACCGTGCGCTGTCATGTCAGGATGGCCGAGCGGTCTAAGGTGCTGCGTTCAGGTCGCAGTCTCCCCTGGAGGCGTGGGTTCGAATCCCACTTCTGACAGACCTGACCTTTGGTTGCGGGCTCCAGGTAGACTCTTTAACCCTCTGGCAAGTTGACCCAGTAACACGCTAATATTGACGAAGCACTGCAATTCAGTTCATGTCAGAGCCAATGGAACACTACGGTACCTCTGACCACCGGCATCGCATGAACTTTAAAGTAACACTTTTGTTCCATGTATGGGATTCTGTGGAATTTCCATGCAGTTTCCAGGGAATGTCATGTCCTGACATTTCATGAAATTGGACATGTTTTATAGAATAGCATTCAATGGAATAACATGTTGTGATGTTTACCGGAATGAGAACTTGTTTATGAAAGGGTATTCATGTTTTGTTTGGGGTTTCTTTGGAGGGATGCAATGGGATTCTTGGAGTTTGACTGTGATGTCATGGACTGAAATTTTGGGGGTGCAGTAGAATTTCATGGCAAGGAATTCCTGGAAATCTCTTGGAATGACATGTCATGGGTTTATGGGCTGTGGGATGGAATGTCATGGAATGAGATTCATGAAATGTCAAGCGAAACATTACATCACTACTGACAAGAAACATCATGAGAATGAAAGAATTATGTTCAACCTGAACAAAACATTGTAGTGACACTGCCCCATTTTAGGTGAATATGAGAGGAATACTATTGCTGCATTTATTCAACATCTGCCCCACAAAATGACTGGATTTCAATCGCATTGCTCATGAAGGAATGGACAATCACACAAAAGGGTATGAAGAAACCCGCTCTTTTGCCTAAACGCTCTTGTGTGCCAAAAAGCACCACTCTGCCCCGTGTGAGGCTCGAACTCACGACCTTCAGATTATGAGACTGACGCGCTGCCTAACTGCGCCAACGAGGCGTGTGCTGTGGCCAGTGTGAGTGGTGGAGCACTAGCTTCTGGATCATCTGCCATTCGGTGCAGCTCCAAACACGCTGCTCACCGTGCGCTGTCATGTCAGAATGGCCGAGCGGTCTAAGGCGCTGCGTTCAGGTCGCAGTCTCCCCTGGAGGCGTGGGTTCGAATCCCACTTCTGACAGACCTAACCTTTGGTTGCGGGCTCCAGGTAGACTCTTTAACCCTCTGGCAAGTTGACCCAGTAACACGCTAATATTGACGAAGCACTGCAATTCAGTTCATGTCAGAGCCAATGGAACACTACGGTACCTCTGACCACCGGCATCGCATGAACTTTAAAGTAACACTTTTGTGCCATGTATGGGATTCTGTGGAATTTTCATGCAGTTTCCAGGGAATGTCATGTCCTGACATTTCATGAAATTGGACATGTTTTATAGAATAGCATTCAATGGAATACCATGTTGTGATGTTTACCGGAATGAGAACTTGTTTATGAAAGGGTATTCATGTTTTGTTTGGGGTTTCTTTGGAGGGATGCAATGGGATTCTTGGAGTTTGACTGTGATGTCATGGACTGAAATTTTGGGGGTGCAGTAGAATTTCATGGCAAGGAATTCCTGGAAATCTATTGGAATGACATGTCATGGGTTTATGGGCTGTGGGATGGAATGTCATGGAATGAGATTCATGGCATGTCAAGCGAAACATTACATAACAACTGACAAGAAACGTCATGAGAATGAAAGAATTATGTTCAGACTGAACAAAACATTGTAGTGACACTGCCCCAGTTTAGGTGAATATGAGAGGAATACTATTTCTGCATTTATTCAACATCTGCCCTACAAAATGACTGGATTTCAATCGCATTGCTCATGAAGGAATGGACAATCACACAAAAGGGTATGAAGAAACCCGCTCTTTTGCCTAAACGCTCTTGTGTGCCAAAAAGCACCACTCTGCCCCGTGTGAGGCTCGAACTCACGACCTTCAGATTATGAGACTGACGCGCTGCCTAACTGCGCCAACGAGGCATGTGCTGTGGCCAGTGTGAGTGGTGGAGCACTAGCTTCTGGATCATCTGCCATTCGGTGCAGCTCCAAACACGCTGCTCACCATGAGCTTTCTTGTCAGGATGGCCGAGCGGTCTAAGGCGCTGCGTTCAGGTCGCAGTCTCCCCTGGAGGAGTGGGTTCGAATCCCACTTCTGACAGACCTAACCTTTGGTTGCGGGCTCCAGGTAGAGTCTTTAACCCTCTGGCAAGTTGACCCAGTAACACACTAATATTGACGAAGCACTGCATTTCAGTTCATGTCAGAGCCAATGGAACACTACGGTACCTCTGACCACCGGCATCGTATGAACTTTAAAGTAACACTTTTGTGCCATGTATGGGATTCTGTGGAATTTCCATGCAGTTTCCAGGGAATGTCATGTCCTGACATTTCATGAAATTGGACATGTTTTATAGAATAGCATTCAATGGAATACCATGTTGTGATGTTTACCGGAATGAGAACTTGTTTATGAAAGGGTATTCATGTTTTGTTTGGGGTTTCTTTGGAGGGATGCAATGGGATTCTTGGAGTTTGACTGTGATGTCATGGACTGAAATTTTGGGGGTGCAGTAGAATTTCATTGCAAGGAATTCCTGGAAATCTCTTGGAATGACATGTCATGGGTTTATGGGCTGTGGGATGGAATGTCATGGAATGAGATTCATGGCATGTCAAGCGAAACATTACATCACTACTGACAAGAAACGTCTTGAGAATGAAAGAATTATGTTCAGACTGAACAAAACATTGTAGTGACACTGCCCCATTTTAGGTGAATATGAGAGGAATACTATTACTGCATTTATTCAACATCTGCCCTACAAAATGACTGGAATTCAATCGCATTGCTCATGAAGGAATGGACAATCACACAAAAGGGTATGAAGAAACCCGCTCTTTTGCCTAAACGCTCTTGTGTGCTAAAAAGCACAACCCTGCCCCGTGTGAGGCTCGAACTCACGACCTTCAGATTATGAGACTGACGCGCTGCCTAACTGCGCCAACGAGGCATGTGCTGTGGCCAGTGTGAGTGGTGGAGCACTAGCTTCTGGATCATCTGCCATTCGGTGCAGCTCCAAACACGCTGCTCACCGTGCGCTGTCATGTCAGGATGGCCGAGCGGTCTAAGGCGCTGCGTTCAGGTCGCAGTCTCCCCTGGAGGCGTGGGTTCGAATCCCACTTCTGACAGACCTAACCTTTGGTTGCGGGCTCCAGGTAGACTCTTTAACCCTCTGGCAAGTTGACCCAGTAACACGCTAATATTGACGAAGCACTGCAATTCAGTTCATGTCAGAGCCAATGGAACACTACGGTACCTCTGACCACCGGCATCGCATGAACTTTAAAGTAACACTTTTGTGCCATGTATGGGATTCTGTGGAATTTTCATGCAGTTTCCAGGGAATGTCATGTCCTGACATTTCATGAAATTGGACATGTTTTATAGAATAGCATTCAATGGAATAACATGTTGTGATGTTTACCGGAATGAGAACTTGTTTATGAAAGGGTATTCATGTTTTGTTTGGGGTTTCTTTGGAGGGATGCAATGGGATTCTTGGAGTTTGACTGTGATGTCATGGACTGAAATTTTGGGGGTGCAGTAGAATTTCATGGCAAGGAATTCCTGGAAATCTCTTGGAATGACATGTCATGGGTTTATGGGTGGGATGGAATGTCATGGAATGAGATTCATGGCATGTCAAGCGAAACATTACATCACTACTGACAAGAAACGTCATGAGAATGAAAGAATTATGTTCAGACTGAACAAAACATTGTAGTGACACTGCCCCAGTTTAGGTGAATATGAGAGGAATACTATTTCTGCATTTATTCAACATCTGCCCTACAAAATGACTGGATTTCAATCGCATTGCTCATGAAGGAATGGACAATCACACAAAAGGGTATGAAGAAACCCGCTCTTTTGCCTAAACGCTCTTGTGTGCCAAAAAGCACCACTCTGCCCCGTGTGAGGCTCGAACTCACGACCTTCAGATTATGAGACTGACGCGCTGCCTAACTGCGCCAACGAGGCATGTGCTGTGGCCAGTGTGAGTGGTGGAGCACTAGCTTCTGGATCATCTGCCATTCGGTGCAGCTCCAAACACGCTGCTCACCGTGAGCTGTCATGTCAGGATGGCCGAGCGGTCTAAGGCGCTGCGTTCAGGTCGCAGTCTCCCCTGGAGGCGTGGGTTCGAATCCCACTTCTGACAGACCTAACCTTTGGTTGCGGGCTCCAGGTAGAGTCTTTAACCATCTGGCAAGTTGACCCAGTAACACACTAATATTGACGAAGCACTGCATTTTAGTTCATGTCAGAGCCAATGGAACACTACGGTACCTCTGACCACCGGCATCGTATGAACTTTAAAGTAACACTTTTGTGCCATGTATGGGATTCTGTGGAATTTCCATGCAGTTTCCAGGGAATGTCATGTCCTGACATTTCATGAAATTGGACATGTTTTATAGAATAGCATTCAATGGAATACCATGTTGCGATGTTTACCGGAATGAGAACTTGTTTATGAAAGGGTATTCATGTTTTGTTTGGGGTTTCTTTGGAGGGATGCAATGGGATTCTTGGAGTTTGACTGTGATGTCATGGACTGAAATTTTGGGGGTGCAGTAGAATTTCATGGCAAGGAATTCCTGGAAATCTCTTGGAATGACATGTCATGGGTTTATGGGCTGTGGGATGGAATGTCATGGAATGAGATTCATGAAATGTCAAGCGAAACATTACATCACTACTGACAAGAAACATCATGAGAATGAAAGAATTATGTTCAACCTGAACAAAACATTGTAGTGACACTGCCCCATTTTAGGTGAATATGAGAGGAATACTATTGCTGCATTTATTCAACATCTGCCCCACAAAATGACTGGATTTCAATCGCATTGCTCATGAAGGAATGGACAATCACACAAAAGGGTATGAAGAAACCCGCTCTTTTGCCTAAACGCTCTTGTGTGCCAAAAAGCACCACTCTGCCCCGTGTGAGGCTCGAACTCACGACCTTCAGATTATGAGACTGACGCGCTGCCTAACTGCGCCAACGAGGCGTGTGCTGTGGCCAGTGTGAGTGGTGGAGCACTAGCTTCTGGATCATCTGCCATTCGGTGCAGCTCCAAACACGCTGCTCACCGTGAGCTGTCATGTCAGGATGGCCGAGCGGTCTAAGGCGCTGCGTTCAGGTTGCAGTCTCCCCTGGAGGCGTGGGTTCGAATCCCACTTCTGACAGACCTAACCTTTGGTTGCGGGCTCCAGGTACAGTCTTTAACCCTCTGGCAAGTTGACCCAGTAACACACTAATATTGACGAAGCACTGCATTTCAGTTCATGTCAGAGCCAATGGAACACTACGGTACCTCTGACCACCGGCATCGTATGAACTTTAAAGTAACACTTTTGTGCCATGTATGGGATTCTGTGGAATTTCCATGCAGTTTCCAGGGAATGTCATGTCCTGACATTTCATGAAATTGGACATGTTTTATAGAATAGCATTCAATGGAATACCATGTTGTGATTTTTACCGGAATGAGAACTTGTTTATGAAAGGGTATTCATGTTTTGTTTGGGGTTTCTTTGGAGGGATGCAATGGGATTCTTGGAGTTTGACTGTGATGTCGTGGACTGAAATTTTGGGGGTGCAGTAGAATTTCATTGCAAGGAATTCCTGGAAATCTCTTGGAATGACATGTCATGGGTTTATGGGCTGTGGGATGGAATGTCATGGAATGAGAATCATGAAATGTCAAGCGAAACATTACATCACTACTGACAAGAAACATCATGAGAATGAAAGAATTATGTTCAACCTGAACAAAACATTGTAGTGACACTGCCCCATTTTAGGTGAATATAAGGAGGAATACTATTACTGCATTTATTCAACATCTGCCCTACAAAATGACTGGAATTCAATCGCATTGCTCATGAAGGAATGGACAATCACACAAAAGGGTATGAAGAAACCCGCTCTTTTGCCTAAACACTCTTGTGTGCTAAAAAGCACAACTCTGCCCCGCGTGAGGCTCGAATTCACGACCGTCAGATTATGAGACTGACGCGCTGCCTAACTGCGCCAACGAGGCATGTGCTGTGGCCAGTGTGAGTGGTGGAGCACTAGCTTCTGGATCATCTGCCATTCGGTGCAGCTCCAAACACGCTGCTCACCGTGCGCTGTCATGTCAGGATGGCCGAGCGGTCTAAGGCGCTGCGTTCAGGTCGCAGTCTCCCCTGGAGGCGTGGGTTCGAATCCCACTTCTGACAGACCTGACCTTTGGTTGCGGGCTCCAGGTAGACTCTTTAACCCTCTGGCAAGTTGACCCAGTAACACGCTAATATTGACGAAGCACTGCAATTCAGTTCATGTCAGAGCCAATGGAACACTACGGTACCTCTGACCACCGGCATCGCATGAACTTTAAAGTAACACTTTTGTTCCATGTATGGGATTCTGTGGAATTTCCATGCAGTTTCCAGGGAATGTCATGTCCTGACATTTCATGAAATTGGACATGTTTTATAGAATAGCATTCAATGGAATAACATGTTGTGATGTTTACCGGAATGAGAACTTGTTTATGAAAGGGTATTCATGTTTTGTTTGGGGTTTCTTTGGAGGGATGCAATGGGATTCTTGGAGTTTGACTGTGATGTCATGGACTGAAATTTTGGGGGTGCAGTAGAATTTCATGGCAAGGAATTCCTGGAAATCTCTTGGAATGACATGTCATGGGTTTATGGGCTGTGGGATGGAATGTCATGGAATGAGATTCATGAAATGTCAAGCGAAACATTACATCACTACTGACAAGAAACATCATGAGAATGAAAGAATTATGTTCAACCTGAACAAAACATTGTAGTGACACTGCCCCATTTTAGGTGAATATGAGAGGAATACTATTGCTGCATTTATTCAACATCTGCCCCACAAAATGACTGGATTTCAATCGCATTGCTCATGAAGGAATGGACAATCACACAAAAGGGTATGAAGAAACCCGCTCTTTTGCCTAAACGCTCTTGTGTGCCAAAAAGCACCACTCTGCCCCGTGTGAGGCTCGAACTCACGACCTTCAGATTATGAGACTGACGCGCTGCCTAACTGCGCCAACGAGGCGTGTGCTGTGGCCAGTGTGAGTGGTGGAGCACTAGCTTCTGGATCATCTGCCATTCGGTGCAGCTCCAAACACGCTGCTCACCGTGCGCTGTCATGTCAGAATGGCCGAGCGGTCTAAGGCGCTGCGTTCAGGTCGCAGTCTCCCCTGGAGGCGTGGGTTCGAATCCCACTTCTGACAGACCTAACCTTTGGTTGCGGGCTCCAGGTAGACTCTTTAACCCTCTGGCAAGTTGACCCAGTAACACGCTAATATTGACGAAGCACTGCAATTCAGTTCATGTCAGAGCCAATGGAACACTACGGTACCTCTGACCACCGGCATCGCATGAACTTTAAAGTAACACTTTTGTGCCATGTATGGGATTCTGTGGAATTTTCATGCAGTTTCCAGGGAATGTCATGTCCTGACATTTCATGAAATTGGACATGTTTTATAGAATAGCATTCAATGGAATACCATGTTGTGATGTTTACCGGAATGAGAACTTGTTTATGAAAGGGTATTCATGTTTTGTTTGGGGTTTCTTTGGAGGGATGCAATGGGATTCTTGGAGTTTGACTGTGATGTCATGGACTGAAATTTTGGGGGTGCAGTAGAATTTCATGGCAAGGAATTCCTGGAAATCTATTGGAATGACATGTCATGGGTTTATGGGCTGTGGGATGGAATGTCATGGAATGAGATTCATGGCATGTCAAGCGAAACATTACATAACAACTGACAAGAAACGTCATGAGAATGAAAGAATTATGTTCAGACTGAACAAAACATTGTAGTGACACTGCCCCAGTTTAGGTGAATATGAGAGGAATACTATTTCTGCATTTATTCAACATCTGCCCTACAAAATGACTGGATTTCAATCGCATTGCTCATGAAGGAATGGACAATCACACAAAAGGGTATGAAGAAACCCGCTCTTTTGCCTAAACGCTCTTGTGTGCCAAAAAGCACCACTCTGCCCCGTGTGAGGCTCGAACTCACGACCTTCAGATTATGAGACTGACGCGCTGCCTAACTGCGCCAACGAGGCATGTGCTGTGGCCAGTGTGAGTGGTGGAGCACTAGCTTCTGGATCATCTGCCATTCGGTGCAGCTCCAAACACGCTGCTCACCATGAGCTTTCTTGTCAGGATGGCCGAGCGGTCTAAGGCGCTGCGTTCAGGTCGCAGTCTCCCCTGGAGGAGTGGGTTCGAATCCCACTTCTGACAGACCTAACCTTTGGTTGCGGGCTCCAGGTAGAGTCTTTAACCCTCTGGCAAGTTGACCCAGTAACACACTAATATTGACGAAGCACTGCATTTCAGTTCATGTCAGAGCCAATGGAACACTACGGTACCTCTGACCACCGGCATCGTATGAACTTTAAAGTAACACTTTTGTGCCATGTATGGGATTCTGTGGAATTTCCATGCAGTTTCCAGGGAATGTCATGTCCTGACATTTCATGAAATTGGACATGTTTTATAGAATAGCATTCAATGGAATACCATGTTGTGATGTTTACCGGAATGAGAACTTGTTTATGAAAGGGTATTCATGTTTTGTTTGGGGTTTCTTTGGAGGGATGCAATGGGATTCTTGGAGTTTGACTGTGATTTCATGGACTGAAATTTTGGGGGTGCAGTAGAATTTCATTGCAAGGAATTCCTGGAAATCTCTTGGAATGACATGTCATGGGTTTATGGGCTGTGGGATGGAATGTCATGGAATGAGATTCATGGCATGTCAAGCGAAACATTACATCACTACTGACAAGAAACGTCTTGAGAATGAAAGAATTATGTTCAGACTGAACAAAACATTGTAGTGACACTGCCCCATTTTAGGTGAATATGAGAGGAATACTATTACTGCATTTATTCAACATCTGCCCTACAAAATGACTGGAATTCAATCGCATTGCTCATGAAGGAATGGACAATCACACAAAAGGGTATGAAGAAACCCGCTCTTTTGCCTAAACGCTCTTGTGTGCTAAAAAGCACAACCCTGCCCCGTGTGAGGCTCGAACTCACGACCTTCAGATTATGAGACTGACGCGCTGCCTAACTGCGCCAACGAGGCATGTGCTGTGGCCAGTGTGAGTGGTGGAGCACTAGCTTCTGGATCATCTGCCATTCGGTGCAGCTCCAAACACGCTGCTCACCGTGCGCTGTCATGTCAGGATGGCCGAGCGGTCTAAGGCGCTGCGTTCAGGTCGCAGTCTCCCCTGGAGGCGTGGGTTCGAATCCCACTTCTGAAAGACCTAACCTTTGGTTGCGGGCTCCAGGTAGACTCTTTAACCCTCTGGCAAGTTGACCCAGTAACACGCTAATATTGACGAAGCACTGCAATTCAGTTCATGTCAGAGCCAATGGAACACTACGGTACCTCTGACCACCGGCATCGCATGAACTTTAAAGTAACACTTTTGTGCCATGTATGGGATTCTGTGGAATTTTCATGCAGTTTCCAGGGAATGTCATGTCCTGACATTTCATGAAATTGGACATGTTTTATAGAATAGCATTCAATGGAATAACATGTTGTGATGTTTACCGGAATGAGAACTTGTTTATGAAAGGGTATTCATGTTTTGTTTGGGGTTTCTTTGGAGGGATGCAATGGGATTCTTGGAGTTTGACTGTGATGTCATGGACTGAAATTTTGGGGGTGCAGTAGAATTTCATGGCAAGGAATTCCTGGAAATCTCTTGGAATGACATGTCATGGGTTTATGGGCTGTGGGATGGAATGTCATGGAATGAGATTCATGGCATGTCAAGCGAAACATTACATCACTACTGACAAGAAACGTCATGAGAATGAAAGAATTATGTTCAGACTGAACAAAACATTGTAGTGACACTGCCCCAGTTTAGGTGAATATGAGAGGAATACTATTTCTGCATTTATTCAACATCTGCCCTACAAAATGACTGGATTTCAATCGCATTGCTCATGAAGGAATGGACAATCACACAAAAGGGTATGAAGAAACCCGCTCTTTTGCCTAAACGCTCTTGTGTGCCAAAAAGCACCACTCTGCCCCGTGTGAGGCTCGAACTCACGACCTTCAGATTATGAGACTGACGCGCTGCCTAACTGCGCCAATGAGGCATGTGCTGTGGCCAGTGTGAGTGGTGGAGCACTAGCTTCTGGATCATCTGCCATTCGGTGCAGCTCCAAACACGCTGCTCACCGTGAGCTGTCATGTCAGGATGGCCGAGCGGTCTAAGGCGCTGCGTTCAGGTCGCAGTCTCCCCTGGAGGCGTGGGTTCGAATCCCACTTCTGACAGACCTAACCTTTGGTTGCGGGCTCCAGGTAGAGTCTTTAACCATCTGGCAAGTTGACCCAGTAACACACTAATATTGACGAAGCACTGCATTTTAGTTCATGTCAGAGCCAATGGAACACTACGGTACCTCTGACCACCGGCATCGTATGAACTTTAAAGTAACACTTTTGTGCCATGTATGGGATTCTGTGGAATTTCCATGCAGTTTCCAGGGAATGTCATGTCCTGACATTTCATGAAATTGGACATGTTTTATAGAATAGCATTCAATGGAATACCATGTTGCGATGTTTACCGGAATGAGAACTTGTTTATGAAAGGGTATTCATGTTTTGTTTGGGGTTTCTTTGGAGGGATGCAATGGGATTCTTGGAGTTTGACTGTGATGTCATGGACTGAAATTTTGGGGGTGCAGTAGAATTTCATGGCAAGGAATTCCTGGAAATCTCTTGGAATGACATGTCATGGGTTTATGGGCTGTGGGATGGAATGTCATGGAATGAGATTCATGAAATGTCAAGCGAAACATTACATCACTACTGACAAGAAACATCTTGAGAATGAAAGAATTATGTTCAACCTGAACAAAACATTGTAGTGACACTGCCCCATTTTAGGTGAATATGAGAGGAATACTATTGCTGCATTTATTCAACATCTGCCCCACAAAATGACTGGATTTCAATCGCATTGCTCATGAAGGAATGGACAATCACACAAAAGGGTATGAAGAAACCCGCTCTTTTGCCTAAACGCTCTTGTGTGCCAAAAAGCACCACTCTGCCCCGTGTGAGGCTCGAACTCACGACCTTCAGATTATGAGACTGACGCGCTGCCTAACTGCGCCAACGAGGCGTGTGCTGTGGCCAGTGTGAGTGGTGGAGCACTAGCTTCTGGATCATCTGCCATTCGGTGCAGCTCCAAACACGCTGCTCACCGTGAGCTGTCATGTCAGGATGGCCGAGCGGTCTAAGGCGCTGCCTTCAGGTTGCAGTCTCCCCTGGAGGCGTGGGTTCGAATCCCACTTCTGACAGACCTAACCTTTGGTTGCGGGCTCCAGGTACAGTCTTTAACCCTCTGGCAAGTTGACCCAGTAACACACTAATATTGACGAAGCACTGCATTTCAGTTCATGTCAGAGCCAATGGAACACTACGGTACCTCTGACCACCGGCATCGTATGAACTTTAAAGTAACACTTTTGTGCCATGTATGGGATTCTGTGGAATTTCCATGCAGTTTCCAGGGAATGTCATGTCCTGACATTTCATGAAATTGGACATGTTTTATAGAATAGCATTCAATGGAATACCATGTTGTGATTTTTACCGGAATGAGAACTTGTTTATGAAAGGGTATTCATGTTTTGTTTGGGGTTTCTTTGGAGGGATGCAATGGGATTCTTGGAGTTTGACTGTGATGTCGTGGACTGAAATTTTGGGGGTGCAGTAGAATTTCATTGCAAGGAATTCCTGGAAATCTCTTGGAATGACATGTCATGGGTTTATGGGCTGTGGGATGGAATGTCATGGAATGAGAATCATGAAATGTCAAGCGAAACATTACATCACTACTGACAAGAAACATCATGAGAATGAAAGAATTATGTTCAACCTGAACAAAACATTGTAGTGACACTGCCCCATTTTAGGTGAATATGAGAGGAATACTATTACTGCATTTATTCAACATCTGCCCTACAAAATGACTGGAATTCAATCGCATTGCTCATGAAGGAATGGACAATCACACAAAAGGGTATGAAGAAACCCGCTCTTTTGCCTAAACACTCTTGTGTGCTAAAAAGCACAACTCTGCCCCGCGTGAGGCTCGAATTCACGACCGTCAGATTATGAGACTGACGCGCTGCCTAACTGCGCCAACGAGGCATGTGCTGTGGCCAGTGTGAGTGGTGGAGCACTAGCTTCTGGATCATCTGCCATTCGGTGCAGCTCCAAACACGCTGCTCACCGTGCGCTGTCATGTCAGGATGGCCGAGCGGTCTAAGGCGCTGCGTTCAGGTCGCAGTCTCCCCTGGAGGCGTGGGTTCGAATCCCACTTCTGACAGACCTGACCTTTGGTTGCGGGCTCCAGGTAGACTCTTTAACCCTCTGGCAAGTTGACCCAGTAACACGCTAATATTGACGAAGCACTGCAATTCAGTTCATGTCAGAGCCAATGGAACACTACGGTACCTCTGACCACCGGCATCGCATGAACTTTAAAGTAACACTTTTGTTCCATGTATGGGATTCTGTGGAATTTCCATGCAGTTTCCAGGGAATGTCATGTCCTGACATTTCATGAAATTGGACATGTTTTATAGAATAGCATTCAATGGAATAACATGTTGTGATGTTTACCGGAATGAGAACTTGTTTATGAAAGGGTATTCATGTTTTGTTTGGGGTTTCTTTGGAGGGATGCAATGGGATTCTTGGAGTTTGACTGTGATGTCATGGACTGAAATTTTGGGGGTGCAGTAGAATTTCATGGCAAGGAATTCCTGGAAATCTCTTGGAATGACATGTCATGGGTTTATGGGCTGTGGGATGGAATGTCATGGAATGAGATTCATGAAATGTCAAGCGAAACATTACATCACTACTGACAAGAAACATCATGAGAATGAAAGAATTATGTTCAACCTGAACAAAACATTGTAGTGACACTGCCCCATTTTAGGTGAATATGAGAGGAATACTATTGCTGCATTTATTCAACATCTGCCCCACAAAATGACTGGATTTCAATCGCATTGCTCATGAAGGAATGGACAATCACACAAAAGGGTATGAAGAAACCCGCTCTTTTGCCTAAACGCTCTTGTGTGCCAAAAAGCACCACTCTGCCCCGTGTGAGGCTCGAACTCACGACCTTCAGATTATGAGACTGACGCGCTGCCTAACTGCGCCAACGAGGCGTGTGCTGTGGCCAGTGTGAGTGGTGGAGCACTAGCTTCTGGATCATCTGCCATTCGGTGCAGCTCCAAACACGCTGCTCACCGTGCGCTGTCATGTCAGAATGGCCGAGCGGTCTAAGGCGCTGCGTTCAGGTCGCAGTCTCCCCTGGAGGCGTGGGTTCGAATCCCACTTCTGACAGACCTAACCTTTGGTTGTGGGCTCCAGGTAGACTCTTTAACCCTCTGGCAAGTTGACCCAGTAACACGCTAATATTGACGAAGCACTGCAATTCAGTTCATGTCAGAGCCAATGGAACACTACGGTACCTCTGACCACCGGCATCGCATGAACTTTAAAGTAACACTTTTGTGCCATGTATGGGATTCTGTGGAATTTTCATGCAGTTTCCAGGGAATGTCATGTCCTGACATTTCATGAAATTGGACATGTTTTATAGAATAGCATTCAATGGAATACCATGTTGTGATGTTTACCGGAATGAGAACTTGTTTATGAAAGGGTATTCATGTTTTGTTTGGGGTTTCTTTGGAGGGATGCAATGGGATTCTTGGAGTTTGACTGTGATGTCATGGACTGAAATTTTGGGGGTGCAGTAGAATTTCATGGCAAGGAATTCCTGGAAATCTATTGGAATGACATGTCATGGGTTTATGGGCTGTGGGATGGAATGTCATGGAATGAGATTCATGGCATGTCAAGCGAAACATTACATAACAACTGACAAGAAACGTCATGAGAATGAAAGAATTATGTTCAGACTGAACAAAACATTGTAGTGACACTGCCCCAGTTTAGGTGAATATGAGAGGAATACTATTTCTGCATTTATTCAACATCTGCCCTACAAAATGACTGGATTTCAATCGCATTGCTCATGAAGGAATGGACAATCACACAAAAGGGTATGAAGAAACCCGCTCTTTTGCCTAAACGCTCTTGTGTGCCAAAAAGCACCACTCTGCCCCGTGTGAGGCTCGAACTCACGACCTTCAGATTATGAGACTGACGCGCTGCCTAACTGCGCCAACGAGGCATGTGCTGTGGCCAGTGTGAGTGGTGGTGCACTAGCTTCTGGATCATCTGCCATTCGGTGCAGCTCCAAACACGCTGCTCACCATGAGCTTTCTTGTCAGGATGGCCGAGCGGTCTAAGGCGCTGCGTTCAGGTCGCAGTCTCCCCTGGAGGAGTGGGTTCGAATCCCACTTCTGACAGACCTAACCTTTGGTTGCGGGCTCCAGGTAGAGTCTTTAACCCTCTGGCAAGTTGACCCAGTAACACACTAATATTGACGAAGCACTGCATTTCAGTTCATGTCAGAGCCAATGGAACACTACGGTACCTCTGACCACCGGCATCGTATGAACTTTAAAGTAACACTTTTGTGCCATGTATGGGATTCTGTGGAATTTCCATGCAGTTTCCAGGGAATGTCATGTCCTGACATTTCATGAAATTGGACATGTTTTATAGAATAGCATTCAATGGAATACCATGTTGTGATGTTTACCGGAATGAGAACTTGTTTATGAAAGGGTATTCATGTTTTGTTTGGGGTTTCTTTGGAGGGATGCAATGGGATTCTTGGAGTTTGACTGTGATGTCATGGACTGAAATTTTGGGGGTGCAGTAGAATTTCATTGCAAGGAATTCCTGGAAATCTCTTGGAATGACATGTCATGGGTTTATGGGCTGTGGGATGGAATGTCATGGAATGAGATTCATGGCATGTCAAGCGAAACATTACATCACTACTGACAAGAAACGTCTTGAGAATGAAAGAATTATGTTCAGACTGAACAAAACATTGTAGTGACACTGCCCCATTTTAGGTGAATATGAGAGGAATACTATTACTGCATTTATTCAACATCTGCCCTACAAAATGACTGGAATTCAATCGCATTGCTCATGAAGGAATGGACAATCACACAAAAGGGTATGAAGAAACCCGCTCTTTTGCCTAAACGCTCTTGTGTGCTAAAAAGCACAACCCTGCCCCGTGTGAGGCTCGAACTCACGACCTTCAGATTATGAGACTGACGCGCTGCCTAACTGCGCCAACGAGGCATGTGCTGTGGCCAGTGTGAGTGGTGGAGCACTAGCTTCTGGATCATCTGCCATTCGGTGCAGCTCCAAACACGCTGCTCACCGTGCGCTGTCATGTCAGGATGGCCGAGCGGTCTAAGGCGCTGCGTTCAGGTCGCAGTCTCCCCTGGAGGCGTGGGTTCGAATCCCACTTCTGACAGACCTAACCTTTGGTTGCGGGCTCCAGGTAGACTCTTTAACCCTCTGGCAAGTTGACCCAGTAACACGCTAATATTGACGAAGCACTGCAATTCAGTTCATGTCAGAGCCAATGGAACACTACGGTACCTCTGACCACCGGCATCGCATGAACTTTAAAGTAACACTTTTGTGCCATGTATGGGATTCTGTGGAATTTTCATGCAGTTTCCAGGGAATGTCATGTCCTGACATTTCATGAAATTGGACATGTTTTATAGAATAGCATTCAATGGAATAACATGTTGTGATGTTTACCGGAATGAGAACTTGTTTATGAAAGGGTATTCATGTTTTGTTTGGGGTTTCTTTGGAGGGATGCAATGGGATTCTTGGAGTTTGACTGTGATGTCATGGACTGAAATTTTGGGGGTGCAGTAGAATTTCATGGCAAGGAATTCCTGGAAATCTCTTGGAATGACATGTCATGGGTTTATGGGCTGTGGGATGGAATGTCATGGAATGAGATTCATGGCATGTCAAGCGAAACATTACATCACTACTGACAAGAAACGTCATGAGAATGAAAGAATTATGTTCAGACTGAACAAAACATTGTAGTGACACTGCCCCAGTTTAGGTGAATATGAGAGGAATACTATTTCTGCATTTATTCAACATCTGCCCTACAAAATGACTGGATTTCAATCGCATTGCTCATGAAGGAATGGACAATCACACAAAAGGGTATGAAGAAACCCGCTCTTTTGCCTAAACGCTCTTGTGTGCCAAAAAGCACCACTCTGCCCCGTGTGAGGCTCGAACTCACGACCTTCAGATTATGAGACTGACGCGCTGCCTAACTGCGCCAACGAGGCATGTGCTGTGGCCAGTGTGAGTGGTGGAGCACTAGCTTCTGGATCATCTGCCATTCGGTGCAGCTCCAAACACGCTGCTCACCGTGAGCTGTCATGTCAGGATGGCCGAGCGGTCTAAGGCGCTGCGTTCAGGTCGCAGTCTCCCCTGGAGGCGTGGGTTCGAATCCCACTTCTGACAGACCTAACCTTTGGTTGCGGGCTCCAGGTAGAGTCTTTAACCATCTGGCAAGTTGACCCAGTAACACACTAATATTGACGAAGCACTGCATTTTAGTTCATGTCAGAGCCAATGGAACACTACGGTACCTCTGACCACCGGCATCGTATGAACTTTAAAGTAACACTTTTGTGCCATGTATGGGATTCTGTGGAATTTCCATGCAGTTTCCAGGGAATGTCATGTCCTGACATTTCATGAAATTGGACATGTTTTATAGAATAGCATTCAATGGAATACCATGTTGCGATGTTTACCGGAATGAGAACTTGTTTATGAAAGGGTATTCATGTTTTGTTTGGGGTTTCTTTGGAGGGATGCAATGGGATTCTTGGAGTTTGACTGTGATGTCATGGACTGAAATTTTGGGGGTGCAGTAGAATTTCATGGCAAGGAATTCCTGGAAATCTCTTGGAATGACATGTCATGGGTTTATGGGCTGTGGGATGGAATGTCATGGAATGAGATTCATGAAATGTCAAGCGAAACATTACATCACTACTGACAAGAAACATCATGAGAATGAAAGAATTATGTTCAACCTGAACAAAACATTGTAGTGACACTGCCCCATTTTAGGTGAATATGAGAGGAATACTATTGCTGCATTTATTCAACATCTGCCCCACAAAATGACTGGATTTCAATCGCATTGCTCATGAAGGAATGGACAATCACACAAAAGGGTATGAAGAAACCCGCTCTTTTGCCTAAACGCTCTTGTGTGCCAAAAAGCACCACTCTGCCCCGTGTGAGGCTCGAACTCACGACCTTCAGATTATGAGACTGACGCGCTGCCTAACTGCGCCAACGAGGCGTGTGCTGTGGCCAGTGTGAGTGGTGGAGCACTAGCTTCTGGATCATCTGCCATTCGGTGCAGCTCCAAACACGCTGCTCACCGTGAGCTGTCATGTCAGGATGGCCGAGCGGTCTAAGGCGCTGCGTTCAGGTTGCAGTCTCCCCTGGAGGCGTGGGTTCGAATCCCACTTCTGACAGACCTAACCTTTGGTTGCGGGCTCCAGGTAGACTCTTTAACCCTCTGGCAAGTTGACCCAGTAACACGCTAATATTGACGAAGCACTGCAATTCAGTTCATGTCAGAGCCAATGGAACACTACGGTACCTCTGACCACCGGCATCGCATGAACTTTAAAGTAACACTTTTGTGCCATGTATGGGATTCTGTGGAATTTTCATGCAGTTTCCAGGGAATGTCATGTCCTGACATTTCATGAAATTGGACATGTTTTATAGAATAGCATTCAATGGAATAACATGTTGTGATGTTTACCGGAATGAGAACTTGTTTATGAAAGGGTATTCATGTTTTGTTTGGGGTTTCTTTGGAGGGATGCAATGGGATTCTTGGAGTTTGACTGTGATGTCATGGACTGAAATTTTGGGGGTGCAGTAGAATTTCATGGCAAGGAATTCCTGGAAATCTCTTGGAATGACATGTCATGGGTTTATGGGCTGTGGGATGGAATGTCATGGAATGAGAATCATGAAATGTCAAGCGAAACATTACATCACTACTGACAAGAAACATCATGAGAATGAAAGAATTATGTTCAACCTGAACAAAACATTGTAGTGACACTGCCCCATTTTAGGTGAATATGAGAGGAATACAATTACTGCATTTATTCAACATCTGCCCTACAAAATGACTGGAATTCAATCGCATTGCTCATGAAGGAATGGACAATCACACAAAAGGGTATGAAGAAACCCGCTCTTTTGCCTAAACGCTCTTGTGTGCTAAAAAGCACAACTCTGCCCCGTGTGAGGCTCGAACTCACGACCTTCAGATTATGAGACTGACGCGCTGCCTAACTGCGCCAACGAGGCATGTGCTGTGGCCAGTGTGAGTGGTGGAGCACTAGCTTCTGGATCATCTGCCATTCGGTGCAGCTCCAAACACGCTGCTCACCGTGCACTGTCATGTCAGGATGGCCGAGCGGTCTAAGGCGCTGCGTTCAGGTCGCAGTCTCCCCTGGAGGCGTGGGTTCGAATCCCACTTCTGACAGACATAACCTTTGGTTGCGGGCTCCAGGTAGACTCTTTAACCCACTGGCAAGTTGACCCAGTAACACGCTAATATTGACGAAGCACTGCAATTCAGTTCATGTCAGAGCCAATGGAACACTACGGTACCTCTTACCACCGGCATCGCATGAACTTTAAAGTAACACTTTTGTGCCATGTATGGGATTCTGTGGAATTTTTTTAATGCAGTTTCCAGGGAATGTCATGTCCTGACATTTCATGAAATTGGACATGTTTTATAGAATAGCATTCAATGGAATAACATGTTGTGATGTTTACCGGAATGAGAACTTGTTTATGAAAGGGTATTCATGTTTTGTTTGGGGTTTCTTTGGAGGGATGCAATGGGATTCTTGGAGTTTGACTGTGATGTCATGGACTGAAATTTTGGGGGTGCAGTAGAATTTCATGGCAAGGAATTCCTGGAAATCTCTTGGAATGACATGTCATGGGTTTATGGGCTGTGGGATGGAATGTCATGGAATGAGATTCATGGCATGTCAAGCGAAACATTACATCACTACTGACAAGAAACGTCATGAGAATGAAAGAATTATGTTCAGACTGAACAAAACATTGTAGTGACACTGCCCCAGTTTAGGTTAATATGAGAGGAATACTATTTCTGCATTTATTCAACATCTGCCCTACAAAATGACTGGATTATAATCGCATTGCTCATGAAGGAATGGACAATCACACAAAAGGGTATGAAGAAACCCGCTCTTTTGCCTAAACGCTCTTGTGTGCCAAAAAGCACTACTCTGCCCCGTGTGAGGCTCGAACTCAGGACCTTCAGATTATGAGACTGACGCGCTGCCTAACTGCGTCAATGAGGCATGTGCTGTGGCCAGTGTGAGTGGTGGAGCACTAGCTTCTGGATCATCTGCCATTCGGTGCAGCTCCAAACACGCTGCTCACCGTAAGCTGTCATGTCAGGATGGCCGTGCGGTCTAAGGCGCTGCGTTCAGGTCGCAGTCTCCCCTGGAGGCTTGGTTTCTAATCCCACTTCTGACAGACCTAACCTTTGGTTGCGGGCTCCAGGTACAGTCTTTAACCCTCTGGCAAGTTGACCCAGTAACACACTAATATTGACGAAGCACTGCATTTCAGTTCATGTCAGAGCCAATGGAACACTACGGTACCTCTGACCACCGGCATCGTATGAACTTTAAAGTAACACTTTTGTGCCATGTATGGGATTCTGTGGAATTTCCATGCAGTTTCCAGGGAATGTTATGTCCTGACATTTCATGAAATTGGACATGTTTTATAGAATAGCATTCAATGGAATACCATGTTGTGATTTTTACCGGAATGAGAACTTGTTTATGAAAGGGTATTCATGTTTTGTTTGGGGTTTCTTTGGAGGGATGCAATGGGATTCTTGGAGTTTGACTGTGATGTCGTGGACTGAAATTTTGGGGGTGCAGTAGAATTTCATTGCAAGGAATTCCTGGAAATCTCTTGGAATGACATGTCATGGGTTTATGGGCTGTGGGATGGAATGTCATGGAATGAGAATCATGAAATGTCAAGCGAAACATTACATCACTACTGACAAGAAACATCATGAGAATGAAAGAATTATGTTCAACCTGAACAAAACATTGTAGTGACACTGCCCCATTTTAGGTGAATATGAGAGGAATACTATTACTGCATTTATTCAACATCTGCCCTACAAAATGACTGGAATTCAATCGCATTGCTCATGAAGGAATGGACAATCACACAAAAGGGTATGAAGAAACCCGCTCTTTTGCCTAAACGCTCTTGTGTGCTAAAAAGCACAACTCTGCCCCGCGTGAGGCTCGAATTCACGACCGTCAGATAATGAGACTGACGCGCTGCCTAACTGCGCCAACGAGGCATGTGCTGTGGCCAGTGTGAGTGGTGGAGCACTAGCTTCTGGATCATCTGCCATTCGGTGCAGCTCCAAACACGCTGCTCACCGTGCGCTGTCATGTCAGGATGGCCGAGCGGTCTAAGGCGCTGCGTTCAGGTCGCAGTCTCCCCTGGAGGCGTGGGTTCGAATCCCACTTCTGACAGACCTGACCTTTGGTTGCGGGCTCCAGGTAGACTCTTTAACCCTCTGGCAAGTTGACCCAGTAACACGCTAATATTGACGAAGCACTGCAATTCAGTTCATGTCAGAGCCAATGGAACACTACGGTACCTCTGACCACCGGCATCGCATGAACTTTAAAGTAACACTTTTGTTCCATGTATGGGATTCTGTGGAATTTCCATGCAGTTTCCAGGGAATGTCATGTCCTGACATTTCATGAAATTGGACATGTTTTATAGAATAGCATTCAATGGAATAACATGTTGTGATGTTTACCGGAATGAGAACTTGTTTATGAAAGGGTATTCATGTTTTGTTTGGGGTTTCTTTGGAGGGATGCAATGGGATTCTTGGAGTTTGACTGTGATGTCATGGACTGAAATTTTGGGGGTGCAGTAGAATTTCATGGCAAGGAATTCCTGGAAATCTCTTGGAATGACATGTCATGGGTTTATGGGCTGTGGGATGGAATGTCATGGAATGAGATTCATGAAATGTCAAGCGAAACATTACATCACTACTGACAAGAAACATCATGAGAATGAAAGAATTATGTTCAACCTGAACAAAACATTGTAGTGACACTGCCCCATTTTAGGTGAATATGAGAGGAATACTATTGCTGCATTTATTCAACATCTGCCCCACAAAATGACTGGATTTCAATCGCATTGCTCATGAAGGAATGGACAATCACACAAAAGGGTATGAAGAAACCCGCTCTTTTGCCTAAACGCTCTTGTGTGCCAAAAAGCACCACTCTGCCCCGTGTGAGGCTCGAACTCACGACCTTCAGATTATGAGACTGACGCGCTGCCTAACTGCGCCAACGAGGCGTGTGCTGTGGCCAGTGTGAGTGGTGGAGCACTAGCTTCTGGATCATCTGCCATTCGGTGCAGCTCCAAACACGCTGCTCACCATGAGCTTTCTTGTCAGGATGGCCGAGCGGTCTAAGGCGCTGCGTTCAGGTCGCAGTCTCCCCTGGAGGAGTGGGTTCGAATCCCACTTCTGACAGACCTAACCTTTGGTTGCGGGCTCCAGGTAGAGTCTTTAACCCTCTGGCAAGTTGACCCAGTAACACACTAATATTGACGAAGCACTGCATTTCAGTTCATGTCAGAGCCAATGGAACACTACGGTACCTCTGACCACCGGCATCGTATGAACTTTAAAGTAACACTTTTGTGCCATGTATGGGATTCTGTGGAATTTCCATGCAGTTTCCAGGGAATGTCATGTCCTGACATTTCATGAAATTGGACATGTTTTATAGAATAGCATTCAATGGAATACCATGTTGTGATGTTTACCGGAATGAGAACTTGTTTATGAAAGGGTATTCATGTTTTGTTTGGGGTTTCTTTGGAGGGATGCAATGGGATTCTTGGAGTTTGACTGTGATGTCATGGACTGAAATTTTGGGGGTGCAGTAGAATTTCATTGCAAGGAATTCCTGGAAATCTCTTGGAATGACATGTCATGGGTTTATGGGCTGTGGGATGGAATGTCATGGAATGAGATTCATGGCATGTCAAGCGAAACATTACATCACTACTGACAAGAAACGTCTTGAGAATGAAAGAATTATGTTCAGACTGAACAAAACATTGTAGTGACACTGCCCCATTTTAGGTGAATATGAGAGGAATACTATTACTGCATTTATTCAACATCTGCCCTACAAAATGACTGGAATTCAATCGCATTGCTCATGAAGGAATGGACAATCACACAAAAGGGTATGAAGAAACCCGCTCTTTTGCCTAAACGCTCTTGTGTGCTAAAAAGCACAACCCTGCCCCGTGTGAGGCTCGAACTCACGACCTTCAGATTATGAGACTGACGCGCTGCCTAACTGCGCCAACGAGGCATGTGCTGTGGCCAGTGTGAGTGGTGGAGCACTAGCTTCTGGATCATCTGCCATTCGGTGCAGCTCCAAACACGCTGCTCACCGTGCGCTGTCATGTCAGGATGGCCGAGCGGTCTAAGGCGCTGCGTTCAGGTCGCAGTCTCCCCTGGAGGCGTGGGTTCGAATCCCACTTCTGACAGACCTAACCTTTGGTTGCGGGCTCCAGGTAGACTCTTTAACCCTCTGGCAAGTTGACCCAGTAACACGCTAATATTGACGAAGCACTGCAATTCAGTTCATGTCAGAGCCAATGGAACACTACGGTACCTCTGACCACCGGCATCGCATGAACTTTAAAGTAACACTTTTGTGCCATGTATGGGATTCTGTGGAATTTTCATGCAGTTTCCAGGGAATGTCATGTCCTGACATTTCATGAAATTGGACATGTTTTATAGAATAGCATTCAATGGAATAACATGTTGTGATGTTTACCGGAATGAGAACTTGTTTATGAAAGGGTATTCATGTTTTGTTTGGGGTTTCTTTGGAGGGATGCAATGGGATTCTTGGAGTTTGACTGTGATGTCATGGACTGAAATTTTGGGGGTGCAGTAGAATTTCATGGCAAGGAATTCCTGGAAATCTCTTGGAATGACATGTCATGGGTTTATGGGCTGTGGGATGGAATGTCATGGAATGAGATTCATGGCATGTCAAGCGAAACATTACATCACTACTGACAAGAAACGTCATGAGAATGAAAGAATTATGTTCAACCTGAACAAAACATTGTAGTGACACTGCCCCATTTTAGGTGAATATGAGAGGAATACTATTGCTGCATTTATTCAACATCTGCCCCACAAAATGACTGGATTTCAATCGCATTGCTCATGAAGGAATGGACAATCACACAAAAGGGTATGAAGAAACCCGCTCTTTTGCCTAAACGCTCTTGTGTGCCAAAAAGCACCACTCTGCCCCGTGTGAGGCTCGAACTCACGACCTTCAGATTATGAGACTGACGCGCTGCCTAACTGCGCCAACGAGGCGTGTGCTGTGGCCAGTGTGAGTGGTGGAGCACTAGCTTCTGGATCATCTGCCATTCGGTGCAGCTCCAAACACGCTGCTCACCGTGAGCTGTCATGTCAGGATGGCCGAGCGGTCTAAGGCGCTGCGTTCAGGTTGTAGTCTCCCCTGGAGGCGTGGTTTCGAATCCCACTTCTGACAGACCTAACCTTTGGTTGCGGGCTCCAGGTAGACTCTTTAACCCTCTGGCAAGTTGACCCAGTAACACGCTAATATTGACGAAGCACTGCAATTCAGTTCATGTCAGAGCCAATGGAACACTACGGTACCTCTGACCACCGGCATCGCATGAACTTTAAAGTAACACTTTTGTGCCATGTATGGGATTCTGTGGAATTTTCATGCAGTTTCCAGGGAATGTCATGTCCTGACATTTCATGAAATTGGACATGTTTTATAGAATAGCATTCAATGGAATAACATGTTGTGATGTTTACCGGAATGAGAACTTGTTTATGAAAGGGTATTCATGTTTTGTTTGGGGTTTCTTTGGAGGGATGCAATGGGATTCTTGGAGTTTGACTGTGATGTCATGGACTGAAATTTTGGGGGTGCAGTAGAATTTCATGGCAAGGAATTCCTGGAAATCTCTTGGAATGACATGTCATGGGTTTATGGGCTGTGGGATGGAATGTCATGGAATGAGAATCATGAAATGTCAAGCGAAACATTACATCACTACTGACAAGAAACATCATGAGAATGAAAGAATTATGTTCAACCTGAACAAAACATTGTAGTGACACTGCCCCATTTTAGGTGAATATGAGAGGAATACTATTACTGCATTTATTCAACATCTGCCCTACAAAATGACTGGAATTCAATCGCATTGCTCATGAAGGAATGGACAATCACACAAAAGGGTATGAAGAAACCCGCTCTTTTGCCTAAACGCTCTTGTGTGCTAAAAAGCACAACTCTGCCCCGTGTGAGGCTCGAACTCACGACCTTCAGATTATGAGACTGACGCGCTGCCTAACTGCGCCAACGAGGCATGTGCTGTGGCCAGTGTGAGTGGTGGAGCACTAGCTTCTGGATCATCTGCCATTCGGTGCAGCTCCAAACACGCTGCTCACCGTGCACTGTCATGTCAGGATGGCCGAGCGGTCTAAGGCGCTGCGTTCAGGTCGCAGTCTCCCCTGGAGGCGTGGGTTCGAATCCCACTTCTGACAGACATAACCTTTGGTTGCGGGCTCCAGGTAGACTCTTTAACCCACTGGCAAGTTGACCCAGTAACACGCTAATATTGACGAAGCACTG
Organism: Pseudorasbora parva; assembly: GCF_024679245.1. Taxonomy (NCBI): domain Eukaryota; kingdom Metazoa; phylum Chordata; class Actinopteri; order Cypriniformes; family Gobionidae; genus Pseudorasbora; species Pseudorasbora parva. Next base: position 15,987,090 of record NC_090191.1, on the reverse strand, counting down.
CAATTCAGTTCATGTCAGAGCCAATGGAACACTACGGTACCTCTTACCACCGGCATCGCATGAACTTTAAAGTAACACTTTTGTGCCATGTATGGGATTCTGTGGAATTTTTTTAATGCAGTTTCCAGGGAATGTCATGTCCTGACATTTCATGAAATTGGACATGTTTTATAGAATAGCATTCAATGGAATAACATGTTGTGATGTTTACCGGAATGAGAACTTGTTTATGAAAGGGTATTCATGTTTTGTTTGGGGTTTCTTTGGAGGGATGCAATGGGATTCTTGGAGTTTGACTGTGATGTCATGGACTGAAATTTTGGGGGTGCAGTAGAATTTCATGGCAAGGAATTCCTGGAAATCTCTTGGAATGACATGTCATGGGTTTATGGGCTGTGGGATGGAATGTCATGGAATGAGATTCATGGCATGTCAAGCGAAACATTACATCACTACTGACAAGAAACGTCATGAGAATGAAAGAATTATGTTCAGACTGAACAAAACATTGTAGTGACACTGCCCCAGTTTAGGTTAATATGAGAGGAATACTATTTCTGCATTTATTCAACATCTGCCCTACAAAATGACTGGATTATAATCGCATTGCTCATGAAGGAATGGACAATCACACAAAAGGGTATGAAGAAACCCGCTCTTTTGCCTAAACGCTCTTGTGTGCCAAAAAGCACTACTCTGCCCCGTGTGAGGCTCGAACTCAGGACCTTCAGATTATGAGACTGACGCGCTGCCTAACTGCGTCAATGAGGCATGTGCTGTGGCCAGTGTGAGTGGTGGAGCACTAGCTTCTGGATCATCTGCCATTCGGTGCAGCTCCAAACACGCTGCTCACCGTAAGCTGTCATGTCAGGATGGCCGTGCGGTCTAAGGCGCTGCGTTCAGGTCGCAGTCTCCCCTGGAGGCTTGGTTTCTAATCCCACTTCTGACAGACCTAACCTTTGGTTGCGGGCTCCAGGTACAGTCTTTAACCCTCTGGCAAGTTGACCCAGTAACACACTAATATTGACGAAGCACTGCATTTCAGTTCATGTCAGAGCCAATGGAACACTACGGTACCTCTGACCACCGGCATCGTATGAACTTTAAAGTAACACTTTTGTGCCATGTATGGGATTCTGTGGAATTTCCATGCAGTTTCCAGGGAATGTCATGTCCTGACATTTCATGAAATTGGACATGTTTTATAGAATAGCATTCAATGGAATACCATGTTGTGATTTTTACCGGAATGAGAACTTGTTTATGAAAGGGTATTCATGTTTTGTTTGGGGTTTCTTTGGAGGGATGCAATGGGATTCTTGGAGTTTGACTGTGATGTCGTGGACTGAAATTTTGGGGGTGCAGTAGAATTTCATTGCAAGGAATTCCTGGAAATCTCTTGGAATGACATGTCATGGGTTTATGGGCTGTGGGATGGAATGTCATGGAATGAGAATCATGAAATGTCAAGCGAAACATTACATCACTACTGACAAGAAACATCATGAGAATGAAAGAATTATGTTCAACCTGAACAAAACATTGTAGTGACACTGCCCCATTTTAGGTGAATATGAGAGGAATACTATTACTGCATTTATTCAACATCTGCCCTACAAAATGACTGGAATTCAATCGCATTGCTCATGAAGGAATGGACAATCACACAAAAGGGTATGAAGAAACCCGCTCTTTTGCCTAAACGCTCTTGTGTGCTAAAAAGCACAACTCTGCCCCGCGTGAGGCTCGAATTCACGACCGTCAGATAATGAGACTGACGCGCTGCCTAACTGCGCCAACGAGGCATGTGCTGTGGCCAGTGTGAGTGGTGGAGCACTAGCTTCTGGATCATCTGCCATTCGGTGCAGCTCCAAACACGCTGCTCACCGTGCGCTGTCATGTCAGGATGGCCGAGCGGTCTAAGGCGCTGCGTTCAGGTCGCAGTCTCCCCTGGAGGCGTGGGTTCGAATCCCACTTCTGACAGACCTGACCTTTGGTTGCGGGCTCCAGGTAGACTCTTTAACCCTCTGGCAAGTTGACCCAGTAACACGCTAATATTGACGAAGCACTGCAATTCAGTTCATGTCAGAGCCAATGGAACACTACGGTACCTCTGACCACCGGCATCGCATGAACTTTAAAGTAACACTTTTGTTCCATGTATGGGATTCTGTGGAATTTCCATGCAGTTTCCAGGGAATGTCATGTCCTGACATTTCATGAAATTGGACATGTTTTATAGAATAGCATTCAATGGAATAACATGTTGTGATGTTTACCGGAATGAGAACTTGTTTATGAAAGGGTATTCATGTTTTGTTTGGGGTTTCTTTGGAGGGATGCAATGGGATTCTTGGAGTTTGACTGTGATGTCATGGACTGAAATTTTGGGGGTGCAGTAGAATTTCATGGCAAGGAATTCCTGGAAATCTCTTGGAATGACATGTCATGGGTTTATGGGCTGTGGGATGGAATGTCATGGAATGAGATTCATGAAATGTCAAGCGAAACATTACATCACTACTGACAAGAAACATCATGAGAATGAAAGAATTATGTTCAACCTGAACAAAACATTGTAGTGACACTGCCCCATTTTAGGTGAATATGAGAGGAATACTATTGCTGCATTTATTCAACATCTGCCCCACAAAATGACTGGATTTCAATCGCATTGCTCATGAAGGAATGGACAATCACACAAAAGGGTATGAAGAAACCCGCTCTTTTGCCTAAACGCTCTTGTGTGCCAAAAAGCACCACTCTGCCCCATGTGAGGCTCGAACTCACGACCTTCAGATTATGAGACTGACGCGCTGCCTAACTGCGCCAACGAGGCGTGTGCTGTGGCCAGTGTGAGTGGTGGAGCACTAGCTTCTGGATCATCTGCCATTCGGTGCAGCTCCAAACACGCTGCTCACCGTGCGCTGTCATGTCAGAATGGCCGAGCGGTCTAAGGCGCTGCGTTCAGGTCGCAGTCTCCCCTGGAGGCGTGGGTTCGAATCCCACTTCTGACAGACCTAACCTTTGGTTGCGGGCTCCAGGTAGACTCTTTAACCCTCTGGCAAGTTGACCCAGTAACACGCTAATATTGACGAAGCACTGCAATTCAGTTCATGTCAGAGCCAATGGAACACTACGGTACCTCTGACCACCGGCATCGCATGAACTTTAAAGTAACACTTTTGTGCCATGTATGGGATTCTGTGGAATTTTCATGCAGTTTCCAGGGAATGTCATGTCCTGACATTTCATGAAATTGGACATGTTTTATAGAATAGCATTCAATGGAATACCATGTTGTGATGTTTACCGGAATGAGAACTTGTTTATGAAAGGGTATTCATGTTTTGTTTGGGGTTTCTTTGGAGGGATGCAATGGGATTCTTGGAGTTTGACTGTGATGTCATGGACTGAAATTTTGGGGGTGCAGTAGAATTTCATGGCAAGGAATTCCTGGAAATCTATTGGAATGACATGTCATGGGTTTATGGGCTGTGGGATGGAATGTCATGGAATGAGATTCATGGCATGTCAAGCGAAACATTACATAACAACTGACAAGAAACGTCATGAGAATGAAAGAATTATGTTCAGACTGAACAAAACATTGTAGTGACACTGCCCCAGTTTAGGTGAATATGAGAGGAATACTATTTCTGCATTTATTCAACATCTGCCCTACAAAATGACTGGATTTCAATCGCATTGCTCATGAAGGAATGGACAATCACACAAAAGGGTATGAAGAAACCCGCTCTTTTGCCTAAACGCTCTTGTGTGCCAAAAAGCACCACTCTGCCCCGTGTGAGGCTCGAACTCACGACCTTCAGATTATGAGACTGACGCGCTGCCTAACTGCGCCAACGAGGCATGTGCTGTGGCCAGTGTGAGTGGTGGAGCACTAGCTTCTGGATCATCTGCCATTCGGTGCAGCTCCAAACACGCTGCTCACCATGAGCTTTCTTGTCAGGATGGCCGAGCGGTCTAAGGCGCTGCGTTCAGGTCGCAGTCTCCCCTGGAGGAGTGGGTTCGAATCCCACTTCTGACAGACCTAACCTTTGGTTGCGGGCTCCAGGTAGAGTCTTTAACCCTCTGGCAAGTTGACCCAGTAACACACTAATATTGACGAAGCACTGCATTTCAGTTCATGTCAGAGCCAATGGAACACTACGGTACCTCTGACCACCGGCATCGTATGAACTTTAAAGTAACACTTTTGTGCCATGTATGGGATTCTGTGGAATTTCCATGCAGTTTCCAGGGAATGTCATGTCCTGACATTTCATGAAATTGGACATGTTTTATAGAATAGCATTCAATGGAATACCATGTTGTGATGTTTACCGGAATGAGAACTTGTTTATGAAAGGGTATTCATGTTTTGTTTGGGGTTTCTTTGGAGGGATGCAATGGGATTCTTGGAGTTTGACTGTGATGTCATGGACTGAAATTTTGGGGGTGCAGTAGAATTTCATTGCAAGGAATTCCTGGAAATCTCTTGGAATGACATGTCATGGGTTTATGGGCTGTGGGATGGAATGTCATGGAATGAGAATCATGAAATGTCAAGCGAAACATTACATCACTACTGACAAGAAACATCATGAGAATGAAAGAATTATGTTCAACCTGAACAAAACATTGTAGTGACACTGCCCCATTTTAGGTGAATATGAGAGGAATCCTATTACTGCATTTATTCAACATCTGCCCTACAAAATGACTGGAATTCAATCGCATTGCTCATGAAGGAATGGACAATCACACAAAAGGGTATGAAGAAACCCGCTCTTTTGCCTAAACGCTCTTGTGTGCTAAAAAGCACAACTCTGCCCCGCGTGAGGCTCGAATTCACGACCTTCAGATAATGAGACTGACGCGCTGCCTAACTGCGCCAACGAGGCATGTGCTGTGGCCAGTGTGAGTGGTGGAGCACTAGCTTCTGGATCATCTGCCATTCGGTGCAGGTCCAAACACGCTGCTCACCGTGCGCTGTCATGTCAGGATGGCCGAGCGGTCTAAGGCGCTGCGTTCAGGTCGCAGTCTCCCCTGGAGGCGTGGGTTCGAATCCCACTTCTGACAGACCTGACCTTTGGTTGCGGGCTCCAGGTAGACTCTTTAACCCTCTGGCAAGTTGACCCAGTAACACGCTAATATTGACGAAGCACTGCAATTCAGTTCATGTCAGAGCCAATGGAACACTACGGTACCTCTGACCACCGGCATCGCATGAACTTTAAAGTAACACTTTTGTTCCATGTATGGGATTCTGTGGAATTTTCATGCAGTTTCCAGGGAATGTCATGTCCTGACATTTCATGAAATTGGACATGTTTTATAGAATAGCATTCAATGGAATAACATGTTGTGATGTTTACCGGAATGAGAACTTGTTTATGAAAGGGTATTCATGTTTTGTTTGGGGTTTCTTTGGAGGGATGCAATGGGATTCTTGGAGTTTGACTGTGATGTCATGGACTGAAATTTTGGGGGTGCAGTAGAATTTCATGGCAAGGAATTCCTGGAAATCTCTTGGAATGACATGTCATGGGTTTATGGGCTGTGGGATGGAATGTCATGGAATGAGATTCATGAAATGTCAAGCGAAACATTACATCACTACTGACAAGAAACATCATGAGAATGAAAGAATTATGTTCAACCTGAACAAAACATTGTAGTGACACTGCCCCATTTTAGGTGAATATGAGAGGAATACTATTGCTGCATTTATTCAACATCTGCCCCACAAAATGACTGGATTTCAATCGAATTGCTCATGAAGGAATGGACAATCACACAAAAGGGTATGAAGAAACCCGCTCTTTTGCCTAAACGCTCTTGTGTGCCAAAAAGCACCACTCTGCCCCGTGTGAGGCTCGAACTCACGACCTTCAGATTATGAGACTGACGCGCTGCCTAACTGCGCCAACGAGGCGTGTGCTGTGGCCAGTGTGAGTGGTGGAGCACTAGCTTCTGGATCATCTGCCATTCGGTGCAGCTCCAAACACGCTGCTCACCGTGCGCTGTCATGTCAGAATGGCCGAGCGGTCTAAGGCGCTGCGTTCAGGTCGCAGTCTCCCCTGGAGGCGTGGGTTCGAATCCCACTTCTGACAGACCTAACCGTTGGTTGCGGGCTCCAGGTAGACTCTTTAACCCTCTGGCAAGTTGACCCAGTAAAACGCTAATATTGACGAAGCACTGCAATTCAGTTCATGTCAGAGCCAATGGAACACTACAGTACCTCTGACCACCGGCATCGCATGAACTTTAAAGTAACACTTTTGTGCCATGTATGGGATTCTGTGGAATTTTCATGCAGTTTCCAGGGAATGTCATGTCCTGACATTTCATGAAATTGGACATGTTTTATAGAATAGCATTCAATGGAATACCATGTTGTGATGTTTACCGGAATGAGAACTTGTTTATGAAAGGGTATTCATGTTTTGTTTGGGGTTTCTTTGGAGGGATGCAATGGGATTCTTGGAGTTTGACTGTGATGTCATGGACTGAAATTTTGGGGGTGCAGTAGAATTTCATGGCAAGGAATTCCTGGAAATCTATTGGAATGACATGTCATGGGTTTATGGGCTGTGGGATGGAATGTCATGGAATGAGATTCATGGCATGTCAAGCGAAACATTACATAACAACTGACAAGAAACGTCATGAGAATGAAAGAATTATGTTCAGACTGAACAAAACATTGTAGTGACACTGCCCCAGTTTAGGTGAATATGAGAGGAATACTATTTCTGCATTTATTCAACATCTGCCCTACAAAATGACTGGATTTCAATCGCATTGCTCATGAAGGAATGGACAATCACACAAAAGGGTATGAAGAAACCCGCTCTTTTGCCTAAACGCTCTTGTGTGCCAAAAAGCACCACTCTGCCCCGTGTGAGGCTCGAACTCACGACCTTCAGATTATGAGACTGACGCGCTGCCTAACTGCGCCAACGAGGCGTGTGCTGTGGCCAGTGTGAGTGGTGGAGCACTAGCTTCTGGATCATCTGCCATTCGGTGCAGCTCCAAACACGCTGCTCACCGTGCGCTGTCATGTCAGAATGGCCGAGCGGTCTAAGGCGCTGCGTTCAGGTCGCAGTCTCCCCTGGAGGCGTGGGTTCGAATCCCACTTCTGACAGACCTAACCTTTGGTTGCGGGCTCCAGGTAGAGTCTTTAACCCTCTGGCAAGTTGACCCAGTAACACATTAATATTGACGAAGCACTGCAATTCAGTTCATGTCAGAGCCAATGGAACACTACGGTACCTCTGACCACCGGCATCGCATGAACTTTAAAGTAACACTTTTGTGCCATGTATGGGATTCTGTGGAATTTTCATGCAGTTTCCAGGGAATGTCATGTCCTGACATTTCATGAAATTGGACATGTTTTATAGAATAGCATTCAATGGAATACCATGTTGTGATGTTTACCGGAATGAGAACTTGTTTATGAAAGGGTATTCATGTTTTGTTTGGGGTTTCTTTGGAGGGATGCAATGGGATTCTTGGAGTTTGACTGTGATGTCATGGACTGAAATTTTGGGGGTGCAGTAGAATTTCATGGCAAGGAATTCCTGGAAATCTATTGGAATGACATGTCATGGGTTTATGGGCTGTGGGATGGAATGTCATGGAATGAGATTCATGGCATGTCAAGCGAAACATTACATAACAACTGACAAGAAACGTCATGAGAATGAAAGAATTATGTTCAGACTGAACAAAACATTGTAGTGACACTGCCCCAGTTTAGGTGAATATGAGAGGAATACTATTTCTGCATTTATTCAACATCTGCCCTACAAAATGACTGGATTTCAATCGCATTGCTCATGAAGGAATGGACAATCACACAAAAGGGTATGAAGAAACCCGCTCTTTTGCCTAAACGCTCTTGTGTGCCAAAAAGCACCACTCTGCCCCGTGTGAGGCTCGAACTCACGACCTTCAGATTATGAGACTGACGCGCTGCCTAACTGCGCCAACGAGGCATGTGCTGTGGCCAGTGTGAGTGGTGGAGCACTAGCTTCTGGATCATCTGCCATTCGGTGCAGCTCCAAACACGCTGCTCACCGTGAGCTTTCTTGTCAGGATGGCCGAGCGGTCTAAGGCGCTGCGTTCAGGTCGCAGTCTCCCCTGGAGGAGTGGGTTCGAACCCCACTTCTGACAGACCTAACCTTTGGTTGCGGGCTCCAGGTAGAGTCTTTAACCCTCTGGCAAGTTGACCCAGTAACACACTAATATTGACGAAGCACTGCATTTCAGTTCATGTCAGAGCCAATGGAACACTACGGTACCTCTGACCACCGGCATCGTATGAACTTTAAAGTAACACTTTTGTGCCATGTATGGGATTCTGTGGAATTTCCATGCAGTTTCCAGGGAATGTCATGTCCTGACATTTCATGAAATTGGACATGTTTTATAGAATAGCATTCAATGGAATACCATGTTGTGATGTTTACCGGAATGAGAACTTGTTTATGAAAGGGTATTCATGTTTTGTTTGGGGTTTCTTTGGAGGGATGCAATGGGATTCTTGGAGTTTGACTGTGATGTCATGGACTGAAATTTTGGGGGTGCAGTAGAATTTCATTGCAAGGAATTCCTGGAAATCTCTTGGAATGACATGTCATGGGTTTATGGGCTGTGGGATGGAATGTCATGGAATGAGATTCATGGCATGTCAAGCGAAACATTACATCACTACTGACAAGAAACGTCTTGAGAATGAAAGAATTATGTTCAGACTGAACAAAACATTGTAGTGACACTGCCCCATTTTAGGTGAATATGAGAGGAATACTATTACTGCATTTATTCAACATCTGCCCTACAAAATGACTGGAATTCAATCGCATTGCTCATGAAGGAATGGACAATCACACAAAAGGGTATGAAGAAACCCGCTCTTTTGCCTAAACGCTCTTGTGTGCTAAAAAGCACAACCCTGCCCCGTGTGAGGCTCGAACTCACGACCTTCAGATTATGAGACTGATGCGCTGCCTAACTGCGCCAACGAGGCATGTGCTGTGGCCAGTGTGAGTGGTGGAGCACTAGCTTCTGGATCATCTGCCATTCGGTGCAGCTCCAAACACGCTGCTCACCATGCGCTGTCATGTCAGGATGGCCGAGCGGTCTAAGGCGCTGCGTTCAGTTCGCAGTCTCCCCTGGAGGCGTGGGTTCGAATCCCACTTCTGACAGACCTAACCTTTGGTTGCGGGCTCCAGGTAGACTCTTTAACCCTCTGGCAAGTTGACCCAGTAACACGCTAATATTGACGAAGCACTGCAATTCAGTTCATGTCAGAGCCAATGGAACACTACGGTACCTCTGACCACCGGCATCGCATGAACTTTAAAGTAACACTTTTGTGCCATGTATGGGATTCTGTGGAATTTTCATGCAGTTTCCAGGGAATGTCATGTCCTGACATTTCATGAAATTGGACATGTTTTATAGAATAGCATTCAATGGAATAACATGTTGTGATGTTTACCGGAATGAGAACTTGTTTATGAAAGGGTATTCATGTTTTGTTTGGGGTTTCTTTGGAGGGATGCAATGGGATTCTTGGAGTTTGACTGTGATGTCATGGACTGAAATTTTGGGGGTGCAGTAGAATTTCATGGCAAGGAATTCCTGGAAATCTCTTGGAATGACATGTCATGGGTTTATGGGCTGTGGGATGGAATGTCATGGAATGAGATTCATGGCATGTCAAGCGAAACATTACATCACTACTGACAAGAAACGTCATGAGAATGAAAGAATTATGTTCAGACTGAACAAAACATTGTAGTGACACTGCCCCAGTTTAGGTGAATATGAGAGGAATACTATTTCTGCATTTATTCAACATCTGCCCTACAAAATGACTGGATTTCAATCGCATTGCTCATGAAGGAATGGACAATCACACAAAAGGGTATGAAGAAACCCGCTCTTTTGCCTAAACGCTCTTGTGTGCCAAAAAGCACCACTCTGCCCCGTGTGAGGCTCGATCTCACGACCTTCAGATTATGAGACTGACGCGCTGCCTAACTGCGCCAACGAGGCATGTGCTGTGGCAAGTGTGAGTGGTGGAGCACTAGCTTCTGGATCAGCTGCCATTCGGTGCAGCTCCAAACACGCTGCTCACCGTGAGCTGTCATGTCAGGATGGCCGAGCG